>NC_138349.1:81218926-82426426 GCF_046562875.1 Panthera onca
AATATGTAATATAGTAGGAAAAGAAGCAACATTATGTTTACAAGCTGCATAAACTTGGATGAAGCTGAGATACTCGGCCGGAAAACATACGAAGCGCTTCATACATTTTATCTACTTAGAAAGTTATTAGCAAACCTTACATTGAGCCCGCGAGGTACCCCGGGCACCAGCTGTCATCCCCATGTTCTAGGAGAGGAAACTAGGCTCAGCAAGAGGCTTGTCTCATAGTGTGAGGGTCCGGGCCCTCAGAGACACAAGAAAACGTGTTGCACAATCAGAGTAAGGGAGCTCCGAGCAGTGGCATCCTGTCGTGCATCCGTGTGTCTGCACCCCCGTCACAGCTGCGCAAGGGTCAGAGGAGCAGAGGAGTTTCGGATTTGTAAACCAAAGGAAAGTCTGAGCGTTCACTTTGCATCTCAGAAGGGGGACTGTTCTGAAGCTCACCCAGAAAGCTTTAAGTTTTGTGGGCAGGAGGGTTTCCAGAGACAGCTAGATCCGCAAAGAGAAGGGAAGGAAGTCACCTGTGGGAGAAAGATGCCACAGAAACTCGGATGCCCTTGCTCACGCACATGGTGCTTGGTGACAGCTCCCTCCCACACACCAGCAAGGCCAAGTGCGTGTGGCTGCCCCTTGGTCACATCTCTGCACGCGTACCGTAAAATACCAACTTTCTGGGAAACCCACGGATTGAGTCACTGTGCGGGGAGCTGAGGACTTACTCCTAAAGCACCCAAAACTTTAAAAATATATATATTGCTATTACCACTGTAATGAAAATGTGTTAATGGATCACAGACTTCTCTTTGCAAACAGAGTACGCTGAGTGTAACTCAGGCTTCCCCGAGGGCATCATCATGAACCTCCGTTACTGACCAGGTTGTCTACAGTCGTCCTCTCGGGATATTTGAAGCCTGTCACAAAGGGGTTTCCACTGAACTAAACAGTTCCAGATTACTGGGCTTTCTTAGAACTTTTCCGTGCTTCTTATGATCTATTTTCGGCTTGTCCCTTGCCTGCCTATGGACTGTCTCATGTTCAGTGGTCTTTTCTCGTCTATCATAGACAGCCAGGCTTTGTGAAGTAGGTTGAGAGATAAGGACAGGTAACACTTTTAAAGGGTAAGTTTTATGATATGTGAATTACATCTCAAAGCTATTTTTAAGTGAGTTGAAGACTATGAAATCGTACAAAAGGTGAGATACGACATCGTTCTGTTTATATTGATAATAAACTATTTCACTCTTACTTAAAATATAAAAGCACATTGGAGGTAATTAAAAAAAAATATATATATATATATGTATATATATATATGGCACAAATAGGCTTTGAGTGAGGACATAACGTTCCCTCCCATAAGGAACATGCCCAATAGTTAATGTATGGTCTTTGGGACATCGTTTTGTTTCCTTAGGTGATTTTCTGGCTTAGTTCTTAATTCTGTAATTGAGCTCATTTTTTTTTTAATTTTTTTTCACGTTTATTTATTTTTGAGACAGGGAGAGACAGAGCATGAACGGGGGAGGGTCAGAGAGAGAGGGAGACACAGAATCTGAAACAGGCTCCAGGCTCTGAGCCGTCAGCCCAGAGCCCGACGCGGGGCTCGAACTCACGGACCGCGAGATCGTGACCTGAGCCGAAGTCGGATGCCCAACCGACTGAGCCACCCAGGCACCCCGAGCTCATTTTAATTGTGTAATGTGACTAGAGATTCTTTGTTGAGAGCCCCCTCCCGTATGTTTTGTTCATCCATTTGGCATTTGGGGCTGGTTTACTATGCACCAGGCCCCGGAAATAAACATGACCTTCCAAATAATGCAGACATTCCTTGTGTGGAGTTTAAGTGCACATTTCTAGGAAGCAGGTGTTCTGATGTTTCCTCGATTTGTGTTCCCATAATAACCCCATGTCTCCCGGATCCAAAGAGCCCCCAGGGAAGTATCATAAGCAACCGAGTGGCAGGCCAGCCCCTAGTTGGAGAGCTGGCCCACGGAGTGGAGATCCTCGATCCAGAGAGGAGGGCAGAGAACAGAGCATAGGGCTGCTTTCCAAAGCATCCTCACATACTCTGCCCTGCAGCACCTAGAACCATGCTACTCAAAGTATGGTTGCTTAGACCAGCAGCCTCAACATCGCCTGATCGCTTGTTAGAAATACACACTCTTAGGCTCCACCCAAGACCTATTAAATTTAAAAAGCGTCAGCCTTCTAAAAAGATGCTCCAGCTACACATGTGCCCATGAACGTTTGAAAAGCACTGACCTAGATCGTGCGGTTCACCAGCATGCCTGAAATGCTGGGTACTGTCCCCATGCAGTAATCGCACCTTTCAGAGCCCTTAGATGGCCAATGCCAAACCCGAGAGGCCGCTATTTGACACAGGGACCACACCCCGCTGGCCAGTAGGCAGAGATGGCCCTGGGGATGCCGTATGGATGCTCAGCACGTTCACTGAGCACTCAGAGACCACTGCTGTTCTCCTCGCCATGACTGTCGGGTTCTATAACTTTTCTCCAGCGACGCCTCTCTTCATACACACGTGCTGTGCCTTTCTTTAAAGACCAGCGTGTCAGCAGCATTCAAAGCTGGTTATTTTCCCTTTGGTGCAAAACGTCATCCGTATTCCTGGAAACAACCCCCCTCCCACTCCGACCAAATGCAACCCTAGTCCCTGACACCCTTCCATTCATTCACTCTTTCACTTGAAAAGTGCTTACTGAGGGTTTACTCTGCACCAGGCACTGCCATCCTCTCCTGCATTTTCCATTCAGAGACCACCGTGTATCCTTTCTATACCAAACAGCTTGCTTGATTGCTTTCCTTTAAGATTTACTTTCAGGGCACTGGGTGGCCCAGTCAGTTGCGCGTCCGACTCTCGATTTCGGCTCAGGTCATGATCCCAGGGTTGTGAGATCAAGCCCCGCATTGGCCTCTGTGCTGAGCATGGAGTCTGCTTAAGATTCTTTCTCTCCCTTTCCCTCTGCTTCTCTCTGCTGCATGCTCTCTCGCTCTAAAATAAATTAAAAAAAAAAAAAAAAAAAAGACTTACTTTCAGCTTCTTACATAAAACTGGAAATATTTTTTTAATTCCTTTAATGTTTACCTATTTCTGAGAGAGAAGAGAGAAACAGAGTGTGAGCAAGGGAGGGGCAGAGAGAGAGGGAGACACAGGATCCGAAGCAGGCTCTGGGCTCCGAGCTGTCAGCACAGAGCCCGACGCGGGGCTCGAACTCACGAACCGTGAGATCATGACTTGAGCCGAACTCAGACGCCCAACTGAGGGAGCCACCCAGGCGCCCCTGGAAGTATATTTTTAAAGTAGAAAATACCTCTATCCTGAAAGAATGAATACTACAATTGAAAAGGCAAGCTATATCATTTTTAAATAGGGGGAGAACAAATTTTCAAGACCACGAAGAAATGGTACCTGCTAAGCTAGATCAAGCACCAGACCATGCATTGGTCAGGAGGCTCGGTCAGTCAGCTTCCGGCTCCTTCACTAAACCACTCAGACAAGTCTCTTGCCCCTCTAACCTTTAGTTTTCTCAGATACTAAAAAAATTTAAAGACAAAAATTTTTTAATTGTCTTATACCATCTGATCTCAAAGATCTCTCCTTGTCTCCAACAACCCAAGTGGCTAAGGACGGATCCTCACCTACATACATAAACCCCGAAGGGGTTCAAGGTAAAAAAAAAAAAAATGAGCAGCATGGGGTTGATTAGGGAGACTGTGTCTTGTCATGATTCGGAGCTCTGGCTGTGACATCAGAGAAATCTAAATTTAAATCCCCGGTCTGGTATAAGCTTAATCCCCTGAGGCCTTTGGCTGATCATTTCATCTCTTTGATCTTCAGTTACCTCACGTGTAAGGTGGGTATGATGATGATATGTACCTGGTGGGACGATTCTGAAGACGAAATCCCTCCTGTGAGGCCCTTAGCACAGTATGTGATGTGAAGGAGGTGCTACATAATGAGGGTGATGGTGTCGATGATGATGGTAGTTTCAGGAAGGTCTTTGTGGAGTAAGCATGCCTTTCCAGTAAGGCGAAACTTCAAGTCTTGGGTGGAGGAACTAATATAGTATGACATCTGGCCAGTTTTCTTCTAACTCATACCACTAAACTGGCCAGATGGCAGCAGAGAAGCAATACAAGAGGAAAGCTAAGAGGTAGGGAAGAGAGGAATGCAGGTTGGTGGGTGGACAACTTTGTTGACTAGAATGGATGGGGAAGGCAAGGCTTGGTTTGGACGCGATGAGACAGTGCTTGAGCTCCGGCACCTGTGGAGGTGATGAGTTGGGAGACGGAAGGAAGGGAGGCCAGCCAGGTGCCTGCTGGACGGTCACCCCTGGATAAAGTGCGGAGGGCTGCATGACAGGGCAAGCAGTCTGGAGGCGGCAGCAGCCCTCTGGAGCTCCCCAGGGATCTTTTCATGACCCTCCCCAAGAATTTCCTCTTGGTCTCCTACACACACATGCTTAATATTTCTTTCCACTCCAGTTAACGCTGGAGGAAGCGCACAACCGTGCCCATGGGCATGAAGGCATGCGAGAAGCTGAGATCACATCCTGTCTACGGGTTCTGAGTCAGAGAATCCCGTAAGAGGATGTTGAGGGTTACTAAGCAGGCCATGTCACTTTCAACCTGGCTGTAGTCAGAGATCTTGTTGGATAAGAACAGGACCCAAGCCCTCCGGGCATGGCAAGGTCTCCACAGCACCATGTGGTTGCTATCACCGAGCCCAACAGTAAGCCGAGCTCTTGTACGGGCTGCGTCCATCCTGGCCTCCTTCCTAACCTGCACCCCTGTGCTGCCCCAATGTAGCTGTGGGAGGCAGCCGCTGTTTCCTGGAGACATCCCAGAGGTGGAGGGTGGAAAGAATTTTGCCTGATTACCGATCAAATTGACCAGAACCTTACGCCTAGGGTTAACACTGGGCATCCCTTGGCATGCGTCCCTGGGGCTTGGCGCATTCTGGAATATAGACTCTCCTCCATGACTTCCTGGATGGCAAACATCACCCTGGCCATGTCCCATGAACAGAAACACTGTCATATGACACACAGAGACATGTCTAGTGAGGTAGGACGTCGGCAAGGAGGACAGTTCACAACCTCCAACACATGCACACGCTCTCACACACACACGCCCCCCACTGGGGCCAGGCATGAATTCTATCATCCCCGTCCCCTTCTGCCAGGAAAGGATGTGGTGGGGAGTTGGGTGTAAGCCTTCAAAGCTGCCCCTGTGGCCTTGTCCCCGTGGCCATAAGCAGGCGGAGGACTGAGGCAGTTGTGCAAATCGAGGGTGTGGCTTCCTCGAGGCCATTCCAGGAAGGGCCTCCCCAAACCCTTTCTTCCTTGGCATTGACTCATGTATTCAGCAAGCGACTACTGGGTGCCGCTGTGTCAGCAATAGTTCCAGAGGCTCTGATGGATTCCCCGAAGATCCCTGAAGATCCACGTCAGTAGCTGTGGCACAGGGAAAAGAGAAGGCTTCCCAGAGACCTCCACGTGAGAACGGGATCCTGGACGAGGCGGAGGGTGGTCCCAGCATTCCAGGCGGAGGAGACAACGTGTGCCAGGGCCTAACCTCAGGAGGCCCGTTGGTTCAAGGGCGCAAGGGGGCTCTGCTGGTCATGCGGCCCAGCAAACACCGTGTTCCTAGTGAGTGGCGCCCCGTCCTTCCAAATCCTGTCTCAGTCCTCCCTCCTCCCACCTGACGTCCCTGAGGGTATCTCCCACAGTCTGTCCCCCAACGGGAGGATCTCTTGGTTGGTAAGCGGCTTTCCTGCTCAGTCCACTGCTGGCCCGACTCTCCCTAAATCGCAGGCCTGAACGCTCAGCAGTAGAACTTCATCCCTAACGGCTGAAACCGAGACCTTGTATCCTATGTAGGGACCTGGGAGCCGTGGTCCAACTTGGCAATATGCAAAATGGTACCCTCAGAGCGAGAGGGTCTGTGGAGATGCCTGAGGGGCTGCCTCCGAGGGCAAGGTAGAGTCCAAGGGGGCCATCTTTCTTCCAGAGCGGCTCCACTCTGTTTCTCTTGTTAAGGGTACCTCCGTGCAAGGAACTGCAAGAGAAGGAGAGGGCCCAGAAACCACTGAGCCATCCACCAGCCTACTGTACGCAGGTTGAGCACACAGCGGGTCGTCGGCACGCACAGTGCCCGTAACCCCAAAACGAGTACGACCCAGACCTTGGGCTCAAACAAAACGCCAAACAAGAAGAAAGACAATAAACCTTTGCAATCTTCTGGGGGGGAGGCAGATACAGAAACAAGCGAGAACATTCAGAGCACAGCCAGTGCGGATTCTAACACTTGTGACCGTGCACAAGGTACTTAAACTCTGTGCTTTTGTTCCCTCGCCTGTAAAATGGGCGTGAGAACCGCACTTACCCTATCAGGCAGCTCGGAGGATGTAGTAAGTTAATACAGCTAAGCCTCCAGAATAGAGCATCACACGTGTGAACCCCCACTAACTGTTTAAAAAGAATAATCGGGGGGTGCCTGGGTGGCTCAGTCGGTTAAGGGTCCGACTTCGGCTCAGGTCATGATCTCGTGGTCCGCGAGTTCGAGCCCCACGTCGGGCTCTGGGCTGACGGCTCAGAGCCTGGAGCCTGTTTCAGATTCTGTGTCTCCCTCTCTCTGACCCTCCCCTGTTCATGCTCTGTCTCTCTCTGTCTCAAAAATAAATAAACGTTAAAAAAAATTTTTTTTAATAAAAATAAAAAGAAAAAGAACAATCATCAGGGGACTGCGTTCACGCCCGAGCCCTGCCCGTGCTCAGAACACAGAGCACCTCATTCTGTCTGGGGAGTCCCTTAAGGCCCAAGAAGGTGACACGTGATCTGGATCCCGAGGTCTCAGAGACAAGAGCAATAAAAGGGGCTTCAAGGTTTAGGAAACAAAAGCAGCAAAGTTCTCGCACAGCGCATCTTCTGATCTGAGATCACTTCGTAGCACGAGTCCCAGGGAGCTATCAAGGCCGAGTGAAACTTAGCTGCCCATTCCGCAAAGCGTCTTGTAGCAAAACGTACAGAATTACAAGCTATGGAGACAGCGACAGGTTAGTAAATGTTTCACCCACTGGAAGGAAACAGCGGCCTGATTGGTAGCATTTGCTTGCTTGTGACATAAATACCCCTCCATCGCCATCGTTGATTTCTATCAGGGATACCAGTGGCCTCAAAAACTTCCTGAAAATTTAACGGTAAATCAGTAGTTGGCTCTTAGAAGCCACTGCGAGCAGGCTCTGGCGTGCCGCGACATCACAGTCTCTCTGGGAAACTCAGGGCTCGGGTCCCCCTTGCTGGGGCCACAGGACCGGGGAGGGGACTGATCATACCCCGGGGCCAAAATCTTGGGGTGGCTGAGACTTTCTACAGACTGAACTTCAGCGTCCAAGACCGGGATGAGAAAATCCAAGCATCGAATGGCTGGAGCTCTCCTAAATCAGACAGACCTGGTTACCTAGCTTCTCTGTGCCTCAGTTTTGTCTTCTGTAAAATGTGAGAATGACACACCCTCCCTCCCTGGCTGTGGTGAGAACCCAGGGAAATCCGCTGTATCACCCTAGGGCTCAAAACCCGTTAACCCTTTTTGTGAGGAGCGTCCTTCCTACCACCTCATACTCCATCTTCCTTAGCTTATGCCTCCATCGATTCGACATTTATTTATTGCCTTTTGTATGTCAGTCCCGGTGCTAAGTAGGTTCTGCGGATCCAAAAATGAATAGAGAAAAGCACTCGCCCTCTAACCAAGAGAATTTAAGAAAACATTCCCTCCCCCCACCACCCCCAGGGAATTTAAAAGAAAATACTTTTACCAATGATACGACTCTCAGTGTTTTCAAAAACTGTATTTGTGAATAAAGCGACCACATTTAAAATGCGACAATGACTCTCACTAGAGCCGCCTATAAAATTAATACAGTAACATTAAAAATGATATCCAAATCGTTACAGTAAGTTTTTAAAAAGTATTGCTTTTCACGGCTGAAAGGTGTTTCATTTTCCAAATTAACATCATTGCT
Organism: Panthera onca; assembly: GCF_046562875.1. NCBI lineage: Eukaryota > Metazoa > Chordata > Mammalia > Carnivora > Felidae > Panthera > Panthera onca. The sequence continues at coordinate 81,226,968 of NC_138349.1, forward strand.
AACAAGATCGGCCAGTTTGCCAAAAAGAATCTGAATATGATGCCAATCCATATTATTTACAACACGAAATTAAAAAAAAAATCTTAGTCTTCTTTAAGTCTGGGCCTCCTTAGACCAGTTTTCCTCTAGTTTCACTCTGACCCCAGCCACTATGAGAAGATATAAAACTCTATGGGTTCCAGAATGTTCTGTCCTTGGAAGATCTCCATTTAGAGTTTTGGGCCAAATATCTCATTAATTCCCTTCTGACTAAGGCACTTTGGGGTCAGCTGAACTTGGGGTCTGTGGGGATTACAGAAAAGGGATTGGGTGCAGAGTTCACACCCAGGCTGCGTGTTCCAGAAATTTGGGGTAAAGCCAGACTCTGCCATAGGGATTTTTTTTTAAGAAGGAGTTAGCTCAAGGAAGAGTTTCCCTAACAAAAGATTTCTGAAGTTAATATTGTTATTCTTTTATCAGCCACAATAATAGCTACCACTTAATAAGAAACGAGTATGTGCTGAGCACTTTACATACTTTATTTATAATCCCTGTAAATAACAATGCGACAATGACTGCAAAGTTTTATAATTCCTGTTTCACCGACGACACAACCGAGGCTCAGAAGGTAAGTAATTTTTCCAGGGTCATGTTATAAGAGGCAGGGATGGCATTTTAAACCAAGATCTGTCTTTTTCCTCTTGTCTCTATACCTCTGCTTCGACATCCAACATTCCCACCACCCTCCCCCCACCCAAAAGCAGCAAGACTAGCCCTCAAGTATGTGTGTCTAGGCAGGAAATTGTTTGTCTAAACATATTTAGCGATTAGCACCTACACACCCAGCACTATATTAGGCACTGAGGAATTGTGAAGAATTATTGGTTTGGACTGATTTCTTGACTTGGGACAAATTTGCCTCCTAGTATCCTGCTCCCGCATTAGCCAATGACCTATTTCTCTAGCCACAGGACAAGATACAAAACTCAGAAGCTTCTTTTCTAAGGGAAGAGCTCTTAGGAAGAGCTTCAATGAGAAATCTCGTTCAACCAAAACTCCCAATAATATTAATAGCTTATTTGAATGGCATAGATTCCATAGAGCACAATTCATGTCAGAGAGATAATTTTTAACCACGACTCAAGAAACTCGGGCCATGGTATGTGCCTTATATTTTTAAAGAAACACCAACCTTCCTCTACTTGACTTCACATCGCAAAGATTGCCGTTGGACTTCCTGTGGAGAATACTGGGAGAACCTTCCCCAGGGTTGGCTATAAGTTCTGATATCGTGAGTAGGGCGGTTAAAGTGTGTTGTTCGGCAATTCTCAAGCGGAGGGTGAGGGGTAGAAGGGACCGGTATGAGAGTGGGGGAAGAGCAATGGCATTTTTAAACAGCACATTCAATATTATAATCTGATGTGACATTTAGAAAGTGAAGTGCATTGTTTTCATAATAAAACTTTGAAAGTTTTATGTTTGGCTACCTCTTTGCTAGTTGGGCACGAGCATAAAAATGCCAGGCAGAGAACTGCTGCTCCTTATACGTGAGTTGAAAGGGGGGATACATCAGCTTCCTATGCCGCCATAATTCCACAGTCACGTCCCCAAATCTTTGTTCTGTTCGCAAAATCCTAAGGCATCATTTTAGAGACTGGATTTCAGATGCCTAGTTTAGTTTTGCTCGTCTCATTTTTCATCTTCCTCACTTAAAAGAAAAACAAACTATGGCTTTCTTCTCCCCAAGTGGCCTGGGAGGGAGAAATGTATGAATAAATTATGTCCTAATGGGTTGTTAGAGACACCCACGTATCCACCTACGTTCCACTCCACTTGGAAAGCAGAAAGCAAAGGGCCAACCCACTTCCTAAAGCAAGAATGTCTGGTAAGTCTACCTCTGGTTTCATGTAACTGAACATAGGTCCTGGCCATCGAGTACCCTGGGTCAGTGTGCATGTGATGCCCGCCTGCCACTCTCCATCCTTCCATGGAGGAAGAGTTTCAATTGGTCCACTCATCATCTTTAAAAAATTATATTTGCCAGTTCTTTTGGAGCAGAGTCTCAGGGAGATTCAGATGCTTTGGTGGTTTAAAACTTGTTCATGAGAGTAATGGAAAAAATCAATAATGTACTAGAAGGAAAGGAAGGAGACAAGGAGACAGCAAGGGCCACGTGTCTGGCAAGGTATGTAAATCCATATTTCTGAAAGTCATGGGCAAAGAACAGGGTTTATACCAGCAAAAGCATATTATAAGTGATCAGAAGTAAAGCCAGGACATATCAGTGTAGGTAGGGAGCATTAGACCCAGGCCTTGCGTTCAGGGGGAATCAACATTCCACATTTTAACCAAACCGTTAATTTGTTAGATAAGCAACTTAGACAAATCATAATATTTGTGATTCCCTTTGACAATTTTGTGTTAATATTTTAACATATCAGGACCTCTGAGGGGTCCCGGTTGAGGCCATTGAGGTGGATGTTGGAAGTATAATGGTAACAAACAAATGCAGGCCATTCAGGATCCAAAGAGGAAGCAGGAAGAAGTTCCTGGCCCCAGAAGGAAAATGGCTCTTGGGAGACATGGTCCGCTGATACTTGCTTAAGCTGGGCTCACTCTCTTTCTCTCTCTCTCCCTCTCTCTTATGTATTTTACATATATTATGAATATGCCTTAGATTTCACTTGAAGAAATAGTTCCACTGCTGGGAAAAAAAATGTAAATACTAGATGAAAGCCATTACAAGAAAACAACCTTCCCTTTGAGAACAATATTTAAAACTGGATAGAATATTGAAACAAAACATTCTATTGGAAGTATTAAAGAACAAAGAAAATAGCAAGGAAGTCCTGGGACTACATTTAGGAAAAGGCAGAGCCCAGGAGATAAGCCCAATATGAGAAGTTGCTTCATCCTTGGGGCATTTGCCAAGAGAAAGCAAAAGCTATAAATCTGAACTGCGATAGTGGTAGCTTTGTGGGAGAGATGGAAACAAGTCAAAGTGCAGGGCCTCCCTTGTACTCTGTCAGTGAGAATGTAAATTCCACCACAGAAAACAGTATAGAGTTTCCTTGAAAAGTTAAAAATAGAATTACCATTTGATCTAGCGATACCTCTAATGGATATATAGCCAAAGGAAATGAATTCACCATCTCAAAGAGATATGTGCACTCCTATGTTTATTGCAGCCTTTTTCATAATAGTCAAGATATGTAAATAACCTACAACATAATTTTGAACATAGAAAACCTAAAAGAAACTGTATTTAAATCATTGAAATTAAGGGACACCTAGGGTGGCTCAGTTGATTGAGCATCCAACTTTGGTTCATGTCATGATCTCATGGTTCATGAGTTTGAGCCCTGCTTTGGGCTCTGGGCTGACAGCATAGAGCCTGGAGCCTGCTTCAGATTCTGTGTCTTCCTCTCTCTGTCTGCCCTTCCCCCACCCTCATTCTCTCTCTCTCTCTCTCTCTCTCTCTGTCTCTCTCTCTCTCTCAGAAATAAACAGTAAAAAAATTAAATCATTCAAATTAACAAGATACAAAATCAATACACAAAAATCAATTGTGTTATTATAGTCTACCGCTAAAAAAACTAAAAAATAAAAGTTTTAAAAGATACCACTTACAACAGCATCAAAAACACCTATCTCCAAAGAATAAATCCAGCAAAAGATGTACAAGACTCTTATGAGAAAAACTAGAAATCCTTATTGAGAAGCCTTAAAAAAAAGAGATATACTATGTTCATGAATGGGAAAACTTAGTATTGCAAAAAATGTCAGCTCCCACATTACCCTAAAAGTCATTGTAATTCCAATCAAAATCTCACAAGTTATTTTTATGGTGTTTGACCAGCTGATTCTAAAATGTATATGGAAATGCAAAGGGAAAAGAAGAGCAAAAACACTCTTGAGGAAAGAAAACAAGGAGAGAGAATTCTCTCTAGCAGACACCAGGCCTGATTTTTTTTAATTTTTTTTAAATGTTTATTCATTTCTAAGAGAGAGAGAGAGAGAGAGCACAAACAGGGGAGGGGCAGAGAGATAGAGTGGGACACAGAATGTGAAGCAGGCTCCAGGCTCCAAGCTGTCAGCATAGAGCCCAATGCAGAGCTTGAACCCACGAGACGTGAGATCATGACCTGAGCCAAAGTCAGACGTTTAACCAACTGAGCCACCCAGGTGCCCCGACACCAAGGCTTATTTTAAAGCTATAGATTAAGATTGTGTAGTATTGGCCCAAGGATAGATAAATAAAGCAGTACGACTGAGAAACAGACACATGCATATATATGGATTTGGTGTGTGAGATGTGACACGGCAGACCAGTGAGGAGAGATGGTCTTTCAATCAATTATAGTAGGACAATTGGGTATTCATGGAAGAAAATGCCAATGGACCCCTAACTTACCCCATATGTGAAAACCAACTCTTGCAGGTTTAAAGAGCTAAACGTGAAAGGCAAAACTAGAAAACTCTTAGAGGAAAATAGAAGAGACCTTCATGATCTGCAGGCAGAGAATGATGAGAAAAGCAATATCCATGCTGGAAATGATTGATAAATTTGCATTAAAATTAAGAATTTAGGTTTAGCATAAGACATCAGATTGCAAGTGAAAAGACCAAGCTACAGATAGAGAGAAATTATTTGAAAGACCTAAACTCTAGAATAGGTAAGGAATATCTATAAATCAAGTGTAAAAAGATAGAAAACCAAAATACAAAATGAGCAAAAGACCATTATAGACACGTCAGAGTGAATCCAAATGACCAGAAACCATGTGGGAAAAGTGTTCAACATCATTGCTAAGCAGAGAAATGAAAATCAAAACACAGCAGACTACCGCTACATACACATACATCAGAGTGGCGAAAGATTCAAAGGTCTGCCAAAGACAAACATTGGCTGAAATGTGACACGAGTGAAAAGCAAGACACTCACTTTGGAAAATAGTTTGATATTATAGACACGTCCCCGTGACCTAGCAATCCCATGGCAGGGCATGTGCCCTAGACTAGAGAGACGTGTGCACATGCACCAGGATGGGGTAAAGAATGTTTGTTTATACAGCATGGTTGTAATAACCAAAAAGGGGCAATCTGCATGTGTATTGACAGTGTAATGCACACGTCAACAGTGATAGGTTACTACACGGGGAGACTAAAGAAAAATGATAAGGAGCAAACAATGGCTGCAGACAACACTATGAATCTTACAAACACACTGACACAGAATGACATCTGTAATATGATCCTATCTATACAAGGAACATTCTAGAGATGCCCATCTTCTTTAACTTTTAAAAAATGTTTTATTTCTTTTCGAGCCAGAGAGACACAGACCGTGAGTGGGGGAGGGGCAGAGAGAGAGAGAGACAGACAGACAGAATCCGAAGCAGGCTCCAGGCTCTGAGCTGTCAGCACAGATCCCAACATGGGGCTCGAACCCACCAACCGTGAGATCATGACTTGAGCAGAAGTCGGGTGCTTAACCAACTGAGCCACCCAGGTGCCCCTTAGAGATGCCCACTTGATAGTCAAATTACACAGAAGATAAGGCGTTGATCACACGAAATTGAGGGTGTTACTTCCCTCTGGGAGCAAGGGAGAGAGCTATAACTCTGAAGGAAACGCAGGACACTTCTGGAATGCTGTTTCTTGGTCGGGGTGGTGAAACCTGGGTATTTATTTGCTTTACAATTATTCGCATTATTGTATATCTGTTTTATACTCTTTCCTGTACATGTGTTATGTTTCATAATTTTTATAAGATTAAGAAAGAAAAAAAGAAAGGGGGGCTCAATCGGTTAAGTGTCCGACTTTGGCTCAGGTCATGAACTCACAGTTAGTGGGTTCGGGCCCCATGTTGGGCTCTGTGCTGACAGCTCAGAGCCTGGAGCCTGTTTCAGATTCTGTGTTTCCCTCTGTCTCTGCCTCTCCCACACTCGTGCTCTCTCTCTCTCTCTTTCTCTCAAAAATAAACAAACATTTAAAAATTTTAAAAGATTAAAGACAGGAGAGAAAAGAAAAGAAAAGAAAATCATCAGACCAAATAATGGCCAAGATCTCTTCCATCGTAGAATGCTTGGTTTTTGTTGTGTTGTTTTGTTTATCATCCGGAGTCCAAAGCAGAAAGCTGTTGCCAGGTTAAGAAGAGAACATATGGGAGGTGGGGGGACTCTGGGCCGTCTGTGAGACCATTCGCTCTTTCAGAGTCAACACATACACCTGCCTATCTCCACCGACAAGACTCCACTGTGTAGGCCCAGATCCCCAAGAGAGGCTGAAAATTCCCGAGAATCAGCCTCCTCCCAGATTGCCCCCTTGGCTCTGCAGGGAAAGAGAGATGAATAGTTCAGTCTTTAGGGACAAGGTATGCATGTGTCCCCTCTGGGAGACATAGAGGCCAGACGCCAGGCCTGGCCCAAACTAGACCCTAAGGTCAGCCGAACATTCCTGTTTTCGAGAAAGAAAACAAAATAGCAGAGCGTATCAGTAACAGAGACTCTCTTACCAAAATTCTGCAGAATGACCCTCTAGGAATAAACCAGCTAGTCGAAGCCGCACACCCAAAATCTTCAGCCCTTCTTGGGACAGGCAGCGTTATCTTTTTTCTAACAGAAAGTTTAGCACGGTACAAATTTAAGTATATGCCGAAAGCCTTGGTCCCGACGGTGGTCCCTCCATCCCTGAGGAAGTAGAATGGCTTAGGGAGAACACTGGAAAGGCACGGGTCACACCTCGGAAGACACTTGTGAGGACAGCCATACGCGACTCATGTGCATACCGTAAGGACGTCCACTTTTACAGAACCGTGTGTTAAGTGCAGGGGCAACGCTACAGGGGCAGTAAGTCAACGACATCTTCACCCAACGACATGCTTCACGACAAGCACCCAACGTATGCTTGGTGATCCAGGACTGTGTGAGGATGGCAGGCAGGTCAGCTGTTTGGATGGAAAGTCATAAACTTCCTTTTCCAGGTTCATTGAGGTGTCATTGACATCTAACACTGTATTCCTTTTAGGGGCAGCATGGTGATTTGATACATGTGTGTGTCGCACAGTGATTTCCACCATACTGTGTGGTTCCCATCCATCCCCTTACATAGGCGATTACAGGCAATTTTCGTTCTTGTGATGGAAACTTGCAAGGTCTACTCTCTTAGCAGCTCTCAAATATACAATGCGGTTGTGTCAACTTCAGTCCCCATGTGTAAGTCACGTCGTCGGGACTGACTTACGTCATAACTGGAAGTTTGTACCTTTTGACCCGCTTCCCCCATTTCCCCCACCCCCTCCCCACACCCTGCCTCTGGCACCCACGTAGCTGTTCTCTGTGGCCCTGAGTCCACGGTTGGTAGAGTCCACATACAAGTAGGATCACGTGGTAGTCAAAGTTCTCTGTCTGACTTATTTCATGTAGCCTAACGCCCCCAAAGGTCCGTCCATGCTGTTGCAAATGGCAGGCTTTCTTTCTCTTCTGTAGCTGAATAACGTTCCATTGCGTACTCGTGTTTATAGACTTTAAAAAACCTCAGATCTAATGTCTTTAAATTCTCTGGCAGATGCTGTCAAAACTCCTATGGGCAGAATTCTCTCTGATGATATCTGTTCAACACCAAAAGCACCCCACCAAACAGGTCCCCGTAGTAGTGGCCGCTATTTCTGTTGTTGTTTTACTGAATTTACAGTGAATCTGAGCTGTCGACTTAATGTGGACGTACGTCTTTTCCAACTGTCAGGTTTTAAAGCCTGCACTTTAAAATTTTACAGAGACGAGAGTACCCTTTAAAAAACCCTATTTTAGGGGCCCCTGGGTGGCTTGGTCGGTTGGGCGTCCGACTTCAGCTCAGGTCATGATCTCACGGTCTGTGAGTTCGAGCCCCGCGTCGGGCTCTGTGCTGACAGCTCAGAGCCTGGAGCCTGTTTCAGATTCTGTGTCTCCCTCTCTCTCTGACCCTCCCCCGTTCATGGTCTGTCTCTCTCTGTCTCAAAAATAAATAAACGTTAAAAAAAATTTTTTTTTAAAAAACCCTATTTTACCCATATATCGCAGCATACATTGTGTTGTACATATACAAAAACAAAAAAAAAAAACAAAAAACTTGGGCGTATTAAAGGGCCACCGAGCTAGATTAAAAGACAAATAAAAAAGGAAGTCTCAAGGAAGATGTCTGGGCACTCAGATAATTCTGGCTTTAATATGATTATCAAACTTCTGGAGGGAATGGGAGGTACTTGAGGACTTTCACAGGGTTCCAGCTTGTTTACATGGTCTATTTCACTCTATTTTACCCTTACCATTTCTGCCCTCCATTATTTGTTATTGCAAATTCATCTTCCAAGGGGGGGGGGGGTGGATGCCTAAGGCAGCATGTAAATGAGGTACGTATAGCCATGCTAAATACTTTCTTCAAGTACATGGTAAAGAAGGTGAAAGGGTCATCTCAGTAATTTTTCCCATACCATTGCCACTGACTGATGGCTAGCTTGGTCCTGTTATTAGTCTGCTTCTAGAAAGACATGCCGAGGCCCTGAAAGAAAATCAGAGACACCCTTTCTTTTTAAGGCACCAGCTAAACATCACATTTCCTTGACTCATGGAATTGTATCAATTTAGGGACTGAGGGGCTTCAAAATCACGGAAGTCCCAGCCAACAGGGGGTGAAGCGCATGTGACAAAGCAAAAAACAAAAACAAAAACAAAAACAGGAAGCTGACAAGTAGGCCTGTGTCGGTCTCAGCTCTGCTACCGAGAAAACCACTGAATCTCCCTGTGGTCCAAACTCTCCTACTGGCGAGCGAAGGCTTCCGCTCTATCCTTCAAAGGGGTCCCTTCAAACTTGGGCCTCAACAGCCTTGGCCAAATCACTTAGTCTTTCTGTGTTTCAATTTCCCTATTTACAAATGGAGGATGATAATAGTTTCTATCCCAAAGGATGTTGTAAAGATTAAAAGTTGTCAAAGATTAAATGAGTAATTATATACATATGCACTATATCTATCTATCTATCTATCTATCTATCTATCTATCTTTCCAAGCTTAGAATGGTGCCTGGCATTTGATAAGCACTCAGTAAAATTAGCTTCCGTAATAATTTCATCATTGTTATTATTAGGCTATGACTCATTTCCCCTACGACATGGGATCCAAAAGTTCAGCCCAAGAAAGTATATCAGAAGTTACACAGAGGTCACCATTAATTCAACATTTTGTGACCCTGTGATGACCATGGATACCTAGGCAGACCCAGATGCCCCTCAAATACACACACACACACACACACACAAACACACACCACAATGTAGCTGGTGAGCACTTTGCCCACAAGTGAAACTTTTCATCTGTCACTTCTCAAAAGCAGGTAGACAAGCCAACGATAATATTTGTTACTTTCTCTGCCCTAGTTCATCTTATTCTGATGATATAAACAGGCACTGGGAAGCAACTTAATCAAGAACAATTTCAACTTTGCAAATGGACAAAGGGTTTCCCGTGTAATCTTTTAACCTCATGACAATGAACACAGACAGGGACAGGACTAGAGCCTGGGCTATCCAAGCATTCTCGAAATATCCTCATCAGGGAGTCAGATAAGATGGTCACCAACATCCCTTGGAATCCTAGAGTGCTAGGATCCCAAGGCTAATAATACATTTAAAATTCAGGAAGTTGGGGACCTTGGGTGGCTCAGTCAGTTAAGTGTCTGACTTGGGCTCAGGTCATGATCTCACAGTGTGTGCGTTTAAGCCTCCCATCAGGCTCTGCACTGACAGCTCAGAGCCTGGAGCCTGCTTCAGATTCTGTGTCTCCCTCTCTCTCTCTCTGCCCCTTCCCTGCTCATGCTCTGTCTCTCTCAAAAATAAATAAACATTAAAAAAAAGCTGGTAGTGAGAGAGAAGTTCCACAAGCCACCTTCTTGGCCCTGATTTCAGTGCATTCCTCTGGTGAATTTTCTTCTTAACACTGACTTGCACTCACTTTCCTGAGATGGTTTGAAGCTTTGTTTTCAACTTGCTCTGATAAAGCCACGCTTCTGCTTCTTCAAAGAAGTCTGACAAATTCGTGCCATGTCCTCCTACAGAAAGGACCTCATGGTTTGGTGGGGGTTTTTTTCTTTTCCTTTTTTCTTTTTCTTTTTTCTTTTTTTTTTTTTTAGAATCCCCAGTTTTTTCAGATTACAATTACCAGCTACCCTGGACCTTCTCCATTTTAATTCCAACCCCCATTTAAAGAAAGGGGGGGGGGGCAGAATGGATGATATTTAATCCTTCCAATTAACATTTTGCAAGAGCAATCGCTTTGTGTCTCCGGTCCGTGCGGGGCTGGGGGAATAATCAAGGGCCACGTTACATCAGATGGTGGCTAAAAGGAACCACTTACAGCCATGTCACTGGGGACAGTCCCTGCAAAACCAGAATGTCTAGTCACTTTGACCTACAGCGAAAAGTATCAAGTAACTAGGACAAGAGCGAGCACAAACAACTGACCGAGGCTTTGAACCCCAATGCAGCCGCGGGGTACGCGGGGCTGCGTTCAAACCTCCCCATTAAAGAAGCAGACTGGGAAAAGAGGGAAGTGGAGCATTTTTTTTTTTCCTTTTCCTTTTTAGCTTTCCTTATTTATTTACTGACTTATCTTTCTCAGAAGGACCTGAGGATGCGGGTGATGAGAGAGACAGGACGCTGGGGCCAGTTTGCAGAATTCCCAACTTACAAGATCAGCAGACTCTTTGCTCCCTGAGGAAGGGGAAACCACTCCTTCACCTCCTGAACCACCGCTACGGGCAGACAGACTCACAACAACCCAGCGGGCGAGGCCCTATTTTCTGCCAGTGCGTTCGCAGTTTGCAAAGAGAAAATGATGGCATTTGAATGGGCAGGAGAGAATTCCTGGTCAGCAACCAGGCGGCCTTCCAGCCTCCCGTCGGAACCACTGTGCTCACTAAAGAGCAGTCGACAACTCGGGGCTCGCCCAGCTGATCTGGGTAGATGAGATTATCAGGTCGATCAAGACAGGGAAGAAGAGGGGCGCCTGGGTGGCTCAGTCTGTTGGGCGGCCGACTTCGACTCAGGTCATGATCTCGCGGTCTGTGAGTTCGAGCCCCGCGTCGGGCTCTGTGCCGACAGCTCAGAGCCTGGAGCCTGCTTCAGATTCTGTGTCTCCCTCTCTCTCTGCCCTTCTCCCGCTCATGCTCTGTCTCTCTCTCTCTCGGTCAAAAATAAATAAACATTAAAAAAAAATTTAAAAAAAAGAGAGTGATGAAGAAAAATCATAGAAGAGCTACTGTTTCTGCTGCCATCCTGTTGGCAGTTCCTGCTCTAAGCGCTTTGCATGTATTTAGGTTATTTAGGCTATTTAATAGTCTCCTCAAGGCTGGGAAGTGCTTCAATCCATATCTCCGTTTTTCTTTTCTTTTTTTTTTTTAATGTTTATTTCTTTTTGACAGACAGAGAGAGAGAGATAGAGCGTGAGCAGGGGAGGGGCAGAGAGAGAGAGACACACACACACAGAATCCGAAGCAGGCTCCAGGCTACGAGCCATCAGCACAGAGCCCGACGTGGGTCTTGAACTCCCAAACCACGAGATCATGACCTGAGTCGAAGTCAGACGTTTAACGAACTGAGCCCCCTGGGCGCCCCTCTGCATTTTTTTTCAAATAAAGAACTGAGACTTAGCAGCATTTGGAAAATGAGTTCAAGTTCACAAAACTAGAAAGCTGCTGTGTCTGATTAACCACACACCCACTGGGTTCCTCCTCGGCAGCTCTCTGCCCAGACTTGATCCTTTTATCCACTTTCAACATGAATGCACCAACATGTCCTTGCTTATAGGGCACAAAAGTAAGGATCTAATAACATCCCACATTTATTTGAAAACTTGATTTCAAAAATTAACACTCATTTGGCCCCCGCCACACCCGATAGGGGAGCTAAGGCAGGATTATTTATTTGGTTTTGAAAGTGCCTTAGAAATTATATCCGGTGACTAAGCACTCCCAACGATTAAACTTTCAGAAGTTTCTTTTAAAACAATAATCGTCAAAGCGGAGTAAGTCAACAGCGCTTGCCCATTAGTGGAAGGAAAGTAGACATGATGTTTGTTTGCCGCGTGAGTGTGGGCCAGGGAAGTGCATTATGAAACCACGGAGACAAGAGTCTCACCCCAACTACCACCCCAAGTAGCTCAGAGACCTGGACCCAGCGAATGTTTCTGGGTGTTTTCTCTGCCTCGTCTCTGCAGGCTTTTGAACGCTAGGTCCAAATACAGTAAGCACTTCAGGAAGACAGAGCCATTTGGGAAGCGGACATTTTCCCTACCTCCTCACTCTCCCACTTTTTATTCTTATAAGCCATTACTGAGAATCAGTAATGGCATAAAAATGCAGGCTCTGGGGCACCTGGGTGGCTCAGTCGGTGGAGGGTTCGACTTCAGCTCAGGTCACGATCTCGCGGTTTGTGAGTTCGAGCCCCACGTCAGTCTTGCTGCTGACACAGGGGAACCTGCTTCGGATCCTCTGTCCTACCCCCCCGCACCACCCCTCCCCTACTCGTGCATGCATGCTCTCTCTCTCTTCCTCTCTCAAAAATGAATAAACATTTAAAAAACTATTTTAAAAATGCAGTCTCTGTAGGCACCCAGAGCTCTGATCATTTCCCTGCTTCTCTACTTACTAACTGTGGCAAGTTACTTCACCAGTCTGAGCCTCAATATTTTCATCTGATAAATGGGGATATTGGTTGAGAAAACTGAATCGAGTAATGCATAGTACGTGCTTGGGACAGTTTTTAATATTTATTAAGCACTGAAGGACACCAGCCTCATTTCTATCAGTGATTGGCTTTAATATTTGATATAAGTATGTGAATAAGGCATAACTGGTAACATATAATGTTCTGAGATGCTCCAAAATCCTTGATAAAATTTCATACCCGTGGTCACTGTGGGTCCCATACCATCAGGTTTTGGAATGCGTTTTCAGGTAGGAAACAACAGGCTGGGGATATTCTTGCACTTTACTGGGTCAAAAATTTCCCATTTCAGGGTTCCTCAGGGGTTTGTTCTTGGAATGACCTTGCTTAACTTTTTCGCAGATGACCAAAAAAGCACATCTTAAAATGCCTGCAAATAACACAAAGAGTTTCCAGGCAGTGAAATACCAATCAGGACGACAGAGCTAAACATCAGGCAGACTTGAGAGAGACCTGGTTCCAAGCTTTGTTTCTTAGGTCAAGTGAACCTGAGTTTGAATCCTGCCACTTCTCAGATGCATGAAATGGGGCAAATCACATAATCAGTCCATGCTGCCATTTCCTTGCTCATAAAATGGGAACGCTAGGAGCACCTGCTTCGTAGGTGGTAGAGAGGAGGCCCATAAAGTCTCAGTGCTGGCCCAGGACATAGTAACTGACTGATAAATGTTAGCCAAGGATGGCATTAGTGATAGCATTGATGAGCGGGGCATAACGATGATGGTGATGGTGACAGTGATGGTGATGATGGTGATGGTGATGGTGATAGTGACGGTGATTATAATAAAGGTGTTAGTGATGGTCGCAATGGAGCAGATGTGGTGACGAGGTTGACAGTGATGGTGGTGGTAGTGGAACCATACCTAGATGGGTTTCATCATGTAAAATGTAAATTACAGGAAGAAACACACAAGTTCTAGCCATAGAGTAATGGAGTCCCAACCACTGTTCTGATTTACAAAAGAACATTGGTCTTGAGATAAGTGGGAAAAGCAGCTGGACACAAGACTGCCTTTGGAGACCAGATACAGCCCAGAGTACAGCATTTGCCCCTAGACAGCATGTGCCTTCTCTCTCTAAGGGCTGGAAGTCTAAACGCCTCCAGTGGCCAGGCAGGAAATGCGAGTGAGTCACGTGGACATGGTAGGGTGTGATGGGGGCAGGGCAAACAGGAGAGGGTCACCTTCTCTTCCCAAGAGTAGCTGCTACTGAGCTCTAGTAAGCCAATGCCAAGAGCCAGTGCAGACCCAATAGTGCCAGATTTTCCAGTTTTCAATAAAAGCTAGGAATTGAAAACTTTATGTGAAATCCATAAAGACAGAGAGAACTCACCCACACGTCTGATCAATTGAAACTTTTTATCCACATGGAGAAGTTTCCACTACCCCTTGGGCTCTCGGTCTCCAGAATTTCTGGAATAACTTCATAGCCTCTCTTTGAACACCTGACTTCCCGATTTTACTTCTTATTTGCTCTGGTTTCACCAGGATCCCAATTTCTGGTTTTCCTACCTTTGTTTACCTCCTGCCCACTCTACACTGTTTTCTTTTCTTGAGGCCTCGGCTTGACCTTATTGATCTGGATTATGCAAATGATTTCTCCCAGCTAAGAGTGCCCAAACTCTTTCCCCAGACTCACATGAACATTATCAACTATTTTCAGACAATGTCAACTCGACATAGCCCTTTCCATAAAAAGACTTTCCTGAGTAATGCATCCACTTGCATCGTTTCCACTACCCTCTATAAGCAGGTGGCTTTCAGATCCATACAGCCGGCTCGCATCCATCACCTGGACTCCAGATTCATAGATCCAATTAATTATTTGGCATCTCCATGTGGATGTCATGCAGACACCTAGAACTCGAGAGGCGCAAATCGTGACTCATCACCCTTTCCACCAAAGCTGGCTCCCTCTCTTACGGCCCCTATCTCTCTGAAAGCTCCCAGCCTCTACGTCTCCACCAGCCACCATGCCATGTGACAGCTGAGTCATCCCACACTACGTCCTGCTCTCTCACATCATGCAATGTACCACTCAGCCCTTTAGGCTTGATCTCTGTGACACTGACCCCCACCTCCCCTTTCCCTTTCCACAAATTCATCGTGTCTTCTCAGGAAGAGTGCTTGGTCTCCATAGTGATTTTGCTAACTCTGATATTGCCCCCCCCCCACCTCCGTTCTCTACTCTGAGCCAGACTAAGCCTCAACAACACAAGTCTTGAGAACGTTACTCTCTGCGAAGAGTCTTCAATAAGTCCACCTGATCTGCTGGACGAAGTAGAAACTCCTCTGCATATGTAGACAGCTCCGCATGAGCTGAGCCTTTGAGGTGAAACTGTCCTGGTTTGTTTGGGTTATTTCCTCAAGGCTTCATTTCAGAATGTGTGGAACTCTCTAAACACCTGTTGTTATACGCACTTTATATGTAAAAGAGCCCTTCTAAAACTCACCAAATTCTCTGAAGCTGTGGCTATTATTATTATTCCCATCTTACAGATAAGAAAGCTGGAGCCCAAGTCAGGTAACCAATTTGCCTAAGTCACACAGCTTGGAGTGGCAGAGTCAGGATTTGAACCAGGCTGTAGAATCTGGGGTCAACCTCAACACTGTACGTCTTCCCTGAGAGCTCTCTGCCAGCAATGCCATCTCCCTGACAAACACCTTCTTGCGTTTCCAACCCAACTCAAGAAACACCTCTTCCAAGGATCTCTTTTGCACTGCTGGTGGAAATGCAAACTGGTGCATTCCGGAAAATAGTATGGAGGGTCCTCAAAAAATTAAAAATAGAACTACCCTATGACCCAGCAATTGCACTACTAGGCATTTATCCATGGGATACAGGTGTGCTGTTTCAAAGGGGCACATGCACCCCAATGTTTATAGCTGCACTATTGACAATAGTCAAAGTATGGAAAGAGCCCAAGTGTCCATTGGTGGATGAGTGGACAAAGAAGATGTGGTATAGATATACAATGGAGTATTACTCAGCAATCAAAAAGAACGAAATCTTGCCATTTGCAACTACGTGGATGGAACTGGAGGGTGTTATGCTAAACGAAATTAGTCAGTCAGAGAAAGACAAATATCATATGGCTTCACCCGTATGAGGACTATAAGATACTAAACAGATAAACATAAGGGAAGGGAAGCAAAAAGAATATAAAAACAGGGAGCAGAACAAAACATGAGACTCTTAAATATAGAGAACAAACAGAGGGTTGCTGGAGGGGGTGGGGGGGATGGGCTAAATGGGTAAAGGGCACTAAGGAATCTACTCCTGAAATCATTGTTGTACTATAGGCTAACTTGGATGTAAATTAAACAATAAATTAATTAATTTTTAAAAAGAGCAGAAAATTTTTAAAAAAGAGTATGAAAAATAAAGAATCCTGAGAAACAGAAAGGAAGGAAGGAGATAGTAGATATGTGACAGGTAGAATCCTGGATTGGAGGGAGAAAATAACAATCAGATTCAGTTATCAAGACAAATGGCAAAATCTGAACTTGTATAGAGGATTAGATCATATTGAATCAATGTTAAATTTCCTTATTTCACACTCGTACTCTGGTTATAGCTTGTTCCTGTTCTTAGGAAACACACAGTGAAATAACAAGGAGCATAAAGAAATAGGATGTTTGGAAAAGAAAAAAATAAAAGGAAGAAGGAAAGAAAGAAAGAAAGAAAGAAAGAAAGAAAGAAAGAAAAATGAAGGAAGGAAGGAAGGAAGGAAGGAAGGAAGGAAGGAAAGGGAAGGGAAGGGAAGGGAAGGGAAGGGAAGGGAAGGGAAGGAAAGGAAAGGAAAGGAAAGGAAAGGAAAGGAAAGGAAAGGAAAGGAAAGGAAAGACCTCTTCCATGAAGCCTGTTCTGACTTCCAAATTGGAATGGACCCCTCCTGACCTTGTGCCCCTTCTGTTTCTCATTCTATTTGTATGCTTTTCTCCCCTACCAGACTGTAAATCCCCAAGTGGGGCTATGGTTTATTATTCTTTGCACCCCAATGCCTAGCACAGTGTCAAGCCCAAAATAGAATAGGTACTTAATAAACATTTGGGGAATAAGGTGGAATGAATGAGTGAATGAAATGTCAGTAAAACCATGGTCATTATAAGAAGAACACTGATACCCAAGGCCCCTGTTTCTGCCCTTGAAGAAAAACATAAAACTGGAAAAGGTCCACTCTATGAAATCTGGAGGGTGAGGGGTGAGGATTCAATCTTTAGGCTCCTGGAGGATGTGAAGAGGTGAGCAAGTACCCATTCACAAAATAATAAAGCATTAAAACTCAGATCTATCCTCGAAGCCCAAAAGTATCGCCCAGGGTAACAGTAAAATCAAGCACTGCTTCCACGGGAATTCGAGAGCCAATGCAAGCTGGAAAACACAAATAGGCTTTCTAATGGTTGAAAATAATTCACTCATGGCTGACCCAAGTCCCATTTATGCTTTCATTTAATGCTACAGATAATGCAGGAGCACCTATTCATAGGCGTGGGGCCAAAGTACGAACGTGAACCGTATTGGTCCTGCCCCGAAGGAGCTTACAGTCTGATGGGAAGACTGATGTATGCAATGATTTATTCAGTGTATCTCAGGCCATCGATGGTAAGGAATAGCTTTTGTACTGTTTTGTTTCCTGTATGACACAGACTGATGTTTTTGGAAAGTATGATCAAAAGAAGCTACTAGAAAAATGGAAATTAAGAAACATATACAAAATACAAACCCTGGATTTTATAATTATAGGAGTCAACAGATTTAAAAATACTGTCAAATTGCTGTAACTATTTCTAAACACTTACCATCAATTTCTCCTTTTTTAATTTATTTAATGTTTATTTATTCTTGAGAGAGACAGACAGAGAGAGAGACAGAGCATAAGCAGTGGAGGGGCAGGGAGAGAGACAGAGAGGGAGACACAGAATCCAAAGCAGGCTCCAGGCTCTGAGCTGTCAGCACAGACCCTGAAGCGGGGCTCGAACTCACGAGCCGTGAGATCATGACCTGAGCTGAAGTCGGACGCTCAACCGACTGAGCCACCCAGGCGCCCCCATTAATTTCTGTATTATCTTATCCTGGAGTGGTAATTGGCCAGCAGGACCCACAGGCCACATTTGGATCAGTGCTGATAGGTACCACAACAAGTCGGCTGAATTAACAGAGACAATCAAGGGAGAACAGGACAAGAAGCTTTTAAGGAAAGAAATTATTTCGGAACCAAGCCTACTCGCTTGCTTTATTTTCCCCAAACCTTACCAACCCCTCAGACTAGAGGACTCTTTTTCTCTTCCTCTCTGGGACCTGTTTTCTAAAAACAAAAGCAGCCCACATTTGCTACCTCCTCGCCATACCGGAACTATTTCCTAGCCTGGAACAGGAAAGCACCGCTTACTTTTTCAAACTTCTCCTGTAATACGTGCATCCCGCGATGAGAGGTAGTGTTTTAGCTCTCCTTCCCCGTTAGATTTTAAGCTTCGCAAGGGCGAGAGCTGTACCTTATTTGCCTTAACGCCCCTACAGCACCTGCTATAAAAGCTTTAACCATAGTAAGTACTCAATACCTGTGGGTTGAATAACTGACAAGAAAATGAATTGGGAATAAATAAGTAAACCAGCCAGCACTCAGTGCCATCAAAACATATCAGTGAGATGGGCTATGTTTCAACTATGTACTAGGTTAATGCTTCCCTTTGGACTTGAGCTGCTGGAATCACTTAATTTTTCTATGCTTGGGCCACATGCGAATTCCACCCAACATCAAATGAGCACTGGATTAAACAGACCGGGATCGGCATGTGCGGTAGATGTGAATTCCCCCAGGCAGGTGACAGGTCTGGAGACCAGAAGACTCGACACCGCAGGGCAGAATGTTCTCAAAAAAGAGCCCATGTCCTACGCCCGGAGAAAAATGACATATACTTTGCCCCCCACAAAGAAACAGCTCAAGTGCAGAGACCCAGGGGTATCCGGATCGAGCCCCCAAGTTTGAGCCTGTCCTTTCTCTCCTATTTTCCACTCTTCTTTTAATTATGGTATCCAACTCCCCCCACCCATCATAAGAGAAAAATGGAGAACTCAGTGGTGTTGCGAAAATATTTCTAACCTAAAGAGGCAAAAGGACAAAACAGTTGCAGCTTCCAAGATGCTTCCAGTGTCTCAGAAGCTCTTGCTGCCCTTGAAGCTGGGTTCGTGGAGCAGCCAGGACTCCCGGGATTCTGCAGGCAGCCAGTTATCTGGTGAGTGATCAGTAGGCTCCTGGGAGGAGGCCCAGCTGGGATTCCTTCCAACCCGTGTCTGCACCACCTGTAACTCTGCAACACATATGCTTGCCAGAAGATTGTCCCAAGCCTGAGGGGATGGGGAGGGTTGCCATTCCAGAAAGAACCAGCAGCCAGCTTTGGCAGAGAAGGGCGTCCTTGTGCAATGGGAAGGAGTCAGGGCTTCCAAGTAAGGGCACTTCGCCAGCCCTGGTATGCAGATCCAGGATCCGTGCCCACTGAGCCTGCCCCAACTTGCCCGCAAGAGAGAGGCCAGGGGGAGCCGGGAAAGGTGTCTGTCCCCCGCCTCCTTCCAGGTCCAGCCAGCTCTGGGCTCCTTTGAAGTCCTGGGCCGGAAGGCATGGCCAGTCCTGGTGCCGAGGTTTCTTCAGTGAGCCTCTGGGATTTGGTTCTTTCTCTCTCTCTGGAAGGTAGACCAACACAAATCAGAAAGCACAGGCTTTGGACTCAGATAAACCTTGATTCAGATTCTGCCTGGGCCATGCACTGGGTTTACAAACCGCCCCCCCCCCCCCAGTAGTTATTCAACTTCTCTGAAACGTGGAGTTCTTATCTCTGAAATGGCATTAACTTCATGCAGAATTTCTCAGTCTCAGCCCTGGTGACATTTTGGGCTGAATAGTTTTGTTTTTTTTTTGGGGGGGGGGGGGCGGGGTCTTTCTGTCCTGTGCGTTATAGAAGGTTTAACAGGACTCCTGGCCTACCTACCAGAGGCCAGTAGCGTCCCCCCTCCCAGCTGTGACAACCAAAAATGATTCCAGACACTAGCTAATGTCCCTTGCGGGGAGCCAAATCGCCCCCAGCGGGGGACCACTGACCTACTTAGGATTGTTGTTTTATATATATTATTGCAAATATAGAGTCTGGTGCCTAAGAATGAATGAATGAATGAATGAATGGCTGAAAAGCACTCAAGAATTATTAAGTCCTTTAACAGATGTCACCACTGCCCCGCCCACATCCCTCAGCACACTCATGGCTGCATCCCACGAACACCTGGGACTCTGGCCACAGGAGAGGGGTTAGCCTAGCAACAGGGCAGATTGGGACCTGATGCCCTGGGAAGCAGCCCTTACCCACTGATGGCTGAGGTTCTGGTGGATCGACACCTCAGCGTCCTGGCCCCTCAGCCAGGAGAGTTAAGACGTGTGCTCTGACTGCCACCCCAAATTCCCCGGGGACATCGGATGCCACAGCCACAGGGGTCGCGGCCGGGTAGCACACACCCCCACCTTCCCTTGCTTGCTCCCTCGCGGGTATTTCCAGGAATCACTTCCCAAACGCTTGGCACAGCTATCTCCAGTTTTCATGTGTTTCTGTCTTTTAGTCACTTAATATATAAAAACTGTGACTTTTATTACTATAAATGTCCTCCCTAGCTTGCTGACTCACCAGGCTTCTCATTTGTATTTACCCAGGTCACAGTGTTTTGAGTTTTGTTTCTGGTGCTCGCTTCGGCAGCACATACACTAAAAATTGAGTTTTGTTTTTGTTTTTGATTTTGTTTTGTTTTGTTTTTTTTAAGGACTTCAGATAAGCTAATGTTCTGCGCTGGGGACTGCTGAAAACGCTGGGGGACACACCCCAGGCAGTCTCCATGCAGGTCACAAAAATAAGGGTCCAGGCTTCTCATTGGGTTCCAAACCCAGCCTGCCCCCCCCGCCTCCCACACACACACATTGTTACCATTCGGCTCCTTCTAAACTGCACATCGGACGACATCTGCCGTGAATCCTACAGTCTTGTTTATTGTTGAGACTTCAGCACCTAGGACCACACTGGCACATGGTGGGGACCCAGGAATGTTTGTGGAGTTAAATCTCTGGGTGATTCCCCATGTTATCAGTAAAGGATACAGATCGGAGTCGTCCACCCTCTACACAAGGCAGGTGTCTTATTCTCTCCCCAACTTCATCTGGCTCCACTTGCCCATTCCCCCTTACGTCAAAATGCGCACACTCGACCTGTACTTTAACACCCCCGCCCCCGTACCATGCCCGGTGTGTTCTTTTTGTGACTGTGCTTCCGCACGTGTCGACCTTCCACTTGGACTGCCTTTTCCAGATCTTTCCCTTGCTGACGCCTACAGGTTCCCCACAGGCTGCTCAGCCCTGACTTCCTCCTGGGGGTCTGCCCTGATCCCTTCTCTGCTGCCATTTCACGATCGCGAATTGGGGGGTTGCTCGTGAATCTCCCCCAATGGAGAGAGGGAGCCTCGAGCTAAGGGGCCATGTCTTTGAAATGGAGCTGTCCCCAGTGCCTGACACATTTTCAGTGCTCAGAAAAGAGATGCTTGTGTGCTAATGAAAGTAATAATGTCATAATTTGAAGATGCTTTAGTATGTGGATCGGTGTTTTCCGGAGACACGAAACCAATAGGATACGTAGAGATGTATGGAAAGAGATTCGTGATGAGGATTGGCTCACGTGATTATGGAGGCTGAGAAGCCCCCCCATCTGCCATCTGCAGTCAGGAGGCCCAGGAAAGCCAATGGTCTAGTTCTAGTCCACACTTGAAGACCTAAGAACCTGGAGAACCAAAGTTGTAAGTGCCAGACTACGTCAGAAGGCCTGACTCCCTGGAGCACTGATGTCCACGGGTGGGAGGGGGTGGATGTCTCAGTTCAAGCAGAGAGCAAACTCTCCCTTCCTCCTCTTTTTCATTCTATTCAAGTTCTCAAGGAACTAGAGAGTGCCCAGTCTCACTGGTGGGAGCAATCTCCCTTCCTTGGTCTACTGGTTTCAGTGGGAACCTTTGCCAAAAACACCCTCAACCGCCACACCCAGAAATCATGTTTACCAGCTAAGCATCCCTGAGCCCAGTCAAGATGACACATAAAATTAGCTGTCACAGTATGCAATCTCCATTCTCCTGAATCAGCAACTGACTTCTGCATGGAGAGAGTGTTTGGTAAATCCCAGGGACTCCCTGACTGCGAACCACCTTCAGAAACACGAACCACAGGTACGTGAACCACGATACCTAAGCCTCCTACTATTATGGGTTAGCTGTGCTACTGATGGGAAGAATGCACAGCCTTGGCCAAGGAATAACGCGACCTGCCACCCCGGCCTGCCGAGAAGAGGTGAACGCAAGCTCCTCCCACATTGCACAGCCAAGTGCATGGCTGTCCTGAGGACCCAGAAAGCCATTTGGAAGTTGTGCTCTTCATCGAAGTGAGCTCTTTTGACCTAGAATAGCATCTTCAAGATGGAATGTTTACAAATTCAACACCAGGCCTTGAATCTTAGAGCTTGTGGTTAGTCCTAGGGAGCTGGTTTCCCAGAAACAAAGGGTGGAAAACAAGGGAAGGTGCACTGGTGCTGTTTTGAAGGCCCAATTAATGCCACCTTGAAGTCCTCTTCAGAGAAAAGGATTCAGCTATGACAGAATGACCCCTCCTCACTCCCCACCCCTCTTCCACCATTACCCTCCCAAGACAAAGCTGGCTGAAGCTCTTCCCTCCATCTATTTCTTTTCCAAAACAACCCTGAGACTTGAATACAATCACCATATGGAAAAGGACATCATAATGGTGATGAAGAACCATAATGAAAGGAGAGTTTCGGTTGCATCGATCTAATCGTACCATAGCAAGTGCTGTGCAACTACTTTTGTGACCAGCTCATACATCAGGAAGGGCTTGTTTCCTCCTGAAAAATGACAGTATTTATCAGATGAATATGTCCACCAAGACAGAGTGCAAGAGTCAAATGCTAAAGGTGATGTCTGAAAGGTGATAGATGTTCACATGAAAATAAACCTGCTGAACCTTGTCAACAGAAGACACTAACTGAAGTATCTTGTGAGTCTTTTCCGCTGAGCAAAGAATTGACCAAAGTTTATTTTCAACAAAACAGTGGACCTGGATCTTCTACCGGGACCACCTGAAACATTTCCTCAGTTTCAACTACTTGGTCTCTGAATGCCCTATTGTTACTGTTTTCGTCACACAAGAGTCATGCATAATTCATCCCCCTCCCCAACCCATTCCCCAAGTCCGTGAGTCACTGGTCTGTCTGTAACCCCATATGGAAACCTGAACGTTGCCTTTTTCTTCCTCTGCTTCTAAAGGGCTTCCACTTGACCATGCATGATCACATACGCCATCACAACCACACTGCACACGTATGACCTAAGCAGCACAGGAGAGTCCCCTCAATTCCACAGTTGTTTGGGATGGAATTCTAGGAGTTGGTCCATCGAAAGCCATGAAAGCTCCATGTGGAAACAGGTGTGGAAACTGGAACTTCCTCAGAAAGAAATCACAGAATCACAAGATGCCCAAGCTGGAAGTAATTCCCAGAAACCACAAAACCAGCTACCTTACTCGATGATGGAGGATGATTCCCTAAAACCCAGGGAAGACATTTGAAATGCCCAAGTCCCAGTGACAGGGAAGACGAGCCATCGTGGGACCCGCCTCCTGATGTCCACACTATTGCCCTTTCTACTCCCGTGTGCCACCTCCGCCTTCAGCATTCCTCTTTCCAAATCCCTCAGCCTTCTGAACAATCCAGCCTGGCATGGATGGCCTCAGGCATTGCTGACACGTTAACCCGACAGTTCAGACAACCTTCAGGAAGAGTTTACTAATGAAACCTCCTTTCCCATGCAAGGACTACACCATCTCTTGTTACTTTCCCACCAGTAAATCCATGTGGACTTTATCAGGACGCTCACAAAGCTGCTTACCCAGGGCCTTACAGATACTGAATGAAGTAATCAGGGGCAGAGTAGGGCCTAGATTCTGGCCTCCTGACTCCCTGTACAGCATAGTTTGGACTTGAAAGTCCCCTATGCCCCAGTGTTCCTGCAGACAGATCTCAGAGAGGAAACGATGGTTTCCAGCATTCAAGTCTCAAACCATTTTTAAGCCCACATGCTATAAAATACCCCATCCTCCATGACTAACACCAGCCAGGACAATTTCTTTCAGCCGAACCCTCCTGGAACCAACTTCTCTTGCTAAAGACAAACACAAATCCAACAGAAGTAACAGCTCTGCTGTTAGAATAATATGTTGTTACTTCTAGGGCTGCACAAAATAAGAGGTAATTCTCTTTTTATGTGCTGTAGTAGCAAGGATGTTTAAATGTCATCTTTATTTTGACGGTATTTCAGAGGAAGGCAGGAATGCCACATTCCACTTAGATACTCTTTTAGTATACCAAAGACCAGGGCCTTTCCTTGTTGGATTCTCTTGATGGACAAAAGCCTCCAAAATGGCAGGGTGGGACAAGGGTGAGGGGAAGAAAAATATGTACATTTTTTAAAAACCATGGGTCTCATGAGAAAAAACAAACAAACAATTAATTCTGACATAAAACTGGAGGGTCAGGAACTTGGCAAAGTTGCATCAACAGCACTAGTGATTTAAGCTTGGTTTTAGCTTATTTGACCCGTAGTCCTGAGACTTTCCTTTTCCAAAGACTCCGCTCCCTGACTAATAGTCTCAAATGCTATGTGGTTTGCTCACTTTTTTGATAAGTCATGCCTAAGATATGATGACCATTTCAATTCTTAGGTAGTTTAGCAGGCAGATTTAGACAAATGGTATGCACAGAAAGAAGGCCCTTTACCAAAAAATCAGTAAATAAATAACGAAACGAGAAAATGAATAACTGATCGTGCTCTATCTTGGGCTGGGGAAGACTGTCAGCTGACACAACCCGTTTCGCAAGCACGACGGTGGAGCCAACTCAGAGTTGGAAGGTGCTCAAGCCCTTTGCTAGTCATTCCTGGAAATAACTCAGGGAAGAAATAACATAAGTAAAATGTCCGCTGCACAGTTAACCAGAAGGGAGAGCGGGATGGGGGTTAATGCATGGGAAAATAGGTTGCCCCCTGCTTTGTTGACTAAAATAGGGGAAGGGTTGTGGGCAAAAGTTGGGAATGAAACCCTCCACATCCAACAACTGAGCTGAGCTGCTTTGAACAGTATCAGTCTGATGACGTATGCAGCCATTATCAACAATAAGCACGCAATGTACGTAAAAACGTAGAAATACTTTCAGTGAAATATTAGAAAACTTACAACAGGCTTGTCTTCCCCTGTTTAGGTTGTTAGAACAAAACAGCAAGGACTGGTGAGCTTATGTCCTCTCATGGTGGAAGGGGCTGGGATCTCTCTGGAGCCTCCTCTCTAAGGCTTTTCATGAAGGCTCTACCCTCACTGGTTTGAGCATGTCCCAAAGACCCCACCTCCTAATACCATCCCATCAGGCACTAGGATTCCAACATATGAATTCGGGGGAGGACACAAATATTTGGATCATAGCAAGTATGGATATTTCAAGTATAATAATTGGAAAATATGCCACTGTCCAGCTTCAAAGACTTCACTGGCTTCCAAATGGGTTGATATGATCATTGGGTTCTTCTTTGTCTGGTCTCTACCTACACCTCCAAGCTTAACTCACCCCATTCCCTAACTGCCCTGGCTCTGAGTATTTAGAGACCTTCAGAAATTGTCCAAACATGTCACCTTTCAGTAACCAACGGAGGCATCACCTCTTTGAGATCACTTCAAGCCTTCCTTGCAACCAGGCTCCCTGCCTCAGCATTTCGACCGTCCCAAGAAGACCGAGAGCTCCTTTTGAGCTGAGATCTTGTCTACTTTACTCATGGCGCCTGGCTCAGTGGATGTGCTTTGGATGGATGGATTGAAAACAGAAGGATCGGGGGGGGTGCCTGAGTGGCTCAGTCGATTAAGCGTCCAACTCTTGGTTTTGGCTCAAGTCATGATCTCACTAGTCAAGAGATTGAGCTCCACATCGAACTCTGTGCTGACAGCCCAGAGCCTGCTTGGGAATCTCTCTCCCTCTCTCTCTGCGCCTCCCCCTTGTGCTGTCTCTGTCTTTCTCAAAATAAATAAATAAGCTTTTTAAAAAATGTCTTTAATATTGTGGAGAGTTGGTGGTGGTAACAGGCTTCTGGAGATATAATTATTTGAAGTGTAAAAAAAAATTGGTTTTTAGTATTTCACAGAGCTTTTAGTATTTCACCACGATCAATTCTAGAACATTCTCATCAGCACAAAAAAAGACCCGAAACGAGTTAGCTATCAGCCAGCCACAATACCCCCATATTTCCCCAGCCGTAGGCAACCACTAATCTACTCTCTCTTTCTATAGATTTACCTGATCTGGCCCTTTCATGTAAATGAAATCGTATCATATTTGTTCTTTTGTATTCACTTTCTTTCAATTAGCATGATGTTTTCAAGGTTCATCCATCTTGTAGCAGGTATCAGTGCCTCGTTTTTTTTTATGGCTGAAGGAATGATACCCTGCTCTACGGATATACCATAGTTTGTTCATCATTCGTCAGCTCGTGGACATTTGGGCTGTTTCCACCTTTCGGCTGTTTTGAATAACGCTGCTGTGAACATCCATGTACAAGCTCTTGTATGGATGTAATATTTTCATTTCTTTTGGGTATATGCCTACGAGTGGAATCGCTGGGTCACATGGTAACTCTATGTTTATCTTTCTGAGTTGTTGCAAGGTTGTTTTCCAAAGTGGCTACACCACTTTCCGTCCCACAAGCAGTGTATGAGTGTTCCAATTCCTTCACAACCTTGCCAACACTTACTATTTTCGGGCTTTGGGATTATGGCCATCCTAGCGGGTAGTAAATGTACTGTGGTTTCGATTTGCATTTCCCTGATCACCAGCGACGGCGAGCATCTTTTTGTCTGCTTATTGGCCGTTCGTCTATCGACATTGTTTTTAAATCTTTTTTTTTTTTTAATTCGGAAGAATGTTTAGAATGAGAAACAGAAATAGTGTCTTTCTCACAAATACGAAATGCAGAGGAGATCACACTGAGCCTGTGGTAATAACCACCAAAGGAGAAAATTACAGAAAAGTGCCTTAATGACCCACAGGAAAAAAAAAGAGTTCACGAGCCTGCTTTTGGAGATGAGTGTGGGCTTCAGCCCCGGAGTCGGATGACAAGGCTCCGGTCCTGATTCTGAGTAGTTATGGGGCTTCTTTAACTCCTGGTTTCCACGTCTGTAATATGGGATACTAACAAGGCCTATATTGTAGGGTTGGTATGATCATTAAATAAATGGCACCCACATCAAGCACGCAGCACGGCCCCAATAAGAACCCAATAAATGCTCGGTGTAGGTTAATTAAAATAATCAGGTATATTTTTAAACTCCAGGACTTCCAGAAGACTTGATTATGCAAATGTGCACTAAGACTCTCAAAGAAGAAAGAATTTGTTTCCCAGATAGACCACGGAACCCTTTTCTCAGAGGTCATGGGGCAGGGCCCATGGTCCAGGGCACGTTTTGGAAACCGCTAACCTACCCCCTCCCTCGCTCTTGTCAGACGGGGACCCGGGCCCCCAAAGAATGGGCCCAGGACATTCAGCGACGTAACAGGAACAAGTCAAGCTAACACCCTGCTGAAGGAAATATGGTCTATTCTCCCGCCTTGGCAAATAGACTTTCATAACGACCCAGAAGGTCAAGTTCGAAACTTGGGGAGAAGGGGGCCGCTGGGCCGAGGCCACACCACATCCCCTCCCAGCCTGGGCTCCATCCCACACTGTGGCGACCCTTGTTCACATGTACGGAGACCCCTCTGGCCGCACAGGTCCGGGCTTCATCCACAGCCCCCCGCCGCGGTAGTCCCTCCCCAGGATCCCTCGGAGCTCAGAGCCCAGGAGTGTGATACCAGCAGCAGGATGGTTTCTCAGCAAGTCAGCCCCAGAGGAGAAGCCTGTGTGTCTGGATAGGAATTAGAGTTCCAGGCGCCTGATGCGTGGAGGGGCGTGGGCTCTGCGTGGTAGTCCCTGAGCCCTACAGAATCTTCGCCCTGCAGGGACAGGTGTGGGGAAGGGAGCTGCTAGCACAGGCCTCTAAAGGTGGAGCCCAGGGTGCGGGCACTCAGCTGGCTCTACCCTCTGAAGGCCAGCAGGATTGCCGCAGGGAAAAATGCCTGAAAAGCCACGCCTGAGAAATGAGCCTGCGTCCGTCTGTCGCTCCTCGGACAACAAATAGGCTTTTTAACAAAAGCAGGCCTCCAGTCGCCCTGGGGATGATTATGCCAGAGACTCAAGAGCTCCAGGAAGACTCCACGTGACCCATGCAGGCACACCAAGGTGACCTGGGGAGCCCTTTTCCAGCCCTCCCCTACCCCCATTTGGTGAATTAGAGAGGATCCGTAAAAGCTGGAAGGAGACTCAAGGCTCACATTATCTCTGGATGGTTTGCTACATGTAAATAATAAGAACTTTACGGTAGCAAGCAGATTGTACATTATCATTAGTATCATTTCAGCCTGCTTTATGGCTCCTCAGCTAGTTGGAAACATATTTTTAGTTCTAATATCAAAACCTGTCAGAATTTGTTTTGCTAAAGCGAACAGAACGATACAGGTCAGATCAATTATTATGAAAAATTCAATTACGAAAGTGCCATATGTGGGGCCATAAAAAGGACAGCCGCGGCACATATGGCTGGAAAGCAGTGATGGCACCGTGTCCCTGCACGTGAATGACAACCTCCCGCCCTTCCGTCCTTGTCACAGTGGCCGTACTGGAAGGG
The DNA here is from genome assembly GCF_046562875.1 of Panthera onca. Classification (NCBI taxonomy): domain Eukaryota; kingdom Metazoa; phylum Chordata; class Mammalia; order Carnivora; family Felidae; genus Panthera; species Panthera onca. The sequence goes on from NC_138349.1 coordinate 81,255,548, forward strand.
GAAGTCCCCTCACCCACCTCTGGCCAGCCCGTGCTCCCCTGTGCCTCCCAGAACCCCCACCCTCCTGTCACCCCAACCCAGGGGACCCGGAAACCAATTTAATTGTGTTTGTCTGCAGAGGACTTAGGTGACAGGACTTCCAGTACCCCCAAGGGCACTGAGACTTTTAAACAGGAGACAAAGAAACTGGTTAGACAATTAAATAGAAGCGCCCAAGTTTGATTGGATGTCCTACCCCTCACCTGGTGGGTGAGTCAGGGGTAAAGAACACCAGCTCGGGGACCAAACTGGCTGGAGTTAGGTCCCTACTCTACTGCTCTCTCTCTTCATGTGCCAGTGAGCAATTCATTCAGTCCCTCTAAGTCCCGGTTTTCTCATCTGTAAAATGGGGATAATAATGTCATCTCCTTTGCGTACCTGTTGGAAACACTAAATGAGAGATGCATGTCTAAGTACCTCGGGTAGTGCCTGGCCAACATTTAAAGACTCGATCCACACCCGTTATTATGTTTACATCCTCGAGAGGCAACGGGTTTGGTGGCGAAGTATATGATTTAAGTCAGGAAATCTGGATCTGCCGCTCGCTCTCCAACTTTGGGTTAGTCAGTTCACCTCTCTGGACCTCCATTTCCTCATCAATAAACTGGGGACAATCATATCTATCTGGCCGAGTTGTTCCGGGCTCTAGTGACCTACCGCATGGGGAACGTGTTTGCAAACTATTACGCACTACGCAATCATAACCGAACGTTGTGATCGTCTCCAAGCTAGCCCTGAGGCTCTGGGAACACTGGGCAGGTGCCATCTACGTGAGTTTGTCCGGAATACGGACGGTCCAGGCGCTTGGGTGACACCTAAGAGCAGCCTAGGAGTCTCATGATGCAGAGCAGAAATGAGGCACAGAAATGTGGAAGCCTGAACTGCAAAGAGTCTGAGATGTATGGCACAGCCATGTTCAGAAAGGAATGGCTTGACTAATTGTACTTACCGGTGTAGCATCTTTCAAATAGACTGGGCACATATATATATATATATATATATATATTTTTTTTTTTTTTTAATCCCCCAAATTGATATGTGATAGCACAACTTCCTTTCAGGCCTACAGTCCACAATGGCTTTGTCCTTTGACACCATAACCCAAGAGATCTACATCAGTATGGGGTTGCCCAGACACGCCATAATGGCGGCCCATCTTGGGCTGGCCAGACCTTGCCTTGGTGTTTTGTTGATGGAGGCAGCCAGGGATCTGACCGCTTGGCTCCCATCATGGAATTTTTCAACCTTCTGGTCCGCAGCTCTTGGCTAGCAATTACGCTCTGCAAGCCCTTCTACCCTGGTCATCGTCCAAGGCAAAGCGAGGCTTCCTTCTTGGACTCTCGGGCCCGGGGTGTGTTCCACGTTCTTATCCTGAATCTCCAGCTCCACGCAGGCCTCGGGGACACACAACCAGGAGAAGGGACAGCGAGAGGAGCTCTGGAGAAAAAACGAAAGGAAGGAGGAGGAAGCAAGCCTGCCCTTGCCCCAGCTTTGCCCCTTCAGGTGAAGGAAGGGAAGGGCCACGTCAAGGTTGCACCAGAATGAGCCCTCTGGGGAGGAAGCGGGTCAGGTGGGGGAGAAGCCGAGGCTTGCAGGCTCCAGGAGCCCCCAGCCCAGCGGGCAGGAACAGCCATGGAAAAGGGGACTCCTGGTAGTGACCCCAGCTGGCCTGGGGGCCCTGGACCCCCTCCTCGTCCCCTGCTCTGCTCTCTACCCCCGTTTCCTCTCAGCTGGGGTTAGAGAAAAAAACCACAATTAAAACAAAAAAAAACCCCTCACGTGTGTCATTTCAACATTTCGTTCGCTTGGGGGTGAGGGGAAGTGGTGGCTGTAGCTAAGCAGGCACATCCTCCCCTCCCAGCCTCCTGCTGCTCTCAGCTGCCCTCCCTTGGGCCCTCCTTTCTTCCCCACCTCCCCCCTGCAGCCTGCCTGCCTTTCTCCCCTCAGTCCTTGTCCTCCTGCTGCTTTTCCCCTTCCCCCTCTAGGAACCCTCACACAAGCCCCACCCCCACCCTCCTACCCCTGCTCCCCTCCCCTCCCCTCCTCTCTGCTTCCCCATTCCTCCTGATCTCCCCCCTCTCTCCCCCTTCCCTTGTTCCACCCTACCACTTACTCCCTTCCCCTCTACTCTCTCTCTCTCTCTCCCCTCCACCTCCCCTCTGACCCCCCCTCCCCTCCTCCTTCCCTCGGCTCTCCCTCCCCCCTCCACCTCCTCCTCTCTGCCCTTCTTCCCCCCTCCAACTCCCCTCTGTTCTCCCTCCTCCTCTTCCCCTCAGCTCCCCTCCCTCTCAGTTCCATCAGCTTCCCTCCTGCTCTTCTAGTCTACTTTCCCTGTCCCCAGCCCATCTCTTCAAGATGTCCTAATGGAGACTTTCTGATTTCTCTTTTTCTGGATTCTAGGACTTTAAAGGTAGTGTAAAATTGCACACATAGCTGTCAGAAGGCCTTGATGCTGGTGGGGAAAGAATAAGAAAGAAGGGATCATGGCTCAACTTTAAACAAGGAGAAGAAGTATAAGGATAGAACGATTTTTATTGGGAATTTTCTAAGAATACAGACTCCTTCTCACATTTCTTTGTAGCTTCCACAGAGCCTGGCTTTGTGCCTAACCCACAAAAAATACCAAATAAATATTTGCTGACTACGTGAATAAATGAATGGATGAAAACTGAAGCAAAATGTGGTTTTATTTCATTTGAGCTCACGGCCACCGCGTCAGCTGGGTCAGAGAGCAGAGGGGCGCGTCTTCCCGGAATCTCGGGATCTCGGAAATCTCCGTCGAAGGTACGTGTTCATTCACAATTAGCATAAGCATCATTAAAATGTAAACCCCGTTGCTAGGGTTTGCCCTCCTCAAGGCGCCAATATTTTCCTTATTTACGTTACTAATTTTCTTGGCACACCCTCTTTTATGAACACAGGTAGAGTCCTAATCCACAGGTTCTGCCCACCACGCGGGCCATGTCTGCAGATGCCCGTGGCAACGCCAGATTATTTAACCCATCCCGTTTCGTCCAGCTGGTCCATCTGCTGGATTCATGGAACTCGACCTTCTGACAAATATTTGTCTCATCCTTTTTTTGCCCGAGTCTCTGTGCTGAGTACTTTACACAGACTGTGTCATGTAATCCATACAACGCTCTGAAGAAGGCACTGGTGTTATCCCAACTTTGCGGACGAGGAATCTGAGGCCTGGGTTGATCTAGTAGATTCACCAGCCACCCCCGTTCACCTGTCTCGGGGGTAGCTCCCAGGACATGGAACTCCCAGCTCTCCTAACCGGGACAGTCCCGGGCCAGCTGCCCCAGTTTTCTCGGGACTGGGAAATTTCCTGGGCGTGGGAAACTGGGGCGGTCCCGCGCAACCTGACGAGTCGGTCTCCCTACCCCAATCACGCAGCTGGTAAGCCCCAGAGTGAGTTTCATGGCTCCCCGTGTCTGACACCAAGGCCCCACTTCTTCCCACCCTGCTTTGTCCGGCCAACCTCCAATCCCACATTTTGGCTCCTTCTCAGATGTCACAGTCACCTCACACTCCAAGCACCCCCCCCCAAGAATTCTCTCTTCCCCTAAAACCAACTATGGTACCTCCATGCCCATGGAGTGCATCCCCAAAGCACCCTGAGAGTCACTTCCAAATCTCCAGAGCCCTTCCCTTCCTGGTGCTCCCTTCGACCACCACTCTGGTTCCAGGTCTGCAGCCTGAAACTCCCGGAGCCCAGAGGTTTCTCTGCCTCCACGTGTTCACCCGGCACCCCACCCTAAGGTGTATTCTCTAGAACACAGGCCTGAAAGAGAATACATGGCATGACCTTGCATCTGGCAAGTCACAAAGCCGAGGCGAAGAGGATGAAAGGGCAAAGCTCAGTCTAGTGAGTTCTGGGCTCGGAATCCTGTCCATCAATAGATAAATGAATAAAGAAGATGTGATATATACATATACATATACATATAATCATGAACCATGAGATCATGACCTGAGCCCAAGTTGGATGCTTAACTGAGCCACCCAGGTGCCCCAAGATCTCATTCTTTTTAATGGTTCAGTAATATTCCATTGTATGTCTGTCTGCATATCTCTCTCTGTCTCTGTCTCTGTCTCTGTCTCTCTCTGTCTATATATATATATATATATATATATATATATATATATATATATAGTACTATATATATATATAGTACTCAACCATTAAAAAGAATGAGATCTTGGAGCGCCTGGCTGGCTCAGTCGGTTGAGTGTCTGACTTCGGCTCAGATCATGAATCTCACAGTTTGTGAGTTTGAGCCCCGTATCGGGCTCTTTGCTGTCAGTTCAGAGCCTGGAGCCTGCTACAGATTCTGTGTCTTCCTCTCTCTGCCCTCCCCCGCTCGTGCTCTGTCTCTCTCTGTCTCAAGAAATGAATAAATGTTAAAAAAGAAGTTAAAAAAGAAAAAAAGAATGAGATCTTTGGGCGCCTGAGTGGCTTGGTCAGTTAAGCATCCAACTTCGGCTCAGGTCGTGATCTCATGGTTTGTGAGTTTGAGCCCCACATCAGGCTCTGTGCTGTCACACAGAGCCCATTTCGAATCCTCTGTCCCCTTCTCTCTCTCTGCCCCTCCCCCCACCAAAAAATAAAAACACACAAAAAGAAGACTTTAAAAAGAATGGGCTCCTACCATTTGCAACACCATGGATGGACCTAGAGAGTATTGTGCTAATTGAAACAAGTCAGAGAAGGATCAGTGCCATAGGATATCACTTACATGTGGTATCTAAAAAAAAAAAAAAAAAAAAAAAAAAAATGAGTAAACAAACAAACACAAAAGCAAAACCAGACCCACAGATACAGAGATGGTTGCCAAAGGGGGCAGGGTGGAAGGTCAGGGAAAAATGGGTGAAGGGAAGTGGGGGGTCCGGGCTTCCTGCTACAGCAGGAATAAGTCACAGGAAAGAAAGGTACAGCCCAGGGAATACAGCCAGCGGTGTCATAATCATTGTGTGGTGACAGATAGCGGTTACCCTTGTGCTGAGCATAGGACAATGCAGGGCTGTCCCATCACTACGTTGTACACCTGCAACTGTGTACAATGTGACTTGTGACAACCATAATTCAATTAAAAAAGAAAAAAGCAGGTTCCTGGGTGGCTCAGTCGGTTCAGCGTCTGACTCTCTGATTTCTGCTCAGGTCATATCTCGCGGTTTGTGACTTTGAGCCCCATGGCGGGCTCTGTGCTAACAGTTCAGAGCCTCAGAGCCTGTGCTGACAACTCAGATCTGCTTTGGATTCTGTGTCTCTCTCTCTGCCCCTCCCCTGCTCATGCTCTGTCTCTCTCTCTCAAAAATAAACATTAAAACAAAAAAAAAATTTTTAAGAAAAAAGCACCGCCCCTTGCCTCTCTTGTGCTCCCCTGGGCCACAGAGCAAGTCCAAACTCTAAGACAGCCCAGCCTTCCCACCCTGCCTGCGAACCCACCACAAACCCGCTGGGCTGGTCCTCATAGACATCCGATGGCCTCCACATTTGCCCCTCTGTTCTGTCTGCCCCCCTCCGGCCGCCTCCATCACTGAGGCTTCTGCCGAGCACCTGCTGTGGGCGGAGCCTCAGGCAAGGGCATCCATACAGGAGGAAGACACAGCCCCCAAAATGAGTGGCTTTCACCCCGGCTGATGCTCCACTACCCCTCGTCCCCTCCTCCAGACCGCTTTTCCTCATGACTTTCCAGAGCCTAAACTGCTTGCACAATGACTTTCGGCACTTAACTTGTCGAGCTCATTTTCTCTGGGTCTCGGTTTCCTAATAAGACTGTGGCAGGACCAGAAGGCCTCTCGTCCCAGCACCCACAGCACACTCGTGACGCCTCCCCGGGCCCCCCCCCCCCGAAGCACATACCACCTCAAATACTGAACCACAGCTCAGATTTTTAAAGTTCAATAGCTAAAGAGAACAAGCAATTGACTCACTTTTCCTTGGTTCAAAGAGCTGCGGGTTCCCTAGCACAGGCCCGACATCCCTTACGGGGGCCCGTCCCTGAGTCAGGGAGATCCAAGGGGACCCCTGCTTCCTCCCCAAACTGAACAGTGGACCATAAATCATATATCCTTGATGTGTGACCTCGAGCAAGTTCATTGCTTCACCGCTCTGGGCTTGGAATCCCACAGCTGCAGAGAAGGGGCCGCTTCTCGAAGGTTCTCCAAAGGCCGCTGAGCTCGCCCCTTCTAAGCCTCTCTGATTTCCTTCTCATTCCTGGATTCTCCGCACAGCACCGTCCGCTCAGGAGACAATGAAGGCCCTGCCACCTGTCACTGCCAGTGTGAAAAGTGGAAAGATTCTCTCGTTCGTCTTTGTATTAAGTCCCAGGCTGAGAGAAGCTCATGAAAACGGCTAGTTCACCAGAGATGAAAAACCACACCCTGTAAAAAATAAAAGGGGGGGTGGGAACCGGGTCTCAGGGGCTCCCAGCTCTCCTATGGAGATAAAGCTACTCCAGAAACTTCGACAGTTTGATGTCAGCCGCTCAGAGGGATCCCTGAGCCAGCTACCATCTCAGAGTGAGATGAAGTCACGGGCGGGCCTCTGAGGAGCCAGCACCAGTTTTGCTCCTTTGTGGGGTCCTCCTCTGGGGGACACACGGGCCATGAGGTTCCCACTGGCCTCCCCTTGAAGAGCTCCTTTGCAAAGACGAGGAAACCCCAACTGCCTTCCAAGGAGAAAGGCTCTTAATTCACAGGAAACCCTCTGGATCTGCTGAGCCCTTGCCGGGCGTGGATGGGCGAAGGGTAGGGCCACAGGCTGGGGCAGAGTCGAACTGCTTGTGAACTCCTCTCAAGACTTGGAACGGGTGGACAGAAACCAAAAAGGGAAGGAGGAGAAAAAAGAGAGGTGGATGGAGGAAGGACCAGCAAACTGGGTGAGTCTAGGGCTCTACGTGGGTGGAGTGGCCAGGAAAACATGTGCATCTTGGCCGCAAAGGGGTGCGGATGTGCCTCCAAGTGCTGGCCACAGCCAGGGAAACTGACCGTGAGGTTTGATCCGATGGGGTATGAAGTTCTCTTGATGGTTCGATGCTTTTACGTCGGCTATCTGGAAATGTCTAAACACCGTGACGCCTCCAAGGTGGAAGATGACTTTGCCCTATAAATACAGCCCCTGTTCAAGCCATTAAAGAGCGTGTGGACAAACCGAACCGAGAAAGGGAGAGAGCAGGGTCGGATGGCGGAAAGAACCAGATTCCTGGCACCCGAAACATAGTCCCGTAGGAACATGGAGGGTGGCCATGAAAACGGACCCTTCCCTAGATTGTCAGCAGGAAGGACACAGAAGGAATGACGAGGAGCCCAGTGCAACCTCCCACAGACCCTTCTGGGCTGTAAAGCTTCTCCCTTTCTGGGGTTTATGCTTTCCGTTCCATCCATGTCTTTCCACATACTGACCGCCAAAGACAAGCCAGGCACTGTGTTTGAGGCAGAGATGAAACAGACAGACAGGGCCCTGCTCTCTTAGACAGAACACAGACAACAAACAAGGGGAGAAGCACGTGAATGAGTGAGATCGTCTTAGATACCATTAAAGAGCCCATGAGCAAAAGAAAGCAAAGGAATGGGATACAGAATGACCTGATTCAGGGACTGCCCGAGAGGGAGGGGTCCAGAAAGGCCTTTGTGAAAGAAGCTTATCTGAACTGAGACAGGGGCAGTGAGGAGGACTCAGCTGGAGAAGGTGCTGGAGAGAGACACCCTGAGCAGAGAGAGGACGTGCAAAGGCCCTGGGGAGGGCAAGGGCTGGTGGAGGGCTGGGGTTGGAGAAGCAGGTCGGGATGAGGGCAGGGGTGGACAGGAAGGGCCCGCGGGCTCCTGAAGGCCTCAGTGAGGAAGACCAAAGTGGGCAGCCACCTGGTACATAGTGGTGGACTGGAGACTTTCCCCTGAGCTGGGGAGGCCATTTCTCCCAGAACAGAACCCGGAGGGAGCTCGGCCCCCAGAGAGGCAGCTCCAGGAGCCGTGCTTCCAGAGAAGGGCCAGCAGGTGGCTCTCTGAGAAGATGGCCCTCGCTTTCTGCCACCATGGCTGACGCCTTTCCTGTTCTAAGGTAGGAGCACTTTTTCCCACTGAGCAAAAAGCTCCTTTCGCAAACATCCACTTTGCTGGGCTTTGTTTTTAACAAAAGGAGCCCATAGCACCCAGTACAACGGGGCTGTCCAGGTGACTCACTGTCTTGCATACTGATGGGCTCCCAGAGAGCTCCCCCCAGACAGCTGGCCGCTCGGAGCTCCATTCCCAAGCTCCCACTTTTTCAAAGCCCTGTGCTCAACCCGACTGGCTTGGTCACCCTCCTTTCCAGACGGACAATCCTGGGGAGAAAGTAATGCCAGGCCACAGGCTCAACTCCAGCTCTCCACAGAGCAGTCTTGCCCAGGAAATAATGGCTTCGAGGCGCTTACAGCCCCGGGCGGTGCATACAAGCAGGAGAAACAGAATGAAAGAGGTAGGCAACTGTTTGTTGCTCTCACTGAGATTTCCTCGCAATGGTACGTTTGCTTGTGTGTGTGTGTGTGCGTGTGTGTGTGTGTGTGTGTGTGTGTGTGTGTGTGTGTTTAAAGAAAGGCAAGAATTGCTCCAGACCTCTTAACAGCACTGGCCACAGTTGGTCGGTGTGAAAGAAGGGGCTTCAGGGACTGGCACGCATCAGGAAGCAGAAGGCTACAGGACTTGTCAGGGAGTCCGTGGAAGTCATCAAGGGGCCACAGGTCATGATTCAGCAGTTCATTTTGACAGCTTCCACTGGGGCAAATACAAGGTAGACATGATGTTGTATCTGCCTGAGCCCCCCTCCAAAAAAAAAAAATCAAAACAAAAAAAGAAACCACATCCAGGAAGGGGCCTGGGTTGATTGCTTTCAGCACTGAGGAGGAAGAGAGGCCTGCCATGCTAAGTCCACCTTTTCCCAAAGGGCCACAGATGTCCTTCCTCCAACGTCTGGGAGGATGAAGCAGGACAGGGAGCCCACAAACTGTCGTCGAAGACGTGCTCTGCCTGCCCCTGCTTTGCTGGCAACGTGCGGTGTTTGGACAAGATTGTCACAGTGTTGAGTTGGAGAGCCACCACTGGCCGAGTCTTCCTCTGGCTTTGCTCTGGCCGCATCTCTCTCCAGACCCAACCTTTCAAATGGCTCCCAGCTGCCTCCACGTTCAGCCGAAAGCCACCGGCCTGGACGTTAGGCCCTTCTTAGCTTGAACTGGCCTCTTCCCCTGGAACGCCTCCCTGGATCTCTTCACACCCGAGAACATCCACCATCACTGGTTTCCAGAGCACCTGAACTCCCAGCCCTTCCCACCCTGATCACTGAGTGACTGAATTGGAATTAAATACTTGTTTAGTGTCACCCCAGCTAGACTGTTGGGCTCTGCATGGGGAGGGACCGGGTCTTTTCATTGAAGCACTCAAAGGAGCGCTTTTAAATTTAAATATATTTATATTGGGGCACCGGGGTGGCTCAGTGGGTTAAGCCCCACTTAACTTTGGCTCGGGTCCGACTTCAACTCAGGTCATGAATCTCACGATTCGTGGGTTCGAGCCCCACATCGGGTTCTGTGCTGACAGCTCAGAGCCTGGAGCCCGCTGAATTCTGTGTTTCTCTTTCTCTCTCTCTGCCCCTTCCCCACTCGTGCTCTGTCTCTCAGAAATGAATACACCTTAACAAGATTTCTTGATAAATAAATAAATGTTTGTGTCTCGCTCAATGGCTCACTGACTTGAGGTTCTGCAGGGATGTTCCATGCCCTGATTTCTCTGGACACACACCTGTGTTCTGTCCACGTCTGCCACTCCCTGAGTGGCCTTTACTTTCCTATCTCTGTGACTTTGTTAGTGTGATGCCTTCTTCTTGGAGTGTGGATATCCTTTCCATCCCGTTGCAGGACAGTCGGAATTACAGAAGGCAGGAGGGTAGTTCTTTTACTGAGATGTAGTTTCACAGACTATAAAATTCACTTGTGATTTTTCCTATAGTCACAAGGTTGTGCAGCCGTCAGCACTAACTCCAGAACACTTCCATCACCCCCAAATAAACCCCCTACCCCTCGGCCACCATTCCCTACTCCTCTTCTCCCCCTGCTCCTGGCGATCACCGATGCGCCTGTTTGTCTCCGTGCATTCGCCCATTCTAGATATTTCATTCACGCAGAATCATACATGTGGCCTTTCGTGTCTAGCTTCTTTCGTTTAGCATAAGGTCGTCAAGGCCCATTCATACTGTAGCAGGTGTCACTCCATTCTTCTTCACGGCTGAATCATATGTCATGAGACGGAGGTCCCCCTTTTTATTTCTTCCTTCATCAGTTCATTTGGATTGTTTCCATGTTTGGGCTCTTGTGAATAATCCTGCCAGGAATATTTGTGTACAAGCTTTCGGGTGAACATCTGTTTTCAGTTCTCATGTGTATATACTTACAGGAGGAACTGTTGGGTCATGTGGTAACATTACATTTAACCTTTTAAAGAATCACTGAACTGTTTTCCAAAATGGCTGTACGATTTAACATGCCCACCTACAATGGATGAGGATTCCAATTTCTTTACGTGCTTGCCAACACATGCATGTTATTGTCTGTTGTTGTTGTTGTTGTAATTACCATTCTAGTGAATATGAAGTGATATCTCATTGTGCTTTGATTTGCAATCCCCTGATGACTAATGATGCCGAGAATTTTTTCAGGGTCATTCTATATTTTATTTACAGAAATGTTTATTCAAATCTTCTGCCATGTTTAATTGGGTTATTTGGGGCGCCTGGGTGGCTCAGTCAGTTGAGCGACCACCTTCGGCTCATGTCATGATCTCGGGGTTTGTGAGTTTGGGCCCTGCGTCGGGCTCTGTGCTGACAGCTCGGAGCCTTCTTCGGATTCTGTGTCCCCTTCTCTCTCTGCCCCTCCCCCACTCATGCTCTTCCTCTGTCTCAGAAATAAATAAACATAAAAAAATTTTAATTGGGTTGTCTTTCTGTCATCCAATTGTAAGAATTCTTTATATATGCTGGATAGTAGCCCTTCATTAGATACATGATTTGCAAATATTTTCTACCATTCCATGGGTTGCCTTTTTGCGGTCTTGATAATGTCCTTGAAACACAAAACTTAAAGTTTGACAAAATCCAGTTCACTCTTTGTTTTTTTATGCTTTATGTGCCACATCTAGGAGACCATTGCCTAATCCAAGGTCACAAAGATCTACATCTTAGAAAGTGTTTTTTAAGACTTTCATCGTTTTAGTTTTTATATGTACATATCTAACCAATTTTAGTTTTATTTTTGTTTTTTTTTAATTTTGTTTGTTTAATCAATTTTGAGTTAACTTTGTATATGGCGTGAGGTAGGGATCCAGATTCATTCTTTCACATGTGGTTATCCAGTTTCTCAGGACCATGTGCTAAAAAGATTATTCTTTCCCTATTGAACTGTCTTGGCAAGAAGAAATATTTCTGAGACAACCCTAATGGAAGAGTCTGACACAGAAAAGATGACCACCACACAATATGAGCTACATCTGTCAGGGGTGCAGAGATTGGCTGGGTGTTTTCACTCAGTACATATTATGTAAAACTTCCAGGAACACCATCTCAGGTCACCTCTTTCTATATATAGCAATGATTCTTAACCTTGTTTAAGGCAAATAAGCCAAGGAAATTGTGGGCTTTATTATTATTATTATTATTATTAGAGAGAGAGTGTGTGTGTGTGTGTGCAAGTGGGGGAGGGAGTCAGAGGGAGACAGAGACAGACAGAGAGACAGAGAGAGAATTTTAAGCAGTCTCCGTGCTCAGCATGGAGCCCAACACAGGGCTTGATCCCACAACCCTGGGATCATGACCTGAGCTGAAATCAAGATTCAGATGCTCAAACTGAGCCTCTTAGGTGCCCCTAAAACTGTGGACTCTTTCACACACACAATGTTCTGCTCAAAATGCTCAGGGATTCACAGACATCTCCCCACCCAAGAAGCCCTTCCACAGACCCCAGGCTAAGAGTCCCTGATCTACTCTCCCTCCCATAGGGTTCATACACCACTGAGACTCCAAGCAACAGCCTCCACAGTGTTGTTTTTTGTTTATTTGTCTGTGTGTAGCTCTAGTCTCTCCTTTGAACTGCACATTTCCACTGAATCCCTAGATGTGTGTCCCTACTTCCTGGGCATCTCGAATTCAGCACATCAACTCGTCATGGTGCCTCCCCCAACCCAGCTCACACCCCAACTTCCCTTTCTCTGGTCACAGCACCGTTCTGCTCATCACCCAGGCTCAAATCTCAAAATTATCTTCACTTCTTCTTTCCCTCACCACCCCTCCCCCACCAAACAATCAATCTTCAGTTTATGTAATTGTTCTTTCATCCTGACCAACTATCGATACCCTGCCTGGTCCAAGTTCTTATTCGGAGACCCAGCTGGATACAGTAGATGTCTGTGGCCTTGCGTGCTTCTTGCCATCAGATCCTACACTTTCTAATTTGTCACACACCAGATCTATCTGCTGAGAGAACAGTTCTGAACTTCTCACTCTGTGGTTTGAAAACGCTCAGTGGCTTGTCACGGTCCTCCAAACTCAGTACAAACCCACTTGGTCAGGAATTCAAGACTCTCCACTCTCTGGTTCCAACCAAACATCTGGCCTCATCTCCCAACCCCCTCCCCGCAAAGCAGACCCTCTGTTCCAGTCGCAAGTGTCACCACCGACCTTCTCTGCCCCTTGTCTCCACTCGCCACCCTGACACCATCCTTAATGAGCTAACCCTGCCGAACCTTCAAGCCAAGCCCAGTTGAGGCCATCCCCGTGAGGCCTTGCTAATTGCCCCCACTTTCCATCTCTGTGCTACTGTACTTACTTGACGTGACATTTACTCTTACGGTGCCTCTTAGCACATAGCATGGTGTCATGAACAAAACAGTCCCTTAATGATACCGGCCATACTCGGCAGTGATTCTCATACAGGAATGGGAATCAGAATCGCTTGGGGAACTTGTTCAAAGTATGCCACTTGAAACCCAGACTTCTACGTTTTGAAAAGGAATCATCCACTGATGATTCTGATGTATATCGCAAATTAAGAACTCCTTGTCAAAGTCACAAAACTGGCCGCTAATAACAGTGGCTAAAATATACTAAACATTTACTATGTGCCAGGCACCGTGTAGGCACTGATCTCTTTTAATCCTCACAAAAACCCTGTGAGGTGAGCAGCGTTATTTCCCCTTCCTTCAGATGAGGAAACCGAGAATTAAAGAAACCAGATCATTTGCCTACAGTGGGCCATTTATGAGTAAATGAATTAGATGAAATAAAGCTCCCTGAAGGATGTTTAACAATCCATTTAAGGGCACCTGGGGTGGGTGGGGGCTCAGCTGGTTAAGCGTCCACCTCTTGGTTTTGGCTCAGGTCATGATCTCACAGTTTTATGAGTTCAAGCCCCATGTCAGGCTCTGCACCCACAGTGAAGAGCCTGCTTGGGATTCCCTGTCTCCCTCTCTCTCTGCCCTTCCCCGACTCACACTGTCTCTGTCTCTCTCAAAATAAATAAACTAAAAAAAAAAATCCATTTGAGGAATTTAACCGTGATATTTCAGGAAAATCTATCTACATCCTGGTTTAGTAACTTTGAGTCAATTTCTCTTTTTCCCTAGCTCTGTGACCTTGGGCAAATTACTTGCCCTCTCCAAGCTCGTGTTTCTTCTTCCTTAGAATGAACATAATATATACTTACTGTTGTCGGAAGGATTAAATGAGGTAAATCATGTCAGGTACTGAGTGCCCACACAGAGTAAGCGCTCGGGGGGATATCTATAATTACCACTGTAATTATTTTTGTTCAAAAGTATGCCTCAAACTGAGACGGCCCTTAGCTCTCGTCAACAATGATGGGCTGAGTCACACAAGAGCTTACCTAAGACACCCTGGGAATGGCCTTCAGTCCCCAGGGTGCCAGAATTAATAAATGGATATTTACTCAGGCCCTTCCAGGTGTGAGGTTCCGGAATGCAGAGCTAAGCAGGTAGGGTCTCTGCCCTCGACGTCGACGTGATTTACAATTTCGATGACTGAGATCTGGACCACCCCGCTCACAGCCGAGTGTGTCGTTGGCCTGGGGGCCCGTGAGTGTTGGACGAACTGCCTGTGTTAGGATTTTTCAGCCTGAGTTTAGCGGTAGCCCATTTTTACAACATGAGGTTTTCCTCCCAGTCGGCAAAGGTGTGGAGGATATGGAGGCCGCTTGGGGCTTGGTCATTTCTACCGCTGTCTGCAATCTTACCGTTCCCAAACTTCCCTTTGACATGAACCAAACGCGGTCTAGTTCTGCTTTTTTTCCTGCCCAGCAGCACCTCGGGATGGGGAAGGGGGCTGGTTCTCGATTACCGTGACGTGTTCTTCTGCAGCAAGGACATCGACGCTTCAACTGTTTCTGCTATGGCAGCCTGCATCGGACAGCCGGTGCTCTCTTCATTGAGCGCCGGCGTCTACACGGCCCGTCTGGACCCGCAGCGTTCTCCCACCCGCACGCGGTGAGGCCAGACTACTGCCTTCAGTTCCCAGACAAAGAAATGGGCCTCAGAGAGTCTGTCCAACTTGCCCCAGATCACACAGCTGAGGGGTCACACTGACCTGGAACCTCTGGGGGAGGCTAGACAGCAGGGGTGGGCAAGGGACACCTTCTGCCTTTCTCTCTTCTCTCCACCTCTCGCCTGGGATTCAGACACTAGGGTTATAGGCTGGGTAGCTAGCTAGTCACTTTGAACTTGGAAGTCCTGCAAAAAAAGGATGGAAAAGCAGAAAAACGAAAGCAGCTGGGCCACTGATGTCTTCTTACTACAGCAGACCAGCTCTGGATAGCCTACCTTTGGCTTTGGCTTTTCTTTTTGTGCGTTTAAGATACTATACTTAGGTCTCTGCGTCCTGTAGCTATAAGCTATTCCTAGCCGTTAAACAGCATCATCTACAATTGCACAAAACTGGCTACGATCACCAGTAGAGGCATGGGTTAGCAAATGGTGTCACATCACTGTAATTGTGCCGGGAGTCACTGTCTCTTCACTCCTGAGGGACACCTGCACTCCCCTCTCCCACATAAGTCATTCAAATGACAATCATAAAGAGCATAGATGCAAATCCTAGGCCCATGACATACCTAATGGCATATGTGCTGTGATTAGAATCATACAGAATATCCATATATGAAGGAAAAGATCAAAATCCAATATACAAAAATAATAATAGAAATTGAAGGTTGGTTTTTTTAATCCTATTTTCGGAATTGTTCTTAATACTGTTACTTCATCCTTTACGTTCAAGGATTAAAGAGTTTTTTAAATGCTGGGCTTTCCAAGTCATCACCTTTGTTATTTTGTTACTACCAAACATTCATTTTTGCACGGGGGACAGTAAGGACACACGGTATTGTGTGCACAAGGCCTTTCTCCCTATGACGATGAGTAGTTTAGCAATAGGAGGAATTCGAATCCGAATTGAGTCACATCTGCAAAACAAAACCTGAGAAGCAAGGGCATCTCCTTGGATTTGGTGAACTCCTGCAGTTATCTGGCTGAGCAGGCAGCCATAGGCCGTACGCCTTGAGCAGTGAGGTGACACCACAGGAGTGGACCCCCCAGCCCGCAGACCCCCTCCACCTTCAATCAGGAGTGTGCGAGAAACAGGGCTGGTTTCCCAAGCCTGTTCTTTCCTCTCAATTTCTCACTTCCCTTTGGGACAAAGGCCCACGGAGGACAATTCAAGGCTCTGTGGACCCACTCTCTTTTTTTGATGGCATGTCTTTTTTTTTTTAATTTTTTAATGTTTATTTATTTGTGAGAGACAGAGAGAGAGCTAACAAAGTGGAGGAGGGGCAGAGAGAAAGGGAGAGGGGATCCCAAGTAGGCTCAGCACAGAGCCTGACGTGGGGCTCAAACTCATGAACCACGAGATCATGACCTGAGCTGAAATCAAGAGTCGGATGCTCAGCCGGCAGAGCCCCCCAGGTGCCCCAGTCGGGGCTCTTAAAGCTAGCCAACTAGCCAAGGTCACACTGCAAAACCAGGCGGGTGCAGCTCTTTTCCTCCAGAGCCCGTGGTCTTCCCATTACGCTTGTACTAGTGTCCCCAGCAAAAGCCAAGGACACTGGAAAATTTCAGTGTATCTTCCAGTTTAGGTGACTAACTTCATTTAGGTAAAGAAATACACTGCACCTCGGTGAAAGGAAGAAAGCCACTTAGCCAGAGGAAACAGCACAGCTCAGGGGTTTGTACACTTACCTCTGGGACCCAAATACCAGACTGGAGTTCAGGCCCTGCCACTGTGTGGCCTTGGGAAAGTCTCAACCTCTCTGTGCCTTAGGCTTTTCATCTGTAAAACGGGGATGAGACCTTTACTCCCTGTAGAGCTATTTGGAGGCTTGAATGAGACGTTAGTGGGAACGCAGATTGAAAACCACCCTCTGCAGAAGACTAATTCTTCTCGAGAGATACTGAAGGCGGCAGGTGGAAACAGCACGAGGAACGAGGTGGATTCTGGGCAAAAAGTTTGGGGGGGGTGGCAGTTCTTGTAGTCCCAGGTATTTACAATGCCCTGTGATAAGTGCAAAGCCTACATTACAGGACTAGGATTTACTTCCTTTAGCCCTATTCCTGCTCCAAACATATTCGAGTCCAATAAGCATTCACGCTTTGGGGACTGGCACTCAGCAACCCCTCCCCTCCCATAAACCCAGTAGAACAGCCGGGGGGGGGGGGGGGGGGGGGAGGGGCGGGGTTACTTGAGAAAGCTCAGATCCTGCTGTGTCTTTTTGCTCAGTGTTTCCAAAGCGTCGAGTGGATTTTTCCGTCGGTAACTTGCACGTCGTTCCCACGATTACATTTTCAAGTTGATGAGTAATATTTAGAAGTAGAAGGCTTTCCACTTCTAGTTCCTCTCCCTGTTCTGTGTGATGTGGGCAAGTTAATTAACCTGTCTGGGTTGAGTCTTGCTTTCTACCAGATGGAGAATCATGCATAAGACGGGTAATTGCTACAGCCTTTCAAATATAGCCAATTGCCCTTTGCTAGAAATGTCATAGCCAGCCCATCCCCCCGCCCAACCCCGAAAAATCACGATAATTAGCAAACTGAACAGTGAGACATATTTACTCACAATTAGAAACCAAAAGACTGAATAAGTCAGTCTGCCTGCAGGGTTATCCCACCAGCCTGTGAATCTCTGAAATACAGCAGCTTAAGAGGGTTTCACTGAAAACCAGGAGCCCGGACACCAAAATTGCATGTGACATGGGCACATAGGAAAAACGGTCATACCTAGAGGAGGATAGATTTCCTCCTTTACCGAGGACGAGGTGCTTAGGAGCACACAGCCAAGGGATCAATCAAGGTCTGAATGAGCCCTGACCCAGCTCAGGTGGATTTCATGGAATAGTGAGAACAAAAAGAGAAACAGAGAGATTTTCCCGACACAAAAATGGGGTACTTCATTTTAGAATAAAAGACAGTTCTTAAAATTGAATCCATTTAGTGATGTGAAAACCTCACTACCTTGCCGTCACTTGTCTCGTTTCCTCATGCACCAGTGGAAATGCCGTCCCGCGCTGGCACTGGTCCAAGGAGTAGCACTGGGAAAGGGCTGCGTTAGTGGTTCTTCCGTTAGTGGTTCAAACGACTCCGCTTCCCTGAGGTTTGGTCACCATCCGGGAGATGGAAATAGCGTGTGTGTGCCTGGCCCATCTCACGGGACTGTGGTCAAAGGAGACAGAGTAACACACACACACAACAGTTCTGGAAAAGGTGAGGAATAATGTATGTGTTCAGGGTTGTCATTCTTTCTGAACTTCACCTACCCGCTTATGCCCAAACTCCCGGGATTAGATGATTTCACCGCAAAATCGTTCGTTTCGCAGACACAGAAAATGCCAGATGCTCACACATTTTCTCCGTTAAGAAAATAAAACATGGACTGATAGTTTGCCACGGAGACCAGGAAGCTGGATCTGTACAATGAAGGAACGTCGCCCGAAAGTCACCCGGGACTGAGGGATATTTGCTTCGGCCCGTCCTGTGGTTCTGGGCAGGTTTCGTCTAGGCCAAGTCACATGCCTGGCCGTCTTTGAAAGACTGTTTTTAACGGTTCCGGCAGAAACCTCGCAGGCTCAAGACTCAACACCTCCCGGACAACGTACTTTGTTCAGCTGCGTATCCACATTGGGAACAGTGCCGGGAACAGAATGGGGCTCAATGAAAGCAGACTGCGTGAATGAACCCAAGACCCGGGCCCTGGGGAAGCATTCTTCAGTTTAGTGCCTTAACGTTCTCTTCCACAAGCTGGGAGCAAATCTGCTGACTCCTAGGATGGTTAAGGAATATGAAAAGGTGCAGCCACTTTGGAAAAGCGGCTGGGCAGTTCTTGAAGAAGTGAGACATAGAATTACCCCGGATCCCAACAGTGCCGCTCCTAGATGTAGACCCCGACAGAGTTGAAAACATACATTCACACAAAAAGGTGTGCACGGACGTTCGCAGCAGCATTGTTGACGATGACCGAAAAGTCTAAACAACCCGACGGCCCGTCAGATGATGACAGGAAGAGCAAAACGTGGGATGTCCCCATTGCCTCCAAAGTAAAGAAATGCAGCTTGATTCATACTCCAACCTGGATGGACGAATCCCAACAGCTTTATGTGACGTGAGTGAAGCCAGACTCAACAGGCCACACGTGGTGTGATTTCCTTGCACAAAATGTCCAGAATGGTCAAATCCACAGAGAAAAGAAGTAGATTCGTGGTTGACAGTGGGTCAGAGGATGGGGATCAGAATGAACGATTCACGGGTGTGGGTTTCCTGGGAGCCTGGATGGTTCAGTCGGTTAAGCGTCTGACTCATGATTTCATCTCGGGTCACCATCCCGTGGTTCGTGGGTTTGAGCCCCACGTTGGGCTTTGTGTCGACAGTGTGGCGCCTACTTGGGATTCTCTCTCTCCCTCTCTCTCTCTTCCCTCACCTGTTCACTCTCTCTTTCAAAAATAAAATAAACTTGGGGCGCCTGGGTGGCTCAGTCGGTTAAGCGTCCGACTTCGGCTCAGGTCACGATCTCACTGTCCGTGAGTTCAAGCCCCGCATCGGGCTCTGTGCTGACAGCTCAGAGCCTGGAGCCTGTTTCGGATTCTGTGTCTCCCTCTCTCTCTGACCCTCCCCCATTCATACTCTGTCTCTCCCTGTCTCAAAAATAAATAAAACGTTAGGGGCGCCTGGGTGGCGCAGTCGGTTAAGCGTCCGACTTCAGCCAGGTCACGATCTCGCGGTCTGTGAGTTCGAGCCCCGCGTCAGGCTCTGGGCTGACAGCTCGGAGCCTGGAGCCTCTTTCCGATTCTGTGTCTCCTTCTCTCTCTGCCCCTCCCCCGTTCATGCTCTGTCTCTCTCTGTCCCAAAAATAAATAAAAAAACGTTGAAAAAAAAAAAAATTAAAAAAAAAATAAATAAATAAATAAAACGTTAAAAAACAAATTAAAAAAAAAATTAAATAAACTTTAAAAAAAAATTGGATATGGGTTTCTTCCTAGGGTGGTGGAAATGTTCTGGAATTAGATAGTGGTGATGATTGTATAACAGAGTAAATATACACCAAAAGCCACTGACATGCACACTTAAAAATTGTGGATTTTGTGTTACGTGAATTATCTCAATGTAAAAAAAAAAATAATTGAAGTATATGAGGCTGTAAGACACAGGAACGTTAGGACGGGTTGGTGGAACTCTATTTGATTGAATCAGCCTTAAAAAAAAAAAAAAAAAGTTAGTTCCCTAGTATGCTTCCTCATCTTTTTTGTTTTTTAATATTTATTTATTTTTGAGACAGAGAGAGACAGAGCATGAACGGGGGAGGGTCAGAGAGAGAGGGAGACACAGAATCTGAAGCAGGCTCCAGGCTCTGAGCTGTCAGCCCAGAGCCTGACGCAGGGCTCGAACTCACGGACCGTGAGATCATGACCTGAGCCGAAGTCAGACGCTTAACCGACTGAGCCATCCAGGCGCCCCTGCCTCCTCATCTTTAAAAAGAGCCTTTTATTTAAATTTGCGTCCGTAAATTCACTTCTTTCACCTGGTAGATAACACACACTCAACAAATGCCCAATGAATGAATATGTATGAGAACCTCACATTCAATTTCCTAATAGACAAGATTTTTAAAACTACTTATAGCAGGAAAGCCTGGCGGACTTTGTTCCCCAGATCGTAAAGTATCCGTATAGTGGTCCAGCTAAAAACTAAATAAGCATCAGCATCCTTGACGAGGGCGTTCTTGAATCCTCATAGCACGGGAGTTTTACTCCATGAACCATTTGCATCAGGAATTTCTAAACGTTGAGATGCCTTCGGTCATGTCAAGTGACATCTTGAAACCTAAACGTTCTCGGAATAGAATTAATGGGATTTCCTTAATGGTAAAGCCAATCTGTCCCTACAGCACACTTAGGTAGAGGACACAGTGACAAGCGGGCTGACTCTAGCCAGGAATAGAAACTCCCAAAAGATTTGGCCTAATGGTATTGAAGGACGGAGTCTGGAGAGCAGTTCCCGACCGCCCGTGAATTGTGTTTCTAACGAATATCTGATCTGGGGCTGCTCGGGCCCTCCAGCATTTAGTAATCCAAATAAACCACATCCTGAATTCACAGAGGAGGAAATCAAGAACCAGGGACCCCAAGGGACCAGGCTGAGACCACCCTGCTGATGAGGGTCCGAGTGGAGCCTAGAACCCAGACTTTTTGATTTCTGGTTTTGTCCTTTCCTGCTGCTAGAAATCTATGCCTCACGCTGCTCTCAAACCACCTGGGACGTGCTGAAAAAACTTTGGAATTTCAATGTGGCGAAGGTGCACCGTAATGGGTTTCCTCCAGATTCACAAATTTTATAAATACCATAAATGAAGGTTTGGCCCCATTTCAGCAGGAAAAATATTTCCTGCTTGCCTATAGGCTCCTCACCCTGTCATTGATGTTTGGAACTATTTGCGAAGTTACAATTCCTCCCATAAACTGAGCTATCCCCTTCAGGTGGGCAAATTCATCCCTGGACACACAACTCCAGTGAATGCTACCCATTCTTCGAGTTGGTGAGGGGGGAGGAAAAAAGCCAGCTTGGACTTCAGACTTCGCCAAGAACAAGTCATATAATTTATAGCAGAACTAAGGAAGGTATAATCTGCAAATTGGCTGTGTATTTATTTTTCTAAGACATAAGTGAAGTGTTCTTGGGAGGTAACACCACATGGCAAAGTGTTCGCTCTTTTGGAGGCAGTGGGGGAAGAAAACAACTCCATGAGGGGAGCAGGGCAGGGGCCAGTGTGGAGGACAAGTGATTGGCTTTGCCTGCCCAACGCCCATGTTGTCTTCTTTTGATAAAAGTGCAACTTTTATCGAATTTTCCTCTGGAGAACACCGACCCCTCCCAGTCCGTGAAACTGGGACAAAAACTGAAATTTACCACCCCCTCCCCCAATGAGACTGACCAGGAAATTCCACCCCTGCCTCCAACTGTGATTGGCTCAGGGGCGGCCATGCAGGAAAAACAAGCCAGTGAGACACTACTGCCAAACTCCCACTGAACATTCTGGGAAACAAAGCTCCGTTGAGACTTAAGACTCCCACCATGAGAGCCAGTAGAAGCTGCCATCCAGAGAGCCTAACTCCAGGTGAAGGCACACAGAGCAAGAGCAAGGTAGGCAAGAGGCAACCTCCGTGGACACCTGGATCCTGCCCTACCTGAAGCGAGAAATGTCTGGGCTTTAGTCACATCAGACCTGTTTGCATACACGAGCTGCAGTTTGGTTTCCGTTCTTTGCCGTGTAGACAGACGATGCCACGCGGTCGTTACACAGGCTCACAAAACACCAGGGAAACGTGGATCTTGGTGTGGCCACTCCAGATATGAGACCTTAAGCAAGTTACCTAAGCTAAGTTTCGGTTTGCCCATCTGCGAAATGGGGGCAACAGTGTCCACGGCTGGGAGCGACGATCGAGAATCTATCCAAAGCACACGTTACGGTTGCTGCCACGGTCAGTGCCCCACACATTTGAGCTCCAATTTCTTTAATGACCAAACTATAATCAAAAGCAAGACCTAATGCCTGCTCCTGCAAGAGTCAAGTTCCTACGGTATTATGTCATTTCTGCTAAGCTTCACGAGTATGCGAGGGAAACTTGGCGTTTCACTAGCTCATAGGAAGGAGGCCCGGGAGTGGATCTGAGCGACAGAGTTACCATATTTTCTCACGTGTCTACACAGTTTGAAATGATACAGAAGAAAATGCTCGTGGTACTATGCTAGGAGATAAAGAAGGCTATACTATAGCCCGTGCCTTATTTGACAACTAGGCTCAAAGGGGAAAAAAGCAAAACCAAATCTTTAAAGTGATGCACGAAAACTCCTGGAGAAACTGTAGTAAAAAGAAAGAATAGCGACTCCTGCCCGATAGATCTTCTCTCTTTCTATTTTTCTCTCTTTTCCAACTGCATTTCCATGAGCGTTGACTATGCTTGTGTTTCGAAGGCTTTATCATCGGTATGTGCTATGGCCACATCATAAGTCTTCTAGAATGTGGGTTTAAGAACTGGGGAATCATGGGGCGCCTGACTGGCTCAGTCGGTAGAACCTGTGACCCTTTTCTTTTTTTAATTTTTTTAAATGTTTTTATTTATTTTTGAGCCAGAGAGAGACAGAGCATGAGCAGGGGAGGGGCAGAGAGAGAGGGAGACACAGAACCCGAAGCAGGCTCCAGGCTCCGAGCGGTCCGCACAGAGCCCGACGCGGGGCTCGAACTCACGAACTGCGAGATCACGACCTGAGCCGAAGTCGGACGCTTAACCGACCGACCCCCCAGGCACCCCTAGAACATGTGACTCTTGATCTTGGGGTTGTAAGTTCAAGCCTCAGGTTGGGTGTAGAGATTACCTAAAAATAAATAAGCAAAAATCTTTTTTTTTTTTTTTTAAATTGGAGGATCACATTAGAGGTAATTAGAGGCAAAACCTTGCTTTCTTCCACTGGTAGCATGGAAATTACAACACGACCTTCCTCGTGATTCGGAAAACTCCTTGAGGGAGACGCTAATGATTGGACCGCATCACCCAGCTTGATTCCCCAAGTCTTTCAAGGACCCCTTGTAGGTCACCTTCTCCAAACCTCTTTCCTTGGGCAGCAACGTGAAGAAGTCCTCCCGGCTTTCAGTTTCCACTTTGCTGATCTTTGCTTCCATTTTTGCCGTTATTCATGATTCTCCCGGTGTGCCTACATTTTCTTTATTGGTCACTAAGTTCCTTGAAAGGGGATTTGTGTCCTTTTCGTGTCTGTACCTGGAGCGTGTGACACCGCGCTTCGGTACATAGTAACCACGTGACAGATGCCCTCTGAGAAATGGGCCGTCACTTTGTTTTCCGGCCGGTGGAACCATATCGGCGTAGTTTGGGAATGGGACTGAATTGCACAGACACGGGTGTCATCACCGCAAGGAAAACGGCGCTTCCTGGCCCCGTTGCAAGTGGGAGGGACTGCATGATGGGTCTGGGCCCGAAGACCATAAGCAGAAGTGATGCGGGTCACCTCCGTGCCGGGGCAGTGAGGAGCCCTTGTGAGAACCCCCGTTTCAGCCTCCCTTGCCTCAGCCTCCCAGAAGCCACATGTTGAAGAAAAGGGACCTTAAGAGGAAGTCGTCATCAAACGGAAAGGAGGTACACCAGAGCCCCTGGACTCACATCGGGCTTTGCGTGAGCCAGAGAGAGACGTCTTTGTTACATGAAGTCACCAAGACCTGGGGGTTAATTTGTTGCTGTGATGTAATTTAGCCCAACTAGATAATCACCAGACTAAAACGCAAACCTTGTGATGGGGGCTGCTCATGTCATCTATTCTTTATTCCTTACTAACAAAATCTTGGGCAATGTGCCTTGCCGGAAAATCACATTGCATTACCTTACATTACATTATACTACGTATCACCTACAGGTGGCCAACAGGGTTAGAAGTTATTAATGAGTTTTTCACAAAATCCTCCCTCTTAGTGCCTGATAAGAACTCAGACTTAATGACTGGCGCTCCAGCAGCCACCTTGGACCACGAGGAGTCCTTAACCACAGAAGTCACCGAGGGTGGCGAGAAGAAAGACAGAAGGAACCTGGTTCCCCAAGGACACTGTGGAGCCCTTACTGAGCAAAGGCTGCCCCGTCTTTGTGCTTTTATTTAAGAGAATTAAACCTTTATGTGTTTAAGCACGGTAGCTACATGTCTGCTCACAAACGTAATCCTTGATGGGTACAGATCTCATACTAGATATACTCCAAAATGGCATCCCCGTGCCGAACAGTGAACAAGAGTGGCAAAGGGGCACCATCCAGCACCCAAGCCGAGCTGGAGAGGAGCAGTGTTTTATTCCACTCTGCTTTGATTTTCTGAGGAACCAAAGGGGAGGGGGGAAGGGGAATGTGACCTCTCATTAAATCGTTTCTAAAAACGCTTTTCTCACACGAGCAAATTCTGAAAGCAACAGAACCCAAATTACTTTTTCCCAACATAATCCTACATACCGGAACTGGGAAAACATGAGAGGGGTGAGGCTTTGTCAAAGCTTTTTTTAAAAGTTTTTTAAAACTTTTTTAAAAGTTAAAAAGAGCAGCACATGAGTATTTCAAGTCAAATTTTTATTTTGTTAAAAATAAAAAGAGTATTTCACATGGTTAAGAAGAATTTTAAATGGGAGGCATCCTTCAGGGAGCAGCTGAATTTTGAGGGACTAGGGGAATTAACACATGGGAGACCTTAAAAGCAGGTTCAATGACGCATTTTTTTTTATTATTGTTCTTAGTGCTACTGATTCTCTTGGGGGTTCGTCTGCCTTTAATCAAGTTTCAATATGAAGGTGTCTGCTATTACTTTAATAAGAACTGACACAAAAATTACAACAGACTCCAAAGAAAAGACCCGATAATATTCAGAACCATCAAGAGCATCTTTCTTTTCTGCACTTCTTTCTGAACCAAAATGTTCACTTCATCTCAGCAACACGTCTCTCAAAATTGGGATTTTGGGGGGCACCTGGGTGGCTCAGTCGGTTAAGTGCCCAACTTTGGCTCAGGTCGTAATCACATGGTCTGTGGGTTCAAGCCCCACGTCAGGCTCTGTGCTGGCAGCTCAGAGCCTGGAGTCTGCTTTGGATTCTGTGTCTCCCTCTCTCTGTCCCTCCCCCCACTCGTACTCTGTCTTTCCCTCTTTCTGAAAAAGAAAGAGAGAAAGAAAGAAAAAGAAAGAAAGAAGAAAGAAAGAAAGAAAGAAAGAAAGAAAGAAAGAAAGAAAGAAAATCTGGGGCGCCTGGATGATTCAGTTGGTTAATCTGACTCAATTTTGGCTCAGGTCATGATTTCACAGTTCATGAGTTCGAGCCCCACTTTGGGCTCTGCAACCGACAGTTCAGAGCCTGCTTGGGATTCTCTCTCTCTCCCTCTCTCTCTCTTCCCCCCCCCCCTCCAGCTCTCTCTCTCTCTCTCTCTCTCTCTCTCAAAATAAACTTTAAAAAAATTACAAATTAAAAAAAAATTATTTGAAACCATGAAAATCTGCTCCTCTGGTCATGGGTACAAATTCCCCTTTCTAAGGGACACGACTCATTTCCTCATGAGACTGGATGCTCCTTCTCCGTGGCCAGTGGGGAACCCAAAAGGGCAAGTGTTTCCAACATCAAGCGTTCCAGGCCACCTGAGCTAGCGAAAACTATAAACATAGGGCAACAAGCACGCCCCCAAAAGAAAAGACTTCATTATCGGCCTTGAAATGTAACCGCTGGGAGTGCACATGTCCAGGGTGGAATTTCCCTGGGAGCCTTTCATCTGCCTGTTTTCCTAGAAAACACTGTAACGCGTGAGCCCTTTTACACGCTACCCTCTCGGTCATCCAGAGCTGGGCTCGCGACCAAGCGGCAGTTATTTTAAATCTTCTTTTACCGAATATGACAAAACATCTTTTCAACTGGAGCCATGTCGTTTCTAAAATAATCCTCATTTCAATACCAAGCTTTTCAAATGACAAAGGCTATAAGTCCCAGGATTCGTTTAAAAAACTGGAGGGACTTGGGCGTCCTTAATGTTTGTTATCCCCAAGCCCGGATTGCCTAGAAATATTACAAGCCAAGAATAAAAACAGACAGGCCTGAGTTCCCCCGACTGTAGCTGCTTCCAGCCGTGAAAACTGGGGTAACTCACTCCCCCCCCCCGCTCCGCCCCCCGCCCTTAGCCTGGGTTTCTTCGCCTCTGAAATGGACGTGATGGTCCCACACTCATGTGACCACTCTGAGCTTTGAACAAGACAAAGCCTATAAAGCACTTAACTCCGTGCTCAGCCCATAGTAAACACCCAATGAACCTGAGCCGTAGCTGACGCAGCCCTCGGTTTCCTTAGCTGGCAGAGAACTCTGGGAAGAATCACTGGAGAACCAATCCAGAAATTTGTGGAAGTGTTGCCAGATACCGACAGCCCCCGGGGCCCCTGCGGGGTTTGGCCATTCTGAGCAGCAATGCTTGGTCCACGTGGGTGAGCCAGGCACACGGCCTGCAGATCTGGGCTCTTTAAGGTCCGTCCGCAGGAATTTAAAACTGCGACTGGCAGACTGACGCTGATTCTGAATGCATCCACCATGCCGCCCAGAGTGGCTAAATCCTTTACGATAAACTGTTCCAGATTGCAACCTTTTCTCCCCTACCAGACATGCGTAAAAATGAACCTGTGTGTGTGTGTGTGTGTTAAGTACCACCTCCCAAAAGAACGGTGACTCTGGATGTCGGAAGACTCTAGGACGAGAGAAATCATCCTGGAGAAGAAGGGCGAGGGAAGCGTTCCCTACAGAAAGACGACGGGACCAGGGTTCCGAGGGACGAATAGAAGTTAGGTAAGTGGATGACAGAGAACACGCCTTGGGCGGAGGGAAAGGTGGTAAAGCCACAGAGGCGGTAATGAGCGGGTGGGGACAGCGGGCGGTGAAGAGGGCTGTGTAGAGCGATGCAGGGATGAGGTGGGAGGGGAGGCTGTGGCGGGATAAAGGGCAGGACACCACCCAGGAAGAGCGGGAGCCGCTGGGTCATATTCAGCTTTGTCTGTACAGGACCGAACCCGGCGCCGTGTGGCGCTCGGTCACCACCTGGGAGTGAGTCCGTAGATCCGCAAAGGAAAGAAAGTGGCATTTCCAGAGGATTCACCTGGCTGGGGGCATCGGAGGACAAGGAGTTGAGGCTGGCAGACCACGTGAAAGGATTGGAGATTGGCTGCGTGAGTGGAAGGAAGGAGAATCCCAGGTGCTTGACGTTCGGGGCCTGGGTAATGGCTGAGCCGGCAATGAGGACAATATCATAAGGAGTAAGGGTGAGGGCAGGGAGGTGACAGTGCAAGTCCAGTGCTGTGCGTTTAAGGTCTGGGAAGGCAGCCACGTGCAATCGTCCTGCCCTCATCTGGAGACCGACTAGGAAGGATTTCATACAGATGGAGTCCTCCTTGAGGAGACAGTTGTCGTCCCCAGGCTCTAAAGCTTTTGCATTACTTTTTTTTTTATTCTTTAGATAACATTGTAAACTTCTGTTAAGCTCTTCGCCCGGTATATCCCGAAAAGCTGAGATTCAGAAAACAACGCGAATGATTTCCAGTCTGGTATCGCACTGCTCTCCTACGTGAAAGCTCTTCCTGGGGGCTGTTTGTAGAGCCTGGCGCTCCAAACGCATCCACGTGGGGATGGCCCGGGTGCGGGGCCCCGGCATCTGCATCCTCAGTTTGCTCCTGACGTCGCTCTGAGGCTCGCTGGAGACTAAAAATCACTGGCGTGGGGGGAAGAAGCCTCCCGATATCCCATCTACATGCCTTTCAACCCACCCCCACGGAAGGCACCCCAGGATGAGCTCCTAGGTGCGGATCCCTGAGTAAGCCGCCTAATTTCCAAAGCATTTGTCTCTCCAGCATGTCCTGATCTAAAACAGGGGAATGACAGAAGCACTTTTGGGCGGGGTTCCTTTGATGATGTGCATTAATACATAGACAGAATGAGCTTTCTTGACTCTGGCGCTGTGGACAGTGGGCCCAGGAGGGGACTGTCCTGTGCAAGTGGGACTCTTCTCTGCACCCCTAGCCTCTACCCACTGCCCACGGTGACAGCCAAAATGGCTCCAATATTGCCAGGTGTCTTCTGCAGGAGAAATCACCCCTCTGGATGAACAGTGCTGTCCCTTGAACATTTGCCAGAAGTCGTGCTGCATGCGATGTTCATTGGCTCCGTGAGCTCCCGGCAACTCAACGGGAGACGTGAAGAAAGTGGGGTTCAGAGGGGTAGATACCTCGCCTGAAGTCACTCGGCCAGCAAATCACAGAAAGGACCTCCAGTCGGGTTCGGCCTGACCCTTGCCCCAAGCTTTTTGGAGCCGGCACGTTGCCAGATGGCCACCTTCTTGAGTAATGGCCGTTGGGGAAACCACCCTGGTCACGCCTCTCCCCACGGGTGAGAGAGAATTCGCAGTCGCCGGCACCCCAGTGCCCTAGCATCATGGGAATATACCGCCTCCTGCCCCGAATCCTGAAAGCCCGCCATCTGTGGGTTTCGCCCTACGCCACGAGTGGCCTAAACTTCGGTTGAACAGAAGTAACACCTCCCACT
Organism: Panthera onca; assembly: GCF_046562875.1. NCBI lineage: Eukaryota > Metazoa > Chordata > Mammalia > Carnivora > Felidae > Panthera > Panthera onca. The sequence continues at coordinate 81,284,256 of NC_138349.1, forward strand.
CACTGTCTGGGTTAAGGCCCTCCTCTGTGCATCCGTCTGTCATGGGCTGATCACCCCAGTGGTCCCTTTGTCTCCTTGTGAGTGTCCTCTCCTGGGACCATAGATTCCCACACCTGTTTCCATAATATAAACACGGACATAGGGGCGTGCCCTGTGGGCACCGTTTCTCGAATGAATGAACGATGAATGGGCTCTGTCCACTGACCCTCTGAAATGTATGCATCAGGGCTGGCCTCTGCTTCACTCTTCTGTTCTATGAGCTCATGGAAGGGGCCACGGGCTTCCAGGGATGTATCCACCTGGCTTATCTAAATCGGAGCCCTTCAGGCTGGCATTTCGGCTGAGATTATCTGAAGAACGACTGTCCGAGAGTGTGCTGAGAAGTCAGAACAAAAAGACAAGCAGTTTCCACTCCCAAACATGCCTTCCCCTGCTTGTTGACTACATTTCAATCTACCTCATCATTTACAGCGTCAGAGCTCTGGCCTTCATATCAGACGGACGTGAGTTCGAATCCCTGCCCCGCCTCTCACTGTGTGGTTTTGGGGCAACACATCTTACTGCTTTGAGCCTTGATCCCTTCATCTGTAAAATGGGGATCAAAATAACCATATCATGGGCACTTGGGTGGCTCAGGTGGTTAAGCATCCGACTCTTGGTTTCAGCTCCAGTCATGATCTCATGGTTTCATGAGTTCGAGCCCCGCGTCCGGCTCCGTGCTGACGGTGTGGAGCCTGCTTGGGATCCTCTGTCTCCCTCTCTCTCTGCCCCTCCTCCACCCGTGCTACCTCTGTCTCTCTCGAAATAAATAAAGTTTAAAAAAATATATAACTACATCATAGGGTTTTTGCAACCTTCAAGTGCATCAAGATACTAAAATACTCGGAACCGTGTCCCGCGTGCATGAGCACTGTTAGTAATAATCTGCGTGTTGTCTTTTATAATAAGAAAGAATCACATAACTGCAGTAGGATGCTAAAGTAGAAATTTGGCCAAGCGAGGCACGTTTCAAAGGGACACGCTTGATAAAACGCACGTAGGAAGAGTTCGAAAGAGTACAGGGGTCGTTATTCACTCCTCGGGCCGCCGAGTTCATTGCCATCATACAAACGCGCCACGCGCACTTCACAGGATGCCAAGAGAACCCGCTAATGACAGTTGGGCTGTGCAGACACTGGGTACAAGGGAGAAAAGGTAGAAGAAAGAGATTACAGACCCGCATTTCACACAGAGGCCGGCCAGCCAGTGAGAAAAAAGTGCAAGGTGTGATCCGTGACCCAGGACTTCCTGCCACGATGCTGACGCCACGATGCACACCGCTTACAGCACCCGGGGTGTCCCCCTCCACCCTGAAGTTCGGGCTCTCGGGCCCCACCTGGGGCCGACACGGGTACTTGGGGCCTTTTCTGCTCTGAGCCCCAGTCTTCCGAAAACCCAGGTATGAAACGTCATGCAGAGTGCTCATTTCAGCAGCTGTGAAATAGAAACTTTCAAAAGATACGGCTCATGCTTAACCGCACAGCTCGTGTCGTTTCATAATTCTCAACTTTCACAACCGCGTTTCCCGGGTGTAGCCCGCATGACGAAAGAGCCGTGCAATTTGCTCAACACGGTCAGAGGAGTCAACAAGGTGTTGAGATGCACTGAGTCGATTTTTGTAAACTCCGCCCGGCGAGTTTGAAATCAGTTGAAGAATACAGGGAGGGGCTGCCTTTCATTTACTCGAATTTTCGCTTGAATGTCCGCCCCGCATCCCGTCCCCGGGCCACCTCCTCTCTACGTGGGCCTTGGAGACCCCTCTCCTGTTTCCCGAGCCTTCCCTGGAGTCGCCTGACCACCGCCTGGGTCCCACCTCCCTTGTGTCTTCGATCAGACTATTTCCCCCACGGCCTGGAGAAACAGCTCAGGCCTCGTCTGTTCCAAAAATAAAACTAGTGGGGCGCCTGGGTGGCGCAGTCGGTTAAGCGTCTGACTTCAGCCAGGTCACGATCTCGCGGTCCGTGAGTTCGAGCCCCGCGTCAGGCTCTGGGCTGATGGCTCGGAGCCTGGAGCCTGTTTCCGATTCTGTGTCTCCCTCTCTCTCTGCCCCTCCCCCGTTCATGCTCTGTCTCTCTCTGTCCCAAAAATAAAAAATAAAAAAACGTTGAAAAAAAAAAAAAAACCCAAAAATAAAACTAGAGACAAAACACACACAAGAGAACTCCCTCAGCCCCACTCTCCCTCAAGGACATCCTATTTCTCACCTTGTACCGCCTCCCAGGGCCTGGCGGACGCACATCTGGGGCTCCATCAGAGCCACGCATGAAAAGTCTTTCCTAGGCCCGCATGTAACGGCGACGAATTTGTATTTCCCAGGTTCCCTCCGGGTGACCAGCGCTCCCAGCCGGGCTGAAAAGCCTCTGGTCCACCACCCCCCGCCCCCCACACCCCCACCCCCGCATCCACATCATCACCGCAAACACCTGTCACGCTGACTCGCTCACTGCCGTTCTCTCGGGGTGACCGATGACTTCCGTCCGATGGCCCCCTCCGGTGCTTATTCTCAAGACTCCTTCTTGGCCTCTCTGTGGCAGCCAGGAAGGGGACAGGCTCCACTTTCGTGGCATCCCCTTCGGCCTTTTCTGCGGCGAGCCTTCTGGCGATGCCGTAGCAGGGGGTCCGCCCCCTCCCGCCACCTCGTCACCTGTGGCCGCGAGCGTGACGCCGAGGGTGCTTTGCGGGGGCTCCAGCCTCGGAGACCTCACGCGGTCGTATCATCTTAATGAGCCTTGAAAGTGACTTCCCAGCACACTGGTCCAGCTCCGACCGCCCGGCTGAACGGGACAGGCCCCTCGTTCTGTATTCCCATCTTTCACTGCAGCCAGTCGAGAGTCGACATTCGCCCCAGAGTCATGCCCCTTCCGGAAATTCCCTCTTGAGTGGACGGCATCGTTTCTCCAACGATCTCTCCTCACGACCTTGAAGCGTCTCCTGCCTTCCCTCCCCTTTGCCCCACGTGTTCACGCTTTGCGATTCTTGTTTTGTAACTTACCAGCATGACCTCTTGCGCGGCCCCCTGCGCACCAGTCACCTCCTCTGCCTGATGCCACCCCGCCCCCCCGCCCCACCAGCTCATCTCCCTTGACGTCGCAAACCTTCTCGCTCTCTCGCAAAGCTTCAGGCCACGTCCGCTGGCCACCGTTCACCTTGATCTTCTGTGCTGTCCACGTCGCATTCCCCACTTGCTGCCTCGCCGTGCTAGTTTTCTCACACATTCCGTCCCAACCGTTGTAGGATGAGCGGTTTCCGAGAGCGAAGGGCCTGTTTCGCATCTCTTTAAATCTCCACGTTGCGCTATTCCTACGTTCAATAAGTATAACCAATCACGATGATAGAAACAAAAGCTTTTGCCGTCGCATCGTGGGAGCACGAATTATTTGCAGCAAAGGTGAGAGGGACTGGACTCTGCTCAACGGCTAGAACAGCTCATGCCCCAGCGTCCCTATTGGCATAACATGCGTGAGGGCTTCTCTTATTCCAGGCCAGGGTTCCCAGCCGTCATGTCACAGCTCAGGAGGCGGGGGGACCCCAGTGTCAAGGCAGACACCCAACCCAGCTGTGTTGGCAAGCGCTGACTCCCGACGTGGCTTGTGGCCCAGCTCTCTTACTCACCTGTCTCTGTCTCTTGCGCTGAGGTGCCCACTCAGCCGGGCAGACCCTTCTTCCCTCTTCTATTTCCTGCCACCCCCATCGGTGCAGGCAATTGAGAGCCGAGGGACTAGGTCCCCGCCATCAATTTAAAACGGGCCACCAAATGCGAGGGGAAGGCACGGTTGTGACCCAAGTTGCCCCTGTGGGGGCCAGAAGAGTGAATGAGGGGCAGCTGCCAAACTTTGAGCATTGTCCCAACCACCGGAGGCCAGGGTCAACCGGTCCCACCACATCCAGCATGACAACAGTGCCTGCTATATGAAGAGGTCCCAGCACTCTCGGGAAGACGCCTAGAGCTCGCTTTCCAACAGGATGTGCTCGTGACCCCTCCCACTGCCTCACAACACGCCCCTGCATGCAGGCAGAGGACCAAGCAAAGTGACCAGTTCGTACTAGGGTGGCTGTCTCAGCCACTGTGTCACAGACAATGCAATTGCTAATCCTCTTGGAAGCAGCAAACCAGTGCCCTTGGGCAGGAGCTTTGTAGCATTATTTACATTTTTTCTGTATTTTGACGAACTTTTTTACAATGCATGCATTACCTATACAATTGCAAAGAAGAACAATATGCAACATTATAATAATCGAGGGGAAAGCCTCTACACGTAGAATTCTTTTCAGCCGTTAGCATCAACTATTCTTGTCGAGGCAGGTGTTTACCTTTCGGCTTGGGAGATCAGTTTATGCCCGGCAACCTGGCACCCCAGGTCTTTAAACATTCTCTAGCCACGCATGCTGAGGAGTGAGGTGTTGGGAAGCCAGGGCCACAAACTGCCCCCAGAGTTTTCCACAGCAGAAGTAGAAATGACTCGGGGCAACGGTGACCCCCCCCCAAGAGCGGGAAAGACGTTTCAGACAGACGGACTACGTATGCTGGGCTCAGCCTGTCAACCTTAACATGTCACCTTGTGGATGTCTTGTGGAAACAGAGACTCTGTTTACCGCCCGTGTGGGGGTGCCTGTCTTTGAGCCCCTAATTTAGACAGTGCTTAGGAGAGAGGAGTCAAATGAGTCAGATAGATTTCTGGAGAACTGCCTAAGCATTTTAAAAGAATGAAGGGGACCTCTCTGCACCAACGTGGAAAGGTCCCCAAGACTCACTGAGCACATTCTCTGCTGTCCTCTATACTGTTTTCAAGCCCAACAATTAATAACAGAAACCCATGGGGGAGGGGAAGGGGAAAAAAAAAAGAGGTTAGAGTGGGAGAGAGCCAAAGCATAAGAGACCCTTAAAAACTGAGAACAAACTGAGGGTTGATGAGGGGTGGGAGGGAGGGGAGGGTGGGTGATGGGTATTGAGGAGGGCACCTTTTGGGATGAGCGCTGGGTGTTGTATGGAAACCAATTTGACAATAAATTTCATATATTGGGGAAAAAAAAAGACTCACTGAGCACAAATCGTTGTAAACAGTATGATCGCGTTTTCATAAGAGAAATGAAACAATAAATGTGCATGCATGTAAATGCACAGAAAAAGTCCATCCCAATAGGGATGATCTCTTTCTTGGAAAAAGAGGACTGGGGAGGAATACACGGATGTTGTCATTTTACACTATATGATTTTTTTATGAGAAGAATAAAATGATGGTTTACTTGCATACTTTCAAAAATTAAAACATTACTTAAAAGAATGTGAGAGGTATCTCACCAAAGGTAAGAAACAAACAAGCTTCCTCTCTAGACCTGAAAATGGAGAAAAGAACTTGTGGGTAGGAAGAAAAAAATGACTTCAGATAATTCACTGTCTTTACCAAATCCGCCGGCAAAGCCGTTTGGCTCTTCCTCAGAACACACGCAGGAGTCAACCGCTTCTCGCCACGTCCCTGCTCCCGGCTTGTCTGAGCTTCTGTGTCAGTCACATGCATGATCGCCGTGGCCTCCTGGCTGGTTCATCCTCCTCCTGTACCTTGCATTTGCATTTGCACAATCTGCTTTCCACTCTGCTGGTCCTGAAAAATGCTGCTCCTCTGCTCGGATATCCCCAGTGGCTTTGCACGTCATGCAGGGAAAGAGCCAAAGGTCTTACAGTGACTATAAGGCCCTGTGAGCCTCCAGTTATCTCTCCAACCCCTTCTGCTACTGCACGTAGCTCCAGCCACACTGGTCTCCTTGCTACTTGTCGAACGGTCTAGGCACCCTCCTGCCTCAGGACCTTTGCACTTACTGATATCTCTGCCTGAAACCCTCTCTTCCTAGACTTCTGCATCATCCGTCCACCTCGCCTCCTTCAGGTCTCTGCTCCAGGGCCATCCTCTGGGTGAGGCGTCCCTGACGCTTCCCTCTCCTTTCCTGCCTTATTTTTGGCCACATTCAAACATGCCAAGTATGTTACATCTTATTTTGTTTATCGCCTGTCACCTCCCACCAGAATATAAAAGCTGCATTTCCGGAGAGTTCTTTGCTGCTGCTGGCGGCCGTCGCTTATTTGCTTGTTTGGTTTTTGACCGGCTTGGTTGAGATGTAATTGATTTGTAACATCATGGAAGTTTAAGATGCGCAACCTGTTGACTTGATCCACTTACGTGTTACAAAACGATGACCACCAGCGGTAGGAGCTAACGCCTCCACCCTGTCACATAGTTACCACTTCTTTTTCACGGGAAGAGCGCTTAAGATCTGCTCTCTTAATGGCTTCTTTGCTTTTAATCCGTTTAGATTTTTTGCTGTATCCCAGGGCCGTTGCCCCGATCCACGCCTGGCCCACACCAGGCGCTTAATAAAGTTTTGTGGGATGAATGAAATTCGAACAAGCCTCTTGATTTATGCCCTTAACTGTTGGATCCAGCTCGTTTCCTTTTGTGGGGTAGGAGAGGCCCCTCCCTCCCTCCAAGAGCAACGTTAGAAGTTAATGGATGGAAGGGCCTAGCATTCTGCGTGCCTGACGGGTGGGTGTTTTACAAGCGCACGTGGCATTTTCTGTGCTTGGGCCTTTCCTTCAGGTCCACCTGCTGTGCCTTAGTGCCCAGAACACGTATCTACCCTGTGTCAGGAAACACTGCCCACAAACACACGCCAGCAGAGGAAGGAGGCCGTGCCCGGGTGCGGGGACTGCAGGGCTCCTGCAAAGAAAGCTACAGGAAGGGAGCCCGGCTCAAGCCAACAGAAGCAGATGTGCTGCAAGGAACATTCTGAGAGCGAGTCTATCCAGAGTTTCAGTAACTCTCAAATATCCAAACCGGATACTGAGCCCTTGGCTTGTCACAGCAGTGAACAATGTCGTGGCTGCAAATGCAGACCGGTGCAGCCGCTCTGAGGAAGAGTGTGGAGGTTCCTCGCAAAGTTAAAGATAGAACTACCCTATGACCCAGCAAAAGCACTGCTAAGTGTTTATCCAAAGAATGCAAAAATACAGATGTACGCTGATATTTAGAGCAGCACTAGCAACAGCAGCCAAAATACAGAGGGACCCCAAATGTCCATCGACGGATGAGTGGATAAAGGTGTGGTAGAGAGAGAGAGAGAGAGAGAGAGAGAGAGAATGGAGTATTACTCGGTGATCAAAAAGAATGAAATGTTGCCGTTGGCAATGTGGATGGAACTAGGGGGTATTATGCTAAGCGAAATCAGCCAGTCAGAGAAAGACAAATATCATACGATTTCACTCATACGTGGAATTTAAGAAACACATCAGATGAACACAGGGGAAGGGAAGGAAAACTTAGGTGAAACAGAGAGGGAGGCAAACCATAAGAGACTCTTACGTGCGGAGCACAAACTGAGGGTTGCTGCAGGGGAGGTGGGCAGGGGGATGGGCTAGATGGGTGACGGGCGTCGAGGAGGGCACATGTTCTAATGAGCACTGGGTGTTGCACGTAAGTGCTGAATCACTAAATTCTACTCCTGAAACCAAGGCTGCACTGTATGCTGACTAGAATTTAAATAAAAAAATTTTCGGGGCGCCTGGGTGGCTCAGTCGGTTAAGCGTCTGACTTCGGCTCAGGTCACGATCTCGCGGTCCGTGAGTTCGAGCCCCGCGTCGGGCTCTGGGCTGATGGCTCGGAGCCTGGAGCCTGCTTCCGATTCTGTGTCTCCCTCTCTCTCTGCCCCTCCCCTGTTCATGCTCTGTCTCTTTCTGTCTCAAAAATAAATAAACGTTAAAATTTTTTTTTTTTTTAATTTTTTTCAAAAAAGAAAAGAAATGAGCAGGGTGAATTCTGCGTAAGCCCATGCATACTGTGCCCCATACGCTCGCCCGGCCTCTACTTACCGGGGTCAGTGTGGTGATGGGGACACGTCAGGGCTTCGAAGACAGACACGTGTTCCAAACCTGCCTCTACCCTTACCGTCAACTTCGCTCTGGACGTTGTAAAACTTCCTTTCCTTGTACATCAGATGAATTGGGAACAGTAATATCCGTCTTTCAGGCAGGCTTTTCTTGCATGGATCAGAACCAGGGTATACGTCTATTTTGTACACGTGCATATATATATTTGTGTGTATATATGTTTATAACACTTATGTATACACATTTATTTGTTTATATATAACTGGCAGGCCATGAGCCCTTCGTCAATAGTAGCTGTGGTCATCGTAATTAGCGGTGGTACCACTAATGACAGTGGAACAGTAGTGAGAATTAGCCCTCGAGGAACCGATTTAAGTCTGACCTGGAACACCCAGGGTTTTTTGTCGCTGTTGTTGGGTTTCTTGGTTGCGTTTTGTGTTGCTGTTTCGTTCTTTGGAGCCATCAGACCAGACTGCCTTTGTCCTCAGCATGTTTATGGGTTGCTTGCTCCTCAGAGAGCCCGCGGGTCCACTTCCAGTGAACAGGACAATGAAATGGGGGCGCCATTTTTGCTTCCACAGTCCTTGCCACCTGGGGCTGAATGTACGCGGAAAATCCCAAGGAGGATCCGCGGCCACACGTCATCTGGTAAAAGCCAAATGGGAGACCCGAGTCCGAGCACATCATTCTTCTTAAAACCTTCCGCTGGTCTTCCAGTTGTTCTCAGGACAAAGACGGAGTCCCTTCTCCAGGCCCTCCAGGCCCTTCAGATCGGGCTTTTACTCATCTCTCCGTCCTTTCTGACTCACCACACCCCAGCCACCCTGACCTTCCGGCGCTTTCTCCAGCACATGGTCTCCTCTGCCAAGAACAGGCCCCCTCTCCCAGCTCTCCGCTGCGTAACCCCTTCCGGTCCCAACGGAAATGTCATTTTTATGGAGGAAGATTTACTGAACCTCCAGACTGGACTAGGTTCCCTAAGGATCTCACGGGGACCTCTGCCCCTCTTCGTAGATATCAAATTATTATTAACTCATTATTTGTAAGATTCCATTTAAGGGTCTACCGCTAGGAGACATTAGGTTTCACGAGGGCAGTGACCTCCTTGTCCTTTCTCATGGCTGAAGCAGTCCCGGGGCTTAGCGAGGCTAGGCACAGAAACTCGCTTCATAAATATTTGTTGAATGGATAAGTGGAGCCGTGGGCGGATCCAATGCTGTTTTAGTCTAGTGGCGCCCAGTTTGGATCTCTGCAAGGTCCCTCTGGGGAATGCGGGTCGTCCTGAAAGACAGATGAACCATAAACAGTGCTGTGAATGGTAGAGGACAAATAATGTGTATTGATGGAGGCAAGGCCTTCCTATCACGCTCACAGGACTCATCAGCTCTCAGGCTACTCCATCAACAGACCGCACACAGGCACACACGCATGCACACGCTGCCAGCCGTGGGGGTGGAGGGAGGGCTTCCGGAATCCCAGCCTCAAGGCTGCCCTCACCTGAGTGCCTAGCCCTGCCCTGTCCAATGTGGATAGTCACTGGCTGGCCACAGGGGCCTATCGAGCCCTTGAGATGTGGCCAGGGTGACGAAGGAACTGATTTTTCGATGAGATTTCATTCCGTAGTTGACATTTAAATTTAAAAACCTGAACTCAGTTACTAGAAACAAATTTAAGTAGGTTTGGAACAACTTGGACGGGTGAACCTCCTTTTTCCAACTGTGAACTTTAGGAAGTCTAAACACGGATTAAGTCTTGCTTCATAAAAACGTAGCATTCCATTTGAGGCATAACCTATCCCAAATTTCAAAGACAGCGCCCCAAAAAGGAAAATTTTCTCATTAGTAACTTTTACATCAATTGTGTATTGAAAAGCTATTTTAGAAACATTAGATCAAATAAAGAGCATTACTAAGATGAACTTTGATTCTTTTCCTCCAGACTGCCTATTTAGAGAGAGAGAGAAATGAGAGAACGTGCTCCTTTCAAACCAGAGCCTGTAGGTTTGAGACGGACATCACCATCACTGTGGCCCATACTTGGAAGGAGGAGACAATGGAAGGGAGACTCTTCTTTCTCTACGTGGAAAAATCATCATATTAACACCTGAAATGGTAGACACCCGAGTCATAGGCAGGGTTATGAAGAGGGAGCACAATTTACCTTCCTGCACAGACAGCGGTAATGTTCTTTATTGAGCTATTTCCATACACGAGAGAGCAGTACATTGTGCAGAGGCTTCTGTCACACGGGGTTGCCTGCCATACCTGAAACGGAATGACGATTAGAGACCATAAATTTGTTCTTCCGAAGTACCTTCCCTCCATAGATCTTGCAAGCCTTCACTGATGCTAAGTGAGTCTTTCACGATGGGCTACAAGGTCAAAAATCTCACCTCCTTTTGGCTGCTGAGAAAGAGTGTTGTGCCTAAGGTCACAGAGCGAAGCCACCACGCCCAGGCTGGCCAGGTGCACCTGTTGGTCTGTTCACTGGACTGTTACCCCCGGCGGCTTCTCGGAAGGTGCCAGTCGGTTATTCCCAGTCCTTCCTGCTTCCCAGACTGCCAGCCTCCGCCACCCACTACCTAGACCGCAAGAGGAGTGATATTCTTCGGTAAGTGACAAAAATTTAAAAAAATGGTTTTACCGGGTCCTTTTTCAATGGAGAGCACATGGCTTAAAAGCAAACGTCAGGCAGGTAATCTTTTACTGTGTCTTTGTACGTATGATTTGGAGGTTTGCTGTTCACAATGCGGTCCGCTGATCAGCGGCACTGACGTCATCTGGGACCTTGTTACAAATGCAGAATCTCAGGCCCGACTCCAGACCTACTGAGTCAGAACGGGCACTTACACAACCTCCCCCAGGATTCACGTGCATGTTAGAGCCTGACAAGTGTCGTCTGTAGGACGTGAGTTATGTCCCGGCCTCCTCACTGTGAGCAATTGGAGGGAATCTACTGGCTCTCCCTTGTGGATGTCTGTCCTCTCCTCTCTGTCTCTCTCACTGTCTCTCTGGCACACACACATACACACACACACACACACCTGTAAAACTTCTGCAGACTTGCTTCTTTGTAAGTCTCTCCGTTTCCCTCCCTGATGACCCTGGTTTGCACATGGACAGGGGTCTTGCGATGCTCATTCGTCTTCAGTCTAACTCGCTTCATACATATTTGCTGAACGGATAAGAGGAGCCACGGGCAGATACACCACAGTGCTCCGTTCTTCCGTCGGTGGACTGGCAGAGTGGAGCAGACCCGGGGGCCTCCAGAGGCCAGGGAGGCAACCCAGCTGAGCCCAGAGAGCCTCGCTGGCTTCAGAGGAATCTAAATCTGTGTTCTTCCAGCGCACATCCGTTTGGTTTGCTTATCATACGCCATTGGAATAAAGCTTGCTTTCGCAGAGTAATACGCCATTCTCGTTTCTCCCGGAACATGGATTTACCTTTTGCCTTCCCACTTTTGATGGAAGTGGAAGGTGCAAGAAATGTTTCGTATTTCCCTGAACGCTCGTACGTAGCCAGACTGACCGCATGAACACAGCCACTGCTGGCTTCTCCGGGGAGCCAGAGCGGCTGTGCGCACACAGACGGTGTGCTGGTGGGAAGGGGGTGAGGGTCTCTGTTCCAGCCATTGTCTCCAGGCGGGAACTTGAGCCCATTTTACCGGATCCTCCCATTTCTCAAAGAGAAGCCGGAAATCTGGATTTTTATGTGAAATCTCCCATTTTTTAATGTTGGCAATTAATTCGATTTCTTTAAACATTGGGCGGGCCAAACAAAACATATCTGCAAGCCAAAATCTACACCCTCTGGACTGTGGTTTCCACGTCTCTTACAGCAAAGTCTCAAAAGAGAGCATGTTACGTGTTTCGTTCAGGGTAGCTGTCCACCCATGGTCCTTTCAAGCGGTCAGAGTGTGGAGTCTAAAAGAAGTATAGCCTGAGCCCACCCTTTCCGCAGGGACTGGGCGGCAAAAGGCCACTTCTTTTTTTTTTTATGTTTATTTATGTTTGAGAGAGAGAGAGAGAGAGAGAGAGAGAGCGGGGGAGGGGCAGAGAGAGATGGAGACACAGAATCCGAAGCAGGCTCCAGGCTCCGAGCCATCAGCACAGAGCCCGACGCGGGGCTCGAACTCACGGACCGCGAGATCCTGACCTGAGCTGAAGTCGGCCCCTCAACCGACTGAGCCACCCAGGAGCCCCCAAAAGGTCACTTCTAAAGAAGCAGTATGAGTTGGGTGGTCCCCCCAATATGTATATCACATCGGCAAATATAAGAATAGGAAATTCTGAGGGACACTAACCCACACACTTTATTAAAAGTCAGGTTTATTGGGGTATAAAGCCACCCTTTCTAGTGCACGATTCTGGGAGTTTTGAGGCGGGCACACAGTCACGTCATCGCCATCACAACCCACGTAGTTCCATCACACCCCAAATTTCCCACATGTCACCTTTGAAGACACCCCAACCCCTAAACCCTGGCAACCACTGATCGGTTCTCTGTCCCCATAGGTATGCCTTTTTTCAGAATGTCATCAAAATGGGATCGTCTAGTTTATAGCCTTTTGCGTCTGGCTTCTTTCACGTAACCTAACGCATCTGAGATTTAATCATGTTACTACACAGATCAGCAGCTCATTTCTTTTTACTGCCAACTAACTCTCCATTGTGTGGGGGAACCACAACGTGTTCCCCCCGTTTATCAAGTCAAGGACACTTGATGACTGTGAATGACAACAGCCCCTACCACCATTCATGCAGAGGCTTTAGTGAGCAAATAGTTTTAATTTCTCTCGGGTAAAACTACCTAGAAATGGGATTTTTAGGTCTTATGGTAAGCATATGCTGAACTTACTGTGAAATTGCAAAACTGTTTTCTTTTTTTTTTTTAATGTTTATTTTTTGAGAGAGAGACACACATGCACACAGACAGAGATGAGCGGGGGAGGGACTGAGAGAGATAGAGACACAGAATTGGAAGCAGGCTCCAGGCTCCGAGCTGTCAGCACAGAGCCCGACGCGGGGCTCGAACTCACGAACCCCAAGATCATGACCTGAGCTGAAGTCGGACGCTTAACCGACAGAGCCACCCAGGTGCCCCGCAAAACCATTTTCCAAACTGGCTGAACCATGCATCATTCCCAAGAGCAGTATTTGAGAGTTGTCGTTGCTCTGTATCCTCTCCAGCCCTCCCCCCCCCACCCGAGTCAGCATTTTGTTTTTGTTTTGGCCCTTTCTGATAGGTGTGTGGTTACACGCCCATTTTTGACGAATTGTGCCACACATGTAGCTCTTCCTCGTCATCTGTGGCCTCAGCACAAACAACCAAATATTCTATCTGCTGTAACGTCTTCTCCCTGCACGAATTGACCCACCCCTCATCAGCACCCTCGCATGTGTCATAAGGTAAGTGACTTTTAATTCCACCAGACTCGAATCCCCCTGATGTGACTTAGGGCCATTCTGCTCCTGAGCCCCTGAGAGGTCGTGGACAACGGCCAAGAAAAAAAAAAAGGCGACTTTGAATCGGTCTTGCACGGGTTAAAAGTCATTGCGACACCAAAGGCAAACATAAAAGAAATGGTCGTATTCGGGTTACATATTAACGGGGTTTGGTCGGACGGGAGCTGAGGCAGTTGCAGAAAACACTGCGCCCCTTATCACTGTCGGCCGCCCTCTGTACCTGCCCTGGACTTGACTGGATTCACAAGAGATCTTTTGAAAAGATGCAGGGAAGGGAAGCAGCCCACGTTTCCTGGCAGTAAATTTAAAAGGTTGCTCGAGCATTCCAGAGATTTTCACTCGACATTCCTCTGGCTGACACCTCCACGATCTGCCAGCCCTTAAAAACTGGTGTTTTGTACGTCTTATTCTCACAAACATCTTGGAAGATACCCTCCTCCCTGCGGCCACGTCGGGCAGAGCCAGCTTTTTCCATTTTCTAAAGCCGCGACAGCACCACGCTGCTTGATTCGTGCAGTGATAAACAAAGAGGCAAAGGTGTCCGTTTCTGATGGGTCCCCTCACCCCAACCCCCCTCAAGGGCACCAGAACTGAAAAATGTGAAGTTACAACAGTCTGGGATAGGAGGCCATGGGGGGTGAAATTGCTGTATTATGACAATATCCTTCAGTGTTTCGGTAACTAAACCCTCTTAATGACATCCTAGGGAGACCAGCTTAATATTGAATTCTAACCTCGATGTTTTGGGTCTGGGCTGAGAAAAATAACCCGCTCCCCAGAATCACTGAGAATTGATGGGGGTCGTCAGGCTGGTGAGTCAACTGTGATTGAAACATAGGTGTGGAATGGTATATATGTGGCTCTTTTCTGATGCGAGGCCGTGTTTGGCTCACGATGTCTAAAATAATGGGGCTGGCAAAGCGACAAGACCAGGAAGATTCAGAGAACGAAGGCTTCTGAGGCATCGACGTCTACGGTAGGTCCCGTGCACTTTTGAAGATACAAGGAACTTTCAAATAAGCTGGGAGTTCAACGAAAGAGAGCACCCAAGGTGGAATGCTCGAGATTTGTGAGGATGAAGAGAAAACAAGTGTGCGGGAACAGCATCTCAAATCCAGGACAAAGGATATGGTTACAGCAGAGGAGCCACGAAGCAAGAGTTAAGCTGAAGGGGACAGTCGAGGTCACAGGGCCTCTTATCATGACCGGAGACCAGAGCACCCATCTTGGCATGGTCGTTCCTCAGTCATATCCCGTGACAGGACAACAAAGCCAGTGGTCAAGATTTGAGTGGATTGAAGAATCAAGGCCACAAGAAGAGCCCTGTTGTAGAACTGAGCCTGAATCCTACGGTAATATTTTTTCAGAGTTTGATTATTGCCAACCTAACTTCACTAGGGGGACAAGAGGATTTACCGTACAAAGTGCAAGCACGTGGGGGCGCCTGGGTGGCTCCGTTGGTTAAGAGTCCCACTTTGGCTCAGGTCATGATCTCGCGGTCCGTGAGTTCGAGCCCCACGTCCGGCTCTGTGCTAAACAGCTCCGAGCCTGGAGCCTGCTTTAGCTTCTGTGTCTCCCTCTCTCTTCTCCTCCCCCACTCATGCTCTGTCTCTCTCACTCTCGAAAATGAATTAATGTTAAAAAAAATTTTTTTTTTAAGCGCAAGCACGTGAAATGGACGGTAGATGCTTTGTCGGTGGATTCTAACCTCTGCCCCACCAAGCCGTGAGATTCAGTGGAGACCCACACGGAAGAAAAGAGAGAGAGGGGGGCCAAATGTGTGGGTTCCTGAGATCCTTACCCTCGCGTCTACCAGGAAAAGCTCCGCTTGATCTCTTTCCAATGTTGAAGCCTCTGTCTAACGTTGTATCCTAAAAAAAGTAGGTTCTGCTGATGAAAAAAGGCTGAAAAGCAATGTGCCAAGAGGCGGCTGTGCCGGCCGGGGCGGGATGTTGCGGGAGAAATGAGAGAAATCGGACCGGGAGTCCCGGGCAGGGAGTCTTTGAGACAGAAGCACTACAGATTTTTCTGAGCAAAGCCACACACTGAAAAGAGAAAGTAGTCCTCTCCCTGAGTTCCTTCATGTTAGGGGGCTCACGTAATTTATTATCCTCATTGGAACACTTTTGCGAAGGAAGTGGGGTTCCATGAAAATGTATGGGTGGATACTGAGGCCTCGTCAGCTCTGGCTGCCCTGGGTGAACCAGAATGCCAGGTCATCCGAATTAGCTGCTGGCCATGTTGACTCAGGCCCCAGTGGGAAAGATAGACCTATTTCTAAGGAAGTCATCAGTGTGAGTTGTCACATCGAGTAAAGGAGACAGTTCCAGTAGGGAAGTTACCCAATGTACACAATTGGATTGACCCTACATATCGAGGCTGGCTTGCTTGCTTGCTTTTCCACTATACTGGGAGAAGAGAGAGAAAACCTTCCATCATATTAATCTCATTCCTTTACCTTATAGGCCCTCTCCTCTTCTGACACTGAAGGCAGAGAGAGTGGGTTACTGGAGTCCGTCCCACTGAAGTCACAAAAATGACCAGAAAACTTGGCTTGTGTGCCACGGCTCATGGACAGTGCCCAGGAGGAGATTTGGTGATATCTCCAGAGGCCACGAATGCTGCTCTGAATGTGGACCTGCGCGTCCGTGCCCCTCCTCTTCACCACCGTTGGCCACCCCCGTACCCCCAAAGCCGTTCAGATTCTGTTTGGTGATAGTTAACACGTCTAACCACTTCTCCGAAAGACCAACAAGAGGAAACCACCAGCGAGAGAGAAAGTCAGCTTGTTACAAGTTCTGGCCAACTCACACCTTGTGTTTGTTCACAGAGTCTGCCAGAAAGTTCCCTCCTGACAGCCTAATTTACAACTTTCCTTGAGCTGCCAAATCATCACCCAACAGACTTCTCCTATAACTCCTGCTCTGCTACCCGACTATGGCCTCCTCGCAGAGCATTAAACAAAAGCACTCAGACCCAGCACAAGGGTGACCCACATCAGGCACAAATAATCTACCTGTCACTCACCCACCACACTTGGCAATTGGCAACAATAACGTGGGCGGCCAAGTAATTACAGCAGGGAAGTTGGAAGACGAAATTTATGAGTCTCAATCTAAATGCTTGGCATGCTGTCTCACTAGAAAACTGAGCTCCTCATGGTCAAGAACAGAGAACTGTGAAAAGTGGGTAGATTAAGGGCTCTGAGCTACATATCGAGGGTCTCATCATTGTCAAAACAAATATTTTATTTAGCATACATGCTTACACCTCCTGGCCCTCCAGCGGTTCCTGGATCTCTCCCTGAGGGATATGCAAACAAGGGAGGAATAATAAAAACCAACAAGCTACCAGCATCAGGACCAAACCCCGACGCAGATCACATTGCCAGCAAGACTTACGTGGTGACCATCTCCACGTGGTAGAAGTGGGCTTGACCTCTATCTGCTCCCTGCTGGCTTTCTATATTTTCCAAATTTTCTACTATAAACACATATGCCCTTGATAATCAGAAAAACACAAACGTCGAGAGAAAAACGTCATGGAATCAGGATCCAAATGCAAGTCTGTCTGACGATGAAGCCAGAGTCCTTCCCCCTACTCCTCACTACTGCCTCTCACCCGTGTCCACCTTGGACACCCTTACGTATTTTATTCTTATTTAATAAACAAGTGAATAGAGCTGGATGTGTGCCAGGTACCTTTCTAAGACTCTTAAATGTATTAACCTGCTGAAACCTCACACCATGCTGTGATGTGGGCACTTTCATATTCTCATTCTACAGCTGCGAAAACGAAGGCACAGAAAGCTTAGGCAACTTGCCCAAGGTGACACAGCTGTGAGCAGCAAAACTGGGATTCTTCTCCAGGCAGCCTGTCTCCAGAGTCAGTGCTCTCCATTGCTCGGTTAAGCTGCCTCCACCTTCTCCTACTCAAGGTAGATCCTCTCTGGTCTGCATATCCTTTTCCAGCCTGGCCAGGCCCCCACCACCCATGTTAGTGTCCAAGTCGGACGGTCAGGCCAAAGGAGCATCTTTATGAAGAAAGTGGCCGGGCGCCTGGGTGTCTCAGTGGACTGAGTGTCTGACTCTTGATTTCGGCTCAGGTTGTGATCTCACGGTCATGAGACTGAGCCCTGCGTCGGGCTCTGAGCTGAGTGTAGAGCCTGCTTGGGATTCTCTCTCTCCCTGTCTCTCTCTCTCCATCTGCCTCTCTATCTCTCTCAAAATAAACAAACATTAAAAAAGATAGAGAGAGGGAGAATGGCTCCAGCCTCGAAGCCTCGGATGGTCAGTGTCCATGACGACAAGGAATAAAAGATGTGAGGATCCCACTCCCTTAAAAAATAACCACAGAATCATTTTTCTCATCTCCCCAGGCACACATTTACATTAAGGTCCTTGAAAATGTTTTTGCCTCCTTGGTTTGTCCCTGGTCTTCTCCTCCTCTTAGACTTTACCTCCTCAGCCAACCACTCCCCCATCACACACACGTCATCGACATCTCCATAAAGGGAGTTGTCCATGCTGGGCCAGACTGTTGACCTCTCTGGACCCCAGATTTTCATCTGAAAATTCAGGGGTTTGCACTGAGGGTCTCCGATTAGGGTGCCACCTGGCATTTGCAGTTTGTAAGTTATGTCCGCATCCGTCACATCATTTTATCCTCAACGACCCCGGACAATGGATGCAAAGGTATGCTGTCCTCAGTTTCCCAGGGAGGGCACTGACGGTTCTCTGCAACAGAGAGAGAAACCCAGATATCCCAGTGAGAAGCCTACAACTCCTTCCTCTTCATCCCCAACAGATCTAAGGGTCCTTTCAAGCTCACGGTCTGTGCTTGTATGCCTGCCTCGCGGGGCCCTGTCCCCATCGGGGCGTGCTGTCTGTACATTGGAGCCAGCTGCTGCAGAATGCTGGCCACCTGGGACATTCGAGAGGCTCGCGTGCTACCTGAAGAATGCGGTGATGAAGTGTTCCCTTTAATCCTCACCTTCGTGGGTCTGGCACTTCAGAGCCAGTCACTGAGAGCACGGAATCTGGTCCGGGTTTTCTGCAAGCCGCATCTGGCTGGCCTTTCCCCAGCCTGTTCCTTCCCTCCACAGCTGGTCGCCTGCCTGCCCAGGCGGGCACGTGGGGGCGGGCGGTGGGGGTGCCGAAGAATTTTCTGGATTCTGCATCGGCTCACCCTCTGGCTTCCATTTGTCTCTTTAGACAGATCTGACATGGTATTTACATGCGTGTCGTGCCATGGGTCTCAAACTTCCTTCCAGAAGATCCTTGCCTACATAGCAGTGCTGTTGGCTGGAGGGAGGGGTGGGGAAGCTGGTATGATTCAGGGTGCATAGAAACCAGGTAAGCACAAAGGTTCATAACTCACACAGAGCTTGGGGCCAAAAATGTGTACCCTGAGTAGCGTAAAGATGTACCCCACCTGCCTGAAACAGTCCTGACTGACACCTGCTCCCAGTTGTCATTTTTAATAGCAGCCTCTTTCACCCGATCAAATGTTTCCTGGTTTGCACAATAAATTATATGCATACCCTGTCTATGATGTGACATCGAGGGCTGCCAAGTTATAGAATCTCCAAGCCAAAAGGCACGCTGAAGAGCTGTAGACTCAGGGACCCATCCAGGGCTCAGAATCCCCTTCTGAAACATCGTGACAGAATTAAAGCACTATTGAGCAGTCCGTTCAGACCCACAGCTTCATAAAGGTTTTCAAGTCACTTCATAGGTGTCTGTTGTGTCTCCAAAGCTCACAGCATGGGAAGACCTCATCAATGTGGTCGGAAAGAAAGGTGCCCGAATAACTCGGTCACGGATGAGGCAGGGACATTGGTAGAGAGAAGGAAGGCACCAGAATTTCTGAGTGCTCGTTGTGTGCCTTCCACCGTGCCAAGAGGTTTGCCCTCCAGTATATGCATGTGGGAAGCGATGCTGAGAAAGACACGTAGGAAGGCTAAGTAAACCACCCCGGATCCCAAGAGCTAGCATCGGCCGGGCTGGGACTCGAACCCCAGCACATTGTCCCTGTTAGAGCCTGTGGCCGCCCTGTTGTGTCCTCCCCCCATCTCCTTTCTGCTCTGGTGCTCAAAGTGGCAAGAAAAAAGCGTGTGGCTGGCCCTCACCTCTTATGCCAGGCGGCCTGGCAATTCCCAAAGAACACACTCTTCAAAGAGGGGCTGAAGGGGCCCCTGGGCGGCTCAGTCAGTTAAGCCTCTGACTTAAGCTCGGGTCATGATCTCGCAGTTCGTGAGTTCGAGCCCCGCGTCGGGCTCTGTGTTGACAGCTCAGAGCCAGATTCCGTGTCTCCCTCTCTCTCTGCCCCTCCCCTGCTCACGCTCTGTCTCTGTCTCTCTCTCTCTCTCAAAAGTAAACGTTAAGAAACAAAAAACACACAAAAAAAAGAGAGAGAGACTGAAGAAATTATGTTACAATCTACTCCCAGCTTACAAGTAAGTGTCCCCTTTCATCGCAGTGACGAAACGGTACTTAAGGGACCTGGTCCCCGGTGGTGAACGTGGTTACCCCGTGGTCTTAGCGTTCTCTTTCCTTCTGAGGAAAAGGCAGGGGTTGAGAGAAAGGAGGCCATTTCGAGCTGCTCCTTGGCCCTAGAGTGTCAGTGCCGTGGCCCCATTTCCTGCTTGAGCTATCACTTCAGACCAGCTGTCTTCTTCTGGAAGATACTCGAGGGGCCCTCAGGGGCTCCCGGGACTGGCGGGAGGGAGCCCCAAAAGGCCCGGGTCAAATGACGAAGCATTTCTCGCGCCCTGTGTCCCGGGAGGCGCTTGCAGCCGGGGCAGGTGCGAGGCCAAAGCACCCTCGGGCCGCCTGCTGCAGCCACAGATGATGGGAGACCGACATCCCCCCCGGAAATAATGTCTGAGGGAACAGGAGGGGATTCGAGAGCGAACCAGCGCTCTTAACTTAACAGACATGGGTGCACTGCCCATTGTGCGCTCGGGCCCCACACCGAGTCCACAAACAACGCAGCGTGCCTCCCCCACGGTGTTGAGCAAGACACGTTTGCTTCCGGCCGTGACCGAGCAGACCCCCCGCGGACCCTGCGTGTCTTATCTCCCGGTCCTGTGCGCAGAGGTGCGGCCTGGTGGGAAAGGGCGGAGCGCTCAGCGACCTTGGTCATGCCCTTTAGCCCCACCTGGGTATCAGGTGCCACGTCCCAAAGTCAGACCTTGTAGCAGTATATGGCGAAGACGTCTCACGTCGTGTCGTAATGATTCGATGCGTGGCTATCACCTGAAACCCAGTATTTTCACGGAGTTTTACGGCTTACGGCAGGCTAGGTAAAAATAGGGAGTCAGGTTCTTTTCAGAAGTAAGCAAATAACAGGAGAGGTGGAACTGTGGCAAAGGTTGATTCAGAGAAGTGACGTTTTCAAGCCTGAGATAATGCGAGTGAAAATGAAAATGCGTGTGGTCCGTAGAGAGAGAAGAGGTTCTAATCACCCCTCAGTGGTGTTTCCTCCCTCATGCACCCAAACCATGACCAATTAGGCACCCGTCTCTTTTTTTTAATGTTTACTTATTTATTTTTGAGGGACAGACAGAGAGAGAGAGAGAGAGAGAAAACACACGCGGGGGAAGGGCAAGAGAGGAGACATAGAATCCAAAGCAGGCTCCAGGCTCTGAGCTGCCAGCACAGAGCCCGACACAGGGCTTGAACCCGCGAACCGTGAAATGATAACCTGAGCCTAAGTCAGACACTTAACCGACTGAGCCTCCCAGGAGCCCCCAGGCACCTGTCTTCTAACTCACACTGCTCCGATGGCCCATGCCCTTCGCATGTGATGCCGTGGGGAGCCTGGCAAAGGGTGAGACCTAGTGCCTGATCTGAAGAGAGGATAACTGAGGGGGGAAGAGAAAAGACGAGCACAGAAATAACTGTAAAATGGGATAAGCCCCAAAGAAGAGGGACAAAGTCCCCATAGAAGGTGCTCAAAGGATAGATAAGTCAGGCCAGCTTGGGCGTGGGGGGGGTGGAGGGGTCAAGAAAGACTTCATGGAGATTTGAGATGGTGCTTCAGAAAAGCCAGAGAGACACGGCAGAATTTCAATGACAGAGAGGAAGGGACGGGGGAGGGGGACACGGGAGAGACATTCCAGAGAAGGACAAACACTTGAGCAATGGCAGAGGGACCAGGAAGTGGTGTGAGGGTAGAAAGTCCCTTCCGTGTGGCCGAGAAGTCGAATGGAAGTCTGGCAGAGGGTCAGACGAGGCTAGGGTACAAGCAGCCTTGAAGAGCAGACTAGAGATATTCTGCTTCATGGGGCGGGAACGGGGGGCGGGGGGGTTGGGGGGGGCGCCGGGTCTGCGCTGGAAGAGACGGAGCCTGGAAATGGGCCACGGGCACAGGTTCCTGCCACCCCATCCCCGGTTACTGTGATGGCCTCGGAGAAGTGTAACCGAAGTGTGGGTCGGAGGGGTCAACATGATGGCTTTGCAGACAGACTCTCTGGGACCTGGGAAGTGATGAAGGGGAGACATGAATGGGGAAGATCCAAGGACCCCTGGACCACCAGACCCCCTCCTGTCCCTCTGGTGCACATTAGTAACACATTAATTCCATTATATTGTATATTACAATACAATTCTGCTACATCGTATTTCATTTTACTGTAACAAATATTGCAGTCTACAATTACATGGATACATTCTAGAACTACATTATCTATGTGCATATACGCGTATGTATAGTGGATAAAACAAGTCATATAATACGGTATACATTACATAGAATGGACCATGGCCGTTTGGTACATTTCGTCTTGAGTTTTCGCTCGGCTTACACCTGCATGTATACATCCACAGATACCGAGTCACCCGGTTTCCCTTCCAAAATAAGGATCATCCCCTTGGTCTTCCCCGTTTACTTCCCCCGGGTCTCTTCTTCTCTCTTCTTCTCTTGAGGCTTCTAGGGGCCCCTAAGGCATTTTTATTTGTATTATGTCACTTATAAATGTTTGGCTTGGCCGACAACATCAGGGTATATGTATGACACATGCACACAGATACAGATACAGAGATACAGACAGAGAATCTAAAGATATATATATCTATATATCTATAGACAATGTGTGTTGTAAAAATAAATTATATTTTAAATTATATATTTATATTTTTAACATATATGTTGTTTTTTATTTGAGAGAGAGAGTGTGTGCACACGTGAGCAGGGTAGAGGGACAGAGAGAGAGAGAGAATGTTCAACAGGCTCCATGCCCAACACGGAGCCTGAGCAGGGCTTGATCCCCCCCCCCCGCCCCCCGCCCCCCCCGGGATCACGATCCGAGCCGATATCAAGCCTTGGATGCTCAACCGACTGAGCCACCCAGGCGCCCTATGTTTAACATACATAGTTAAAACAAACTTTGCAGATGTGACTAAAGTGCCAGACCTTGAGAAGGGAAGACGATCCTGGATCATTCGGGTGGGCCCAACCCAGCCGCACGAACCCTCAGAAGTGGAGAGCCACTCTTTTTGTCCAGCTGGGGTCAGAGAGAGACAGACCGACAACAACAGAGGGTCGTGAAGATGCGACGCTTGGAGAGGTTTTGGGGATGGAGAGGCTTTGGGGCAGCCTCCACGTTGGAGAAGGCAAGGGAGCCAAATCTCCGCCAGGTCCCCCGGAAGGAACTCAGCCAGAAGACCCTCAAAAACTATGTCGCCTGCCTCACCTACCTCATCCACGCCCTAGCTGCGTGGCTCACGGCCTGAGAAAGTTACTGCGACTCTCTGAGTCTCGTTGGCCTCCACGGAAATGGGGGTGATGCCTTGTCACGGAAGGTCAGGGGGCTCCCTCAGGTGTCAGATCGATCACCCCTTGCTTCTCACGCGCAGGCCAGTGGATAGGAAGTGTCGGTGTTTCTGCCGGAGCAGAACGCGTAACTTTACCACACCACGTCCCTTTTCTGCTCAACACCTTCCAGAGGCTCCCCTTCTTACTCACAGGGAGCCTACAGACTTCCCCTGTTCTCAAGGCCCTCGTGACACTATCTGGCCCCATTTCCTCTCTGACCGTGTCACCCTCTACTCTCCCCGCCGCTGACTTTGCTCCAGTCACTCCGGCCGCCTTGCTGTTGCCGGGGCACAGCAGGCAGCTTCCAGCCTTGGGCATTTGCACCTGCTGTTTGCCTAAAATCGTCATCCTTAGTATCCACATGGATTTCTCCCTTAACCCCTTCACGTCTTCACTGCAAATATTACCTTCCTTTTGAACCTTCCCTGAGAACCAACTTACAACTGCAGCACCCCCAACCCAGCGCCCCTCACACCCTCTTCTGGGCTCCTCCGTAGTAATCGGGCCTTCTAACACGACACAAATTTTATCTGTTCTGTTTGCTCGGTTTTCTCCGTTGGAACGTAAGCTCCCACGAGGGCTCCTTTTAGAGGCGGCAATAGGTGATCCATCAATACGTTTGAATGAATAAACAGCTATCTAATCAGGAAATAACTATCAGCATCATCTCCCACTAAAGACCTCTCCTTTCGGTTACAAATGGAAAAGGAAGCCAGAAGGATGGTAATCAACTTGCCCTTGAATGAGGAAGCCGCAGCTCAGAGCGAGTCCTTGACTGATCTCGCTGAGCCCAGCCCTCCCAAGGGAGGTGTGGAAATGTGGTCCAGGGTCTCCGGCCCCGGCCCTGGTGTCCCAGACAGAGAGAGCTGGCCTTCCCATTTCCCCGTCCTTCCTGGTTTCGGCCTCTAAAAACCGGAAGGACATTTTGTCTCAGGTTTTCAGCACTGGCAGGCCCAGGACGGAGCAGGAAGTGTGGAGGCGTGCGAAAATGGAGAGAGAAGAAGAATTAAGCTCACTGCACGTAGAGGGCTATAAGACTTCCTCTGTAGCCGGTCACAGCACACGGGGCTCCACGTATCTTCACTGCGCGAAGCGGACGCGATTGTTGGCCCGCATTCCACAGCACATTCTGTGCCCAGCAGAAGACGGACGGGCTGAGACTCGCGCCCGAGTGAGCTCACCCTCCGCGGTGGCGGACCGTTGGAAAGACGAACTCAGCTCATCTTCTCCCTCCGCGGTGTCCATGCTGAGCGGACGGGAGATTGAAGAAGGTCCCCAGGCGAGTCCCGATCTCCGAGGAACAGTGTGCAGGGCTCATGGCAAGCTTTCGAATCGGGCCAGCAGAGACCTCTTGGGCCAACGGACACTTCCTTAAGGAAGGAGTGTGTTTACTTCATTCCCCAGCACTTAGCCAGTGCCCGTTCCCCTCAACAAATCCTTGTTCCCTAAAATAACCACAGCCTCAGAGCCTCCGTAAAATGGGATCATAAAGCCCGCCTCATGAAGCCGGGCGATGAGGATATGCTGTCAAGCCTCTAAGGTCTTACCCAGTGCCTGGCACGTGATAAGCATCCGTGTAAATGAACTGTCCCTTTGGTCACTGGAGGTGATGTGATGGTGGAGGAGGTCTAGTTAGCTCTGGATACATTCTAGCCCGTCCCTAAATCCCTAGTTGTCCAATCCAGAAATTTGGACTAAGCATGGGCTTGACGAGGTGAACATCAGGGCGATCCACTTCTCTTAGAAAAGCCTTGTTCTGGGGCGTCTGGGTGGCGCAGTCGGTTAAGCGGCCGACTTCGGCTCGGGTCACGATCTCGCGGTCCGTGGGTTCGAGCCCCGCGTCGGGCTCTGTGCTGACGGCTCAGAGCCTGGAGCCTGTTTCGGATTCTGTGTCTCCCTCTCTCTCTGACCCTCCCCCGTTCATGCTCTGTCTCTCTCTGTCTCAAAAATAAATAAAACGTTAAAAAAGTTTTTTTAAAAAAAGAAAAGCCTTGTTCAACTGGAGCCAAGGCTCTAGAAGGGGAAGGATGCGTTTCTGTATCCCAGGCCTCCAGGGCGCCTGGTGGCAGAGGTGACACAGCAGGAGTGCACACGGCCCAGCCTGGTTCAAGGTCCCTCCCTCCCTGCGGCCAGGCACGGCCCCCGGAAGGGCACCAGGTTCCACTGTACCTGACAAATGGACGTATCAGAGCAAAGGCAGGCAATTGGAACATTTTCCCAGCCTTCCCTCTGTTAGGTTTTCAAAGCTGAAAACGAATAAAAATTAAAAAAGAAATGCTAAATGTCCCTCCCCTTAACTACACATCCGCATACGAGACCCAGCTAAACTACCCTTGAAGCACACCTGCCCATCTCCTCAGCAGGTCCAAGGACCACCTGCCGATGTGCGGGGCTTCGGTAAAGACCTAAGACCTTTCTAGAAGCGAGATGCTCTAGGATCCCCCGAAAGCTTGGGAGGTTCAGCTCGGAATCTGCTTGGCTAAGAGGGGTGGGTCTCACGCCCGCAAGCTGAACCGTCCCTTTTTGGAAAAGCGCGCTCTTTCTCACACTTCTCACTACGATAATAACACAAAGGAGACCTCTTCCAGAAATAAAAGCAAAGGGGCTTGCTCAGCACCAACGATGCTTGCAACAGAGGTCTGTGAAAATAAGATCTGAATCAGATAGGCAGCCGTGGGTGCGATAATCATTTCAGAAGTGCTTACTGACAGAGGTGGGCTTTCTTCCACAATCGCAGGGGGACTTGGGGGATGTCTCTCAAAGAAACAGAAAACGTAATGACTCAAATGATTTCAAGTTATTGTCGCCACCACTGGGTTTAGTCAGGCGTGTCGCCTTTTTCTTAGTGTAGACACTCAGCTTTAAATTAACCACTCTGATAAACAGCAGCGACTTGGTTACGAATGGTAGTGGGCCCTCTTGACTTTTTTTTTTTTTTTTTTTTTTTTTTTTGGAAATGTGTTGGAGCGGACTCCTGAGTTCCGCTCCTTTAAGTCAGCAGCTGTGCCCCACTGTCCTTCTGTGAAGCCCCCAGAGCTGTGGGGGAAGACAGACGTTCCGGGAATGGCTTGAGGCACCAGGGTACAATCTTCCCACAAGGCAGGCAGCTGAGGACCTACTATGTGTTGCTCCAGATATGGGGGCGTGGTGGGGTGAACGAGGAATAGGGTCCAGAAGACGCGTGTCAGAGGGCTCTACCCAAGCAGATACAAGCACTGAAATAGGATAAGCGTGGTAAGCAAAGCAGGGGGAGTGTGCACCCACTTCCTGGAGGTGACAGTCAGCCCACATCTTTAAAGACGACTAGGAATCTGCCAGAGAAATGACGGAACGGCAGGCCAGATCCACATCTGGGACTTTGCTTTATTAAGAAAAACCGCTTCGGGGCGGCGGGGGCGGGGGTGGGGGGGCTCAGTCGGTTGAGCCTCCCACTGTC
The DNA here is from genome assembly GCF_046562875.1 of Panthera onca. Taxonomy (NCBI): domain Eukaryota; kingdom Metazoa; phylum Chordata; class Mammalia; order Carnivora; family Felidae; genus Panthera; species Panthera onca. The sequence goes on from NC_138349.1 coordinate 81,310,890, forward strand.
GACCTCAGCTCAGGTCAGGCTCTCCCGGTTCGTGGGACGGAGACCCACGTCAGGCTCCGCGTTGGGCCTGCAGCCTGCTTGGGAGTCTCTCTCCCCCTCTCTCTCTTCCCCTCCCCTGCTTGCCCTCTCTCTCTCTCTCTCAAAAAAAAATTAATAATAATAATTAATTAACTAGGTTTTTAAAACTTAAAAAAAAAAGCTTCCTGAGCCACACAGGAGGACCCACAGTTGCCTTCGAAAGGGTACAGAGCACCCCTCGTTCAGAGGTCTTTAAGTGATCCTTCTAGAGCAAGAGATAATTTTTCTCGGTTGTCTCTTACGTAAGCCTTCCGGTCAGCTACATCTGAGGCCATCGGTGGTACAGTGGGAGTCACAGAAAGGACGTGTGAACACCGCAGGAACTGTGGTCTACACAAGCTGAGTCCAACCCTGCCCCCTACCTTAGGTTTGAAATTGAGAAACCCAGAGACGGCCACAGCCCTAGGCCGCTGTGTGCAAAAAATGGGAACTGTCACTCACCGGGTCCCTCCCCCTGTGTGTAACCAGAATCATCGGCCTCTATAGATTTGGGAACCAAAGCGGCTTGACCATTGTGCACGTAAGCCGTCTGCATTGGTCCAGAGGAGACCCAGTGAGCAACAATTCAATTTAGAGTTCACTGAACCCTCTGGTTTGGGAAGGAAATTGCTGGTAATCAATTGCAGCAAGCACACAGGCTCAGGGCCAGGAAGAGAAAAATCACTTTAATGGGCAAAGCAGATGTTGCTAAATTCATTGCAAAAGTGAGATGGGCATAGAGCCAGGCCTTGCATGAGAGATGCTGATCTGTTCTTCCGAATGAAGAAAACAGAGACACTTCAAAAGGGGGGGTTCTACAAGGGAAGCCAGAGGTCTGTGTCCCCGTTAGATTGAATAAAAGAGAATGCACTGGGGTGCTCAGGTCTCCCGTACGATTACGGGACTTCGAGCTGTTAACATCTCGTAAGGACTTTAAGCAAATCCAGAATACCGGCTCAAAAACTGCCTGGGCGGTCTTTATTCTGTTCCAGGGCGACCACGTGCGTGGCGTGGAAAACTAGCACTTTAGCATCACCCCCGTTTCTTCCATCGAAGAGTTGGCTCCACCATCGAGAGACGGTATATGGCATGGGGCAAAGCTCTTAATCTCCCTCAGTCTCAGTTTTATCCGCTGTGAAATGGGCCTAATCTCGCTTACCACGAGAGCAGCTGTGCGGATTCGAGATAACGTCTGTAAAGAACAGTGGGGAAGCAACGTAAGCAACGGCGTGTTTTCCCAACCACGACGAGACCGGTGCCACGGGGACGTGGGACGGCGGGCTCCTGATGGCATGGCGAGGTAGGGGGAGGCCGAGTTTCAGGTGAGGAATCAACCGGCTTAGCCACCGCCTCTCAGCGATGGATTACATCGCGGGCCAAGTGTTTCCGTGTATGTGTAGGCAGCTAAAATATTTGTCAAGCACGTACGAGTTTAGAGAGAGCAACCTCAGGGCCCAGGAAGGGCACCTAGTGCACTTGGGATGTTCATATGAAGTAGCTCCCGATGCAAGCCCTCAAGAGAAACGGTGGGGTCCGATTCCCCAACTCTGAGACGTTCCTTCCTTATCGAATTCCTACCCGTCCTTCCAGGGTCTTCGAAGGCGAGCCAGAGCCCCTCTCCGGAGCATCATCCCAGATTCCCGTGGACCGCAACATTTCTACTTATTCAGACACTCTCCCAGTTTTTGTCACCTGCCCTAAATCCTTCGTGGAACAAGATAGGTTTCATGTTAAACGTGTTCATGGAAACCTTGAAATGCAACCTGCTCGATTCTTTGGCCCTGTCCTAGCAAATTGCCCTCCGTTGCTCTTTGCCTGGATCGAGTGGGTCTCTCCCGAATAGTGTGTAACTTCCTGAGGTTCGGAGATGGATCCTGAACCGGTTAAAATCTCCAAACCGGAAGGCAGAGGACGCCACTACTCACCTCGCTCTGTGACCTTGAGCCGTTTCCCAGCCTTTGCGAGCCTGGGTTTCCTTGTGTGTGAGTTACAGTGCCTTCCCCCTCAGTCCCGTGCGAGGACTCACAAGATCAGTCCTGCCAAGTGCTTAGTGCTACCGTGTCGGTGGACTGGGAGCCGTGACTGTCCTAAAACGTCTTCAGCCGGAACGCCAACCCGCACGCACGTCCCCCGACGTCTCCAAACCTCAGGTGTCCCCATAAAGCGGCCACTCTTCGGAAAGCCGTGCCCCGCTAACAGCGTGTTTGCAAGTGGCCGTCGGCTTTCGAACGTTCCCGAGAAGTTAGCAAAGGCGCTGAGGGACTTTGGCGGCTAATTTCTGGGGGCTGGTGCGGGGAGGATGTTTACCAGAGCACAAAGGCCAGGTCCTGAGCAGAGAACATTTTGGCCCAGATAGATCCCGGAGAAGGCATTTTTTTGCCAAGCGCAGTCTCCATTCCCAGGTCCTGAAGTCAGCGTTAGAAGCTAAACAAACCTTCCCGGGTTCACATGTGTTTACTTTTGGCAAAATGCAACTTCCCGTTTGAGAGGAAAAGGGCAGTAAAGCTTCCTATAGCCTCCTCGGACATAAGGTCTCTCCTCAAAACAACTGATACGTTAAGCGTAAATGAATCAACCGTACACACTGAGAATCTCCCGTCCCCTCAAAACGTTCACGTTTGAAAGGGGGAACACGCTCGACAAAACCAAAACAAATATTTTTTCAACTGCTGGCCCATGAGGATTGTTTAGGCCATTTCTTCTTCTGAGAGCAAGAAAAACAGACCTCAGGAGGGAGCCAAGTTACATGTGCTGTGTCAGAAAAGTCACTCCAACACGCTTGGGGGTTGAGATTTCTCTTACGCAGAAAGTCAGAAAGTTTAAGTTCCCACAGCCACTCAAACCACATTCCCCAGCCTGAATACAGAACAACTCGGTCTTTCATTATATGACTCTGTCCCCAGCCACAGCCCGTAGGGCCCCGAATTCCCTTGGATGGTCCCATGCCCTGCACTTGGGGTTCGAAAACTGACTGACTGCTCTTCACAAATCTACCATCACCTTTTACAAGGACCCTAGAGAACTTCTCCTGCGTATGTGAGCGGGGGAGGGGAGGGGGGTGGCTTTCTGCGATTTTTATAGCATCTAGCGAAGTTAGCGTAGACTTTGAGCTTGTTTATAAGCCAAGAGCTCTCTACGTGTCTTGGGTCTTTTTGTCATGAAATATTAAATTTGTGGGGGCGCCTGGGTGGCTCAGTCGGTTGAGCGTCCAACTTGGGCTCAGGTCATGATCTCAACGTTCGTGGGTTCGAGCCCCGAGTCCAGCTCTGTGCTGACAGCTCGGAGACGGCAGCCTGCTTTGGATTCTGCGTCTCCCTCTCTCTCTGTCCCTCCCCCTCTTGCTCTCTCTCTCTCTCTCTCTCTCTCAAAAATAAACATTAAAAAAATATTTTTATTATTAAATTTGTAAAGGATCTTAAATCATCTGGTCAACCGCCCCCTGTCTACCCATATGCAGACACATAATAATAGATATGAAAAACAGAGGTCTGGAGAAGTCTCCTCCCTAGGTTCCAAGCTTCTTGCTCCTCTGGGCAAGAACCATTGAACTTATCCTTGTGTTCTCCAACACGGAACCACGAACACAGTAAGGGCTCAGGAAGAAAGTGTCAAATGAGCAAGTCAGAGAGCTGTGCTAAGTCTACAGAATCAGGAAGAGAACACGGGCATCCTGACTCTGGTCCTCCGTGCTCCCCACACCCCTACCTCTTGTGTAAGCTCCTTGAGGGCTGCGGAGGAAATGACTTACAGTTCTTTTTGACCGGCCTTTCCCAAGCACCGAACTTTGCAAGCACTCGGTGAGAATATTTTGAATGAGTAAAGGAAGTACTGACTGATTCAGCAGAGGAAAGCAATTACGTGGCTGAGGTAGCTGAAGAGGGTCCCCCTGGCTTGCAACGGTTCGACTGAGGATTTTTGGACTTTATGGGTGGTGTGAACACAAGACACATCCACTAGACGCGGCACTTTCAATTTTGAACTTGAATCTTTTCCAGAGCTGGCCGGACAATATGCAGCGTCGTCCTCTCCCGCGGTGGGGCCGCAGCCTCCAGGCAGCCCGCCGTCCCGAGGGTCCACGACCGACACGCTGACGACCATCCCGCACCCGCACGGCCGTCCCGGTTCTCACCGCAGCACAGCTCTCCGTCAGTCACATGAGGCCGTCGGCACAGTGTTATCCGACGGGCTCTGTGTTATGTGGGTCTGTGCACCTGCCGGCTAACGGAAGTGTGCCGAGCGCGGAAGGGTAAGGTCGGCTCGGCTGAGCTGTGAGGTGCCGTGGGTCAGGTGTATTAATGCATTTTCAACGTCTAGTATTTTCAACTTTCAGTGGGTTTATCAGGAGGTAGCCCCCTCGTAAGTCAACGAAGATCTGTATGTATCATTATTTTCTTTTCTCTTATTTTCTTTTCTCTTATTTCACTTCACTTCATCTCCTTTTCTTTTTATATTATTTTCTCACACTTTATTTTCTTTCATTTTATTTTCAGTAAGCTTTGCGCCCAGTGTGGGGCTTGAGCTCACAGCCCCGAGATCAAGAGTCCCTTGTTCTTCTGGTGGAGCCGGCCGGCACCCCTGTAAATCCCATTCTTGAGTGATTTCAGTATTCTCCTGCCTGGAAAGGGAAATTCTTTCCTCCTCTAGGACGCTGGATTTAAGAAGTGAATATGTGCGTACTCCATACACTCCTTCGACCCTAGGGTCTGACCTGACACTTATAAAACGAGACGGCAGTTACGACGGGAGATATCACCACCCCCCCGCCGCCACAATGCTGCCTGTTCTCTTGCTACCAACCAAGGCTAACCAAACCCATCAGTGACTTAAACCTTGGATGACAATGGCTGTAACCTACCTCCCCGTCTCATCCACACCCTCCCTACCGAAGGGGACCTCTCCTAGCTTTTGGACCCAGCGGGATCTTTCGTTACTTTCACTACATCACGCTCAGGGGCATGCCGTGGTCTCTGTGTGGCATATGCTTCGCTATCGCTGTGATCACCGTGACCACCCCCACCACGACAGCCACCAACCCCCACCACCGTGTCCATTCCAAACCAACATCACCAGCACGAACAGCCCTGCCCCTCTGCCACCTTTACCACCCAGTGACCATCATCTCGCCACGATTCTCTCAAACCGGGGGAAAAAAAAGTCGTCCTCCCCCCCTCGGAGCCAGCTCAAATGGAAGCCCCTACACGCCTCCGGAGTTTGGAGCAAAGCCCCTCTCTGAGCTCCTACAGTTGCTCGTTCTCAACCGTGGAGCTGGAGTAGGGTTTCCAGTAGCTTGTGTCCTCTGCCGGACCCTGAATCCCTGACTGAAAGGAAATATTTAGTCTGAACACAGGTCACAGAGCAATAAGGGTCAAGAGGAAGGAAATGCGTGAGGACCGGTGACCCAGAGAGCAGAGTGGGGGTGTATCTGCCCAAGCAAAGACCAGAGGGCTTCAAGAGTTACTGACTTTGCCCCTCAGCAGAGCCTTAGTGTGGCTGCTTTTATGGCCTGCCTCTCCCACCTGTCCGGGTTTCTCACTTTCGTTCAACTATTCATTTAACAAAATCATAAGTCACCTGTCCAGGGGCACCTGGCTGGTTCAGTTGGTGGAGTGTGTGACTCTCGATCTCGGGCTTGTGGGTTCGAGCCCCACTTTGGGTGTAGAGATTACTTACAAATTAAAAATCAATAAATAAAATATAGAAAAACGGAGCACCCGTGGGGTACCAAGATGCCAGGTATGCTGGGGAGATAAACAATGAGACCGCTCTCACACAGGAGTAGGACAGTTTGGGGGCGGGATTGCACGGGAAGGGTGTTGTAGGGTCAAGGAAGCCTCCAAAAGGAAGTGAGGTTTAGACTGGGGTCCGACAGCCGGCTAAGGGCTGGCCAGGTAAGGAGAGACGAGTTCGTGATGTGGACACCGATCTCTTTAGTTTTTTGAACACACTGAGCTTATTACCATCCAGTCCCTGGAAATTTCCATTCCCGCTATCTGGAATGCTGTGCTTCCCCATCTTTACGTGGATGGCTTCTGTTCACTCAGGCTTTATCTCGGATGTCACCTTCACAGAGAAACCTGCCATAACTACCCCACCCGAGGGATCCCCTTTCCAAACACTCTCTAGCACGGTGCTCCTCAAACACGAACATGTGTAGGAATCATGGGGATGGTGACGGGGATCTGGTTAAAAGTGCAGACTCTGATTCGGGCGTCTCCTGAGATTCTGCATCGTAACAAGCTCGTTGCCAATGATACGCCAGCGATATGATGCTGCTGACCCAGGGGCCATGCTACGGGCAGCTCTAGCTGCAGCATATCGTCCTGTCTGCTTTTAAGGGCTGCAAAAGCCCTTAACACTGCAAAATCTCCTCGTTCGTTAACTTTTTCTATTTATTTATTTTCTCCTACCCACTAGGCCTCTAGCCTAGCTAGACATCAGCCCTCCATGACAGACCAGCGTAGGAAATCTTGAGTATCAGCCAGTGTCATGAGGGTGGGTCAGCGTGAGCCAGGGGTCCACAGTTCCTGCCTCATTATTCCGCTCCCCAGCAGCCACCCTGAGCTCCTCTCAGTGCTGGGAACGCTCTGTCCTTTCCTGCTCTGTTTCCAGGGTAAGCCCTCGGTGTTTCCGGTCCCAGCTACCCTCTCACCTGAACCTTGCCCCAGTGGAATTCTTGTACTCTATACCATCGTTCCTTTAGTCTGTCTGGCTTCTACTAGGCCCCACGGGCAACAGCTCTTGAAATCGTTCTTGAACAAGCTTCTCTCTGGCGAGATCACGTGTCTCATTCTGCTGCTGCTCAATGAGCCTTTCAGTCGGGGGTGGGGCACACTTTCCAGTTTCTCATTTTCCTTTTTTCTGGCCACCGTCTTCTTCCTCCCTGACCCCCGTGGGCACAGATCATCCCTTCCAAGCAGAGGAGCATCACCTCAAGGTCAAGTGCGGTGCTTGGACCGTAGAACTCCAGGGCACAGACAGGATCCTGGTCCCTGGAGACCGAAGGCTGAACCACAGAGGGAAATCGGACCCCACACAGGAAGAGCGATAACCTCCCAACGCAGGACACAGAGAGTGCGCGCGGGGCCACACATGAGTGAGATGGGCTCAGAAAGTCCATTTCCTCACCCCACACGGCTCTCTGGCTTCTCCTCACCAACTACGCCTTCTTGGTCCCTTCTACGGCAGTTCTCCCCCTCGCCCTAACTGTTGACGTGATCTGCGTTTAGCCTTGTTTCCTTCCACCTTTATCCTGTCCTGCTCTTAGAAATCCCAGCCCTTCACAAGACCTTAAATAGTATCTCTACGCTGTCAGCTGCCTGATTTCGGTCTTTATTCCAGATAGGAAGGATCCGTCAACAACAGGATCGTGTAATCGACTATTGGGTTAATATCATCACCTAGATGTCTCACGCTTAACATATGCAAGACGTCGCAAGCTTAACATATTGCAAACCTGTCTGTCTCTGTCTGTCTGTCTCTCACTCACTCACTCACACACATACAAACACATACATGTATTGACACACATCACCCCCGTTTAAATTTCGCTCCTCACCCAGTTTTCCAATTACCTACTTGCTCAGGGCCACAAAAAAACCTCAAACTATCTGATGCTCCTTCCTTGCTTCCCCTACGTCCAACCTGAATCCGTTAGAATACGCTTGGGAGGAGATGAACAGAACGTAACTTGCAATGATTTAACCACATGAGAGTCTGATTACGCTTCTCACAAATGAAGGCCAAAGAGAGGTAGTCCGGGGTACGGCGGAGGCTCCAGAATGTTATCAGAGATCTGTCTCCTAACTTTCTGTTTCCCGACGGGCCACTGTCCTCACGCTTGCTGCCCCTTGTCCGCAAGACAGCTGCTCTACCCACACCAGTGTCTGCAGCCAGGGTAGGAAGGAGGGGAGTAGCAAAGGGAAAAAGATTACTTGACAGCTGAATATCCAGTAAAACCTTGGATTGCCAGTGACTTGTTCTGCGAATGTTCCGCAAGACAAGCAAACATTTCTAATAAATTGTAACTTTATAAACAAGCCGTGCCTTGCAATACGTGTCGTACGGGATGCCCAACGTCACAGGATCGGAGCTGAGCCAATGGTTTCTTGAAATTCGCCTTGATAGACGGGTGCTTTAGATGACAAGCCTGTTTCTGGAACGAATTATGCTCGCAAACCAAGGTTTTACTGGACTTTCTCTTAAAGAGCTTTCCAAGACTCCCTGACCAGCAACTCCCTCTGATGTCTTGTTGACTAGAACCGTATCGCATGGCCTTGCTTAGTTGCAACAGAAGCTGGAAAATACAGATTATTCTTTTAATTAGGTACATTGTCACCCCCCAAAACATTTCTATTATAGATGTTATATAATTTACATTATGTACCATTAAATTAGTGAGGAGCAAGGGGAGAGTGGATATTGGGAAATCAGTCTGAAGTATCTGCCACAAAACCCGTCAACAAGTCATTATTCCTACCTCCCAAGATATCACAAATTCATCCCTTTGTCTGCACTGCCACCAGCACATGTCCCTCCTTTCTACAAGTCACTGCGATAGCTGCTTAAGTGACTTTGATTCTCTGATTGCAGGTCTCCGATTCTTTTCACACCACAGGCCGGAGTCATCCTTTAAAAGCGTGTCTCACATCATGTAATTCTTCTGTTGACATAATTCTTGTGTTGCCCTCTTACCTGCCACTGCACGTAGACTACAACCCGGGCACCCATCCTAACCCACAGCCCCTGTACGATTTCACCCCTACTCGCCGCCTCTCCGGTTTGTTTGCATTGCACTGTTTACTCACCCACCCGTGCATTCGTTCCCGGAAATGGATTCATCGAGCACCTACTAGGTCGTAAGCACTGCTTTAGACACTGGGGATAAAGTAGCAAACAAATGAGACAAAAGCGCCCTCCTTCGCGGAGCTCACACTCCAATGGAGGGAAACAAAATACCCAAAATAGGTGAGTGAGAGACTTAGGGTGTTGGGTGGTCATAGCCATTCACCCTACTCCAGCCTCACTAACTTCCTCCATCATTCTGACTCTTCTCACTGAGGGGCTCATCTGCCCCAAATATTCTTTCCTCAGCAGCCCCACTGCCCTTCACTTGCATCCTGTGGTATCAGCTTGAAGGTCGCTTCTCCAAAGAAGCTTTCCCGGAACATCTGTTCTAAAATGGGACCACCTCGGTATTCTCCTTCGTAGCACTTACCACGCTTCGAAATTGGACGGATGGACAGATAATGCGTGAGTTCATACGTTTACTTGTCTCTCACACCGAAAATTCACTTCTGCAATTGCAGAGACCATGTCAACTTGATTCCAGCCCCAGGGCTTAGAACATCCAGTGCCTGACACACGGAAGGCTTAATAAATATTTGTTGGTGGATGAGTAAATCAGTGAATGAGTGAAGCGGATGGGACAGGGTCCTTTGAAAAGTAATATGGGTAGACGATAAGCAGAGAGAGAGAGGGAAAAAGTCTTTCTTAGAGGGAATGAAGTGGGCAAAGACAGAGAGGCAGAAATCGGGTTGGTCTGCAGGGCAGTTGGCAATTTGGGACCAGAATCTCCAAGAGGAGGGGCGCCTGGGTGGCTCAGGTTGGTTGAGCATAGGACTCTTTTGTTTTTGTTTTTATTTTTGCAATGTTTATTTATTTTTGAGAGACAGACAGAAAGACAAAGTGTGAGCAGGGGAGGCGCAAAGAGAGAGGGAGACACAGAATCCGAAGCAGGCTCCAGGCTCTGAGCTGTCCGCATGGAGCCTGACACGGGGCTCGAACTCACGGACCGCGAGATCATGACCTGAGCGGAAGTCAGATGCTCAACCGACTGAGCCACCCAGGCGCCCCAGCATATGACTCTTGATTTCGGCTCAGGTCATGATCCCAGGGTCATGCGGTCGAGCCCCACGTCGGGCTCCACGCTGAGCAAGGAGCCTCCCTCTGCCTCTCTCCTGTACTTTCTCTCTCTAAAATAAAAAATAATCATAATAATAAATATAAAAAAAATTTTAACGGAAAACAAGCACCCCTTCACAGACCAGCACCACATGTCCTTGGAACAACATGCACACCCAACCCAAAGTCACCACAACAAGCCACCTGGAAATCCAAAGGCAAGATAAGTCCACATGGAATTACCCCATGCTTGGCTTCCAAATAGCTTCTTTCTTGCTACCAGCTTAATATATTTTTTTTATTTTAATTAATTTTTTAATTTAATTATAAAAGTAATACATCTGTATTCTAGAAAATTTGCAAGTCACAGAAAATGGAGTATCCGTCCTGTGAGCATGAAGACAGGCTTTCACCAACCGGGGAGCCCCTTCCTCGGGGCTCTGGACAGCGCACGGGAGGGGTGGCCGTGGCCGTGACTAAATCCAGGACAACTGCTGGAAGAATGGCCCCCCCAGTCCCGAAGAGTTCCTGCCGTGGGCGACACTGCAAATTGTTCTCTCCCCTGTACTCTTGGTTCCTCGCCCGTCAGAGAAGGAATTTTCTGATCAGTGGCTTTCAAAGTGTGTTCCCTAGAGTCTTGTGGAGTTTTCAGAAAGGCTGGTGGGGGAACGGGGAACGTCTCCAGACGGTGGAGATCCATAACTACCTGTGTCTCGTTTTGGATTTTGGCCTAAGTTCTGTATATTGGATTTTTTGGTTGTTGTTTTAGTTGGCTTCGCTTTTAACAACAGATGGGGGCGGGGGGGGGGGGGAACTAACACAAGATTGTCATTAATTTTTCCAAGTACTCAGTAAAGTTACTTCCAACTCTGACTTTTAACGAGGATTTGAATTCCTTTCTGGCAGAAAGCAGTACAGTCATGAACTAGGCACGATGGAAAGCGCCTTTTCCTAGGGGTCTAGAGGAACTTCGAGCAGATTCTTTAGGACATCAAGGTCTCCTAAATAGAGTAGCTGCTATTGGCTTAGCTACAGCTGTATATGACCTCAGACAAAGCATTCAACCTCCCCACGCTTCAGTCTTTTCATCCCAAAGAGAAGGATTGTATCACCTCCTGTACTGGATGCAGGGAAAAGAAAATCATATCATGTACATAAAAATGCCCCGCACGCAACAAGGAACATAGCCGGAGCTTACGTTCCCTGACTTCCTACCGTGTGCCAGGATCTGGCATACATTCCAACTTTCCACCTGCTCACACGCCTATGAGGCAGGCGCTTTTTAAGAAGCGTCTATTACTGTCCCCATTTTGCAGATGGGAAAGTGAAGTTCGATGAGATCGGGCAGCTCCCTTTTTGTAACTTCGCACAGATCTTTGGTTCATGAGACTAACTACAGCGCGCCTGTCTTGAGCGCTCGTGTGATGGGAGATCCTGTTATGAGGCTTTGGCTCATTTAATCCCTAGGTCAATCCAATGGGGCAAGCACTACTTTTACAGGCTGGGAAACTGAGTCACAGGGAGGCTGAGTGCTATGGCGCCTCTGCTCTTTTTTCAGTCGACTGCTTAGAACTGGCTTTACTTTCTCGACCGGACATTAGAAGCCTGTACAATTCGTCGTCTAAATGATCTTGGCAAAAACAAGGAAAAAGAATTATCCTCTCAAATGAGAATTCCCAGGGCAGGGAGGGCGTTAACTCAAAACTTACAGGACAGGGCAACCATCCCCCAGCCCCTCCCCTGCCGCTGCCGACATCCATTCAACTACGGGGTCCTTCGGTCTCACCTCCTGAAGACCTGAATATTCCTCAGGTGTAACCCTTCCCCTCCGTCCAGCCCGACTGCTCGTTTGGCCCATTTGGACTCTCCCACCTCGTGGCCCTGCTGCAAGCCCGGCCGCTCGTAGCCCCCCCTAAGCCCGCCCACCACACTGAAACGACTCCCCCACGACCCTCAGAAGAAAGTCAAGTCCGTACCCCCACGTTTGTCTCCAGCCTCATTTCCTAGCCTCGACCCCGCACCTCAACGCCAACCAGTCGCTCGCAGGACCTCTCCCCCACGTGGCTGCTTCCCACCTTCGTGTCTTTTTACGTGTTCGCTCTGCACAGAAACCTTTCCTGTCCTTCTGCACGTTTGCTCTTCCTTCCCCGCAGAGCCAGGCTGACCCGTGCCTTCTCCGCCAGGCAGCGAACGAAGGCTGCATCCTTGGCACATGAAGCCGAACCTGTCCGCTTTCATGTCTGTCTACACCGCCCCCCGACCCGCACTTGTACATTTCCCCGGGGCGGGAACCGCAGAGTTTTATCCCTCCCCGCATCCGTGACCCTTGTACAGTGTGTGACATAGAGGAAGCACGTGATAAATATCTGCTGAGGAATCGAACCAGTCAGGAAACTAGAGAGTATAGCGGGCACTGTGCAAACTCGTAGCATGTCATCAGGTGTACCTAACACTCAAACTCTCCCGAGTTTGAATACTGGCCTCAAGCAGCTTACCCCAACCATCTGTCCCTCTAAGCACTTTTTCTCGTTTTCTCTTCCCGGTAGTCCTACGGGGTGCCGTTACTGTCCCCAGTTCACAGACACAAACACCAAGAGAAATGAAGCAGCTTTCCCAGGGTCGCAGACCTCAGAAATGGGAGGGCTGTGGCTCGACTCTGCCTGCGGGGTCCCGTTGTGACCCAAGAGACACAGGGCCGTAATGAGCGCCAAAAAGCTTGTGTCATAAACTCAAGGCAAGGGCTGCCAGTGCGGCCTACGTGGGGGCAAAAGTACGGGGTCGTATCCGTCTTGAAAAGAGAACCAAGAGAGACCCGTAACCCGCGTGGGTCATCAGGGCAGGGCTGGTGTCCAGAAGAGAGAGTCACCGGGCTTACAGCTCTCCAAGCAGCTCTGTTCCTCCCAAATGAGCATCTGGTGCTATGGCCGCATCCACGTAAGCCACCGTTGGGCCGTGGACAGTGAAGTCAAGTGGAGTCCCACAGACCCAGATGTAAAGGCTCAATTCCAGGGGTGCCCGGGTGGCTCGGTCGGTTAAGCGTCTGACTTCGGCTCAGCTCACGATCTCACCGCGTGTGGGTTCGAGCCCCACGTCGGGCTCTGCACTGACAGCTCAGAGCCTGCTTGGGATTCCTTCCTTCTCTCTCTCTCTCTCTGACCCTCCCCTGCTAGCGCTCTCTCTCTCTCTCTCTCTCAAGATAAATAAATAAATAAGCATTTTTTTTTAAGTTTCAATTCCATTCACTCGAGCAGCAAATCCAGGACTTTGTCTAAGCCTCAGTATCCTCATCTGCAAACTAGAGATAATGACACTTACCCCGTTTTGAGGACTAAAGGAAATAATATAAGTATCTAGTGATGTGCGTGACTCATAGAAGACACTGCGAGCAGCTACTGTCGTTGTTGTGGAGCTGATTATGGCCACGCAGACACCGAATCAGGAACCGTCCTGGGAAGAGGGAGGTCACACTGTGCGCATGGGTGCTGGGCATCCATCCTTCCCTCTGGCAGCGGGGTCCCTCGTGACCTGGGAAGACACCCCTAGAGGATCTGGTGGACGATACCACCAGAGACAGCCGAGTGCACGTGCTCCCGGAGAGGCATGAATAACCCAGCAGGACTCACGACACAGCCTGAGGAAAAGGCCCCCACAAGCGTCTGGTTTCGCGTGTCTCTTTATTTCCTTTTAAAAGTTAGTGGGTCAGAAATGCAAGGATGGGTCAGAAAATGACGTCTCCCAGGTCTCCCCACCTCTGCCGGTCGCTGGTCAGAACATCCCGGAAGAATCGTTTTCCATCCGGCCCCCGGGAAAGGTGATGTTTGGATGCCCTGAATTCTCATCACTGGTATTGACGTGATCAGCTGCTGGTAAACCCTGGTCTTGGCAAAGACTTCTTCTGCTAGCAAGGCATTGTAGGTGGCGGACTGGGGCGCTATTTGAAAGCCCTGTTTGTGAGAGGCTACTCAAGACTCTCCTTGTGAAAATCCTGTGACTTAACCAGAGCGGGATTGGAAGCCATGAAACAACCAACAGGAAAAGGCTGAAGGAGACTGTTCAGCCGTCAACCTTTGGCGATGCTGGGAAGGGGCCCCACCACCTACAGCGCCCTCCGCACGTCGAACATAAGGGGTCCTTCTCCTCTGCAACATCTCCTCCCTGCTTCCTATCTCACCCGCTCTACCTCTCCTGCTGTCCAAGTCCAGGAACACCGGGATAATAGAAAAGCACATTCTTACGGGTAACTGCGCTCCTTTCACTCCCCTCCCACTAGATTTTGTAGGAGAAAATTCCTTTTGATCCATTTAAGAACGCAACATCTGAGCATGTCAAGGAGTGTTTATACACCTCCTTGACTCAACTGTAACAATAATTTTTTAAAAGCTAATATTCCTTGAGTGTTTACTGTGTTCCAAGATCTGTGCTGAGAGCTTTTTACATATGTCGTTTTATTTCATCCTCAAGATAACCTCTGAGGGAGGTACAGGTATTACCCCCGTTTTATAACCAAGGAAACAGAACTTGAGAGGTAATAAATGACTCATCCGAAGTCACACAGCTAGTAAAAAGAAGTGGTTTTTAAACCCAAATGTGCTAAAATCTACAATAATACTCTTAACCTAGAACCTTCTACTCTACTCCAATGCACATTGTTTACTGACTGTACTATTACAAAGCTACTCAAGGGACTCTGACATCAGATGATGTGACCGGATCTGAGAGTCCCTCTATCTTCCTGAGGTAGATGCAGAAAAATAAACTCTTTCCGGGTGGCCGTTTCTCTTACGAAACCTGCCTCACCACTTAAAAAGTACAAGACGAGCATGGGCAGAACACTCGTGCAGACTGGCCTGGGTGGGGGCGTCTACGCTGATCTGTGTTCATTCTTGACCTCTTCAGCCTGTCCTCTGCCTATGCATTGGTTACTGGGTTTAAGCCCAAGGCTGTTCCTTGAAGTCCTGCCAAGATGAAGAGTTACCAAACACAGGCACTTTCCTGGTACCACTTTTTAGATTTAGTTTGAGGGCTTCAGTCTATGCCTAGCACCACCATTTTAGAAACTTATGGCACCAAAACTTTCTCCTCTAGAAGGAAAAGCACATCAGCAGGTTCTCCTTGGTTCAGAGTTGGCATGGGTCAGGGCACTGTCGATACATTATTTCATTTAATCTTTACGTCCACTCTGTGAGGTCTGTGCAGACAAGAAAGCTGAGATCGAGAGAAGACAAGTGACTGGTTCAGGGCCTCACAACTCGTTAGTAGCAAGATTTTGACTCGGGTGGTCTGACGCTTCTACTCTTTACTACCTCTTTATTCTCTACTCAATGAGAAAATGAAGTGACCAAGATCCACATCTTCAATGTGGCCCAAGGCCGCCATCTTCATCAAAGACCCATAGGCTCCCAGATGGATGCTATATTCCAACCCATTCGAGTTAAGAATTTCCCTTGACTGTTGTGGTTCAGCTTTTACATGTTTTAAAGCCATCCTTTGCTGGAAGAAGACCCCACAAACACCACCAAATAAGCAACGGTGGATATCCAAGATTAGCTACTGGGTATATTTTTAGTTGACAGCTCCTCAATCTCCATGGTGGCGTCCTGGATTGCTCCCAGAAAAAGGGATCCTTTCCAAGACTGGATATGTGAGAAAGAAGTGGACAGAATACAGAAACTAACATTGGAATACTGCAGTGTTTCCATGAGGGAATTCCCCCTCCCTCCAGCGTATCCCTAGAAATTGTGTTATTTTTCTGAATCCCAAATCCCAAGAAGAGTTGGTCAAGAAATTGAGCCAATGGGGGAAAGTATTATAATCACACTGAGAGAACTGAAGTTTGGCAATCAACAGAGAGCCACTACTGATTTAACGGAATCCACTGACATCAAGTAGGAATCAAGAGCAGCATAGCTATCAACACGAGCAGCCAGGGGTTAAGGCCAACATTTCAGGGAATCAGGACCAGCACAAGTAGGAGGGGAACTGCCCCAACCCAGTTGATCTTGCTTGTAGCGGTTTCCATGTTTTGAGTGTGTGTTCACGGCCCCCTTTGCAGTCAATGGGGGGTCGTGTGGGGGAATAAACAGCAGTATTAATAGGGGTGCCTGGGTGGCTCAGTCGGTTGAGCGTCTGACCCTTGATTTCAGCTCAGGTCACGATCTCACAGTTCGTGGGTTCGAGCCCCACCTTGGGCTCTGCACTGACAGTGCGGAGCCTGCTTGGGATTCTCTTTCTCTCCCTCTGTCTCTGCCCTTCCCCTGCTTGCACACGCGCTCTCTCTCTCTCTCTCTCAAAATAAACTTTTTAACAAATTTATGTACACATAGACTTATAAAAGATCCCATGAAACCAAAATATGCACCAAAATATAAACCATCTCAGAAGGAAAATGAGTTCTTAAATTGTCAGTTTCGACATGATATTCTGCGTTATGCTGTTAACATTTCCTGTAGATCCAATCTTACATTATTCAAATACTGACTATTAATGTTTGCTGGCGTTTTCAAGCATTTGAATATTTGCTATAAACTACAGTTCCTTGCAAATACTCTAAACTTGATGTTACTTACGTATTAAGTGCATTTTCTTAGATAACCATCCTAATAAGAATATGAAAACGTTGGAATATTTCAAGAATAACTTAGGACTTGGGGACTTCCTAAGAATTTCTGGGAGGTCTGATTTCTCACCCTTGAATCCCAGAAATTAAGATCTGTTGGAAATTTGGAAACACTAGGATTCTTAAATGAAATGGTTGGAGCTGGAAAGGTGGAGTGCCCTTCTGCACGCTCTAGAGCCTACTCTTTTTAGCTTTCGGGAGCCACAGCAGCAGCCCCCAACCCAAGTCATCCCACCAGCCGATTGCTGACATGTCACTGCTGCTGTGAGCTCTGGGACAAGAGACTCGGGATGAGCTATGAAGTTGGGGTGCTCACTGCAGTGCCCAGAACTCAGCCTGCTTTGGTCGAGGCAACGCCACACTGCCCATATCATCCCTCGTAGGTTCTTGGTTGGCCCTTTGAGGACCCATAAAACCAAGAGGAAGCCAATCCTAAATCCAAAGGAAAGAACGAGCTCGATTTTCCAGAGACAACACGTGAAACTTAGACCAAAATCTCCCCCCCGATTTGTAGAGAGGGGACGGAGGAGTCGAAGCCTGCCACGAGCTGTAAAATCGGAGGAGACGCAGACCCCAGAGAATATCCCACAGACGGTGAGCGCTGAGGGCTCCCTGAGAACTAGGTTGGACGCCAGTGAGTTCAGGACAACAGAGAAGCTGACACACCTCTTCTCCCTTATTTTTGTCCCTGCCACCTGTTTGTGGCCAACACTGAGCTCTAGAACACCTTGTCTTGGCCTCGTCCTCTGTATGGCCAGTGCCTGTCCTTTGAGAGAAGACACGTCTTTGAGAGGTAATTCTATCTGAATTTTCCTTATGCATCTGTTCACCTTACCCCCCACACCGAGCTTGGCAGCCTACCCACTCACCTGTGTACCTGTATATAGAAGTAAATATATACATATATATATATGCATACATAGTATATACATACGCACATATACGTATATATAGTTAACATATATGTAATATGCAATAGACGTGAATATATATAAAGATAGGCAGATATTGCCAAAAAATGTTAAGTTCGAGGGCAGTAATTCATCAAGAAAAGTCCACTGTTGGAGTAGACTTCTGTCTGTGCCTGGACGTTCTATCCAGTTTCCTCCCGTACGAATGCACTGCACAAACAGAGCTCTATCTGCCTGAAAGTTCTTCATGTAGCTGCTACTCCCCGAAATGGAACTATCAAGAAGTAGGTTATCCGCGTGCAAGGATCTATGCCAATCCATTCTCCATGCATTCATTGTGAGTGCGTGTGCTGCCAGAATGTGGTCTTGTGCAGTTGTTTCTTGAGTTCATTTTATTAATAAATCCAAGCGTTTCTCCAGAAAAAGAGGCAGTGGCGGCACATTTTTTAAGGAGCAAACAGCAGACTTCACAAGACAATCCCCACCTGACCAGCCGGCGAGGACTCGGGTAAGCCCCAAACCCAAGAGTGACACTCAGAGTGACCTGACATGGGGTGTTCAGGCAGAGGAATTTGGTCTTTATTCTGGGGAGAACGGAAAGCCCTTGCGAGGTTTGCAGAACATGCCCAAGGCAATATTTTCGGAAGATAAATTTGCCTCTTGAATGGGACGATACAGTCATCTGTCGGCCAGCAGTTGGCCCATTACCAAAAGTACCTCTCTACAAACCACTTTTATGTTTTTTAGCCGATTGGAGGGTACGGGGAAAGAGGCTACAATACGCTATTACATAAATTGCTAGGAAGTAGGAGACCTGATGGAAGCCAGAGACTCCGTGGCCGGATGGAAGAATGGGCAAGTCCTCATCCGAAAAATGAGAGTCACATTCCTACCGCGTGAGACTGGGAGTCAAATGCTCGGCAAGGTGCCTGCCGCACAAGTGTCAGACGCAGGGCCTCCGGAATGGGCCTTCCCAGAATCTCTTGAAATCCTCTCCGCAGGCAGCTCTTTATTGCCCTTCAGAGGATCCCTCACTGTGCCGTTCTCCAGCTTGGACAAGTTCCAATCGGGGGTAGAATCTGAGGAAATCATTACGAAGGCTGAGGGTGTCGACCAGGGAAACAAATTAAGTGCTCGTGCAAGCACAATGGCGCTCCCCAGAAAATGTAAATTGGTTGGACACCCCTCGGGTTATGCAGGCGTCCCTTACAGATGCGAATCCACCCTGTGGGGGCCCCTTTACAAACGGCATCGACCGACAAATAGCCTTGCTTAAATCCACCTTAAGAGAATTCTCCAGAAATGGCCATGCCCTGTGCTCTTCCAAGAACCGAGTTGGTTAGGATCAATTTGTTTCCTACTCAGTTCATCTTTTACCCCCAAACACATTCTCTTGGAGCAATCTTCCTCTTTAGAAGTTCCTCTCTTGGGTTTTAGAGAACATTTTGGCTTGGACTCTTTCTAAAATTAAAGCCAAGTGCTGCCGCTCTCAGATGCAGTGATATTTCGCTCTGACCAGAGCTGACTATCACAGACGCAACCCAAACCGCATAAGTTCTTATTGTTTAAACTGTCCTAAGCAGCTGTTAAAACATACCCTAAGATATCAAAGCCACTCTAATTAACTTCCTGCTTCTCTGGGACTTCAAAGTCTTTCAAAAAGTTTTAAATAGGGTTTTTATAGAGAATTTGACCTAATATTTAAAGAAAATTTTGCAAGCTTGCCCAAGAGACTCCAACTTCTTCCCTTTTCCACCACCCTCCCCTCCCTACTCTTGGAATTCTGGAACTATCGGGGAGAAGTGAGGAGAAGGATCTAAATCTTCCATAACCAAAAGGATGCGTCTCTAGGCACATCCAGGTTATTTCTCTGCTCAGTAGTTGACCTCCTGCCTGAATGGCTTTCCCCGACCCTCCCTTCTCAACCTGGCAATCCTGTCCCATCCTTCAAGGCACAGCTCAAAGGCACCTTCTCTGGGAAGTGCCCCTCCCAGAGCCCACGCAATCTCCACACCTCTGCCAGGGCGTGACCGACCAGATGAACTGGAATGCATTCATTTGAGTGCCTGTCTCCAGCTGTGTAGACTGGGAGATCCACAGGGCAGGAGCTGTTCTGTATGAAGCTTCGTGCTCCCGCGGGGTTCTGCACGTCCACAGTCAGGGCTCAACAGGTGTCTGATAAGTGACTGAATCCCAACTCATTCTGGGCAAGATAGGGTTGCTTTTCAATGGATCCGTTTCTCACTCATTTTGATCTCCCTCCCTTGGCTTTCTTCATAACAAAGTCATTGGACTTAGCCATCAGAACTCTAAGAAACAGTGTCATAAAAATAGCCAAAACTTAGAAATAAAACCAAAAAAGGGCTGGGGGGCGGTGGAGCTGCGTATCTTTCCAAGGCCCCTTTATTGGAGCATGCAATCAGCTCATCTCCTTGTTCCTATCGACATAAAGGCCCCCGACTTAGTGAAGTTACCTGTTGTCTTACAGATTTCTGTCTGGAAGAGAAGCAAATAGTTTCTGCCCAGTGGAACAGATAACCCCTAGGATTTACGGCCCGTTGGACACTAACCGGTTTATATATAACTCAAATCCTATCCCTACATTTCTTTATTAAATTGCCTGTGAATAGGGGCACCCGGGTGGCTCAGTCAGGCAAGCATCCGACTCTTGGTTTCGGCTCAGGTCATGATCTCACAGTCCGTGGGATCAAGCCCCGTGTCGGGCTCTGTGCTGACAGCAGGGAGCCTGTTTGGGGCTCTGTCTCCCCCTCTCTGTGTCTGCACCTCCTCTGCTCACTTTCTGTCTCTCAAAATATGTAAGTAAATAAACTTTAAATAAATTAATTAAATTAATTAATTAAGTAAGTAAATAAATTGCCTGGAAATACCCTCATTTCTTTGGTAGTTTTTGGGCAGGTCATAACATGTTACTGGTTCCTTCATTAAACAGCGAGTGAAATAAACTCGTTGCCTGTGTTCCTTTTATTTACATTTCTCTGAAAGTCAAAATTTCACCTTTCTGAAAATTATTTGTTAACTCAGTGCATGAGCCGGAGTGACAGTATAAAAGCAAAAGTTCAGTGGGGCAAGTGGTGTGGAGAAGGCGAGAGCCCTGGGCTGGGAACCCAAGAACCTGGCTCTCTGAGGAGCTTCCTGAAACTTCTGCACAACCAGATGCGCAGTTTACTTAAAGCACTTTGCAAAAGTCTAAAGCCATGTCCCCCATGAGGCGCTGGTAAAGGAAGGCCAGCTTTCCCCTCAGGAAGCGGTGGCGGGGCAAGACCCGGGAGGAGACCAGAACGAACACAGACAGGAGGAGCTGCCGCCATTCCCCAGGCGAGGCCACCGTCACCGCCTGCGCGGACATCAGCCGGAGCCTTCTACGGCTTCCGTCTTTACTTCTGTCTCCAGCCGTTCACCTCATGGCGGCCGGTGTTCTGTCAAAACCGTAAGGGAGATCATGTCACGCCCCTGCTTCAAGCTCTCCCGTGGCTTTCCAGCACTGGCGAGGATAACTCTTAAGCCCCTTTCCGGCCCTACGAGGTGCTCTGCGATCCAGCCCAACGGCTAACTCCCCAAGTTCACCTCAAGCCTTTCACCCCCTCACTCACTTTGCCCCGGCTCATCTCAGGTGTCAAAGCGAGCCTCTTCAGATGTGCTTAGCATTCTCACCTCAGGGCCTTTGCACTTGCTGTTTCTTCCTCCAGAAAAGCTCACCCCCACCCCCCTTTCTTCTTCCTTTGATTTTAACTTCAATCTCTCCCTCCCATGATGGTCATCCCTACCCATCCTTTCTAAAGGATACCTGCCGTTTTTCTATCTCTCGGGACCCCCTTCTTTGCCTGCCCGGAACCACCAGAATGTGACTGTAGGCATGTGTTGTTCTCTCCCCGGCCCACTGCGAGCACTACATCGGCAGAGACTTGTGTTCGCCTGCGTGCCTGGCACAGACTGGGCGCTTGGGACGTGCGTGTTGAATAAGTGAGTGTGAAGGCAGGAGAAATCCAGCTGGCTCCCAGTAAAGGTTCCCCGCACCGTCCGCATGGACGTCTGACCCAGCGCCATGCCAGCTCCTCAATGTCGAGCGCATCTCAAAAGCCCGCAGCCAAGACGAAAACTCTGAGAGCCCGCAGACAGCATCTCAGAGCCTCCCACCGAGGATTCAACGTTACCCAGACCCACGGCCGCCTCTGCACCCGAGGCCTGGGTGTGAAGCGGATGATGGAAACACCAGCGGGAGTTCAAGCCCATTCCAACGGCAGGGCGGGGCGGGGAGGGAAGGCCACCCCGCTGGCTTCAGGGCATCGGCTAACTTGGGCCCCCTCTACCGGCGGGTCCCAGCCGGAGGGCACAGCTCCGCTCCCAGGGGCTTTCGGCTCGACGAGTTCTGTGATGGCTCTTCCCGGGCACACCCACCACTTCTGCAAAACGCCCCTTCCCCTTCAAGATTCTCCCATGAGCCCCGGGGCCGAGCCGCGCCTCCCGCGCCGAGATGCGAGATGCATCCACTGCTGGGTCCTAGTCCCCAGGCGTTACTGCTCGCCACTAATGCTGGTCTGCCCTTCGGGTCCCTCGAAGTGAGGATGTCACACGGCAGCCAGCGGGGGCGTGGCAGCAAGAGCTGTTTCCTGGAAAGGTGTCTGGTGGAGGGAAGGGCCAGGAAGGGTTCAGTCCCCCCCACCCCCGGGCGGCTGGCCCCCGCAGACGGGCCTTGACCAGCCTCCGCTGGAAGTCTTCCCCTGAAGTCCTCCCCCCGCAAGGCTTGTGGCCACCCGGAACACTGAGTCAGGGGTGCTACAGGGGCTGCCTTGCTCTGGGGGAGAAGCTGACCTTAGGATCCGAGATAGGTTTGGGACCGGCAAAGGACACCTGTCTCCGGCTGTTTTCCCTTTACAGGTGCAAAAGGCATTTTTCTCCGCACCGCCTGTCTGCCTGCAGTGCAAATCCAAACTGCAGCCTTTACCGCCGGCACCCGCCCGTCCACGCCACCCCTGCCCAGCCCTCGCCCGTCCACGCCGCCCTGCCCAGCGCCCTCGCGTCCCAACCCGGGAATCGTCGCCAAACGGCCCCTCTTATCACTCCCAGAGGCTCCGGCTTCTCCCCCCGCAAAGCACCTTGAACTCTTAAAACTTCTTCAAACTCAGAAAACTTACACCCATGCTGCCGTGCTTTGTTCGATTTTTTTTTCCCCTCAGAAATATTCTGGTTGCCAAAAATAGAACATTTTCCATTCTGAGGACCAAGCGGCATCCTTGGGAATTAAAGTAGTGCTTCATGCCTCTCCAGAAGATTCCTGCCAAGCACGCACACGCATGCACACATAAGCCGCCTGCAAGTTCTAAAAAGCTGCTTTCTGTAGGTACAGGGGTGGTCAGGAGCCAAAAGCCCTCTGTTTGTTTTCTATCCAAGAACGTTACCCAAAAAGGGCACAAGGGCACCTCAAGAACGCTTTATAGGGAAAGGCCAACAGCGCCTAGTGCAGTGACTTTGAAAATGGCCCCATTGTCCACCCCTCCCCCCCGCCCACCATCATCCCAGAATCCCTCCCAAGGCTTACTCCTCTAAGAGTCCAAAGCTCCTCTCGGCACAAAGTTCATGGCCTTTATGCCAGCGAGCCGCCGAGGGGTGTTCGCCGTGTTAGCTCTCTCTAAACCCGTTCCCATGGCAGAACCAGAAATCCCACATTTGGGAAGACGTGTTCAAGCTTCAGCAGCGAACCAGACGGACTGGTCAAGTCAGACAAGGCTAAAGTGTCAGAATAATGGCAACGCAGAACATGATGTTGCTAGCACAAGGCAGGAGGGTGTTTTGTACACGCCGTTCTAGAAGTTTGTCACTCTCAGCGCTTCTGGAATCCTCTTTAATGGCACTTACGCGGCTACGACGCCTTCCGTGGTTTTGTGCTTGAACACGCAACCCTTCGCACACCCTCCGGCCGTGCCCCCAAACAGAGAGTGTGGGGTTAGCTGCGAGATCAGCGGGGCTGCGTTGTATACGCAGCTGGTAAGCACTGGGTTACTGCTGAGAAAAACGAGGAGCCCTTTAGAACAAAGACCTGCCGCTCACACCCGAAGTAGCAAAGACCGGGAACCCAATGTAGGGAGAGTGAAGGAGGGCGCCAAAAAGTGGGTGTGCTGGGGGGGCAGAAGCATGAGAATAAGAGAGGAAAGGGGAAGCAGGAGATGGAGAAGAATCAGAAGGTCAGGCATTAGTTGGTGGCGAGTGGAGGCCAACAGAAGCGGGTGGAAAGGTCCAGGAGGGGCCCAGGACAGACAAGCAGGGACAGACAGAGAGGAGGGGGAACAGAGCAGGGCTGGGGGCAGTACTTCCTGGCGGCTAGACGTCAGCCATTCACCAGCTAGGTCGCACCGAGATAACGCACCGCTCCGAGCTTCCCTCGCGTCGTGTATTGACGGAGATAACAGCATCTCTCGGAGGTGCGTGCGGATTTGAGGCGTCGATGGCTGGTGCTGAGGAACCGTCAACAAAGGCCGGGCATCTTCCCTACTGAACGGCAAACACTCTGCCTGATTCCATCAGAGAACATTCGCTTCTCAGCCGGACCTCCCCTGACATCACCCCCGAGTTCTTCGGGGACGCACAGAGGCACGACGGTCAGCTGTGAACCCAGCAAACGTGGGTGGCAGGAGAAGCTTCAGGGTCACAGCCCAGACGCTACTGAGTATCTGGAGCCCTGCACGAGCCCCCCGCCTGCAAGGGGAAGGGGTTCCTAGCTGCCAGAGAGCCGCAATCATTCCCCGAAGCTTCATTAGCTCCCGTACTCAGCGAACGAGGCCGTGCAACCCGTTAAGCCTGCACGCACACCGAGAACCCGTCTAGCTTCTCTTCCTGGCCCCCGCGTGGGCTCCGTCCACCCACCTCACCACTGCACACCTGCACCAGGGTGACTGTTCAATATGGGTTCCTTCCGATCCTGCCCTTGTTTGTCTGCTCAGGCTACCCAGCCTGGATTTCTCTTTCCTTTTCCTTCCGTCTAGCAAAATACGAGTCAGCCGTCGGGCCAAAGGCGGTGGGGTTTTGTGTCCAGGAGAGTGACTCCCTCCCCCCCCGCCTCGCTGCCCCTGCCATACACACAGTAAATACACATACCTTGCTGTGGGGTGAAGATTCCCTTACGGCTCTCAGAAGGAGCCAACGTGGCCAACAGCTCGATTTTGGACTTCTAGCCCCTAAAACTATGAGACACTAAAGCTCCCCCGTTCATGGTTCTTTGTCATGTCCTCTCCATCACAACACGTGAGCTCCTTGAGGTCAGGGACTGAGTCTTACTTGCCTTTGGGTGCTCAGGCCTCTTTAGGGATCTGGCTGGTAAAAGGATCTCTAAACTTGAAATTCTCATGAAGTAACGCTTTAAGAATTCAAAATCTACAACACAGGCAGCCAGCTGTGGCTCACGGGTCAAATCCCGCCCACTCTGCCTGTTTTGGTAAATAAAGTTTTATTGGAACACAGCCACACTCCATTCGTTCGTGTTTCGTCTACGGCCAATTTCACGCTATAACCGCAGAGTTGAGTAGTTAGTTGTAGCAGAGATCATATGGCCCACAAAACCTAAAGTATTTACTCTCTGGCCCTCTACCAAAAAAGTTTACTGACTCCCAGTCCAGAAGAAAAGAAACATAAATGAAGCATAGTGATAGCATAAAATAAATGTTATAACAAGGCCCAGATCGTGCAGCATAGAGAAGGACGGGTTGAAACGAAGCCTTCATAGGGAAGGTGACATTTGAGAAGGGAGAGAGCTTTTACTCAGAAGAGACAAAATACTTCATTTATTCACTCTGCTGTGCCACCTGGACCGATCGTGTCTGCACTAAGTCTTGC
This sequence comes from Panthera onca, assembly GCF_046562875.1. NCBI lineage: Eukaryota > Metazoa > Chordata > Mammalia > Carnivora > Felidae > Panthera > Panthera onca. The sequence continues at coordinate 81,336,219 of NC_138349.1, forward strand.
CTGGTGGTTAAGGGTCGCAGTCGGCTGGTTTGGGGGGGGAAGTGATGACAGGCTCTGTTCTCTGCACACTGAGCTTGATTCGTGAGAGGCACACCCACGAGAAGGTGCCCAACCATGGACACTACTGAGCAGTCTGGGTCAGAGGCACAGATGTGGGATTCAACAATAAAGACGGCTCTGGAAAAAAGTGCGAAATGAGTAAAGAAGATGGTTGCACGTGCAACTCGGGGAACTTCAGAGCTCCGTGACAGGCAAAGGAAGAGAAAGAACCCCTGAGGGGCTTGAGGACAGGCGAAACAGGAAGAAAGGAAGTCGTGTCCCTAAGTCCCAGGAAAGCGAGGGTTCAGCGGTGTCAAAGGCTGCCAGAGGCCAGGACGACCAATTCATCAGACTTAGCGACGAAGGGACCTTGTGGCGCGGTGACAGTCATGTTAACTCCTCATCACAAATTATCCCTGCAACTAAACCATAAGGAAAAGCATACTTCAGTTGCTTGAGTTATTATTAAGAGGAAAAAGAAAGAAGGAGAAGAGTACATAAACGGGAAAGAAGAAACAAGGAGATGAGAAAAAACAGAAATTGATGATACCCGGGCTGAAATTAATGATTAATCCCTAAAAATCGAAATATTATACTCTTTCTATATAGATTCTGTACCGAGACCATCCTTTGTCTAAATTCAGCAGGACTGAAAATTACTAAGGGGCACAGGCTCCGTCACTGTAGACAGCCCAGCCCCCTGAACAACTGACATCCCCACGCCCAGATACTAATGGCAGAGTAACAGGCAAGGAGACAAGGACAACTACACACTAGTGGCCGCCTGCCCAGCCAGGCAGTGCGAGTTGCTTCACACGGATTACACATTTGATCTCCACTAAACCCCTGCGGACTGACTATATAGTAACGTATCATCTGTATTTTTTTTCAGATGAGGGCCCTGAGACTCAGATAGCTCACACAATCTATAGTGAGAAAAAATAATAATAAATAAAGTATTAAGTTTAAATTAAAAGGAAGAAAGAAAGAAAGAAAGAGAAAAAGAAAGGGGAAAGAAAGAAAGAAAGAAAGAGATGGAGGGAAGGAAGGAGGAAGAAAGAAAGAAAGAAAGAAAGAGATGGAGGGAAGGAAGGAGGAAGAAAGAAATAAAGAAAGAAAGAAAGAAAGAAAGAAAGAAAGAAAGAGATGGAGGGAAGGAAGAAGGGAGGAAGAAAGAAAGAAAGAAAGAAAGAGATGGAGGGAGGGAAGGAGGGAGGAAGGAAGGAAGGAAGGAAGGAAGAAAGAAAGGGATGGAGGGAGGGAAGGAGAAAGAAAGAAAGAAAGAAAGAAAGAAAGAAAGAAAGAAAGAAAGAGACGGAGGGGGGGAAGGAGGGAGGGAGGGAAGGAGGGAGAAAGAAAGAAAGAAAGAAAGAAAGAAAGAAAGAAAGAGAAGGAGGGAAGGAGGAAGAAAGAAAGAAAGAAAGAGAAAGGGGAAAGAGAAAGAAAGAAAGAAAGAAAGAAAGAAAGAAAGAGATGGAGGGAGGGAAGGAGGGAGGAAGGAAGGAAGGAAGAAAGAAAGAAAGGGATGGAGGGAGGGAAGGAGGGAGAAAGAAAGAAAGAAAGAAAGGGATGGAGGGAGGGAAGGAGAAAGAAAGAAAGGAAGAAAGAAAGAAAGAAAGAAAGAAAGAGAAAAAGAAAGGGGAAAGAGAAAGAAAGAAAGGAAGGAAGGAAGGAATGGAGGGAGGGAAGGAGGGAGGAAGAAAGGAAGGAAGGAAGGAAGGAAGGAAGGAAGGGAGGGAGGGAAGGAGGGAGAAAGAAAGAAAGAAAGAAAGAGAAGGAGGGAGGGAAGAAAGAAAGAAAGAAAGAAAGAAAGAAAGGGAGGGAGGGAGGAAGGAAAGAAGGAAGGAAGGAAGGAAGGAAGGAAGGAAGGAAAGAAGGAAGGAAGGAAGAAAGAAAGGAAGGAAGAAAGGAAGAAAGAGGAAGAAAGAAAGAAGTAAAGAAAGAAAGAAAGAGAGAGGGAGGGAGGGAGGGAGGGAGGGAGGAAGGAAGGAAGGAAGGGAGGGAAGGAGGGAGAAAGAAAGAAAGAAAGAAAGAAAGAAAGAAAGAAAGAGAAGGAGGGAGGGAGGGAGGGAAGAAAGAAAGAAAGAAAGAAAAAGAAAGAAAGAGAAAGAAAGAAAGAAAGAAAGAAAGAAAGGGAGGGAGGGAGGAAGGAAAGAAGGAAGGAAGGAAAGAAGGAAGGAAGGAAAGAAGGAAGGAAGGAAGAAAGAAAGGAAGGAAGAAAGGAAGAAAGAGGAAGAAAGAAAGAAATAAAGAAAGAAAGAGAGAGGGAGGGAGGGAGGAAGGAAGAAAGAAAGAAAGAAGAAAGAAAGAAAGAAAGAAAGAAAGAAAGAAAGAAAGAGGGAGGGAGAAAGAAAGAAAGAAAGAAAGAAAGGGAAGAAGAAAGAAAGAAAGAAAGAAAGAAAGAAAGAGAGGGAGGGAGGGAGGGAGGGAGGGAGGAAGAAAGAAAGAAAGAAAGAAAGAAAGAAAGAGGGAGGAAGAAAGAAAGAAAGAAAGAAAGAAAGAAAGAAAGAAAAGAACGGAAACTCACGCGATCATTCGCCATCCCAGGCGGAAGAAAGTTCAGGGAACGTGCAGACCCAGAGGAAGTGGAAGCCAGTATCTACTGAGCGCTTACTCTGGGGACGTATGTTACATAGGTTAGCTCACCGAAGCCTCCCAGGAACCTAGGTGGAAGAGGAGGAGGTCAGGAAATGAACGTGGAGAGGTTTGATCCAGTGCCAAAGGGCAAAATATCGAGGGAAAAACCTCTTGGTTTTCCAAAGAAATCCTTCAGAATTCGGTGGCAAACTAGATATTGAGGTATTTGAAGGTAGCATCAGCCTAAGTCACTGCTAAAATAATGCAAAATAACTCTGGTGACATCTTAGAAGGGTTCCTCTGACCACGAATGAAAGATAACCGAAACCCAGCTCCTGCACGGCCACCCCCAGAACAGGGAAATGCCCCTCCCCTAGCAGGCGGCTGCCCTGACTTCATGCTCCTCCAGCTTGAAATCAGGTGGGGGCTAGATGACCCCAAAGGTTTTTGTTCCCAGCATTAAACATTGGTGTTTCCAAGCACATGATAGAGTCCAGCTCGTAAAGGGTGGATAGTGCTTATTAAATAAGCAGTTCAACGGAGACTCAGAAAAAGACCCTGGCAAAGAATTTTTGGGAAACCTTTCCATTATCGAAAACTACTCCCGCTGTTTCTGGAGGACGGTCTTCTCCGGGGTTTCCATTCGCCTGCTTCACTCCCAGCGAGGGGTTGCAGGTTCACGTTCTCTCCCCGCCCTCATTCACGCATTCATTCTGCAAACGAAAAATTCTTCTTGGAAATGTAGGCGGCACAACGGAGTCAACCCTTACAAGATGATCCTGAAAAAGTTGTGTGTGCTAAAACAAAAAGAAAACCTTCTGCTTAAGGACCACCGACGTTCAGGAGCGCCTGGCTGGCTCAGTCGGTTAAGCATGTGACTTTGGCTCAGGTCAGGATCTCGTGGCTCGTGGGTTTGAGACCCGTCGGGCTCTGTGCTGGCAGCTCGGAGCCTGGACCCTGCTGCGGATTCTGTGTCTCCCTCTCTCTGCCCCTCCCCAGCTCACGCTCTGTCCCTCACTCTCTGTCAAAAATAAATAAACATTTTTTAAAAATTAAAAAAAAATTTTTTTAAAGAACCACCGATGTTCAGAATGCCTGATGGAAGACAAGGAAATAGAGGACTAGTCGTGTATCATGGTTCTAAGGATTCAGGGTTTTCGGGGTTGACTGCGCTGAAATAAACCCTCTTCCTCTGCTAGCGCAAGTACTCACTGCTTCTGGAAAACCGTCTGGCAATTCTTATCGTGAGTTCTAAAATAAATCAAGCCCTTTGACCTCGGAATTTTCCTTCTAAGGATATGAACTTCAGGAAAGCAGGTTAAGCAGTACAGTGTATTGTTTGACCTCTGGATTTAGAGGGTCTGTATTTCACCAGCTGTGCAACTTTGCAAGGGGGACTCAACCTCTCTGGACCTTGGGTTCCTCGCCTGCAAAATGGGGATAACTGGCTCTGCGTCACGGAGGTGTGAAGACGACTGAGTTATTAAGTGTAACATCTTTATTTATATACATCTTCTCGTTTATTTTTCATGAAAACTCCACACGGAAGGCAAGAAAAATATTAGCCTGATCCAGTCAGCAATAAGCAGTCAATTAAGTGTGGACTCTTTTTATTGTTACCGTGTCCATAGCCGAGACACAAATGTGGCTGTGGCAACATCGTCTCTCACGGGGAAAATGTGTTAAAAATGAGCTGTCCCACAATGAGAGAATGGTTACATAGACGATATTTCCACACAATCAAATAGGCATCTACTTAAAATGTTTTCAAAGAAAGGTTCACGAGATGGGGACAATTCACCAAAGATCGTTCAGCAAAAAAGTGGGCTTGAAGTTGTATGTGATGTGGGGGGTGGGGGGGATCCCAATGTGGATGCAATGTGGTACATCATGTGTCTTCACCCAAGTCCCTCCTCTGGAGCCCTGATCCCTCCCCGGCTGCTGGGATGTCACTGCTGATAGCTCACAGCTGCACCCCTCACTGGGAATTGTTCTGGGCCCCAGGAAGTAGACGCATCCAAAATTAGCCCCTCCGGGCGGGGCAGCGGGGGGCGGGGAGGGAGGGGGGAGCAGTGACTTGCTGAGGCAGGGCCACAAAGGCCCATCCACTTACCTTCCTTTGCAAGCATTCTGGAAGGCCAGGCCCGCTCAGCCCCGGCCAGTGGGAGCCACATTTGGAGCCAGAGTCTCCCTCTGCGAGCTTCTCCCTCCCTTTCGTCCAGGGGAGTCTCCCCAAGATACGCTCCGCATGCAACTTTTATCTCGGACTCTGTTTCCAGGGAACCCAATCAGATATTATGAGGGAACATCTCTGAGAGACAAAGTTCCTGGGTTTCTCCAATTCCCTGGGATGCGTCTGTATTATTTTAAACGGATAAGATGGCATTGTTTTAAAAGAGGCAAGGTCCTCCCTGGAGTGTTAAAATTAATCAAGCCCAGGAATTTGTAATACATACATTTTATTCTTCTTCCTGATCTCAGACTTTTTTTTTTTTTAATGTTTATTTATTTTTGAGAGAGAGAGCCAGAGTGCAAGCAGGGGAGGGGCAGAGAGAGAGAGAGAGGGAGACACAGAATCCGAAGTAGGCTCCAGGCTCCGAGCTGTCAGCACAGAGCCCCATGTGGACCTCGAACTCACGAACTGCGAGATCATGACCTGAGCTGACTCAGACGCTTAACTGACTGAGCCACCCAGGCGCCCCTGATCTCATACTTAAAAAAAAAAAAAAAGTGACTATTTTAATTTAAATGATATCACTAGTAAGTAATGAGCCGAGGTTAAATGCTTCAGAGCATATACGTCCCCAACCTGGTGTCAACATGGCTGATGTTTCGGTCCCAAAGATGCTGCTGTGGGTTACAGCGTAATTCTTTTCTCTTGAAGAACTGTCTTCATACACTCGGCTACCGACTAGTCACACCAGAAAGTCACCCATGATACATCTTTGGAATAAGTGCTCGGCCATCCACAGTGGCTCCTTGGAGGGGACAGTGCTTTTTACGGATCAGCGTTGGATGATTGTTTAGAACGAAATCGGCCACATCACGTTCAGAGTCATTTTCATGTTCAACGTGACGCTCCAGGTCTAATGCCGCAGGCTGCCTGTCAACATCTTTGGCTAAAAAATGATGAAACTTTCGAAGTGACCGAGTCAGACTTTGTACGTGGAGGTACCGGACGTGACCTCCTATAGATAAATGCCAAATTGTTGTAAGGACGCCAGCTTGTAGAAAACTCCCAGCCAAACAGTACGCGCTACCCGCAGATAAGTGTTACTGTAACAACTGATAAATGGGCAGAGAAGACGTCACAGAGAGGGTAGGGAAATGGCTTGTTTTTAAGACGGCAGTCTTACAAGCGATCCCGATCCTCGGAGTCTATCTCAAGACAATAGTCAGAAACGGCAGGGCAACTTTCATGCACAAGGATGTCATCACAATGCTATCGCTTATTTATGACGAAGGGAATACGCTAAGTGCTCAACGCAAGGGAGATGGTTGCATAAACGGCCACATTGAACTAAGGGTTCTGAAGACTTGAGGATAATAAGGAAACATACTCAGCCACAGTGTTGAACGAACGAAGCAGGATATTCGCTTTTATGGCTGATGCAATGTCAGCTATATAAAAATACACAAAAGCTATGTAAGCACGAAGAACCAACTTGAGAAAGAACAAAATGTCACCCACCAGTGGATGTCTTAGCACAGTGAGGTGATGCATGATTTCCTTTCCTTCCTTCTACTTGGTCTCATGTTATGGATTCTCTATGATGGAACAAAGATTATAAACTTTATATGATAACAATTGAAGGAGGAGGAGGTGAAGGAAGAACATGGTTGTCCCTTCACCCCAGTTTCCGAGGTAATGAGAAACAGTCAATCTGAGGCATCATAGTTGGAACGGGGCCCCAGGCTACTACAAAATAGGGTGGAAAACCGACAATATGAGAAATGGACCCACACAAACACATTAAAATAACGGGGAAAGGGGAACCACGGTGAGAACCTGCATTGGGGTGATATTTTGAAATGTGAGCCAATGTGATTTTCTTGTGTTTCTTTGTTCCAGATCTTTCTTCCATTTAGTCAGCTTTGTGCTCTGAAGCACTCGTCCAGATGGTAGGGGAACCACGAGTCTGTCCTTGGCTTGAATTTTAGAACCCAAAGCCTCTGAGGGGCTGCAAAACTTGGGGAGGGGAGTAAGAGACAGGCTCTCTGGCCTTCCAGGTTAGAAGGCATTGCCCAGACCAGGAGGACAGGGCAGGCTGGAGAGGAGGCCAGGAGGGACCTCAACAGGGGGTCCTGCAGCACAGCCCCCTCCCCTCATCGTGCAGAGATGGAAGAGGAACAACCAGAAACCCCACACAGGCCGGAGGACACGCGTACCCATTCCCCAGGTGGAGCCAGGGAGGCCACGAGATGCCAGAGAAATATGGCAGGGTCTAGGTCTCCCCGTTCCAAAGAGATGGCAAAGGGAAGCTGGATCCTACATGCCCAAGAGCAGTGGGAAGAGTGAATTCCACCCAGTGCCCAAGAGGATGCAAACTGCCCTTCCTGCTCCAGAGAGCCCACCGAGGGGCCCAGGGCCTCACCAGCTCAGCATCTTCGCTGCCAGGGAGGTGGACCCCAAGCCCACTTGAACTAGCAGAAAGATCCCCCCAACTCTGAAAGAGCCCTGAGATGAGAACAGAAAAAGGACCCAGCAGCGATCTGTGTGGCATCAGACATGGCCATCTCGGTGGCTGCCAGCACAGAGAGAAACTCATGCCCAACAAACACAGTGTCCTCAGTCTAAATGGTAGCTGTGGGTAAGCCCCCAGGAATGCAAGGTAATCATGGGGAGGGGTGCTGCTGAACTGACAGAAATTTAATTTCTAATACCCAAAGGAATGGGAACTCAAATGAGAAAGTAGCTATTTCATTGATACTCAGAAGCCATCGATTGTAAAATGCATCATTAATTTATGTACCACTAAGAAAGAAAGACGCCAATTAATCTCTGAAACAATGCTTTCTCATCACTTAAAATCTGTATTTTATGCTTGCTGAAAAAGCTTTTCTAGACTTATTGGGTCAGAGGCTTTTATTATACATCACACTCACGCATATACAAAAAAGAAAATAAATTAGTTAAGAAATTCCCGAAGTTATCTTCGCATTCAGAGTTTACGCATTCGGAATCAATGTTCATATTTTTCTGCACAGCGCTGTCCTCTGTATTGACGATGAAACATTTCTTACAAGTGTCCCCACTGTTGGCTCCAGGTTTTCTTCCGAGATGCTGCCATCCATTCTAAAAGGTCTGATGTGGGTGCTTGCTTGCTTGACGTGTGCAAACAGGCATTGCCTTTGTACACAACTCAGTAACAAAGTGACCACAGTTTCAAACGCTTGTAGTAATCTAAGTCTATTACCTTGTATGAGGTTGTTGCTTTTCAGCGAACCCCCCAACACAAATACCTGCTTCACTAATACCATATCTGCACCCCACTGCTCTGTTTCCAAACCTTTCTGTTGACGATAACTTTTCATCTCAAACCTGAAACTTGGGATGATCTTTTTGAAAACAGTTCAAACAGCAACTAAACTCAACTTGGGTCCTACCAACAAGGCACAGACTTCAACAGAAGGGACGGTCATAGGAATGTGAACAAGTTCAGACATGCACGGGCCATTCCGTCCACCCTGCCACCCGGGAAATAGCAATTCAAAGATGCCATCAGTGAGAAGATCCTGATTTCTGAGACGCTAACGCACGAAAAGGCATGCATTGGAATTAATGAAGTATGACAACTTGAGTTAAAGAAATACTTAAAGGTGCATATCTTGCACGGTGGACTGGGTAAAATGAAGTTATGCCCATTACACAGGTTTAGCAATGGGAGATCCAAGGGTCCATGAGCAGCCCGGCCACAGAGAAGGGTCCGATGTCCTTGGTCTAACGTGGCCTCACGATATCTGGCGGGAATTAGTTCAGCAGGAACAGCATCCCCGAGCTGCTGACATGAAAACGGAGGCTATATGGTTTCACAGAGGAAGTATCACAGCCATCCATCTTCCTGCCCCTTCAAATAATCCACTTTCAGCCCAGCCCTTGATCAGGTGGTGAGTCCTCCTGACAAAGAGCAGACCAGAACCTTCCCTTCATGGCCCGGCTGTGGTACACTATACATTCGACACAAAACAAGCAAACACTGACAACGAACTGACAGATGAAGGGAAGAAAGGGAGTGTGTAGTCAACAGCTTGCAACTGACGTGGGTTTGGGTCCCCGAGCTGTAATATTTATTATCTTATGAGTCACTTAACCTTTGAGAGACAGAAACTAGCTGCTCACCGACACCATTTCCTCTTCTTCCTGGGCATTTGCCAAGACCATGCATCCCAGCCCCCTTGCCTTTCGATGGGGTCATGGAATCGACACCTGGCCGATGGAATCTGAGCACAGGGAGGAAATAGACCACTTCTCGACTTGGAATCGAAACCCTTCCGCCTGACCCTCACATTCCCTCCCCTTTCTCTTATCAACTACCACCAGATTCACAGGGGCCAAAAGGAGGATTCTGATGCCCTACCGGCTTTCTATATGAAAGGAGCCTGAAGCCCCAAATAACTGTGTTCAGGAGATAACCTTGACCACCAAACTACATGGATGCCACAGTGGCAAAATATAAGTTACCCCACTCTAGGTAATACACCTCTCATGCTGCAGCGTCCTCATGAGGACCAGTCAGCCCTGTGCCCGCCATACAGGAAGTGCTACCTAAACAGCGGCCATGTTACCATTGTTGTTGGTCCTGTCATTCATTGCCCTTGTGGAGGCAAAGAACGCAGATAGAGAATTCTAACAGGCAGGAGGCTTTTTGCAGCATAGAGGGAAGTAAAACTTCTATAAATATCAACTCGTACAGACTATATTTAAAGTGAAATTTGAGCAATCACATCTTCAGAGTCTGAGAATTATCTGTCACTAGTAATAAAGACCCCGAAACGGGGCACCTGGGGGGCTCAGTCGGTCAAGCATCTGACTTCAGCTCAGGTCATGATCTCGTGGTTCATGGGTTCAAGCCCCGCATCGGGCTCTGTGCTGACAGCTCGGAGCCTGGAGCCGGCTTCAGATTCTGTGTCTCCCTCTCTCTCTACCCCTCCCCCACTCATGGTCCATCTGTCTGTCTCTCTCTCAAAACTAAAATAAACATTTAAAAAAAAAAGTCGCTTTAACCAGCTTTCTTTCTAGCTGTGCCTGCAATGTGTTCTCCTGACACCTGAGAGTTTCCCAGCCAATCTCTCATTCATTGGTTTGTTCATGGATTCATTAAAGAAACATTTACTGAGCACCTACTACGCACCAGGCACTGTGTTAGCTTCTGGAGATACAGCAATACCAAAACACACACAGCCCCTGCTCTTCTTGCTCTAACAGCTCGGTATGAGAAGACAGACTAGAAACAGATAAACAAATCAGCATATACTTACATATGTAGAAAAAGTGTTCTAAAAGTGGGGGAAAAAATAAAATCATAGTGTTCTCTGACTGGGGAAGAACAAGAGGGACTCCAGAGATCAACCAAACACCCACCTGAGATGATAATTAAATCATTTGGTCTACACGTGTCTTGTCTCCTCAATAGACTGTAAATACCCTCGGGAAGGGATTCCTGCCGCATTTGGCAATGTCCCCACACATAATAGGTGCTCATTAAATTCGTCGATAAGGCAGCTGGCTTTTGGTCTTCCAGACGGCGTCAGCCCGACCTGGGTTTTGACCTTGTCTTCTGCCCATCTACTGCTTTTCTTCCATCGGCAGCCCCCACTTCAAGGACATGGCCATATTTTTCCATCATCTTATTCTTTTGTCAGATGCACACCGGTGGCCTCTAAGGCAGGACTGATCTTTGTGGTCTCCAGCAAGCTAGAGGATGTTTGGGAATAATCTTGGTAACAGCCATCTCTCGCGCATCAGCCTCGGCGGGTGGCGCAGAGATCCTGGGAAGGTTTACGGGATTGTCTCCTCTTTGGGAGACTTGTTCGGAGCTTAGTCGTTCTTTATCCACTCTCTTAAAATAAAAAAAAATTAAAAAAACACAACAGTCAGAGTCATTATTAAAAGGGAAAAATCAAACAGTAATAACACTCCAGAGACACCAGAAGTATTATGAAAAGGAAGTGTTTAAGTGGAAAATACTGAGCTTTGGAAATAAAACTGCAGGCATCTGAACTTACGTATGAAACCCAGGAAGGGATGTGAGAAATGGTGAGAAGGTCTTTTGCCATTGAGTCAGGTCTCTGGCAAATGATCCCTGATGAATCCACATTTGCTCTGGGATTTGAAACTTTCCATGCTCTTATATTTCATCAGCTGCTTTGAGTTACTTTTAAAGAAACACATTTTTAATGAGAAATTTTTGACAGAGAATGCAGTGCAGATGTAATTCTTTGGAACAATTATTTCCTTTGTTGATAGCTCTTTTTTTTTTTTTTTTCCACAGCACCCACTTGCAATTACAAATAAAACAGTAATTAAAACTCTAAATTCACTCAAAATTATCATCCCATCGGTCACCTCCAGATATCCTTGAAATGTCATTCTGGAAAGAATGTCTTATTAAAGATGCAATGTGCTAAGACAGAGGGTTTAGATTTTTCTGATTTGTAGTCATAAATTGATAGTATGTGGGAAATTTTTAACTGACTTGAAAATTATCACAATGAATTAAAAATCTAAGTCAAGAGACCCTAGGATAGCCGAACTCTCTTGGGGGGGGGGGGAGGGGGGGTACAAAAAGAGGCTAAGTTGGGTTTTGTTGGGTTTTATTTTTTTTTACATTTCTATACAAATTGCAAGCACATTCAAGGATTTAGTGACATATATGTTATAGACCAACACACTTCCCCCAGTGCAGACATGAAACGCTTAGTCTAATTTAGCCATGATCTACATGTATTTTTTTGAGTCTCCCCCTGAGACAGGGTGTGTTGAAATCTGATGGTAACTCATCAACTGAGTCTTTGAAGATTTTTAAAGTGATCCAAGAAGTGCCTCTCTCCCCCCATTCCTCCTCCTCTTCTCCATCCCCTCCCCCTCTGGCATTTCCCACTTTCCTAAAAGTCACCGTCCGTCTTCCACAATGCCATAAACAAGCAACTTCCAAGAGTAGCTCCGACTGCCTCTGTCCTTGGCCCAGGTAGGTCACTCATCTACCCTGGTCTTGTGTCCGATCTCCTCCCTCCGGTCCTCACAAAGCCCGGTCCTCCCTGAAGGCCTCTGATGAATCGCTCTCCTGTTCCTAAAACTGATGCCCACTCTGCCCACGCAAGGAGCACTGCAGGATGTAGCCTCGATTTACCTTCCTGTCCTTGGCTCTCCGTATAGACAGCAAGCTTGACCACCCCATGCTGTCCGCTGTGAGTCGTGCTACCGTCTCTACAGGGAGCATCTTTCCTCTCGTGTGGGCACGTCCATCCACATCCTGCCGGCCCTTCAGTCCCCACAGGAGAAAAGCTGCCCAATGGGCAGCGGGCTCCATGGGAATCCGGGGCGTTCGGAAAATTCCCAATGTTGATGTCCATCACAAAAAAGCCTTCTTTCCTCCACTAAGCTGAGATCAGAAAGGTTCTCCTGATACGCTCACTCCCTACAATCAATTCTCACCTTTTGTTCTTTTGCTCTTTTGTTTCCAAAGAATGGGACTGGGGCTGGGTGGCCCAGTTGGTGGCTCAGATCATGATCACGTGCTGACTTCAAGCCCCACATGGGCTCTGTGCTGACAGCTCGGAGCCTGGAGCTGCTTCGGGTTCTGTATCCCTCCTCAGCTCACTCCTTCTGCCTCTCTCTCAAAATAAATAAATAAACATTAAAAAAAAAAAAGGGACTGAGAATGAGTGGCACTGTCACTGTGGCAGTTCCAGGGGTGTGAGGGGACACGTAGGAGACCGGCTCCCCAGCCCCGCTGGTAAATAACCATTCGTGACTTGAGAGCACCGGACGAGCCCTCCTGGAGCTAAAGGATGATCTCCAGGCCTCCCGGGTTTGAGTGTGAAGAGGTCCAGGCCCTGCTGGCGAACTTTAAAGCCTCAAGCCCTGGACAGTCCCAGACATGCTAGTGTCTGACAGGGTTCCCATGAGGTGGGCAGATTCGGAACAGCGGGGTGAGAGTAAAGGTCCCACTGCCTGTCGAAGGGGGTTCTCAAACTGTCAGCGTCCAGGGCCGGGTCTTTTGACTGCGAGGACACACAGACTAGTACCTGCAGGTGGGCAACGCGAGAATCCACAGGAGTCACAGGGAACACGGGGACACGAAGCAAACACACATGCGGACGCCTCCAAGAACCACAACTGGGAGACATCAGAACCTCAGTCTGTATTTCTCCGGACTTACCCACTCTGCTCAGCACATCTGCTCCTTTCTTCTCCTTTCGCCATCCACTCACTGCCTGTTTCCTCAGTCTTTCCTCTCTCGTAATTTTACTTGTCCTTGGCTTTTCAAGACCTCTCTTGCCCCTAGTTGACCTGGGATCTTCGTGTCCATTTCCTGACTGGCTTGGTCTTTCAGCCCCAAATCTGTCTTGTTGAGAGAGCAGTGTGATTGACCCAAAAACACTTTGAACAAGGTCACTGAAGAGCCTAAGTTAGGTTCCCACTCAGCCTGTGACGTGTTAGCGCAATGGGACAATAGTAACGGGGACGGGTGACATGGTGGCTGTGACCACTCGCTCTGAGAAACTTCACCTCTTAGCAGGGCTGTGATTGGAGCAGGCTCTGAGACCCTTCGCGGCTCCCCTGCTAAAGAGGCTGGAGGTTTTGAGTGTGGCAGCCTAGGGTTCCTATCAGAGTCTCCAGATCTGCCTCCACTGAGCATGTTTTTGGGGAGCAAGCACGATCTGAATCCTCTCTCACAGTTCGATAACCTAGCCTACCAGGCTCATCATTAGGGCCTTAACATGTTTAGCTGTTGTCTTACCCTGTAGTTAAATACCAAGAAAGGCCTTTAGAATCACACACTCAGTGGAAAGATGGCTCACCTTCCATGACTGAATTCTTAAAAAAAACATATCTATATCTATATCTATATCTATATCTATATCTATATCTATATAGATATATAGATATATCTCCCACACATAATTCATTAGCTGGTATTAAATTAGAAAGGTCCAGGATGTACCTTGTGGAAATAATTGTGAACATAGGAGATAATTGGGCACATTAGCCAAACAGCATTCACAAGAAAAGCATTTCCCCATGGCTGGTGGAAATCCTGAGGCTTGGTCCTAAGGGTTTAGCATTAAGGAAAATGGCCAAAGATGAAGTATTTCAGAATCAAAACCACTACTCAGAAAACAAACAAAATGGGAGGAGGGTAAGAAGTTACAGTAGAGAGTCTTCATTAGCTCGGCCCCGGCACCCACTCTGGGCCTGTTGACCTGGCAAAGAGCACACCTGGGGTGTCTGTGCCCAGTTGTTTAGCTGGTAAAGAGCCAGAGTGATGGTTTCCATCCTGTTCCCCAGTTGGTCTGTTCTCATCCATTGGCTATAACATGTGCCTTGTTCTGCAGGACCCTGTTCTCTTTGCCATTGGGTGACACTTTTGGAGAGTGACTTCTTCCCATGACTGACAACTAACCAACCAACCAACCAGCAACAACAACCAGAAAATCAGACTCCCGTCCATCCATCTCGCCATCTTCGATGGCAGGGGACACTCTATCACCTGTCGCCCAGGGGCTCGTTTTCAGCCTGCTCTGCAAAGATGACAGGAGACAATGAAAGAAAACCAAGGACAAAAGGTTGACACTGACCTCCCTCAATTAGGAAATGTATTTATTTCATGAAGTCAAAGGGGAAAAATTGACTTTCTGAATAAAGGTCAAAAGGAATTTGATAAAAATTCAATATCAATACCTATTTTTTAAAAATGGCTTAGTAATCTAGAAATAGAGGGAACAAAGAGACAGAACCCCAACAAGATAAAGAAGGTTTAGGGGCGCTTAGTCGAGCATTTGCCTCTTGCTTTTGGCTCAGGTCACTGTTTGTGAGTTCAAGTCTCGCCTAGAGCTCTGCACAGATAGGGTGGAGCCTGCTTGGGATCCTCTCTCCCTTTCTCTCTGCCCCTTCCCTGCTTGTTTGCTTGTTCTTTCTCTCTCTCAAAATAAATAAATAAAGATTTTTTAAATGTCTATATAAAGCCAACAGCTAATATGATATGCATGGTGAAAAAGTGAGTCCTGTTAACATCAAAAATAAGATAAAGATGTCCTCTCTCACCATGTTTAACATAGTCTAGAATTTCCAGTCTCTGAAATAAGACAATGAAAGAAAAGTGAGGAAAGGAGGTAAAATTGTTGTTTGTATGTGCTATCACTGTTTATCCAAAAAAACCCAAAGCAATTAATGAAAAACTATCAGTCTGAAAAAGAGAATTTAATAGGGCAGAAAGATACAAAGTAGACATAAATTTTTTTCTTAGGTATAGCAGCAATGGCATTGGAACTGGATCAAGGTGATAGATCGAAGAACACACATGACTGTCAAATTTTTAGTACAACAGGGGTAAACCCAACAAGCAGTGGAAAACACAAGAAAGTCTCACCAGTGATTAGTTCTTTGGAAATAGAAACATACACAAGAGAAAAATAGTGTGAAGAGGAGAACCTCAATTCAGATTGAAGAAATATGGAGAGCCAGAGGGGACTGTGGTTCAATCAATATATAATTAAGAGTTCATAAGCAAATTTCACTTATGAACTGATACTGGGAGAGTATTTAAAAACTGAATCCAGCAGAATATTAAGAGAATAACATTATGGCCAAGTAGAATTTATTCTGTAGAGTATGTAGAATATATTCATATAATCTGCTACATTATAACAGATCAAAGGGAAAAATATATGAGTTTTAATAGACTTGAAAAGGCATTTGGTAAATTTCAATACCTATTCTAATTTAAAAAGGAAGAAACCTTAGAAAAGGAATAAAAGGAAATTTCCTTAACAAAGGCGCCATAGTCCCGTAAGAAGAGACACAATTGGACAGCGAACATAGGAGGCTTAGGAGTTGGGAAAATGCAACTTAAAACAATAAAAATATAATGTTTCCGGTAAGATAAAAGAAATTTAAAAGATTAATCATATGCCATGCCGGCAAACCTGTAAAGAAACCTTATTACTGGAAGCAAAATTTTTAAAAGTATGACAAAACCCTTTTGCAGAGCATTTTGCAAACGTGGGACTAGCATTTCCACAATTTGTGAAAACACAGGCGTGAAAGAGATGTTAATTGAAGTACTTTTTTTAAATCGTAGTACATCCCTTCAGGGAACTCAACGCCCACGTGATTCTCAAGCACACTGCTCTCTCCCGGTTGTCACTGCGGAAAATGCACAGAGTACATCCTCGGCCACAGGGTCACTTTTTGGGCCTCCATCACAGAGAGTCTAGGATCTAAGAGGCACAGAAAACAGAAAGAGCAGGGACTCACCACCCACCCCGCTGCCCGGTCTCAACAGCTGTTTAAATACTCCAAGGTCAGATCAGAGAGCTTGAGCCAACCAGGTGGCCTCCACATAAACATGGCTGTGACCCATGGTCTCGTCAATCCTGCCTCCAGTGGATGGAGGAAAACCGGAAAGTGAAATGAAGATGTGCCTTATTTATTGAAATTCCCGGCTGTGGCTGCAACTCGGTTTAGCAAGCATTAACCCAGACACGACATGGGTTCGGTGCTAGGGACACATGGATGAGTAAGGCATAATTCGTGACCCCTAATCATTTAAATCTCAGTTGTGTTTTTGATTCCAGATACTTAGACATAATTAGAATTCCCGGGGCCAAAGCTAGTTACTCTAAACCAGTGGTTCTCAAAGTGAGGCCCTGGGACCTACACGGTCAGCTTGTCTGAGAACCTTGTCAGAGATGCAAATTCTCAGTCCCCACTCCAAACCCACTGAATCAGAATTGCTGGGGGGTGGAGTCTGAAATACACTTCAATTTGAGGACCGTTACTTTATATTAAGCACTAAGCAATGCCTAGATGATTTTCCTTGTGAAAATTTTGCTAAAGATCACCTGTGGATACCAAAGACACTGCTGTGTAACGTGTATATATGCTATTTCGTTACAAGATGCTAGCACACCTTTTGTATGGATGACTTCTGAAAACATACCAGTATCACAGAGCTAGTCTCTGCAGAATGTTCCTAGAGCAGACCCCCTCATGTACTGCTAGATCAATGCATAATTATTTATTGAGCTCCTATTATTTATCTGATACGTACATCATGATGCCATGAACCATTTCATGCATTCTGAATTAATTCCATGGGATAAATTTCCAGGCATGGGAAAACCGTGTGGGGAAAAAAGAATAGGAACATCTTTATAGTTGTTGGGGCGTGTTGTCATGCTGTTTTGCAAATGGGTTTGCCCTCAAATGATGCCAGCTGTCCTGTGAGGGGTAAACTTCATCACCAACTTCCCCACACAGGACAAAATCATTCTATCTTTATGTGTTTAAAATGTTGCCTCAAGGCTGCTCAATTCTACTTTCTTTGTTGTCTAATGAGGTCGTAGATTTTTCCCATGTGTTTCTTTAATACTTGCATTGACTCTTGTATGACTCATCTGCGGATGATTTCTTGGCTATCAGAGATATCACTAAAAAATACCCACTCAAGAATTTCTTACTAGACTCTGGAAACAGTCATGTTTCAGGTTTGCTCTAAGTAAATGAGAGCTTGGAATTATATATCAAAAAATAAGGAATACCTCATCTGGCCACTGGTAGAGTGTCTATTGAGGTATCTTTTTGAGTTTTTCCAGGGCTGCTTCTAGCGGATAAGGAGTATGTCTGTATGAATTAGAAAGAAAAAAAAAAAAGAAGAAAAGAAAAAAGAAAAAAAGATGTCTCTTGCTGGAGTTTCAAACCCATGGCCCAGGGACGAGGCCTGATAAGCAGAGAGCTCCAGTCTTCATTTGCTCCCGAGCCCACGTGCCCCTACACAGTGAACAATCTGCTTGATCTTATCCTACTGCCCTGGGTTGGTCACTCCTGTTTTCTATAAGGAACTCCTGGTTTTCTGAAAACCAGAACAAAGCAGGAGGAATTCTGCTACTTCCCCACTTTTATGGCCTAAGTTTCTTGCATGATGGTTTCAGATTGGAGGTCAGCACCACCACTTCTGGTTGTCTTCTTAACCAGGATCAGGAAGGAAGGAAGGAAGGAAGGAAGGAGGGAGGGAGGGAGGGAGGGAGGGAGGGAGGGAGGGAAGGAAGGAAGGAAGGAAGGAAGGAAGGAAGGAAGGAAAGAAGGAAGGAAGGAAGGTAGGTTTGGTTTAGAAGGAAGCCCTGTGCCTAATGAAGCAAGTTGGACACTAAGAAGGATCCAGGAGTTGGAAGGCATCTCCTGCCATGGCTCATGGAAGTAAGGGCTGAGTGTGCCCCAGTTTCTTATTAGTGAGGAAGTGGGGAGAGGATGCTGCTAAGGTCTTGGTGGTGTCTAAGGCAATTCCCTGCAGGACTCCCTGTCCATCAGCTTAGGTTGTTCAAAGAACTTTCTAGGTCTACCTCACCTTGTCCCTGACCATTGAACTCTTAATATCTCTCCTTGCTCTTCCAGATGTTGACACTCATTTGCACCATCAGCTTAACGTGCTCAGCCTTTCTTAGCTTACAAGAAAAATCCTTTGCTCTATGCAGCCCTTCCTCCATCCCTTGACAGCTGAACTTCTGAACGAATCACACACACGAATCTATACTCCCTCTCCTCCACTCACCACTTAGCCTGTGGAGACAGGGGCCTCCACTCCAGCAAGCCCTTTAGAGCTGTTCTCACAAGCCTACCAGCTTAACGCTTTCCTTGTCAAGCTCAGTGGACATTTTCTAGTCCTTTTTGCCATTGGCCTTGAGAATGTGTATCCTCCATACAGACAGAGCCCTGTCTGGTTTTCACAAACATGTCCCAAGTGTATCCTAAAACAACAGTACCTGGTCCACAATAGGCTCTAAACAAATATTTGCTGAATTAAGTACTCTCTCCCGCTTCTGCTTATCTGGACATTCTCTTTGAATGTCCTTTCACCTGAGGATTCTGCTTCAGCTTCTGAAAGACCAAATAACTAAATACCAACTTCATTGTCATTTCTGGCATCCCTGAACTTGTGCCCACCAATAATCGTGTGATGGCACAGGTTTCCTTCATAGCTGATCACATCACCGTAATACAGAAAGAGCATGTCATTCAGATTTATTGTTAATATCAAAATATTCACTTTCAGGGGCGTCTGGGTGGCTCAGTTGGTAAGCGTCTGACTTCGGCTCAGGTCATGATCACACGGTTTGTGGGTTCAAGCCCCGCGTCGGGCTCTGTGCTGACAGCTCAGAGCCTGGAGCCCACTTCAGATTCTGTGTCTCCCTCTCTCTCTGCCCCTCCCCAACTCGTGCTCTGTCTCTCTCTCCTTCAAAAATAAACATTAAAATTTTTTTTAATGTTTATAACGGTTTTTTTTTGTTTTTTTTGTTTTTATTTTTGGGACAGAGAGAGACAGAGCATGAATGGGGGAGGGGCAGAGAGAGAGGGAGACACAGAATCGGAAGCAGGCTCCAGGCTCCGAGCCATCAGCCCAGAGCCTGACGCGGGGCTCGAACTCACGGACCGCGAGATCGTGACCTGGCTGAAGTCGGACACTTAACCGACTGCGCCACCCAGGCGCCCCTAATGTTTATAATGTTTTAAATACAATTTCAATTAATAATACAGGTCAAAATAGTAAAGATAACGTGTCACCATTTCAGGCTTTGTGAGACTAATTGGTAGGCTAGCATTCGTGAAAATAAATAAAATCACTTTTAAGAGCTATACTTCACGTGCAGTTGCTTAATCACATTAGGCCGTAAGTCTTTCAAGAAAAAGTCTTACTTGGGAACCCTTGCATGCCTTGTAAGGACAAATTAAAAGGACAATGACACCTTGACCGCCTCCAAGTTTCACAAGTAAAGCTTTCCAAAATCTGGACACTGCTGCCATCAGTTATCTTGGTGCACACACAAGACAGAACAGAAAGAAAGTAAAGAAAAAAGTATCAGAGAACAGTAGGGCTCCCCAGAATATCTGGTTCCTCTACTGGCCTCAACTGAAAGTGAACAACAATTCAGTATTGCAAATGTGCACACACTTGGCCAGAGTCCAGGAAGAGACGGCACCGAGGGCTGATGGCTTCTACTCCACTCGAAGTGCTCCAATCTGACTGCTTGGTTTTTAAACAACAAAAGAGTAATAATTATTATAGTTAAAAATAAGAATTCAAATGTATTCTTATATACCAGAATTTCATTCTGTTGTAGTGTACTGGTTTGGGCCGAGTACCGATCTTAACACTAGCAAAAGTATCTATTTGTAAGCTCTCTTTCTCTGATGACACTTTAAATATTGATGTCTCTGTGAGAAATACAGAGAGGATGAGACACGTTAAATAATACTGCAATCATCAAGAAATAGACTGTGGAACAAAACAAACTACCTCAACAAATAAATGTAAAACCTTTAAAAAAAAAAAAAGGATGAACCCACAGGTGGAGACCTAATGGTTATATTAACTAATTGCAATATATACACCTTAGTAGGAACATGACTCAAATAAACAAATAATATAACAAATAAATATATGTATAGGTATGTACATTTATGGAGAAATATACAAAATGGGGAAATTTTAATACTGACCAGATATTGAATTCTATCAAAAAAAAATACTGTTAACTTTTCAGATACCTATTGAAATGCTTAATAATAAAATGGTACAATATTGAGGATTTCTTTCAAAACAATGTAGGCAAGGGGCCGTGAGTTGAGGGTATAGAGGAAATAAGACTGGCTGGGAGTGATAGGGTCACCAGCTTCCAAGATGACCCCAATGACCTCCACCTCTTAGTATTCATGCTCTTGTGTGATCTTCTCCCACAGTGAACAGAGTTGACCTGTGTAGCCACAAGACACTGTGGAAGTGAAGGCGTCTGACTGCCAAGGATAGGTCACATACATCTTCTGCCTTGCTGTCTCTAAAGGTGACTCACTTTGGGAGAAGCCAGCAGGCACACCATAAAGACCCTTGAATAAGACGTCCTGCCAATGGCTGGCACTAATTTGCCAAGCATGTGAGTGAATCACCTTGGAAGCAGATCTCCAAGCCCCAGTCAAGCCTCCTGATGACCACAGTTCCAGATCCACACAGCTAAGGCGTTCCTGGATTTATGACCCACCAAAATGGTATGCAATAATAAATATTTACTGTGTTCAGTTGCTAAGTTTTGGGGTGATTTGTTCTATGCAATAGAAAGCTAATGAACATGAAATCGCTGAAGCATGATGATGGTTGTGCAGAGTTCATGACACCATTCTCTCAGTTTTATATGTTTGAAATTTCATGATCAAAATATTTGAAGGCCAACAGTAAATAGATAGATAGATAGATAGATGCTTCATCGAAGTCCATTATCTATCCTGTTCTCTACACTCTACCTCTATGCTTAAATGAATCATTTCATACCTTCATAAGTTTATCGTCTCCCAAATGTCTAAATCCCAGACCTTCACTAAGTCAGATCCATACCCCTAACACCAAACATCCTGCTCCTCTTCTGGTTCCATCATGGAATGTTACCATCATCTGACCAGTCACCCAAGGCAGGAATCAGGAGTCATGCTGGACCGCTCTCACCCACGAAGCCAACCACTTTCCAGCACGTTTTTTCTTCTAAATAGCCATTTACTCCCTCTCCTCCTGCTTCTCGATCCTCACTTCTATGGCCCCAGCTGAAACTTTCATTTACTTACACCAACCTCTTATGTCACTAAGATTATGATTAGGGTAGCTGAGCTATGCTGATAGATTCATATACACAAGGGCTCACATTAAGAAATATTTATTTCTGGCTCACATATGGTCCAGGGTATGTTTCCAGACAGTAGGGAGGCCTGTGCTGATGGCAGCTCCAGCATCTTCCTGACTTGGTTTCCAAGGTCTCAACCCAGTCGGCCAGGAAGAGGAAAAGCATAAGGCCCAGCACAGGGTAGGTCCCAAAGGCCCCATCTCACCAAAATGAAGCACGATTCACTTCTGCACACATTGCTTAGATTGGAATAAGGACACGCAGCCACACCTAATGGCAAGAGAGACAGAGATGTGGTCTAGTTGCGTCTGGAGGCAGAAGCAGCACGTTTTGGAAAACAGCTGGTTCCCTGTGAAATATCTCTTATGTATTCATCCTTCACTCTGCCACCAGAGTGGTCCAACATGGAACTCAGATGATATTTGTTGAGTGAGCAAGAAAGTGGTATCTAAAAAGGATCTCCTCAAAATTTACCAAGGTCTCCCCATCAATTTTAGGGTAAACATTGTCACTGCTCTACCTCTCGTTTCCTTCTTGGCATCATTTCACATCATTCTGTCCTTCTCACACTTATGTTCAACAAGATGGGACCATGTTCTCTCATAGGTCATGTCTCTACACACTTTATCTTCTCACTCTTCCACCTACAGAACTCCCACGCACCCTTCAAGAGTCAGGTCAAGAGTCGCTTCCTCTTGGAAGCCCTCATGAATACCCCACCTCCACTTGCACCCAGGCAGAGTTGGAAGCTGGCTCCCCCTTCAGCTCCTTAGCAGCTGGCACTGACCTCTTCCATGACTATCACTTTGTCTTGCTATTCTGTGCTGGCATACGTGTCTCTCCCACAGGAAATGAGGCAGCTAATGGGGAGAGCGGTGGGTGTGTCCTATCTACTCTCTTCCTATCAGTAATGGCACATCAACCAGATAGACAGCTTTAGCTTTCTCCATTTCAAACTCCACTAGCAGCCAAAAATAAAACTCTACATGGAAAATATCAGAGAGGTCAATAAAAAGCTCCCTCCTCCTGTTGGGTAAATGACACCATGGCCATCCAATGGGGATTTCTGCATCTCCCCTCATGATGTACATTAAAATCGCCAAATCCTAGGGGTGCCTGGCTGTGCTCAGTCAGTTAAGCACCGTCTGACTTGGGCTTGGGCAATGATGTCCCAGTTCGTGAGTTCAAGCCACAGTTCGGGCTCTGTGCTGACAGCTCGGAGCCTGGATGGAGCCTGCTTTGGATCCTGTGTCTCCCTCTCTCTCTGCCCCTCCCCTGCTCTCTCTCTCTCTCTCTCTCTCTCTCTCTCTCTCAAAAATAAACATTAAAAAAATCTCCAAATCCTATCCATTCAACGTTCTTGATGTCACTAGGTTTCCCTCCTCACTGCGTGCTCCTCCCTGGGGAGTCCTGCCCTTCTCCCCGCTCTCTTCTCCTTCTAATTGACCTCCCTGTCTTCAGTCTCCCCATTACACCACATTTTCACACTGGTGCAGACCTCTGAGGGAACTTTCAATGACACTGTCCCCATCCTAGCATCCTAGCCAAGGCCAGCTCCTCGTCCTAAGTGCTAGGAGGTCCCCAACTCTTTCCAGCTTCATCCCCTGCACACCTGCCATCCACTGATGCTCTATCCCCAAAGAGCTGTTTGTGATTCCTCAACTCCAACATAAGCTTTGAGCCCTCCAAGTCTCTTCCCCTCTCTTTCAAAGCACCCTTCCTCCCCTACCCCCACCCTGCCTTTTCCTACCATAGAACTATTCATTATGAAGCAGCTCAAATAATAGCTTCTTCTGAAGGCATCTCAGCGCACAGAGGACCGTGCAACCTGCTCTCATAGGACTTAGCACAGACAGACTACATCACAGTACAGTCCTGGCTTACCCATCTCTCTCCTAGTGCTGTACTCTGTATTACAAGGAACTTCTTCCTCCCTTTCCTCCAGTTCTGGATGGGTTTGTCCTGTGAAGACACCAGTGAAAGATTAGAAAGCTAGAAACCCAAAGGAGTCAGGATATCTCTCCCCTCCTCTCAGCTTTCTGTGATGCTCCTGGACACCCCACAACAACCCCCCCCACCACCAACTCCCCCCAGCCCTCTGCAGCCCTGGAGCCGAAGCAGTTGCCTGCTCTTACGATAACCCCTGGGTGGCCTTACCACCCACTTTGGCATCTCGGTTTCCCCCTCATCAGGTAACCAATTCCCTGTAGTAAATGCCCTCTGGTTTAAAATGTAGAGTGATTCTGTTTGGCTAAGGGGATCCTGTCTCAGATACACCATCTCTAAATCAAGATCATCTAACTGGCATGGAGGCAACCAGTGCTTAATAAATTTTCATTTAAAGAATGAGTAGAGCCCTATTAAGCTCTATCTCAAGTTAGGCAACATAGGGAAAAAGGAGGAAGCATATCTCTGGAGATGTGAGTGGCTCCCACGGGTAGGTGATCACATGAAACATTTCAATCAGGCCGAGAAAGAAGTGTTTTATGTAGGGGCCTCTACAGAAACAGGCAGAAAATTCTCCCAAACTGACCCTGACCCCTGGCCTTCTTCACTAAGATCAACCAGTATTCCATTAAAAAGTTTCAGCCACAAAACGGGGCATTCTTTCCTTGTGATTCACATTACCCAGAAGCCTCTGGTTTCCCGGAATTTGTGTTAAGTAGTAGCTTTCAAAGATGATAATATTTGCCAACAATCCCTGGGGCACCACTTTACGTTTTCCTAAAACAAAAAGGGGATTATTTTGTCCGTATGTCTCATTTCCACAGGCTTTTGCATATGGTAGCTCTTCCCCCTCTGGCATTAAATAGCAATTTCTCCCATTAAATTACGAGAATGATGCTTCGCCTTTTAAACATCAGTTGTCAATTAAGGTTGACAAACAAGCTTCCTGACCTTCTCGTGAACATCTTACCCAGCATGTGGTTACTAATTTCTCACTCCTTTTGTGAAACACTGGTCACAGACAAGCAGGCAGAAATAAATAGGGAGCGTTTTCACCAGCTTCCTAACATCACTGTCTCAGTTCTCTGCGCCTGCATGGTCATCCAAACAATGATCTTTGAAGATCTGTAGGAAAAAAAATGATTAGAACATTGCGGGTCTAATCAAATCGAACAACGCTCTGTTGACAACTTGTTATTTTTCTCCTCCTGCCTTTCTCCATCCTTCTTCATAACGCAGGGGGTGTTTAATCACTCCCCCTCCTGCCGTGGATTAGTACGCCCAGATTCTGGCTTTCCGGTAAGGTCCAGTTCAAACACCAACATCTGCTCCCTGAGACACCCCAGCATGCTGTCCTCAGGGGAACTCCTCCTCCACTATCTTAGGCTGCATTCGTGGACATGACGTTCGTGAGCTTCATGAGGGCAGACACGAGGTCTCTATGCCCCTGTGGCTCTTATGTAGTAAGTGCTCCACACATAGATACCGAATTAATTCTTCAAGATCCACACCCCTTTCTGTATATATGTTTATCCATATGTGTTCACATACTTCCTTTTTTTTAATATTTTAATGTTTATTTTATTTATTTATTTATTTTTGAGAGAGAGAGAGAGAGAGAGAGAGACAGAGAGAGACAGAGAGAGACTGAGACAGAGTGCGAGCAGGGTGGGGGCAGAGAGAGAGAATGGAAGCAGGCTCCAGGCTCTGAACTGCCAGTACAGAGCCCAACTCGGGGCTCAAACTTGTGAGCTGTGAGATCATGACCTGAGCCGAAGTCGGCCGCTTAACCAACCGAGCCACCCAGGCACCCCTCACAAACTTTCTTTGGATAATTCAATATAGCAATCATCCAAAGCAAGCATCGTTATCCCCATTTTATAGAGGTGCAAACTGAGGGTCAGAGACAGTTCAGTAATCAGGTTACAGGCTGGTTGAGTTGCAGACCTTGCACTGAAATTCAAATGTGCCTGATTACCCAGGGCTCTTTTTACTACAGCACAGTGTCTCTTATGACTTCAAGCGGCTTGGAGTTTTCTCCACTTTCCAAAATCAACAGCACAGCACTATAATCCTTCTAGGGTTAGCATTAATTTTAATATCCATATTCCTTTGGGATTGTTTCTCTTTCTCCTCTTTACCTCGTGGTATGTGATGCTTGGGAAAGCCTTCTGCCTGTGAAGACAGCCTGTGATCTAGTTTTGTCCTCCCTTGGTTTCCTTTTCCATAGAGAACGTATTCTTGGACTTCTCTCAATTCTTATGGTTTAATAAAGCTTTCCCCAAACACACTGAAGGTTTTGTTGTCTGTATGCACGTCTCGTCCTTCCTACTGGTCACCCCTCCCTTATGATGGGCTGTGTCTTTACTAATAACATTTCACTTGAGTGTGAATTGACCGGCTTCCCCTTCACTTTTTCAATTATACAAGCAATACAAGTCCATTGTAGAAATGACAGAAAATTCATATAAATGAAAGGAAAATAGTGATAATTAGAAATCCCACCACTACGGGTGCCTGGGTGGCTCAGTCGGTTGAGCATCGGACTTCGGCTCAGGTCATGATCTCACAGTTCGTGGGTTCGAGCCCCGTGTCGGGTTCTGTGCTGTCAGCTCAGAGCCTGGAGCCTGCTTCAGATTCTGTGTCTCCCTCTCTCTCTGCCCCTCCCCTGCTCACACTCTCTCTCTCAAAAACAAATAAACATTAAAAAAAAAAAAACAAAAGAAATCCCACCACTCAGAGAAAACACTCTTACTACTCCAGTCTCCATCTTGCATTATTTTTACCCACATAAATACATTTGTGGGGTACCTGGCGGCTCAGTCCATACACTCTTGATTTCAGCTCAGGTCATTATCTCATGGTTTGTGGGATCGAGCCCCATGTAGAGCTCTGTGCTGTCAGCACACAGCCTGCTTGGAAATCTCTCTCTCTCTCTCTCTCTGCCCCTCCCCCACTCACATTCTCTCTCAAAATAAGTAAATAAATTTAAAAATAAATATATTTGTATATATCTATACATATTTTTAAGATAAAATTATATTATGTGCATAAGTTATTTTTAATTTAAAACTTGTTATTTAGTGTTCCATGGACATTAAAAAGAAGAACAAAATGTTTTATGTATTTAAAGAAATCTTATTGATTTATATTAAATTTATCTATAATCATAGATATAATCATAGATCTCTTTGGTCAGGTAAAAATTCAAAGGAATGATGCTAGTGTTTCCTTCCTCTGTTGTTTTGATTCTTTTCTTCACACATTATAAATAGATTTCGTATTATGTATTTTGTTGTTCAGTACACATTTTATTACAGTAATTTTATTGAAGTTTGTATAGGTCAACAATAAAACTGCAACCCTCCGTCTTAGTTGTTGATTTTTATTAAGAACATAAAAATTTTTTTATGTTACAATTGGCTATGTGGATTGAGTACCTACTGTGTACAAGACACAGAGGACACAGAAAGTCACCAACATACGTCCAGGTTGCTAGTCTTGCCGTTAATTCGTGCGCGGGCGTATTTGGATCCATTGGCTCCATTTCCTCTCTCCCTCTCAGGACTGTCCGCCATCTGTCCACACCGCACTCTTTCTTGTCTATCCATCACATGTCCGGTGTGCTCCTTCCAGTTCCCTTTCCCGCTGTGTTCTCAGAGCATCCTTTACCTGCCTTTCACTGAACTGACTTTATTCTTGGCAGCGTTGACTCTGTTCCTCATGGCTTCCGATGCCATCGGAATTTCTGTCCTGGTCTTACTGTCCCCCTGCATTTGAGTCTACGTTTCCCTTTCGTCCTCATCTTGCTGTCTCTCTGTAACATCTCTCTTCTCTTCTTCAGAAACTTCACAATTTCTTTAAGGGCCCCGAGAGAGAGCAAATGCTCCCTAAAATGTCATCGTCTTTCCTGAAATACACTCATCCTCTGTATCTGAATCGATGGCAATCCTCTGTTTGCAGCAGAATGTTTTGATACGTCCTGTTTTTGTTTTGTTTTATTGCTGCTTGCTTATTTTTAAAATCATTCCTTTAATTGAAAAATATATTGAGGATCTCCACAGGGCAGGCACCGGAAGGATAATGTTGAAAGGGAAAAAAAAAAAAAAAATTCTAGAACTAGCTTCTAGTCTCATTCTCTGGTGTGAAAGACAGACTTTAAGCAAGTAAGAAAACAAATATGAATTAGGACCAGGTATTAAAGAAAAAGAAGGGAGTCCTATGAGAGACCATACCCGGGGAAACTGCCTTAGATTGGGTGACCCTCTAAACCTCTTGGGAAGTGATATTTGAGATGAGATTTCATGGATGAAAATGAGCAATCCATATGAAGAGAGAGTGTAGGCGTGAACCAGGTAAAAAGAACAGCACATGCAAATGCCCTGAGGCCAGAAACCCTCTTGCTTTTCTCTGCCCTGATCACTCTGCAGGAGTTGCAGTGAAAGAGGCAGGCAAAACCAGGCCACACCCAGGCTGGTACAAGTTTGGGTGTTCTTGGAGATGCTACGAGAATTCACTAGGATCTCCAAGGAAAGGAGTGCATGATCTGACTGACACTTTAAATCCGTTGTGGCTGCTGCTGGGAAGCATGGGGTGGAAAGCCAAGTAGTCGAAGCAGAAGTCTGTTAGGCTGCAAAGTCAGTGATCCAAATAAAAAATTATAGTTTAGAGTATGGCAAAAGGATTCAAGATATATTTTGGAATTGGAATTTTGGATTAAGTGAACTGGGGTTAAATGGGGGTGCAGAGAGGTTTGTTAAACAAAAGGAAGAGGGGTGCCAGGGTGGTTCACTCGGTTGAGCGTCCAACTCTTGATTTTGGCTCAGGTCATGATCCCAGGGTCATGGGATTAAGCCTCAAGTTGGGCTATGCACTAAGCATGGAGCTTCCTTAAGATTCTCTGTCTCTCTCTGTCTCTCTCTCTCCCCCTCACCCTCTGCCCCTCTCCCCCACTCACACACATGCTTTCTCTCTAAAATAAAAACAAACAAACAAGAGGAAGAAATTGCCAGGCTTTAGGCTCAAGCAACCGGGTGGATGGCACCACTGTAATTGAGATGTGAAAGTCCTGCAGAGAAACAGCTTTAGCGCTGAGAATCAGGAGTTCAGTTTGAGACATGGTAAGTTTGTGATGCATTTGAAAAATAGACAAGATCAGGTCTTTACAGGGAAATCTTGGATGAAATTAAAAGTTGGGGAGTCCTCAGGACACAGAAGGTATTTAACATCACATGGATGGATTAGAGAATCGTGGGTAGAGGGGCGCCTGGGTGGCTCAGTCGGCTGAGCGTCCGACTTCAGCTCAGGTCACGATCTCGCGGTCCGTGAGTTTGAGCCCCGCATCGGGCTCTGGGCTGATGGCTCAGAGCCAGGAGCCTGCTTCAGATTCTGTGTCTCCCTCTCTCTCTGCCCCTCCCCCGTTCATGCTCTGTCTCTCTCTGTCCCAAAAATACATAAACGTTAAAAAAAAAAAAAATTAAAAAAAAAAAAAGAGAATCGTGGGTAGAGAGATAGAGAGAGATGAGTAGGTAGCAACACACCACAGCCTGAGGGACTCCCAAATTCAGACGTGTTGTAGGACAAAAAGAGGGAAGAGAAGAACCCACACACTAGAGTCACAGGAGCAAGGAAAGAAGGTGTTTGAAGAAGACAGAGTGGTTGACCTCTGTGTAAAATGGCAACGTAAAGATCCTTCTGCACACCTTTCCTCTTAGAAATCTGCACTGAACAAGAAAAATGAGAACAGAAACACAGATTCACAGATTCCAACCATAATGAATCCTGGAAATGTCTGTAGACCACAAAAATATGAAGAACAGAAAAGATAGGGCGGGACGGTTAGCACATGTCAGAGCAGTGAAATGTAACACTTCAGTGTGTGCCATGAGAGGCACTGACGAGAACGAGGTCAAACCCTGAAAAGATGCCAGAAGCAGAGGCGTCTGGTATTGTGCAGGCACACAGGGAGCTTTGGGATTTGGGATGTCTTGCTTGTCCATATGGATGGACACCTGATATGCGGAAAGACATCTCCACTAGAGGACAACCCATGAAGATCAATGGAATGTCTCGGGGAAAATCAGTGAAATGATAGGTTACAGGTGAATTTGACTCTGTGGAACATTATATTGAAAGGAAGGAGAAATATTAGCAAAAGTACAAGGTACAAGGAAATGGGCAAGTGAAATAAATCGGGCAATTACTAACTACAGGAAAAACAAAAGTCGTGTAAGAAACAATCAGTATGCTGCTTGGCAAAGCAGAGGGCAGTGTTTATTTAGTCCAGTGATATTAATACTTCATAATGATTTAACTAAAACCTGTGGTATAACCAGGAGGACTGGAAAAGCATCAGAATTGGTGTTTGGAGGACGTGTGTGCTAAACAGCATCTACCAAAATAGGAGGTCAATATAAGCTCTAAAATGAAAAAATAAAGAGATTGTGTACTGACATACTTACAAACATGGAGGTAAATACCAGATCCAATATTTACCCCCAAATAATGTACATGTGGAAATGTACATGGAAATGTACATGGACAAATCCAATATTTGCCCCCAAATAATGTACATGGACTCTCCCTGAGTCTCCTCACTGTTCCTGGGCACCCTTTAAACCTCCCCTTAAACACCAGCTGGAGGGCTGATGATATATGTTCTCATAACCATTCCAAAAGAAGTCTATAGAAGGCCAGAAAGAACTGAGGCCAAAGTCTGCCCCGGGTCACACTGGGGTGGGGTCATTTGTCTTTGTTGGTTGACTTCCATATTTCATTCCCTGTCATAGGAAGGCCATTTTCCACGTCAGTTTACTGTTTGGCTTGGTAGCTACTCTTGGTACATCCACTCATTTGGAACAGTGTCCCATCCTCTTGACGAGAAAGTAGGCATTCATGGCACTCCTGCTTGGGAAAGTCCTTATCTGTCTCTACGTGAAACCCGACGTCACTGAGACAATGGATCAGAGAAAATCCCCAACCTGCTTTTCATTGCTGTAAGCCGTGTGTCATATTCTTAATTTAGCCTTGTGTCCCACCCTACGTCAGCCTCGATCAGTGACTTAAGGGGATGCTGATAGAACCTGAAGAATTTCCTTCCTCCTCTGTGACTTCCATCTGGTCCCACTGCACTGGACTTAACAGACATACCTTGAATTTCATGCAGTGTGGTTGGCATCATTCCCTGGTTTCCACACAAATTAGCCTGGGGCATTTTGTTTTTGTTCCTTTAATGTCTTTTGGTCATTTCCAATTCTGAGAAAAGCTTCAGAAACCTACACATAAACTACCATCTTTGCCAAAAGTCTGTGGCAACAGGCACAGCTTCCTGATTCTCCGAAATGCGCTTCATTCATATCTGAAGATTCTTGTAAAATGTGTTAAAAATAGACCTTTTCGAATTCACAACCTAAAAAGGACTTATGTTTTAATGTGTACGAGACCACACCACCTCATCCTGTACCGATTCAATTACACATCGTTAGCAAGGATGTTTAAAATTCTAATGCAGGGGCGCCTGGGTGGCTCAGTCGGTTAAGCGTCCGACTTCAGCTCAGGTCATGATCTCGCGGTCCGTAAGTTCGAGCCCCGCGTTGGGCTCTGGACTGATGGCCCAGAGCCTGGAGCCTGCTTCCGATTCTGTGTCTCCCTCTCTCTCTGCCCCTCCCCCGTTCATGCTCTGTCTCTCTCTGTCTCAAAAATAAACGTTAAAAAAAAATTTAAAAAAATAAAATAAAATTCTAATGCAAATGAAAAGTGGTGTATTATTCAACCGCAAAAAGGAGTGAAGTATAACATGGATGAAACTGGAAAACAGTACGCTACGTGAAAGAAGCCAGACACAAAAGACCACGTATTGTATGAGTTCATTTCTATAAAATGTCCACTGCACATATCTATAGAGTCAGCAGGTGTGTTAGGGGAAACGGGGTGACTCCTAATGGATACAGGTAATGGAAATGCTTTGGAATTAGGAAGTGGTGATGTTCGCACAACTTTAATAAATACATTAAAAACCACTTAAAGTGCATATTTTGAAAGTGTGTGGGGCACCTGGGTGCCTCAGTCGGTTAAGCGACTGCATCTTGATTTCGGCTCAGGTCATGGTCTCACAGTCATGAGTTCGAGCCCCACATCAGGCTCTGCACTGGGCTTGGAGCCTGTTTGGGATTCTGTCTCTCTTTCTTCTGCTCCTCCTCACTTGCACACGTGTGCGCGCTCTCTCAAAAAAAAAAAAAAAAGTAAATAAATAAATAAAAATTAAAAATTGAAAAAATAAAAACAAAAAGAAAGGGTAAATTTTATGGTATGTGAATTACATCCCAATAATTAAAAAAAAAATTCTCATGCGATCTCAGTGGGGCTTGAAACTTTCTGAAGAATTTCAAGCCATGGCACGCACAATTGAATACAAAAAAGAATGCATAGAACTACGGACAAAGTGCCATGCCCTAAAGCTTACCTAATCTAGGGTTTTATGTACCAATAATGGAATCAAAAATATTATTAAATGGTACCCCCCAAAATTCTGAAATGGGTACCGTGTGCTACTATTTGTATAGAAAAGGGGAAAAGTGGGTACATAAACCTTTTATATATGGATAAAATATCTTTAGGCAATACACAAGAATTGGTAACAGTGTTACCTCCAAGGAAAACTGGCTAAGGAGCGAGTAACAAGGTGGCAAGATTTTTCACCATATCTTTATGCTGTATATACCATATACACTATGTGCTTTTCACCTCTGATTTTCAGCCATGTGAACGGAATAACCACTCAAAATAAATCAAAATTAAATTATTTTTGCCTGCTTACAGTTTAGGTCATATTTCCAGATTCAATTGCCACTGTAAGTGTGGATTTCTCTATTTCTCCTTTCAATGCCACTGGCTTTTGTTTCATATATTTGAAGCTCTGTTATTACATTTATACACATTTAAAGCAATTATGGCTTCTTGGTGAATTGGCCTCTCTTACATTAAGAAATGCTCCTCTTTCCCTCTTTATCCTTCATAATAGTCCTTGTGTTTAAGTTTACATTGTGTTGTTTGCTTTGTATTTAAAAATCAGTTATCGAATTTGACAATCGTATTCTCTTTTACATTATTTAACACATGATAACAGTTATAGAAACTATTTTAAAATTATTTTCTTTCTCCCATTTTTTAATGTTTATTTATTTATTTTGAGAGAGAGAGAGAGAGAGAGAGAAAGAGAGGGAGACAGACATAGCATGAGCGAGGGAGAGGCAAAGACAGAGAGGCATAAGAGAATCCCAAGCAGGCTCTATGCTGTCAGTGCAGAGCCCGACTCAGGCTCAAACCCACGAACCGTGAGATCATGACCTGTGCCAAAATCAAGAGTTGGATTTCTTAACCAACCAAGCCACCCAGGCACCCCTTAGGATTTTTTTTTTTTTAATGTTTTTTATTTATTTTTGAGACAGAGAGAGACAGAGCATGAACAGGGGAGGGGCAGAGAGAGAGGGAGACACAGAATCGGAAGCAGGCTCCAGGCTCTGAGCCATCAGCCCAGAGCCCGACGCGGGGCTCGAACTCATGGACCGCGAGATCGTGACCTGAGCCGAAGTCGGACGCTTAACCTACTGAGCCACCCAGGCGCCCCAGGATTATTTTCTATTGACTTTATTAACTATTATTGCTGGGCCTGGTTCTCTTCGTTGATTTTTTTTTTTAATAGCCTTAAAAAATCTTTTTTTTCAATTTTATTTTTCTGAGAGAGACAGACAGACAGAGCATGAGTGGGAGAGGGGCAGAGAGAGAGGGAGACAGAACCCAAAGCAAGCTATAGGCTCTGAGCTGTCAGCACAGAGCCCTTGCAGAGCTCGAGCCCACGAACCGTGACATCATAACCTGAGCCGAAGTCAGACGCTTAACCTACTGAGCCACCCAGGCGCCCCATAGTCTTTTGTTTTTTTTAAGTAGTTCTAGGTTCACAGCAAAATTTAATGGAATGTGCTCCTACACCCCCTGCCTCAACAAATGCATAGTCTCCTCCACTCCTCCTAGGCCAGGGTGGAAATTTTGTTACACCCAATGAACCTACACTGATATGTCATTGTCATCCAAAGTCCACAGTTTAGAGATCACTCAGTGTGTTCACATTCTATGGGTTTTGACAAATGTGTAATGACATACAACTATCATTATAGCATCATACAAAATAGTTTCACTGCCCTAAAATTTTCTTTGCTTCACCCATCCATTCCTCCTTCACCCTTAACTCCTGGCAACCACTGATCCTGTAACTGCCTCCATATTGTTGCCTTTTCCAGAATGTCATATAATTGGAATATATAGCCTTTTCAGATTGGCTTCTTTCACTTAGTAATATATGTTTAAGGTTCTTCCAGGTCTTTTCAGGGTTGTATATTTCATTTCTTTTTAGCGTTAAATAATATTCTATCGTCTGATGGACCACAGTTTATTTACCCATTCACCTACTGAAGGACATCTTGGTTGCCTCCAAGTTTGGGCAATTATAAATAAAACTGCTATACACATTTGCGTGCAGGTTTCTGTGCGGATATAAGTTGTCAACTCCTTTGGGTAAATCCCAAGGAGCCCGATCGCTAGATCATACGGTAAGACTATATTTAGCTTTGTAAAACACCACCCAACTGTCTTCCAAAGTGGCAGCACCATTTTGCATTCCCACCAGCAGTGCATGAGAGCTCCCACTGGTCTCCATCCTCACCAGCATTTCGTGCTCTCAGTGTTTTGGATTTTCCCCTCTGTAATAAGCATGTGGGGGTATCTCACTGTGGTTTTAATTTGCAGTTCCTTGAAGACACAGAATGTGGAACAGCTTGTCCCCTGCCATCTGAGTATCTTGTTTGGTGAGGTGCCTATTTGGATCTCTTGCCACTTGTTTATTTATTTTTCTTCTTGTTCTCTAATTTTTTGTATGTTTCTGTATATTTTGAATAATAGTTCTTGATCCAATGTGACTTTTGCAAATATTTTCTCTCAGTGTGTGGCTCGATTTCCCATTCTCTTGACAGTGGTTTTCGCAGAGCAGAGGCTTTAGTTTGAATGACATCCAGCTTATCAAACGTTTTTTTTTCGTGGATTGCGCTTTTGGTGTTGTATCTAAAAAGTTATCACCACACCCAAGATCATCTAGATTTCTTCTTATGTTATTGTCCAGGAGTTTTACACTTTTACATTTTACATGTAGGTCTCTGAACTACTTTTAGTTAATTTTTGTGATGGGTGTGAGGTATGTATTTAGATTCAGTTTTTGCACGTGGATGTCCAGTGTTTCAGCACCAGTTGTTGGAAAGACTATCTTGTGGTGCCTGGGTGGCTCAGTCGGTCAAGTGTCCAACTCTTGGTTTTGGCTTAAGTCATGATCTCACGGTTCTTGAGTTTGAGCCCCACATCAGACTCTGTGCTGACAGTGTGGAGACTGCTTGGGATTCTGTCTCTCTCTCTCTCTTTCTCTCTCTTTCTCTGTCCCTCCCCTGTTTGCTGTCTATCTCTCTCTCAAATAAATAAAAATAAACCTAGAAAAAAAAAAAGGATTTTTTCCATCATATTGCCTTTCTATCCTTGTCAAAGATCTGTTGATTATATTCACAGGGGTCTATATCTGGGTTCTCTAATCCTGTTTTACTGATATATTTGTTTATTCTTCTGCCAAGAGTATCCTGTCTTCATTGCTGCAAATTTAAGTGGGATAGTGTCAGTCCTCTGATTTTGTTCTTTTCCTTCAATTTTGTGTTGGTTATTCTGGGTGTTTTGCTTCTCCACATATATTTTAGAATCATTTTGTCCACATCCACAAATTGAGATATTGATTAGGATTGCATTGACTAGGTAGACATGTTAACAATATTGAGTCTCCTTATCTTTAAAAATGGAAAATTTCCCCAATAATGTAGTTCTTCTTTGATTTCCTTAGTCAAGTTTATAATGTTCCTTATACTGATCTTGTTACTATGTTTTTAAGATTTATATGTAAGTATTTCACGTTGGGGGTGGGTGTTGTTAATGTAAATTGTATTGTGTATTTACTTCAATTCCACCGGCCCATTGCTGGCACACAGGAAAGCGATTGGCTTTTTATATTAAACTTGTACCCTGCAAACTTGCTATAATCAGGTATTAGTTCCAGGAGGTTTTTGTTGATTCTTTTGGATTTTCTACATAGACAATCACGTCATCTGCAAAGACAGTTCTATTTCTTCCTTCCCAAACTCTATACCATTTATTTGTTTGTTTGTTTGTTTGTTTGTTTTTACCTTATTGCATTAGCTAGGACTTCCAGTATGATGTTGAAAACAAGGAGTGAGAGGGCTCATTCTTACCTTATCCCTGATCTTAGCAGGAAAGCTCCTAGTTTCTCACCAGTAGGGATGATGTCAGCTTTGGGTTTTTGTAGATGTTCTTTATCAAGTTGAAAATGTTCCCCTCTACTCCTAGTTTGCTGAGGCTTTTTATCATGAGTGGGTTATTGGTTGATTTTTCTCCTGGTGCTGGGTCATATCTCCCTGAGTTTTGTACACTGAATGTAATCAGACACCTGGACGTATACAGCAGAAGGGCTACTTGGCAAATAGCCAGTTGTCTAGGGTGACTGGAAAGTAGGATGTGGGATGATGAAAATGGAAAGATAAGAGCAGCCAGACCATGGACGTTTTTGTAGGCTATGCTAAGGATTGAAGAGTTTATCTGGAAGAAATACCCAAGCTTGTTTGTGTGCTAATGGGAACAATCCATCAAGCACAGTGGAAAAATTGCTGAACAAAGAGATGAGATGATTGAAAAAAAAAGTTTGTGACCACTAGGAGAGATAGCATTTGGGCCAATATGAAGAACTTGGTCTTTGAAATGAACTAAGTTTTCCCTTTCGTTGTAACCAAGAAAAGAATCCAAGAGCATGGGTACTGATTCTAGGAGGTTATTCGATTCTGTGGTAGGAATATGAGCACTAGCATGAAATTACTTAAATGCCGTCCATAAAATAGAAGTTTAGGTCATCAGTCAAGGTTATGGAGGTCTGAAGAGTGAGAAGATATGAAGTAGTCACCTTGGAGAATGAGAAAGTAAATTTGCCAGGAAAAAATAGGACTGCCGACTGGTGGGAATGTTTCAGTGGTGGCAGTCAATGCAGAGTGAAACCAGAAAGCGCAGTTGTGTTCTACCCTTTGATGTTCAGCTGCCGACACATAGACAGATAGATTGGAATTTGCCAGGCAAATGACTGAGAAAGAAAGTGTCAAAGAAATCAAGAATGTGCTACAAAAGAATGATTGTAATGAAGAACCATGAAATGGGTATGAATATATGTAAGGCTATAAGGGGAGAAATTAATAATAAAAAAAAGTGGTAGGGTGAATAGTGGTGGTACAAGACAAAGTGAGTGCAAATATCGCAGTCATACAGGGTAGGTAGGAGGCTCAAAACCAGAGATTCGGGTGACTGACGATTAGAAATAACATGATGATAATGGGAGCTGCTGGTTGAGGCAGAGGGGAGAAAACAACGGATAGAAGTGATTGGGTCCGGGAACTGTTGCATAGAAAACCTACCAGAAATCATGGCAGGATTAAGGGATGGGGGGAAACAGTAAGCAAGATACTGTAGTCCTCAGGGAAGAAGAGTAGATGACCAGGAAATTGCACCATGAAGGGGTTCGGATTGGAAAATCTAACGGTATAAACTTCAGAGGAGATGGACACATGTGTGTGTGTGTTGTGTGTGTGTGCGCATGCGTGCACACGTTCTTGTTTTTTTGGTTTTCCGGACAAGAGAGGTAACAATGAGGAGCAAGATCCATCCCTATCCCATCATCCCACCCCTACAAAATCTTACAAAAGGAAAGGAAAGGTAAAATCAGCTTCCACCTTACATACACACACAACAGAATATTACTCAGCAATGGAAAAGAATGAAATCTTGCCGTTTGCAACAACGTGGATGGAACTAGAGTGTATTATACTAAGTGAAATAAGTCAGAGAAAGACAAATATCCTATGATTTCACTCATATGTGGGATTTAAGAAACAAAACAGATGAGGGGCGCCTGAGCGGCTCAGTCGGATAGGCATCCGACTCTTGATTTCAGCTCAGGTCATGATCTTATACTTTGTGGGTTTGAGCCCCGTGTCAGGCTTCTCTGCTCCAAGCGGGGAGCCTGCTCGAGATTCTCTCTCTCGGCCCCTCCTCCCATCTCAAGATAAATAAACATTAAAAAAAAGAAATGCAACAGATGAACATAGGGGAAGGGAAGGAATAAACAAGATAAAAACAGAGAGGGAGGCAAACCATAAGAGACTCTTAAATACAGAGAACAAACGGACGGTTGCTGGAGGGGAGGTGGGGTGGGGGGGATGGGCTAAATGGGTGATGGTCATTGAGGACGGCACTTGTTGGGATGAGCACTGGGTGTTGTATGTAAATGATGAATCACTGGGTTCTACTCCCGAAACCAATACTACACTGTATGTTAACTAACTTAAATTTAAAGAAGTGAGGTTTTTTTTTTAATAAAAAAAATCACCTCCCATTAGAGAAGACTACAGGGGAAGCTGTGCCTTTGGGGTACAGGCAGCTATAAGCTGTGGAGTACTAATACCAGTGAATATCATGAAATAGAAGAAATCACCAAGGAAGGCTGTTGGTATAGAAGAAAGGAAGAGGGAGAGGTTTTGCATCCTGGAGAACAGTGACATCAAAATCTTACCCCTAAGTTTTAAATATTATGTATGAAAATAACACGTGCATAATTTTAAATCTCAAACAATACTCAAAAGTTTATAATAAAAAAACCAGATTCCTACCTTTGCCCCTCTCCATGACTACAGTCTCCAGAGACAATGTCTCAATTGGACCCTCACCTTTTCTTGTTAATCTGTCTCTACATATTGAACTCCACATCATAGTTCTACCTCTTTATTCATCGATATCAGGTGTTAGGTGTTAGCTGGTGACTTCCTAATGATGGCGGAGAAAGACTTAGCTCTCGCACAACACACCTCTCTACCCCACCACACCACCCAACCAACATCTCAGCAATTTTTGGTGAAATCATTAATCGGTGTTTACACTTTAATAATGTATAGTAATGCTTCTGAGGAAACTGATAGTCATTTGTAAGCATAGATCCTATCTTATTCAACATTTCATTTTTCCTGGAGTTGATAATGACCCCATGTTTTCATTTGCTTGACACTCTAACGTGCCTCTGACACTCTGACATATTTTTTTTACAAAATTCTCCAGCATCTCTGTCACCTACCTACTGGTAACTTTTTGCATGCACTCAAACACACTGGTTCCATTTTTTCCCTCCTGGAGACCTGAGTCCTCCCGGAGGACTCCACATTTCTGGTTCAATCTGGACTGGTTTTTCTCTAGGCCTGCTATGTAGCTTTTATTTTTAGGACTTCCCTTTGCTGCCCTCCCTCCCCTTTCCCAGATCCTGTGTCTTCCTGTTTCTTGGTTTACTTCTGCATTTTCATAGAACATATTCTCCCATACCTTGCCAGGAAAGTTGCATAGGAGATAAAGATTCTGAATCCCTAAATATCTGAAAATGTGTATATTCCACTACTATACTTGATTGATAACTTGATGAGGTCTAAAATATTTCTAAATAGACATATTATTCTACATGTGATTCTTGAATGCATTTGTAACTAAATTAATATGGTAAATGTTATAAATAGGAAAATGAGTGAATGAGATGTGAGGAAGTTGAGACAAGGGTAAATTTTTTTTTTAACTTGATTTTAAAAAGACAGAGGAGAGGGGGATGGACAAAAAGGATGAAGGGAAGTGGGAGATACAGGCTTTCAGTTATGGAATGAATAAGTCATGAGAATAAAAGGCACAGCACAGGGACTCTAGCTAATGGTACTGTAATAGCGTTGTGTGGTGACAGATGGTAACCACACTTGTGGTGAACATAGTGTGATGTATAGAGATATCGAATCACCAGGTGCCTGGGTGACCCCATTGGTTAAGCCTCAGACTCTTGATTTTGGCTCAGGTCATGATCTCATGGTTTGTGGGATCGAGCCCCACCTCAGGGATGCCTGCTTGGGATTCTCTCCCTCTCACTCTGCTCCTCCCCTGCTCACGTGCTCCCCCTCTCTCTCTTTCTGTCTCTCAAAATAAATAAACAAACAAATAAATAAATAAAACAAGCTTTTTCAAAAAGAGATGTCAAATCACTATGTTATACACCTGAAGCTAATGTAACATTGTGTATCAACTATACTTCAATAAAAAATTAAAAATTGATTAAAAAAAAAAATAGAGGAGAGTGATACCTAAACAGAATGCAAGGTAGGGAAGGTTTTTTTCTTCCTTTGCAAAGAAAAAAAAAAAAAAAAGGATTTAAGAATATTTAAAAGAATATTTAATAAACTCTTTAAGAAATGACCAAAGGAGATTGAAATGTCAAAAATAAGATGAAAAAGAGGTAATTCAATAAAAAATGGTCTAGGTCCTGGGGAAGAGAGGACTAAGAACACGGTAGAGAAGTCTGCCTTCAACAAGAGGAAGAGTATTTTTCATTTTGCATCTCAGGGAGGCAGATTGAAGGAGGGAGAGGGCTGGGTGATGATAGGACAGAAGTTGGGAGCCTTTGGTTCTCCAGTAAAAGATCAGGCCAAGGTAGGTCTGAGGGAGAGAAGGGGGGAAGGTGGGAGGGAGAGAAGGGGGGAAGGTGGGAGGGACAGAATGGGCAGATGGAGAAGGTTTGGGGAAGGGGAGAGAGCTGGGTGGAGGGGAGGGAAGGAGGATGTGATTGCAGGCAGTCCTGGGTTACAAAAATAATTGCTACTCATCACCCAGGCCTCCACAGAGTCCTAAGGGTCAGATGGCAGGCACATGAGATCAACACTTGACAGGCAGGGGCGGGTCTGCATGGGAGGTGCAGGACTGGAGAGAGAGTGCCTCTGCTCTCTTTGCACCTAAGGGGTCCACTTCCCCACAAGTGGACCTCCCACCAGGAGATGGGGAGATGGGGTGGTTAAGGGC
The DNA here is from genome assembly GCF_046562875.1 of Panthera onca. NCBI lineage: Eukaryota > Metazoa > Chordata > Mammalia > Carnivora > Felidae > Panthera > Panthera onca. The sequence goes on from NC_138349.1 coordinate 81,376,680, forward strand.
CTCCCGGCAGGTCTGCTTCAGTGACGAGCCCTGTGGAGCCGTTTCAGAATCATGCTGCACAGGTGGTTAGGGGACACAAGGAAGTGAGAACACGCTTACCAACTTGACAGGCAAGGTGTTTTACAAAGGGTTTGTCGTGTGTAGTTTTCTCTCGCAAGCCGTGACTCACACAAGAGCACTGCAGAGTAAGTTTCGTAGCTCGCCGTGTGTCCAGGGAAATCTAGTGCATGCTCTGAAAAGTTGCACCTGCGGACCCTGCATTTTACAGACCAAGACCTTGGGGCACCGAATGGATAGGTAAGGAAGGCCACAGAACTAGAAAATGGTGGCAGTGAGCTGCTGCAAAGCCTGAGTCTTAAACCATCATCCATTTTACCTGAAATACCCACACGCATTTTGTATGCTCTCATTCACTCAATTAGTACACACTGAACATTCTCTGCTTGAATCCGGGAACGGAGGAAAGTCCCCCGTTCTTGTCCTATGTCAGGCATTCCTTTGGGCCATTTCCCTCACCTGCTACCACTGACAAATCCTGGGAGCAGAGCTGAAAGAACCTTAGCACTCACCCAAGTGCAGATGGAGAACCCAGTATAGCCCAGCTGCATAGCACACGCAGTCTTCTGTGAGGCTGTCTTCTCAAAACTGTGACCCGGGTTCTGCTTGCAAACCTCAAAAAGTAAAATTAAAAGTAAATTTGTGTTCTTCTTCAAGTTACTGTTCTTTTGTTGGAAACTCTGTTAGCTAGAACAGCACTGTCTAAAAGAAATATAAGGTGAGCCATCTAATGTAATTTTAAGCTCTCTAGTAGCCACGTATTTTTTAAAAATACCGATGAAATTAATTTAATAATACTTTAACATAGCCCAATGCATCCAAAACTTATCTTTTGCAACATGAAATTAATATGAAAATTACTGATGGGATATTTTACATTCTATTTTTCATATGAAGTCTTCAAAATCTGGTGTGTAACTTACACTGAGAGCAAATCGCGATTTAGACTAGTCCTAGTTTGAGTGCTCAATAGCCATATGAGGCTAGTGGCTTCAGTAATGGACCTCACGGAGATAGGAGGTTATCCGCCGTGAGGCAAACTGGCATCTCCCAAATCCCATTTGTCAACTCTGGTTATGCTCCATGGCATAGGAGAGCACAACTCCGTCCCTTTCAGAGGCCTTAACTTCTTTAATATGACAGATATCAAGCGTAGGTCTAGAATCGAAGTCACTTGCCCAAGGGCAGCCACTGAGTTGGTGGAAAACCAGGATGAACACATTTTCAAGTGTCCCGACTCCTAATGCTATGATCTTCCCATAATGCCATGCTACTTCCTCATATGTGCCCCTCAGAGCTGCCATTTTCCCAACACCACATTTTGCATATGGTAGGTATTCTATAAATTTTCTTTTATGAGAAATTATATTATGTATAATTTCTTTATGTTTGATTTTCTGATCAAAAGCAACATGTGCCATTTTGTACAAGCAGTACCCACACAAATTACTCTTCAACTGTCTTTATGTAGTTATTCAAATAGCTCAGTGTATATACCATGTGACACATTGTGTCACATGATCAGAAAGAAAAAACGATATTTGAGATGACTTCCTAGCCTTCACCACATCTGGCAATCACAGAATTATTTTGTAATGTTAAGCTACCTGCTACGGAAGATCCCGTAGTCTTTTTCTGGGAATCAGAGTTACCCAGAATACATCCCTCTGGAGAGGCAAGGCAGTCTTTTATCATTCTTACATGTCTGAACTCTCTCCCATTCCCCCACTGCTAGTGATTCTGAGACCTCGTCTTCAAGTTCCTTCAGCACCCTGAAAATTAATTTGTTTGGACCTTTAGACAAATGTTTTCTAACTTGCTTCTCCCCAATCTAAGCTCTTACGCCAGTGACCCTCAAAGTGTGGCCTATGGCCCCAGTGGGATACCGAGACCCTTTTGGAAAAACAATTAACAGTATGTATTTTCGGTGATAAAATTCAAGCTTTCAAGTAAAAATAAATATTTTAAATAACTTGTTTCTGCTACTATGAACTTGATAGCTTCCCAGTATTTAAAGACTTTTCTGCTGAGCTCAAGATGATATTAGCATATGTGCTTTTCCCTTTTTTACATTTACAATGAAATGTGTCCACATTTGGAAGATCTATACAAATGAGTGAGCCAATATGTTCCAAATAATCCATGCATGATGTTACAAAATTATACATGGGTAAAAGACCATTCAAAGAACAAGATAAAAGCAACAGGTTTGAATTAAACAGAGCACAAAAAGTTCGATGAGGTTTCCCAATCCCACACTGCAACAACCTTTTTAAAAATTACAACTTGAGTTTGATGATACCAGGTAAGAATACCTACAACTATCTGAAAAGGCTCTTAAAATACTTCTCCCTTTCTAACTACATATCTGTGTACAGAAGCTCTATTTTCTTTATATACTACAACCAAAACAACATATCACAACTGATTAAATGCAGAAGCATATGTGAAAATCCAGCTGTTTTCTATTAAGTCAAGTATTAATAGATACTTGGGGAAGAAATGTATTTTCTTTTTAAAGAAGTCATCCTCATCACCAAAGTTTTGTTTTGGAAAGCATAATTATCTTCATTAAAAAATGTTATTTATGTTAATACGTACTGAGTTTATTGTTATTTTTAATTAATAAATATTTCTCAGGTAATAATGTCACGGATTTAATTTCGAATAGAGTAAAATATCAGTAAGTATAAATAACCCACATGAACAAAAGCTCTTTGAGGTCCTCAAGAAATTTCAGGAGTTTAATGGGGCGCCTGGGTGGCGCAGTCGGTTAAGCGTCCGACTTCAGCCAGGTCACGATCTCACGGTCCGTGAGTTCGAGCCCCGCGTCGGGCTCTGGGCTGATGGCTCGGAGCCTGGAGCCTGTTTCCGATTCTGTGTCTCCCAATCTCTCTGTCCCTCCCCCGTTCATGCTCTGTCTCTCTCTGTCCCAAAAATAAAATAAAACGTTGAAAAAGAAGAAAAGAAATTTCAGGAGTTTAAAAGAATCCTGAGACTGTGCTCGCTTTGGCAACACATATACTAAAATTGGAACGATACAGAAAGATTAGCATGGCCCCTGCACAGGGATGGCACGCAAATTCGTGAAGCATTCCATATTTTTAATAAACCCTCTTTGCGGCCAAAAAAGAAGAATCCTGAGACCAAAAAACACGAGAACCACTGCTTTGACTACTATTCTACCCTTTGTGGCTTGAAGGCTATGCCCTTTTAAAATAACCTGAGCGGCGCCTGGGTGGCTCAGTTGGTCAAGCATTCGACTCTTGGTTTCTGCTCACGTCGTGATCTCGTGGTTCGTGGGATCAAGCCCTGCATCAGGCTCTGCGCTGACAGTGTGGAGCCTGCTTGGGATTCTCTCCCTCTCTCTTTGCCCCTCCCCTGCTCATGCTCGTACTCTCTCTCACACACAAACTTTAAAAAAAAAAACGAAACATGAAATTTCTCCTTTAGTTGCTATAGGAAGTAACATATGTAACACGTGGTTAGTGGCTTAGGCTTGGCGATCGGGCTGACCTGAACTTCAGTCCTGGCTCTGCCACTTACTAGTTTTTCTAGGCTCAACGGTCACTGAACGTTTCTATACCTCGATTCCTAACGCGTAAGATGGATATAACTGTGCTTCCTATCTTGTAAGAATTAAATGGCAACACTTGTTAAACTCTTAAATCCAGAATTATCACCAGCATTACAAGAATTTACACTACCTCTTAAGAGCAATATGGTGCTAATGTAACAATGGGAGGTATTCTAAAGCCTTGAAATTCTCTTCCTTCAGCAGGAAGTCATTTTTCCAAACATAATATACCAGTTCAATCTTACTCCCAATTCACCTTAATGATTTCTCGTAACAGATTCCTAAGTACTAACAGCATTTTTTTTTTTTGTTATAAAATTGAAAAGCATGTATTGTGCCTACAAGATAGGTCAATTTTCATACAGCATCACTGTAATAACATCTATATTTAGGGAGAGGTCCTATTACAAAAGCTGAATCAAAGAGTTAACATGAGCAGGCGAGCCAATCAATTTCCCAGGCGCTGACTCTGATGATGAGCTTGGCAATTACCTAGTGATGACACTCCTATGTTTCAAAACTGCTTTGACTGCAGGTACACAACTTAATGGAGCCGATTGGGAAACTTTTCTTTGTCAATGCATGCATCACCTTGGACATTGTAAGTCGCAGAACATATGTGACATGTTTTCTACATAGTAAGCCTGTGTAAGACGCTGTAGTAGAAAATTTGCATAATCATTACAGTTGGGCCTATGATAATGCTAATTCCTTACTCAACGTAATTGACAAACAGCAGGAATTTCTTCATATGTATCTCAGGAAGCCACAAGAATGTACTTGGATTAATATCTTATTGGGGCTCCCTGTAGCTAATTACAGTCAGATACATTTTGCTTTTCAAAGCCTCATCCACCTTTAAGACTTTAAAGGCATCATTAAAGGAACACTTACTAATTTACTTTCAAATTTGCTGACTCTTTCATTTCCATTTTTCTATTGCCCATCTAGTCGTTTTTAAGTTCAGATATTGTATCTTTTGCTATAGAATTTCCATGTGATTCTTTTTTACAATTTCTCTGCTGAGAACTTCTATCTTTCTGTTCAAGTGTGTTTATCTTCCATCTCATGGGCCATAATTATAACAGTTGCTTTTATGTCTGATAATTCTAACATCTGGTTTATCTCGAGGCTGGCATCTCTTGATTGACTTTTTCCTTGGAAATTGGTCACATTATCCTGGTCTTCCTACTTAAGCAATTTTGGATACTGGGCTGTGTCAACTCCGGGTCTTACTAAAATTGTCTGAGAAATATTTTGTTTGTTTAAGCAGGCAATCAACCCAATTAGGCTCAGATTGCAAATCCTGTGTTACTTTCTACGAACAGTAGTTTTGATCTCATTTTCATTTCTTGCCGACTTTGCCAGAGTTCCTTGGGTCTGCCTTGTGCACACCAGCTCAGGAGTGAGCCCAGGACATGTGGAAAGTCATACACACAGTGAGAGAGGGTCCCCCTTTCCAGCTCTCCCCTCTTAAGGACTTTCCCATTCCCCCCACTCCATGCTCTTTGGCCAACAGGAGAGGCTTCTCCTGGCTCTTTGGACTGGCAGCTGGATTTCTTGCATAGAAAATCCAGAGTAAACCTCCACTGATGTACATCTCCATAAGTGGGGCTGACCCCTGGCGCAAACCTGTAAGAGAAAAGAGAAAGAAAAAGAAAAAGGGAAGGGAAGCATCCTCATAGAGGCTGCTTTTCCAAGTTCTGAGTCTCCTTCACAATCCATCTGAGTTCTTAGGTATTTGCTTTTTTGTGTGTGGTCCAGAAACGTTTAGTTGCTGTTCACAGAAGAAATGGGCTTGAGAGGAATCAGAAGCTTCCCCACCTACTTCTCCAAGTTTTGTCTTCCACGCCTCTCCATGTCCCTCTCCCTGTTCTAGCTTTTCTCTTCTTACAGCTTCCTCAACGGCCAGGTTTGTTCCCACAACAAGCCACCCTGCTTGCTTTGCCCTCTGCGTAAACTCTGTTTCCCAATCTGCAATCTAAATGACCTGTTCTGATTCCACACCACCATAATTCCAACTAGATACCAGGCATGCGGCATATACAGATGCACCTGATAGATGGCTAGATGGACTGCTTAACGGGAACCAATTGCTTTAAACAACAGTGTATTTGAAGTTCAGTTGAAAATAAGGTACAAGTTCATTCAACAGATCTAAGACCAAAACAGCAAACTTTGCTCTCATTCTGAGTCTTGATACAAACATATGTGCCAACACCTTACCATCTTACCTCCCAAGAACTTTGCAAGATTGAGTTGTTTCTCTTTCACGGCGCGAACAGCGGTTAAGTATTTCTCTTCTTTGTTCATCTTGCAGGACTTAAAACCTTGTACTCAAATTTGCTTTTCTTCTGTCAGTAATAAAGGATACAGGCATGACTCCATTACGACCGGTTGTTCACGCTTTTGTTTTTGGTTTGCTTTGTGAATTTGATTTTAGTTAAGAGGTGGTATCATAGTATGGTAAAAATTTGAACCTGGGTTCAAATTCAGTTCCCTACTTACTGGTTGTGAGGCCTGGGCAGCTTGAACACTTTCAGTTTTTGTGCACAAATTAGGATGAAACCACACACCTTGAAGGGTGGGTAAGGCATAGGAAACGTCTACTACAGTGTTGGGCACAAGAGACGGGCACCAAGTATTTTCCTGCAAGTCCTCCAGTACTAAGAGTTAGCATGAGCTCCCCCCCAGGGCTCTTTTCTTCCCTTTTCCTCCCTTTCTTACCTCAGCTTCCTTTCTCTCTGCTCTGTTATTTTGGTCCCTAGGTAGGTGACTTATCACAGAACTCCTATGAATTTTAGACATGCATCTCCAGGTTTTCTGAGAGAGCTGTGTTGAACTTTCTTGAGGAAGATTCAAGTTGCTTGAGATTTTCAAGTACCTCCTCGCAGGGATTTTACCTCAGTTGATCAGGTTTATAGTGGTATTTTTGTTTTAACATTATTGGATTTTTTGTTGTTGTTGTTGTTGTTAATGGAAACAATGGCCTCAGTCTTCTCCAAGGACAACTCAACACATGAAATGGTGTCTGCTGAGTCTGGCAAACGGGAAATTTAATTTATGCCTACTCTTTTACCAAAGACTAAGAGTTATTTCCCCTTTCAAACATTCATTTGATGTACAGTACTAATAATTCTGAGAAGCCCATGCATTATTCATATGAATTGTGATGGCTATACGCAGTAAATAAGGATTAGCTAATTAATGACTTAAAGAACACTTACAGTTCCCTTGTTGAAGATAACCATGTAAAATGTTGAGCTGCCCTGCCAATGATATCTTCATGAAAATATTGAATAAAATGAAATAGTTTGCTAATTTTCACATCCACCCGTAAAACTTATATACATTGGTCTTCCTTACAGATAAGGATTGGAAAATTAGGAGATCTGTAATTTCAAAAACATGATTATAATTGAAAAGAGAAGCATAAACATGACTCTCATCTGTTATTTTTCCTAACTTACAGGTCACGAGGTATCCCAGTATCAGTTGCTTGGACTACTTGAGCTCAGTTTTAATACATAAAAAGCATCGTCATACTTAGGGTATTTTTATAGACTATATTTTTGATAAGCTTCGTAATCTCTACAGGTCACATTTAATGGAATATTATTAAATAGAAAAGCATAACTAAATCTTGCCCCAAGTCTCCGGTATTTCAAGTGGAATAAAAATATGGCTAATTCGTTGCAAATTAAGTTTGAGGCTTATTTATCATTACTATTGGAATATTCTTCCAAATTCCAATGAGGTAGGTTTAAGAGACATGCCCAGTAAATAATGTTTAATCTTCAGGCCGAGACCAAAGGATGTACACAAATATTTCTTCTAAACTTACATGACCATTTTTCTCATGTTGGGGAAACCTATTCAGCTACCTTAAGTTTTTTCTAAAGCAAAATAAAATGTAAAAAAAACAAAAACAAAAAAACAACTCATCAGAGTCAGAATAGAAACGAAATGCAAAATTTCCGAAGGAAAGTGTCTTTAAAATCACTTAGAATTGTATTTTAAATTAAGAAAAGAGGAAAAGCTAATAGTTTACATTTTCTTTCAAAATTTCATGCCCCAGGTGCCTGCCCGGACGGAAGAAACCGATCAACAGCAAATACCGTAAGATGATGCTCCAATAAATAAAAAGTTGCAAGCCTCTATCTTATCAAATTAACTCAATTATACTATTTGCCCTTCATCACAAATTTAAATTTTGTGGATCCTGAAATGAGGTAGGAGAAGGAAGGGTTTCCTCCTTTGTGAAAAAAGTTTCTTTTACTATTTAGATATTGGTGTTTTTCAAGAAACTTTTGCTCGTGAGTTAAGAATTAAAGCATATAGCACTAGGCCATAAATTTCACCCCTTTTGTTTCTGGAGTAACTCAAAATTTATAGCTTGTTTCCCATTGATAAATCATAAATGGCATTTCCTTTCAGCTTTACAGAAATGTTTAAGGCCATAACTTCTACTGAAAAGCGGTTATCAAGTATTTTTGAGACATATACAGATTTCACAAGAAAAAATTTAAAATGAACTAAACTCTGAGAATGAAGAGGAACCTATGTTGTTTATATGGATTTTGCCAAACCAGTTTAGAAAACAGAATGATTTAGATTATTTTGGGTGTCATTCTCAAAAGTTACCCCTAGATAGATATACCAATAATGATCTTATAAAAACCCAGGAACTAATATAGAGTTGTAGGTGAGAATAAAATTTTATAAAGGATAATGGGGTGCATCTTGCTGTTTGATAGGATGGGAAAAAATTCTAATGCCACGGTTTCAGGGCTCTGTTCAGTCCTCACCTTCCCAGTGAGGGCTTTTCCAGACTGTCCTATCACCACTGCAATCTCATCACTTCTGCAAAGCCGAACCCACCCCCCACACCCCACCCCCCCCCCCACCCCCCGCTCCACAATCCCCCAGCCAGCCACCCGCATTGCCTTATATCTGGCCGAGTGCTCGCTGTTTATCACCTAGTATCCCTCGCTGGGATGCAAACCTCATGGGAATGGGGATCTGCCGTTTGCCCATTGGTCTCAGGTACCTAAAACAGTGCCTGGCAGGTGATCCATAATGACTGACCTGCAATTTAGTTTCTTTATTGCACCATGTTGTTGGTTTTAAGACATTGCCCTTTGTTTGGGTTAATTTTAAATCCCCCTTCCCCGCTTCCTTCTCTGACCCTTCCAAAGCATGTCAGAATATAATTAATTACGCTATGGCAACAAGTCGTCCCAGGATCTCGGTCTAACTTAATATCGGTTTCTTGCTCATGCTAATGTCTAACATGTTTGATTTGAAGACGTTCTGCTCCGTAAAGTCACTCAAGACCCAGGCTGACAGAGCTGCACCATCTGAAATGTGTCCAGTCCCTGGTCACTGCCAGAGGGGAAGAAAGGAGCCCAAGGAGTGTGCGAGGAACTTAATTTGTAATGCCTTCCCTCAGAAGTGTCACCTCACTTTCACCGTCTGTTCATTGGAACTGACTAGTTACCATGGCCCCAGCCAAGCTCAAGGGGGTCGAAGTCGAGGGGAGCATATGAGAGGCTTGGTGGTCATTACTGTATCACATGTAACTCCTATTTCACAGCACGGATCACATTTTATTTTAATAAAACATCATTTCCTCTCCTGGCGTGGAAACTCCTGAGGGCAAAAGAGGGTATGTCTATTTTGATCACTAATATTTTCCAAACATCTTATAAAAGGAAGGGACTTGATAAATACTTGTTGAATAAAAAATTTAAAACCAAATATTCAAAATAATTAACTGTTTTAATTTTTTAAAGAAAAAAATACTCTCCATAGGAAAGCATTTGTTTTTATGTCCATCAGTAGCCAAATGGAACTTGGTATCAACATTTCCAATACACCAACTTTGGTTAAATGCACAAGTTTGAAAATAACTCAATGCACACATCAGATGCTACTAACAAGTTCATTAATATCCAAGATTCATTCCTGTATGTCAAAGGTCATCCAAGGTAAACATTATTTTCATTACAATGAACTGTGAGATTCCAGTGAGAACGGTTTGCCTCAATCAAAGGATTTAGTCTCTGAACTTGGGAGTCTAGCACTCAAAAATTTAATTCACCCACCCACCCATCCACACTCGCATTTATAAACTTCCCATTAGGGCAATTTAATGACAGGAGAAAGTAAAAACTGAAAGGGCATTTGTAACCACTTGGTATCATTTGGGCGACTGGATAGGGTGGGCAGAAAATACTAAAGGTGCACGTAAATTAACGCCAATAAATGACAGGCTTCAGAAAGCCACACCTAAACATTTCCAGAATTTCACTAAACAGTTGACAACCTGAAACAGTAGAGCCGTGACTACAAGCCTTGCTCCATTCCAAACAAAACCTCTAACCATTTCAAGAACAGAGGAGAATCCACATGCAACAAGACAGACATTATCTTTAATTAAAAATATATATATATAAATCCTTAACACTTCATTTAAAAATATGTGGCTGTTTTAAAATCTGGTAATGCTCAAAGCTGGCAGCCGACCTCACTCATATATGTAAAAATGTTATTGAAATATCAATATGTTGGTTTATACGTTACGTACTGCCCTGCAGCTGAATCTTTCTCACCAAAATTCTCAAATGACTATCAAAAAAAGAGCCGCATGTTCTAAGCCCCCAGGACACTAAACACGGTAAGTTCCAAAACTAAAGATGAACCATTCATGAAATACTATTTCTGAGATGCTGGAAACCACACTAGCACAGAGACTTAAAGACAATTGACAGACAAGCGGTAGCTTTTTCTTTTTTTTTTTTTTTTTTTTTTTTGCAGGTGTTAAACTAACTCACTCTATATTGAACTGTTTGGGAACTATAAAAACTGAAAAGCTCATCCTCTTTTCCAACCTAGGAGGGAAATTGAAAGGTAACAGTGAAGTGAACTACTCATATAGTGTCTCACATATTCCGCTTAACTATTTAACACGTAATTCCAAAATGCAAATATTTAAAATGGCTTTTGAGGAGATGTATCTGCAATGTTAAGCTTGTCTATGCTAAATAAATGTAACTATTTTATTTACTTAGACATGTATCATCCTGATACCAACAGTATCTAAACATTCATAATTAAGCAACCGACTTGGAAAGGGCTCTCAGTAACTGCATATAATCTGCATCTGTAGCATTAGAAAGAATCAATTCACTGCTTATTTTCTGATGTAACTGAATACTGTAAGTCTACGTCAGAAATACTGACCTTATGGGCTTTGAGAGTATGCACAGTACAAATTTTATTACTGAAGAAAATATATATATGAATATACAGAAAAAAAATGTATAGTCACTGAAGAATCAATAATGGCCATGTCTCCACACGGGGGAACTAGGAGAGATTATTTTATTGTTGTTGCTATGGAAAAGTATTCTCAAAATAGCTAACTTAAGAACCAAAGGGTATTTATTACCACCAATGAAATTATCTGCCCTTTCCTGTGTTCTTCACATTACAAGCTTTTAAAGCCTGGGCCAACCAATGTGACTTTACCAAGTCTAGCTACCTACATTCTAATACATTTGTAAGGAGGAAGCCCTCTTGAAGGATGGAAAAATAGCAAGATCATGGTTATAAAGGAACAGACTTGCTCCAAAATTAACAACAACAACAACAACAACAACAACAACAACAAAGTGGAGAAGCAACTTAATCATTAGGCTTCCTACAGCAATCTACTTCTATAGAAAAACCAGTCCCTAACATTTCATCTTTAAAAGTTTCAAATACTGTCCTTATACCAGTTTAGACTGATTATACTGTTCCATTCACAAACCTTTCTCTCTGTGCTAGTTAACGGCACTCCGAATCAAAACTTCTACTTACGTCGTTTAAGACTAAGTCTTAGATGCCTGGCTAGTTTATCTGGCAGGAATAAAAGAGCAAAAACAGTTGGGACGTTAGCAGCAAATTCATTAGATTTAAGGGTTTGATTTTTTGTCTGCCTTTAGAAGCCTGCATGTTAAACACTGGTGATTTTTTAATTCTCAATGGAAATGGTGATGGCATTCACTTAACCAAACTAGCTCAAACTACACTGTAGTGAAAACATGCAATAAAAACAAAATTGCCATTAAATCCCTAGCTTTCAGACATGACCAAGATCTTCTTATAAAACACAGTAATTTAAAACCCCGGTATAGTTTTCGTCCATGCTTAATAGACCTAAAAGTAAAAAAATAAACCTGTGTGCATACCCACACTTTTCATAGTTTAGATGATACATTATTCACGTTCATTTTTTTAAAAAGTCACGTGAGAAAATGTAAACTTGAAATCACATTAAATTCCGCTGTTACCTAAGTGGTCTGCTTTATTTTCAAAACATTGGTGCAAGCTACACTTTCACTTATTGTCTTGCTATGCTTTGTTGAAAGCATATGCCTTCGTCTTTAAACTCTGAAGAACATTAGAAATAACCAGATTAATTCAAGTACACAAAGTCTTTCAGACTACTCTGGAATATCAACTTGTAAATGGCACAAGTCACAATGAGTAGATGAAGCTTCCCATATGTTGCCGGCAGTCTCTACAGAATCACAAAGAATGGAAAAGTCACAAAGTTGAAATCTGAAATCCATTTGGGGAAACTATCTTCAGACATCTGGCTTAGTAGAAAAAAAAAAAAAAGAAGAAGAAGAAAAAGAAGGGAAGAGAAAAGAAAAGAAAAGAAAAAGAAAAAGGGGGAAAAAAAGGCAGCAACTTTTCAAGAATCCTGAACTTTTTCAGGATTAGAATGCTACTTAATGTGCTTGAAAGAATTTATGAAGTGCTGACTAAGGCCCTAAAAAAAGTGCCTCTCTTAAACATGAGTAGACAGATACTCTACTCCCAAGCTGACAAAGGCCCATGTTTTTATAACTGCAGGCTTTGCAGGACAGCAAGGAAAAAGAAAACTTACAGAAAACTTAATCACATGTGGCTGCCCATCATTTAAAATTTCAATAAATTTAAGCGACTTAAGTTACACTCTCACTTAATAAAACACCCACACAATGACAAGAATGAGACTTTAATCAGTTTTAAGTGGAGTTTATAACACTAAGAGATAAAGGGTTGTTAACAAACACAATAACAAATGGACATCTGATTGGTATGAGGCATTATCCTGTACACATCGTATTTTTTTGTGTATCCTCAGTGCATAGCATTTACACACAGAGCCACTGCTGCACAGCACAAGAGTATCTGAAGAGGCTGAATCAGAGTGAGGCTGTTTAACAGACTGAAATTTTTTAGTATATATAATCGATATGAAAACAGATTCAACTTCTGAACTGGCAGGGTAGAAGGCAGCTGGGCCAGAACACTGCAGTTCGAGCCCCCCGGTGCACAGTTCCACCCCTCCGTCCGCATGCACGACACATTGACAGTATTTAAAGGTAAACGAGGCACTTTGTGGCAACCACAGCCATCGTTATGAACATATTGCACAAATTTTCTAGAACTAAACATGTAACTTGTACCCTACTTTTACTTTTTAAAGCTGAAACATCTGATGCTGCCGGTAAACTCCACTTAAGTTTATAACCTGTGCCACAGCAAAGAATGGTGATGCTATTTCTTCAACTACGCCTTAATAATTATGGCCAAAAAAAATGTTCAAGAGGAGCTACAGAGGACTTGTGATGGTACAGGGCCCAATTGTAAGCTTTCTTAAAAGTGATGCCTTCAAGTAACTTCAGACATGTAAGCGGCTGCACATCCAAAGAGTCTAAGTAAGAAAACATTCCAGAAACTCAAAGAGATTACCTACAGAATGCATTTCAGGCTAATTATGAATACTGTCATAAATAAAGTTTTAATTAGGACTCAAAAACCTTTCAGTCATAGCAATTCTTGTCAAATTCTATGGGGATGGTAACTGAAATAAAGGGGAGTAGTATGTATAATATATATTTATATATATAATATATATATATATAATGCCATTTTTCCATTTCCAATGACTACACCATAAAATGTAAGCAAGGCTTCTCAAAAACATTGAAACATTCAAAATCAAAACCCTCATTCAGACCTTCACATTCCAAAGGAAAGATAATAACAGTGCAAAAGCCCATTATAACGTCATTATTTATGACCTGGCCCTCCATGTTACATATTGGAACAACACAAGTTATGTTTTAATATATACTGTGCCCAAAAGTGTAACAAATAACAGTATTAATAACTATCATCAAAACATGAATAGTTGATTTTCATTTTAGTCAACAATTTTCAGCTTTTACGAAAGAAAAGGTGGCATATAAATTTCAAGGCTGAGATCTTAGCAACAGTTGTCTCTAACTTTACCAATTTAACTGGTGAGCAATCAGTTCTCTGTATATCAATGTTTCAATACAAATGTGTAAATCCTAAGAGCTTTGTTAAAAATTTAAAAATTTTTTATTCGTTGAATGAAACTGATGAGGTATGGAAAACATGTCAACATTATATATACCAAGAATATTTTTGATGAAGTTCTGCCTAATCTGTTCACCATCAAACTCTAAAAATGCTGCTCTAATAGGTCCTAATGCAATCTGTATTTGTAAATTAACTAGGGTCAGACCACAGCTAGTGAACAATTTCAGCACCAAGAAGTTATTGAAAATGAGATTTTACACCATTAAGAAATCAATTGGCTGGATATTTCAAGGTTTCAAGGTCAGGGTAGAATTTGAAAGACACCAAATTTCGGGGGTGGGGGGACTTCTTTTTAATAACATCTTCACATTAGCTTTACAATAGTAGTTGTATTCTGCTTAAAATCATATGCAGTCTGGGCATATCAAATATATGATATTTAAGAAGTGAAATTGAAGCCCTAGTCCTAACTCTAGCACTATGAAGAAATGATTCAACACTGCACATTAAAAGAAAAAAAATCTATTCTTTCAATAAAAATCGATAAAAGCATTATGTGGGACAATTTCTACTGAAGAAGTAAATGCCTTATTATTTGTGCAGTGTTGAAAATTTACTGCAACTCTAATTTCCTTTTTAACACAAATAATGTCCTTTTAAATATAAACATTATATGTATTCAGTATTCAAGTAAAATTCCCTAACAGTTAATGACATTTAAAAAATGTGCAAAACTGCAAAACTCATTGTAATAGAATGTGTAAGGTCAAAAGGGTGGGACGGCTGACAGCTATCGGATTGAATAAGTGCATCATAAATCTTTAAAGAAAAAAAACGCTTACTGTAGAATCTCAAATTGAAATTTCCTGTGCAGCATTACAAAATATTTTATATTCAATGAGAAAAAAAGCAGCTTGCAGGCAGCACATGAAGCATCCACAGCAGGTATATGATTGGAAACTAATAACGTACGTGTATGCAGTCGACTGATGTAGGTACTAATAGCATCTGACTTTTCGCACTGGCCTTGATTACACAGGAGATGGAGCGGTCACTACCAGTGAGAAAACATATTTAATAAGTCACTGTCAATTTCCAAAATGTTTCAAGCCCATTCTGTGTCGATAGCCTCCACATTTATATGGTTAAGTCATTGTTGCTGTGTTTCTTATCTATGACCACATTATTTTTATATCCCTTCATTTGTGGATTCTTAACAAGTTGTGGAAGGTTCATTCCTGTACCCCAATACAGATTCACTCCCTCTAGCTGCCTTTTCTAGCACCAATATGCTTAAAAAAAAAAAAAAAAATGCACAAAACAACAAGCAGTGACAGCGGCCAATTCCTCAAACGTCCAGATTAATAACTGTAGCATGCTAAAGAAAGGTGCGTGGAAATAGCTGGAGACGGCATACGGTCCAGAGTCCAGCGTGAAACCCATCCCTTTCTGAGCACTCCCTCCATCCCCGACCCGAACACATGCATGAGAATGTAGCGGAACCCTCGAGAAACTCCTCTTAGCCAACTGCAAACTTCTCTGTTGCCACAAGTGCAGAGGGGTAGGATGTGAACCTGTATGTCACAAAACTCTTTAGCCACTTCAGTTGGTGACAGAACACAAAATGAGAAATTCCTACGTATACACATCAGTCTGTCTCCACTTTTTATAAAACTGGAATAAAATGGGAAAGTGCCATCTTTATTTATCCTAATTGAATTTTAAATGTCCTTTTGACACAAAAAGGTATATACATGACACAGCTACACAACCTTTTTTCAACTGGACAACAAGTGTCAAAACCCTGCGGATGTATAGGGTAAAACAAGATTGGTCAGGAAAAGAGAATTGTTCCTATTAACTGGTAATCTGACACAATGTCCTATTGCCATTAAAAAAAAAAGGTCCAATTTCAGTTTATTCAAGTTTGTTTTCATGGTGTTTTATCCCTCTTGATAAAAAAAAAAAAAAATTCAGACTTTTGTAATTTGTGTATGCTGATCTTCATCAAAAGGTTCATTCTCTGGATCAGAGTCAGTGGTGTCAGAATATCTATAATGATCAGGTTCATTGTCACTAACATCTGGTGTTACAGAAGTTGAACTGCTAGCCTCTGGATTTGATGGCTCCTCTACTGTTTTTGTGAAGTACAGCTTCACCTGGAGAAAGAAGAGAAGGTTTAAATGGAAAAATCCATAAATCTGACTAATCTTAAAAAATAGAGATCTTTACTAAGTAATTTAAGATTTGTTTTTAAAAGCGCTACGACAAATATGATCTTTAAAAGGCAGCTGCCTTTTAAATGACCCTCTTCTTCAGATTCCCTCTATGTTCTTTCTTACAATACACTGAAAAGTTATACTGGAATGTTAAAATACTAGTCTTTAATAAGCATAAGCTGCAAGCACGGACTAAGTAATTCTACAAAAGAAATGCACTGAGCCTGAAGTTCATCAAGTTTACAAAATGTATTTTCCATCTCGAAATTCAACGTACAAAGAGCTGAGTTCCGAAAGAACATTTCACTTACTACCTGTCTGAACCTCAATATGTTTTCTGATACAAATGATACTGAACAAATACAAATGCTATATCATAAAAATACTGCTCAACAATGATGTTTAGGATCCCATCAGCCCTAAAAACCTCCCATGAGGAGAGAACATCACACAGTGATCAGAACAGTGGACCAAGGGCCTTTTTACAGGCACAGCCGAGTTAACTGTCAAACAAGTCGACAAAGGCAGGTATTTCTGTTTTAAAGGCGAGGAAGCTAAGGCCCAGAGAGTTCAGGCAACTTGCTGAAGGCCACATATCTAGTAGGTGGTGGATGTGAGGCTTCGGGGAGATCTGGCAGGAAGCCCCTCGCTCATTCTCTTAAATCGGCAGCCCCTCCCCCATGGTCCAACAGTCTTCATCAATTCTTCTCTTCCACCCAAAATCCGTTCCATCAGTGACTCCTTTCAGTTCCACCTCCAAAATACCATCTGTCCCCACCCTGACAGCTTTTCATTGTGCCCCACAGCCACCACGATAGTCCAAGCAAGCACCGTCTCCACTGGATTAAACCACAGCAACAGCTTCTCAACTCACCTCACAGCTCCGTTCTTGCCTCCTCTCCCTACTCTCCTCTCCAGTCTACATTTTGAAGGAGTGGACAGAATGAACTTTTAAAGACAAAATTCAGATTATATCCATCCTGTGCTGAAAACACACCAATGTCTTCACACGCAGACTCATGTGCTTTAGTCAAAATGACTCCTCCACTGCTCCTCAAAACTACCCAAATTATTCCTGTCTCAGGACTTTTGTAACTGTCTCTGTCCTTCTCTCTTTCCCTAGATATTTATATAGCTCACTCGTTCCATTAAGGCCCTGATTAAATGTCACCTGCTTGTAGAGGACTTCTCTTAACTATCCACCTAAAAACACACACCAAATGATCTCCGCTTTATTTATTCACAAGCACTTACCATGATATGGACTTGTTTACTGATAACTGAAATACTTTCTATATGTAATCACAAATACATATTCTTGTGATATTAAAACAGAAAACAATAAAACTAGAGGAAGTCACACTGTAAAAGCTAGTAATTAAGGAAAATACAGCGCTAGGTAAAAGACCATCATCAATGGAAACCCGTGAATTCTAAAAAACACTTACAGACACTTAAAAGAAATATAAGATCTAAAGCCACTTAAAAATGGATTTATTTTCACTTAAAATATGTAGCCCCTTTATTTTTATTATTACTAGCAATATTCTTATACTTACAAGCTATAGTTAGGCTTGTTGTATACTACAAAAATGGAATGAGGCAAAACAAGGAAGAGAGAATTTTTTAAAAGAGAAAGGAGAAGGGTATGGTGAAATAAAGGGGGGGGAGGATCAAGTAGAATAAGAAATAAGAAAGGAGAAAAAAAGGGCAAACTAACCACTTGGAAATATTTATAGATCAGCTTTTCATAGAAAATTCTTATCTATAGACAGGAGCAGAAATACACACACACATCACATATAGATAAAAGTAAATGAAGCAAATACTTCCACAATATGAGGAAGCGGACAGAGTTTTAGAATGGGATTAACACCAGAGGATGATGAGCGAAGGCCTTCCAGGGCATGAGAGACCGCAGCTAAGGCTACAACAGGAAGGCCGAGTGCGGGAAGGGCAGGGGAAAGGCAGAGGGTTGAGAGGTACACGGAGAAAAAAAGAACCAAAAGGACTGGAGGCAGGAGAGCTTAGCCTGTGGAAGAACTGAAGACAGCCCAGAATGGGGGACTCTCGGGGAGCAGGGGGCATATGGCTAGTGCTGATGTAGGAGGGAGGCCTGTGCTGAATTAGGTAGGTCCTTGTAGGTCCTATCAAAAAACCACAAGGTCTTTAAAAAGGATGAACAGGAGTGACACAATCACATCTATTTTAAGATCACTCTGTGGAGTTGAGAATATATGGGAAGGGGACAAAGGTAGGAATTGTAAGAACATTCCCTAGAAGTCATTCCCAAATGACTGAGCTCCCTTCTACTTCTTTCTTCCCCCAGTCCTACTTCACATCCTGCTTAAACTTAACTCCCCTTCCCAACCCCTGCCTCAGATTTCACCAAACAACCACACAGAAGAGGGTTAAGAAAAAAAAAAAAACATACTTTTTTTTTCTTTACTCTGTGTGCATCCTTGTTAGAAACTCAAGTTACTGATATGTAAATATTGCTTCTGAATAGTACTTAACTTAAAACTTAGTCATGCCAAGTCCTTCACCAGCTATACACCTAAAATTAGACACACACATACACAGAGCCACCCAACAATTCCTCAAAATGTTTTTGACTGACCTTAAAATTTGGAGAAAAGTAGCGGTTGGCCTTGTCTTTATTTGCTTTGTCGAGATCATTTTTTGTTAAAGTGAGTACTAGATATTCCTTGTCATTATCTGCACGCTCTATACTGCAAATACTATCAATTTCTTGATCACATAGACTTCCATTTTCTACTTTTTCTGAGGTTTCCTCTGGTCCTGGTATGAAGAATGTATTTACCCAAAAGTGAAACATTTTGTCCTTAAAAAAAAAAAAAAAAAAAAGACAGATTGTAAATTTTTTTTAAAGAAGAAAATATATCCCCTATATTAAACATCTGCCCCAAGAAGTCAGTAACCTAAGCCACGTGCCGTTTGCTATTTTGAATAAAGACAAACACACAAAACTTGGCAGTCTGGGTTATCTGCCACATCTAACTCACATAAGATTATTCTTTTGTTCACATTTTAGACCAAAATTGGAACTCCACAAGTTCCAAAATAACTTACTTTTGTTTTAAAGCCTTAAGTAAAATATCACCTTTCTTGTCTAATGTTAGCTTTAAGAAATGTTTTGAGTTCATATGTATGTACGTATTTAAAAAAAAATTGTAAGTGGATTTAATTTCCTCTGTCTCAACAAGTTATCTATTACGAATTTAATAAACGTTCCTGAAAAGTCAGCACGACTTCTCAAGATAGCAAGGCGGGCACATTTCTACTTCTGAAGCAATACAAACAAACATTAGGTGGCTCCTGTTCCTCACACGACAGTACGAGTGTACATTTGGAGACTTTCACAACGTGGGGGAAGGAAGACCAGCAATTCTGACTTTTTTTATGTTATAAAATGCCTATTTTTAAAAAATCGCTTCTTACTTATAATATGATGTCTTGTTAATCAAAAACACACCAGAAGTTCATGACTTGAAGCCTTTCCTGACCAACACACAAAATGCTCTCTCTCTCCCCTCTCCCCTCTCCTAATTACTGGAAGTTGGCCTGTACGGATCACCTGACAGTTAACGATGCGCAGCCTCCTTGTGGCATCTCATCTCATTTAAATTGCCGGTTAAATCCTTTATTCTAATTTATCTTCAAGTTCTGTTATTTTCCCAGAAAGATGGTAAGACCTTTAGGTATCTTACATTTAAAACTGTCTTTTTATCTTTTAACAATACCTAGCAATGTCATATATAAGTCTTTTAAAAAATATTAATTGCAATTATTTTAGCAAAGTCACTGAATTAGTAACTATATACATATTTACTTAGAGTCAGAAGAACATAAGCTAGTAATATTTAAATCTCCACAAGTGGGGATTCTGTATAGATAACTGATTACACTACAACGGTTTTTGTTTAAATCACAGCAACATTTCTAACAGGTAGGGGAAATCACATAAAATGGAAATAAACATAAAGTAATCCCAGATACAGACGTATTACAAATAATGATCTAATCTTAAATTCTGCATGTATTAATGTACAGACGATAACTGAAATAAGAACTTATGCACTCCTAAAGGTATAGGGAAACAGTGATGCAGCTGCCTGTTTTCAAAAGAAAATATAAAACTTTATGTGTGCCAGTCTTATAACAAATAGAAGGAAAAGAAATACTTACCTTAATTTTAAAACACTTGCTAATGCTTCCTGGATTATTGAAAAATAATTTTCCAAAGTTACTGAGATATATTTAACTTTCATTTATACAGAATAGGTAGGAAATGGGTTTCTGGCGGAAGAAAACCAGCTCAACGTTTTGTAGAGCTATGTGGATTCCCAGCTGTGTGGATTCTGGATATAGGAGACTGTATTTCTTTGGATAAGTCAAAGTAGAATTTAAAATTTTTGTAATAAATGAAACTTCCTCTTATTTTTTTTTTTAAAGCTAAATATCAGGAAAACCAAATCAGTCCTATTACTGAGAATGTCTAAAGACTGGCAATACATTATCTACCATGTTCCATGAGCAGTACCAACATACAAAGGTAGTATTTTTGTTCACTACTACCCCAAAAGTTTGCACCTTAGGCACACTTACCTTAAATGTTCACTCAGTATTGTAAGCCAAGACAGTTTAAGAATGAGCTCTCGCATTCCCTAATTATAGCTCAGTAAGACGCAAACCTCACTAACTTCCTAAACCTGCATATTTAATACCACATTGTTTTCATTCTTTATTACTTCCTTTGCATATTAACTGATCTTCTATCTAAAATTCAAAATATTCGATAAACTTGAGGAAGTTAAATATAAAATGATCTGGTCTCAGGAACCATGAACCCTAATGGGGGGGAAATGGTTTGTGTCATTACACAAGACCATGAAACACATCTTTATTTATACATATACACTAAATCTTCTACAAACTGATAGCCCCTTGCTAATTTCTTAGTGCCTGCTCATCCTTTCCAGAAGGATTATAACTGATTTAATGGGGTATACAATCTTTAATACTTTTACAAAATTTCTCTGCATAACCCAACTTAAAGAACGTTCATCTCAAATTATAATATGTCATAAGGACTTTCCCTTCTAATAAGACTTTTTACCATCAGAATGGCTCATCAATGCTGTAGTACGCAAAGCGTGTGCAGATTCAACAGAAAACCAATTATAATTCATGAATGTCTGTCATAAAATATATCTTATAATCTCTCCTTACAAAGTGATTTCTGCTTAACCAAATATTTTAAGCAAAAGATCTAAGGTCGCCGTCCGAGGTATGGTGAGTCCGGGTATTTTTCCCACTACGAGTAAAGTGCAAACCTTTTTTAGCATCTTGTTCTGTTTGTGGAAGAACTCTACTTTGATGTCACCACACACAGGCAGCGGCTGAGGGAACTCGAAGTACATGAACTTGTCTTCCCGTCGTGTGGGTCCCGAATTGGAGGAATAGATCTTCACCTTGAGCTGGCAGACCACAAACTGAGGATCTGCGTGGTGAGATACACATTAGCATCATTTCACAGGAAATGCCTTCAAGTGCCAGACTGCCAAAAACTGTTTAAATGATTACTATTAGCAATATACACAAAACAGTAATTCTGCACCTGTAACCCTGATCTAAGACAAATCAACGGAAAAACTAAGGTCAAAAAATATAATCAGTCCAAAAGTTTCTCTAACTCGTACCTTCAACATAAGGTTCTACTCACTGTATGAAAACCAATCTGTTTTACAAACAGTAAGTCCCAACATTAGACTTCTGGCACTGCAGTTAACATCAAATTTTAACATTAAGTTGTAAAATACCTAACATAAACTAGATTGATAATTAAAATGCTACAATAATTTCCTGGCACATTCATATTTGCTGCAGTATTTTAAAGTCTCTACCATGTAACAAAACCCACCAAGTACAAACCACTACATGTTCACAACAGGCATGAGAACATAATCTGTAACAAAGTTATACGAAATTCCATAAACGCAAGACTGAATATTTACAAAACAAAACAAAACATTAATCATGATTTATTTTACCTATAGCTCATATTTTATTTCTTAAAGGTATATAAAGCCATCATCATGAGAAACAGGAAGAAAAGGGTGTGAAATGTCCGCAAAGAAATACAACAGACTCAAGCACCAATTGAAGCACAACCCCCCTCCCTCCAAACACACTGCATTTTCATCAACACATATTTTGGCTTTGGCCCCTGTCTGTTTCAAAATAAAGGGAAGGACTACATGGTTTAGTGAGTAACCTTATGAATAAGAAGTGTGTGTTGAAGGAAATATGCCAAGACAATCAAGAAGTAAAATCCTAAGCCTGCAAAGAGTACTAGAAATTTTCGTATATGTTCCATTCGCACGCGCGCGCGCACACACACACACACACACAGACACACACACAGGCATAAAATACTCAGCATCAAAAGGCATCATCCTTAAAGATGAAAAAAGAAATATCACATTGTTTATGATATGTTTATGTGGCCAACAACTGAGAACAAAGCAAAAAGCTTATCCAAGCTAGATGAATTTTCTGGTTTAATAAACATGTGCTGGCCCATCTATGCAATATCAAAAGCAGTATCAGCACTCACATAATAAATGGGTTTGATAATAGCATACTGGGCTTTTCTAATATGAATTTGTGAGGCACTTATCATGAGAAAAAGGGCACTCCAAAAAAGGGAAACATTCTACCAACCATCTGTCAATAATTGTCACTCCCTTGACTAAAGGTTCAAAGTACAATGAGCCATTTTACAGGATTTTACCTGATTCCGAAATTTTCTGGCTTGAAGAAGCAAACAAAAAGGTACGATTTCAAAACTGTGATAAAAATCGACCAGGATGAAAATGCCTTGTAATCTTATTAATTCAAACTCCTAATTCAGAACCTGATAATCCTGATTTTAGGACTTTAAACTGCGTATTAACTGTATGAGCCAGATTTCAAGTGAACTACAACTAAAATGTGTATCTTCAGGAACCCCAGAATAGTCAAATCAATTCATAAGCTAATTACAATTCAGTGTTACTTAGACTTTACCCCCAAAACTAAGATAAAAAGTTTTAACAAAATTAAGTGGAAAAGATTTTTTCAAATCACTAAAGAAAATAATTTTCCCTACATTGTGAATTTCCCATTTTAGATATCTCACACCTAATTTATCAGAAGTCCAACAAGAGTATGGTTCTGCTGACTTCTAGACACAGTTCAGATATTTTTCCTTTGATGTAACTGTGTTCTAAAGAAATGACAAGTCAATACCTGGTAAACAAAAATCAGAATTAAATTTTTTTGACATGTGCATACTGATAGAGTATTGACAGAAAAATCAGTGATCATCTTGTTAACATTTTGACCCTTTCTGATGTTAAAAGTAGAATAACTTTTCCTTTATTTAGAAAATATTAAGACAATTCTCAAATATGAAAAAGGCCGCTAACCCCTGACAGCTTTGCAGAAAATGTTCTACTTTCACAAGTTTTCTTTTCTTCACTGACTCCTTATCTCCTCTTGAGCCCAAACCTGCAACTCCACGTCTCCATCCTCATCATCCCGGCCCCTCTGGGCCTCACCATCCCACCCCTCTGGGCCTCACCATCCCAGCCCCTCTGGGCCTCACCATCCCAGCCCTCTGGGCCTCACCATCCCACCCCTCTGGGCCTCACCATCCCACCCCCTCTGGGCCTCACCATCCCGGCCCCTCTGGGCCTCACCATCCCGGCCCCTCTGGGCCTCACCATCCCAGCCCCGTGCTACCCTTTCGTAGAAGGCTGGTTAACTTCTAGCTCTGTTTCCTGATGCTCCCCAAAGTATCAGATAGACTCACACCTAACAGACCCGTACTTTCAAGCACTCACTATCCTCATGTAAACAGCTCACCTTCTCCGTGATACTCATTTTTTTCTTTCATACCTTCTCTGTGTATTAATCACATGGCCAGAATCAAAACTGACAAAATATCCAGATATAAATGGCAAAGCAAAAAGTAATCAAATCCTACTGATTGCCTTAGCAAAGCACATCTGGCTTACGGCAAGTCACACAACTGGTTTCCCTTCCCCCATTTTCCCCCATCTTGCAACCTCCACTTCCTACAAAGCCACACTTAAAACACAGCATATGCCTCCAGAATTGTCACTGATGCCATAGTATTTATCACCTCTAGTCTGATAACCCCATTCAAGGTCCTCTTATAGTCAACCACACATTCCAGTCCTCTTCTATTCTCTGTGTCTACCCTCCTGTCCAGCTCATTTCCTACTGGTATGCTTCAATGCAAGCTATTTCCTATTGCCTGTGATACTTCCTTCGGTTTTAATGCCAATCTAAGCTGTATGCTTTCTCCAATGTTCACTGAGAATCCGACTTCCTCCATGAAACTATTTGATAAGCCCCAAAACTTTTATTTTTCTGAGTATACCATTTATAACTTATACATATAATCTCCCATTCAATTATGTATTGCTTTTGTTATAATACAACTTCATTACATAGTATTAAATCACAGTGCATTAATGGAGAACTAGAAAACTGATAAAGATTAAAAAGATGTCAGTAGTCAGTAATTTTAAAAGTTTAAATGTAATACTGAGAAGAGACCAAAAAAGAAAAGGCCACCACAATGTTTAAGTGGAAGCAGGCAGAGCACAACTGATAGATTTTTGCTGGAGGAGGTGAATGTGAAAAAATTACACTAGATAATAAGACTACTGAACTGAATGTTCTCCTCCCCTTAGCAAATGTCCCTAATCTGTAATACCTTTCTTTTGGCTCTTAAACCTGATATCTACCCTACAGGAAGAGCAGGAGTTTTTCCTTCCTTCTTCCTTCTCCTCTATGAATTTAAGTCCCTATGTCAATTACCTCTGACAGTTCAGTGCCTTGCATTTAGAAGTTTTTATCAAAAACATTATTATTGTTTTGATATAGCTGGCTAATATAACACTGTTATATTAGTTTCAGGTGTACAACACAGTGATGCCACAACTCTACACGTTACGCTGTGCTCACTATAGGTGTGGGTACAATCTGTCACCATGTGACACTATTTCAGTACCACTGACTATATTCCCTATGCTGTGCCTTTTATCAGCACTTTCAAAAATTGTACTGAGATGACAAAAGCATCAGTGAGGTCTCTCAGAAGGCTCTATATAACATGTTATATTAATAAATCTGTGGTCGTGATGAAATTATCTAGTTCTAAGAACGTAGGAAAGATAAGATGAAGGTGATTACACCTAACTGAAAAGGATAAACACAACCAAGAAATTAATTTCCTAGGTACAAATTAATTTAGGGATAGAATTTTTTAATTCCGCAAATATTTTCAAGAAGCGAAACTTAAAGCTAAAAACTAAAATCACTAACAAATTACAGAACCTCACTGAAATATTATTAGAGGTATTCGAAGAAATAATGTCGTGGGATCTTACCTACAAACTACAAAACTGCACTCTAAATAATAAATAAATAAAACGTATTTCTTAAACATGACAACATGGCTAATCACTGCCAAGGCAGAGCTAACATGCTTCTGATAAAATTCTGATACAGGAAAAAGCAGCAGCAGTCTGATCTTTCACAGGGTTGGATGATACTTCCTTCTATGCGTTCTCTCTTGACTCACTGCTCTGGGTCTGAGTACGAAGGCTCCTACCAGGCTGGCTGAGAACTCCAGCCAAGAATAGCAGAGAAGCAGAACAGGACTGGGGTAACTGAGGAAGGCTTACAGAGGTCAGGGTAAGCCAGAGGTCAATGTGAGGCAGACATCACCGACATTATTCTATTTAGTATGTATCTAGGAAGTTTTCAGGTCTCAAAGTATCTTCATTGTATTGATAAGCAAACACAAAGACAGGTAGACGGTGTGCCTGGGGTTATACAGTACAGCAATGACAGAGCTAGAATGCGAACTTGGATCTAAATCCAGGTTTTCTCTAATACTCCACATACTTTGACCCAACCCTATTCACTCAATATACTTCAGCTTTTCACCACGTCTTATCATTGTTTTTCTTTTTATTGTCCCAGTCACTATTACTATCACCATCTAGTCTTCCTAAGATATCAAGGAATCAGTCCCTGCCCCGACACCAATAAACTAACAAATCCCACCGCCACTCTGATGGTACATCTCTAACGGGATAGGTTTTCCAGTTACCTGATCACAATTTAGGCTGCATTTGGTAGATGCAGCAAAGAATGTTTCTTTCATAAATGTAATTTTGCTTCCAAGACATTATATTTATTGGCTTTCTTAGTCCAATGTGCTAAATTGAGCTACTTAATTAGTCTGGATAGTTCAGACATATATGCCCCTGCATAAATGTTAAGTGTTGTTTCTGTCTAGATTTTTATGTAAACTTCTACACATGTTCAGAAAAGTGTTCCAATACACGGAAGGATGAGAATTTAGAGCACTTACTGCAAGTTCCGCCACTGAACATTGGAATAGTTTCAAACATCATCTTGTGAAACAACAGTGCCACTGGTCTATAATCCAGATGATTCTTTAACAGGTAGCTATAATAATAAACATAGCGCCTCTGACTGGGAATAGTTACTCCCTGGTGGACAGGAAAAAAAAGAAAGAAAAGCCACATTCAAAAGAAAAATTCCATTATAGTTATTTCACTAAATTGTTATGGTTACATGGGTTGTGCCCACTGAAGAACATACACACATTAAAAATTTGACCTTAAATGATTAATATTTAAATCCACCTCAACAACACAGTAAACCAGAGCAACATCGGTACAAAGGAAAATACGAGAAGAACTTTTCTCCCTTAAAATATAGTTATCACAATACCCTCATTTATTCAATGGTCACAGCAATTCCCCGGCCCAGGAACCCGATAAGCAAAGGCCACTGCAGCTGTGTCTTTACACACAGGGCCTCCCGTAAAAATGTATGGACTTTTATTAAACGCACAATTCCTCAAAAGCTTGGTTATTTTTCAGGCAAAAGTATATCAGAATCAGCAGCGTACATGAAGGCACAGTGCCTTTAAGAGACAGAAACAGTAGCAGCAAAAAGTGATGGCCACAGACCCCAACAAATCCAGGAACATGTGGCTGGCATAAACGGAGACAAGAGTTCCACAACAGAGGTTCCTCAAGATGTCCCCAAGCTGCACGTATCTCTTTGCGGAAGAAACCAGGGACAGACATAATGTTTGAGAAAACTTAAGTATTACAAATGCTAAAAATATATTTAATTCATGTGCTATTAAAAAAACCCCACTTATCTAAAGAAAAAATCTAATGTGCGCAGCCATGCATTCATTAGTGATGCAGAATAAATGAGGCATTAGGGTACTTATTTAAGGTTTCTTTTCCTATTACATGTGTGACTTCAGAAAAATCTTAAGCATTTTAACTTAGAAATAAAAGGCAAACAGTAACATTAAGCTGTCTGACAGTTAAAAGTGACTTGCAAAAAAGTTAAAAGTATATTCAAGAGAAAAAAGAATGAGCAGTATTTTGTAAGTTGTTATCTAAATTTCCTAATGTGTTAAGAACTCTGGACACAAATGCTTTTAATAAAGTACGTTTATGAGTTTAAAGACAGATACACAGAATAGCAGGTAAACAGGTATTCACTGTAGTATTCTCAGTAATTTTTAAAAGTTAGCATAAGTTCATTACAATTAAAAAATATATAAAATGTCAAAAATGGATAAAAGCCATTTCAAATCAGGACAAACGATTTAAGATTTTGGCTCCAGTGCAAAGACCATACAATCAGAAGACTTGGATTGAAAGCTGACAGTCAAAATACAAACTCTGATTTGTTTCCTTGGAAAAATGAAGACAGTTAATAAACGGCCTATCTTCTTCACAGGATTCTCACGAGGATTAAACACTACATGCAGTTACACAAAAGCATGCTAAACTGACAAAACGTTATGCAAATCCTAATTAGTGGTTTTAGAAATTCTATCTATATTTAAAGTACAATTTTAGAAGAAATGGAATTTTAGTCCCGTGTACAGTATTTTCTTAAAGAAATAGCAGTGAAATAGTATTACTGTGAAAAGCTGCTATAAAAATTAATGTTAAAATCATTGTTAAAGTTTACAAGTGTTTAAACTTAAAATGGCTTATCACATTATTTAATGCTACTTTGGCAAACAACACACTTTATCAAGATAAAACACAGAATTGCAAAGCAGGTTGGGGGAAAATAGCAGACGGAAGACGGCTGGGCAGGAAGGAATCTTTTTTGAACCATGTGAATTTATGATCCAGTCTATAAATTAAATTTAAATCTACAAAATTCAATCAATGGAAGTCCATAAGAAGACCAAGTTGTCAAATTATTTGTTGGGGTTTAGTGGAATGACAGATGACCTCTTCCTCTTTATCTTCTTGGTATAAGTTTGTATGAATAATTTAAAGGTTTTCAAAGCTTTAATTTTTCTCAAGTAGCAAGTAATTGGTAGCATATCTATAATGCAGCTGTTTATATACAGAGTCAATCCTTACCCAAAGGGCTAGGCACATGTATAGAGAAAGAATGTATGAATGTGTTAGATGTCAACACCGCGTGAATACTTGTGTCTAAATACAAGCTGAACCAAATTACTGACACAATTCAAAGAAAAACACTAAAAAGCACAATTTAAATTTAATTAATGACTTTACCATCAAATTACGCATAACTAAGCTTCCGCGACTTAACTTTGTAATTCCTACCTACCAGCACCTCCAATTCACTATATTCGGATTAGCAGACATAACAAAGTAGGAAGGCTCAAATATGTATGGACCCCAGGCCTCAATGTGTCCTCTCTCTTCTCATCTCTCATGGCCACGATGCACACTTACTAAAATTTAATTAATGGTACAATGAATCAAACTGTTATCTAGATTTTGAAATGAGTGAATGCAACTTCTGTACTAAATTGACAATGCAAATTTATAACACTTGAAATATTGTATTTCCTGAATTCATATACTGAAAATAATGGCTTATGGGCATGTTTTACCTATAGCATTTTGAATATAAAGACTTCATATAAAATATCTCTTTTAAACTCTAAGAAATGAACATTTTTAGGCTCTTCAAAATTTGTTTTACACATATGAAAAGTGGGCTAACCTTTAAAGCTCCTGGAGATTAAAAAATACTACATGTTTTCAAAATGTCCACTTTTCATTTAAATGAACCAAGAACACTTAAGCTTAAACTGGTCTATAACTATATCCTAAAAGTTATTTCCACCCTCTACCACTAATGACCCACTCTAAACGGGAAGAAAATTACTTATATTCTTAACCTTTTCATCCTCAAATATAACTTCTAAAACATTCTAATTTTGGCTATACTTAGCATTCTTCAGATCTACTTAATACCACATTCCTGGCCATCCTCTCAAAAGGCAGTCCTCGATTCTCGATTCTCCGAACCCCTGACGCTCACAGACCAGGAGGAAGGGTTCAGGAGGCGGCTTGGTGTTCCTCCCACTGTTGTTCAGCCACTTTCTACAGTCTTTACTCGGTCTCCCTGATCCTGATTTCCATCATTCAATACCTCGTTCTTCTGGCATGCACGGGTTAAACTCTCGACCACAGGGATTTCAGCACTCTGTTGAACCACTCTCTTTCCATGCTGTCCCATACATCATCCTCAATGAATTTAGCTCCTATTTCACTGGGGACCCTTAGGTCATCCAGTGTGGGCACTCACCAAATTCCCTTCTCCCATCTTAAAATTTCTTTACTCCTGATATTTTATACAAGTGTCTCTTCATGTTCGCCTAGGTTCCATATTGGCAATCGCTCTATTAATTAACCCCTCTCTGGCATTTGCCTCTGCTCTACCTGTTTCCTCCAAATAATCAGCTCAGGTAACCCTCATTCTTTATCCAAAACAAACAATTTAAAGACTGAAAATTCACACTTTCCCCAGATCTTGTATCTCTCTCAAATTGACATCCTCTTTCTCTATACAAACTCTGAAAAGAGGATGCCTGGGTGGCTCAGTCAGCTGAGCATCCGACTCTTGATTTCAGCTCAGGTCATGATCCCAGAGTCATAAGATCGATCCCTGTGTCAGGCTCCACGCTGAGTGTCAAGCCTGCTTGAGATGCTTGCTCTCTCTCCCTATGCCCCTCTCCCCTGTTCATGTGCACGCTCTCTCGCTCTCTCTCTTAAAAAAACAAAAACAAAAAACAACAAAAAACAACTCCCAAAGGTAAGCCTCCACTCCTTACCTCATAGGAATCTGTTATTATGAGGCTGATTTCTTCATGGTCATTTCCTACTATTTTCTTAGTCCCATCTTGGATCACTTTTTGCCGCCATTTTGAAAATTCTCTGCCTGTCATAGGACCCAATCTCTAAAGGTTTTCTCCTATCCTTACTGGCTATCTTGTTTCTTCTTGTCCCTAAAGGTAGGCATACCTCAAAAATCTGATCTTAGAGAGCCCCTCTTTGTCAATCCTCTGTTATTTATAGTAGTTTACTTATCAATCTTAAACATTAACTCTAAAACCTGTGTCTCTCAATATGACTTCATTCCCAACGCCCAATACAGAATCTCCAATACTTGGCTGGACACTTCTAGCCAAAAACTTTAGAAGCATTTAAAACACACCATACCCAAAAACCGAAGCTTTCATATTCTTCCAACCTCTTGTTATTTCTATTAATGATATTCACTATTTTCTCCAGCACCTGAACCCAAAACCTCTTCTAATACCACCACCACTATTGTTTATTGAACTCTTACCATGTTCTTTGCTCTGTTCTAAGTATTTTCATAAATATAAGTTAGTACTCAGGAAGTGGGTATTATCGGTAACACCATTCTATAGATGAGGTCGGGTCACACATCTTACAAGTAATGGCACTAAATTTCATCCTGGTTCTCCAACTCCAGAGTTTACACTCAACCTCTGATACAATCCTGCCATCTTCTTCCTGCTAGACTAAAGCCAAGAATCTGAGAGACAGTAGTGATATACACAGGGTTATAGAAAAAAAAGGTAAGGAAACCCCAGCAGTACAGGAAAGCTCCAGGCAGCAGAGTAAAGGCAGAGATTAGTAGGTGTATCAACCACCTGGCATATGCACACAATACACAAACACAAACACCGCCCCCCCCCCACACACACAGAGTACACACAAAATGAAAGGCAAACCGGAGGTTAAGTTCATTTAGAATATACGTTGTAGATTCTTACACATCTATTCCGATGCCAGAGTCCAGATTTTGACTGTGAAATACCTCTCCAAATACCAGTTCCAATTTTCTGTGGCTATTCTGGTTCAGCCACCTTCTAAATTTTGCAATAGCCAACTGATTAGCAGCCTCTGATTTATCTATTCTCCAATCTATTTTTACACCACTCTGTGATTAATTTTACAAACTGTAAGATTAATCACACTGACAATTCAAAATGCTAAATGGTTTCCCAGTGCCTACCTAAATAAGAAAATTTATCACACATTGTAATTCCGTAACAACATAAAAAAATCTGGGAAGTTTTACATATTTTCTAACATCTAGACCAACTTAGATGATATAATTATTTGATACTTCCAGGTTTGATAGCAGCCACCTGAAATGCAATTCAGATCAGGTACACCTTGAGGTCTCCTATACATTTAGATTCGTGGATGGCCTGTTTAAATTTTGTATTTCATCTTCAAGCAGTGATGTTCATTGAAAACTGCCTGCTTCCAATTGAAAATTGCAAATTCATTAGCACACACCTAGATATAATTTAGTTACCTGCACCTTGTAGTTTCATCACCTTTATCAAACTTAATTATAATTTTTGTTTCCCCTCCCTCTCCTTTTTCGTTGAAAAGAGCTTTAAAAGAGATGTATTGATTTTACTGGCATTTTCATACAGTCAAGTGTTTGAGATTGTCAGCGCAAATGGTTTACTGTTTACTACCTCACAAATTTAGATTTCCATCTTTACTAATCCCTCTTTCCTACTTGTTATTATCTTAATAATCTTTATTTGTATTTCTCCACTGACCCAAGGTTATTTAAAGTAACTGGTTTTAAATTTCCAAATGGTTGATTTAAACTTTGTAAAAACATCTCTAGCTCTATTGAAGTATAATCAAGGAATGGGGTTTATATAATTCTACTTGGAGAGGAGATTTTCTTTGTAGTTGGCCTAATGAATTATTAATCTTTTGTAACTGTTTTGTGGATGACAAAAAAGGAAAAAAAGATACATTTTATGGGCTAATTTTTAATATATTATTCGAGTCATCTATAGCTCTTATTGTGTACCTTCTTGATCCTCAAGTAGATTAAAGATTCCTATTATCACTCCTTTACTGTCAATTTTTTCTTCATTTCTCCCAGCGTATGCTTACTACATTTGATGTTATGCTTAGCACATAAGAGTTCATACCGCTCTGTCTTCACTGTGGAGTGCTCCCTGTGTTAATACAAAATGACATACTTGATCTAGTTTTATACATCTTGTTGTAAATGCACTGATAATGATATTCTGTCATCTGCTTTTGAAATTTACATTTGCCTGCTGTATGTTTAATAGACCACTTATTTTTCTAACCTGAATTGTTTGATGTAAGCCCCTTGTATGTGATTAATCTCTTAAAAAACAGAAACTTAAGAGTATAGGTTACACACACCTTTCAAACCTAGAATACTGTCATAGTGCTTCCAGGTCAGAACACCACCTGGATACCAGAACACAAGATATGCAATGTTTTGCTCATATTCTGTGCATTGGGACCTTCAGATCATTTTCTCTAAGATGAATTCATAATCTAGATTCCTCAGTTAAAAAAGTAATTTTAGGGGCACCTGGGTGGCTCAGTCGGTTAAGCGGCCGACTTCGGCTCAGGTCATGATCTCGTGGTCCGTGGGTTCGAGCCCCTCGTCGGGCTCTGTGCTGACAGCTCAGAGCCTGGATCCTGTTTCAGATTCTGTGTCTCCCTCTCTCTGACCCTCCCCCATTCATGCTCTGTCTCTCTCTGTCTCAAAAATAAATAAACGTTAAAAAAAAAATTTTTTTTAAAAGTAATTTTATACCTCAGTAAACGTTTCACTAGCACTTCTAAACTAAGAAATAATGTTGACGCTTTAAAATAATAGTGCTTGCTTGAAGCTTGAAAATCTGTTTCACAATGTTTCAACAAAGGAAGAAATCTAGCTCCTAGGAATGGCTATTATTACAATGACAACATATAACAGTAGTTACTGTATATTAAACTAAGTGCCAGACATTTTACATACCTCCCTAACACTACCACAACTGTATAAGACAGACACTGTCACCTCTATTTCAAGGATAAGAAAACAATCCCAGTACACACAATTATCCTGTTCAAAACTAGGACCTGAACCTAAATGTGACTTTGATTCTAGAGCTTCACACTCCAGTGTCCTGGGTTTCATTAATAGTACACAAACAAGGTAATATGAAAGAGGTCACCACCTCTTAGAACACAATTTTTCCCATCTATGAAGAATCTCCAAAGTTTAGAGTAGAACAGTGCTTCATTCTGGAAACTTGATTGTAAGTAATGTATTAAAAGTAGTGATGCATGAACCACAGAATCCTTGAGAATAATACGAAGCAGACAACTGATACTGTTCTCTCTGCACAGCATCCTTTCCCCTTTGGGAAGCTATCATTACCCGTATGGTTTCGGGGAAGTCAGGTGGACTGTCTTCTTCAGCTTTAGATAAATGTCCCAAGCGTCTGGCCAGAATGTTTGGTTCGGGGATGCGTACATGCCCTAATCCAGGTAAATCAGCAGCCAATCTAGGAATTTCTGCTCATATTGTAGCTTTCTTCCCATTGTAGTTATTAAAGTAAACCTTGCTATTATTGCAGAGAGCCTGCCTAAAAATAAAGCATATACAGAGGAAAGGAGAGAGTTGAGAGAAAGAGAGATTCTGGACACCTGTTAAGCATCTATGTCCAGGCCAGAGCTTTTATGGTAATATAATCCCATATACATGTCTCCTTGGTATAAGCTTTGTTAAGTTGGGCTTATGACAGGAAACTGAAAGCATGCTAATATAATATAGCTTTTGTTTTTTTTTAAGTTTCTATTTCTACTTTGGGGTTCAAAACAATAAGAATACTTTGCACAGAAGAAGACAGTAATGTAGAAAGAATACTGTATTTGGGGTGCCTGGGTGGCTCAGTTGGTTAAGCATCTTACTGTTGATTTTGGCTAGGTCACGATCTCACAGTTCATGAGATCGTGCCCCACATCAGGCTCTGTGCTGACAGCGCGAAGCCTGCTTGGGATTCTCGCTCTCCCTTGCTCTCTCACTCTCTGCCCCTCCCCCACCCGCATGTGTGTGTGCACTCTCTCTAAATAAACAAACATTTTTTTAAGAAGAAAGAAAAAAAGAATACTGGATTTGAGATTAGGAGGTATGGCTTTGAGTCATTACACAGGCAGATGAAATGACCTAGGACAGACTGATTTCTACAGATCTACTTGATCATTTATATTACAATAGGTCTGAAGTAAGTCATTGCTAGAGTTCTTCAGTGTATAAAGAGCTTATAATTTTATGAATATATAGACTGTATAACAGGCTTAAATATCATGCATAAGAGGAACACAGTTTAGGGGCGCCTGGGTGGCTCAGTCGGTTAAGCGGCCGACTTCAGCTCAGGTCACGATCTCGCGGTCCGTGAGTTCGAGCCCCGCGTCGGGCTCTGGGCTGATGGCTCAGAGCCTGGAGCCTGCTTCCGATTCTGTGTCTCCCTCTCTCTCTGCCCCTCCCCCGTTCATGCTCTGTCTCTCTCTGTCTCAAAAATAAATAAAACGTTAAAAAAAAAAAAAAAAAAAGAGGAACACAGTTTAGCCCAGAAGAATTAATGTGTTAGAAAAAATAAGAATGTTACATTAGGAGTTTGTTTTGTTTTGTTTCACTGAAAATGAGGAGAGTTGCAGTTTATTTTAAATGAGGAGAAAATGAGAAAATTTTATTAGGTTATCATATGGGGAAAGTTAGCAACTAATTAGAAAAAAAACTAACCTGATTGTATGATGAGGACATAAAAAATTCAGTCCTCAGAGAAACTAGAAAATTTCCTCTTCTTGGGATCACTTAGAATAAAGTTAATATTTATTATTTCTTGAAAGTTTGTCTTCATTACATAAGCTAATGAAGTCACATACAAAGATCATTAAAGGAACTTTATCTCTAATAACAGCTTTGAAAGCAACACAAAAAAGAACTCTGAAGCTCAACACAAAAAAGAACCTTTCCTAAGGTTTAATCCAAGCAAACAATGATCAATGCTTACTTTACCTGCCACCATTCTAGAAGTGGGGAAGGCAAGGGAGAGAGGAGTGGCAGAAATTCTGGGTACATCTGTCGTATAACAAAAGTTTGCCTCTTTGATTTCCGAAATTTAGGGAATCTTTCCCAAATACATCCTTACCAGCATTAGCAGGACGCTTTAGCTCTTTACTCACAGTTTATAAGAAACACTATGAGCTGACTCGGATTCAGATTCATAAGAGTAAGTGTGGGCTGGGAGGCACAGGACTAGATGGGGGCCAAGCCTGCAGATGCTCAGGTGAGCCGGGGGGGGGGGGGGGGGGGAAATCACTGACAGCTTGTTTTAACATAATCTGCCAAATACTCCTAAAGTGACAGGATCAAATATGCAAAGGAATGACCTTTAGGGAAGTGTAACCCAGTTGCCTTCTTACAAAATTAGCCCATAAAAGAAGGACCCTTCTTTCCCTCCAGCGGTTATCCTGTTCTCGGAAAACATTTTTCTTCAGAGGACGTTATCAGTTGTACTTTGACTTCCCTGCAACAGTCAAAGCCCGGAGTGTTATTTGGGCAGTACTAACACAGCGGCACATTTTATGGTCGCCTGGCACCCACCCACCGCTGTGCCATCGAATCTGCCCCAAGTCTGCTGAGAAAATGGCAAGATGGCCCCCGATTATTTTGGGAGTGTCTCTGCCAAGTCCACAAATTCTCCACTAAAACATGACACCTGGCTCTTCTTTCTCCAAAACAAGGGAGAGTAGGAGTAGGGGGGTGGAGGGAAGGGAGGGGGGAAAAGAGGAGGCGAAGGAGGGGGAAGGGGGGGAGAAAGAGGAGGAGGAGGAGAAACAATACGCTCGCCTGTACACGTCACCAGAACACAATTTTCTTCAGCTTCTTAATGCTTCTCTACAAGTGAAATTAAGGATATAAACAAAGTAACACTAAAGATAATGTTTTAATAAAAGTAATCCTATATAAACTGAAAAGCTGGTAACAAATATATGTACCTCTTGTAATAATGGATCACAATTTTAAAACTGCACATCTACGGAGAGTTTGTCAAATCTCTCTTCACCTCTACAGAGAAAGAGAACTGACGCTATTGATCTGATCATGAGGACTAAAAGGAAATACTGCAAGAGGGTAAATTTTTAGCAGATGTTTCAAGAATAAAACCACTTTGGATAATCAACTCTGTTTATTATAAGACACTTCCCCAGAAGAACCCCACGGTTGTATAACAATAGCTTTACCATGTTCAGCTCAGCTCATTTCTTACGATGAAATCATATTCATTAAAGGTTAAAAATATATTATTTCGCTAGGACTGCAACCAATAGGTAAGCATGTGATATATTATTGGAAAGTTTTTAGACAAATTTCAATGATTTAAAGGCAGCTGGCAGCATTATATCTATAAGACCAACACTTCAAGCTGCCTTTTTTCTACTTGAGCCAGGGGCCACTCAATGCCCAAACATCAGCAAAAATGGGTATGAACTGATGAGCCTTGTCAAAATAGGCCTATTTCAACAGCATTACATGACCTTTCAGGAGAGCTGGTTGCTGTACAGAGATTAATTCTGAACAGTCTCAAAATTCTTTTGCAGTTCTGGGACAGTAGAGAAAAAAAGTTCAATAATGTGTCAGAAGACTCAACTTTTACTCTGAATGCTATTATTTTTTTTTTTTTAATGTTTATTTATTTTTGAGAGAGAGAGAGTCAGAGCATGAGCAGGGGAGGGGCGGGGGGGGGGGGGGGGGGGACACAGAATCCGAAGCAGGTTCCAGGATCCGAGGTGTCAGCACAGAGCCCGACACGGGGCTCAAACTAACAAACCACGAGATCATGACCTGAGCCGAGGTCGGACGCTAACCAACTGAGCCACTCAGGCACCCCTATCATTAACTGTTTGAATCACCTTTAATCAAAGCACTTCATCTTTCTGGGAAATCAGTTTTATCATTTTTGAAATAGGAAAAAATCCTACCAAAAAAAATTCATAATCTTATGCCCACAATCTGTATCCCTTTAATCTAGCTTTCTAATGCTATTTCAACATAAGATGCAAATGGGACCATTTGTAAAATACAATTTCATCAACAGCATCTGCTCATAAATTTTTTTTTGCCTTTTTAAATATACACAGAAATAAAGGTAAGAGCACATTAGCATACTTCTTTAGACCCTGTGACTAATTCACCCAAAAAAGGTCTGTAAACATTAATTAATCATGAACTAATAAGCACAACAGATCTTGATGATTTGACTCCAAGATGCTAAAAGTGATCAATTTTGGCTAAATTACTTAACTCTGAGTCTTGATATAATGTAACAGCCAAACATAACAATTTTACGGAGTACACAGAACTCCATCCTTTATTAGCCCGCTTTCTCCTCCTGGGGGAGATCCTAACCTCGAAGAGGATGAAGAAAGCAGTGTGCCTGTAGCAGTTCTGCTGATGATGTGGAGACTATCACATTCTAGGACATACCGCTTTTTATTTTCATAAGCACTTCTCTTGCGACCTTTTCACCCTGGCCCCTATTTCACAATAATATCCCACGGGCCTTGCCATTTTACCAAATCTCTACAGAAAAACAGAATTGAGGATATTTATCAGATTGTGAGGACTAAAATATCTTTCCGAAGACAAATTGAAACCTGTCCTTTTTGTTCATGAAGACTTCTCTTGGATCTAAGTTAAACTGTTTGAGTGTCCTTGGGTTATACTTTTATCCCAGAATATGATGGGACAGACTATCCCAAGTACTTCTTACATGGCTGGTTCTCACGATCAGAAGCATTTAGCCAACTCTCCTGAAGAAGCCCTACATCAGACCAAGTACATATGTATATGTGTATGGGTGAGTATGGGTGAGTGTGGAGAGGAGGGAGAGAAGCGGGAGGGAAAGAGACACTGGGTGAGAGCACCGCTTGATTAGGAAAGGCTAGACAGACTATTACCAAAAAACCTTAAGTACTCCCACCTCAAAATCCCGATGGTTATGAATGTCAAACAAACAAGAAAGTCGCAGATGAACGTGGCAAAGGCAAATACTTTGGAAATGGTCAAACACGTTTGGAGCTCGCAACAGAAAATAATACCGTTGCAGTATCTCTAGTGACCAATTTTACCCAATCCAAAAAAAACTGACCTCTTTTTCTAAAACTATGAAGCAGGGCATGAAAAGATCGGAAATACCACTTCCATTCAGTATAGGATGATGACACCTCCCTTTAGCCAGCTACTAGTTTTCATCAAATACACGCATGCTAACACAACCAAAGAATAATTTATTTTGGGATCCTCTTTGGAAACTTCAGGGGACATTAACATTTTCAAAATGGTGAAGTTTCCTTGCCCCAAAAACACTGCTGAAGAAATCGCAGTGTTCCACAGACAGACAGTACCCCCTAATGCCTGGCAAAACATCTGGTTTCGTTGCTCGGGTAAAGACAGAGCTCTGCCTGTCACTGTGACTCACCGCCTTGTTCACGGCTGTGCACTGGGGTGCAAGACTCTACCGTCAATCCTGAGAGAAATCTTATCTATTGTTGTGAAAGTGCTCTACTGCTCCATGAATGCCAAGCCTTGAATCACAGCCTGAGCAAGAGTTTCTGTCATGAAAAATCTACTGTTGTGAAAATTGCCAAATTCAGGAAAGCCAAGACTTTCAATCAAGGGCTTCTCAAGAGGTTTTGTCAAGAAGTGGGAGCAATTATGAAATGCTTTGCTACACATAAACTCACTGGTTTCAGAAGACAAATTCCATAGTCAAAAATTTCAACTGCTGTTAACTAGATAAAATACAAACTCATTTACACAGTCTAACTCTCCAACCTTAAAACTAAAATGTGAAGTCATAATCCTTTCCTTCCCTAACATAGCGTTATGTCAAGATCTTGCCAAAAATGATCTCATTAACTAAAGGCAAAGAAAATGAGGTAACACGAATTTATCTGGAGAGAATTCTTATTTTTTGACACAAGCCTACTTTCATCTGAGAAAAGAATCTAACGGATTCCATCTACTCTCTCACTCTTTAGTGAGACAGGGGTTTTAAGTAATTGTTTTCAACAAAAACAAAGTCAAAATTGATTGGATATCAGAGATCACATAAAAGTTGTCAGGCAGGGGCACCTGGGTGGCTCAGTCGGTTGGGCGTCCGACCTCAGCTCAGGTCATGATCTCACTCCTGGTGAGTTCGAGCCCCCCGTCAGGCTCTGTGCTGACAGCTCAGAGCTCAGAGCTCAGAGCCTGGAGCCTGCCTCAGATTCTGCCTCTGTCTTTCTGCCCCTCCCCTGCTTGCTCTCTGTACCCCCCACCCCAATTCAAAACATAAACATTAGGAAAAAAATTGTTTTAAGTTGTCAAGTAAAAGATGATGACATAGTTTTAATGTATTATTTAAAATCTAAATAACAGCAGCCCTTTCATTAAAACTTACTATTGAATAGAATTAAGCCTTAGTTTTGTTGAATTTGTTACCACTTGATCTACTCATCATTCTCAAGTAGTGAGTGGTCACTGCTTTTTGCATTTAAAAAAGGGACATAATTCTTATGAAGACTCCTTTTCTTTTCCACGTTAAGAAAAATTTCAGTGCAATTAAAAACTATAAGCAAAATTTTATGTTCATGTATATCATGAACATTTTTAGGGAGAGACCATTTATAGCTTTCATCATATTTTTGGAAGGTATGTAACATAAACACTTACAGAGCCACTAGCTTAAATCTAGTGCTCTGGCTCCACATTATACAGCTTTTCTATATTCATTTTAAGTTCTTTTTACTGGACTTCTTTCCCACAACCAAAATGCCTACTGCTCATCAACCCTGTTCTCAACTCCTACCACTACTTCTGCAACTGTACTTTGATTTGACCTGCTTCTCTATGGTCTTCTTCCCATGCAGAATCTTTTCCCTGTGCTGCCCTGCATTTATTTGCTTCAGTGTAGAACAATTCATTTCTACATTTTTCATCAGTAAAAGCAACAATTTCCCTCCAGATGAAAGAGTGAGCCGAAGTAAAGAGCGCAGGCCCTCCGCCCTCCACTCCAAGACTCAGGCCACTGCTCTCATCCCAGGTATGTGCAACATGCAGAAGTGTAAGGCACTGCCATAATCAACATTCACCAAAATCAAGCACTAATGTAAGATTCAAATTTATAAACGAGGAGAGTAAACAGTACTCTGACATCCTCAGATGTAAATAAAAAGTCACAAAGACAAATAAAACAAGAAGTGAGGAAGGAGAAAACAAACCAGCAATCAATGCAACTACCTGGCTAAAATGATGGAAATGATCACTTATGTTTCTGTTTGGAAGGTGAATTAAAAAGAAATCAGCTTAAACTGGAAGAGAACCTTCCTGATTGTAAACATTACTAAAACTAGAAAAAAATCTTCACATAAAGTTGCGAGGGAATGGGTTTTTCTCTCTCTCACTGGAGTATCTTGGGTTTTTCCTTCTCGGAGACGCAGAACTGTACAAAATCTCTTTGTAAGAAATATAAACATATTTTATCACACTTGCCACCCAAAGAAATGAATCCCTTGAAAATCACTGCGAAAGCTCTCCCAAGAGTTTGTGTTTTCCTCTCAAACATACTACACAGATTAAGTGTGTCACTGATTTTCAACAGTCTTTAATCTTCTGAATAAGAGAAGAACCTTTGACTAATCTTAATCATAACTGTATTTGTGAACATTCATATTAAAGAATGGTTTTCATGTACTGTAAAACTAGGTGATGGCATCCAAGTTATTATCCAAAGACATTTTATTCTCAGGCAACGTTCAGAAGTATCAAGCTTACTTTTGATCAATGTACTGCTTTGTAAGGATTTTATCACACCAAATACCCAATACGCTTACTAGCATGATATGATAATGCTTAGCATCAACAGAAAAACTGCAAGAATCCGTTATTTGCTCATATGACAGCTAAGGCAGTAACTGGTTTCAGTGTTCAGAATAAAGAAACGAGGGCTACCAACCAACTTTTTAAAAACCTGTTTTCCAATAAATTCTCAGATCCAGGAAGAAGAAAGAAAGAACATCAAATATAACTTAATATAATGTATTACCTTTTTGTCTCTGGTCCTTACTTCCCCATAGAAATCTAGGGCCTCTTGTGCCTTTAAAAATTTGCCCCGATGCAATAAATATGCACAAATCATTACACCAGTTCGTCCCTTTCCAGCTTTACAGTGAATTGCTGCAACATGATTGTCATCTTCACTGAGCCATTGGTCAAGATCTTCACAAAAGGGTTTGATAAGTTCCAGCTGCGGTGGGTTATGGTCTTCAAAAGGATACTGTGCAACTGTGTAAAAAGATCACCTCAGAATGAGAAAAGAGGCCTTCCTGAATTGCTTCTTAAAAGTAGGTTAACTTCAGAAACGTTGCATATAAGCTTAACAGATGTTTAGAAGGAAAACTAAACTCCAGAGAAAAATACTCGTCTGATGATTTTCCAATTTTTGAACAGAAAACAGTCTCTCATTAATTTTTAAACCTATGCACTAGACAGAGAGGCCGAGTATTTCCCCCCGTGACGAAGAGGAGACTGCTCTGGAGAGCAAGCACAAGTCACAACGTGTCAGAGGGAGAGGAGGACCCGGAATGTCACACAGGTTTCCTGTCAGGGCTCTCAATGCATTTTCTGACAAAACGAGTAATAACGCTTATACTATTACATCATCACAAATATACATTCCAAAGAAAGTATCAATTACCAGTAAATCAACACTGGAAAGGACTGCAATTTGCAATGCATATAATAAAAATGCAAACTGTGCTATTTAGAGATGGCCTTGCAGGGGCACCTGGGTGGCTCAGTCGGTTAGGCGGCCGACTTCGGCTCAGGTCATGATCTCACGGTTCGTGGGTTCGAGCCCCGCGTCGGGCTCTGGGCTGACAGCTCGGAGCCTGGAGCCTGTTTCAGATTCTGTGTCTCCCTCTCTCTCTGACCCTCCCCCGCTCATGCTCTGTCTCTCTCTCTGTCTCAAAAATAAATAAACATTAAAAAAAAATAATAATAAAATAAAGATGGCCTTGCGAATGTTAGTGTTGTACCTACTACATGGGATTTTAAAGGCATTTACAAAAGAAACTGAAAAAAAGCCACTTATAAAAAGGTGTACAATTGTAGTAAAGTTTATCAAATGAAATTTCAGGTCTTTTCGTATGGGTTATAAAAACCCAAAATTTCTCTGTTCCCTATAGTCAGAGTTGAGAGTTCTTTTTTAACTTGCCTAGAAATAGGATTTTGAACATATCCCTATTAAATTCTGTCTTACTGGTCTCTGCCTCGGTTCCACTCGACTAAGATCCTTAAAAATCCTGATCGAATCCAGAGGATATAATGATCTCTGTGTCATCTAACTATGTGAAAAGTATGCCTTCTAATTTCAGTCAAGTCATTAATAATGTGGAACAGGAGTTGATCGATTAAGTCCTCCCGTACGTCAGGTGAGCTCTTCTGGAAGACACGACTTCCATTACAAGGAGTCATCAGGACAGCTTTCACCTGGCCATCGGTCTGGCTGTACTATCATTCCATCTTCATCTTCCC
This sequence comes from Panthera onca, assembly GCF_046562875.1. Classification (NCBI taxonomy): domain Eukaryota; kingdom Metazoa; phylum Chordata; class Mammalia; order Carnivora; family Felidae; genus Panthera; species Panthera onca. The sequence continues at coordinate 81,419,823 of NC_138349.1, forward strand.
AGTGGCACCCAAAAACATCCAGGAGAATCTGTTAAACATCTATTTAAAGCTAGACGAACCTTGACTAAAACACACTTTGCCTAGTAAGCAGCAGCCTAAGTCATGAAAAAGGAAAACTTCTTAGTGAATATGTCCTGGCTTCACAGCCATTAGTGCTTCTGAATTCTCCAACCAGCCGTCCGAAAGTCCATTCTAGATTTTCAGAAGGGATCCCGGCGTCTACCTTCTCCTGACTATCACGGCAGGACCTGCCAAGCCTCTCCACGCTCCAGGTCTCTCGTGGCCCAAGGGGTTCCACAAACACAGAGGAAGCTCTATGTAGACTTGGAGACAGGATTCACTACACCTGGAGAAGAACTCACTGAAAGCAGCTCCCTGCTCTCATCTGCCAGGTTCCTCTTGTCCGTATTTGTCATATCTTTTCCCCCCTTTTAGGTCAAGTTCGACAGAATTATTAAGTTGATCTGCTTCCTTCCTATAATCTATAATCTCTCACTATTACACCAAATGTCTCCAGCGTAGGTCTACCCCTCTCTTCACTGTATTGTTAGTCTAGGAATTTCTCCAAATTCTTCCAGTCTACTCTGGGATTGGTCTTCCTACTAGTTAGTACCGGCAGGTTTATAGGATACTTGCTTCCCAAAACACAATAGCAAAATTAAGTTTGTTTTGCAAATTTTTTAAGACCATCTTTAAGGGAAATATTTATCTCACTTAATAATGAGATCAGTCATCACTGCTATGACAGTAAGATTTAGTCTACTGGTTTTAAGTTTTATATAACATAATACATTACTCTGCAGTTAATACCTACCTCTGCAGTTAAATTTGGCGGTATCATAATGTCTTTCAGCACACCTAAAAGAAAAGTTTAAATGTGATCTAAAGTTATCTTTTACACTTGTGAAAAAAAATACAGTAGCAAACATTTTTCTGAACTTTTATAATGTACCACACATCATGCTGTTTTGTATTAACTATTTCTTTCAATCCTAGAAATTCTTTGAAGTAGGTACTGATATTATCCCAATATTTTACAATTAAGGAAACCAAAGCTTGGAAATGTTAAGTGTATGCAATTATAGCTTATACACTTGCTTACAAAACATGTGATGCCACTAATATGCAACATTGCCAATTCAGCCGCATCTCTAACTTCAAATTTCCTGGATGGACATTTTGCATGCTAATGGAATCTATTTTTGATTTCACAAGTATATAGAAACAACTAACTAGTTTCAATATTATCCTTACCTCAGAGTTGCACATACATACTGTTCTCAAACTATTACTTAAAAAGATAAATTTTTTAAATAGTAAAATTATAAGGGCAAAGAAAACGTAACGGAAGAAAGTGAATGATGCTAATCTACTAAAAAACAACAGTTAACTAAAAATGTTTTTAAGTCAGACCTTTCTCTCTTTAGAAAAGCCAAAGGTCATCTTCTTCAATAATCTCTCAGGTTACAAGTTTTAATTAAAGTCTCAGAGTCATGAAGGAATAATAAGTAAAATAAATATAGAATAGTAAAATGTTGACTTAGCACTTCTTAGAGCATGCTAAAGCTGTCTTTTTAACAGTAGTGACATGTTTATCATCACGCACTGGCTTACTTATGATTAACAGACTGTATTTATAAACATTTAAGAGGCTCCAAAAGGGACCCTATACTTTAGTTTGTGGTCAGCAGCATCGTGGTAACTACAACAGCAGTTATAACCAAACCAAATTTTTTTAAAAAATCATATAAAACAAAAACTTAGCATTTTAAAACAAATAAGGGCCTATAATCCCTTAATCTCCAATTCCAAAACCCCCAAATTTGGAAACATCTAACACTTTCTGTTAAATATACAGCAAACTCAATTGTAGCAGAACCTGACCTGAGTTAATGATACTGTATGCCCTCTTTAATTAATGCCCTTGGAGTGAAGAGTCAAACACTTCATGTTATGTACTGCTCCAGGTATCATGTAATACAAAGTATCTGCTTTCATGGTACCCTTCTGCAAAAGGAAAAATTCTGAATCCCAAAACACAACTGGCCCCAAGAGTTTCAAATACGTGACTGTAGACATGTATCTTACATTTAAGAAATCCTATAAGTAAGTATCTGTATAGTTCCTCTAAACAGTTTTAAATCCAAATCCACATTAAAGTGAACTCATTATCAACAAATTAGAATCCAGTAGTTTCTAATTCGTCAGACCTGAAATAAATCAGCTTTCATACTACTGCTTAAAATAAAACTTTTCCCCTTTTTTGTGTAATTTAGTATATTGAGTTTCGCTCAAAAAAATTATTTAGCTATGACATATGCACATATATGTATCCTTACTAAATAATTTCATACTCACTCATAAAAAACGTGACAGGTACGAGGAAGACTGACCAAGAAAAAAGTCACATTTTATACTTCCTTTAGTACAGGTTAAAGAAGAGGTCTGGTCAATAGTGAAGAATCCATAATGGAATATTTTATAAGGAATCATGCAAAGACAGGATTTAGGTGCAGGGACAAGGAACAACCTAGGAAACAATTCTAAGAAGCTGGTCTCATGGCAGCACAACCTTAGTTCGCTAAAATTCCTGTGCTTTTTCAGGAGCTCAAATGTTTGGTTCAACAAACACTGCTGAAGGACTACCTTCGTAAACTGATTCTCCAACGTTACCGTTAAGAGGAAGAAGTGGAAATAACGAGCTACTACGTGTCTACCAGATGCGCACACCTTCCAAAGGAGTTTCCGAGTTTTTTAATTCATAGTCACAGCCACATAATCTCCAATTTATATATGAGAAAGCAAAGATTTAGAAGAGCATCGAAAAACTTGCCCCAAACCACAACGTGCAAATCAAAGATCCAGGACTTAAGCACAATATTTGTGATTACAAGTCAAATTCCTTCCAGCACTGTGCCATAGGAATATTTATATTCTTATACATAAGAAAAAATAGAGAACGGTTTTAAAAACAAAAGCAGTAACAAATTTTACTCAAAGTCAGCCTTCCTATAAAAGTGATATTTGCCACAAAAGATAGAACCAACAAAGAGTGATCATGAAAAAATGAAAAAGTTATGAAAATCTCTGCAGGTATGGATGAGGCGTATGTGAGAACATATACTGAGACCCGTAGTGATGAAAGTGATCTGCAGGAGGGTTGCTAGGGTAAGAATGAGGACTCTCTTCTTAATTACAACCTTCTCTAATAACTGCATGCACATCACACACACACGCGCACACACACACACACACACACACACACACACACACACACACACGAAGCTCCTCATAGCTTTTGTGTGTTATGTTAGTTGATAAGACAAGTTTCTCAACAAACCAAAACTGAAGATACGTAAATGGAAAATGGGATTTGACTAAGACAAGGATTAGGTGAATCTGACCATTTATACTTTCTTATAATTAAAATTAAATTAAAAGATACCATGTTTTAAAAATCTTCACTTTATGTAGGCTCATATGAGACAAGAGAGATGAAGAACCTTAGTTTTTAATGAAGCAGTAGACAGAATGTGAAGAAAGAGATAAGATTACTAGGAAAAACTTCCAGAGAAGTGAGATTTGAAGAATCAGCTAGGCATGTAGATCTCTTCTGTAACTCTCTTCAACAAAGCTATCCCTGTTTTACAAAAGAAAACTTAAGAGACAATTAACAACAGCTAAAGATTTACCACAAAATGATGGAGAGCTGTATGTCAAACAGTGTACACAGTGAAATACAGCAACCTTTTTAAAAATTAGTATCCAGTGAACATTTAAGCTCCTCAAAGGCAAGAACTATATTATGCCTTCATTCCCTCCCTGCCCCCTTCACCTCCTACACCCACCCACATACCTGCTATAATAGAGGAACATACAAGAATGAAATACACACACCTGCACAAAACAAACTAATTTACTAAGTATCATTATACCCAAATTTGATTAATGATACGAGGCAAAATTTTGTTCCTTCTTAAAATAACTTACTGAATGCTTGATAATATAGAGATATAAACAGGTACGATCATTTAAAAGTCCACATTACAAACCGTTCTTCACCCACATGCCGTAATTGCCATAAAAAGTTTAATATGCCATTAATATACATATGTCTAGAGTAAATACTTTAAGATCTTTCCATTTATATATGTTCGCAAAAACATACATCACAAGTAATTAACATCCCCAAAATAAAAGAAATAAAAGAGAAACATCTGCTGCTAGCCAGACTCACTTACCCAGAGCCAGAAATATAAACAGGTAGAAAGAAGGTGTAGAATGAAAAGTGACATCAGAAATCACAACATGCTACAAGTTGGCAGTTCTAGAAACTTCTGAAGTAAGTGAAATTTGGGGAGATTAAAACAAACAAATGACAACAGCAACAACAACAAACCAGAAAGGAAAATACTGGCATAAATAGTGGATGGTCTGCTACCATATGTACCTGTGTGACCTTGTTCAACTCACTTAACTTCTCTAGGCCTCAGACTCCCCATCTGTAAAATGAGAAGGTTGGACTAAATGATCTTTCAGGTACTTTCCAGTTCTGAAAAGTCTATGATTCCATTACACGGAGTGGGGAAGGGGAATTGAAATACATACACCAAAAGCTACTCTCCACTGACAACAAGAGTTCATTAACTGTGGGATCCAATGTTTAGAAATACAAAAACAAACAGGCAGCCAAGTCCCCAGACGAGCTCCTGAAAGCCACCTTTAACCAAAATAATGCCAAGTGATCCACAGTACTGACAGTGCAAGCCTAGGTCCTAAACTCTGGAAGCAGGAAGCCACTGAACACAGGAATGAAAAGAATTTCCTTCCCTTTCTTTGGATATAATGTTGAACTCAAATAAATTTTTGAAAAAGGCAGAATATGTCTTTGGTATCTTTCTCCCTTCCATCTGGAATTCTAAATGCCTTATCTTGAGAGTCTAAACCCGAAGTAACTCAGTGGACTGAAGCTTTTCACAGTTCTTGTCGTGTGTGTGTGTGTGTGTGTGTGTGTGTGTGTGTGTGTTTTCTTTTTTAAACTTAGCTTCTGAGTCTAGTTATTCAAAAAATATAAAAAGCTTTGTGGTTTTTATTTTCCTACATGGAAACACTATGGCATCTGCAACAAGGCTTGTTACAGGAGGTTAATCAGTACAAGAGGAAAAGATATGCACAGAGCATTTGTACGCTGGGGCCCACCAAAACTTAAGTCTCTACAGCACATTTACTTTCTTTCACCTTGTTATCTATTACCGCCACACCCGCCCCCTCCCCACACCTACCATAATCTGACCGTAATGGATTATCTGCCATATTCTAAACACTATTATGCCAACAAGGTCCTTATGTGCCTCTCTCTCTGCCTGCAATGCCATTTCCCTAACCTGAGGGCTGCAGGACAGGCCCCATGGATTCTTTCACCCCAGCCCAAATATGCCTTTCTTTATGAAAACTTTCCTATGGAGTACAATTACTATTTCCACTGTTGCCCACACAGCTCTCTTCTACACAACAGTCACCTCTTTTGTAATAGTTTGTCCACCTATCACATTAGACTATCAACTACCAGAGACTGAAACTCTATCTTATTCACCTCCGAACCACCACCCAGTTTTACAATGCCTAATGTGGCAAGCACTGCATAAACATTTGCTTCTTTGTGAATCTGAGGAAATTAGTGACAAGTTACAAAGAGAAACAATAATGGTGTCTACTTCACCCTCAGGTCTTCTGAGGTCTTATCAGAACAGAAAGATCACTAAATTAAAGATAGAAAAGCAAATCTCACAAGCTGACAAGGCAGACATCCTTTTTGGTGAAGATTTAAATGCCTATGGAAGGTAGAAAAGAATCTTGCTCTCACATTTGATTAACAAATTCTACAAAAATTGTGACAGTGAATTAGTAAACGTAACCTCAGATTAAAATTTTTGTTGCATAATTTACAGACATCACATAGGAAAAATAAAAACCAGGTAGGAAAATAACACATTTTATATGCCATTTTTAAAACGGTAGGAAATGGTCAATATTTTGGGAAGGAATAATAGTCTTCAAGGGCAAAAGTGATAAAATATTTTCTTCCCATTTTTCTTTTGTTTTTTCCCTTTTTACATCCTTACTCACAAAGTCAAAAAGAAAAACAAAAGGTTAAAGAGAAGATGAGCTAGCTGTACCAAGTGGGCAATCCTTACATCCTGCCCGAGACAAGAGAAACCACCCAACTCAACAGGTGTAGGTAACTTATGTATGGTACCTACGAGCTAGAGATTACCCTAATAGCTGTTTCAATCAAATGACCTTAAAGACACAGAAGAAACAAAATTACACCCACTCTGAAGCATCCCTCCATGGAAGTTGTTATTAATGCTTTAACAGAAAAGCTCTGCTGTAAATTACGCTTCAAGTTACCGCATGGTTATTGGCTCAAAGATGGGCTGGATTCCAAGTCACTTAAAGCAGATCAAGTAATGTGAATGTGTGCCAACATTGTTTTGACCTCATCACTACACTTTCTGAGAGACCTAACAATGCTCTTAATCAGACATCTTGGACTAATTGTTTTAGGAACACAATTCTGTTAAAATATATCTTTAACTCTACCTGATTCTAACAAGGAAATAACTTTCACTTAATAGTTATTTTAGATGATATTTGCAAGCATACAAATAAAAAACATACTTACAGATTGTATATCTTGTAATGGTTTTTATGCTTTGAATCCAAAAACCTTAAAACAAAACAAACAAACAAAAAGCCACCATTAACAAAAATAAGCTAACATTTGAAATTACATTTATACTATTGAGAATACCTAAAGGAGAGATTCCATTTTTCCTAATCTCAAATACCATTTAAGAAAAATAAGTAGATAAATTCCAGTAAATATTCTCTTCATGGATTTCAACTGGTAATCAGGATACTTGTAAATAATTATTACATTACACAGGTTTATACAATCTGAAGTAACGATAGAGCTTGTCACAGAATAAATACTGTCATAACCTGTCTCCAGTCTAGGATTAGGAGGTCAAAGCATTAAGAAATACGTCATTTAAAAGGCAGCATTAGCATTTAGCTCAAGTTCACCTAGCTCACGCAGATGTGCAAGAAATAGTCACATGCAATCAAGCAACCTGAAAAACCACCCTGAAAATTCAGCCACCATTTTCTTTCAAACTAAAAACTTTTGATATTTGAAAGATACAAGTACTAACCAATAAGTCCATGCAAAGTTTTTAAAGTATGTTCACATATATATTCTCAGTTGACACTCACAAACATCTGAGAGAGAGAGAGCTCATTCACATTTCACAAATGAAGAAAGTAGATATCAAAGAAATTACACAACTTGCCCAAGGTTATACTGCTAGTAAGTCAAAGAATCCAGACCAAAGCCCTCTCCCTCCAGTTAAGAAACTGAACAACAATTACAGTCAACAAAAGCACTTACCACATTCATTTATCACATTGAAAAACTTTATGCATATAAATTTGTTTACTCTTATGAGGTAGGTAACAGACGAGTTAGAAAAGTATAAGGCTGAGGATGTTTCGGGATAAATAGAAAAGACAAATGGAAAACAAAAGAGGAGATTTTAAAAAATTTTAAAGCCCAAAAGTTTCAACATATGAATAGAAGTTTCAGAGAAAAGAAAACAAAAGGAGAAGAAATGCAAGATATAATTCAAGAAAAATACCCCAAACTGAAGGAGTTTCCAAAATGAAAGGATACAATGAGTATTCAGCAAAAATGATGAAAACAGACCCAAATAAAGGCATACATAGCTTAGTGAAATTTCTGAATACTGACAAGAACCTAAGACCCTAGAAGCTGCCCAAGAGGAAACAGGTTTCATAAAAATAATCTGGAATCAGAATTACATCACCGTTTTTAATGGCAACACTAGCAGCTACAAAACAATTGCAGAAAACCTTCTGACTTTGAGGGAAAATTATTCCCAGCCTAGAAGTCCATACCAAAAGAGACTACAAATCAAGTGTGAATATAGAATAAAGATATTTTTAAATAAGAGAAGTCTCAAGTAATTTTTCTGCCCACATAGTCTGTCTCAGGAAGTTACTAGAAGATCTGTTCCACCAAAGGAAGGGTGGGAAACCATGAAAGATGACAATTCCAGGAACTGAAGAATCCAACTCATGAGAAGGGAAAAGAGAATTTCCAGTATGTTGGTGAAGAAAGTCTAGTTAACAACTAACCCAGATTAGGGTACATCAGAAGGCTCCTGAAGAAGATAAAATTGACATAATGCCAAATGTGCTTGAACATGTTGAGAGATTTACACAGTTCAGGGATAAGAACATAGAAACTAAAGTTGAAAGAGAGGGAGAGAGAATTAGAACTCCAGGGAAAACAAAATTTTCCAGAAAAAAAGTTATACTACTTAACCGTAAATGGTGTTTATCTAGTCATAATCACATAAAAACCAAAACTGATATAACCAAAATTACTATTTAACGAGCAAAAGAAGGGCTGAAAGTATGTGTGTGGTTGGGATGGAGGGGGAAAGAGTTCATAAACTTGGATGTGAAAAATCGTGTCACTCAGTAATACAAGTGGTACACAAGTAACTTTGTCACTAATTAAAATGATATATTTTTATGTCACACTACAGTTGTTGCAAATGTCAAAATATTATTATTTATATACACAAAAATTAAGTCATTAGACTATAAGTAGATTTTACTTAGTGTGTTAACTATAATACATCAAGTATTAGGTTTTTGAAAATTTTCTGATTACAATCAAAACTAACATAATAATGGCTCTCTATTGACATTCCTACACCAACAAAACGTTTTCTCATGGATTTAGTATGACAAGATGGGTTCCTCTTATTTCTGCAGAGTCAGGCCCTCATTCTCTAAACCACTCAACAGTTTCTAGACCAGGCTCTTTCCTTGCATGGCCAGTGCTTCATCGAGGGCTCAGGTCACTAGTATTTATTTTGAATGGTATGCTTTCCTGTGTTCATTCCTTGATACCCATTCCTATCAATGTTACCTTTTATTTATTTAAGAATATGGAGAGAACACGTATTATATACTTGAAACTGTGCTTATTTCCCTGGGATAAAATTATTTATGAACTATGGCTCCTGCTATCAAACTAATAATGGAGTAACTGAATCAATTGGAATAAGGGTTACCTGTGAGAAACAGAAAAAAGGTGGGGGGGGGGGGTGCGGAGGTGGAGTTCGTAAACAAATATGCTACTGAATATATTAAATACACTATTTTCTCACATAAACTCCAGGATTAGTAGTCTACAGCTGGTAAGGTAGATGTTTCATAAAGGACTGGATAAAAGGATTTCATAAAAGGAATGTTCCACCATTTGTTTGGCCAATATGAGCGGCAGCCGCAAGGTCCAAGATGGTGTGCCATATCTGCAGCAGTAACAGACTGGAGAAGAGAAAGAAGAACAGGTCCCTCCTTTAAGAAATCATCACTCAACTTAAAACCACAGATCTTAAGTTGTCACATTATCATATCTAGCCAAAGGGGGAGCTGGAATTACTATGGGCATTCTGGGAAAACATGTACACAGCAAACAAGCAAGCGTTCTACTAATGAAGGAGAAGAAAAAGATGATCACTGATTTTCTCTATGGCTGTTCTCTAATTTATCTCTAATCTTTATTTTCTACTGCAAACCAAAAACAAATGACCAACATGGCAGGCATATTCGTAATCCTAACTTAAAATCACTCTAAGAAGGGGTCCACAAGCAGAAGGAAACAAAAATAACTACTTTTTGGTTCTGGTGGTGGTTGTTAATAAACCTGTAGAACAATATTTGATTCTAATATTGCACAGGTTCTTTTCTTTAAATATTTAAGGTATGTGCCACTTTTTATGATACATCACTTTAACCTACTTCTTCAACTAATCAAGGAAGCACTGATTCTATGACGACTTCTACCGAACTTGAATACACTACAGAAAAAAGTGTTATGTCTCTTGTCTCTTGTTCCATTTTTATCTTCTCCATGCCTGTACCTTTCTCAGTTTGTACTTTTTCTTTAAACTGAGGCAACATTTACATACAGTGAAACAAACAGATCTTAGGTGTACAATTCTACGAGTTTTGTAACAACCATCTCAATCAAGATATAGAATGCTTCCACCACCCCAGAAAATTCCCTCATGCCCAGTTACAGTCAAACCCCAGCAAGCTCCCAGGCAGCTACTAGTACCACAGATTAATTTGTCCTTGTTCTTGAACATCATATAAATGTAATCACATGATACATAGTCTTTTGCAACTGGCTTCTTTCATCCAATCTAATGTTTTACAGATTGATTTATGTTACCTATATCGACAGTTCATTCCTTTCATTCTGAGTATGATTCCATCGTGTGACTACACCACCATTTATTTATTCCTTCTCCTTTGATGGATATTTAGGACGTTTACAGTTTGGGGTTATTATGAGTAAGTACATAAACATTCTTGTGCAAGAATTTTGGGGACACATGCTTTTCGTTCCTCACATAAATAAATGATAATTAGAAGTAGAGCTGCTGGGTCATAAGGTAGACAGGGTAGACAGGTGGTATGTTTAACTTTATAAAAAAACTACTAAACGGTTTTCCAAAACAGTGATACCATTTTACAATCCCATCTGCATTTTAAAAGAGTTCCAGTTGCTCCAAAGTCTCATCAACATCTGGTGCTGTTTTAATCACGGTCTTTCTAATGTACATAAAATGGTATCTTACTGCGGTTTTAAATTTCCTTCTCATGACTAGTGACTTTAAGCATGTTTTCATTCGTTTATTAGCCTTTTTTATACCTTCTTCTTTAAAATGTCTCTTCAAATCATGGGCTCATTCTTCTCCCCCATCCCAGTTGTATTAACTGGCTTTTTTATTTATTACTGGCTTTTATATATTCTGGGTAAAAAGTCTTTCGTCAGACACATGTACTGACATAAATATTTGCTCCTTGTCTATGACTTGCCTTTTCATTCCCTTAATAACGTGTTTTGACAATCAATGATTTTAAATTCTGATACAATCCACTATATCAAAGTTTTCTTTTGTTCTTTTGTTTAGAACTTTGTGTCCTCTCTCTGAGAAATCATTCCCTACCCCTAGAGTTCACAAAGATATTCTCTATGCTTTCTTCCAGAAGCTTTTAACTTTTTCTCAGTTTGTATTTTAATTTGGTTGAAAATTTAGAAATTTAGATAAATGCTATGGACAACTGGGATAACCAAGACAAAAACAAATTATTTGAAGGACAGTGATTATAAAATTCAGAAAACAACAATTCATCACTATCTGCCTTATCTTTTCCTCCAAGGGTTTCTTTGGAGAGAAAATGAATAAGCAGGAAATGATCTGCAAATTACAGTTTTCTCACAGAAAGCCTGTAATGTAAATGTGAGCAGAGAAAAAGGTGTTCCGGAGGATTAACAATTTATTTTTAGTTCATCCTGGGTCTGGTCATTTTAACTTTTGAATCCAAGTACATAAAGCAACACTATATTAACAAGGACATGCACATCCTATTGCCCAAATCCAGGGAGCAGGGTTCCCACGTGGCGGCCCCGCAGGCACATTCAAGTGGTGCCTAAAGGAAGGAAAGGGCACCTACCAAAACGGTCATAATGGTTAGCAAAAGTTCTCGGGGACAGACGCAGGTTTTCACTGTTCGCTTCCAACACTTCTGCAACTATGCTGTTAAAACAGAAGTGTACACTACTTTCAAAAGAAAAGAAAAGTTGCCTGTCCTACTGTATTTTCCCAAAAAGTACAGAACGGACAAAGTTGTATCAAACTATTTTACTTCCAAAAAATGGGTCTGATGAGCTTAGAAATCCAACTGCTTTTGAACAATATACCTTAGTTTACACAAAATTAGTATTTTCATATACTATTTTTGAATTAGAAAAAAATAGAAGTTAGGCTTTTTTTTTTTTTTTTACTGTGATAACAGTCCTCTTTGAGAAATAGTTTTAATGAGATTCATGCAATTCCTGTTTATGAAGACTCATGAGGTTTCATTCATACTGAGCCTGTCTTGAGGATATTTAAAAGAAATTATTGGCGTACACAATCACAAAACCACAAATCAGATCCCAGTGAGAAACAACGAGTAACCAAACACAAACAATTTGTTAAAATGCTAGTAAATGCTCTTTAAATCCCTCCTAGAGGCATAGCCATGGAAAGCCCAATCTTTAATTTCATCAAGACACTTCTCGGGTTACTTTGGCTAGGTGTCTATAAGGTATATTCAAACCCAGTTTTTGATTCTCTTTTAAATCTCAAGTATTATTAGAGGCACAAGGGCTGAGAATTTCTGCTTCCCAATCTTGTATTTTTCTACATTCGATACAGTTAAGTGCTGAGGACTTACTAAATAGCCTGAATGATTCCTTTGAGTTTGTTTTTTTTTTTTTTTAAATCACCTTAGTTCTAGAAAATTATCCACTGGGGTAACCTTTCATAAAATTAAATATCCCACAAAATAATACTGATTGGGTTAGTAAAATGGAAATACGCTAGAACTGGCAAACAGGCATCAAACTGGTGGCGGCCTGTTGGGGTGCAATATTAAGACTATAAAAAAACATCCAGGTTGAAAACTGGAAAAGAATATCATTACTGATTAGCAATGTTTAACCAGTAGTTGGGAAGAGAGAATAATATAAACATTTTCACTGTATCTGCCATTTCTAGAGAAAGTCAATACAAATTTATGGGTAAAATGCAATAAAAAGCAAAATTTGAACATTATAAATTATTTTATAATAGCAAAGTTATTGTAACCAAATTACATGCTTTAAATAATTTTGTTCTAAGAATCTTCTTTTCATATTGGCATTCAATATAAAGGGGTCATCTAATAAAAATTTTCTTACAGTAGCATGTATACGTTTTTGACCATTACAGAATATCTGGTACACAAATCATCCTCTTGCTATATGCAAATGTGAAACTGGGCAAAATGGATGAGGTGACTATTTGAGGCACTAAACAGAAGGCAGCACAGGCTTCTGAGGCTTCCAGAAAAACAGGAGAGTACTCCCACAACCACCGTGCTTTCAGCTGGGAGGGTCTCTTCTGATGAAGCAGAAACAACAAATGTAACAAAGATCTCACCGAGGTAAAAGGCAGAGATCTGATTAAGCTCAGGGGTGCTAAGGCAGCTAAAGTTTGTGCAACAGAATAGCACAGAAAAGGGGATGAATGGGAGAGCCTCAGAAGTCCATACGGAAATGCACCTCTGGTCCTTGGCCAAAGGTTGGCTGCAGGTGCGCAGGGTCTGAAAGCATACTAGAGAGGACACCGGAGACAGCACGGTACCAGGAGAAGGAGTTCTGGCCCAGCCAGAACGGAGAGACTTCATGTAAGCACCTCAGGTATTCAGCTGAGACCCCAGAAAGGCCACACCTTCAAAGTGAGGACCATGCCCTAAGATGAAAGACAAAACTGAAATAGGCCTGCCTTAACAAAGAAAACCAAGGCTGACAATACCAGATTAACCGTTAATTTAAATGCCTGCCAAAGTGAAACTCAACACCCATAAAGAAAGTAGCAATCCAGACTCCCTACAACATCTCATTCGCAACATTCAGCATACAATTAAAATTTATTAGACATGCAAAGCAGAAAAACATGACCCGCGACCAAGAGAAAAAAGCAGTCAATAGAAACCAACTCCAAGATGAACCAAATGTTGGAATTAGCAGAGGTGGACTACAAAGCAGCTATTGTAAATACACACATGAATGTAAAGGAAGGTTATTACAATAAGTAAAAGGATGAAAAGTCTCAGCAAAGATACAGAAACTATAAAAGACAAATTCTAGGTCTCAAAAGTACAGTATCTGGAAAGAACAATCTACTCTGTGCTCTTAACAGAAGACTAGAGACTGCAGAAGAAAGACATGGCAGACTGCATTTCCAAGAGCGACTGTAGCACCATCCCACACACTCTTCATTAACGTACCTTTAATACTTCTCCCATCAACTGGTAAAGTCTGCGGTTCCTCCCTAGAACTTGGGCACAGCTTTGTGACTGCTGGAACTCAGAGAGTGTAGCAAAAGTGACAGTGAGTGATTTCTAAGACCAGATCATAAACATGTCACATACGTTCACCTTGGACTCTGGATCCTCACTTTGGACACCAAGCTAACAAACATACTACGATGAAGCACAAACTAACCTACACGGAGAGACCACTTGGAAAGGTCAAGTAAAGGGGTGTTGGCCAACAGCTCAGCTGAAGACCCGATAACAGCCAGCATTTACCAGACATGCCAGTGAAAACACCTGCAGATAATTCGGGCCCCCAATGTGTCAACTCATTTCTAGTCACCAAGTCTTCACGGCTAAAGCTCCAGATACTGTGAGGCAGAAACAAGCCATCTCCACCATGCCTCATCTGAATTCCTGACTCCCTGAATGCATGAGTAGAAGATAAATAAATGTTCTACGTCGTATTTATGTTTAGAGGTGGTTTGTTATGTATAAATGCTAACTGGAATACAAATTTAATGAACCTGACAACAGATTAGTAGTAATTATCTAATCTGAAGAACGAAAAAAAGAAATTGAAAAAATGAACAGTTCAGTGACCTGTGGAACAATACAAAGTAATTTATCATATATGTTACTGGAGTCTCAGGACAGGTAAAAGAGAATGGAGCAGAAAAACATTTTTTACAGACATCCCAGCTGGAAATTCCCCAACAATGGTGTAAAACATCAAGTTACAGATTATAGAAGCTCACTAACCCTCTAGTAGGAGAAATAGAAAAAGAATCACTATGCATATTAGTCAAAACCAGTGAAAACCAACAATAAAGGGAAAGAAACAAAAACAGAGGACTATCAATAATGGTTGACTTCTTATCAAAGCTCATGAAATGACATCTTTAAAGTGCTGAAAGGAGAAAACAACAGCAACAACAACAACAAAAAACCTCAGCTCCAAATTCTATATCCGGCAAAATGCCCCTCAAAAATGATCAACAAAAGATGAGTGAAAATCTGTTGCCCTCAGGCTGAAGGGAATTAATGGGAGTACATATAAAAGATATTTATATTTATAAAAGAACATCTTTTTCTTCCCTTGCTTTGAAAGACAACTGCTTAAAGCAATCAAGTAACACTGTATTCTGGGGTTTATTACATACATAGATATAAAATATATGACAATAACCACATAAAAGAAATGGAAGGATAAGGAATTCTACTTTTGTAAGGTTCTTACATTTTAATGCTGACAATACTAACTCTAAGAGGACTATAGTAAGCTAAGAATGTGTTTTGTAATTCTTGGTGTGCAATCTCTAAAATATGTATGAGTATATAAATTTAGTACAGCTAAAGTCAACAGAATTAAAATTAAATACCTAAAGTTATTCTATTAACTCCAGAAAGGGCAGGAAAAGGCGAAAGAGAGAGAAGGAATGAAGGAATAAATGAATGAATAAATGAATACTGGACAACTCAACACAAATAGAAAAATGACAGACGTAAACAAAACATTTCAATAATTATACTACATATAAATGGGCTAAATACTCCAATTAAGAAAGTCAGTGATCATAAAATAACTTCAAATTTGACCTTACAATATTTCTTTATGAAATACAGTACATACACATTTACATATACTTGCTCTACCAACTGGAGAGCACTCTACAGGCAAATGAATACAAAATGTTCAACTGCAAAGAAGATCACATAAATCAAATGCCAAATTCTATCTAGCTGCTCCAAACACTTGACCATGCCACTAAACTCATTCCAATAGAGGGGGGAAAAGAATCTGGGTTGCAAGATAAGCTTTCTTTATAGGCCTCAAAAATTCTGTTAATTACTTTGGTGAAGTACTATTAGTGTGATGGTCCAGGGTCTGATCTTCTACCTTTCTGGGTAAGCCCTGATCCTGTCAGTATATTGAGTGGTGCTTTTGTTTTTTTCAGGGACAAATTCAAACTCATATCATACGACTGATATATAAATATCATAATGACCATAATGGCAATATATTAATTTCCTTGAAAAATCCAACTGCCACAGGAACAAAATTATTCACATCTTTATGGCCAGTTCAAGATCTTGCCATAAGCAGACGCACTGAAAAGTGAAATTATACTGCTGCTGAGTAAACATGGAATCAAACAAAAGAAGCTAGTTAAATCAATTTCTAACAAAGACATTCTGATGTTTCCATCTCCACAACAGGATGTTTCCATCTCTTGCCCAAAATATCTGAAGTTCATTGGCTAAAGTTTCCTTTCCCTTAGCCATGTTTCTTCCATGTTTCAACAGCTAACCAACCCGTTGACGGGCTTTATGTAGACTATATTCTAGAGAATTAAATTCAAGTCTTATTGTAAAACCTGAGAGTTAATCTGTTTCTTAAAGATGACTTGGTAGATCTCTGCTTGGTACCAATACATATTGATACTAAATTTTATATTATTAGAGCATTATTTCATTTTCAAATGCTTGGGGAACTGATAAAAATTCATCTTGGAAATATTTATTGAGTACCTCCTATGTGACAAGCTCTACTACAGATACACTGTAGTACAGACAACCACAATCATAACAAATGCTCCTAGCACTTGGAGAGAAACCCAGAAGCAAACCCTCTTTTAAGGTATCCCATTCAGAAAAGAGCCTAAGAACATTGGACAGTCCCTACTAATCCAAAAACAGATTTAAAAAAAAAGAAAAGTGCATATCTAAAAACAGCAAAATAATTACTTATCTGCTATATTTTTCTGTAGCTATTTGGCATATTTACTTCTGCTGTATTCATGTTAAATTAAAACTTGCTCTTAGAACTCTACTCATCTACAGCTGCCACTGCTACTACAAAAACAAAAACTGAGTTGTTGTTTTTCCTTTTCAACATATAAGTCATCTCTGCCTTAATCCCATTAACACAGGCGTGCTCCAAACATTCTAGTCCTTAACTATTTTCTCCTACTTACCTTCATGTTGTCAAACCTAAAATCAATTATACATCCAATACAAGTAAAGTATCTTGTTGAAAATCCACTCTTAACACTTGCCTGGACAGTACTGCCTTTTCCTATATTAATTACCTCAAGGTAAACAGAGAAGCAAAACTAAGAGCTTTACGTCAAGGTCTATGCTCAAAGACAATAATCCCCAGTACTAAAGAAAATAAAACTAGAGGGAAAAGAAACAGTAGGGGAAGTGAACTATAACCCATTGAGAAAATTCAGAAGGCTATTAAAAATAATATATATAGTTAGTATCCAAAATCTATAACGAACTTACCAAACTCAACACCCAAAAAAACGAATAATCCAGTGAAGAAATGGGCAAAAGACATGAATAGACACTTCTCCAAAGAAGTCATCCAGATGGTCAATTGACACATGAAAAAATGCTCAAAATCACTCATCATCAGGGAAATACAAATCAAAACCACAATGAGATACCACCTCACACCTGTCAGAATGGCTAAAATTAACAACACAAGAATCAACAGGTGTTGGTGAGGCTGTGGAGAAAGGGGAACCCTTTTGCACTGCTTGGTGGGAATGTAAACCGGTGCAGCCACTCTGGAGAACAGTGTGGCAATTCCTGGAAAAACTAAAAATAGAACTACCTTACAATCCAGCAATTGCACTATTAGGTATTTACCCAAAGGATATAAAAATACAGATTTGAAGGGAAGCATGCACCCCAATGTTTATAGCAGAATTAAATAGCCCAACTACGGAGAGAGCCCAAATGTCCATCCACTGATGAATGGAAAAAAAAAGATGTCAGAGAGACAGATAGGGAGAGAAGACTATTACTCAACTATCAAAAAGAATGAAATTTTGCCATTTGCAACAACGCGGATGGAGCAAGAATGTATTACGCTAAGCAAAATAAGTCAATCAGAGAAAGGCAAGTATCATGATTTCACTCCTATGTGGAGTTTAAAAAACAAAACAGATGAACATATGGGGGGAGGGGTGGAGAAGAAAGGCAAACTATAAGAGACTCTTAACTACAGAGAACAAACTGAGGGTTGATGGAGGTAGGGAGGTGGGAGATGGACTAGATGAGTGATGGGTACTAAGGAGGACACTTGTGGTGAGCACTGCGTGTTGTATGTAAGTGATGAATCACTGAATTCTACTCCTGAAATCAATATTGCATTGTATATTAACTAAAATTTAAGCTTAAAAAAAAAAAAAGAAAAAAAAAACCTGCCACGTATTTCTTCAAAGAAGTTATCACTCTGCACTTTTACCAACACGGTTGAGAGTTTCAGTTGATCTATATCCTTGCCAACCAATTAGCCCTTTAAGTTTTAGCCATCCCAGTAAATATGAAACCACACCTCACTATCTTTTAATTCTCATTTCCCTAATGATTGATTTTGAATATATTTTAATATACTTACTTATCATTTACATATCTTCTGTGTAAAGTTTATGTTCAAATCTTATGCCCTTTTCTTTATGGAGTTGTCCTCTTACAAATTTGTAAAAGCATCTTTATATTGTATTGAATTCAAGTCCTTTGTCAGGTATATGCACTGCAAGTATTTCTCCCAGACTCATTCTCTTTTGTTAATGGTGCCTTTCAAAGAAATTTTTAATGTTGATAAAGTCCAATTTGTGAATTTTTTTTCATGCTTAACTTCCTGTGCACTAAGAAATCTTTAACTAAACCAAAGGTCACAAAGATTTTTTTCTCTGTTTTTACCTATTTTATAGCTTTAAATTTTACTTTTATGTTTCTATCTACAATCCATTTGTATGTAGTATGAGATTTTTGTGTATATGACAAATAGTCAAGGTTCATTTTATTTTTTATACCAACATTCAGTTGTTCCAAAGCGTTGGTTAATAGGAGTATCCGCTCCCCATTGAATTATCTTGGCATCTTTGTCTAACAATGTATGTGTCAGTTTTCCTATGATTTCTATTCTGCTACATTAACCTCACATCTATTTTTTTTTTCTTTTACTAACTTATTAACCTATATGACCCAGCAATTCTACTCATGGATATTTATCAAAAGAAATGAAAATAAATGTCCACAAAAGTCTTAGACATGGATGCTCATAGCAGCTTTGTTCATAATAGACCCAAATTTAAAACAACCCAAATGTCCATCAAAGGTGAATGGGTAAGTAATCCTGCCCTATCCATACAATGGAATACTACTCAGCAATAAAAAGAAACAAATTACTGATGCAAGCAGCAACTGAGATAATTATGCTTAGAGAAAAAAGCCAGATACAAAAAAAGTACATACCATGTAACTGCATTTATATAAAATATACATACAGGCAAAACTTAACTACAATTAAGATTTAGAAACTGCCTAGAACCAGGTTTGGGGACCTGATGGCAGAAGGGCATGTTCTAAATCTTGGCTATGGTGCTGTTTACATGGATGTGTATACATGTCAAAACTCACTGAACTGTAAACTTAAAAGTGACTACATTTCATTGCACATAAATTATACTTCAATAAAGTTGATTTTTAAAAGTAATCTGATTATAACTATGAATATGTAAAATGCAACCCACCTCAAAATATCTCAAATTTATTTTGCTTAATACCAGAGATAGCCATAGAAGGAATAATTATATCATCTCCAGGAATGAGACCTTTTTAGAATGAAAAGCAAAACGGCACTGTCTAGAATGGCACTGTACAATAGAACTTTCCACAATGATGAAGATGTTCTGTATCTATGTCGTCCAACATGGTAGCCACTAACCACATGTAGCTATTGACCACTTGAAAGGCGACTAGTGCAAATGAAAATCAATGTTTATTTTAATTAATTTAAATTTAAACAAATAGGGCGTCCGGATGGCTCAGTCAGTTAAGCGTCTGACTTCAGCTCAGATCATGATCTCACAGTTCATGAGTTCAAGCTCTGCTCTTAGCACAAAGCCTGCTTCAGATCCTCTGTCTCCCGTCTCTCTACCCCTCCCCCGCTCTCTCTCAAAAATAAACAAACACTAAAAAAAATTTTTTTTAACATAAATAGCTACATGTGGCTCATGGCTACTATACTAGATAGCACAAGTCTAAAATACATGTATCTATGAAAAAATCCAGTGGAACACAATACACGTGCCTTAGTAAGGTAGAAATGGGTACATTCTTGGAATAGTGCATAAAACTGAAACAGGAAAGATATAGTACTTTACAACTGTCAAAATACTTACAGAAAAAGTATTCAACCATATGTAGTTTTCTAACAAATTCCTGACATGCTTGATTAATAAAGAAGAAAACTACAACTCTGGACACATTTTCAACCAAGAATGAGGAACAAGTTTGAGTGGAAATGCCAGGAAACAGGGAGAAAGTGTTCATATAATTTTAGAGTTCACGTCAGACAAGGAAGGAAATACTGGCATAGTTAGATATGATACAGATCAGTAAAACGGATTTCAAAAGCTTCATTTAAATAACAGGCTATGAATTCATAACTCAAAATCTAAGAGGAAAGACTACAGAGAGACTTTAAAAACTAAAATTCTGTATAAACAATTACAAATGATACTAGGTTAAAAAAGACAAATGAGAAAATAACAGAAATTATCTCAGAAAACCAATCAACAAAGCTGCAGTGAAATTTACCCATAACATTCAGATTTAAAAGGTTTAACAAGCAGGGAAAAAAAAAAGGGAATAATCATAGATGAACACAAATAGCACATATAAAAGAACATAAAAATGGTAACGACAAAAGAAAAGGCTTGGAGTGAGGAAAATGTTTGGATCAAAAAGAATATTAAGTAAGGCAGCATGCCACAGGTTAGACAGCTATATGACACTAGAACCAGAGAAAAAGCAGAACTCCTTATAAAAAAAAAAAAAAAAAAAAAAAAAAAAGGTTTAAAAACCACTAAGTTCCCTTTTATTTCTACCATCTCTGTCCAAGAGAATGTAGCTGATTCAGTAACTCAAACAGTGGTGGATACATGACATTCTTCTGGATTAAAAGCATTGTCAATTTGCTGTTTAAGCAAGGTGATTTCTTAAAGAATATTCTTTAACAAACAACTATCAACAAAAAAAATCTTTGGTATTTCATGATTGTACATATTAGTAAAGCAGTCAGCAATCAATAATTCAAAATAGAGTAATCCATCAAGCTCTATAATAACTTCATCTGAATCTTGCAGTTATCAAATTCAAGGCAAGCAGAGGCAGGGCCATAAAACTGAACAAAGAGAACTAACTTCCTTGTTTTCTGAAGAGTTCATCAAAATCATTTAGGAAAAAATTTTTTAAAAAAAGTTGAAGATGGAGTCAGCACTCATGTACAGATCAAAGGAAAAAATTACGTATGACCAATAAACACAAAGTGGCTTTATGTCACAATTAAAGAAATGCAATCAAAAATCAAATTACAACAAACTGCAAAAAGTTGATAAGTTTAAAGTCTGCCAAGGCTGTGGGAGGGAGGAAACACTCTCATGCATGTGGGTGGGAATATAAAATGATACTGTTTTTGAGGGTGAAAGTTTAATCCATGGACCCACTGGTCGCAGCAACTCCACTGCTAGGAATTTACCTTAAATACTTGGAAAAGGACAGCAAGATACATGTGTGAAAATGTTTCCTAGAGTACTGTCTTCAATTGTGATAAACCAGAAATAACCTAAATGTCCCTCAGAGGGGACTATTTATGATGGAATGATCATAAAATGGAATAAAGGACAACCAATAAAAAGATGTTTCACCTCCGTGCCAGTATGGAAAATTCCTAAGTACGTTCAATGAAAAAAAGCAAAATGCAGAAGAGTATGCAGTATGTTCCCATCTGTTTTTTTGTAAAAAGTAGGTCTGAGATGAAAACAATTCTTTAAAGAATGACTGCAAGTTCTAGTTGCAAACAGAGTCTGAAGACAGGAGGTGTAAAGCAGGAGAAACCGGTAGGAGGTATTAGTCCTTTTGAGGCTGCTCTGCACCCAAACCCATTTCAGTTTGGAGACAATTTCAAAAGGTGAGAAGCAAATACTCCCCTTCCCCATCTTTCTCCTCATGGGAGCAAGGCCGAGACCAGTTAGGTCCTCCTGCTCTGGACACTGACTCCCAGGGGTAAAAGCAGGGTGCGGAGGAGTCAGGTCATGGAGAGAGATCTCCAGCAGAGTGGAAAGGTAATGAGCACAGTCACCAATATCCAGTCAAGGCAGCAGTGTGGGACACTGGGACAGCACTGGGACAGCACTAGGACAGCAAGCGTCCAATAGCAGTCAGCATCCTAAGCAGAGACTGCCCTTATCGTAACCTGGTGACATGCCTTATTTCCCTTGGCTTCTGCCAATCTTCCCAGCTCAGGGCTCTGAGCCGTGAGCTATGAGCTATCTAACATTTTGCAAGTAATTATTTTCTGATTAAGTTATTTAGAGCTATTTTCCATCCTGTGCAACCAAGAACCCTGACCCTGTTCATCTACAGCATTTTCCCTTTTTTTTTTTTTTTTTTTTTTTTGATTGAGGGTTGGTAAAATACTTTTTGTGCTCCCTTTAACATGTGAACTTTACAATTTCTTATCTAGCATTTGAGCAACAGGGAGACTGGCAGGAGAATAAACAATCTATTTAAAAGAAAATATCACAGCATTTTTAAAAAGGGGGGAGGGTAAGTTCTCTCAAAGAACTTGAATATTACTTAGGAAAACATTCACCATGGCTGCCCCTCCCACTTCCTCCTCTCTCCTCCCAAGGATTTCATGCCCACAATTGGCTCATTGCCTTATAAATTTGATACAATGGAAAAGCGGAAAAAAAGCAAGAAAACAGCACTTTCCAAAGGGAAATGGGAAAATTTAACTGGAGATACTTGGAAAGTAGGTTAAAAACTTAGACAAGAGCAAAGAGGTAATATCCTCAAGACGTGGAAAATCTAGAATATAAATCTTTCTAAGACAACTATACCTTACTTCAAATAATTTCAATATATAAAAATCTGAATTCACTAAAGACAGCTGTGAGAATAAACAGTCTTTGTCTTTTTTAGAAGTCTTTTCTTTCCTCAAAGAATTCCTATGAAATAGTCCTAAGTAAGCTGCCAAGGTGCATTTTAAAACTATTTTTGTCAAAATAATATATATACATGTATTTCAAAAGACAGACAAAAACATGTAATAAAAAACTAGTTGAGGGAAGATGGCAGAATAGGAACCCCAGGAAACCCATCTCCCCACCTAGACAAATACTCTACTGGCATAATCGGACTGATGTAACTATTTTGGAACCCTGGAGTCTAGTCAAAAGCTTGCATCGTCCAGACGAAGGCTTAGACCGTAAATCATAGTTAATTTCAGCCCGTTTCAACTCAGTATGGCAGCAGCTATTCACCCCCAGTGCCCCTCACCTCCCAGCAGGCAGCCATGTACATACTCCTAGCACAGCCTGCACCAGCTCATGGGACCTTGTCCTCCAAATATCAGAGATCTGTGTTCTTATCATTGACTTCTGCTTATGATTAACAGACATGCAGACACAGAAGCAGGCCACCCCGGCTGAAATCCCCACTGATGGAAAAGGCTTCCAGGGGATTTAAAGATCCAGAGGCTTTTTTTTTTTTTTTTCCTCCTTTTATCCCCCTTTTTCCTCTTTTGGGAGTCAGGCATTTAAGACATGACACCCATGTTTGTGTGAATGCAAGTTTTCAACTCTTCTAACTACTCATAGGGATGCATT
The DNA here is from genome assembly GCF_046562875.1 of Panthera onca. Lineage (NCBI taxonomy): Eukaryota > Metazoa > Chordata > Mammalia > Carnivora > Felidae > Panthera > Panthera onca. The sequence goes on from NC_138349.1 coordinate 81,443,531, forward strand.
TGCTTGATTTTATGGAGTATGTTTAGTTTTGTAAGAAACTACCATCTTCCAAAGTGGCCATACCATTGTGCATGTTGTGGGTTTTTCATATACTGCCATATTGCATAGTAGGAGAGTTTCTATATGCACATACTGGATGATTTCACCTATATGTCATTCTAGAAAAGTCAAAAGTATGAAGACAGTAAAAATATCAGCATTTGCCAGAGGCCAGGGGGCAGGGAGGATGGAGAGGGATGAATTGGCAGAATACAGACTACTTTTAGAGCAATGAAAGTACTCTGTATATTACTATAATGATGGACACGTCATTAAAATGTGTCCAAACCCAGGGGCGCTTGGGCAGCCCAGTCGGTTGAGAGTCTGACTCTTGATTTCATCTCAGGTAATGATCTTACGGTTCATAGGACTGAGCCTCATGTTGGGCTCTCCTTCATTATTAATGCCCTCTACCAGAGTGGTATATGGTAAAACCCTGGTTTGCGAGCATTAACTCATTCCAAAAACACACTTCTAATCCAAAGTACTTGTATATCAAAGCAAATTTCCCCATAAGAAATAAAGGAAACTCAGATGATTGTTCCACAACCCAAAAACATTCATATAAAAATGATTACAATACTGTAATATAATACAAAATAATAAAGAAAATACAAAGCATAAGGAAAAATAAATTAACCTGTACTTCCCTTTGATAACCTTCATGGTTGGTTTGAGGGAGACAGGAGAGAGGAGGGTTATTGTGTAGGACAACTTTCACTATCACCAACGGAATCACTGCTATCTATCGACTCAAAGGAATCTTTTTCTGCACGGGGCCATTGTATACGCTCACGTGGATGCTGACCACAGTGCAGAATTAATAAACTCTTGTCATAGACTGTATTTCATGTAACTGGCAATAAGGCAGCAGAGGAAAGGGTCTCTATCTGCAGGCAGCCTGACCTAGAATGAAGCAAAGCATTCCTAAGCTCACTCTTGTGGGGAAAAGCAAAGGACTGTCCACAGATGCTTTGAAGTGACAAAAATACACCAGTGCCAGTTGTGGGCACCTTCCAACGTCCTGAAAAATCACTGATTTCTGCCAAACACTGTGGCCTGAGACTGAGCATCTGAGCACGGGAAATCATCACCTACAATCCCAGAGAGAAAGAAAGAGAGAGAAAGAGAGAGAGAGAGAGAGAGAGAGAGAAGAACCATTGGCTCAGTTGTGATCATGTGACATTTGGCTTCACATACTATTCGTATTGCATGACATCGCTCGTTTATCAAGTTAAACTTTATTAGAAATGTTTGCTCATCTTGTGAAACACTCGCAGAACAAGTTACTCACAACCCAAGGTTTTACTGTATTTGTTATAATTAGTTTATCTATACTGACACATCGTTATCATACAGAAAGTCCATGATTTACATTAGGGTTCACTCTTGGTATGCATCCTGTGGTTTTGGACAAAAAAATTTTTTTCCATTTTTTTAATGTTTATTTATTTTTGAGAGAGAGACACAGACAGAGTGCAAGTGGGAAGGGGCATAGAGAGAGGGAGACACAGAATCCAAAGCAGACTCCAGGCTCTGAGCTGTCAGCACAGAGCCCGATGTGGGACTCGAACCCACAAACCATGAGATCATGACCTGAGCTGAAGTCAGACGCTCAACCAACTGAGCCACTCAGGTGCCCCTGGACAAAAAATGTTTTAATGTTTATTTAGAGAGAGAGAGAGAGAGAGAGAGAGAGAAAGAGAGAGAGAGAGAGACAGAGAGAGGGAGGGAGGGACGGAGGGAGAAAGGGAGGGGCAGACAGAGAGGGAGGGAGAGAATTCCCAAGTAGGCTCCATGTGTGCTCCCTCTCTCTCTGCCCCTCCTTCACTCAGGCTGTCTCTCTCTCTCTCTCAAAGTAAATACACTTAAAAAAAACTGGTGAAGGAGACTATACATGTGTGAGGGCAGGCGGGATATAGGAATCTTCTCTACCTTCTGCTGAATGTAGCTATGAATGAAAAGTGGCTCTAAAAAATAAAATCTATTAAAAAAAATCCACACCCAACTAGTATGATATGCGATCATAAAAGACAAAAATTTTCCTCTAAGGTCAGTAACAAGACAGACAGGAAGTCTGCTTTTGCCACTTCTATCCAAAAAGGCATCCGTATTGGAAAGGAAGAAATGAAGTTACCTGTTTGTAGATGACACGTTCTTATATGTAGGAAACCTTAAAGATTCCACAAAAAATTGTTAGAATTAACAAATTAAGTAAAGTAACAGCATACAAAATTCAAATTCAAATATCTGTTGCATTTCTGTACACTAACAATGAACAGTCCAAAATGGAAAATTCCATTTACAATAGCATTGAAAAAGAGTATCTATAAATGAACTTAATCAAGGTGATACACAGAGAAAACTACAAAACACTGTTGAAAAAAATTAAAGACCTAAATAAATGGACAGACATCCCACATTCGTAGATCAGGACTTGATATTGTTAAGATTTCAACACATTCTACAGATTAATGTGATTCCTATCAAAATCCCAAAAACTTTTTTTTGGGGGGGGGGGGGGGCAGAAGTAGAAAATTCCATCCCCAAATTCATATAGAGTCTCAAAGAACCCTCCAAGGCCAAAACAATCCTGAAATAGAAGAACAAAATTGTAGGACTCACAATTCCTGATTTCAAATTTACTACAAAGCTACAAAGTGTGGTACTGACACAAAAACAGACATATATGCCAGTGAACTAGAACAGAGACCAGAAATAAATTCTTGTATATATGGTCAAATAATTTTTTGACAAGTGTGCCAAGACCATTCAGTAGAAAAAGGACAGTCTTTTCAACAAATGGTGCTGGGAAAAGTGGATATCCTCATGTAAAAACATTAAGTTGGACCCTTATTTTACACCATACACAAAAATTACTCAAAATGGATTAATGACCTAAAAAAAGGCCTAACACTCTAAACTCTTAAAAAGGAAACATGAGAGAAAAGCTTTAGGATACCAGTTTAGCAATGATTTCTTGGATGTGTCACCAAAGACACAGTCAACAAAAAGATAGCTAAATTGGACTGTATCAAACTTCTGAACATTTTATGCATCAAAGGACACTATCAACAAAGCAAAAAAGCAACCCATAGAATGGGAGAAAATATTTGCAAATCACCTGATTAATACCCAGGATACATAAAGAACTACTAGAACTCAACAACAAAAAAATAAAGCATTCAATTTACAAATAGGCAAAAAACTTAGACATTTCTCCAAAGAAGATATTCAGTCAATAAGCACATGAAAAGATGTTCAATGCAAATCAAAACCACGCTAAGATATCACCTTACAACCATCAAAATGTCTAGAATCCAAAAGAAACAAGGGCTAGCAAGGATGTGGAGAGAAAGGAACCCTTATGCATCGTTGGTAGGAATAGGAATATGTGGCATATGAATTCCACAGTGCAGCCACTGTGGAAAACAGTATGCAGGTTCTTCAAAAAATTCAAAAGAGGGGGCACCTAGGTGGCTCAGTCGGTTAAGCGTCCGACCAAGGCCCACACTGGGCTCCGCACTGAGCATGGAGCCTGCTTCGGATTCTCTCTCTCCCTCTCTCTGCCCCTCCCCTGTGCACACGCACGTGCTCTCTTTGTCTCTCTCTCAAAATAAACATCTTTAAAAAGTTAAAAATAGAAATACCATATGATCCAGTAATTCCACTCCTGGATACCTAGCCCAAGAAAACTAAAACATTAATTCAAAATGACACATGCACCCCTATGTTTACTGCAGCATTATTTATAATATCCAAGTGTCCACTGAGAAATGAATAAAGAAGACATCATACACACAAACATAATGGAATATTACTCAGCCATTAAAAAAAGTAGATCTTGCCATTTGTGACAACATGGATGGACCTAGACGGTATTATGTTAAGTTACAGACGTCAGTCAGAGAAAGACAAACGCCATATGATTTCACTCATATATATAGAATCTGGAAAACAAAACAAATGAATACACAAACAAAAAGCGGAAACAGACCTGTAAATACAGAGAACAAACTGATAGTTGCTAGAGGGAAGCGGGTAGGGGTATGGACAAAACGGGTAAAGGCAAGTGGGAGATATGGGCTTCCAGTTATGGAATGAGCCAGGGGTGAAAAGGTACAGCATGGTGAACAGAGTCAATGGCAGTGTAACAGTGCCGTGTGGTGACAGACAGTAGTTCCACTTGTGGTGAGCATAACATAAGGCACAGAATTGTCCAGTCTCTATGTTGTACACCTGAAACTAATATAACACATATGTTAACTATACGCCTCCTTTAAAAAAATATATCACTTAGCAAATATACACAAAATTGCATGCCCCAAAGATCAAAAACCACTGGACATTTTCTGGAACCTGTGCTATACTTGTCTAGGCTCAAATTGAAAAAGAAAAAATTTTTTAATGTTTATCTTTATTTTTGAGACAGAGAGAGACAGAGCATGAGAGGGGAAGAGGCAGAGAGAGAGGGGGACACAGAATCGGAAGCAGGCTCCAGGCTCCAAGCCATCAGCACAGAGCCTGATGCGGGGCTGGAACTCGTCAACTGCGAGATCGTGGTCTGAGGTGAGGTCGGACACTCAACCGACTGAGTCACCGAGACGCCCCTAGACTCAAATTTAAAAGAGGAACAGAGGGAGGAGGAGATGGAAGGCCTCCCATTAGGTGGTAAAAATGTAATACTCAATCTACTAGATGCTTAAATAGGCCTTCCAAGAAGGGAGATCATAAGCCTCAAATTTAGACTTTGGAAGTTGTCTCAAGATAATTATATAGCCATTGTACGCATGCATATGCTGAAAGTATTGATGCATTCAATGTGCACATTTTAAGTACCTCTGTTTCTAAGATCCTTTTAGCATTTCTTCATTTTTTTAAACACCAGGCCTCCTGGTTAACTAGATTTCCCAGAGCTCTGGTTCCTAGCAAATGAAGAAATTACCAGCTGTCATACCCCAAAACTAAGAAGAACGGGAAAATCTCGGAAAGATTCTAGCTAAAATAAGGGTTCTTTTATGTTTCATCCCCTCCCTCTGACTTTGAAAGAAGGGGTTTGCAGGAGAGGTCAGTTACCAAGGGGAAGGGAAGTTTCTCAGGTCTCTGCTTCTGTAGCTGAGGTGTGTGATTTCTCCAAGTTACAGTAGTTTAAAATAACGAAGGGAGGGCACCTGGGTGGCTCAGTCTGTTGAGTGTCTGACTTCAGCTCAGGTCATGATCTCACATTTGGTAGGTTAGCGCCCCGCGTCGGGCTCTGTGCTGACAGCTCGGAGCCTGGAACCTGCTTCAGATTCTGTGTCTCCCTTTCTCTGCCCCTCCTCCACTCACACTCTGTCTCTCTCTCTCTTAAAAATAACTAAACATTAAAAAAAAAATTAAAAAATAAACAAAAGATAAAGATAGGGAAGAAAAAAAATCCACAATGAGATACTACTTCACACCCATTAAGGTGGCTCTTAAAAAAAAAAAATTTTTTTTTAAAGCCCAGAAAATAGTAAATGTTGAGGATGTAGAGAAATTGGAACACTTACACTTGCTGGTAGGAATGAAAAATGATACAGCCACTGTAGAAAACAATACGGCAGTTTCTCAAAAAATTACACACAGAATTACCATTTGGCCCAGCCATTCCATTTCTGGGTGTACAACCAAACGAACTGAAAGCAGGGACTTGAACAGATACTGGTACACTGTGTTCACACCAGCATTATTTACAATAGTCAAAAGGCAGAAGCAACCCAAATGTCCATCAGTGGATGAACAGATAAACAGAATGTGGTATATACATATAATGGAAGAGAATCCTGACGCAGGCCAGAACAGGAATGAACCCTGAAGACGTTATGCTAAGTGAAGTCACATGCTAGGTCACACTAAGTCAGTCACAAAAAGACAAATATTGCCTGACTCCACTTAACATAAGGTACCCAGAATAAATACCAAAGACAGAAAGTAGAACAGTGTTGCCAGGCTGAGAGTAGGGGCACTGGGGAGTTCCTACTTAACGGGTACACGGTTTCAGTGTGGTGATAAAAAAAAGTCTGAGATGGGTACTGGTGATGGTTGCCCGATGTGAATGTTCCTAATGCCACTAGTGTACTTAGAAATGGTCAAAATGGTACATTGTATTGCACATATTTTATAGATATATATATGTGTATATAAAATTTTACCACAATAAAAAAAAAATTCATCTCCAGCTCTATTCATTCATCTGTTCCTGGGTCTTCTCCAAAAGTAACCATCCTCAACTATCATATCCTTTTTGCTGGTATTTAATTTGGCATTTCTCTATAATATACATACCACTGCTTCCTACAGGTTTATCAATTACCTGCCTATCTTCTGCCATGGTAGATGAAGCTTACAAAACCAGAAGCACCTCCACATTTCACTTCTCCGAATCCCTACCTTCAATGGCAATATGACAATTTGTGGTTAAGAAGCCAATCGGCAGATGTTAGTTAACATTTGCTTCCTAACCTAATTCACCTATATTTGTAAGAATCTATCACGTTTTCCCAAAACATTTCAGTATCCATCTATCAGTTCTACTTCTTATTTTCTTCTTTGATGCCCTCTGTCATACTGCTCACCCAGAACTAGCTGCTCTTCAGCCGATGGCACAGGTGTCATCCCTGGGCTTTCCTCTGCTGCTTCGGAGTTGGAGCCTCAATTTACCAAAGCCCCTTTCTCTTCTTTCATGGCTTATTCTCTTGTTTTGTTAGAACACACTGTCTAATAATTTTCTAAGAAATGTTGCATGGATACAAGTTTTTGCTGTTGTTCTCGAATGGCTTTCTTTCTTCCTCTCGCACTTCGGCTGGTGGCTCGGCTGGATACAGAACTCTATGCTGAACGCAAACGTGACACACTGTACCTCCATCTTCCATCATTAATTCTTCCATCCTGAGAAGCTGGACGTCATGTATATTCCTAATCCCTCCTACATGACCCTGAAAGCTTTTGAGACATTCTCATTATTTCTGGCATCATTAAAGAAATTTCAGGGGTGCCTACGTGGCTCAGCCAGTTGAGTGTCCGACACTTGATTTTGGCTCGGGTCAGGATCCCTAGGGTCGTTGAGAGGGAGCCCTGTGTCAGGCTCTGTGTTTATGGGAAAGAGCCTGCTTGAGATTCTCTGTCTCTCCTTCTCTCTGCCCCTCCCCCCAGGCACATGCTCTCTCAAAATAAATAAATAAACATTAAAAAAAAAAAAAGAAATCTCATAATAATTGCCTGGTATAGGCCTGTTTTCATTCATTGGGCTTGGCACAATATAGCTTTTTTCAATCTGGAAACTCAAATCCTAAATAAACTTTCTGGTATTTACCTATACATGGTATATAACCTCTGGTGTACACATGTATAGGATAAAACATTTTGTTCTCTGACATACAGGATCATATGGCTATCAGCTTTGGAATCTGACAGACTGGACTCAACCCTTAGCCTCACTACTTAACCAGCTCTGGTACTTGGGGAAGCTAACTTCTTTAACACCATATATGAAATGGGGACTTATTAAAAACTGCAGTTTTTCAATAAGATGACACATGTCACCTGGGTGACTCAGTTGGTTAAGCGCTGACTCTTGATTTCAGCTTGATTTTGGTTTGTGAGATCAAGCCCTACATGGGGCTCTCTGCTGACAACGCAGAACCTGCTTGGGATTTTCTCTCTCTCTCTCTCTCTCTCTCTCTCTCTGCACCTCCCCTGCTCTCTCTCTCCTTCAAAATAAATAAATAAAATAAAATAAAATAAAATAAAATAAAATAAAATAAAATAAAATATGACACATGTAAACTGTACAAAAGCAACATACGTATGTAAATAAATGTAAAATACATGTTACCTATTATTAAAATATCAAAAACTGAATTGGTGCAGATACTATAAACACTGTCAAATCTGTCAAGACTGCCATTTTAAGAAAATAAGACCAACAAAAGAAGTGGGAGGCAGCCAATGGGTAGAGCTTTTTCTTTTGGGGTGATAAAAACGTTTTGGAACTTCAAAGAGGTGGTGGTTACATAACATTGTGAAAGTACCAAATGTCACTGAAGTGTACACTTTAAAATTATTAATTTTATGTTATGTAATTTTCACCTCAATGAAGAACAAAAAGGAAGCAGGGAAAAGAAAGGCAATACAAGGAAGAAGTCAAAAGTTGTTGAAAAGGGAGAATGGAATTGATATTCTCTCTAAATTATTTCGAAGCTTTCCTCTAAATAATCTCTTTTTAATTTTTTAACTGAATAACCAATAATGATAATGTTGGGATGACAAACACTTCCTTTTTCATGGAATATCAACACATAATTAAGGTTGATTGAGAGATCAACATATAAGAATATGTGACGTTTCTTCAGGGAGAAAATGTATAAAAGAGGAAAGCTGGAAGCTGCACCTGAATCTGTAATACAGCCATATATATATATATGTATATATATACATATATATACACACACACACACACACAGATAAAAAGGCTGAGAGTATAGAACACAATGAATAAAGTCTTTTTTTTTTTTTTTAAAGAAAATCACTATATATCAGAAGACTAAGCTCAAAGCATTTCCTTACAATAAATATGGGAACCCACCCACATCTAACATCGTTCCAATAAAACGGGAAGCAAATTACTTCCTACTGATTTCAGACTAAGGGGAAATATTGTTCTATGCATCTTTTTTCATTTTCAACACTTCCCAAATTATGCTCCAAGGAACACTGTTTAGAAGACATTATTTAACATATAAAAAGAAAAGAAAGAGAGAAGGGGGAAGGAAAGGAAGGGAAGGGAAGGGAAGAGAAAGAAAAAACAGGAAAAGAAAAGCAGCATATTCAAATTTCACTCTTGGGAGAGTTACAAGGCATAGTAGTATATTAAAGGTTCTTCAGTAAGAAAGCCAGTTCACGACTCTATTAAACCTACATTTGTCTGATTTATGAAGTACAGAACAGTTCCTAAGCTATGTCTGTTAAACACATAATTCATCACTTTGTTAAAGACTGCTTAGATTTTATACCAGATAACATATAAATTAGGGTAACTTCAATATTAGCCCCAGGGATGAGATTACCACACAATAATCAATTATCTGAATAAAACATTGTTTCAAATTACCAGCAGTTCAGAGCAAGATCTTAGGGGCAATAAAGGAGGAGGAGAGAAGGTGGTTAATAAGAGGAAAAGAAGAAAAAACAATCTGGGAAGAGTTCAGCTCTTCAACTTTCTTTTTGAGACGTCGTTGTCCTACCCTGTCAATTCTGATTGCTTATTAAACAAAACATTTGCAGTTAAGATAGTTAAAAATTTCAGCTTTGTTCACTTCTCCCCGACTTTTTATTTTTTTGCATCAATTCCTGACCCTAGGAGGTAACCTCAAAAGAAGTTAAATATTTGTCACTTGAGTACCTCAAATATAAAATTTCACGTTGCCATTAACAAACCATATCCCCAACGGTTAAATACTGCATAATTTAAGTAAAGGCATTTGCAATGTGAGTTTCTTGTACTCAAAGCAAAGATGTTCAACACTAACAAAGTATGAACCTGGCATAGTGTTTCTCCTTTGGGGAGAAATCATAGAAAACACATGGAATGAGAGGGCAAAGGAAAATCCAACTGGAAATGTTTGTTGAGAGAAAATTTACAAGAATAAAGACACATTTTTCACTGAGACATTATCATCTTTGAGCCAAAAAGGAATCACTACTGATTATTACTACTGTGTCCAATACCGTGGGAACCAAACAAGAAAATCAATCATTTAGGTACTAGAGACAGCCATTCCCCCTTGGAGAAGTTAATCCTAACAGGCCAATTACTTGGAAGTTACTTATTTTTATTTTATTTCACAGGAAAAACCAAAACTATCTTCTTGGTCACTGTTCATCCTCTCTCTCGCAGAAGGGGAGCGGAGTGAGCAACGGAAGCCAGCAAAGCCTCACTAGCCATTTATCCCCCAATCGCAACATGTGGGAGGGCAAGACAAACCAGGCACAGCATAGCTATTATATTCCACAGGTAATTCCTCATCATTTACGTGCTATTACCACTGCCATTACCATAAAGGTGACAGGATCAGTTGGCTAAAGCAACTACTGGCTAAATAAAAAACCATGTACATAAAACTTTTTTAAGGAATAACATTTGAAAAAGCCAAGAACTGGACAAAATAAGCTAGATACATTAAAGCAGGCAGAATAAACTTCAATCTTGGTTACAGATTACAAATTAAATTTGGGAATCCTTTTTTTTTTTTCCAATAACTTTTTAATGTTTTGTTTTATTTTATTTTTGAGAGAGAGAGAGAGAGTGCACGAGCGAGCATGAGCAGGAGAGGAGCAGAGAGAGAGGGAGACACAGAATCTGAAGCAGACTCCAGGCTCTGAGCTGTCAGCACAGAGTCCGACATGGGGCTCGAACTCGTGAACCGCGAGATCATAATCTGAGCCAAAGTCGGACGCTTAACTGACTGAGCCACCCAGGAGCCCCAAATTTGGGAATCTTAATTCAGTGTCATTAATTCAGGCGAGGGCTATGAAGTCAGAAGATGACATATCAAAATGCTTCCCAAAAAAGTATTTTCTTGGTGAAATTATTACAAGCTAAGGTCTGAAAATGAAGTGTACAGATCCAAAAACTGAACTTTATCAGTAACCTGAAAGATGAAAAATCAGCCTCGTGACTAACAAGTCAGAAGAAACTAATTCAGTCAGAAGAGAACAAAGAGAACCAACCAAAACTAACATGCCAGGTTAATTTACCACGAGGATGATACCCTTACGGTGATCAGAAAACTTGTCCTCTACCCAGACTATTCATACTCCTTTTCCAGGTACGAGTACTAACCTGATTTGATTGAATCAGTACTTGGTTGGACACAGAACGATAAAGCAGTAATATAAGATAGTCACCCTGGAGGATATCTTGCCTAGGTCATAAGGAGGCCTCATGAACACTCCTGCACCACCGCAGAGAACACAAGTCTGGTGACTGCACGACTCCTTTTCCAGATCCTCCTCCTCTGCTGATTCAAAATTTACGTCCCTCATTCTTTTCTCTACCACCCACATTTTCTGTACATGTGTACTGCCACTGACTAAACCGTATCACAGTGTTGCTCTCATGGATCTGTGATGGTAAGCATCCTTCCAACTGTGTCCCACCTAACTAGGAGAAAACAAATTTATTTCCCTATTTTCGAGTTCTTAAACAGCACTTCTAACAGTCTCATGTAGCTATAACTGTAATACAAACTACAAAGAAGTAGTTTGGGGCTTTTCTGTAGTTTTTGTAGACACTGACATTTACTAATTCTGCACAGAACAGAAACACTACAAAAGTCCAACTGGACACAACTCAATATGGCAAAATTTAAATATACGTTGGTTCAAAGCAAATTGGTAAAAACTTACCACTTAGAAAAACAACTTGTGGCTCACTCATATAAGGACACAGGTCGGCTCATGTGCTTAAACAACTAATACAAAAGGACTCTACACCTGCATAATGCTTTACAAAGTGCTGTCCCACTCACTGTAACATTTAATTCCCAGCAAACATTTAAATCCAAAGTCTCCAAGAAAGAGATTTCTGAAAGAGCATAAAGGGAATAATCCAAAATTTTAAACTTTAAAAACCATTAAAGTTTCTACGGACATTTACAGTTAGTTTTTCATACATAGATATTTTTTATTTGGAATGAGAAAATATATTGAGACTACACAGCAGACACAAATTTCTTCTCTCATGAAACACATGATGTACTCTTAGGTTATAAATGTATTAAAATCATTTAAATGGGCCTTGAGAAACATTGTTCGGAACTGAATGATAATCACACTTAGAAAATTACTCACGTTTATAAAAGAGACAAAGTCAGACTTTGGTTTGCCCACCAACTCCTGTCCAGACCCTCTACCAAATACTTACTCAAACGCTTGGTACATTTATGCCCTACTATAAACTGTTGTATGTAAAAAAATACATGGTATCAGTTATCTCCAACTTGGGATGAATAAATTTAAGTGAATGAATCCGCTTGATGTTAAACCTAATCCCCTACTGTGAAATAAAAGACAAAACCATAGTGTAATGGAATCCAGACATTAACTTGGTTAAGAAGTATTGTATGGAGTCCATGAAATTACATCACATACACCTGATCATGTCAAAGGTCAGTTCTTATCAACGGAGTTGTATCCCACTGAAGTCCATTAAACAAACAAAAAAGCAGTACAGAGCACCAACATGATAAAAATAAAGTTTACCTCACGAGTACATCGTTTTCTATGGTTTAGAAATCTTCTCTAAATGAAAATACAGCATGAATACATCAATAGTTGAAACAGAAAATTAAGAGTTCTTACCTTACTACATCATCAATATTGTTCCTGTATACGCCTTCAAGTCTTTCTGCGGGAAACCCCATAGCAATAATGTTTGGATAAATATCTGAGTACTTAGGTTAAGGAAATATCTGAAATATGCAAAAATGCAAACTACGTGTAAATGTTTTAAAGCATTAGCTGATTATAAAAAGTACTATACCTATGTTAGCAAAAGACTGTCAAATTTATTTATTTATAAACCATCATGCATAATTAAGAAACACAAGTGAATACATTAATTCCGAAAGAATTATATCAAAATAATTATATGGCAAAATAATTTTCAAATCCCTCTACCTACTACATTAAAAATGCCCTCAAGGAAAAAACTTAACTTCCACATTTACGGTATTTAGGCATATGTACATGAAAAACAAAAACCTCAGACTTTATAAATCACAGAACTCAAGTTATCTTGGGACAAAAACCAAGTATCAAAATAAAAACAAAAATAGCTACACAACTTCTAATTTTTTCATGAATATAAAACGCACCATGGCATAGAGAAAGGGAGCTACAATTAAGAATTAGGAAGCCAGATTTAAGACCTGGCTGTTCATCTAACCAGTTGTATAATTTTGACATGTGACTTAGACATTTGCAGGCTTCAATTTCCTATTCCACATGATTAGGCTGAAACAACCACAGTGATCTCTTCCAGTCCTTGGTATTTGTGACTTGGTAATACCGAACTAAGGTACAAACTTATTCTCCCTTTCCATCAAGGTAATCAACATTTAGCATGCCATTCTATTCACTTATGTCACACACTATATTTGGCATAAAAACTTCTGCACTCCAGAAGCATTAACTAAAACACACACACACACACACACACACACACACACACACACACACACACACACACACACAATCTACATTTCTATGTATTTTGGATCATACCAGCACTGATTTCTTCTTGAGATCCACTATCCATCTCTTTAATCTCATAATTTTCTGACATGGACCTTCCAAAACAGCCAAGCTAATCTGCCTCAAGCCTCTCTTCAAAACCATCCCTAAAGTGTTCTGCCTGTCTACTTCTGGACCCATTCATTTTTCAAATACAATTCAAAATTCATCAAAGCCAGTGCCCTTTTCTAGATCTTTTTTCCTTCACTTTCTGCTACATTCACATTATTGAGTTGATCTCAGTATTATTTCCAATCCAAAAATAATTATCGAATTACTAAAAGCTTTTATTTTAGTATCAGAATTTTTAAAAGGTTTTATCCATAGTTTTGCCACACACTGATTGAACAGACCTAACAAATATTTTAAGAAAAAAGAAGCACAACATATACAGTATACTACCTTTTATATGAAAAAATATTTACTGTTTGGATGAAATAACATTTACACACGTATTTGCTTGAATTTGAACTTTCCAATGCACATGTGCACACCACACACACACACACAACCGAGAAACTAATACAAATGTTTGCTTCATAGAGAAGGGAGGGGGAAGGGAAAGGGGAGAAGCATACACTAAAAACAGCAACAACAAACCTGACTAAATACCAAATTGATGACCAGGAGAAATGATTTCATCTGGACAGTGCAACAATTTTACTGTACTTCTTGTTAGGAAGCACACTATAAGAACAAAAACAGCTAGAAAAAAAATTTTAAACTTCTTCTGAGAGTTCGTTTTTACTAATATCAGTATGGATATCCTCAAGCTTTTTTTCTTTATATTGTAGGGAAAAAAATAAAATTTCGCTAATGATTTTCAGATTCATGATTACAGACATAAAAGAGATACCATTATAAAATCAAGAAATCAACGGGGTACCTGGGTGGCTCAGTCAGCTAAGTGTCTGACTCTGGACTTCAGCTCAGGTCATGATTTCATGGTTCCTGAGTTCGAGCGCCTTGTTTCCCTTGCTCTCTCTCTCTCTCTCTCTGCCCCTCCTCCACATTCTCTCTCTCTCTCTCTCTCTCTCTCTCATTTGCTCCCAAAAATAAACATTAAAAATTTTTTAAATAAAAAAATCAAAAATCAAGGTAAAAACATTAATTAAATACGAACTCACGTTAAAATGTATGTTCTCTAGGTCTTTTCACTGAAGTGGCCTAAAAGCATGTTACCTTAGCAAAAGTAAACAATCCTAAAACCCAGATTTCATCTCTCATATCATAATACATTAAAAGGTACTAAACTCCTTGGAACAACAGCTGATGCCAGGGGTGGGACAAGAAGGTTCAAGGTGAGCCTGGGATTCCTTTCTGTGCCAGAGAACATGGAAGGTGTACAGAGACTAACGGTCTATACCAGACATAGAAGCTAACAGGAAGGACATCCCAACAACTAAAACTGTAACAATCTGAGCATCAAAGAAAAAATTTAAACGCTAGTAAATTAAAACACCCTAAATAAAACTAAAACCTTGAGCCTATAAAGATGTTCAAAAGAAAAAAAGAAAATCTCTTTTTCATTTATTTGAAGTAGCTATCAGAATGGTTCTTTCTTTACTTTGAAAATAGCTAATGAGGGGGGCGGATTAAGTATTTATGCAAATTTTCCTGTAGGTACTATATTTCAGGGCAATCAAAGAGCCCCAGTTCATATGACAAAGATACACTTTACAGAAAAACACAAGAGAACAGAACTTTGAACATCATATTTTGCAAACCCTAATAAAATTATTGATTAGGCCAGGATCAACAACCGGTTCTAAAGCAGTAAGTGAGTTGATGATGAAGAACTGAACTTTCTGGAACACCTGGGTGGCTCAGTCGGTTAAGCATCTGACTTCAGCTCAGGTCATGATCTCACGGATCATGAGTTCGAGCCCCATGTGGGCTCTGTGCTGACAGCTCAGAGCCTGGAGCCTGCTTCTGATTCTGTGTCTCCCTGTCTCTGCCCCTCCCCCACTCAACTCTACCTCTCAAAAATAAACATTAACAAAAATTTTAAATAATAAAAAAAGAACTGAACTTTCTTACAGTCAAAGTAATGCCACACAAAATACTTTCTAATGTAAGGAAACAAACATAATTGAACAATGGGCAGAAGAGACTGCCACCACCCAATTTCACTGGTCAATCTCAGCATCATCAAGTGGAGATCGTATAACTTTTGATGTGATACAATATGAAGGACATAGCATCATCTATGATAGCCAAGCTATATTCAACCTGAGAACCCACCAAGCATTTAGATATAGCTACTCATTTACAAAGAGACAGAAAAACCAAGCTAACTGACATTATCAGAGAATAAACTGGATAAATTTAAAAGGTCTACAGCACATGACCCAGTCTCTGCTCAAATGCCCTTTTATTTTTTGAACGTTTGTTTATTTTTGAGAGACGGAGACCGAACATAAGCAGGGGAGGGGCAGAGACAGCGGGAGACACAGAATCCAAAGCAGGCTCCAGGCTCTGAGCTGTCAGCACAGAACCCGATGTGGGGCTCAAACTCACGAACTGTGAGATCATGACCTGAGCCGAAGTCGGACGCTTAACCAACTGAGCCACCCAGGCGCCCCTCAAATGCCTTGTTTTTAAAGGTGAGGAGGGGAGGGACAGGTAGCTATCCTTGACTTAAAAAGACTTAAGGGTTCTAAGAGCCAAGTTCACATGTACAATGCTGTTCTGGATACTGTTCTAGGCAAACCAGGCATAAAGAACATTTTTGAGCTAACTAGAGAAATATGAATATCATCTGGGCATTAGATAAGATGAAAGTTTACTGAAATGGAAAAGTAGACAGTATTATTATTATTGACTGAAATAAAGGTTTCAAAAGAGAACATATAGCATTACGTCATGTTGGCATAATAATGCATATATATCCATATAGACATATGTAGACAAAAAGATTTACAAACTAAGGTACTAAAAGTAATCATCTCTGGGTGGTAGAAATATATATTTTTCTCATTTTTGTTTTATATTTTCTACTTTTGGTACAATGCACCTGTACTATTTCTATAAAAGATTACAATTATCTCTAAGTCTATTTACTAAGCATCATGACAAAATATTGTCTTATCCTGCATGACTCAGTTTCAGCTGTGTAGCTAAAAAAAGAAAAAAATGCTGAGTTTCTGCCCAAAAACATATATGTATATACACATATATATGCACACACACACACACACACACACATACATATAATGATAAAAGTATCTAACACTTAAATAGCATTTACTATGTGGCAATTTTTGTTACTTTAAGAATTTATAAATTCACCCCAACCTCAAAGGGTTCTTTGCTGGAAAGGTTCCAAAACTACTAGGATTATCATTTTTAACATTACAAATATCAGCTGTCATCTGTTATTCTCACATAAGAAAGTAGTCCCACCTAAAAATGTAGCTCAATTCAAAGAGCTATGATTGGGAAGCCTGGGTGGCTCAGTCAGTTAAGCTGAGCAGCGCAGAGCCTGCTTCGGATTCTCTCTTTCCCTCTCTCTCTCTGCCCCTCCCCTACTCACGCTCTCTCTCTCAAAATAAATAAAAATGTTTAAAAAAAAGCAGCTACGTTCAATTATCGAAATGGTTTAGGCTGTTATACCCATTCATGAGAAAAATAAAAGAATGGAGGCTCAAATCAAGTCTACAGCAGTGTAATTCCTTAAAGTAAATAATCTTTACTTTGTAACTCTGTCTTGGGAGCACCAACATGTAGAAAATGAGAAATAACACTCGGAAAACAACATGAGGGAGCAGTAAGGCCCCAGAGCAGTGGCAGCTGCCGCCCGCCCAGAATTCCTACCTTAAAAATTATAAATATATGTCAGTCAAAAATATAAACTGAAATCACCCAAGGAGCGCCTGGGTGTCTCGGTCAGTTGAGTGTCCGACTTCGGCTCAGGTCATGATCTCACCGTTTGTGAGTTCGAGCCCCGCGTCAGGCCCTGTGCGGAGCCTGGAGCCTGCTCCGGATTCTGTGTCTCCCTCTCTCTCTACTCCTCCCCCGCTCACGATCTGTCTCTGTCTCTCAAAAATAAATAAACGTTAAAAAAAAAAAGAGAGAGAGAGAGAGAGAGAAATCACCCAAGTTTTTCTGAGCAATACAACAGAGAAATAGGTTTTATTCAAAGAAATAATAATGACTGCTACTAACAAACTTCCTAACTGAATTCTTAATTTCAGTGAAAACGCTAGGAAGATTTTTAGCCTTACAGAAGAGCACAGTAAAACAAAGGCCCTTGAAATGCAGTCACTTTTACCAGGACTAAACTCAAATTTATCCTTACACTATGAATACTAACTAATAAAGAAAATAAAGTTGCAAAGGATTTGATTAACTTACTTTAAAAAACTACTTGTTTATGACAATACATAAATGGGGATGTTACATACTCATTAAAGTAAACTCAATTGGCCCCCTCTTTCAATCACTTATCCAAACACAAATTGAACATTCTACGGAAGGGGCACTGAAAATGTAACGCTAAGTAAGCAAAGCCTACTGCATTGAGAGAGTTCCTGTTCTATCAGGGAAGACAGACACACAGACGTGCAACCGTGCCTCAGGCTCTACTGAATACAAGATCAAGATATTTTAAGAGAAAAAGAGAGCAGGATAAATTCTGTAAGGGCACGGATAAAGCTTCACAAAGTAGGCGATATGTTAGATAATCCTTAAGCAGTCAGGCATCAGCAGACAGAAGAACAAGAGCGACTGTAACATTCCAAGCAGAGTACAGGACAGAGTTATGGAAATACATAAAATATTTGGAAAAAGCCAGCAGTCCCATGTGGCTCGCACACAAAGCTCTATGGAGAAAGCACCAGGACAGAAGATTAGGTCTAGTTTTAAGGATGCTGTCGGCAGGGAGTTCAATTTAACCACACACAAGGAGTCAGAGGCCAGAAATAACGTGGGGGTCTTTTGCAGAGCAACAATCCAATACTTTCTTTACACAGAATCTAGGAAGCCGGTCTTTCAAGGTTTCCTTTTCCTCAAATTCTCACCTTCCTTTTTCACAGTTTGAGATTTTACCCAAGACTTTGGCACCCATCAGAAGTTAGAACGAGGCAGAGAACACGTGCCACGGTATGGGAAATACCTTCCCATTTAATCCTAACTATCCTACTGAGTAATATTACCATTTCATAAATGATAAAATTGCAGGTCAAAAAGACTGAGTAATTTGTGCAAGGTTCCACAGCCAATAAGTACTAAGTTATGATTCAAACCTGTTAAGTGCATAACCCAAAGCCCAGGCTTTTTATACCATGCTGCCTCACAAAAGGGGATTAAAATTTTTTTTATATATTTCCAAATCAATAATAAAAAATTTACAAACGAAGCAGGCTCAAATGAAAGTGAATTTTACTAACCAAATGTTAAAACTTCTAAAAGATAATACAAAACTCACTGGCATTTCCAATACTGAATGTCAGCAATAACGAGGGCTGAATTTTGAAGCAAGTATTTCTTATGCCAAGACTTATGCCAATAAACCTCTAATATGACTTTTTTGCTTACCAGTATGTCTAAATTTCTGACATACCTTTTTAGACAATTTAAACCAAATAAATATAAGTGAGAAAAAATAATGTATGATTTTTAATACAGAACAGCCTTAACCTGAACTTACTGGATATACTCTTAAACAAGTAGTAGAGGGTTTAATATGAAATTCTGATCTAATGACTTACAAATGCCGAACATAAAGAATTATACTAACTAGGTCACTAAAGAGAGCCAAATATTTTGCCATCTAGGGATCTACTCGCAGGCGGTATGGCGCCATGGCTACGAACGTTTGCTCTAGAGCCAAACTGTCTGGACTTGAACTCTAGCTTCAGGTACATCCTTTTTGCAAGTTCCATACCCTCAGTTTCCTATGAAAAATGGGACTGGTGAAAATACTCATCATACAGGGTTTTCTAAGGAATAAATGCGTGAATATATTTAAAAAATGACCAGAACATAGTGGCAGTTGTCTAACAATTGAATGGCACAGACCTAGACCACAGGAGCTCACCGTAACTATTTGGGTGGTTTTTTTTTTTCCACTGACACTGACTTACTGAATAGCCTAATCCTTCTCAAGAGCACCAAAGCCTAACAGAAACCTTAACTCTTTGAAATCTTGACAATATCACTTGACAGTATCATGAGCACCTGGGTGGCTCAGTCAGTTAAGCATCTGACTTCGGTTCAGGTCATGATCTCACGGTTCTTGAGCTCAAGCCCCACAACGGGTTCTGGGATGACGGCGCAGAGCCCGCTTCAGATCCTCTGTGTCTCTCTCCTCACTCTCCTTTCTCTCTCTTCCTCCCTCCCTCTCTCTGTCTGAAATAAACTTTTAAAAAAAAGAAACAGAACAAATGTAAAATATTCCCAAATTCCCCAAAGGAAAAACAAAAGCCTTCTTTCCCCATTATCAGTGGCCACGTGCAGGAAGCAGGGAGGCAGAAGAAACGCACACGTACACGCCTGGTACTTTGTGTTTCGCTCGCCTAAGCTGGAGAGCCACGAGAGCCACCACTGCTACAGGAGATGACATGCATGACATACAGCAGACAGTCTCCTTTGGCCCAACCTTTGAGCAAATGTGTTCAACTTGTTTTAATTAAGGTATCATTTACATACAATAAAATACAAGATCTTAAGGGACTCATTGCTGTTTTGATAATTACATAGACCATATTTGGACAGTCTTGATTCAAGTGCTACAACAATCCCATCTCACACGACAGAAAACTGAATGAAAGAAAAAAATTAAATGTTAATTAAGGGGCGCCTGGGTGGCTCAGTCGGTTAAGCACCGACTTCGGCTCAGGTCATGATCTCAAGGTTCCTGAGTTTGGGCCCCGCATTGGGCTCGGTGCTGACGGCTCAGAGCCTGGAACCTGCTTCGGATTCTGTGTCTCCCTCTCTCTGTGACCCTCCCCCGTTCATGCTCTGTCTCTGTCTCAAAAATAAATAAAAACGTTTAAAAAAAAAAATTTAAAAAAAAGGTAATTAAGTCCTAACACCTGTCCACAGAAGTCCGTTTCACCAATAACATTCACTGACATGCTGTAAAATAACATGGCTATTATATGAGCTAAATAAATTTTTACTGGTTGTTCTAAGTATCCAATCATGACTTAAAACACTAAAAGTATATGCTAAGTTACGCCTAGTTAACAAAACACCTTTTAGAAAACAACTTGTGAGTTGAGATTTCATACCTACCTTCTCAAAATTTTACTTGAACCTAAATTAATGGGGTTTATTTTACAAATTTAAGAATTTTCAAATAGAGGATAACCAAAAATACCTCCTTAAACCTTATTTTATGAGTGTGTTCCTGAAGGTAGACTGAATCTTAATTTAAGTATAATTATTGAAAATAAAGTTCTGAAGTTTCTTTGTAGTATTCAACATAATATATAAATCTACTTATCCCTAAACAACTTATAAACTAAAAAACCAATAGAGTAGTAGTATTCAAACCAGTAACACTTTTTTCCTGCCATAATTATTTTAGGGAAATATTTTATTTCCACCGATCACATATAAGCTACTTTAAAATTCTAACTGGCTGAAAGTTGACAAAATGAAGCCATAACATACACGGAACACGACTGGCTGGCACACGGAAAATGACATACAGATTCACAGAGGTAGTGATCAAAAAGCGTTGAAAGCAAATCTGAAGGGGCCTGGCTCACAAGAGAACACTGAGCTAAGCCGGCAACAGGAGTGAAGGAATAAATAGACTAAAAAGGAGAATTGAAAGCAAGTTAGCAAATACCAGGACTTCACCATTTAAGTTTCCTTTCCAGGAATTTCTGGAGTTTTTTCCCTGCTTTTTGTCAGGGCTTTCAACTAACGGATGCTTAAGGATCAGGTGAGAGGAAAAAAAATTCAGCCACTGACTCATAAGCTACACCAGGTCTACATGTTTGTTTCAACAAATTTTAACAAGTTTAAATGTAACAAATAGTTTCCACGCGTATCCCAGTTATATCTGTCTTATCAACTTTACTAATCAAATTATGCTTTAAATAACTGCCACTCTCATAGACTTGTAAGAATTTTTCATTTAATGAAACATTTCATATTTCTTACTACATTTTGTTTTTTCCTATTAAATGTGTAAAATGTTTGTATCTGGTTTCTAAATTGAAGACTCATATGGGTAGGAAAGCAGAAATAGGACTTCCTTGAATTTTCCAGTTGATAAAGTGCTAATTGTTCATTATTTGAGAACAATTTGTCCCAACATACAAAGCATATAATCATTCCTGGTATACAGTTTGGTACAGACCAAAGTAACACAGCCTAAAATCTTATTTTCTAAAGTACCAAAGCTTGAACTACAGCAATATAATAGAAAGAATGCTCCCAATGATGGGCATTTTATGAATAAAGAAGTAATGGTCAGAACAACACAGGACACAGGAACATTTAAATATTTACTAGGTGCCAGGCCCTGTACGGGAGCACTTAATGCATACTGTCATTTAATATAGAAGACCAGAGTTCCGTTCTCAGCTTTGCAATTTAAAAACCTATGACTTGAGGTAAATTACTAAATCTCTGGGCCTCAAATATTTTTTGTGTCTTTTTTTCTGCAAAATAATGATAATACCTGCTGTAACTTCTTCACTGGTTGTTTCAAGGATCAAATGAGATATCTAGATATATCTTTAAATCTATAAACTGAAAAGGGCTCTACAATTGTAGCAAGAAGTTATTATTATTTGAGGTTTGCATGGGTCAGAAATGTCCTGTTAATTTTAGTTTTAATGTCTCATTACAAGGCGACTCAATATGGTGTTTTTATAAACAAATTATAAAAGAA
Organism: Panthera onca; assembly: GCF_046562875.1. NCBI lineage: Eukaryota > Metazoa > Chordata > Mammalia > Carnivora > Felidae > Panthera > Panthera onca. Next base: position 81,465,738 of record NC_138349.1, read on the forward strand.
AGAATTCCAATACATTCACTTCAATTCACTTTAGCATAAATTTTAGGTTCCTTTTAACACTTCTAAATTAACTGCCCACAGTGCCAAACCAGAAAGGAAGACTGACTGCCAAGTAATTTATGAACTCTACTGGAGTTTTCTACTCCTCCAAACAATTAGAACCTCACAACTTTCTCTCGTGTTGTTATATTATACCAACTTGTCTTGACTGAAAAGTTTACACATATTTTTGCTTTGAAATGAAGTGTAGACCTCCCTTTCTAAATTTTTTTAAAATCTTTTTTTAAGTAGGCTCCACGCCCAACGTGGGGCTCGAACTCACAACCCTGTGATGAAGAGTTGCATGCTTTTCAGACTGAGCCAGCCAGGTGCCCCTAGATCTCACTTTCTAAATAAAAAATCACATTCTTCAAAGGTAACATCAAGAATGTTAGTAAGTCTTCTACTTAGTAGCAACACTATACATTGGTTCATTTGACAAGAAATCTACAATCTGTAACAAAGAGCTATGAAACACTCTTCCCTTTTATAGTGGACACCCGAAAACAAACAAAAAAGTAGACTATACTTTTCACAATATTCACAATAATGCTGTTTATAAAAGAAAAAAATGGAAATAACCTTAACATAGTACAGTAAGCAAAATGTGGTACTTAACCTGATGAAATATTACCTATATATAGCTTTAAAAATGACAAATAAAAATTACTTTGTGAATACATATGTATGTAATTATGAGCATATGTACATTAACAAAGAGGGAAAGACAATGTCAGGACATACACCTGACACAGAATTAACTATTTTTCCTACTGTTTAAATTTAAGATTAAGATTACACACAGTTTCTAAAAACTTTTTAAAGGAACAATCAAGGAACTCTGAACTTTATTTAAATTTAAGCAAATCAGAACCACGGAAAAGTATCTTATCAAGTCACTGATAATGCTAGCAATACTCTAAAATCCAAAGTACAATTTTTTAGTGTATTAGCTGGATTAGTCCCCTCAACGAATTTAATCAATTTTTCTTCAGAGTTGTTATGAAATAATGTATCTACAACTGTTCAAGCCTACATCTGTGAACCTCTAAAAATTTAAGTTGCCCAACTAACTGGTTTTAACGAGTATGAGAAACAATTACCTTCTTCCTAGGTCTCTGGATGAATACGATAAGACTGATTTCCTGTTTCAGAACTCTGCTGCTGTTAAAATACACACACGCACACCCTACCCCCTCTCTATGGTTTTGCTTCCACTAACAAACATCCAAGACTGACTACCAATGACAAATCAAATAAAATACGGTTATAACTTACATAACAACTTTCAAAAAGATCATTAGGTCAACAAAATGCATTAGACATACTTGTCAGCATTATATACCCGAACTAAGCCAAAGCTAACTCTAATTTTCTACAGCAAAATCATAATAAATAACATGAAAAATTAGAAAAGTTAAAATTATAACACTGATCCACCATTACTATACAGAAAAGAGTATCTGTAACGCTATAAATGTTGTATTCGCTATTAGACTTAATGTTACTTCTGTAATTCACTCTGTTATAAAAGCCATGCTTTTATCATTTATTGTACCACAGATAAAACCACTAGGTTTGGGCTACTCTATACAGTTATGCAAAACGACAAAAGGCTATTAACTTTTACAGAAAAAAAAAACAAACAGGTAAGATATGGAAGATGACCAGGGATGTGTCAAGAGTTTGAGAATAAAGGCCTAGTAATATTTAGTGCAAATTACTCAAGAGTAGTAAACTGCATTAAAAAAAAAAAAAGATTCCAACATTTCCAACTATATTGATCTTTTAGATACAACCACGCACTAATTTCCTAATATTCAAAAACTACTACACACACCAGCTCCAAGCAAGTGTGTAGCTAGACTGCTTCATTTTATATTTGGCTTTAATATAATAAAATCATGTCTTTTTATTTTATATCTAAGCCAGGAAATCATTTGGAAAGGACTTGCTTTCTTTTTTCTTTTTTTTCTTCCAATTGGCAAAAACAGTTTTGCCTAACTGCAGTATTTTAATCCTGGATAAAAACAATATAAGCCAGAAATACATGTAGGTTTTAAAACACGAAGGCACACATACTGGCATTCATTACTACGTTAGGAAGACTCATATTACTGACTTTATGATAACTGTCTTGTACTATTGAAAAATATTCACTTCCCACTGAGTGTATTTTTATCATTATATGAACTTTATAATCACTTGAATATGTGGATTATCAAAAAAAAAAAAAACCCTGAAATTACATACACTGAATTACAAGTGAAAATTCATATTTTAAATTTTAATAATATGCAATTTTTAAATATACTAAAAAATATGAGAGCAAGTCTACATTGAACAGGTAATACTTTTAATTTTCATCAGCTACCCTTAAATGCTTGTTCCTGAAGCATTATCGTTTTAGTATAAATCTAATTATTACAATTGGGGAAAAAAATGCCCAATTACTGATCATAATTAGTTGTGGAATCTTCATATTCAGAGGAGAACATACTAATCATCTTGGAAAATAAGCTGAAACATGAAAGCAAAAACTAAGGAATCAACTCTGTCAACCAATAAACTTTTTAAAAACATGAAGTTCAATATACAGAAAGACAAAAATAAAAGAAAGAATGGAGCGCCTGGGTGGCTCAGTCAGTTAAGCGTCCGACTTCGGCTCAGGTCATGATCCCACAGTTCGCGGGTTCGAGCCCCACATTGGGCTCTGTGCTGACAGCTCGGAGCCTGGAGCCTATTTCAGATTCTGTCTGTCTGTCTGTCTGTCTGTCTGTCTCTCTCTCTCTCTGCCCCTCCCCCACTCGTGCTCTGTCTCCCTCTGTCTCAAAAATAAAAAAACATTAAAAAAAAAAGAGAGAGAAAGGAGCTCTTAACACCTTACACACACTCTTTAAATACCATTCAGTAAACAAAACAAGTAACAACTTAGTATCTGGACAAAAATCTCACCTAATGTGTGCCGCCTCACTTAATGTCAGAGAGGAAATTTACGCACACATTATCTGTCTATCCAAAAAGGCACCATTCCTTCCATGGCCTACAGTGCAGACCTGAACAAATTCTATAAACTGATGCTGGTAAAACTATCTACTTCCATCAGACATGAATTTGAAATTGGCAAGATGTTTCTTACACACACAAAAAAGAGGCCCTAAACACAAAGTTGGATGTGGGAACATAAATCCAAAATCCTACCTAAACTGATATATTATACCGGGTCACATTAATCATTTGTCATGATGACAAACTTCTCAATAAAAAAACAAAGTCAATATAATAAATAAAACAAAGTAGATTAAAACTAATCAGATCTTATTATGCCCAACATGCAGTTTTAAAGACTTCTTTGCACCTTGGCAAGACCAAGTTCTTAGGGGTGAAAAGGAATTAAGTTATAGAAACACCTTATGTAATGGCTCCAAGGCAACAGCAAAATTTTAAAGGCAGAAAACTCATTTACTAGCAGAAAGATAAGAAGTGAGTTGTACAAGAAAGCAGAGAACCTGAAAAATATTTTAAAGCAAATATTTAAGGAATACATATTAAATCAGTTTCCTGATTAAGTTCTGTAATAATGAATTCCTAGGTATCAACTGCTAGGAAAACTAAGAGTTTAAAAATACCGAAATCTTGTATAACTTAATACCTCAGTTAAAACATGATGTTTCCACTTAAATATCCAAATAACCTTGTAAAACTAAATGACTAAAAGCCAGACTTCCATTACATAAGCTTTAGTTCTCAACCAGTATCTCTGCATTTTGGTAGAAAAATATAAACACTGGCATAACCACTAGGTTTTGTTTTTGCAAAAGCTTAAAATTTGACATTAGTCTTTAAAGACTGTAATTAATAGATGATTCCAAAACCAGAAATGTCAAGACCACTTATATCAGTAGATTATCTTAACTTTTCCCTACGTTTGAGTAACAGATGGTAAGCCTTAGTTCTTGGACACAACACAATAATCACAATCTGTGTGACCTTTTCAGTATTAAAAAAAAAATCCAAATAGCCTTAATAACCAGCACCTTGGTGTATTTTGCAGTAATACATATAATTTTGATCACAGTGGACAGAAACTAGATATGCAAAACTGCATCGTACTTTCAGTGTGCTGCTATTTATTTTACGTAAGGTTCCTACAACTAGTCCATGAACTCTTCAGACGTCAGAGTGCTTCTTCAGTTTTCAAAAGACACGCGCATACATTCACAAAGTATTTTTACTATTACTTTGTTTACATTAGCACCAAGAAGGCATATACCACACCTAGATCAAATTTTTTTTTAGTTTAATAACTGAAACAATTTTACCTCATTTAGAAAAATGTTACTCTAACAAGTAATTTTGTTTAAAAAAGAGAAGTCTGTTTCTTCCTCAATATTTTTGTTCTAAGTACACGAATTAATACATTCACTGAGATTTATCATTCAGCTAATGTCAAAATTATCTCCCTATTCTAATACCTGACACTTGAAAATCTGACACTAACAAATGCAACTTTTGATTATAAGTGCAAATGCACAGCAAACCTTCATCAATAAATATCACCAATTACCGAGGCAACTATGCAAATAGAAACTGTATCACTCAAAGTATGCTCCAGGGAACAGTAACATCATGACAAGCCATACCCTTTCTGATTAAAGATAGGAATGCAACAGAGTTATAACTACTTTTAGTATAAAATGTGATAGCTTATTCAAATTACTTCTGTATCCACTTTAATTTCAATACAATTTTCCTACAAAAGGAAATTTGACAGATCCAAAGTGTTTAGATATTTTCTTACTTAAATGAGTAAAATATGCTTAAAACTTTAAATATGCGATAGCTTTCCTATAAATAACCAAGGGGAAAAAAACTTCAATAGTCCAACACTTCAGCTTTTTTGTGTGCATAACAGATTATGATTTTATGAATCAAAATCATGAAAATCTTTCCTAATATTAGGTCATCTTAAATCTGCTCTAAAAAAAAATCAGAAAAATATAGCAGGAAAAAATATTAGCCAAATATTGAAAACAAGTTTAATGTATAACTATAGGGAAATAAATATATCTAATAGCCTCAACATTTAAAATAGTTAAGCCAATTATGAGGGACTCTGGAAATTGTTTAAAAATGCACACACACCTTTTAAGTTCAGTATGATGAATGACACTTTTTCTGGTGAATTACATTTTTAAATAAATGCACATAAACTAGAAGCTAAATGGAAACGTGAAGTTTCAAAGAAAGACAATGAGCACTTTAAAAAATTCTCTTTAGTTGTATATTTTATAAAACAAATTTTTTAAAAGAAATTTTCTTAGGTATGGTAAGCAAATGAAGTTTATTATTCATGTAATGAAATAAATACCATGAGCCTTACTCAATTAAATTATAGCAAAAAATGCCATCTGTTTTCCTTAACAAATCTGAAGCTATCATATAATTAGCAGTCCCGGTTTTAAAATATTTATCAGTATCTCTGGATACCTCCTGTAATTTCAAAAAGAATCACAACACTCAGTCAAAACTTAAATTTCATAAGAAGGTTTAAGATAGGCCTGACATTTTACTTTGCTTGTGTAAAATGAGAGGCAAAGTAAATTGTAAAATCAAGCAAACAGAAAAAGAAAAAAAAAAAAACAAAAAATCCTCATAGCAAACAATCTATTCCTAGAACACTTTCGTAATTACATTTGTCTGCCCTAAAAACAAAACAAAATTCAGAATCCACCAAGATACTCCCCTGACATCTCATCTCTGAACTAATCTAAAGCTCTGTCCTAATTTCTTCTAAAAACTTCACATTAATGCAAGTTTTTTTAATTAGATAAATAAAGCACTTTAATTCAACAGGCTGACACAGCAAAGTTAGGGTCTGGAAAAGAATGCAACACATCCATCAGGGAACCTCAGAGTCAGCCCTACTATCATTATCTGGAAAGATATGAGAAGTTTTTAATAACTTGTCAGAAATTTGCCATTTTGTACCCACACATTTAACTCCACCATATCTGACTATAATAAAAACAGCTTTAGAATAAAGTCTAAGACTAAAGAATGCATTAAACAACAAAAACCAAATACACTGGGGGCAAAGTATCTCTCAGTTGCTCCACAAGTATATAATTAAAGGAAACAAGCTAAAGATTACTTTAAAATTAAAAACTATTGCCAATATAAAGATGAAAAAAAGTTGGGTTTTTCTGTTTTTTGTTTTTTAATAGAGCATATCCATCCTGTTAGAGCGGTTCTATGTAACGTCCTTCTGAATACCTCCCTTTAAGGTACATTTAGACATTTATTGAAAACATCTTCAGTCTTTCTAAAAGGAGTTCAAAGCAAAACTTTCACAATCAGCCAAATAACACATGAGCCTTTTTCAAATAAACCTTTTTAGTCACCAGTGACATCTTTTGTGGGCAAAGTTCTCTTTATAAAGAGTACCGGGCTAACAGCAGTCCAAAGACCTAGATGTTTTGTAAAAGCCTAGCTCCATCAGTCATTAGCAAATTGACAAGCCATACCGCAGCCTAATGGCAAAGGTACTGACTTCCATCAAATATTATACTTATCATGTACCAGACACTTGGTACGTTTAAAGTAGAGTTTTTCAACCTCGCATTATTGGCCATTTGGGCCAGATAATTCTTTGTTGTGGGAGGGACTGTCCTGTAACCTGTAGGATGCACAGCAGCATCTCTGGGCTGCTACAAGATGCCTACCAGATGCCAAGAGCATCCCTCCCCACAGCGATCTCGCAGCTATGACCACCAAAATGTCTCCATGCATTGCCAAACGCCCAGACAAGGTGGGAAGGGGTCACTCCCAATTGGCAACCAATATTCTGAAAAACACCTAACCTATAGTTCCAACATACCTAAAAACCACCCTACAAGGATTTTTACCACGATGTTAGAGATGTGGAAAATAGGGTTCACTAATGTTAAGCCGTGTATCTTTTATCACACAACTGACAAGTGGCTGAGCAAGGATTTAAGCTGGACTTTAGGTCTAGCTGACTCCTAAGTCCATGCTCTTTGCATTCCACCATGCTGCTTTTCTAAACTTATTGCCTCATCTACATAATCAGAATAACATTTGCCATGTTGAGCTACTTAGGGTTTACAGAACAAACACACGTTAAGGATTTGTTTGACTGAAGATAGTATGGTATGGTATGGTGGCTCACAAAGTATGACCCTCGGACCACCAGGATTGGCACCACCTGGGAACCTGCTACAAATGCAAATTCTCAGACCCCAACCTAGACCTAATATTCAGAAATTCTTGGTGTAGGGCAAGTAATCTATAGTTTACCAAGCCCTCCTGGTTATTCGGATGCCCTCTAAAGTTTGAGAACCACTGACATAACATAATGGGAAAAATACTGCACCAAGTGCCTGAACATGCTGCATCCTTCCTTGGACTCAATCTCAACTACCTCTTAACAAGTTACTGATTCTTACTGGAGCCATGATTCCTATACTACAAAAAAATAAGGACAGTAATACTTTGTTCAGGCTCTTTTCTTCTTTGCAAAACCAAATGAGCTAAAGATTAAGAAAAGGCTTTGTTAATAAAAAACGCTAAACAAATCTAAGACATTGGTAGGATACACGCCAGCTAATTCTACTTACTACATTAAAAAGAAAAACACCCTTCTGACTCAAGTTCTCATCTTTCTCATTTCATATCTCATAAATGATTACGTAAGAATGTTAAATAAATTTTACATCATGGCTAGATACAGCCTGGCAAAACACAGTTTTCACATTAAGAAATAAAAAAAAAACAGGAAAAGCCCAAGCATTCCATTTGATCTCTAACAGACTCAGAGTAATACATAAATACACATTTAAAAAATAAACACCTAAAAATCAAGCTTAGTAACATCACCCAAACTTCATTTTAAAAGTAGAAAAAAGTTTTCAGTTCTACTTATTTAACCTCCAATCAGTTCAAAATGACTAAAATACTCAAAAAGAAGTCTCACTAATTCATGAGAGCAAAGGAATTTTAAACAGAAAAATTGCATTGATTTTAAAGCAAAGAGTTGTTTGCAATTTGAGCATGTATTCTGTATTTATAAATCACTTCAAGAATCCATCTGACTTAAAGAATACATGTTCAAGGGGCGCCTGGGTGGCTCAGTTGGGTAAACGTCCCACTGCAGCTCAGGTCATGATCTCATGGTCTGTGAGTTCGAGCCCTGGGTTGGGCTCTGTGCTGACAGCTTAGAGCCTGGAGCCTGCTTCGGATTCTGTGTCCCACCCCTCCCCCAACTCGCGCTCTGTCTCTGTCTCTCAAAAATAAATAAATGTTAAAAAAATTTTTTTTAAAAAGATGTGATTCATATCACAATGCATTTCATAACACCTTAAATAATTAGATACTCGTTCTAAAAGGTCAAAAGTATTAAACATATAAAATTGGCAGAATGCAATCCTTGCGGTTACTAGTAATGAAGAAATTCTGATATTTTGGCCTGCAAATCTACAAAAATCAAAGAAAATAAAATTCACAACTATTCTGAAGGGACTTAACAGTATTAAATCAACTGTAAGTTTTGGGTAGTGATATAAAGCAAAACACAGATGGCATGTGGCATGAGAGAAAGAGGATTTTAGACAACTCTACTGTCCTAGAAGATGTCAAACGTTCAACTCTCCAACCTAGACCTGGACCAAACCAAAACTACAGCCAGTTAGTACAACACACAACAAAATACGTAGAAGTCACATATATAATGAGACAGGGCACCATTCATTCTGCAATGCAAAACAAACCAACAAGCCCAGAAATTCACTGGAAATCAAGTGCTCCAGTACTGAGAGTACTGGGAGACAGCTGAGGGACCAGCAGGGACAAAGGGAAAAAAGAAGCATCCCTATACACACACGATGGCCTTTACTAGGCAGATCTCAAGCTTAGACCATCCTTCGCCACACCTGGTAAGAATGAATGAAGAAAAAAATTCTTTAGTTTTCTTCCCATTTCCAGGGACTAAAGTTATATTGAGACTCTTGATCAAATGTGAACACGGGATGCACTATAACACAAAATTTCAACACTAAATTAAAATTCTTACGTTATATGAATGCACCATGAGATTAACTATAAATTGTACTGTAGTAGCTGAAACCTGGCACTCAAAGTCCCATGCCTCTCCCCAAACTATGAACTTAAAAAAGAAATGCTAAGATACATACCTTTATTGATAAAGTTTATATAACTTTTTGTATCATACATTCAAAGTTTTCTTTGAGAAGATTACTCTTTGTAAATAAAATACAGGATATTTAAATTGACCTATCTTTAACACTAAAGAAAACTTACTATAACAATTTTTTACTTGAAAACATCTACTTCATGATGCAGTAACACCAGGAAGCTGTCCTCTTACCTATCTTACAGCAAATCCTCTGTGATTAGCATAATTGATTTTCTGTGGTAGACTGTGGGAGGGAGCGGACCTTTGCCTTCCGTGTGTGATGACACAAAGCAGTCGCAGACTGCTTACACTCAGAGCGCCTAAAGGGACACCCTGAGTTCAAACTCTACTCATAGTCTCAACCAATTAAAATTCTAACATATCCCAAACTGAGGAAACTCAGTTACAGTCACTGCTCCTCCCATAATAAATGAAAATACAAATTTCTCACATGTGGGTAATCTGAAATTGTAAGTTTTACCAGCAGCAGTGACCATGTATTTACAATGTGGCAGGCAGTATGCTAAGTGAGTCACTTACATCATCTCATTTATTCTTTAAGATAAATTTTACAGATGAAAACAGATGGAGAAAGATGAAGTAACCTACTCAAAGTCACCCAGCTGCTCAGTGGGAGAACCAGGATCCCAACACAGGCCGAAAGTCTGGCTGCAGAGCCCACACTGCTACCCCATCATCTAAAACGAAACAACGTACACACAATGTGTACATAAAACTAATAATATTTTAACGCAATTTGAAATAAATTTAATCTTATTTGAAAACTGTAAAACAATATCCACCAAGGTAATCTCTTTGGAGAGTTCCTTACTTAGAAATATGAGGATAGTCTGCTGACTTTATACTTATTTACACACACTAACCCAATGTTCAAACACTTCCGTAGTCGACACGACGACTACTGACGACAATTAAAGTGTAGAACCACCTAAAATGCAGGTGTAAGTACTCTTCCACTGTATCCACCTCTCAGGACCGTCCAGGCTACCACGTAAATGCCTAACACCCTGAAGAGGTCCACCTGCCTCCTAATGCAAACTGCTGCAAATGAAGAGAATACTCCTGAGCTATACTGAGCTACAACTTCCCACCTAAAATTACTTCACCTCTGAACAATGTGTGTTCTTCTTATATTAATAGGTTTCCGATAGACTTTACTCCAGTGCAAATGACTTTAAAAGAACCCCACTGCTAATACCTTTTCTGTAACCAATGAAAAACATTTAAAAAACTAGGGAACAGGTGAAGAGTCAAATCCACTATACTAACTTCACCTTTCCTCACAAATGACAAGCGTTTTACATTACTAGCTGCGTGTATCCAATACTTAGAAAGACGATCATTATTGACAGACCAAAACACTTTTGAATCACCTAGCAAAGAACGCATGTGGCAGTACGTGGCCTTTAGGAGACAATTAAGGATACCAATTTGCTCAGAGAATCTTACCAACTTAAGGTCATGCAGTTGAACCTCAACATTACTGACAGTTCTGACAGCAACGACATTAATTTCAAAGCCACCAGACCGAAAGCAACTGTAAAACAGAACTGAATATTTACTGAAATCATTACTGACCCCTCTCAGAAGATGACACAAATGTCTCAAGTCACCACCCTTACAACAATCCTAACACCTTTTCTGAAAGAATTCAGGTCACAAAAGAATTCTCCAAAACTGACTTGACTTAAAGTTTATCTAACAAGAAAGGAGAAAGGAAAGAAAAGGCAAGTAAAGAGTAAGGGTTCTATGGAATAGAAATAAATCTTCAGAACTAATGGTTTCTACAGGAAAAAAAAATACGATATCAAATAAATCTTTTATACCACCATTAATAACATATCCTCTGGAAGCTACATCCTTGTATCACCACCAAGTGACAAACTATCACATGCACGCACACTTCTAAATTTCTCTTTAAAAACTCCATTTCACGTACAATATTAATATAAAAACATTTCCTACACATCTGTCCTACTAAAAGGCTGAGGTCAAATTTTTAAAATAAAAGGTTCACTGAGAGTGAATTAATGGTGAAACTTTGTGCACTGATTTTCCCATAATAAATACTCCTCCATTAAAAGTCACTGAAGGAATTACTTCAGTGACTTAAAAATCATTAAAATACTGAGCCATCACCAAATGAACACATAGCAAGAGGGGCAAATCTCAAAATGAGAACACGTGAAAATAAGAATTGAAGACTTCACTTCTAAAAAGTACAGAAGTCTGTAACATTAAGAGGTTTGTGGATTTTATGTGGTTATTAGGAAAAAGCAGATACACCGTTCCACACAAAAGCGAAAATATTGACAGATACGTTTCTGACGTTGTTAAAATAAAATTCTAAAAGGTAAGGAATACCAATGCATCTTTTCTACACTTCCTAAAATATATTTGAAAGTAAGGAGGTTATATACAACTCACCACATTTTTGTTCACCATGATGTTTATTCATCTAATATTCATTTAGTATATTATAAGCAATGTAAATCTGCACTGAGGTCTGTACTACCGTGCAAACTTTTACAATGGACAGCGATAAAATTCCTTTTTCCTTATGTTAAATCATATAAACTTCAAGTTACTCTTCTTTCAGATCCCCTTTATTCCTGAATAGTTTTCATGAAAATGAAGTCTGCACATTGTCATACCGCACTTAGGTGGCCCCAATTAGGTGGTCATGTTGTTCAGAAAATACAACTTAGCAGATATAAAACAGTGTAAAGTAAAAATCGTGAATAGAATCTTTCAAAAAAAAAAAAACCTAAACACACACACACACACACACACACACACACACAAACCTGACAATACAATACGGTCATTTCAGTAAGCACTAATCCTAGAATACAGCTAACTTCAATAGTCACTGTACCCTCTGCAAGTTAAAAAAAAAAAAATATTCCCTATGGTTAATATTTGAAAAGACCCAAACTCATCGAACAAGAAAAATACATACAACCAAAGCCTAAAGTTTCCATGAAATCGAAAGACACGAAATTTTTTACAGTCTCATGTTCAGCACTACTTTCCAGACTAACTGTAAGATACCAACAAATTATTTTTAGAATAACTCAATTTTGCAAATAATATTTTAAAACTGAACAATGGTTCTCGTTGCTCCTCTGAGAAATCATCTTACAGATAGAAATACTCCAATCGCTACTTTCATAAAGCAATTTACCTTCTCACAGGCTAGCTGCTGAAACAGACACCACAACCTGCCAGAGAGAGTCTTCAATGGCCATTTTAATTCCCCGTCCCCCCCCCCCCCCAAATAAACACAGACCACTAAAGTGAAACCAAGCAAAGCAAAGTGCTTTGGTGCATCAAAATTTTTGGAAGTGCGACTATCAAAAAAGCGAGCCCTTCACTGATCTTTTTCCTAAGTGATTTTTTTTTCCGTATCAATATTTGGCTCAATAAAACCACAACTCTAGAAATTAAGTGTTATTAGTCATTTGATGCAATATTTGATACTGCTTTCTATGCATCCCAAAACGAAAAGCACAGTTTTAGAGAAAGTTCTAAGTCACGTAAGTGTCACGTACAGAGGCAAACATCTGAAGTCAGAGAACTGGCCAATCATCTCACTACTCACATGTAAGAACCTGGCAGAGTAATTTTAATCTTCAAACTCTGACAATCTGAAAGCAAATGGGTAAAGTAAAAATAGTATAAACGTACTCTAAATCATAAAAGCAATCTACCAAACAGCATTCTAGACATTTTCTTACATGAGGACTTTTCCTAAAAAGTTAAATAAGCATTTAATTAATTTGTTCCTATACATCCAGATGACTGTCAATTCCTGCCAACAGTAGACTGCTTTTGAAATAAATTACAAATCAGAGAAGGGTTTCCATAACTAATTATCTTCTAGGCGAGCGGGTCAAGTTCAGCCTTCCTAGTTTTGCAATTAATGCAGGCTCCAAAACTTCTAAATATTCCCTTAAAATATTATTTTTTAACTTAACAGAAAACTTACGTTTTGTGTGCTACAAAGCTCCTTCTTCAGTAACTTTTCTCTTCATCTCAAAACAAACACTCGGGCAAAATTAGCTGTGCACGCTTATGTGCACAGCTACATAATCCAAAGGAATAAAACCTCTTCAGATAGAAAGCACGTTCTCGTCTTCAAAAGACACATCTTCCCCACGATTTTTAGCAGGACGTACAGACACTCCAGCACCACTCTACCTTTAAGCAAAAGGTTTACTGGTATTTGCCCAGAAATGATTTTTTTTTTTTTTTAATCAAGAATGCTCTGTTAGAGCTCATGCAATTACATAACCTTCACTAAGTAATGCCCACACTTATAACTCACATCACCAAAATTCTGGTCTTAAGGGAGGCCTTCACCAGATGCTTCAGTCACCTCGGGCCAGTAACTGAATTGTTTTTCGTGCCTCTCACCTACCAGGAACTCGCAATGTCTGCGATCCTTTCCATTCTGAAAAAAAAAAAAAAAAAAGAAAAGAAAAGAAAAGAAAAAAAAAAGGAGGGTTCCATCCCCACCCCTGATCAAAACCAGCTTATTACACCTGAAACTGCCAAGATTAATGCCTTTCGATAACCACTATCTTTTGAGGTACAAAGGCCTAGACAACCAAAACGATACTCTGTTAAAATTCTCGGGTTTCTGTCTTGAATACTCAACAACCTGAGTCAGTAAATTTAATACAGCGTGTGAGAAACCGCTAACAGACCTACACAGTCTGAAGCCGGAGTGAGCCACCCTAGCCAGCATTTCTGGTGATTAGCTGGTAAGTTACACTTGACAGGTTACACAAGTCAGAGTCACATTCACGGACACCCAGACGTGTCAGAGGACCCGACCCTGAAATTCTGGCCTCACAGGAACCCCTCAATTCCAAGCAAGAGCTGAAGTTGAACCCCTGCAACAGCCCAGACGCTGCACATCATCATCCGGGATCAAAAAGCACTCCCTCTCCATTCTGTTTCGTGCGACAAGACCGCTGGATATAAAGTGCTACTGAACTGCAAATTTCGTGCCCCATCCTACACGACCCCACCAGCGGAGGCAAAAAAAAAAAAAAAAAAAAAAAAAAAAGGCAAATTTAACAAAGATCCAGCAAGAACGCCTTAAGGAGGCAGATTACGTATGCCACGACTGATGGGAAGCTACAAAACTTCGAAATGCCGTTTCAAAGTTGTGATTGACTTAGTTTAAATATACAAGCCCACTTTGGTCCTCAAATGAACACCATATATGCCGAAAAGGATTCTGCTTCCAAAGTTATGCAAATCAGTTCACAACTCACATCAAAAAAAAAAAAAAAAAAAGAAAAGAAAAAGAAAAAAAAAAAGTCTATCAATGCAACCCGAGAAACTAAAAACAATCACTGCAAGATTCTGATGCAATATGCATACGTGAAACACTAATTTTCATTTTAATCTAATCTATACCCTTGATCTAGGGCCTAAAGCCAAGATTTAATCGAAATATGCTCAACCTCAAAGCGCCTACTTTTCTGTTCATTTAGCAGACCGGATTACCGAGCTCACTAATCCACTAACCGTGCACTGGATTCCGTATTAACGGACAATAGCCCTTAAGAGGAGACCCCGTGGACAGACCGAGAAAACCAATCTGGTGCCCTGACACTTGCAACCAGGCAGAGAGTTCCACGGCGCCGAACACACCCTGGGCTGAATGCATTCAAAGCAGGCACCAGACACACGCACGATCGAGAAACGCGAGCCGGGGTAGCGGCCACGGGCCCCCAAACCACGGGAATTTTTCGCCTCCGTCTGCTCCCACGTTCTAAGAGACAGTGACAGAAAGGCAGAGAGGGGGGCAGCCGCAGAAATGGATACAGGTCAAGTCTAAGTCGAATCCATCCTCCTGATATCTCCTTTTGTTTCTGCTAACGATCTCTTTGATGATGGCTGTCATGTCTGGGAGCCTGTGGCTGAAGAAAAAGGAGGAGAGAGACGGCAGAAGCGGCTGGTGGCGGGGCTTCTTCTGCAGGATGGAAATGGCTCTGGACTTGGCGGTGGCGGATGCCCCTCGCTCTGCCGCCGCCTGGCTCTGGACCGCAGCCGGGTAATGGCTGCTGCGGCGGCTGCTGGATGGTTGCAGCGACGGGGCCTGCTTCTCCTCAGCAGCCAGAGGCCTGGCCGCGGCGGCCGCGGGACGGGGAGACGACGGGTGATCCTCGGGACGGCTGCCTCCGCCGGCGGCCTCCGGAGCCCGGGCCGGGGGGGGTGCGGCGGCGGCGGAGGGGAGGTTTAGAGCCGGCCCGGGTCCCTGGACGTGCCGCCGCCGCCGCCGCCGTGTTGGAGGCAGTAGGAGGGGAGAGACCAACTCTCCGGCGGCCCCAGCCCTGGAAATGGTGACAGGCGACTCCGGCCCCCTCCCCGGGGCTGCAGCCGCCGCGGCCGCCGCCGCCGCCGCCGCTTCTCCCCCCCGCTCCAGGAGCGGGAGGTGCCGCCGCCGCCGCCGCCGCCGCCGCCGCGCCTCAGCCGGCTCCCGCCCGGGCCCGCGGCTTCCACCGTCCCTTGCACGAGAAGCCGAGCGAGAGGCTGCACGGTTAGAAGAGAGGACGAGGAGGAGGCGAGAGACGCCGCCGCTGCCGCCGCCGCCGGCCGGCCGGCTCCCCGAGGGCGCTGCCCCCGCGGCTGCTCACGGGCGCTGAGAGGGGCTCTGGGCCGCGGCCGCCGCCGTCTCTCATCTCCCTCGCCTGAGCGCGGCCTCGCCTCACAGCGGCTCAACTCTCAAACTTCCATCATGGCTGCAGCTTCCGAGAGGAGAGAGCGGAGCGCAGCCGCGGCTCGGCGCCCCGGCGCGTATCCTGCCGCAGTGCACAAAGAGTCCCGCCACATCACCGCCCGCCGGCCCGCCCGCCCCCTCCGCCGCCGCGCCGGGAGCCCGGCGCCTGGGAGCCCGAGGGGAGGCGGGAGGCGGGCGCGACCGCGCCGGGGGAGGGAGGGACGCGGCGGGGCAGGGGCGGCAGCTCCGGGGGCGAGCGTCGGGCCCCCGGCCTGCGGGCGCCACTGAGCATGCCCAGTGCGAGCGCCCAGGGCTCGCTCGGGCTTGTGCGAGACGCCCGTCAGGAGCTGCACTTGCCGCGGCTGCTTCTGCAGCAGCGCGGGGCTGGGGGGGGGGGGGGGGAGAGGGAGCGGGCGGTGGATGTAGAGGAGGGGGGAGATGAGCCGAGCCTCGGCCTGAGCCCACAAACCCGGCGGGGACAGGGACGGCCGTAGGTGGAAGCCCCGGGGTGCGTGGAGGGGTGTCACTGACTGGGGCCTGAGGTTACCTGCGCACAGGTGGGGAGGACCAGGTGACCCGCGCTGGTGGGGGTACAGGGAAACGAAGGCACGGCCCCTGCCGCGAGGGCACCCCTCCCCCCTGCCACCGCCCCCAGACCTCCCCGGCTCGGCCTTGCAGCCTCATCCTCCTTTTGCACCGCTGCCGGATCACGGTCGCTCGGGGCGACCCGCCTGCAGCAGCCTTTGCCGAGAAACCCTCCCTCCTTGTCCGCCCCCCACCCGTGTTCTCCAGGTGTCAGTCTCAGCACAAAGAACAACCCCCTATTGTGTCTCCGTGTGTATCACCTCATCCGGCTCCCTCTCACCGCCCCACCTCCCGCTTCCCCGGCAGCTCGGCTCCTTCGCCCTAAAAACGAGAGCTGGCAATCGAGCGCGCGGTGTGGGAGCACATCGCTCCCGAATTTCTAGGTCCCCAAGGACCACTGCCCGCGTGGACCAAAAGAGGACCCGGGAGGAGGGGACCCAACCCGCAGCCCCCCGCATTGCCCCCTGGAGGGCTGAGCATCCCTCCCCTCGGGGCTCCAGCTAGGTTCTCCACGACGGGCTCGGGGCTCGGGGACTGCCTCGCCCCGCCCCTTTCGGGCCGCTGTGAAAACCCGGCCGGATGGATCGCCGAGGGCCGGCTTCCGCGCTCGCCCCAGCCGGGCTGCGCAGCCTGGCGGCCGGGGCTGCCCGGGCCCGAGTGTGAAATACGGGACGGTAGGAAGCGGCAGCCCCTGCGAGTGGGCGGGGCCGAGGAGACCTAGGAGGGTTCAAAAGGAGGTGGAGGGATACGCGGGCCGCAGTCGGAACTACTTTCAGGAGGAGGTCACGTGTGTTCCTAGTTGGGGAACTTTCCAAATTCCCACTCCCCTATGATGGCTTGGGAGGCAAGTGCTTCGCCTCCTTCGCGCGGGGTGCTCCTGGCTGGTCCCGGTAGCGGGACCCCGAGCCTCCGGGTCGCCGCGGAAGAGCAGGCTCAGACGGGCCTCCGGCCCAAGCACGGTCGGTGCTGGCGCCTGGGAAGCTGGTTACACAAGCACCCACATTCAAGCACGTGCCCCCGCCTCCCCGCACCGCTGGCCGCGGTCGCCGACTCTCGCAGACCACCGAGGGAGAGCTCCTGAGCCGGTCCCACCCTTCGCGTGCTACCTGCCGAGCAAGCTAAAGGGCCAAGACCCGAGATCGGAGCTCCGGGTCGGCCAACACTGCGCGTTCCCAACCGTGGGAGAACGGGCTGGGCCCCTGGGGTCTGGCATCTCCCTCGCTAGCGCCCTGCCCCTTAGGGCGAACCCTTCCGCGCTGTGCTCACAGGGCAAAAGGGTATCTGCTGCAGCAGCCCGCTGCTTGAATTCACCAGTGTTGCAACAAACTTCCAGTCACTACCCCAGAGCTGGTGAGCGCGCCCCACCTACTGTAGACTCAGCCGAGTGACTTATCTGGTCCGAGAACCTAGTCGATGGCCGTCAGCCCAGAACAAACCTGTCAAGTCTGCCTACTGCCCCGATTGGTTGACCTGTCCCCGTGAGAGAGCTGGTTCAGAAATTCTGAGAACTGGAGCGCATTGCCCTGACACTGATCAGCTGCAAAGTGAGTTGTCCGGTTTCTGCTTGAAGAGAATGAGCACCCCATCAACACGAATCTAGGAATTTCTTCCTTTTCCTTCCCCTGGGAAGTAGAACTCAAGCAGACAGTTGAGTCCAAAGTATCGGAGTTGAAACCTAGGCTGAGGTGCTGGATCGTTTTTCTTTTCTTTTCTTTTCTTTTTTTTTTTTTTTCTTTCTTTTTAAAAATCTGGGAGAATGAAACCAATTTGCATGTGTATTGCAGTAATTGTGAGTAGGTGCTTAGGAAGGTCTAAAAGGATTTATTCGGTGTCGGAGAAAGAAGATTGCACATCACGGTTGCAGGCAGCCCCTTTAAGACTAGAAACCCCAAGAGAGCTTGCTTAGAAGCCACAGGCCATTACCTAATTCCAGGACTACTAATTAAACCAGGGATATTTACAGTGTTCTTACAGATCTCTGAGGCTCCATAACACTTTGCATTTATATACAACATCCTTTTAAGATAGCTCTGCAGGAGTTAGCAACCTGCTGAAGCTTCAGTGTGGATATTCATTGGAGGCTGTTTTCATGCATGGCCCTGGTCAGCTTGCAGGAGGTGGAGGCCACAAGTGGAAAAGGAAAGGGGGTGGGGTGGTAATCTGGAAAGAGTAGGAGAAAGGCCTCCGTTTGGTTTCCAAAAATGAAAATCCTGTCCACACCACCTAGGTTGAGCCAGAGATTTATTTTACAAATAACCAATGATAAGGAGTCCCTGATTTCTAGGTGTTTCACAAGATTGCAGGGTAAGAAACTGAGCTGTGTGTGCCCCCATTGAGTAGCAAATACCAGTTGGTGCGGAAAGGGAAAATGAGGAGGACGGTAAATGAAGGGAGATAGATTGGGAAGGGGTAAAATGCCCCACCTTTCTTTCTCTGGTTGCTGGTCTTGTCTCCAGAGTCCTTGCTGTTAGCGTGCCCTACTTTGCCCCTCCCCTGGAGCCTACCCTGTGTAAGGATTAGTCGCACAGCCTCTGCGAAGTTCTGAAATCCACTTCCTGGGAAGGAAATGGGTTCATTCCTGCCCCTTAGGCCTGAGGAGAGAGGATGCTTTTCCATTCCCATGGCACAGAGTTATTCCAGAGCAGAGAGAGTGTGCACCACCAGCACCAAAGTGTTGGAATGTAAGACTGGCCCACGGCACTCCCACTAGCAGAGGGAAGAAAATGGGACCTGAGTTTGCTGCCTCTCTGCACATGCAGTCCCTCTACTTCTCTCTAGTGGTGAATGAAAGGATCACCGCTGTTGGCTGACATCTGGCCAGCCTGACGGCAATATCAGGTAGTTACTAGGAGTCACTGCATAAAAACCTCCACCCCTTCCCAGTGTTCATTAAATAGGCTCCTGAAGGAAATTTTGTTTTCGATTTTTATTTTCCTTCACGTCTTCCTTCTACCCAAGAGATCTCCTTACCCAAGTGGTAGAGCTGAAACCTCTAAATAGCTGACCCTGTCTAATATACAGAAGGCTTAAAATTTATATGTTGTTTTTCAACTTCAGTTGCAAAGAGCTGCTTGGCTGTACAGATGTTACAATACATTGGTTTCCAGGCACTTCAGTTCTTTACCTGTCTGGATTCAGAATGCCTTAGGGAGAAACAGAAGCTTGTAACAAAGGGAGAATTATATAAAGCTTCAGGGAGACTGACTATGTAGACTAATTAGTAAACACGATAAACCAGCTTTAATTATAGTTTCTAACAGCTGATTCCAAAACTATATTGTTACTACACCCAAAGAATGTCCAAAGAAAATAGCTTTCTTATTTTCTTTGATAAATGAAATGACCAGCAACTTGATGTGGCTGATATAAATAGTTGATATGCTCTTTGTAGATTCCACTGCTAAAATGTCTTTTGTTGAACACTGATCGCTATAATGCCTTTAACATCTCCCACACAGTGACCTTTCAAATAGAGATCTAAATCAATGGCTTTAATTTTTTAAGCAATCTTTTCTATTTTTATTTGTTTTACCACGGTTTTCTGAATAGTACAGAATAGAAAATATAATAATTATAGGTTTGAATTTAAACCACCCTATTTTTGCAAGGGTCCAAGCCTTCTCCCCTTATTTCATTTATCCTAATTACAAATATTGCTGTTCTTTTAAATAAAGGCATTTTACCCAAGACAGTTCTCCAGAAGGCACTACAAGTAACCGTATCCTAAAAAAGAATTTTCCATTCTTGTCCATAGGCTCTCCTGGAGCTCTTGCACATGGGTCTCCTTTCACATCGCAGTAGAGAGGTGTGCTAGATGAAATTCTCACTCTCAGAGAAATGAGGGTGGGGCTGAGAATTCCTGAGAGAACCACAGAGCAGAAACAGGCACTCACTGTGTCCAAGTGGCATTCAGAAATTGTGACTCGGACCAGAGAGTGATGGGAAAGAAAAGCCCTAACATGATCAATCCGTTTTGACTGTTTTACTCTCCAACCTGGCACTGGCTATTGGATATTCTGCCTTTAGTACTAACTCTAGCTGGAGTCCTATGGAACACATATTCTGCTTTTCAGCTCTGCCAATAATAGAAAAAGGTAATAATTTGTATGTACCGGCAGGTATCGGGGCATTTGCCAGGTGCTTTCCAGAGGGACCTTCTTTCATCTAGGCACAGGAGGGACATGGAGAAGGACTCAGGGGTGCCCCGTGCCTCACTCCTACCAGTCCTTCCCTTAAGAGCATCCTTGTGGCTTCTGAGGCATCACATTTTTTGAAAAACTAAGAGCACCTTTTTGAAAGATAAAATAAGTGGAGGCCTCCGAGTGGTTCAGTCTGTTAAGCATCTGGCTTCAGCCTGGGTCTTGATCTCACGGTTCGTGAGTTCGAGCCCTGCATTGGGCTCTATGCTGGCATCTCAGAGGCTGGAGCCTGCTTCGGGTTCTGTGTCTCCCTCTCTCTCTGCCCCTCCCCTGTTTGTCTCTCTCTGTCTCTCAAAAATAAATAAATGTTAAATTTTTCTGAAAGATAAAATGAGACAAACTCTGTTTAAAGTATCTTTTTTTGTCTTTTTCATGGTATGGCATCTTTTATCTCCATTCACCCATTTAATTATCCAGTCAACCAATATTTGGGAGTCTGTTATGTGCTAGTTCTGTGCTAAGCTCTGTGGACAGAGCAATGACTGTGGGTGGCATATGAGCTCCAGCTTTTATGGAATTTAGTCTCCTTGAAAACCTGGCTTCTTTATCTGACACTGTTACAACCTCTTCACAGCCTGTGGAGTGAAGTCAAAGCAGTAGAAAAAAACCTGATATTTGATAACGGCTTTATTTACCTATTGCCACGTTGCAAACCACCGTGAGCTTCGTGGCTTCAAAGAACCACCACCCCTTACTTTCTCACAATTCTACAATTTGGAAAGGCGCAGCTGGGCCGTTCCTCTGCCTTCCCATGCAGACAGTGCGGGGGAGGGGGCAGACGTGGGGGCCTTTAGCTGTGCATCTGGCTGGGGCTGGAATGGCCAAGACAGCTTCACCACCCCAGCTCCTTTATGCTTCGTTACAGGTTGGGTCCCAAAAGAGAAAGCAGAAGCTACGAGGCCTCCGAAAGCGGGGGTTCGGAAGTCCCGGAACATCACTTTCATGGCTCGCGGCCAGGGCAGGCCACAGGGCCAGCCCAGATGCCAGGGGACAGCAAAGAGACCACCTGGAATAGGAGGAATTATGGGCGGTCATATTGGGACACACTCCCAACATAACAGTTCACACCCGCACACACCCCCACACGCTGACCTGCAAAATCCGCCCCGTCCCTCCCCGGAAATTGTCATTCTGCGTAGCGCCGGCTCTGAGGACACGCGCTAGGCCCAGGTGTGGATGAGGCATTTTGGATGCTGCTCCGCTTCTCTGGAGACCTGTGAGCTAAAAGGACCAGTTCCATTCACAGCGGACAGTGCTGAGATGGGGTAGGGTAACCATGACACGAACTCGTGTCCGAGGCTGGCAACAGGGCAGGCACGAAGCAACCGCCATCCATAGCAGTCCCCAAAGCCAGCCTAGCACTGGCAGCCTCACTCTGGGGACCCACACCTCCAGCAGGGTCTGGTTCTTCTCCCCGGGAGCTTCCGGACCACCGTTCTGGGCTCCCTGCGCTCAGGGGCAGGCTGTGACCTCTGAGGCTTCCTTTTCCATAAGACACGGCCTGTCCTTTACAGTGGGATGGCTTCTCTCAGCCTGTGTCCTATCCATAGAAACTTGGGGAGCCTAGTGGCTTTTTTTTACATTTAAACTGTCTCTTCTTTAGTTTAGGCCGGTGGTGGTTTTATCAATATAATTGTCATTAAAATGTTGTGGGTTTTCTAGGACTCTTATTGGAGTTTACTCCTTGCCCACAACAACTGTGCCCACAAAGCCACATCTATAATTCTTCCAAAAACAAACTTCTGCCTGCTTTGGGCCTTGTCAAGGAAGCTGCTGTTGGACTCCTCTGAAGATTCTTCTTAGAAGCCCTTCTGACTAGCTGAGAGGGTCTATGAGACAACATCTTAAAATGTTGACAGGCCTTAACATAAGAGTCTTGATTGGATCATTACCTGGAGGCCACATTTAACAGGCCCCCTGAGGCCATTTCTTACTTTGAGGCTATTGCTGACTCAAGAGAATCTCCTAGGCCCCGTGTATTTCCTCTACATTCTGCTTGAAAACTGAATAGTTCCTTTTTTAACATATCTCTCTCTTGTAACACCATCACACATCACTAAAAGCCAAATGATACTTTGAACACTCAGCATGAAAATCCCTGTTGCCAGATTTACAAGTTCATTAGGTACATTTTTCATCTTCTGTTTTACTGCACACAAGGACTACCAAATATTTTGCCACCATATAGCACCGTTTCTCCAGCCTCTAATACAATTTACTCGCCACTCTCAGAGCCTCCACTAAGATCCTCCTTCCCAGACTAAGGAGATGATATCAACTAAATGCAAATGCAGGATCCTAGGTTGGATTCTGAAATGGAAAAAGAACATCACCAGAAAAGCTGGTGAAGTTCACTTAAGGTCTGTAGTTTATGTTAATTTCCTGCTTTGGGTAATTTATTATTATTAGGGCAGCTGGGTGAACTCTGGTACACGAACTCTATCGTTTCTGCAACTTTTCTGTAAGTCTAAAATTGTTTCAAAATAAAAATGTTAAAGACGAAGTTAATTAAAAAAAAAAAAAAAGAGAGAGACAGAGAGAGAGTTCCTTCATCCTTCATCACCTCCGCAATCTCTACCCAATGCCTTGTCCCAAAGCTGATGCCTCGTGTTTTCGATTTTTTGTTTTTAGATTTTTGTTTAGATTTTTGTTGTGCCAGCACCCAACTTTCAGACATCAATTTCTGTTATTTATTGTGCATAACGCACTACCCCAAACTGTAGCAGCTTAAAAGAGCATCAACCATTTTCTTGCTCACCATTCTGCCATCTGGACAGAACATGACAGTGACAGCTTGTCTTTCCCTCATGGAGTGTCGGCTAGGGCAGCTTGACTTGGGCTAGAGGACCCAAGATGACTTGCGCCACATGGCTGGTGGTTCGGCAGGAGTGCTGCAATGGCGAGGGGCTGGACCGATCTCCCTCCTGAGGGTCTCATCCTCTAGAGGCATCTGTCAGGCCTTTCTCTTCCGCAAGGCGGTCAGCCTTCTTTACATGAGGATCGTCTTCCAAGAAAGCAAAACCTGAAATTGCCAGGCATACACCAGAACTGTAACAGCATCACCATTAGCCTGTAAGAGACTGTCACCATTACAGGAAGAAGAAGAGACTCTACCTCTGAGTTGTAAGCACGTACAGAAGTGGAGAAATCATTGGTGGTCACCTCCCACCATGACCCCAGCACACTCCCCGAGAAAGGACTCCTCCAAACACACGATCCTCCGTGCTCAATTCTTTCTAGAACCTCTACCTGTTAGGAATCGCTATCAGCTGACTATTTGATCAGCAATGGAGTGCTTTCTGTTTGTTATCGATCTTGCTCCTTAACCCTACAGTGTCTTCATTTGCTCTCTCATGTAGTTTACATGCGTAATTCTCCAGTAGGATTAATATGTGCCGCAAAAATATTCATCAATATTTAGTGATAAAACAGAAGTGATAATACATATACAGGTATTTGTGTACATCCATAGAAAATATCTGAAGGAATAAACAAGAGAGAAAATAATACGGGTTATCTCTAATGACAGGATGGGGAGGGAGGAGAATTCCTCTTTCCATTTCTTTCTGTATGGGTTGACGGTTCTTTACAATGATCATTTAGTGTTTTCATAAGGTAAAAAAGTGATCTCATCCAACAGAATGAAGTCTAACAATACAACAAATGCCTATTGTCAGAAGAATATCAAATAAACCAGGGAGACAGCTCAATTCTGATTTCCATTTTTAAATAAATAAGCACACTAAGAAAGTTCTAGAATTTATGCCTAAACGCCTATTTGGTATCTGCTGCACCACAGAAATACATGAGAATATCTGTCATGAGTGTTGTCTAGTGTGGTAGACGTGTTACATCTTACCCCAAATACCCTCTCTCCCTAGATCAACTGCCTCCACTGACTCTTTGTGCTACTTAACTTTTCCTGCTCAAAGAAAATATCAGAAACAATCATCTGGTATCACAGTACAACTATTATTTAAGGCAGTGGCAAACCGCTTTATAATCCCAGAGTATGAGAGCTGGAAGACGCCTCAAAGTCTCTTGGTCCACCAATCCCATTTTACAAGGGGTTTTTAGGCCCAGATTACATAGCTACTCAATGAGGGACGCGGGATGGCAGCCTGGGAAAATTCCTGCTACCCCATCCGTGATTAAGGATGGGAAGAGAACTTCACTCTTATAAACACCTAAAGAAGTTAATTAGAGAGAAATTTGGTTTAGAGATACTTTGAATAGTATTTTGAAGCCTTGGGCAGGGGTGAATGAAGAGAAGGGAAGGCTGCCTAAGGAGGGACGAGAAGTAGGGTGGAGGATAGGGGAAGACAGGGATGAGTGAACAATACGATTTCTGAGGCTCACTCGCTTGCCCTTAAGTGGGGCAATTAATCAGATCAGGAGATGAGGGCTTTAAAGATCAAACATGAAAACGTGAGTTGTTCCATGTTGCTAATTTGCTTCTCCTCCTCAGTGCTAAGATCACTGGGAGAGTACCTCCCAAGCGACGATGTAAAAGAGGCAGCCGTTACATATGGACTGAAAAAAAGGAAGGGGACCTTGCTCTAGAAAGGAAGGGAACGCCAAGCGGCCGGAATAGAGCGAACAGCGCCACCTGCTGAAGGGCCGGAGTCGGTGTAAATGGCGCACCGCGCAGTCGTGGGCGGGGTGGGGGGGTGGGGGTGGGGTGTCTTCCGCAGGGCCCAGAACCAGATGATGGATCTATTTGCCGTCTGAACAGGTCATTGTAGAGAGAAAGTTTAATTCTGGATCTCACCAGGCCACTTTGCGCCAGAGAAAGGTCAGCTGGTTCCTGGCAGGAAAGTAAGAGAGTACTGCGTCTCTGCTTGCCTCTCTTCCACGAATATTTATGCCTGTTAGTTCTGAACTTTCCCCCAAGACCGAAACCTCAAAATAATAAAATATACCCTGCTGAGACCACACAAAAGGGACATGAGAAGAAGGAGCAATACGAAGACGTTTATTCAACTAACACGTTCACGTGGTTATGAATTCCTAGTGACCCACTAAATACCCTTCCCCAGATAAGTGCCTTTTTTTCTTTTACACTTCCCATTTTTTCCTCTTTAAAAAAAATTTTTTTAAGTGATCTCTGCACCCAATACTGTAACCCACAACCAAGAGATCAAGAGTGGCACCCCTTCCTCTTGTACAAACACACGTACATGGAGAAGGCTGGGAAAGGTGCTGATCCTTTGTGGACAGCCTCAGTTTTCCCACACTACGATGCACTGAATGTCTGTGTCCTCCCCAAAACCTTGGGTTGAAACTAACCCAAGGTCATGGTATTAGCAGGTAGGCCTTTGGGAGGTGACTGGGTCCGAAGGAGGGGAGCCCTCACCAATGGGATCAGTGCCCTTAGGAAAGAGGCCTGCCAGAGCGCCCTCCCCTTCCGCCACCCAGGTGAGGTTCCCGGTGGAAGACAGCCCCCCATGAATCAGGAAGCACGCCCACACCAGACTGAACCTGACCCTGCAGGCAGCCTCATCGCGGACGTTCAGCTTCCCAATCTGTGAGAAGTAAACTTCCACTGCTGAGAAGCCACCCAGGACGCGGTATTCAGTTACCACAGCCCAAATGGACCAAGTCACCCTCTTCCTCCCATCCTTCCCCCCTCCTTGCCCTGCCCTCTTTCTTGCCATTCTCCTCCCTCGTATTCCCATTTTCCTTGTACATTTCAAGGTACCTGTACATTTCCACGTTCCCCTGATTAATACACTGGCACGGCCAGGAGACAGGTGGGAAGGTGACGTCTGCCGTGCTGCCAGGGCCCACACGGCTCCAAGGGCCGTACCTCCCACGGCACATGATACTTCTGCCTCATGCCTTTGGATTTTCAGCCACAGGAATACAGACAGTACCCTTAATTTCATCTTTTCCACCTAACCTAGCAGCCCAATGGCGGGGGGCACTAATTTCCCTGGTTCCACTTCGTGACAAAATATAGCAGTTCTAGATCCTATGCCTCACAGTCTTCTTGTTAACGCGTTTTAGGATTAAGAAGTTCGAAAGGTACTCTCATTGTGATTTAGATTTTTCTATCTTGTAGCAACTTCAGAAAGAATACCATAGAAACACCTAATGTTGTCAGACCTAACCTAGAAGGGAAATTTTATCTTTTCTAAAAACAACAGATAAACAGTTTTCTTTGGTAGATTTTTTGCTAATTAATTGTACTTAAATATGTTGCATTTTTTAGAAGATGTACAGGTTTTACATTTCAGGAAACTCTAGAGGAAAAGGGAGTTCATAAGAAAAAGGTCTAAGAAGAAAACAAACAAACAAACAGATCCTTATTTACTTAGCTCTGAGACTGAAGTCTTATGTGAAAGTTCTTTCCTGGATGTAGTACCTTTGCCCTGGGTGTCTCCCAGAGTGAGGTCCCGGGCCCCTGGCTGCTAGAGCTCATGGGACCACCCCCTTCCTAGGCCACCTGTTGAACTAAGTAGAAGAGAGGCCTTAATTAAGATGTACCTTATGACTAATGCGTTCTTGTGGGCTTGCTGTTAAACGTTTTATTCTTTTATTATTAGGTCTTTATAAAGATTTTTAAAATAACTTGTAACTGCAAAATAAGACTGTCTGCATTTCAAATCCTGTTTATTTTACAATGTGGAGGCATTTGTCCTATTAACTGGGCAGCCTTTCCTTATGATGTGAATCTGGCACATTAAATCTTCTGTTTTTAAAGTAGAATTCTCCTGCCTGAGGATGGCCATCATTCTATTTTCAAAATGTACTGTCCTTTTAATAATATCCAGAAATTAGCCAACCAGAAAATTTTGCCCTAAGAATAGGCTATGTTACCTTGGTGGCTTACTTGACTTGGGTTTGCTGTGAGATGCTAGGTCAAGCCATCCTGACCTCCAGTTCTCCCAAAATGCACAAAATATTTTTAACAACCTTCTCCACTAGACATCTGTTTATTTTGCAATGAACAATTAAAGGCATTTCTGCTTCAGGGCACAGAGCGCAAACCAAGTACAGTGCTGTTTTTGTCCCACCTCAGTTGATGTAGACTAAGGACGCCCTTTAAAAGAAAGAAAGTTATGAATAAAAATAGGGTGTCACAAAGCAAATCATAGAAACGGATGAAGAGTCTCATCGAATTCTGGTGCGTACCACTCGTCGGCCACCAGCTGTTTGAATCCAATGACCATGGGATTTTCCTAAAGTTAGAAAACTCCTTTGACTCACATATGGGGACCTTCAGAGGGGACTTCTCCTGAATCCTTGGGAGGCAGAGCCATGTCCTCAGCGACGTGGGTTCGATGAACCGGCCACACAGCTTAAGAGATAGCAATTCCGGTGCTGGGTATCAACCTTGGAGTAGGAGCTTCAAACTAGAGAACGGAGGCCCGCAGCCAGTTTTCAGCGGGTAATTCCAGACCTTTATCTTCCATGTACGCTCGGCCTACAGCTGAACTACCTGAGAACCAGTGTAGTTAGGTGGCCCCCGTGGTTCCTAGTCCCTACCTCCCCTTCATAGAGGCCCTTTCTCCACTTTAAAACAGAAAGGGATACCGGTCTCCATGTGAATGCTAAACGATATATTGCCCCAAAGGCAAAAACCTGAAAGGAGCTAGAGATAACCTGAAACAATGATATTAACGTTGAGAAGCTGAATGAGTTTACCGACTAACAAACAAACACTTTTGAATGTTAGCCTAACATTACCTGTTTCCTAGTGAACTGACAGAAGACCCGTGCAAAGTGTTCACTGATAAATCGTTAAAAATAAGACCACTAAGTGATGTGTGGCATATAATTTGGAAAGCTTTCAAATAAATGAGCAACGTCACCTACACAATTTATTCCAATGGCCATCTACTTATTTATGTGAACAATATTCCTCAGTGTTTACAATATGAAAAGCAAAACCTGGGGATAAACTGATGCTGACCCTGTCTCCTTCTAGAAATAAGTAAAATTCATTCATGATCTACAAATGAATTTCTTAGTGGGGGATGGGCCAGATGGGTGAGTGGCATTAAGGAGGGCACTTGTGATGAGCAGTGGGTGTCATATGTAAGTGATGAATCACTGGGCTCTACTCCTGAAACCAATATTGCACAATATTCTACTCCGGAAACCAATATAACTAACTAGAAGTTAAATAAACACTTGAAACTAACTAAATAAATAAATACATAAATAAACAAATGTAAATAAGAGCATTGCACAAATAGGCATATTTAGAATCTTCTCAGGAGATGAAATGGTAAACTTTGGCCTCAGAAAAATAAATACATCAATTAATTAATTAGTTAATTAATTAATCAGAAGAAGGAAAAAATCAATTTTTAAAGCTCTGTTAACTTATGTTTAATAATTATTAACCTTTAAAAGCACTTTATTGTAGGGAGGGGGACAAAACATAAAAGACTCTTAAATATGGAGAACAAACAGAGGGTTACTAGAGGGACTGTGGGAGGGAGGATGGGCTAAATGGGTAAGAGGCATTAAGGAATCTATAACTGAAATCATTGTTGCACTCTATGCTAACTAATTTGGATGTAAATTTAAAAAAATAAAATAAAATAAAATAAAAGCACTTCATTGGTCAAATATGAACTAAAAATAATGATGATTCAGAAAAAACCTTAACCATTAGAAGTATTATGGTCAAGGAAAGTTAATGTAATTTAATTTAAAATTTATATATACATTGTGTTGTAGGGAAATATGGTTAAGTGACCAATAAAAAACATTCACATATAATGTGTAATACATTCAGATAAAAATCTGTAGAATTTTAGCAGTAGAAAGAAAATTCAAGCGCAGAAAGAAAAAGAAGTGATGTAAAATTTCCCACTGTAAGAGACCTTGTTCATACTGTTAATATTTGATGGATAATAGTGAGTATCAAATCACTCAACTGGAGTATTTACACTCAACTGGGTACACTGAAGAATCCTACTTTTAAATGCTAATGTTTACATCACAAGGAAATTAATTCCTTCGCAACTACTGAAAGTTATGTCGTCTCCTTCTGTTTAGAAAAATCTATGTAAATATATGAATAGTTTCAAAATTAAATCCGATTTTCCAACTGACCACAATATAAAATTACTGACGACAAAAAACAGGAATAAGAGCAATAATGATATTATCTACCACCAGTTTTTATTACTAACATTTGTTGACAACATTCAGAAATGTCTAATGTTGAAGTCCCGGTAAAAAGTTTAATTCCAATTCTAAATGTATAAGGAGGCAAAGTTTTTCCAAGTTGCGGGGTAAGCTAGCAAGTTTAAAGACCCCCATCCTACAGGAACGTTCGTATAGGTCATACAAACACATACATAGGGATGTGCGCCCAAGTATCTGAAAGAGCAAAAAGTCAGAACCTAAACGTCCATCAATATGTTCAAGTAAAATGTGATATTTTCATGCAACAGGGTGTTACATACCAGGTTAGAAGGACTAGATTAATTTATCAACATGGGAATATCTCAAAATTTACCAGACTGTAGTTAAATGTCATCCTCAGACTTACAGTGGGTTCATCTTTCTCTCATTTCCTATCCTCCTCACAACAGAGAAACCAGTCCAGGAGGCAGGAGATCCACAGGCTGTGTGACATCATCCAAACCTTGACCCTGGAGCAGAGAACTTTGAATGGGTGTGTAACATGATCATATCGCAGTTACCATCCTGAAGGCTCCACAGTTGTCTGAGGCATTTTAATGACCACCCCCTGCAGGGAGTGGAGGAGGGGTATGAAAAGGGCCAAAGAACCAATCAGAAGGAAAAGAATTTCCCCATCGTCTTTCTGAAATCTCTACTTGCCTGGAAAGAAGTAAGCTATTTAGGGTGGATACAGGAAATAATGATCTTGCATATATCAAATGCTGAGAAAAGCAGAAAGTGACTCCTGGCAAGAAATTAATTTCTGTGATAATAAAATCACAGTTCACGAGTTGGCTTCTGTAAGAATGCAAAATCCATAATGCCCACCAACGACAGTTAAGTTCCTTGCCTATTTGCGTGAATGTCGTGCCTCTTTCTGCTTAGAAAAATCTACTTAATGCAACTACATGGATGGAACTGGAGGGTAATATGCTAAGCGAAATTAGTCAGAGAAAGACAAAAATCATATGACTTCACTGCTATGAGGACTTTAAGAGACAAAACAGATGAACATAAGGGAAGGGAAACAAAAGTAATATAAACACAGGGAGGGGGACAAAACAGAAGAGACTCATAAATATGGAGAACAAACTGAGGGTTACTGGAGGGGTTGTGGGACGGGGAAATGGGCTAAATGGGTAAGGGGCACTAAGGAATCTACTCCTGAAATCATTGTTACACGATATGCTAATTTGGATGTAAATTTTAAAAAATAAAAAATAAAATTTAAAATAAAATAAAAACTGATAAAAGAAAGAAAAATCTACTTAAATATTTGAATATTTTCAAAATTAAGTCCTGTTTTCCAACTGACCACAATATAAAATTAATGACAACAAAAAATGGAGATAAGAGCAATAATGATATGATCTACCACCACTTATCATTATTAACATTTGTTGGTAACATTTAGCAATCTATAAGGTCATTAAAGGACATCTATATGGTCTGATGAAGACTTCTGGCATCTTCACACTTTTTCTCTTAGGTCTCTGCATATGTGTTTTTATAGGGACAGCCTGGGGTGAGTACTATAATACAAATAATAATGAGTATTTACTGATTACATACTACTGTTAAGTGATCTACACAAATATATCTCCCGTATTTCTTACCACTTGACCCTACCTATCCTGCCTCTTTACCACAAGTACTGAAGTCACCCTTCTCTTATAACAGCTGAGGCCTTATTACCATTTCTACAGTCTTCCACCTTCAGGAATTTTCTCGCTAAGGTCCCCGGTATTCTGCAAGTCCTCTCCCAGCAGATCCATCCTATCATTTTACCAGACATGCCCACACAGGTCCAAACCTCCAGAGCGAAGCAGCCTTCATACAGGTACCCCTACCAAAGCAGAGAGAGGGGAGAAAACAATGTTATTGGATTGACTATATACATTAACCCTGATAATGTATATTGAAAGGAAGATGTAGGGCTGTGGTCCTGGACATAAAATTAAACTGGATTGCCACTGCCGGTAAATATTTCCAGCATTTTGCCGTGCTCAATTATTTCCTATCATTCCATAATTCTCTTCGGATCACAGACTGAAGAATTTCTTGAGTCAGATACTCTGGGTGTCAGTTTTCAGCAAACACTCTACCTGAGTCACCTTTTGCTTCCCTATACCCCATTCATCGCTGCCTTACCCTAAAAAGGGAGGTACTCAACTATGCATACTCAGACCATAAATTCCTTGCAAGGCTATTACTTGGCAAGTTACTCAATCTCTCTGTTTGCCAGTGTCATCCACCGTATAGTGGGGACAATAATAGTACTGATTCATACGGCTGTTATAAGGATTAAGGGAAGAGAAATGTATCTCTCCGAACAAGCCTGACACGTGGTAAACACTAAATGAGCATTCACTCTTAGCTGTTGTTATTACCGAGTGAGGAGATACAGCCTGTTCCTCTGTATTTTCCTTCTGCCATCTCAGACACCTTGCACGCTGTCCGCCATCTGGAAGCTTCCAGTAAATGCCGAATGAATGTCGAACAATTATCAACAAGTGCAAGATGGGAGATGATATGGGAATAAGGATTCCCCCAATCGTTCAGGATGTCCCAATAAATAGTACGTTTAAAAGGAATTTAGGTCTTTCATTCATAGATCTTCTGTCATACCAATGTTTCAGTTAACAGTTTAAAAAAGCAGCACTGGCCACTGAGTCACTCTAGAGTCTGGACTTGGTAATCAAATGGTCCAATCACACTGACCTGTCACATGCTTCTCTTAAGTCACATGTCCAACATTGTGACATAGCAAGAATGCTCACAAACTCCTTTTTCCACCCATTCAAAGTTCTCTGTGGCAGCAAGACTCAGGAGATGCCACCTCCCCCACGGACTAGATGGCTTCCTGGATAACGTCTCCTACAAACTAGAAGGATGCTAATCCCAGCCCAACTGGGCAAGCAACAAACCCCCCAGGGGCTTCCCGAGAACCTGCCCGATGCGATGCACAGCCCTCAGAAGGTACAGTAACATTCAGAGTCAAAACCTCATCCACACTCTCTAGTTTAAATCCTGACAACTCCTAACTACGTCGCGGTCGTCACTTCAGTGATGCTACTCCCACTCTGCACTGAACTTTCTTGAAGGCTAGAAAACGAACAAAAAAACCCCATCTTGTGTAAACCTCTGTACTTCTCACAATGCCCTGCACAGTTTTTTCCATACCAGACAGACACTCGGTTAAGTATGTATAAAGTCAACGACTGAAAGGCTACGCACTTTTACAAATATACACATAACCATACGAATATAACTTATCGGCTGGGTATAATATAACCATAACTTATCGGCTGGGTATAATATAACCCTTAGGTAATAATATTCATACATCACATTACGTTATCATGTCATGTTATGCAAACCTTTTCTGTCAATACTTTGGTGTGGGATATTATCTGGAAAGACCTTAATCACCATTTCTACCTTTTGTTTCCCAAAGGGAACATCAACAGAGGAAGTGTCAGTCTTAGTGAATATCCTGTGCCCCGAGGGTAGGGAGGTGGGGGGTAGGCCCACGAGACCGTTTTAATTACAAACCAAACACAGTAATATACCTTTTCTCAGCTGCGGCACAAATAACCAGAATTCCTGGAACGTGGACACCTACTTCTATCCAAGAGGCTAACTTTTCTCTTTCAAACAAGCTCTGGTGGGATTATTTTTCTCTAATGCTGCTCTTTTGATGTTGTCTAAGATGGAAGTGGCCAAGTCACAACTGGGGTTCAGTTTCGCAAATCCTACGTATTAACTCTGGAATAATGTAACGCTTTGACAAAACTCTAGTGTGGGAGGGGGAAACAAGTGTTCTTATCCTAGAATAAGTCATGGGCTTTTATTTTCAAGGGAGCCCCAGGCGAGTCAAGCCAGGCCTTCTGGCCAGCGGGGCCAGAGTCAAAGCTGGGCGCTGGCCCTGACCCGCAGGACGGTATGGACAGGTGGAGTAGGAGCGGGGGCGGGGCAAGCCCCCCAGGAAGAGACGCAAGCTGGATGAGGGAAAGGCTTTACCCTCAACGATCCTCAACGATCAGCAGCTCTTCAAAGCCAGCTCTACCGATTAGCACAAGTTCACGGAGGTAGAAGACTGCGGCAAAGGGAAAAGGAAAAGGGAACACCTGAGATGGCTTCTGTTAAGTGAGCAGAGAAGGGTCCCGTGGTTCCTTTCTGCTCCCCACTCAAGTACGGTTTATCCGGCACCTACTCTCGTGTCCTGTGTTTTACCGTGCTGTGTGGGGGAGAAGCGGGGACTGTGGCCTTCTAACCACATGCTCTTTGAAATAAGCTTCTACAAGGCATGAAATAAATAATAAAAAGAATTGGTCCATGCAGGACGTAGGTCACTTAGCCTTGAGATTATTTACAGTGAAATCTGAAGCAAACTTAGTCAAGGGGACTAGGACCCAAACAATCAAGCAGTAAATTAATTCAAAATGCTGACATACCAGAAAATATATTTGAGGTATTATAACTAAACAATAAAAAGCACTAAAGCTACCAGTCTAGTTTTGGGGAATCGTTTCCTCTGGAAATTCAGCTAAATATAAATTGTTAGCAAACCTTGGGGAAAACATGTTCGGTGGAACTATGCAGAACTACACGGAAAGGCTACGAGTTGGGGAGAGTGACACAATCAAGGTGGAGCGCCATGAATTTTTTTCATGAGTATTTTGGCAAATGTCTTCAATTAGCTTGGATGGCCACAACAAACTACCTTAGGCTGGATGGCTTACACAACAGAAATTTATTTTCTTATAGCTCTGAAGGCTGTGAAATCCAGTATCAAGGTGGTGGCCAACTGAATTCCTGGAGAGGGTGCCCGTCCTGGCCCGGAGATGGCCACCTTCTCTCTGTGACCTCACAGGGCACGGAGGGTGGGAGGGAGAGAGAGCATGACAACAAGTACACGCTGGTGGCCCTTTCTATAAGGACACTAATCCCATCAGAAGGGCTCAATCTCCATGGCCTCATCTAACCCCAATTACCTCCGAAAGGCCCTCTCTCCAACTACCATCATATTGGGGGTTAGGGCTTCAACATATGAATTCTAGAGAGACATGAACATTCAGTCCATGACAGCAAATAAAATATATCATTCCAGCTCTAAGTACAATGGAGTAAGTGCATTCTACCCTTTCTCACTGAATGCTGCTATAAAACCTGATGGAACACATAGAACAGCCATTTGAGGAGTCCATAAATAGAAGCAGGTGAACTGGGAAAGAAGACCAGAATTCGAAGCACCACTGAATCAGCAGTGAATGTTTTCTGTTTTGTTTTTCCCCTGCTAGAACCCCCTGGCCTAGATGTAAAGCAGCCTAAAACTCAGGATGGGCACCAGGGCCCTGAAGAAGCCCTTCAGTTCTGTTCTGGCTCAAGGACCAGGAAAGCATTTCCTAAGGCTCAGAGAGTCTCAGGGAAGCCTGCCATCTTTTGTTCTTTCCTCTGTTCTCTAGTGCCCCGGCCCCGGGAAATCCTGCCACCCCAGCAGTAGCAATGCCTCCAATGGCAGTGGGGGCCCACAGGCACCACCATCTCTGAGGGAGGGAAACCTTCTTCTACAGAGAAGCTGTGGTCCCAGGAGGAGGTACAAATCATAGTCGGTGCTTCCTCTCTGTCCCTCCATTGCTTGGCCCCAGACACGGGCCTATCCCAGGAAGTAGGCTGTGCAACAGCAAAGCTAAAGCACTAGCTTTCTGGATATAGGACTCAAAGAGGAAGTCCAGGGAGCCGGCAAGTACCAGAGATTATGGAGAAGGAGAAACTCAGGAAAGTTAACAGGTAAAGCTGATTAGAGACTCTTAGGCTCCCCCTCAGGCTACACAAGGATAGAACAGACCTAGACAGCACAGCGAAGACTCTGGGACTGAACTGAAGGACAGACCACCACACGTGTCCCAGATTGTGGCACACACGGAAGACAGATCCAAATAGCACTGCAAATGCTTTGAAAACAGAATTGACATGGAAACTACAAAATAGTGGTTAGAATTTGTAGCCTGAACCCAACCACCTCTATTGCCTGCTAGAACAAAAATATTAATATCCTGCACAGGATTTAAACAAAACCTAGAGACTTATGATATTCTAATGTTTTTTTCAATTTTTTTTAATGTTTATTTATTTTTGAGAGAGAGAGAGAGAGAGAGAGAAAGAGAGACAGACAGAGTGTGAGCAGGGTAGGGACAGGGGGAGAAGGAGACACAGAATCCAAAGTAGGCTCCAGGCTCCCAGCTGTCAGCAGAGAGCCCAACACAGGGATCGAAGCCATGAACTGTGAGATCATGACCTGAGCCAAAGTCAGATGCTTAACCAACTGAGCCATCCAGGCACCCCCAAGAGTCTTATAATATTCTTGGGGCGCCTGGGTGGTTCAGTCAGTTAAGTGTCCGGCTTCAGCTCAGGTCATGATCTCGCAGTTCATGGGTTTAAGCCCCATGTCAGGCCCTGTGCTGACAGCTCAGCGCCTGGATCCTGCTTCAGATTCTGTGTCTCCCTCTCTGTGTCCATTCCCTGCTCATGCTCTGTCTCTCTCTCAAAAAAAAAAAAAAAAAAAAAAAAAAAAATTAAAAGAAAAATTTTTAAATAAAAAAAAATCTTCTAAATGTCTGCAATACAATTCAAAATTATTCAGCATACACAGAACCAGGAAAATCTCAACTCACATGTGAAAAGACAGTAACAGGGGACAATGCGGACATGATGTAGATGTTGGGATTAGATAACCAAGGCTGTAAAGCAGTTATTATAAAAGTGTACCAAGGAGTAAGGGGAGGGGCACTAGGTGGTTCAGTTGGTTGATTCTCTGACTCTTTATTTCAGCTCAGGTCATGATCTCACAGTTTGTGAGATTGAGCCCCAGATAGCACACAACCTACTTGGGATTCTCTTACCCTCTCTCTCTGCTCCCCCCCCCCAAAAAAATAAATAAATAAACATTTTTAAAAAAGGAGAGGAAATACCCTTGAATACAAACACTGAAGATATAAACAACAGAACTGAATTTTATAACTGAAAAATACAATAACCAAAATAAACTCCGTAGATGGACTCAATCACAGAACAGAGATGACACAGGAAAGCATCAGAGAATTTGAAGATAACTCAACAGAAATTATTCAATTTGAACGATGAAGAGAAAAATAATGGGAAAAAAATGAACAGTGCATCAGGGACCAATGTAACAAAACTGAAAGATCTAATATTTACGTTACTGGAGATCTAGAAGAGGAATAGAAAGAATACAATGCAGTTAAGACATATTGGAAAAGATAATTAAAAATTTTCTGAATTTTGTAAAAAACAGAAACATACAGAGTCAAGAAGCTCAGTGAACTCTGAACATGATAAACCCAAAGAAATGCATGCCCAAACATAGTATAATCAAACTGCTGATAATTGAAGACAAACAAAAAGAATCATGGAAGCAGGCAGAAAAAAAAAAAAGAGGCATTATTTGCAAGGCAACAACTCAATGATTGTACGTTTCTCATCAGAAACTATGGAGGGTAGCATAAAATGGAACAGCTTAAAGTGCTGGAAAAATAAAAACCAACCCTTCAACCCAGAGTTCAAAATCCAGGAAAAATATTCTTCATAAATGAAGTTGAAACAAACACATTCTCAGGGAAGGAAAACAAAGAGAATTCATTGCCACCAGACCTGTTCTAAAGAACTGCTAACGGAAGTTCTTAGAAGGGAAATTATACCATGAGGAAACCAGGAACATTGGGAATGGATGAGGAACAACAGAAATCGTAAATATCTAGGTAAACATAATAGGCTATTCTTCTCTTGAGTTCCTTAAAATACAGTTCATGTTTGAAAGCAAAAGTGTCTTATTGAACTTTCAACCTACGTAAATGCAATACATAAGACAATTGTAAAATAGAGCGTAAAGAGATCTAAGTGAAATAATGGTAAGACTTCCACATTCCACTTGAAATGAATGGTAACATATATTGATTCCACATAGATTGCGGAAAATCAAACATTTATATTTTAATCCCAAGAGCAACCATTAGGGCTTTTTTTTTTTTTTTACAAAGATATATAGTGAAAAACACAATAGATAAAAGAGAATACTAACAAAAATTCTATGTCCCAAAATAAGGCAGGAAAGAGAAAACAGAGAAATGAGGGGGAAAATTCAAAAAAGGAAACCAACAAAAAACAAATATATCAAAGAGCCAAATATATCAAGAATTGCATTAACTGGAAATGGTCTTAAATATGACAATTAAAACACACAAAGTGGCAGAATGGATACAAAGAACATCTGAATTCAAATAAAATAAAAGGTTAAAATAAAAGGTTAAAAATAAAAGGATGGAAGAATATATGCTATATGAGCACGAATCAAAACAAAGTGGAGCAGCTATATTAACATCAAAGTAGACTAAAGAGCAGAAATAAACCAAAATTATCAAAAGTTGGAGCATTACCAAATGCATGAATCAAAAACTAAAAGAACCGAAAGGAGAAACAGACACAACTACAATTACATTTGGAGATTTCAACGCTCCTCTCTCAGCAATGGACAGAACTAGTAAACAAAGTTGGCAAGGATATAGAAGAACCGAACAACACCACCAACCCAACTAGATTCAACAGATATTTACAGATTACTCCACCCAACAATAGCAGATCATTTCAAATGTATGTGGAATGTTCGCCAAGACTGACAATATCCTGGATCATAACACCAGCCCAAAAAATATGTGAAAGAATTGTAATCACACCAATTATGCTCTCCAATCATAATGGATTTAAATTAGGATTAAATAACAGGAAAAATGAAAAGAAAATCTAACATGTATAAACGACACCCTTGTAAATAACTTATGGTCAAAGAGAAGTCAAAAGAGAAAGGTAAAAATATTTTGAACTGAATAAAAATGAAAACACAACATGTCAAAATTTGTAGGCTTCAGCTAAAGCAGTGCAAGAGGGAAATTTACAGCATTAAATGCTTAGATTTAAAAAAGAAGGAAGGTGTCAAATTACTGATCTTAAAAACACAAACAAACAAACAAAAACAAAAGCCAAAAAAGAGCAAAATAAACCTAAGACAAGCAGAAGGAAGGAAATAAAAAAGCTAGGGGCAGAAATAAATGAAATTGAAAAAAAATTAATAGAGAAAAGTAATGAAAAACTGATCCCTTAAGATAAGTGAAATTTATAAATCTGAACAAAGAACAAATACAAATGACCAATATCAGGAGTCAAAAAGAGGATATCACTACAGAACCTGATATAACAAGGGAATGCAAAAAGCAACTCTAAACACATAAATATGACCTAGGTAGAATTAACAAGTTCTTGAGAGCAAACTACTAAAATTCATCAGAGAGAAAATAGACAACCTAAAGAATCCTGTAACTATACATTTTTTAAAAACCTTCCAAAATAATTTTCCAGACCTAGACAGTTACACTGTAGAATTCTACTAAACATATAAAGATGAACTACCACTTTAACACAAACTATTCCAAAAACAGAAGAGGAGGGAACGCTTCCCAAGTCATGTTTATAAAATTGACATTACCCAGATATGAAAGCCAAACAAAGTTGATAAAAAAAAACGAAACAACAAACAAAACAAAAACAAACAAAAACTATAGGTTAATATCTCTTATAAACATTGATATAAAAAATCAGGGAAAACCTTAACAAATTGAACACCTAAGTATTTTTTTAATTATACACTACCACAACCAAGCAGAGCTTATCCTGAAAAGTCAAGGCTGCTTCAGTATTTTAAAAAAATCAATG
Organism: Panthera onca; assembly: GCF_046562875.1. NCBI lineage: Eukaryota > Metazoa > Chordata > Mammalia > Carnivora > Felidae > Panthera > Panthera onca. Next base: position 81,505,468 of record NC_138349.1, read on the forward strand.
TAATCTACTTTATTAGTAGACTAAAGAAGAAAAGCTACATAATCATGTCAGCTGATAAAGAAATAGCACTTGAAAAAATTCAATATCCATTCAAGATAAAATAAAAAAGTCAGCTAACTAAGAAAGAAGGGGGCTCCCTCAACCTCATTAAAGTTCATGTACAAAAAGCTAACAACTAATATCATACTTAGCGATGAAAAACTGACCGCTTTCCCCTTCAGATCAGGAACAAGACAAAGATGTCCCCTCTCACCATCGCTATTTAATGCTCTACTAGAACTCCTAGCCAGTATAATAAGGCCAGAATAAGAGATAAAAGGCATAAGCATTGAAAAGGGAGAAACGAAAATGTCCCTATTTGCAGATGACATAATTGAAACCAAAAGAAGTGACCAAAGAAACCTCCCCCTTGAACTGAGTAAAGTTAAGGTCACAGGACATAAGGTAAAACACAAAAATAATCTTATCTGCATACCAGCGGATGAACAACCAAAATTGATTTTTTTTTAAATCATTAGTATGGCTCCTAAATTATTTAAATACTTAAGAATAAATTTAACAAAACATAAACAGGATCTGTAGGCTAAAAACTACAAAACACTAATAAAAGAAATTTTTAAAAAAGACCTAAATAAACAGGAAGACATATCATGTTCAGGGACGAAAAAACTCAGCTCCCTAAGCCCATGTACAGATTTAACTCAATTCTATTAAATATCCCAGGAGGATTTTAGTAGATACAGGCAAGCTGATTCTAAAATTAACAAGGAAATTCAAAAGAAATAGAAAAGGCAAAATAAGTTTGAAAAAGAATAATGTTGAAGAAATCACACTACCTGATTTTTTAAGTTATGCCATAAAGCTAGATTACCCAAGACAGGGTGGTGACAGTGGAGGGGGAGCCACATAGATCAGGGGGACAGAACAGACAACCCAGAAAGAGATCCTCACAAATACGGCCAAGTGATTTTTGACAAAGGTCCAAAGGATAGTCTTTCCAACAAAAGGTGTTAGACATTCATACACTTAAAAATGAACCTCGACCCCAAATTCACACTTTATACAAGAATGAACTCAAAATGTATCATAGATTTAAATGTAAAATATAAAGCTTGCCGAAGAAATCTTTAGAGAAAGTCTTTATGACCTAGGTATGGCAAAGAGTTCTTACACATGATACCAAACACATGATCCATAAATGAAAAAAACTGATAACTTGGACTCGATCCAAATTTAAAACCTTACAAAAGACACTAGCAAGAGCATAAAAAGACTAGAAGAAAACATTTGCAAATCACATACTGACAAAGGCCTTGGATCCAGAACACGTAAAGAATCCTCCAAGCTCAACAGTAAGAACACAACCAACCCAATTGTAAAATAAACCAAAGACCTGAACAGGTGTTTTGCCAAAGTAGATTAATGCATGGCAAATAAGCTCACGAAAAGATGTGAATATCATTAGCCATTAGAGGAAATGCCTATTAAAACCACAATTCGATACCTATTAGAATACTTAAAAAAATACCGATACTGTCAAGTTCTGGTGAGAATGCAGAAGAAACGGAATGCTCGCACATTCTCAAGGAAATGTAAAAGGGTACAGCCATTGTGGAAAGAGTTGGGCAGCTCCTCATAAAGCTAAAAATACTTTTATCATGTGACGTAGCAATTCCACTCCTCAGTATCTATTCTAAGGGAACAAAAACTTCTGCTCACACAAACACCTACACACAAATGTTTATAAAAGCTCCGGTCATAATTACCAAAAACTAGAAACAACCTAAGTGTCCTTCAATGACTGAATGAACAAACTGTACGACCACGGAATACTACTCAGCGATAAAAACGAATTACCGACGTATGCAACATCTTGGGTGCATCTCAAAGGAATGCCGAATAAAAGAAGCCAGTCTCAAAAGGTTACACACTGCGTGACTTAATTGACGTCTCATTCTCACAAAGACAAAACTCCAGGGATGGAGAACAGATCTGTGGGTGCCAGGGGTTGAGGAAGTAATTACAAACAGTCACACAAAGTAGTTTTGTAAGATAATGGAATTGTTACGTGTCTTGATTGCGGTGGTGGTTATATGAATCTATTGTATCAAAATTCTAAGACCTATACACCCATGCACTTACGCACAATTTTACCATATGCTAATTTAAAATAACACTCAAATATGATACAATGCTGTTACAATATTTGAAAACAATTTTTATCAGAATAAGACCAAGATTCAGAGGCAGCCATTAACTTCTTCTTAGTTCTTCTTATGTTGTGGAAATATAAAATAGAACATTATTCGAACCCTAGTCTTGGGGTGCCTGGGTGGCTCCGTTGGTTGAGCGGCTGACTCTTGATTTTGGCTCAGGTCATGATCCCAGGTTCGTGGGATCAAGCCCCATGTCGGGCTCTGTGCTAGGCATGGAGCCTGCCTAAGATTCTTTCTCCCTCTTCCCCTCTCCCCTGTTTGCTTGTGCTCTCTCTCCAAAATGTGTGTGTGTATGTATGTATGTATATATATATATATATATATATATATATATATATATATATGCAAGCCAGCCTAGTCTTGCTTAGAATGCAGTTAGATATTGCTTCCAATCAACATTTTGGACTCTCATAAATGTTCATAGTAATTCAAAAGATATTCTCTAATAATGTTTGCATAAAGCTTGGAGGTTGGGAATCTAGCAGCACTAATTCACTATACTTTATTTTTTGCTTTTAAGAAGTTCTAACAATCTAAGTAACAGATTTTTTTTTTTTTTTAATTTCAACAAATTTGGGGAAGGGCATCAGTATGAACACAGGCTCTGGAACCAGACAGACTGGTTCAAATCCTAATTCTGCCATCTACTAGCTATTTGACCTTGGAAAGCTAGTGTTACTCTGTTACTTTACTTCTCGGTGCCTTGGTTTCCTTGTCTGTAGATAATAATAGTACTTACTACATAGGGTAAATATGAGTGAGAATTGAGTGAGTTAATATATGCAAAGCACTTAGAATAGTGCCTGGCACATATTAAATACTATATCGAGTGTCAGTTAAAGAAAATGCCCGTTTGTCAGTTACGTTACCGTATACGTATGCCACAGAACGGCAGAATTGATGAAATATTCAAATATACTAGCATGACTCAAGTGAAATTTTACCAATTTATTAATTAATATAATAAAGATTTCATTGTAAGTTTCTGCGCTTGAGTCTCTCCCTCAAAACCGTGACAAACTTTGGCTCGGCTCTTGTGAGGATGATGAACGGGCTTCGTTAACAGCAAGTTCAGTAGGTATCTGACTGGTGGCTGCCAGGACAAGGGAGCTAGTCTGACTCTGAGTTGTGCTGATACGTCTGTAGTGTCCTCACCAGTCATACCACTCTGAAGGCATATTTGTTCCATTCTCGGCGGCGCATTCGATCGGGTGACAGACATAGCCTACGCAGCCCCGCCGGCAAGAATGGGAACAGCAGATCGGAGTTCTAGGGGGGAAGGAATTCGGCTCTGTAAAAGGGCGAACACAGAAGAGCTCTTCAAACATGACCTGGGCTTCCCAACAGTTGGGAATCACATCACTGGGAATGTTCCAGTAAGTTTTATGACCAGTTGGTGGCACAATTTTGATAACAACCACCAGTCATTTACTAAATGCCTATTGTGTCTGTCCTAGGTCCTTTACATACAGTATCTTCAATCCTCCCCAAACTTATAATGTAGTCACTATTCACAAGTTATAGGCGAGAAACTAAGGCTCAGAGAGATTAAATTTCCTAAAACACATAGCTACGATGTGGCAAGGCTATGATCTGACCCAGGTCCCCTCAATTCCATAGCAGACATCCTTTCTACAATTCTACACTGCCTTGAGTTGAAGAGTCAATGACATTTAATATTCCTTTCAATCCTGAGAGAATGTGATTCCGGGAAATTCTATCCTTCTAAATCTGTATCTAGATCTTCCCTAACCGTTTCTATGACACTGGAACAGCAGGTGTCTTTATCAAGGGGAAAAATGCACGTCCTATCTTTCTTAATGTTGGTTTCTCACTTGAGTAAAGAGTTGGGTTACAAGCTTAACCCACCACTCAGCATGTCAATAGTCAATGAAATTAACAATCAACTGTACTATGTAGAACAGGTGTGGCATTTCTTACTCCTGAATTTACTTCCTAGAGAATGAGATTTTAAAATCTTCTTAAAAAAAAAAAAGAGGAAATATTTTTTCTGTCAGTAAAAGTTCCAAATGAACAAGTAAGTGGCGATAAATCTGTGTCCTCGCCCCTCCACTCTTCCTCTTTAGCTCTCTATTAAAACATGATAAATCTGTCACAGTTATCTCTCACCAACTGGAGGTAGTAACAGATACATTCCTGAAAAGTGTCCTGTTAGCTAAAACCTTCATTGGCAAGTTCCGGGTTTCACGGAAAATAGGGAATTTACAAGAGAATCCAACAATAATATTGATAATAAATTTTAAAAAAAAAGACTCTTTTCCCTCTGTTGTTCATGAGCTCATATCCTGAAAGCCATGATCTGCTGTGGGAGATGGGGTTTATTTTATATTAACCACACTTCCCTTTTTAAAAAGTTCTTGGGGCGCCTGGGTGGCTCAGTCAGTGAAGCGTCCGACTTCGGCTCAGGTCATATCTCAAGGTTCATGACTTTGAACCTGGTGTCCGGCTCTGTGCTGACAGCTCAGAGCCGGAGCCTGCTTCCGATTCTGTGTCTCCCTCTGTCTCTGCCCCTCCTTGGCTTGCACTCTGTTTTTCTCTCTCAAATATAAAGATTAAAAGAAAAAAAAAATTTTTAATTTCTTGTTGTAGCCCTTAATGTATTGATATTTAATGCTTTCTTGCATTTGCTTTCTGTGTAGTATCATTTTTGCCAGCCTCGACAACATTCTTAGTAGCCAGCTGGTCTCTCCACAAAAGGAGGGCATGGTGTTTCTAGACCCGGCTTCCTACTGTTGTTCTGTACTGTCATCTAGGGACAGGGTGGAGAATAGGAGACCTCCTCCATCTTCACCCTGTGACCTTCAGATGGGGTAGGAGTGGGGATGAGGGGAGGGATCACTGCAGCTAAGTTCTTTGGCGTAAAGCAACGAGACCCCTCCGGACATACCAAGATTTCAGACCTTCACAAACGTGAAACCACACTGTGGAAAATTTAGGACTGGCAAAATGGTGGGTGGCTCACCAAGTATTATTACACGAATCTTGGAAATCTTCAGTACTTAATATTTTAACTATACCCCCAGAGCTAGAATTCAAATTTAGCATTCAGTTATGGGGTCCAAAGGGGGAAACATTCAAACAGAAGTCCCTCCACACTCAGGTCAGAAAGAATCATGGAGTCGTGGAATTAGGAAGCTGGTCCCACTTCCAGAGGAGGGAACCCAGAACGCCTACCTAACACGGGACAGGCCACACAACCGGCCCTTTCATTTAGTATTCTCAGAGTTTCTCACACACCGTACCCAATAATCCGTGTCTTGCGTGTTTGAAACTATCCTGACGAGGCTGTATTTGTACCTGACACCTCAGTACTGATTGGGCACAGAGACGGAATTTGGGAATGATCATGAAAACGGAGCCTCATCGACCCCACATTCCTAAAGAATGAGGAAGAATGTCCCCTGGAGAGGTTTTTAGTTGCCTTCTGCTTTTGCCTACATGTGTAAGTTCGAGTGCTGGAAATGTTTATGATTCACTCGGCTGAAGAAATATCATTATTTACTCTTCTCCCTCTCCCCACAAAAAACAGTCATTGTATTTCATGACTTTAGACACCATTCACTTAACTGTTCCTCGTTTACATCCAAGAGTTCCAAGGGAGGAGTGGGGGGAGACTCCTTAAATACTAGCCTATGAGGACAACATGATAACAGACAATATAAAGCCAGTTTATCTAGCACAAGTAGAACTGAATGATGGATGGATCAGAATATGGAAGGTGGAATACTGTCCAGCCTGAGAATCAAGATCATCTAGACAGAATTCTAATGTTGCTTTCAGCTGGTTAAGAATCATTAGCATCTTGGGGCAGCTGCGTGGCTCAGTCGGTTAAGCGACTAACTCCAGTTCTGAGCAAGATCTCACAGTTCGTGAGTTTCAGCCCCGCATAGGGCTCCCTGTCCGCACACAGCCTGCTTCAGATCCTCTGTCGCCCTCTCTGTGCCCCTCCTCCGAGCTCTCTCTCTCTCTTCTCTCAAAAATAAACATTTTCAAAAAAATTTAAAAAAGAATCATTAGCATCTTGGGGCACCCGGATGGCTCAGTCTGTTGAGCATCCAATTCTTAATTTTGGTTCAGGCCATGATTCCAGGGTTGTGGGATTGAGCCACGAATTGGGCTCTGCACTGGGCATGGAGCCTGCTTAAGCTTCTCTCTCTCTCTCTCTCTCTCTCTCTCTCAAATAAAAATCAAACAACTAAACAAATAAATACAAAGAATCATTAGCATCTCAACACCATAGGGGGAAAAAACCACTGCTGGGGAGTCAACCTCTTTGTCTCCTTTCCTTAATGACCCCTTTTGTGATCCCCTGTTTACCTGAGAACACAGAAGACATAAAGAAATGGGTGTGGGCCATGCCTCTGGCACTGGGCCTCATTCAGCAATGACAGCTCCATTATGAGTCTGGAGTTCCAACTTAGTAAGAAGCAGACTGGAAAGGAGAAAGCTGTGTGAAACTCTATCAGGTATAATGTTTTGAAGCTGAATGGGACTTGATTTGTTTCCTGTACTTCTGTAACTCAAGTTACAGGCTTTTCTTTCTTCCTTTTTTTACTTACACCTTTGTTTTGTTTTTCCAGTTCCAGAAACATTGACACTAAAGAGACGAGAAAGCGATTTTAATGTTAGCTTGCCAGTCCTCTATTGCTGGGCCTTTTTAAGGTGAAAGAAGAAGGTCTAGTATGTATCTCAGTCTTAAACATCTAAAATCAGCAAGGTGTGACCTTGGCTTTGCCTTTGAAAGCCATGTACTCAAGCTCTAAACAGGACATCACGTTTCTTTTGCTCAGCAAAACTCCTTCAATTTTAGGAGCGTTGGCCTGAGTTGCACATAGTAAATGGTTTTTTTTTTTAACTGTGTTGTGCTCAAATGAATTAAATTCTATACGAAGAATAGCAGCTCTGATGTTATGACAGTCCCCAAGTGTAATAAGAAAGTGGAGTTTGCAAAGGAAAGATCAGACATGCAAAGCATCGACGTCCAAAATCTCTGGCTGTAGTTTGCAAAGGAAAGATCAGACATGCAAAGTATCGACGTCTAAAATCTCCAGTCTGGTTCAGCATCTCACTTTCACCCACTGAACTAAGTTCTTTTTCTTGTGTAAAACCCACTCAGCAATCTAAGGCAGAAAGTTTTCCCTAAACAAATAAGAAATGGGGGTGAAATATGGGATAAACCTTGAGCTTAAAAAAAAAAAATCAATAGCTCTGTGAGGACTTGCATTTTTATAAGACGTTTTAGTCTTTAGAACTCCATGAAAGCAAGAAGTATAAGCTCAATAAATGGCTGTTATTAGATGGGAACAACAGCCAGTATCAATAATGGTCTTTGGTGAACTGAGAAATATCCAGGTAGCTATTTTCATGGATTGATCAGTATTTTAAATGTAATTGTCTGGTGGTCATAAGGATGGAATCTTACGGGTTTTATAGAACTATCATAAATGGTTTCTTGACTACTAATCAGTAAGACTCAGCCAGATGAGTGTATTAAGATCGAGAATGAGAGAATCAAGAGGTCAGGGAGACAGGGGCACGGCCTTTTCACTAGTCAGAGGAAATATTCCCAGACAAGATGCCATGGTTAAAACTTGGGAGGTGAAGTCCTCGTGCAAACAAACAATAAGCAGATAGGAAGGAATCTTTGTCCTCACAGACTTCGGGAAATGAGAGAACATCATTTCATAGTACAATAAAAAACATCACCTGGGATGTTACAATAGCATGTTTATTGAGCACTTGCTAAGCGTCAGGCATAGAGCTCAGCACTTCCCTGAAACCGTCTCATTTAATTTTCAGTGCCACTCCGTGGCACGTGTACTGCTACTGTCCCCGTATGAAAGATGGGGAAGTTGAGGCTTTATAACTTTATAGCCTGCCCCAAATCACAGAGCTAGTAAACAGCAGCTTGTCCATACAAACCCAGGTCTGTTGCGCCTCAGTGTCTATGTTCCTAAATCCCATGAGTACCAAGACTCACCCTGATGGGACTGGTCTCCAATGGACACGTTAGGAACGGACCTACCAAAGACAGAGTGATGATATACATACGGTCAATAAAATGGTTTGATTCCACATCTCCTATCTTTGGACTGTATATCCTTCCTGCCCTTTTTTTCTCCCCCTCTCGGTCAGATTAAATCTGCAGTAATAGAGCCTCCAAAGCCCCATGAGATATGTCAGATTGCAGGGGGAAAAAGTCAATTAATTAAAACCCTAGTTGAGAGTGGAGAGATGGGTGAAATAGGTGAAGGGGATTCAGCTCCTGGTTATAAAATACATAGGACACAGGGCTGAAAAGGGAATATAGTCAATAATATGGTAATAACCTTGCATGGTGACAGATGGTGACCGCACTTACCACGGAGAGCGCTGAGTAAGGTAGAGAGTTGTTGAATCACTGTGTTGTACATCTGAAACTAACATAACATTGTATGTCAACTATACCTCAATAAATACATTTTAAGAAAGCATTTAAGCCCTGCCTATGTCCGAGGCATCCTCTTTTCTCAAGCAGCTGGCATGTGATAAGAGAATACCAATAACTTAAACCCCAATTAGAATCTGTGAGGTGAACACTGTGCCAGTGCTACGTAGAGTGAAATCACGGGGGCTAACAGGATGGGCACAGATTTTAGTGTCTTTGTGCTTAGAAAATAAGAGATCTCAAATTCTTCTTTTCCATTTCAGTTTCACATGTGTTTCAAGGTTACAACATATTCTAATAGAGAAATGGGGGCAGGGGAAGGGTTTACACAATCTTAATATTTTTTTGAATGTTAAGCACCAGCACACATTCTTTTCCAAATACTTTCAAGGGCATTTTCTTAGAATCAGGTAAATGAGAGCAAGCAAGTGACCTACTTACAGCAAAAAAATGCTCCAGGTTATAAAGGATGGGGAGCCAAGTGCATCCTGGAAACCACAGCATCTGGTCTTGTTTTATGCTTCATCTATCAATCTGCTGTTACAGAAATTGAGAATTAATGTTTCAACTACTGTTTCTTCAGTTTTGGCTGATGAATTCATATCTTTGTTCCTCTCACCCAATCCTTCGCATCTCCTCTCCCATGTAAAACACCATATGGAAGACCACTTATGAAGGTCCCAAACGAATCCTAGGGAAGAGGACTCATTCGCCTGTGCTTTAAATCCTCTGCTAATGAATCTATAGTAAGGTTAGACTTCTTCCCAAGCAATTCTGTTTTGATGGATAGTGACTTTCCACAGACAGTATCACTTGAACAGTGTTATTTTCAGTACTGTATGAAGCTGAGTGATAAAATATTGCAGATTTAAAATAAATACTCAAGTTCTAGATGATGTTTATTGCTCACCTAAACTGTAAAAAGGTCCACTTGGCAGTAGTGTTTAAGAAAAAGGATCGTGTAGCGATGTAAGGTTGTGGCTTAGTGCCATCCTGATAACATTAGAAAATCACATACACGCATATTTTAAATTACGTGTAAAAAATTTTTTAAAGTTTGTTTATTTTGGGGGGGGGGGAGAAGGGGAGGGGCAGAGGGAATCCCAAGCAAGCTCCACACAGCCAGCATGGAGCCTGACGTGGGACTCAATCCCATGAACCATGAGATCATGACCTGAGCCGAAATCAAGAGTTGGATACTTGAGCCACCCAGGCGCTCCTAAATTATGTGTGAAATTGAAAACACAGAAGCATGAAAAGTAGATTTACGACATGTTCTTTAAACTTTGCTATTGCATCTTTTAGCTCTCTGTGCTTTTTATAGAATGGGGCTACCAATTCATCTTTCCATTCCTTCCAAACTGCTGAAATTTTAATTTTTCGTTCCTTTTGCCTCAACTCCATCTTATTCTTTCTATTGGAGCTTCAAGCACTTAATCTTGGTCTTTCACAGTGTTTTTATGGCTTCAGGCACAGCTTCATATTCTTGCTTTACTTTTCTTCTCCAACCATTCTATTTAACTTGTCAAAATAATAATGATTATTCTATACTGATGAAATGTTTTTAAAAGAACCAAGGCTACCAAGTGACTATTATACTGGCATAATTACTGCTATATAACTTTATCTATTTGTTGAAGTTCTGCTCTTTTCTATTTTTTTAAAGTTTATTTTTTTATCTTGAGAGAGAGAGAGAGAAAAAATGCAAGTGGGGGAGGGGCAGAAAGGGAATCCCAAGCAGGCTCCATGCCATCAGTGCAGAGCCTGACACAGGGTTTGAACCCATGAACTGCGAGATCATGATCTCAGCCCAAATCAAGAGTCAGATGTTTAATGGACTGAGCCACCCAGGAGCCCCAAAGTTCTGCTCTTTCTAAATCACTGTCAAGGGAATCATTTCTAACAAACAACAAACATGGTCAGGTTTACTGTGCTTACTTATCCACAAATTTCAGATTTGTTTCTCCTTCCAAAGAGATTTTATTTTGAATCTGATCATGAGGGTTCCTTGTCTTGATATCTTGATATATCCCAGCTGACTTAATGGTTCAGCTGACCAGATAGGCTTTGGGGACTGGGGCAATAGAGATTTTTGCAAAAATACATCTAAAATCATCACTCACTAGAGCAGAGTTTCTCAAAGTGTGATCCAAAACTACCCATGTGCAAACCATCTCAGATGCTTATTCAACATTCAAACCCCTGGGCTAAAACTTAGAGCAGTTACATGGGAGCTTCTAAGGCTAGGACCTGGGAATCTGCATTTTGCCATGTTGTCCAACTGTACAGGCCCACAATGAAATCTGAGAACCCCAATCTAAGGAATCCCTTCCCCTTCAGGATGCAGTACAAAGACTTACCTTGGCTGCAGAGCAAATTAATCACACTCCCATCCTAACAAAAGTAAGGGATAATTCAATTCCATGTGGTTCGAAGAATGGCCATAAACTGTTTTAGGAGGCATTGATTAAAAGGAAAGAAAATAAGACAAAAACCCAAAACCTAACTTTCAATAATAAATGCAATAATTATTTTTAATATCTTGATTCCAACGATCACAGGGGGAAGGCCCAGAAAGTCCACAAAAAAATCTGTTGTTATAATTTCCTGATTAATATTATACATAATGAATTATTTATTGAGCCCCTACTGTGGGCCAAATATGGTGTTTTATGCTGCCAGGGATTATATAAAGCTATCCTGGGATGAAAAGCATATGTTCACTCAGCTCTATTCTGGAAGAACCTCACTGATTTAGTGATTGCTGGAAATGAACATGCATGGTATGTGGGAAGGCAGTAATTTGACGTCTTAGGACCCAGACATAAGAGGCTTCTTAAGAATTTGCTAAATGTAAATTACGTCCAAGAGGTATGTGTGTAGATACTTGGTGTCCAGCCAAAGGACTGGAAAAGGAATGAGCAGCAGCATTGAGTTGGGGGCATGTCGACTCTTTAGCACCCGCCTTGGCTGCTTTATCCAACACCTTCCTGTACAATCATACATCCTCCAGGTGAATTGAGACTAGAGACAATCACATTGGGAGCTCCCCTTCATTCTAGAATTCATTTAAGGTGTCCCCAAGAGGGGACCAACGCTTCATGGTTTGCCTGAGACTTCCTCTGTTTCGGCAATCAAAGTCCTAAGTTCCAAAAACCCTCTTGGTGCCAGACAGGCTGAGTAGACTGGTCACCCTGATCCTTAGCATAAGGCAGGTGAGGTCTTTACTCGGTGCATTTTCATTCCGTGAAGGATGGAAATCCATGACCATCTTGAACTTCACAGCTCCTTTTCTTTACTGGAGAGCGTGACTACTCTAGTGGGACACCTAAAGTTCTTTCCTTCAGTATTCTCTGCCTTTTAGCTCTGGCAATGCATGTTCCAGGAGCATCCAAGCTCAGATTGACTCAGACAGAGGATAATCCTAGGGAACCAGTAGAGAGCCTCTGCCAAGACTGCTGAGCAACCATGGGTTTGGGGTTTGGGTTTGTGGGTTTTTGTGTTGTTTGTTTTTTGTTTCTTTGTAAACATCGTCCAGGTCTCATCATCATCCTGTTCTTCCCAAAGTTCTATCTCCTCTCTAATGAGTCTAGCCCTCCCAAACCTATCTTCATATCATTGAGTATTAAATTCCATCCTAATTGCCATTGAACCCAAGCACAGTTTTAAAATATTTATATATCCCTGCCACCTCATCCTCACCCTTTAAAGCCTTATGATCTTGTCATTTCATAGTCTTCTTTCAGCTAAACGTTAAAACATAACTGGGATGAAACTACTATCTGAAAGAGAAAGTGTAAAGCGTAGGGTGTGAATTAGACAGACTTGGTTCCAGCGAAATTTGCCAATTAGGTACACGAACTTGGGAAAGTTTCTTTCCCCAAGCCTCAAAATCTGCTCATCTATAAAAACAGAGAAAGCAATGGCTACTTCAGAGGACTGGGTTTTTTGAGGAATTTAGGTTATGGATTTGAAGCACACTGAAGCCTACAGCCTGATACTTAGTAGGCTTTCAATATACTGCAGCGACTTTCCTCACCCCAGCATCACACGCTTGTAACAAGGGTGGCATACACTAACTTTTACTATCAGGCTGCAGAATTTCAGATATCAGAGACGATGGCCAAAGCAGAAAGAGGAGGGTAGAGAGCAACCGTCTCACTGCTTCGTAGTCTCACCTCCTCTATCTGAAGGAAGTATCTGGAAACAGTGGCTAATGTCATCTTGCCCCCTGGTAGCCTGTGTGTTTTCAGGAGGCGCGGGCCTTGCTCCCTGGGGACCTCTGGTGTCACGTCTCTCATTCTGGAAAGGGGAAGGTGTAGAAGAAAAAGGGAAGTCACCGAAATGCAAAACCTGGTACCAGATAACCTATTCTGCTCCGAATACCGGTCCTGCCTGGGTGGGCTGCAAAGTTGTTTTGCAGGATTTTCAGGCGCCACCCCCAGGTGTTTGTCAGCGCGCGGAGACGGGGGAGGAGGGTGAGCTCACCCTAGAAACTGAAAGGCAGATGGTGAGGGGCGGGGGGTGGCCATGCGCGTCAGCGCTTTGGCTAAAGGACAGACGGAACAGCGGCCTCACGTGGGGTGAGGGGCTAGGGGCGGGAGTTAGGATCGAGGAGGAGTCAGGGAAGAACTCTGCGGAGACACCGGGCATTTCCTGGCACTATGAGGAAGGCTCCCCGATGTGTCAGTGTCGCACCCGGAGCCCGCGAGCTGGGCAGGGTCCTTCTGCGATCAGCGCCTTCCCCTATCGTACCTCTGAGACTCCGCAGCTAAACCCGGACCCTGAGCGAGGGCTGCAAGCGGACACGCCCGCTTCGCGGGAAGCCTCAGTCCCGCAGAGGGCGCCTCAGTCCCGCAGAGGGCAAGAGAGATCTTGCGGGACGAGCGCTCTACCGTCCGCGGCCCCCCGCCATTCCTGAGAGCCGGAAACGCGCTCCCTTCTCGCCGTCGGCCCGGGGTGGCGCATGCTCCGTGCGAGGGGGCGGGTCACGGTTCCCGCCGGAAGCATTCTCTCCCAGGCGGCGTTTCCTTCCTGTGTGAGGCTGGCTGAGGGCTTCTGCTGCCTCAGTGTCCGCCCTGGGGTGAGTAGCGGGGTCCTCGTGGGACGGGCGCGCGCTCCCGCGGAGCCCCCTTGGGGACCGGCTGGCCTCCGGGAAGCCGAGCAGGAGAGGTCATCGCGCCCTCCTCCCACGCCCCACCTCGGTGCCGCCCCTCCGGCGTCCCGCAGCCCTTGGTATCCCGCGGATTAACCTCCAAGGGCGTCCCGGGCCTCGCCTTGGCTTCCGGCCCGGCCTAGGCCCTTAGGTCTCCCGTTAGCGCTACCCCTCTGACTGATGCCACTTGCGAGGGGACCTGTGTAGGCAGCTGGGGCGCTGCGGGGGCTTGGGGGCGTCCCGGGCGACCTCGGCACCGGGGGGTCCTGGGCGGAGGCGGCCGGAGGGAGCCGGGTCTGACTGTCGGCCCGGCGCTGCCACCACCTAGTGCAGAGGCGGAGGCGGTTCTTCGGGCCAGGGCTCGCTTTCGCAGAGGATGGTGCTGTCCGTAATAACGCGTCCTTTATGTGAAGGTTGGCAGGCATTGTCACAGGCTGTGTTCCTGGGGCCTTGTTGCCTGCGAAACTGGGACTCCGGGGTTGAGAAAAACTTTCTGCAACCCCGCGGTGCAATAGGACCGAAACACTCTACCCTCGGCCCCTCAGTTGTCAGTCGATTGCTTAGTGACGAGGTGGTCCGATTTCCAAAAGTTTTCTGCCCCGAAACGGAGAACTCTCTAAGTGAAACTCCCTGGGATCACGTTTGCCTAACAGATAACTGCGAATTGGCAGCGTTTGGGTTTCTTTCTTAGTTGCACGTAATACTGTCTGTTTATGTACATATTTGTGTGTGCATTTGGTTCGTCGCTAACGTCTATACACGATTGAAACCCATGCCCTACTGTTGTACGCAAATAGAGCTTTGGTTGTGTTTTCTGCTGTCGTGGCACGGCTCCTGCAACGGCCTTAACATTGCAGGTGTATCAATGTCGTATGAATGATAGATGAGTGTACAATAAAGTATATACAGTTTCAACCTACAAGTAGAAGTTTCTGTTTCAATTCAGGATTTCAAAGTCATTGTAAAAGACGGACTACTGTTTTAGGGGTGGCCATAGGTCTAGAGTACTCTACGACAGGCACTAACTTAAATACAGGAATATGTGTAGCTAACAGGTTTTATGTCATGATACTCCCTGTAGGATTCGAAAGTGGCATTGTCTCGATGTCTGGGATGTACTGAAAATCGCCCTAGTTGTTCGTGCAGTTCGGCGAACATCCAGCAGATGGCGGTTTCATCTCCGGCAACCCAAACTTTTCAATAAATGGAATCCTTTTATTCAGCTGTCACTAGTTTTCATAGATTAGGCTAATAAGACCTTGATTTTTGCCTACTGGCTTATTTTCCTGTATGAATAATATCCCCACACAATGATTCCACAGGTTCCAACTGCATTTTCAAATGGACCCTGTTGGAATGAAGGTTAGCTCGGTCAATTTTCCTCTTATCAGAAGCAGAGTGCTGTTAACTCCTCTTTAGGAGTCCGTGCGGAGGGATGAAAGCACACTTCAGTTTGTTACATGAGAGATTTTAATTAGGTGGCTCCTCCCTAGCTCCGTTTATAAAAATATAATTAATAACTGGACTGTGTGTTCCTTGAGCAAAGTCATTGCTCTTAGCCATTATCGTATGCCAGTATATAGTAGGCATTATATATATATTCATGTTCAGGAGGCGCTTTATGGTTTGACTCAAATCACTTAATGTCCGTAGGTCAAAGTTTCTTCGTCTGAAATGAAGGCTTTCAATTATTTTGTTAAGTCAGTTGAAGTTAATGATGTGCTGCTGTGAAGTAAATGGCCCCTAGTGATGGAGACACGTGGAACCCTTGACTTTCTGTTTTGGAAATCGTTCAAAAGTCTGGCAGTGGTTTTGTTGGAATGATAGAGTGGGAAGTTTTTCTGCAGTCAGAGTTTATCTTTTGAACAGATAATTACTGAGTAGCCTCTCATGTGGAGAAGATTATCAATCCCTTTTTATAAGGAGTTGAATTCTGGTTGAGTAGGCTAGGCATTATATAAGCTCAATAATGGGGCCACATGAATAATACAGGATATCAATGTGATCTGAAGGCTTTGAGGTGTGGGTAGAATTTGACTGATCCTGGATAAAGGGGGAGAACTGGCCCATCTGGGGCACCAGGCAAATACTGTAGAGGGAAAATACACGTGGCGTTTTCTGGTACCAGTGCCTCCAGCTACAGAAGGGGTGAGAAGTTCCTCTTTGGGGCTAGGTTAGGATGCCTTGAATGCTTGGAAATCCTGTTAGTAAAGGAAAAGCTTTGGGGAATTGTCGGAGCTATCCCAGGGGAGGGCAGCGAAGGTCTTTAACTGGGTAGTAGGCGTGAGAAGGCAAACCTGATGTTAGAGGAGAAAAGACCATGGATGGTAATCTTTGCGGTTCCTGATTTTCACCTGTTGCTGAGCTGCCTGTGCAAAGTCTCACTTACTCCTTTTCACCTGAGTGCAGAATATATTCTCTCCCTCTGCCTCCCCCTCTCTTATTCGTATAGCATAGCACTCAGCACGGTCCTGCGCTATGAGAGACTAATGGCATTGTTCGAAGCCGAGATCCTATTTTGCAAAATGTGAGAGTCAAATCATCCCCTAACAGCCTTAGTTTTCTGGGTAGTTACTGCCTTTGATAGGCACGTGCATGCCTTCTGCAAGCCTGTACGGGACTGATCTAGCTGCTCAGAGATGCATGTCAAAGCAGGCATGTTGCCTCCTTTTTTCCTCTCTTGGGTGAGTACTATAATCTTGTGGCTCAAAAATGTTTGAATGTATTGCTTCATATTTAGCTGGGTTGTTGGAAACGATAGGATGCCTCAAAAAATTTAACGTCACTTATTAATAGAGAAAATGTCATGTTTAAATTTAAGCAGGCCTTGAAAACCTTTAGAAGTAAGTCTGACTCTTAAATATGGAGAACAAACTGAGGGTTGCTGGAGGGGTCGTGCGTGGGAGGGGGAATGGGCTAAATGGGTAAGGAGCTCTAAGGAATCTACTCCTGAAATCATTGTTCACTATATGCTAACTAACTTGGATGTAAATTAAAAAAATTAAATTTAATTTAAAAAAAGTAAGTCTGAGGGAGAAGCAAGTCTGTTCACGGTTTTAATTTCACTCAGAAATTACCTGCTGTCCATTGCACTTAGAAGAAATTCTTTTCACACTAGTAATGGGCTGCCTTCTTCAGTTGGGTTAGTGTTATAGTCAGTGTATCTCTGCATTTGCTGAAGTGGTTATTTAAAAGCTGTTTAAAAGAGTAAATAAATACTTTAAGATATTGAATGCATTTTTCATCTAGAATTATTGTCTGCTTAAATTCTGTGAGCTTTTAGGAAAATTCATTAAAAAGTATAGTAAATCTTCAGTGTTTTAATATGTGCCTTCATTTTCCAAAGAGAGCTTAAAATGTGTTTGTTGAACATTTGAAAATTCATTTTCCCTCAAAATAAACCCTTTAAGGTAGATATTGTTGAATTTGACTAAGTTTTACCTGCTGAGGGTGAACTACATCTCAGTCTCCCAGTTTTAATCAATGTAGTTATTACCTAGTGACATTTCTGTTTGTGTTTTAAGGTTAATCAAGATGGTACATGCTGAAGCCTTTTCTCGTCCCTTGAGTCGGAATGAAGTTGTTGGTTTAATTTTCCGTTTGACGATATTTGGTGCAGTGACATACTTCACAATCAAATGGATGGTAGATGCAATCGATCCCACCAGAAAGCAGAAAGTGGAAGCTCAGAAACAGGTACGAGTGAGATGTCTGAGGGTCACTTTCCTTGCAGCTAGCTGCGATTTGGCCGTAAAACAAGGGGTATAGTAGAATTGTACACTGAGAGGTTCGCCGTGTGAAAATGTGTTTGCACATCATATTTAATTTCATTGTTTCTTTAAAAAGTGCTTGCTTCTCAACTTTCCCACTCTGTTAGTAACTTACCAGAATAAAAAAATGATGAAGAATAAAGACATTCCAGCGTTTTGTTGTGAACATGTTCATTAGAAGGTTTTTGTCAGCTAATGAATGAGGGAGTCTAGGTAAAATTTGTCAACAGACTGAAGAAAAACAATTTATCTTTAGTAATGGTATACAATTTGTTTTGCATGACATTTGAAATGTGGATAATACTGATAAGCTGCGATCTCACACTTGCAAACTACTCTGATTTCTAATTTAAAAATTGTTAAATGTTATTAGTATAAGTAGTAGTTTTTAATTTTTTTCTGTTATTGCCTCTTGTGGTCATTTCCTTATTAGGATGATATATTTGCTTTGGTGTCTATTCTTACTCAAAAAAGTAAAACCCTCAAGGAGCCTCTCAAATTTTTCTTGCTGTTTGAGGGCAAGATGTTCCTCCTGTTCGTCAATTTTTAGATTCCTTCTGTGAGTTGTGACTGGTGAACTCAGTAAACATTTACTGAGCTCCTAGCAGATTCTTGGTGCCAAGGGTAAAAGACGAATAAAATGCTCAGGGCTAGTGTGGCAACCCGGGATGTGGATAGATGACTGCCTCACGGCACTGCGCATAGTTTGTAAATCGGCAAGAATCAGTGTCACGAACACTGCTTAGTGTTTGTAACTGAAAAGCAGTTCGAACAGGTATGAGTTTGTTCCCTAAATTTGATTACAAAATAGTTGACTCGAGGTCTCAATTATGTCATGATATCAGTCATTTTGTCACTCTCTGAGATGTCTGACCATCGCCAGGTATGTGTGTGTGTGTGCACGCGCGCCCGTGTGTCTGTGTAACTAAGTATATCCTCGTGTCAGCTGAAGTGCAGCTTTTCCCGCCGCCTACACTATGAAAGCCCACTTCAGTCTGAGGTCACAGTGTTAACAGGTCATATCATTTTCAGAATTTTTAAAATCAGAGATGTGACTGTCTTTAAAGTTTATTTTATTTTGAGAGGGGGAGAGAGAGGAGAGAGAGAAGAAACCCAAGCAGGCTCAGTGTTTTCAGTACAGAGCCTGCCACAGGGCCTGATCCCATGAACCTCAAGATCATGACCTGAGCTGAAACCAGAGTCGGATGCTCAACCACCACCACCCCCCTCACTTAAAAAAAAAAAAAAAGAATGCTGGAAGGACTTCGTGATTATATGGGAAAAGAAAAAGGACATTTTACAAATGAATCCAAGATTTGTCTAGAGTCCTCGGAGACTCCGAGTGTGTTTCATAGAGGTTTAGAAACTAGTAGCTAGGGCACATTTGTGGGAAGATGATACTTGATTTGGGCATATTGAGTTTGTATTGGTGGTAGGAATCCTGGGGAAAATGTTCATCCAGCAGTTACAGTTGTAGGTGTACATCTTGGAGGAAAGATCAGTCCTCAGAGCATCCATGAGATGCTCGTAAGTAGTCGGACTCCTTAGAGAAGTGAGTCTCACTGGATGCATTGGGCCCCAGGGTGATTCTTGTAAAAACGTATCATTTGTGGGGTTTCCCCAAACCACTCCTCCATCTTCCTCCTACCACCATCAGGATTTATATGTTCAAACTTTGTTGAGAGTTTTTCATGTAGTTGTCACTGTGATAGATGGGGATGACTATTGGGAGCAATGAGATCTCTAAAGGAGATGCTATCAAACACCATGAATAGTAGGCCAAAGAGTCAGCCTTCATCTAGGGAATGGGGAGATGAAGTGAAGCCAGTGGAGAATGAATAGGTCAGTTAGGGTAACTAGATACCCGGACTCACCTTTCTGCTGAGAACAACTAAACGATCTAGATAAAATATTTTCTAAAATCATCTTAAAGGTATTCATGAGCTAGCAAGAAAGTAAGAAATTCAGCTAAAAAACTGAAGGCAAAGATCGGAAAAGATATGATGAGCTTTGATGGCCAGCTTTCACGTTGGAGGAGAATTTGCTGAACCCACTGAATTTGAACTTCTCTTTTTATGGCCTAGAGGAGCTCAGGACACAAAGCACAGGCCTATTCCAAGGTAGGGTATCCAAGAGACAACAGTCCCATAAATCTTTGACTCCAAAAGACTATACCCTCTGGTAATTCACCTAAAGATAAAGATGTGAGATGGTTTAAAAAGAGAAATTTAAGACATACACTGGTTGAAGTGCCACGTAGAAATTGTAGATACAGAAAGTTGTTGAGAATAAAGTGATGGAAAATGCATATACCATACAAATACAAAGAGAAAGCTGGGTGAACAAAAATAAACTTTAAGGCAAAAATATTAGAGAAAACAAGGTTCATTATGGAATGATTAAACGTTCTGTTCAACAAGAAATAGAACATTTCTGTATTCGTGTGCATCTATTAATGCAGCCTCAAAATATATAAAGCAAAAAACTGATCGAACTATAAGGAGAAATAACATATCCATCATCATGGTGAGAGGTTTTTAACATTGCTTTCAGTAATTGGTAGATGAAAAGTTTTTTTGCTTTGTTTTGTTTTAATTCCAAACTGTCAACACACAGTGTTACATTAGCTTCAGGTGCAAAATGCAGTGGTTGGTCAATTCTATACATTTCTCAGTGCTCATCATGATCAGTATACTCTTAATTCCCCTTCACCTGTCTTACCTATTCCCTGCCCCCACCTCCTTTCTGGTAACTGTCAGTTTCTCCTCTATAGTTAAGAGTCTATTTTTTAGTTTGCCTCCTTTTTCTCTGTTCGTTTGTTTTGTTTCTTAAATTCCACATATGGTATTTGTCTTTCTCTGATTGACTTATTCACGTAACATTATACCCTATACATCCATCCATGTTGTCACAAATGGCAAGATTTCATTCGTTTTGACAGCTGAGTAATCTATTGTGTATCTAGACCACATCTTCTTTATCCATTCATCTATTGATGGACACTTGGGCTGCTTCCATAATTTGGCCCTTGTAAACAATGCTGCAGTACACATAGGGGTGCATGTATCTTTTTGCATTAGTGTTTTTATTCTGTGGGTAAATACCCAGTAGTGGAATTACTGGATCGTATGGTAATTCTAGTCTTAATTTTTTGGGGGTACCTCCATACTGTCTTCCACAGTGGCTACACCAGTTTGCACTCCCACCAACAGTGTGAGTGTTCCGTTTGCTCTGCATTCTTGCCAACACTTGTTGTTTCTTGTGTTTTTTATTTTAGCCGTTGACAGATGTGAGGTGATATTGTGGTTTTGATTTGCATTTCCCTGATGGTGAGTGACATTGAGCATCTTTTCATGTGTCTGTTGGCCATCTGGATGTCTTTGGAGAAATGTCTGTGATGATTATTTGGGTTTTTTGATGTTGAATTGTGTAATATCTTTTTTTTTTTTTTTTAATGTTAATTTTTGAGAGAGAGAGCGAGAGAGTGAGCAAATGGGAGAGGGGCAGAGAGAGAGGGAGACAAAGAATTCAAAGCAGGCTCCAGGCTCCTAACCGTAAGCACAGAGCCTAATGCGGGGCTCAAACTCACGAACCGCAAGATCATGACCTGAGCTGAGGTCAGATGCTTGACTGACTGAGCCACCCAGACGCCCCAAATTATATAAGTTCTTTATATAATTTGGATACTAACCCTTTATCGGATCTGTCATTTGCAAATACCTCTCTCATTCAGTAGATTGTCTTTTAGTTTTGTTGATTGCTTCCCTTTATGATGTGCAGAAGCTTTTCTATTTTGATGTGGTCAGATGAAACATTTTTAAAAAATCTGTAAGGATATAGCAGATTTAAGTAAGTAGCAGCTTATCTAGTGGCCATGTATAGCATATTGTGCATCAGACAAACGCGGCGTACATATCCAAGGCACTCATGTAGGATTTACAAAATTGGACGGTTGCCACATTGTACAGCAGACATCGGGCTTCGTGGTACTGGTAGCGTGCTTGTTACATCCCCCGGCTCCAGTGCAGAACAGGAAGGTCAGTAAATACCCAGGACGCTTGGACTTTTTTTTTTTTTTTTTTTTGAAGGAGAGAGAGACAGAGCATGAAGGGGGCGTGGAGGGGCAGAGAGAGAGGGAGACAGA
This sequence comes from Panthera onca, assembly GCF_046562875.1. NCBI lineage: Eukaryota > Metazoa > Chordata > Mammalia > Carnivora > Felidae > Panthera > Panthera onca. The sequence continues at coordinate 81,527,201 of NC_138349.1, forward strand.
ATCTGAAATGGGCTCCAAGCTCCGAGCTGTCAGCACAGAGCCCGACGTGGAGCTCGAACTCACAAACTGCAAGATCATGACCTGAGCAGAAGTCGGACGCTTAACCGACTGAGCCACCCAGGCGCCCCCCAATATGCTTGGAAAGTAAGAAACATCTCTGAAGATCTCCTCAGTGAAAGAAAATATAATACAAATTAGAAAATATTTATAATTGAATTAAACGTCATGTATTAAATGGTACTCAGAGATTTATAGTCTTAAGTGTTTGTTACAAAAGAAGGGAGAAGATTAATTAAATCTCCAACTTAAGCTCAAGAAAAGATTTTCAACATAAACCCACAAATAATGAAAAAATGGGAATAGTCAAGGTAAGACAAATTAATAAGAAATGAATATACAATAGAAGAGTGAATAAAAATACAGAAAATGAATAAAGAAAGTCAGTGAAGCCAATATGTTAGTTATTTGAAAATACAAAAATATTTGACAGTTTTGTAAAACCAATCATGAATAAAGAATGAAGCCACCAATAAATATTACTAGGAATGATAAAGGAAACATAATGATGATGCTGCAGACGTTAAAAATAAGGAAAGTAAATAATCGCCAATAAGTGTAAAAACCTAGACAGACTCTTAGAAAAATATTTATTTCCGTGACTGACTTAAGAATTAGAAGACGACGGGCACGTGGACGGCTCAGTTGTTTTAGCCTCTGACTCTTGATTCCGGCTCGGGTTAGGATCCCATGGTTCGTGGGATAGGGCCCAGTGTCAGGGTCTGTGCGGGACACGGAGCCTGCTTCAGATTCTCTGTCCCTCCCTTTGCACGTGCACTCTCACTCTCTCTTTCTCAAAATAGATAAATAAACTTTTTTTAAACATTAGGTGACGAGGGCCACCTGAGTGGCTCAGTTAAGCGTCAGGCCTCTTGATTCCAGCTCGGGTCCTGAACTCATGGTGGTGGCATCGAGCCCCGCATTGGGCTCCACACCGGCTGTGGATCCTGCTTAGGATCCTCTCTCATCCCCTTGCCCTCCCCCCCCCCCCCCCCACTTGCATGCGCTCTCTCTCAAAGGAAGGTAGGATTAGAAAACGTGGATACTTAGTCTCATACCTATGAAGTAATATTGGACACATATTTTGATAAAGATTACTCCAGGCCCATCAAGTTTTACTGGTAAATTCTAGAAACATATAAAGAATAAATTTATAATAACAACCTGATGCAAACTCTGAGGGCAGCATAATAACAATTCTAAAACTTGTCACGGGCTTGATCTCGATTGTAAATGAATAGAAAAACCTTAAAATATTAGCAAGTTGAATTTAGCAGTGTATAAAAAAAAAAAAGGTAACATATTATGACCAGTAGGATTTATTCCAGGAATTTAAGGCTGGCTTCATTTGAGGAATAAATATATTTATTCTATAATAACAGATTAAAGGATAAAACTGTGATTATCTCAAATGCAGAAAAAGCCTTTGTTAAAATTAAATATTCATTCTTTTTAGAAAAGCTCTTAGTAAAAAGCTCTTAGTATCTTAGGAATAGAAGATAATGTCTTTAGCCTGATGCAGTGAATTTACTATAGAAAACATACTTCATGGTAAATAGTTGAAAGCATTTCCTTTATGATTAGGAGCAAGTCAAGGGAGCCTGTTGTCATCACTTCTGTGTAACATTTTACTGTTAATGATGCATAAATCAAGAAAAAACAAGAGATAGAAGGATTGGAAGAGAAAAAATTAAACAGTCATTAAACACAGATAATACAATAATCTACATAGAAAGTAAACAACATCTGTAGCAAAGCTGTCAGGATTAATAAGAATTTAAGGGCCGCTGGATATAAAATTAGTATACAAAAATCAACTATTTCTGTGTACCCACCGCAGTTTGAAAATGCAGCTTTATAAAGATACTGTTTACAGTAGTATCAAAAATACACAATAACTGGGCGCCTGGGTGGCTCAGTCAATGAAGTGTCTGACTTCAGCTCAAGTCATAATCTCACAGTTTGGGGGTTTGAGCCCTGCACTGGGCTCTCTTCTGCCAGCACAGATCCTGTCTCCTTTTCTCTGCCCCTCCCCCACCCATCCTCCCTCCCTCCCTCTCTCTCCCTCTCTCTGTCTCTGTCTCTCAAAAATAAACATTAAAAAAATACATAATAACTGACAAGCACAAGTTGTACAGCACATTATTTTTTAATGTTTATCTTTGAGAGAAAGAGATGGAGTGCGAGCCAGGGAGAGGGCAGAGAGAGGAGACACAGAACCTGAAGATCCAAAACACGTTCCAGGTGCTGAGCCATCAGCACAGAGCCTGACATGGGGATTGAACTCACAAACTGCAAGACCATGACCTGAGCCGAAGTCAGACGTTCAACCGACTGAGCCACCCAGGCTCCTGTACAACACATTTTTAATGAAAATTACAAAATGATTGAAAGCTACACTTAAATGCAATGCCAGTGAAAAAATACTGACCGGCTTTTTTTGTTGTATTTTTTTCTAAAATTTTTATGGAGGAATAAAAGTTGAGATATAGGCAAAACACTCTTGAAAACAAGATGTATATTGGGGGAGGGAGAATTTGCCCTAATTTATATCAAAACTTTTCACAAAGCTACAGTTATTAAGACAGTATGTTATTGGTACAGGGGTGGATTGGCAAATTCAGCAGAGTGGAGTCGAGAAACAGACCTAGGCATGCTGTGGGAAATTGATGTATGAAAGGACTGGCTCTGCTTTGTACGTAGATTGTTGGAGAAAGGATGATCCAATAACTGATACTTGGACAGTTGGTTCTATATGAGAGGGAGTAAAATTCGATTTTTACTTGGTACCATTTACAATAATCTCTTCCGTAGATTAACGACTTGAATTTATTCGTGTAACAAATATTTATAGAGCACATGCTCTATGGTTCTTTTGCCTCACCTGTAAATTCTAAAGACTTTTTTTTTTTAACATCTACCCAATTATTTATAACACCCAAAAAATGGCCAGAGGAGTAGTAATAAAACCAGGATAATGTAAGGTGCTGGTACTAGTCTTTCCCATCCCAACACACCTGAAATAGACAGAACACCGCACACTGTAGAAGTCGTTCATTGTGGCAGTCAATTGGAACTGGAAGGCCCACATTCTGAAATCACAGAACTAATTGGGGGAAGTCAGTGGGTGTTGAATGTAACTTTAAAAAGCTCCTCCTCACATTTGTCTCCCACTGTCTGAAAAATCCTTTGGTCAAGTCCTCAAAACCAAAGGAAGAGAAGGTTGCAAAAGAGAATTGGTTGTGAATGTTGTGTCATAGAGTGATCCAGGAGGAAAGGAGAATATGGAGAATGTGATCAGAAAAAGTGGTCCATAAATGTAGAGTGCTTTCCATTCACTGGGGACAGCAAGCAGAATTTAAAGTAAAAGAATGTGGTCGTTCCAGAGTTTGCTGGCGGACAGGTAAAGAAGGAAAGGGAAAAGACTAACGCAGAAGGAGGAGGTGGAGAGTTGCTGCCAAAGAGGATGGAGGTGGGTCCCAGAGGGGTCGGGATCAGTGGTCACGAGAACCTTTTAAGGTCGAGTTCATTTGCTCTCAGTGAAGTGGGGCGATGTTACAACTAAATGGGAATGGAGGTTTCGGACCTGCTCAGGTAAATACGTGATCCGTGTTTCATGAGAGAAATTGTGGGTTATGAACATTAGGGCGTAGTTGAAGGAAGCATGAGTTTATCGGGAATTCAGTTGTTTTGTTTTTCTTAACTTCTTGGGCGTTTCTCAGCATCTCGGTAGCAGATAAACTGAGTGGTGGTGCGGAGCCAGCACCGAGAACAGGACTGACCCTGACCGGTACAAGTGTAAGGGGTGTGCTAAGGTTCAACGGAAGACATTGTTGAAATAATGACCTGCGGTCCAGGCCATTTAGGAAGTGCAGTGTTGCCAGGTGGGGGGTAATTAAGTGGGAGTACAGAAAGGAATTAGAGAATTAGGAGCACACCTTGAGGGCAGAGATCAGGTGTGACTGGGGGGGAGGAGGAAGGTATGACTTCCTCAGTCACAAAGGAAGAGCACTGAATTTAACAGCCTAGGCAACATTTGGAGGCTACCTTAATCAGCGGGCCTCGTGCGAGTTTAAAGGCAGTACGGTTATGAGTTGAAAGAAAGGTAACATGATGTAGGTACATTCGCATCGGGAACAGTAACCCAGAAGTAGTCTTAATGTTTGAATTAAACACAATATTTGTAAATAATTTCTAGCCTGAAGCCAGGAAAACGTCCCAGCTTGGTGAAATGTGGAATATTTAATTGGCAATGAGAGAGGAGACCGTTTGTACGGAATGGACAGGGATTTCCTGGGCCCGCGGCTGCTGCTTGGATTGTATTTAGATGTAGTGGAAGAGTTTTGATAGGTCTGTGTGATGAAAGGGTGGGTCGGGATAATTGGGGCGTAGAAGAAGGAACCCTCTGGGTACGCTGTCCAAGTACAGGAGGAATAACAATGCTTGACCTGTTCTGAGACTATGTCATACTTCTGAAGAATTACACTGTATAGTATTTCTGAGATTGTAGTTTGTCAAAGGCCAGGGAAGATTCACTACTGAGAATTCTTCATACACCTGAAGGTTGTGGACTGTGACCTTAGATAAGTTAATGTCTTCTTATTTTTAGTCCTGTCATTGTACTTTAGTCTTCAAAACTGTTAGTTATTTTGAAAGAAATAATAGCTGAAATATTTTGTGAAGGAATGATACACTGAAACCTTAAAAAAAAAAAAAAACTGGAACTCTCAAGTGCCAGGTATTTTTGTTTTTTAAGTTTATTTATTTTGAGAGAGAGAGAGAGAGCACAAGCAGGGGAGGGGCAGAGAGAAAGGGAGAGACAGAGAATCCCAAGCAGGTTCCCCGTTTGTCCGCACAGAACTGGACTTGACGCTCGAACCCATGAACTGCAAGATCATGACCTGAGCAGAAACGAAGAGTTGGATCCTTAATCCACTGAGCCACCCAAGTGCCCCTCAACTGCCAGGTATTTGTAAGAGCAGCCAGTACATTGAGATAGGAAGTCAGGAGTAAACAGTTGGTGTTGCCTGACTGGCCAAGGTGGAAATGCTGAGGAAAGAGCTCCCGAGAGAGGGATACTCGGGGCGGGGGTCCGCAGTGTTGTTCACACGCAGGTGCGGTGGAGGGTAGGAAGCCCACTCTTCTTAGGACGTCCAGAGACTGACCGTGAGAGGGGAGACGACTTGTCTCCATGTTAGTCTAGAAAAGGGTGCTTTCAAGAATTTTAATACAAGTGTATAAGAGATTACATCTAAAATATAATTATTCAGACTCTTTGCCGTTTCCCGTGGAAATGTAGTGTTGTGAGCTTTCTGTCTGTCAGTGACTTCCTCTGTCCACACTTAAATCAGAGTACTTTAGCTGTGACTTTAATAAACAGACCTAAGTTTAATCAGTTAACCTACCTCTGGTTTTTCACCCTTGTTAATGCTATCTCTAATTTTCTAAAATTAATCTCCCAAAAGAACAACCAATTTTACAAATCTTTCAGAAACTAATGAAAGGTTTCTTTTCTGCTACTCCTTCTCTCCATTTCCTCCTTTCCCATTCTAGGCAAAAATAGTTCACTATTTCCTACTCCACTTCTTAATCTTGTTAATCTTAATCTTCTTAATAGTTTACATGGAGGAAAAAAATGAAATAGCATGAAAGGATAAAAATACTATGAAACAGTTAAAAAGATGACTATACAATAATACGTAAGTTTCCCTCCTACCTCTGACTCCCTTCAACCCCTCACCTACCACACACCCTACCACAACCCCTCACCTCCACAGAGTGACAACTACTTGGAGAGATTCACTTAAAAACCAAGCAAAAGTTGGTAACTAGAAAATACGATTGTCATTGAGCTGTAAGCGATAAAGCAGTTCATGAACATAAGCCATTTTTAGAGTACAATCATTTTGTTTTTCTTGGTAAAACATTTTAGAAACGGGCTCACTTAAAGTTGTCAAAACTAGAAACAGTTGGATAACTTCTTCTGGAAGACAGTTTGATGTGTTTAGGGGTACTTTATTTATTTGTTAACCACGTTCTGGTCTCGCAGATGAGGAATATTAGTGTTTCAGTAGAACAGCTTTGGAATTAGACAGATCAGGGTTTGAACTCTGGTAATGCCAACTCCTAGCTCATAATCTTGGCAATTCTTCTGATTTCTCTGACTCTTGAGTTCCTCATCTGAAAAACGAGCATAGTAATAGCTACCTCTCAGGATGGTTGTACGGGCTGATGGTAAGGAAATGAAAATGAGTTTTGCCCCATAAACATTAATTTTGTTTTCTGTCAGTGTTGTTAATGCAACCTGAAGACATTGTTAAATGGGACTGCTTATATGGGGGGAAAGATTTTAGGTAAATTTGACCACGGCATTTTCTATTTCTATAACATAAACAACATAGTTGATCATTTTTACTTAGGAAATCCCAAACGTAAATAAAGTTTGTTTAAAGCAAGAAGCATTTGTGACCTAGAGTAAAATTTTAAGAGCAGCTAGCTAATGGCGAAAGAGCAGGATGCCTCAACTCGGCACTGTTGACATTTGGGGCCAGATAATTGGGGAGGGGCAGGCTGTACTGTGTCTTTCAGAATGTTAAGCAGCATTCCTGTCTCTGCTGACTACATACCAAGAGCACCCTCCCCGCAAGGTCGTGACAGCCAGAAGTATTCCCAGACCTTGCCAGATGTCCCCTGGGGGGCAGAGTCACCCCTGGTGGAAACTTTTGTTTTACAGCATAGCCTAAAAAGAACACATGTGGGATGGCTTCACATTTATAGAAGCATAATGGAAAAGAATAATTGATGTTATTACAGAGGCTAAAATAGGATACCTTTCATACCTGACACAAAAGATTTAAAATCAGCGAAAGAGAAGATATTTACAAGAAAGAGATTAAAAAACCTGGAAAAGGCTGTTTTCTCCATTGATTTGGTAATTTTACCGGCGGGGGTGGGGGGGTTGGGGGAGCTAAATAGGAAAACGATGTGGTTATTTATTTTAAAAATGCTACATTACTAGGATATGATTTATCCTACTTTATCCACATTTATCCTATGCTCTGAGCAGTCTGTAACTATAGTGCTGTGTGAGATGCATTTCCTTCTAGAGCAGCCATACCCCCTGACCAAAGCAAGATCTTACAAAATCAAAAGTATTTTAGGGGCGCCTGGCTGGTTCACTTGGTGGAGCATGTGACTCTTGATCTCAGGGTGGTGAATTCAGGACCCAAGTTGGACTGCAGCCTACTTAAAAATAAACAAAGTATACAATATATTTTTAAAGCATTTTAGGAAAATGGAACAAAAACAGGTATTTATCAGAGCACTTTTAAATATGTTCATTTAATTGAAATTTGAATGTGTTTTCTGCAGTCTTTTTAAGACTCCTCAGTGCTCACAAACCCCTGTTATAATTGGGGAAAGTAGGGTCATTGGGAGGTGGTTAGAGGGTGGGCTCTGGAGTGGGGCTGCCTGCATGTGTCTGTCGTCTCTTCCATTTGCTGACTTGAACCTGAGGCAGATTATTTCATCTGAGCTAAACTTTAATTTCCTTTTCTGTGGTGGGGAGAAATTGTACCTACCCCATAGGCTCGCTCGGGGGATTCAGTGAGCTAATCCATTTACAGTATTTTGGCATATGGTTTGGCCCATTCAGTAAATGTTTGTGATTATTATTGATTTTAATTTTAGTTGAAATCTTTGTTGTATTGCTAGAGCTCGTAGGTTTCAGGTTAGTCTTGTCCAGCTCTAAAAATATATATGCAAATATACTTACAATTTATTTATTTTTTTAAGTGTTTATTTTTGAGAGAGAGAGAGAATGCGAGTGCTCACAGGGGAGGAGCTGAGAGAGAGAGAGAGAGAGACAGAGACAGAGAAAGAGAATCCCAAGCAGGCTCCGAGCTGAGCACGGAGCCTAATTTAGGGCTCAATCCCACAACCACAGCATCACTACCTGAGCTGATACCACAAGTCGGACATTTAACCCACTGAGCCACCCAGGCGCCCCATCATTTAGAATTTAGGAATTATTATCTCTGGTTGCCTAGTCCCAAGAATTGGCTTTAACCAAAAAGGACAGCATCTTCGAACAATTTGGAGTTTGATTGCCGTGGGCACCTGGTGTCGATAACTGGGTAATTTGAAGGAAGTTAAGCATCTGTTTTCAGAAACTTGATTTAAGAAAAGAAACTCCAGTTGTCCATTTTTTAAATGTTTAACTGCTCTGCTCTCATCTGGAGGTTTCACCTGCACCTGTCATGATGGTCTTACTTGAAAGGACATCAAGTTGGACCCTAGAATCTCATTGGAGCAGTACAAGGCCCTATGTGTATCTCAATCATGTGCCCTAATTTTCTCATTTCCTAGGAGCTGGTTTAAATTGCCCTGGTTTCTGTGCAGTTAGACACTCACCTTTTGTCTTTACCTACAAGCTTACATTGGGGAAAGAGGAGGTCAAGGGGCCTAGAATTTCCCTGGAAAATTCTTGCATGTCTGTTCATGGCTCTTTAGACTTCACAGATAATCTCTTTTGAAGTGCCAGGACCCAAATACCAGACTAAAGGAAGTTGCTTGTTTTTTTGTTCTAGGCAGAAAAATTAATGAAACAGATTGGTGTGAAAAATGTGAAGCTTTCAGAATATGAAATGAGTATTGCAGCTCATCTCGTAGACCCTCTTAACATGCACGTACGTATCTTTAATCTTATTTAAGATCGTTTGGGTCTGGCATTTTGTGTCGGGTCCTGAAGACGAACATATTTGATGATCCTCTAAGAGGAGTCACAGGATCTGGCATAGTTTTGTGCTCACGGATGTGACTGAGTACAGCAAAAGGATACGAGGCAAAATGAGCAAGAAAAGGGGCCTGGAGTGAAGTCTGGAAGAAATCAAGCACAGGCTTCCAAGAGCTTTCTCCCAGTGAAGTCATGCGGGCTTCACTTAATTCCTTCAGCAGCAGGTTGTGAGGACAAGTGTGAAGTGCCGTGTCCACCAGGGAAGCTCAGTAGAGACTCCCAGGATTTTAATTGGGACTGGTCATGTAGACCCCACATCCCAACATCTACCAAAATTCTAGACGTTCAGAGGAGAAACACATGTCCCCCGTAAACCATTTTGTTTGCACAGCGAGGTGTTCTTATTAGGGAATGAAGGAATTCTCCCGAAATTTAAGCCCCCATACTGCAGCCGAAGGCCAGCCTCGCAGGTAGGCCTTTCTAAGGACAACAGCCTGAGGCCTGCCGTGTTAACCTTTTTTGGCACACACTTGTTTAGATAAACTTGTTCTTCTATATATTCACCTTTGTGGCATATAAAACGTACTGCTTTAAGTTATGTGGATATTTGATTTGGAGTTTAAATGTAGATGTTCATATTAAGATACGGTAGGCAACACAAGATTCTGAATTCTAATTTTTTCCATTCATGGCCTTGGCAAATTGTTTCCTCTTTGAGTGTCAGTCCCCTCGTGTAATCCAGGGATGGTGTGATACCTGCTGTACCTACTTCAAAAGGATTATTGGAGGATCAGATTAATGTAATATATAAACTCTAAAATCCTATGTGAATATTTGATAACAGCAGGTATAAATAGGTCTTGTACGACAGATATAAATAAATAGAATAGAATAAGTATGGTATTCCTATCTCCAAATCTAGGAAATAAAAGTCTTCAATGTCTGTTAGTATCTGTGTGCACAGAGATAGATACATGTCCCCAGAGTTAATCCTCCATTTCAATTTAATTTATAAATTTACAGTGGGACTTTTTGTCTCTGTGTTCATTTCTGAGTAAGGCTGTACTAACAGACTCTCTTTTTTGTTATAGTGAAAGTAGGTGCTATTTTTTTTTTTTTTTTTTTTCAGGTTTGGCTGTGGTTTTTCACCCTTTTTTTTTTTTTTTAAGTTGTAGTGAAAGTAAATTTCTTGTAAATATGGCTTCTGACTCACCCCACCTTCAGCCTCTTTACTCTGCCAGGTTAGAGCAAGATTGATTTTTTTTTCCCCCTAGGTTTTTTCAGTTTGTTTTTTTCTCCTCTCCCCCCTTCACCCCGTCCCCATTTAAAAAAAAAAAAATTTTTTTTTTTTTTTTTTACATTTATTTATTTTTGAGAAACAGAGCACAAGCAGGGGAGGGGCAGGGAGAGAGGGAGACATAGAATCCAAAGTAGGCTCCAGACTCTGAGCTGTCAGCATAGCGCCCGATGTGGGGCTCGAACCCATGAACCATGAGATCATGACCTGAGCCAAAGTCAGATGCTTAACCGACTGAGCCACCCAGGCGCCCTCCGTCCCCATTTTTGAAGTTGAGTCAGAAGGTTTTAAAATACACAAGCTGTGCTTATTTTGACAGTATATATCCCCTGTTTACAAAGATGAAAGTTCTGTTTTGAAAGTTTTATTTTTGATTAATAAAATTCAGAAGTCCAGTGTTGCATGAACCTATTTCCAAAATGTCTACCTGTTGTGTTTGACAGCACCCTATATGAATCAGGGACACTGCTGGTAAGCTTTTCCCCATCAGCTAGCGCTGAGTTCTCTGTCTGAGCTGGTTCTCCAGCTTCTTGGCAGAGTATTCCTTCCTCTTACACGGAGTGAATTCAGCTTATTAGATCCCTGTAGAGTTTTGAGTCCTGGGCCTAGTGCTTTTAATAGTAGGTAGTTGATGATTAATTCCTTTTTGTAATTTCATGGTAATTAAATAATTTCAGTATTGCTGTAAAAAGTCTTTACTAGTATTATATATTAATCTTTTATCATTTACATATAATTATCAGATTAAGGTTTGCCATTTTGTTTTTTTTTTTTTCCTTTTAACTTCATTGAATATATGTAAGTTGTGAAATTCATGTTGACCTTACCTTTTATCAGGTTACTTGGAGTGATATAGCAGGTCTAGATGATGTCATTACGGATCTGAAAGACACAGTCATCTTACCCATCAAAAAGAAGCATTTGTTTGAAAATTCCAGGCTTCTGCAGCCTCCGAAGGGTATGGTAAAAGTTTACATTTGCTAAAGTATTAAAAATGTAGGAAACATTGAAACTTTCTGCCATTATAGAACTGGTATCGCTGAGGTCGGATGTTGAAGAGAATACTGAGATCCAGTGAGCTGTTTTATAAATAGTAGTTTTAAAATAATTGCTCATTCTTCAGCTTCCCAAATTTAGGTAAAACTTTTTCCCTGTGATTACATGTCAAAATAATCCCTTTATTGCAAACTCATTTTTATTACTTCCAAGTAAATAAAAATTGGGAAAATTGAAATTAAAAAATCTGAAGTCATGGTATGGGTTCTTTTGTTTTCAAAGTAAGAACACTTTTTGTTGTCTCATAATTTAGCGATATTGTTTTTTTCTCCTAGTAATCTTCATTATTTTTGGATTGCAGTGGTTTTTTAGAAGAAGTACTGGAGTACAGGTGAACTAGAAATTAAATGCTACTTTTTTTTTTTTTTTTTAATTTTTTTTTTTTTTAACGTTTTTATTTTTGAGACAGAGAGAGACAGAGCATGAACAGGGGAGGGGCAGAGAGAGAGGGAGACGCGGAATCCGAAACAGGCTCCAGGCTCTGAGCTGTCAGCACAGAGCCCGACGCGGGGCTTGAACTCACAGACCGTGAGATCACGACCTGAGCCGAAGTTGGATGCTTAACCGACCAAGCCGCCCAGGCGCCCCTAAATGCTACTTATTTTTAAGGGAAACTTCCTTATTCCTAGTTAGCGATGATTTTAAAAACCTCAGAACTCAAGAATTGGAAACGCTTACAACTCCTTCCTTACGTGTAATGCTTTTATTGTTGTCCACTCAAATATGAATCACGTCTAAGTGTTATGGAAGGTGATTCAGATGGAGCTTTGGTGACCGTTGGCAGTGAGATAAATACACGTGTGTTACCGTGGCTTTCCCATACAGACGCTACAGCAGCGGAAAGAGTGGAAACTGCTCTTTCGTGTATTCCTCACACTAGACAGGTTTACTTTTCCATTGCTCTTCGAGGCTGAAACCAAATTATTAGACACATTAAAAAAAAAAGATCTTTAGAAATATCAACATAGTGCTGTGTGTAAGTTATGGTTGCTTGTCATCTTATTAATTTTGCAGTTATATCAAAATGCATCAATTTATATTTCAAAAGTAATTGAAGCCGATACCTGTACACTTTCACGAAGTAGGTAATTTTTACTCCTGGTAAATAGAGGGTGATGATGACGTGTTCTTTTCATTAACTAAAACAGCAAAACTGTTCATTAGGTATTTCGTTTTATTTTCTGAAACAACAATACTTCCTTTTTTCCCCCCTAACAAAAAGCATTTAGTTTATTGTGTTTTTAAAAATTTTTTCCCCAGAAGAAAATTGCAGATGATTTATCTGAGCCAAGATCAAAGAGTAAAGTACAAGTTGGCTTATTTAGTTCTTTACCCTCTTCCGGCTGGTTGGTAGTTTGAACAAGAAAGACCTTGTGTGAGTTGTCATCTCCTAGTTTCTTAATTTGTGAATCTAGAAAAGTCAGATGCAGGATGGGGCCCAGTTAGTAGTTGGATGGGAGAAAAGTAAGATGCGTTTTCTGTGCTGTTCGGGAAAGCTCCAGCCCTCGTCAGCGACGCCTAGCCCGGGTAATTGGGTCGCTGTACCAGTCGCACTTGGTTTAAAGCCCCAGTCAATTAACACAGCAGACACCAAATTACAATGGGATACCTCAAAGTTACGTGTATATCTGGTGCTTCTTTGAGAGCATTGTCCAAAACTAGAAGTGGTTTCTGTGTGTATTTCAAAATTTTTAAGTTACCTGACTAGCTCTTGATTATGTAATCTAAAGTTATACTGTTTGAGCCTTTTCAGCCTTGCATTTTTGGAAAGTTTTTTATCAGGAACAAAATTTGAAAAGCCATTGATTTACTTTTTGACCCTCAACATAAATTGGATGTTAGCAGACAGAAGCAGAACGTAAAATCGGTTGTATACCGTAGTTTGTTCCATTTTTGAACTGGAAATAGGTTACATAGGTTAGAGTCGTTGTTTTATTGCCAATTTTATGTTATCCCTGGACAGTTCATTGCTGTCGGGGCTAAAAGTCCGCACTGCCTTACAGACTACGCGAGGATGATTTGAGAATGTCTTCCATAGTAGCACACGAGATCAGCCAATCACGTGAAGGTAGAAAGTTGGCAGCTGTCATGCCACCAAGTGGTCACAAGGACATGCCATAAAATGTTCATGGTTGCATTAAAAAAATAACCGTGTTTTCTTCCAAACGTTTAGAAATTTACATTTAAAATTCCTATGAATACAAACAGTTCTCGCTAAACTCTAGCTTCGGTAATCATTATTTTAGCACATAAATTTTATGTTTGTGAATTTTATCATGTTCCATGTTGTGATGTTCTTGAAAATGTAGGTAACTTAGGAAAAATATATTTTGAGAAGTGATTTTTCTGGGGCCATAAAGGCCTCCATCCCTCCCTCCACCTCCTTGAGTACTTTGTATTTAAATAGACTCAGTTTTTACAGATACTTACTTTTCCACCATTTGGACAATTTTTTTTTATTAAAGCTTGAAAGTCAATAAACTAGTTCAAAAAAGAAAAAAGTTGGTTACTAATAAGGTAATATACTTGTCACTAATCAGGATTATTTCAAATTTAGATCTTTTGTCCCAATTCTTCTTTTCTTCCTCACCCTAAATTTTTTATTTGCATGTAGTACTTACGAAGTAAAGCCCTTACTAAAACATCCACATTAAAGAGGGATTTGAATTTTTAGTCTCTGCAAAGCATGAAGGTAATAATCGTAGTTTTTCGTTTTGTTGAAAATGGTTGTAAAAGTACCAGACTGAGCAAAAAAAACTAGTTAAAAGACTGCAAAACTAATAACTGAAGCCGGATGCCTCGCATTCATCGTGGGACCATTCATGTATCACTCTTCCTAAGAACGAACAGGGTAGTGTTCATCCCACAAAGGATATAGAGAAGATGGCCCTTCAAACAGTGTTACTGCTAGACTCGATAACATGCCAGGTGAGACAACGTGAGTCTTAGTGAAGCAACGTGCAGAAGTGGGGATAAAGCAGCCAAGTGGGTGACTGGAAAGCTGACACCTCCATAGCTACCACCCGAGTCGGGAAGTGAACACTCCCTGCTCATACGTGCACCTCCCTGCCATGTCTGTCCTCCGGAAGATTATGAAATCCCAAAGCTTTCAACGCATGTTGAGTTTCATACTCTGTAAACAAACAAAACTGTAAAAAAGCTGCCTAATTAATAACACTAATTGTAATTCCTGAAGAAAAATATAGGAAAAACTTAATCCTGCTAAGGAGTGCCAAAACGAAACTATCAGGAATAGAGGACTCAAAGTGATGAATGAATACTTGGAATCAAAGAGGACATTCTAAGGACACTTGCCTCGGTTTGTGAGGTGTGCGGTAGCAGCACAGTCAACAAGATACGAGGACTTTTGCATCAGAAGTTTGCTCAGAAAACCCTAAGATTCAAATAATATGCATATAAAAGTTTGTGGATCTGCATTCCATATTAAATTGTATGATCAAAATAATAAATGTCGTAATAATTCAGGCATCTGCAGTCACCCCGTATGTTTTCAGTTTAATGTGAATTAAATGGCATCAGGCCACTGCTCTGTGGTGTTCACATGTGCCATCCAAAGGACAAAGTATCGATAGGGGACTCAAATTATAAATGACTTAACTACATTTTTTACACCTGAATGGACTTAGTTAAAAATTGCAAAGGGATGTACTGGCAAAGCTTATTGACTTAAATTTTAAAATGGCTTCAGAAAAGTAAGATGACTAAACTTCATTAATTCTTAAAGAATTATGAAGACCCCTAGAAAAATCTGTGCGTGCCCGAGGAAAAGTTTGTGTGCCTGAACATTACTTTGAAGAGATTGATGTGAAAAATATTTGTTTTATGGAATCAAGCTTCTCATTAAAAAGAAAAAAATGAAAATTTAGGCAGGGTGGGATTTTAATACAAAATATTTACTTTTCTTATATTTTTGTATTTTTTTAATGTTTATTATTCTTGAGAGAGAGACCGTGCACGCACGTGAGCGGGGGAGGGGCAGAGAGAGAGGAGGACACGGAACTCCAAGCAGGCTCCAGAACTGAGCTGTCAGCACAGAGCCCGATGCGGGGTTCAGACCCATGAGCTGTGAGATCGTGACCTGAGCCGAAGTCGGATGCATAACCGACTGAGCCACCCAGGCGCCCCTATATTTTATTTTTATTGCATAATAATATTTTGGAAATCTCCAAAGTCTCTTCATATTACCCTAATATGCCACCTGTAAATATTGTCTTTTTAAGTGCTATGACATGGGAAAAGTAGAGAAGCTGTGAATTAAGCAAATATTTTAAGTCTGCAGGTTATAATATTCGTCAGGCCCGTCTACAGATAATCTATAGCCAGGAACATAATTTTACTATTAACATAGACAATGTTACTTAATTTTAGTTGCGAAACAGTTGGTGATGATTCCCAAAATGCCCAAGGCCTCGACCAGTTTAGAAATCTCCTGTTAAAAGAATTACCTTAAGTTGTATTAAGCGGCAGACTACTGTCTGTGGAGACGGTAGGTGAAGGATTCAGTTTTATTCCTTGGAGAGTAAAACAAAAGTGACTGGCAGCTTTTGTCCTTTGGAAGAAGAGATCATTATCTGTTTGGAAGAAGGCATGTGCCCTTTTGGATAAAACTTAAGTCTCAGTAACATCAAAACGGTGTTTGCTGCAGCCTGTTTTTGTTGTTGTTGTTTAATGTTTATTTTTGAGAAAGAGAAACAGAGAGCAAGCGGGGGAGGGGCAGAGAGAGAGACGGAGACACGGACTCCAAAGCAAGCTCCAGGCTCTGAGCTGTCAGCACAGAGCCTGATGTGAGGCTTGAACTTATAAACCGTGAGATCGTGACCTGAGCTGAAGTTGGACACCCAACCGGCTGAGCCACCCAGGTGCCCCTCCTGCAGCCTGTTTTGAAGAAGTTCTCAGTTTTCTCTGGGCTGTTCTAATGGGCTGTAGTGCTCTGTTAGCTTGTGAAGGTGGAGGGCATTGGACCATTTCGTCAACCATGGATCGAGTGGCGTGAGTTTGGATGTCAAGGGGATCCTGAACTAGACCTTTGCGTGAAGGGAGAAGGCACAAGCATGCTGTAATTTTATAGCCGTCACTGACACTGAACTTAGGAAGTGGCGCCTTCCTTTCCTACTATTAACATGTTGGGGAAAATTTTAGTGTGGGCCGAATTAGTGTGTTGATTATCACATAAAAACGTAAATAATAAAATGACATGTTAATTTCCAGGAGTTCTTCTGTATGGGCCTCCAGGCTGTGGTAAAACATTGATTGCCAAGGCTACAGCCAAAGAAGCAGGCTGTCGATTTATTAACCTTCAGCCTTCAACGCTGACGGATAAGTGGTACGGAGAGTCTCAGAAACTGGCTGCTGCGGTCTTCTCCCTTGCCATAAAGCTACAGCCTTCCATCATTTTTATAGATGAAATAGGTATGCGACTTTTCTGTGTGAGCATTTGATAACGCCATTTTTAAGGGTGGTATTTAGATGACCAGATTTAGTTTTCAACATTTATTAGGGCAAATTAGTAATACAAAAGAGATCACCAACATCCTTACATGCTATGTATAATTTATTCCAGAATGAACCATAGTCTGTTCATTCCGCTGCTCAATAGTAGTTTCCTGTCTTCTCCGTGTCACAAACATCACGCGGCGGACATCTGTGTACGTGTTTCGTCATGTTCCTGTGCTTGTCCAGGCCACATGCCCAGAAGTTGAACTGTTAGGTTGTGTGACATGTCTGTCTTCAGCCTCACTAGGATTACCAGTTGTTAAAAGTGGTTTTACCTGTTTTCACTCTCTCCGTTATATAGGTTCCCTGCATACCCCTAAAATTTATTTTTTCAGATATTATCATTGATTGATTGATTTTTTTTTTGTTTGTTTGTCAAAGTAAAGAACATGAATTATCATTGTTTCGTGTTTCCCTGCATTGCTAGTAAATTTGGGCATCTCTTACCATGCTGACTAGTCATTGAGTTTCCTTGCTTATAAATTGTCAGTTTTTCTTTAGGGTTATTTGCATTTTCTTGGTAATTCTTTGTTGATATTTATTATGATCGCAAATATTTTCTAGACTGGCTTTTCACTTTATGATAATTTCTTTTACAGAAATTTAAATTTAAATTTAGTTGTATATATCTTTTTATTATGATTTATACTTTTTGTGTCTGGCTTACAAATTTCTTCCCTACCCCCATAAATATCCCTCTTTTCAAAATATATATTGTGAAGTAGGAATCTAATTTCATTCTTTTCCATATAGATAGCCAATTTATAAAATAGATTATCTTTCCCTATTTGTTCATGACTTTTATGTTAGTATACTTTTTCTGTATTTTATGGATCATCGGTATTTTTGGTTCTGCTCCTGGTATGGTAAGTCATAATAAAGCTATGGTGATTGAAACTATAGCTTTGAATTAGTTATACTATTATATGTAATGTGATAGACTATACAGAACTATAGAGAGAAAAATGGTATAGATATATAATTCTTTGGTTACTTGTCTGTCTTGTGTGTCTCATCAGTTTATTACAGCTATTTTGGAGTTTTGGTGTGAATTTTGCATAAAAGTGCTTATAGCTAGATTTAAAAAAATTTTAATCTAAGACACTTTAACCAGGAGGTGTGGTCAGTCTACCTTTATTTCGATAGCTCATGTATTTAGATTTATTTCTGCCACATTACGTGTGCTTTTTTATTTACCAATCTAGTGGACTTTTCTCACTTTATCCCCTTTTCCCTGCTACAGGTTTAGAAGTAACATATTCTTTTTCTTTAGTGAAACATTTAGAATACCTACTTGCCTTAAAAGTCCAGGCTAATCATTTCTGCCCTCCTCCCAAATAATCACAGGGACCTTAGAACTCGTGAACACTAATCATTCCACTCATTACTTACATGTTAACATTTTCTCTTATTTTACAGCCTCCATAGTGGTTGTTGTTTCTGTACTGGCAGTATTTTTTAGAGACCACGTCTGCCAGTTGCTTGCTCACTGTTGCTTCTTTACAAAGCTGCCTTTTCCGGATTTAATTCCCTTCACTGAAGTCTATCGGAGTTCTTTCAGCAAAGATCATGAATACAGTAAATTCTGTCTTTGGGTGAAAATGTGTTAATTCTACCTTCACTCTTAAATGATAACAGAATTATTTTTCTTCAGCATTTTGAAGCTACAAGTCCATTGTCTTCCAGTCTTTCTTGTTGCTTTCAAGAATTCTGCTTATAGTCAAATATTGCTTTGTAAGTAATTTTATCTTTTCTCTCTAGTGTTATTAGATTTTTATCTTGTTCTCCTGTTTGATTATGGTTTTTCCAGGTCTGTATTTATTTTTATTATCCCACTGAGACTTACTGTGGTTCTTAATCTGATGATTCGTGGTTTTCATTCCAGAAAATTTCTCAGCCACTGCATATCTTTGATTGTGGCGAGACTTCCATTTTATATGTAAATATAAATATATACATATATTTATATTTATATATGTATCTACCCTCTCTACTTAATTTTGAGTCATTGCCACATCGAGTTCTCCCATATTTCATCAGTTCTAAAATATACCATTTTGTTATTTACATGTTAACCTTTCTGAAGTTGGGGCAACATGTTATAATTTAATTGGCAGAGTTTTTTCTTTGAGTATTATAACTTACTTGGCAACATTTAAAACTTTGTTGATACATAAAATAATGATACAACTTAAACATCAATCTTTAAGTTTTAAAAAGCAGTTCTTTGCTTGGCTATGTTAACCTCACAGCCATTGGGTTTGTATTCTGTTGATTACATTTGAACTTTAGAAGTTCTATTTGGTTCTTTTTTAAATTTCCCTTTTTTCACTGTAGTTGCTCTTCTGTTTGAATTTCAGTCCCTTTTATGTCTTGGGTTTTTTTTGTTTTTGTTTTTGTTTTTTAAGTTATTTATCTTGGGAGAGACAGAGACACCATGAGTGGGGGAGGGTCAGAGAGAGAGGAAAGAGAGAATCCCAAGCAGGCTGTGCTGTCAGTGGGGCTCAAACCCACAAACCGTGAGGTCACGACCTGAGCCAAAACCAAGAGTTGGATGCTTAACCCAACTGAGCCACCCAGGCACCACCCCCTCTTATGTCTCAGTTTTAAGCATACTGTTTTTATATATAGTTTTTTTGGATTGTTCTGTTGTCTGAAATTCTGCTTCTCCTTTGTATTGTTGAGTGTTTCATACTAACTTGTTTCCTTGGCTCATTTCTAACATTAGATAGCCTACAGCTTGTTTTAAATTTTTTTTTTTTTTTTAACGTTTATTTATTTTTGAGACAGAGAGAGACAGAGCATGAACAGGGGAGGGGCAGAGAGAGAGGGAGACACAGAATCTGAAACAGGCTCCAGGCTCTGAGCTGTCAGCACAGAGCCCGACGCGGGGCTCGAACTCACGGAGTGCGAGATCGTGACCTGAGCCGAAGTCGGCCGCTTAACTGACTGAGCCACCCAGGCGCCCCCTTTTTTTTTTTTTTAATTTTTTTTTTTTTAACGTTTATTTATTTTTGAGACAGAGCACAGCTTGTTTTTATAGGAGAATTCTGTGTTGCCTAAGAACAGAGTGCTTTTCCTACCTTCCACTTAGAGCCTGTGTGTGGAGTCTGATCATTCAGGGCTAATTTTTATGATAATTTCTCAGTGTGGATGTTCCTAGACTGAATGACAGCACAAATCCAGTCTTCGTGCCTGAGGGAGAGCCCCTGTGACCTTAGTTTTTTATTTTTCAGGGGAGACCTGTTTACCCCCAGAGCCCAGACAAGACAGACTTGGTCTTTAACTCCCTGTAGTAGTGAGCAGGATTTTTTTTCTTGTCTACACTTTCTGTGAGTGTACATCCTTTTGAGCAGCTTGGTTTCAGCGTGGACATGAACGCCGAGGCGGTACACGCGTCCTTGCCTCCCTGCCGTGTCCACGAGTGCACGTGTCCACAGTTGGCACAGACACCTCATGCTCCCACCACATATTTCCTGAATTCTGACGGTTGTTTTTCTCTCTTTCTTACAATCTCAGATATTCGTTAAGCTGTTTTTTTTTTTTAAACTGGGCTCTGTTATTTAGAACCGTTTTAAGTTTACAGAAGCAGAACGTAGAAAGTTTCCATACACACATCCCCTACACACACAGTTTTCCTATTATCAGTGCTTTGCATTCGTGTGATACATTTGTTATCATTGATGAGCCTGTATTGCTACATTATTAATCACTAAAGTCCGTAGTTTATATTAAGGGTCATTCTTTGTGTTTACAGGCTTTGACTAATGCACAATGTCATGTATCTACCATTACTGTATCAGACAGAATAGTTTCACTGCCCTGAAAACCCCCTGTGCCCCACTTGTTCATCCTAAACTCCTAAAGTCCCAGCAGCCACTAGTCTTTTTACTATCTTGCCTTTTACAGAATATTGTAATTGGAATCATACAGTATGTAGCCTTTTCAGACTGGCTTCTTTCACTTAGCAATATGCATTAAGGCTCCTCCGTGTCTTTGTGGCTTAGTAGCTCATTTCTTTTTATGGCTGAGTAATACTCCCATCGTGTGGTTGTACCATGGTTTGTTTATCCATTCATCTGTTGAGGGACATCTTGGTTGCTTCCAGTTTGGGGCGATTGTGAATAAAGCTGCTAACAACAGTGATGTGCAAGATTTTGCGTGGACATACATTTTCAGCTCAATTGGGTAAATGCCTGGGAGCGCGTTTGCTGGATCCTACAGTGAAACTCTAGCTTTGTATACCAAACTGACTTTCAAGATGGCTCTGTGATTTTGCAGTTCCACTGGCAACGAATGAGCAGTCCTCTTGCTCAGCATCCTGTCCATCACTTGATATTATCAGTGTTTTGGAATTTAGCCATCCTAGCAAGCATGTAGCGAGCGGTATCTCATTGTCATTTAAAGTTACAGTTCCCTAACGACATATGACGTTGAGCATCTTTTCATGTGTTTATTTGCCATCCATGTATCTTTGAAGTGTGTGTTCAGGTCTTTGGCCCATTTTTTAATTGGGTTGTTTTCTTATTATTTAATTTTATGTTCTTTGTATATTTTGGATACACGCTTTTTATCAGGGAAGTATTTTGAAAATCTTTTGTCCTAGTCTGTGGCTTATATTTACTCTCTCTCTTCCCTCTCTCTCTCTGTCTGTCTCTCTCTCTCTCTCTCTCTCTCGCTGTCTCTTTTTTTAAATGTTTATTTTTGAGATAGAGCATGAGTGGGGGAGGGGCATAGAGAAAGCACCACAGAATTCAAGGCAGGCTCCAGGCTCTGAGCTGTCACCACAGGGCCTGACCCACAGCTGGAACCCACAAACCATGAGATCATGACCTGAGCAGAAGTCAAATGCTCAACCAACTGAGCCTCCCAGGCACCCTGGCTTATCTCTTCTCTTACCAGTGTCTTCCACAGGGAAGAATTTTTAATTTTGTTTTTCTTTATTGAGCATTTAAAACATTTTTTTAGCTTGTTTTATTTTTTATTTTTTTAAGTTTACATCAAAACTAGTTAGCATCTAGTGCAACAATGATTTCAGGAGTAGATTCCTTAGTTCCCCTTACCCATTTAGCCCATCCCCCCTCCCACAACCCCTCCAGTAACCCTTAGTTTGTTCTCCATATTTTTGAGTCTCTTCTGTTTTGTCCCCCTCCCTGTTTTTATATTATTTTTGTTTCCCTTCCCTTATGTTCATCTGTTTTGTCTCTTAAAGTCCTCATAGGAGTGAAGTTATATGATTTTTGTCTTTCTCTGACTAATTTAGCATAGTACCCTCCAGTTCCATCCACGTAGTTGCAAATGGCAAGATTTCATTCTTTCTGATTGCTGAGTAATACTCCTTTGTGTGTGTGTGTGTGTGTGTGTGTGTGTGTGTGTGTGTGTGTGTGTTTGTGTGTATACCACATCTTCTTTATCCATTCATCCATCAATGGACATTTGGGCCCTTTCCATACTTTGGTTATTGTCAGTAGTGCTGCTATAAACATGGGGGTGCATGCGTCCCTTCGAAACAGCACACCTGTATCCCTTGGATAAATACCTAGTAGTGCAATTGCTGGGTCGTAGGGTAGTTCTATTTTTAGTTTTTTGAGGAACCTCCATACTGTTTTCCAGAGTGGCTGCACCAGCTTGCATTCCCACCAACAATGCAAAAGAGATCCTCTCTCTCCGCATCCTCGCCAACATCTGTTGTTGCCTGAGTTGTTAATGTGAGCCATTCTGACAGGTGCCAGGTGGTATCTCATTGTGGTTTTGATGTGTATTTCCCTGATGATGAGTGATGTGGAGCATTTTTTCATGTGTCGGTTGGCCATCTGGATGTCTTCTTTGGAGAAGTGTCTATTCATGTCTTTTGCCCATGTCTTCACTGGATTATTTGTTTTTTGGCTGTTGAGTTTGATAAGTTCTTTATAGATTTTGGATACTAACCCTTTATCTGATCTGTCATTTGCAAATATCTTCTCCCATTCTGTCAGTTGCCTTTTAGTTTTGCTGATTGTTTCCTTCGCTGTGCAGAAGCTTTTATTTTGATGAGGTCCCAGTAGTTCATTTTTGAGCATTTTTAAATTTTAATAATGCCCAACTTAACTATTTTTTTTTTGGATCGATTATGCTTTTGGTGTTGTATGTAAAAACTCATCACCAAACCCAGGGTCACGTAGATTTTCTCCTATGTTATCTTTGGACGTTTTGCAGTTTTGTGTTTTAGATCTAGAATCAATTTTCAGTTAATGGTTGTGCACAGTATAAGGTCTTTGTCTAGATAGATTTTTAGCACATGGGTGTTCAGTTCTAGCACCATTTGTCAGGTATGCATTAACTTTAAAAATATTTTTTTCCCAACTTTTTTGTTAGTATTTACATGTATGTCTTTTTCCATCCTTTGCAACATTCTGAGCTCTTAGATTTAAAGTGTCTCTTGTAAGCAGCACACATTTGGGTTTCCTAACTGTCCAGTCTGATTTCCTAACCACCTTTGTAGGTACTCTAAGACCATTTACATTTAACATTTTTTCTTTAATTTTTCTTCTATGTTTATTTACTTTTGAGAGAGAGAGAGAGAGACAGAGCGCAAGTAGGGACAGGGCAGAGAGAGAGGGAGACACAGGTTCCCAAGCAGGATCCAGGCTCACAGAGCCTGACGCAGGGCTTGAACCCATGAACTGTGAGATCATGACCTGAGCTGAAGTTGGACGCTTAACCGTCTGGGCCACCCAGGCGCCCCTACATTTAACATTTGATGTAATTACTAATATAGTTAGGTTATTTATACTTATCCAGCATTTTAAGTTTTTTATATTATTTCAAGCAGCTGTTTTTCCAGAACCAACTTCTTAGTAATGAAGGTGATTTAGGAATAATTGATAGCAGAATTATGGTGTTTAGCTGGCAGCTGTACTGACACATATTATCTTTAAAAAGAAGCAATTTAAAAATGACTACATTTTCTACCTCCAGAATAGATGGGTTAGTTTTGTACCTAGTCCAACAGTGGGACGGATTGTATGAAACTGAAACTACAAAAGAAAGTCCAGAATGTGTATTTGTCATCCGAAGACCCTGTAAAAAAAAATTTTTTTTTAAGTTTGGACCAAAGCATTTCTGTGTAACTCACACGTATGATTGTAGTTTCAGTGCTAAAATGCTAGTTATTTGAAGGAATAGAAGACAAAGCACTTGAAATAGGATTATACTAGAAAATCTAGGACTTATGCCTGTCTTTTTTTCATAATTAGGATGTACTGTTCCTCCTACCCCTCTTTAAAAGCATTTCATGTTCTTTGTAGATAATTGGGAAGACAGCAAATAGTTCAAGAGAACATTTAAATTGTCCTCAAGTCTGTCACTGAGAGATAACTAAAGCGATTAGCATTCTGTTGTATTTTCTTGCTGGCTTCTTTACATTGTGTCACGTATATGCACATGCCTACGAGCATGTGTGTTCGAAACCATTTTCTGTCCTGCATTTCCCACGGAATGGTGTTTTGACATTTTTCCAATGCCATTTTTCTTTATTTCCAGGAAAAGCGTGTGAAGAAAAAGAGTGTGACCCACAATTAGGAATACATAGGATGCACATAACCTGGGATGTTAGGGCCAAAGCATACAGACCTTCCTCCAAGACACCACTTGATCCATATCTTCTAATTACCCGATCCTGTACTTCTTTGCATATGTTGGCATTAATGTATTGATAGGAAAGAATTGAAGATTGGGAGTTGATTGCGTTTTAATTTCTTAATTATTTGCCAAAATTGTTGTATCAGACCAATGTATGAAAAGGCATAGTTGAACTCTTTGTCTTGTACTCTTTCACAAATTTGTTAGCTTTTGATTTTTTGGTTAATGATTTGAAGTTTTATGATGAGTAAATAATTCAAATTAGTTTCTAAGGTTGAGGACTTCTTCCTTCTAGATTCCTTTCTGCGAAACCGTTCAAGTTCTGACCATGAAGCTACCGCCATGATGAAAGCTCAGTTTATGAGTCTGTGGGATGGATTGGATACTGACCACAGCTGTCAGGTGTGTGAAAGAAATCTGCCTTGAGCCAGTGGTGGTGGTGGGTGCTGATGGGGGTGGGGGGCAGCAGTGGGTGCTGGTGGCAGTGGCGACGGGTGTGGGGGTTGGCGGTGGTAGTAGGAGAAAATTTAGTGGGCTACTTCTTAGGCTTTTTTAGAGAAGTTTTTTGTTGTTGGTTCAGTCATTTGTTAGTAAAACTTTATCAATTCATTTAATAATTTATTTCATATTTCACTGATACAAAATGTTTAATACTTAGTTTTATGGGCCTAGAACAAATTTTTTTTAACTTTTTGGTTGGTTTTATTTATTTTTATTTATTTTTTATTAATTTTATTATTTTTTTAATTTACATCCAAATGAGCATATAGTGCACCAGTGATATCAGGAGGAAATTCCTTAGTGCCCCTTACCCATTTAACCCATCCCCCCTCCCACGACCCCTCCAGTAACCCTCTGTTTGTTCTCCGTATTTAAGAGTCTCTCCTGTTTTGTCCCCCTCCCTGTTTTTATTATTATTTTTGTTTCCCTTCCCTTATGTTCATCTGTTTTGTCTCTTAAAGTCCTCATAGGAGTGAAGTCCTATGATATTTTTCTTTCTCTGACTAATTTCACTAGGTATAATACCCTCCAGTTCCATCCACGTAGCTGCAAATGGCAAGATTTCATTTTGATTGCCGAGTAATACTCCATTGTGTATATATACACCACATTTTCTTTATCCAGTTATCCATCGATGGCTCTTTTCATACTTTGGCTATTGTTGATAGTGCTGCTATAAACATGGGGGTGCATGCGTCCCTTTGAAACAGCACACCTGTATCCCGTGGAGAAATGCCTAGTTGTGCAGTTGCTGGGTTGTAGGGTCGTTCTATTTTTAGTTTTTTGAGGAACCTCCATACTGTTTTCCAGAGGGGCTGCACCAGCTTGCATTCCCACCAGCAGTGCAAAAGAGATCCTCTTTCTCCGCATCCTCGCCAACATCTGTTGTTGCCTGAGTTGTTAATGTGAGCCATTCTGACAGGTGCCAGGTGGTATCTCATTGTGGTTTTGATGTGTATTTCCCTGATGATGAGTGATGTGAGCATTTTTTCATGTGTCGGTTGGCCATCTGGGTATCTTCTTTGGAGAAGTGTCTATTCATGTCTTTTGCCCATGTCTTCACTGGATTATTTGTTTTTTGGCTGTTGAGTTTGATAAGTTCTTTATAGATTTTGGATACTAACCCTTTATCTGATCTGTCATTTGCAAATATCTTCTCCCATTCTGTCAGTTGCCTTTTAGTTTTGCTGATTGTTTCCTTCGCTGTGCAGAAGCTTTTATTTTGATGAGGTCCCAGTAGTTCATTTTTGCTTTTGTTTCCCTTGCCTTCGGAGACATGTTGAGTAAGAAGTTGCTGTGGCTGAGGTCAAAGAGGTTTTTGCCTGCTTCCTCCTTGAGGATTTTGATGGCTTCCTGTCTTAGATTTAGGTCTTTCATCCATTTTGACTTTGTTTTTGTGTATGGTGTAAGAAAGGGGTCCAGGTTCATTCTTCTGCATGTCGCTGTTCAGTTTTCCCAGCACCACTTGCTGAAGAGACTGTCTTTATTCCATTGGATATTCTTTCCTGCATTGTCAAAGATTAGTTGGCCATACGATTGTGCGTCCATTTCTAGGTTCTCTATTCTGTTCCATTGATCTGAGTGTCTGTTCTTATGCCAGTACCATACTGTCTTGATGATGACAGCTTTGTAGTATAGCTTGAAGTCTGGGATTGTGATGCCTCCTGCTTCAGTTTTCTTTTTCAAGATCGCTTTGGCTATTTGGGGTCTTTTCTGGTTCCATACAAATTTTAGGATTATTTGTTCTAGCTCTCTGAAGAATGCTGGTGTTACTTTGATAGGGATTGCATTGAATATGTAGATTGCTTTGGGTGGTATCGACATTTTAACAATATTTGTTCTTCCTATCCAGGAGCATGGAATCTTTTTCCATTTTCTG
The DNA here is from genome assembly GCF_046562875.1 of Panthera onca. Classification (NCBI taxonomy): domain Eukaryota; kingdom Metazoa; phylum Chordata; class Mammalia; order Carnivora; family Felidae; genus Panthera; species Panthera onca. Next base: position 81,553,859 of record NC_138349.1, read on the forward strand.
TGTGTCTTCAATTTCTTTCATAAGCTTTTTATGGTTTTCAGTGTATAGATTTTTCATGTCGTTGGTTAGATTTATTCCTAGGTATTTTATGGGTTTTGGTGTAATTGTAAATGGGATCGATTCCTTGATTTCTCTTTCTGTTGCTTCATTGTTGGTTTATAGGAATGCAACCAATTTATCCTGCAACTTTGCTGAGTTCATGAATCAGTTCTAGCAGTTTTTTGGTGGAATCTTGTGGGTTTTCCATATAGAGTATCATGTCATCTGTGAAGAGTGAAAGTTTGACCTCCTTCTGGCCGATTCGGATGCCTTTTATTTCTTTGTGTTGTCTGATTCCAGAGGCTAAGACTTCCTATACTATGTTGAATAACAGTGGCGAGAGTGGACATCCCTGTCTTGTTCCTGACCTTAGGGGGAAAGCTCTCAGTTTTTCCCCATTGAGGATGATATTAGCGTTGGGTCTTTCTTATATGGCTTTTATGATCTCGAGGTTGATCTTTCTATCCCTACTTTCTTGAGGGTTTTTATCAAGAAAGGATGCTGTATTTTGTCAAATGCTTTCTCTGCATCTATTGAGAGGATCATATGGTTCTTGTCCTTTCTTTTTTTAAAAAATTTTTATTAATGTTTATTTTATTTTTGACAGAGACAGAGCATGAGTGGGGGAGCATGAGTGGGGGAGTGGGGGAGAGAGAGAGGGAGACACAGAATCCAAAGCAGGCTCCAGGCTCTGAGCTGTCAGCACAGAGCTCGATGCGGGGCTCAAACTCACAGATTGTAAGATCATGACCTGAGCCAAAGTCGGACGCTCAACTGACTGAGCCACCCAGGTGCCCCAGTTCTTTTCCTTTCTTTTATTGATGTGATGAATCATGTTAATGGTTTTGCGGATATCGAACTAGCCCCACATCCCAGGTATAAATCCCACTTGGTCATGGTGAATAATTTTTTTGATGTATTGTTGGAGCCGGTTGGCTAATAATCTTGTTGAGGATTTTTGCCTCCATGTTCATCAGGGAAGTCGGTCTTTAGTTCTCCTTTTTTAGCGGGGTCTCTGTCTGGTTTTGGAATCAAGGTAATGCTGGCTTCATGTTTGGTAGAATTCCCCTGGAAAGCCGTGTGGGCCTGGACTCTTGTTTTTTGGGAGATTTTTGATTACTAATTCGATTTCCTTACTGGTTATGGGTCTGTTCAAATTTTCTATTTCTTTCTGTTTCACTATTGGTAGGTTATATGATTCTAGGAATTTGTCCATTTCTTCCAGATTACCCATTTTATTGGCATATAATTCCTCATAATATTCTCTTATTATTGTTTTTATTTCTGCTGTGTTGATTGTGATCTCTCCTCTTTAATTTTTGACTTTATTTAGGTCCTTTCCTTTTCCTTTTTGATCCAACTGGCTAGTGGTTTACCAATTTTGTTAATTCTTTCAAAGAACCACCTTCTGGTTTTGTTGAGAAGTTCTTTGTTTTTGTTTTTAATAATTATTTATACTTACCATTAAGTGATGGGTATCTGAAAGAATGGTTTGTGTATACTTTTGGTCATTTTGAGGGTTTATGTTAAACACAATGTTAAAAGATTGCCTAAGTGCCTGAAACAAATACTACAGAAAAGAGAAAACCAGGGTGAAGTCTCTCCTCTGAGGGAAAGGAAACAACTAGTTAGTGGCTGTGGGTACTCTGTGCATGTTTAGACCCTTTACCGTGAATCTTACACTCCCTCCTTTCAGTTCCTGTCACCTTAGTTTCACTTTACTACTTTCATTAGTTGCTGGAACTCACACACTTTCCCACTTCCTGCCCGTGTACTTTCCTTAGGATCCCACTTTTATGAAAGTCTTTTATCCTACACTTTGTCTCTGTGCCCTGTGGGCTCTGAAAACCAGAACCAAGGTCCCCTGGTATGGCCCCAGAGGGAGAGCCACCTGTCTTGTTCAATGTACCTCTTGCAGTTTCCATTTTCTCTTAGTTCTTTGCCTATGAATAATCCATACTTTCCTGCCAGAACAGTAATGTATTTTCATTAAAAGAAAAAAAAAACCAAACACCTCACCCCGCGTGTTTTTCTGCCACATTCCTGGAAATGGCAGTTCTAGAACCAGAACTGAAAAATGCAGCCATTCTTCACATATCATTTCCCTCCATGACCATGTGATCTTCCTATGGGATGCCCGTTGGATGTTCCTGTTTACACTGTGCGTGTTTTATCTCTTTCGTATTTTCTCTCTTTGTGCTACATTCTGAGAAATGTTTTTATTTTTTTTAGTTTAATTTGCCAATTAAACTAAAGTTTAACTAAAACTTAGTTTAGTTTAACTAAACTAAGTTGAGTTGCATCTCTTCTGCTAGAGTTAACCTTTTTATTGAGCTTATTAGTTCACTTACATTTTTTAGTCCTAGAGATTCTTTTAGATCCTTCTTGAAGTCTGACGGGTCAGTTTTGATGGGCTCTGACCCATCAACTCATGTTTCCAATTGGATTAGAGAACCAGAGTCCTGGCATCAACTAGCTGTGTGACCTTGATCAGATAATACAGTCACTTTGTATCTGAATGGAGGGAGTACTGTCTATAAAAAAGGGAAGGATAGCATCCACTACAAACTGGTGAATGGTTTTAAGGAAGTGAAGTGCTTATAACTTGCCTGGTATAACTTAGTACCAGTTAACAAGTATTTGCTATGTGATTTTTTTTATTCCTTTAAATATGTTAACATACTAATTTTATAGTCTATTCAGCAATTCTAACGTATGACTATACATCTGGTTCTGTACTTTGACTTTATGTGGTTTTTGCTTGTGTGTTTTGTGATTTCATGGGAAAAGTCCTATTTGGTAAAACTGTGTGCATAGATTTTTGGAACCTATGTTGAAGGTTTGTTGCTCCTAAGAGGATTTTTTTTTGTCTTCTGCCAGATTTTTTTCAACACTAGGTAAATTCAGGTCTGAGATCCAGGTTAGCTGGTGAAGAACCATGAAATCGTAGGGATTTTGTGTGTGTGTGTGTGTGTGTGTGTGTTTATACATCTGACCAAGAACCAAATCTTGACTCTACTGAATGCGTTTTCTAATATTTCACACTGTTTTCAGACCCTCCTACTTCTTGAGTCCCAGCTTTATGTAGGGTGGCCTCTTATCATTAAGCCTGTAAGGTGTCCAGTGCAAGCCCCACTGCGTAAGATCTGTACATTTCTGTGTGGTACGTGAGCAGCTTCTACCCTCCCTTGCCTCCCTTATGTGTAGACTTCACTGTTGGCCTTATCTTAATTCCTTCACATTTTTGCAGATTTGTTGATTGATTGAGATTTTTTTATACTTTATTATTTTTGTTTTATAGCTGGAGGGCTTAAGGATCTCCTACATCCACCACATTACCATAAATCAAAAATTAAAACACCATCCTTAAAGAGAGTATTAAGCCACATGTCCTCCTTCTACATCACCTTTATGAAAATATAATTTCGTTATGAGGGAAAGTTGCCGTTAGTGTTTGGGTGATAGAAAACAAAGTACAACATCTGTAAATTTAGGTGACGGTAATAGAAACAATGTTATTAGTAATTGGTGCTAATAAATCTGTTCAAAATGGGAATAGTTTACAGGTTTCCAAAAACTGATTATCCTCCTAAGCAACAGTATTGAAAACACTTAATTGAATAGTTAGCCCATGTAAGAGAAAATCGTTTAATATTTTTTCGTATCACAGTGTAGTTTTAGAAGTGAAGAAAATAGCATTTGGATGAAGTATTCTCCAGAGCCACACAGCATGGTTCTGATATGAAACAACACTGAGTTTTCAGAACCGTCATTCTTTATTACACTGATAGTAACAATGTACTGTTTTCACTGTGATAAACCTTCATAGCAAATGAAGATGTTAATTTTTTATAAAGCTGACAAATTTTTTCAACCTTTTTTGTGCGTTGAGGGGATTAAAATTGATGTTAACTTGAATATTAGTTTTAGACATATTCTTTCATATGAACGAACCAGTCCGGCTTTCTCTAAAATTATCTATTCTGTGGTTACGGATCAAGCCCAGTACCCCAGCTTTTTCTTGTATGTGTGATTTCCTACAGTGGAAACAGAGGTAGCCGAGTGGCCCAATCAGACCCGCCACCCGCACGGGGGTCCGAGGTACCCACTTCCGGCCCTGGGGGTCCAAAGGTACCCGCCACCGGCACTGGGGGTCTGAGGTAGCCGCCACCCACACTGGGGGTCAGAGGTACCTGATGACATGTTCTTCATCTGCTAAGACATGAGACATATAAGTTAACTGTGTATGTAGGGTAGTTGCTGACGTAGGTAAAGGTTTCAGGCATATTTTTAGATCTGATTGTTTGAAATGTTAAATGATAAAGCATCACATGTTTTAAAGATTCTAAAAAGTCAACCAAAGCACTAATTTTTCTGCTTAAATACTAAAACAGTACTGTTTCTTCCCATTTTGGATTTTTGCTCATTTGCATTAGAGTTAAGATGTGTGTGTGCAGTTGATCCGTTTTTGCCCCTTAAAATCACTGCTTGAAAGAGCTTCTTTAAGGGAAGCAGGTAGTTTGAATCACTTGCTTTTTCTTCATCCTGAGTACCTGTATCATCCTGTATGTATCCATTAGACTGTGTTGTGCTGGATGTGTTTAGATTCCTTGATCCTAATTTTTAGCGTCCCATCTGCCATACTGGGTTTTCCTTTGTTTTTATTTTAAGTTGATGTGGTCAGTCTTCCGCAAGCTTCCAAATCACTTTGAATCTCTTCTAACACATAATGTATACTGTATCTCAAGATGTTTTTCTACTCATACGTTATCTTATGCATTTAGTTCCTTTGGTCACTTTTAGGGCTTCTTTGGTTTACATTTGATGGAAATTTTACTTTACTAATTTTATAGGGCTGTGGAAAGTCAATAAATTTGAAAAATAGGTAAGAGCCTTAATATTTTGATTTTAGGACCACTTAATTTAAATACAAAATTGCATTATATTGTGGAACTAACATTTCTCAAATTTACCTTTGTATTTACATTTTTTCCCTCTAGGTGGCAACCTGTCAACAGTTAAATTGAAAATAATTTGTCTCTTGAATGTCATTAAATGTAGAGTAGAAGTAGAATATAAGGTTTAATGGATCTTTCAGCATGTTCTGGAAGTTAGATTTCAGATTATTTCAGAAATTGAGAACGTCTTAGGCTGAAATAAAATTATATTAAAGAAAAGTTTCCATTAGAATACTGATAAATTTCATTTTGGGTAGCAGATGTGGGCTGTTATTGGGTTATATAAAAAATACCAACAATAATGCTAATATTGAGGGCTTCCAGAAATTAACTTATTTTGGATATCTCTGTCTTTTTTTGCGTTGATTTTTCATGTCTATATCCTTTATGAGTAAAGTGACATAGGCCCAGAGGTTGGCAGGTCACCAGCATTTTCTTTTCTTTTTTTATTTTTTTTTTTTTTTTTTTTTTTTTTTTTTTTTTTAATTTTTTAATTTTATTTTTGGGACAGAGAGAGACAGAGCATGAACGGGGGAGGGTCAGAGAGAGAGGGAGACACAGAATCAGAAACAGGCTCCAGGCTCCGAGCCATCAGCCCAGAGCCTGACGCGGGGCTCGAACTCACGGACCGCGAGATCGTGACCTGGCTGAAGTCGGATGCTTAACCGACTGCGCCACCCAGGCGCCCCTCTTTTCTTTTTTTAAAAATTAATTATTTTTTCAGTAATCTCTACCCCCAACATGGGGCTCAAACTCACAACCCCAAGGTCAAGAGTCACACACACTACCGACTGAGCCAGCCAAGCACCTAATTCTTTTTTCTTTTTTAAATTCTGCCCAGCATTTATCTGATTAATTTTTGCCCTTGTTGAAAGTTTGATCACTTGAGGTTTTATTGTAGCATTGAGAAGACATCACCGGCAGGGCTGACAGTGCCGTGAGATAGTGGTGTGAAATCTAGAGGAAAAAGTACACGATACCTGTTACCGTCACCAGAATCCTTAGACTCAGGGGAAATGATTTAATTTTAGTATCGAAGGACGCGAAGTATCCCCTGTATAGACTCCCAAGCTGTAACCTAAATGGCTTTTAGTTATTCAGTGTGTAGCCACTGAGCAACCATATATTGCAAAATACTTTTTATTTTAAATCTTCATAATTCTTCAGTAACTAAACAGTATATTAGTTACCAAAATTCTGGTGAAATGCATCAGTCTTACCACTTTTGCCATCATTGGATCCATTTAGGATTAACTTTGACTTGTATGTATAAATTTTTGAGTAATACTAAAGTCATTTTTCCATAGCTTCTAAGCCCTAGTAGTAATATCCTAAAAGGTGCATTATCAGTGGATTTAATGCCTTGTGTTTTCTTTCTATGCCCACCCAGGTCATAGTTATGGGGGCCACCAACCGTCCTCAGGACCTTGACTCGGCCATAATGAGAAGAATGCCTACGAGGTTTCATATCAACCAGCCTGTAAGTGCTTGTGATTGATGTTGTGTATTGTTAGACACTCAGCTTTTTACAGGAAAGGAATGATTTGGTTTTTAATTTTTTTAATGTTTATTTTTTATTTTGGAGAGAGACAGAGTGCAAGTGGGAGAGGGGCAGAGAGAGAGGGAGACACAGAATCTTTAGCAGGCTCCAGGCTCCGAGCTGTCAGCACTGAGCCTAACGCGGGGCTCGAACCCATGAACTGTGAGACCATGACCTGAGCTGAAGTGAGGCATTTGACTGATCCACCCAGGCACCCCAGGAATGATCTTTTTTTAATAGGATTGACTTACTATTTATGGCAGGCAGGAAAGGAATGGGGTAAGAGTCCCTATAATTATTTGTCCTTTCCACTCTGTCTTGCTTTTTTTCTTCTTTCTTCCCTAAGATGAGCGTCATTTGCTTCCCTTCAGAGTCTATACTTACCTCGTGTGCTTAGCCACCTGTTTGATTTTCTTTAGAATGTAGCACGTTGTCTGAGAAAGTACATAGAAAATTGAAATTATAATTTTGGTTTGGCACAGGATAAAATTCGGAGGGATGGGGTTAAAGAATTGTTCTGTTCAGAAGGCTGACAAGTCGCTTCTCGGCCTTTTGGCTAAGATCATGTGCAGAAGGCTGACAAGAACTGGATTTATCTGATTGATTGTTGTCAATTGTAATCTGTGTTTCCCTTTGATAGGATTAATGATTAACCAGTGGCTAAGATATTACACTTTAACTTAATGTAGATGTAAGGGTGTACTGGACCAGGGCTATCTTCTTTCTAGCATCCTTTTCTGTCAGTTAAGAAGTACCCTCGAGTAGGCGATTATAACTTACTGGTACTCTACATAATTTTTGCACAGAATCCTCAAATCTCAAATTTTGCCTTTCGATGGAAGAGGGAAAAAACAGGGTTGATCATTGAAAATGTGCACCATACAGTCAGTCCGCGTGTTACATGTATAGCTGTGTAGAGGAATTTTTAGTGTCAGTCCTTTCAAATTTTGAAATAAAAGATTATAATACCCCTGAGAGTCTCTGGCTAAAAAACATCTGTCCCACTGAGTATCCCACAACGTACCAGTGTGTGGCAATAAACGTGGTTTCCTAAAATTGAGGGTTGTGGCCTCTTACTCTGATCAGTTATTTGCTGTAGCTAAGACCTCGGCCTCTCTGAGAGAGAGAACATGCTCAGAGTGTGCCGCTCTTAGAAGATTTACCTGCTACAGCAATGGAGAAATTCACCTTGCTGAAATTCACACTAAATTTATTTAGTGTGGCTAGCGTTGAGCACTGGGTTGTGTCAGGCACCCACCAGACTCTGGGGAATGGAGCACAGCCCCTGTCCTTAGCTCTGGGTGGCACAGGAGGCAGACACGTAAATGAATGACATAAAAGATACTTACCAAAAGAATGTTTGAAGAACTGAGACCCTGAAATGATGCTGAAAACCAATAATTCTGTCTGAGTAGTAGTAAGCTTTACACAATCCAGGATGGCAGGAGTTTGATACGCGGGGGAGGCGAGCAAAGGCAAGAATGTGTGAAAGGTAATGTGTATTTGCTGAGACTCTGGGGGTAGTTCAGGCAGGGCGTCCGGGAAGCAGAGGGACCCGAGGCTGGAGAAGTAGGCTGCCTCCAGGTTTACGTGGCTTTTGTCTGCCTTGCCTATGAATCGGGCTTTTGCGTTGGCAAGACAGCAGGACGTTTTTAAAGAAAATTAATTTCCTTCCCTCGGTGGATCTGAAGACAAAGATTACATTGATGGAATCTCTGTCTGGAGTCCGACAGGAAACAGGTTTTTGATACACAGTAGACTAGAACAAGGATACAACAACTCACAAGGTAGCCTTTACTACAGTTCTCATTTTAACATATTAATTGTGTTAGTTACCAAAATGGGTTGTCAAACTTGTTACAAATTTGTATGCTGTTAATGTACAAACTGGGATTTTGTAACCCCCCTTTCATTCCATTTTTAGTGGATACATATACTCTATAGGGTAATTTTCTTCTTATCGCAGAACTCTGATGTCGAAGTATCTGATTAACCTTACCTTAAAACTCTTCTCCAAATTAAGTGGTTATTCACAAAGAGTAGTCATTGGTCATCACATAACATACCAAATTTACCTTCATACTTAACCATCTTGAATTACGGGAACAGCAGGGTTCGGTTGTGTTTTTTCCGGTCATTTGATTTGATACTGGTGGTAACTAGCTGTGTCTTCAGTGGTTGTGAGAACAAGAATGAGTTCAGCCATAATACATTTTTAAAGCCTTTATATTTACTTTCTATGTAAGGTATCCTATCAAAATGCCTGTTCTGTGATATAATGTGAGCCATCGCTCGGGTGGAAAGTATACAAACACGTGTACCGCCAACGCCAAACAAAAACTGACTGGTATAAATTAGCGAGTGAGGGAGCGGTGTGCAGACGTGGAGGAACCGAGCCTACATCGCCGCCATCCTGTCCAATTGTGTAAATGAAGAAAAGGACGTTTGCCAGAGCCGTAGAGGAAAGACACTGAAGGGCATGTTGTTTCCCAGACATTGTGCTGATCGCTGGGGGTTCAGAATAAGAAGACAGGAATTCAGGAGGTTGACCACAATTACTCTAGAGTCTAGAATCTAGACCTTGCTTAGCCAACATATTTTATGATTTTTGTTAGAGTTTCTGGTGTTTCCTGCAAGTATTGTCAGATAGTTTACAGAGGAAAGAAGAAATATCACGAAAACTAGTTGATCCTTAGTTTTGTTAAATGCTAACTGGAAATGATTCTGGTTTTAGGCTCTGAAACAAAGAGAAGCAATCCTGAGACTCATCTTGAAAAATGAAAACGTAAGTAGAAAATTACATTTTCCCCCAACCTGTAAATATGTTTACGTTCATAAAACCGTTTTAGAAATGAAAAAGTAATTGGAGAATAAAGAGCTTTGTACTTGACATAAATCACTGTAAAACTGTTGGCCGTTCATGTAACGCATTAGCCATGGTCCATTTGAACTAATTAAAGATGGTCTGCTTTTTTTTAAAGTGCTGTGTTTCATATCTTTGATATTTTTAGGCTGTTCTTCAGTTATATAAGATACATTTATTTTTGTACAGCAGTATGGGTTTTATTTATTTGATTACGATATTTTTTTTTTTTTAATTTTTTTTTTTTTTCAACGTTTTTTTATTTATTTTTGGGACAGAGAGAGACAGAGCATGAACAGGGGAGGGGCAGAGAGAGAGGGAGACACAGAGTCGGAAACAGGCTCCAGGCTCCGAGCCATCAGCCCAGAGCCCGACGCGGGGCTCGAACTCACAGACCGCGAGATCGTGACCTGGCTGAAGTCGGACGCTTAACCGACTGCGCCACCCAGGCGCCCCGATTACGATATTTTTTGAAGTTGCAGTTGAGATTTAGAAGGGTATGATAATCAAAATTTAAATGGGTTCTGTACTTAAGGTCACATCCTTCAGAATTAAAACATGGACGTTAAATGCTATTCAGAGAAGAATCCCACTTCTCCTCCTACATTTCTTCTGTGTCCCTTCAGATGACCCAGTCTATAACAGCACGTAGGGTATACTGTTACTCCTTTTCCTCTTCCTACATAAGCCATATTAATAAACTGCATACCCTGTCCTGTGCATTGCTTTTGTCACTCATCTTGGAGACCTTTCCATATTAGCAGGTAGTGTCTTTATTCTGTGCGCTCAGTCGCTCTCTCTCGTTCTCTCTCTCGTTTTTGCGTTGCATAGGACTCCACTGTCTGGATATACCACGGCTCATTAAATCAGTGCCATATTGAAGAACGTTCAGGTGGATTCCAGTCTTTTACTACCACAAAAATGCCGCATTGAATAACAACCTTGAACATATGTCACTTCACGCTTGTCCAGGGATGTTAGTAGGGGTGATTTTCCAGAAAAGGAATTGCTAGATCACAGGATCTGATTTAGAATTCTGGTGGCTCTTGCCAGATTCCGCGCTGATGTACTCTCACACCAGCAGCCTTAGCGCCTTCCCGGCTGCCTTGCCGACGAATGCGGTGGGGCTTTGTGCCCACGTGATCCAGGTGGAGAATGGTATCTCATTGTATTCTTAAGGATGAAATGAGCATTTCGTGTTTAAGAGCCTCTTGAGGTTTTTTTCTGTGAAACACCCATTCATATTCTTGGCCGATTTTTCTATTGCAGTGTTCTTGTTCTTAGGGATTTATAGGAACTCTAATATATTAGGGAGAATTCTCTTAGTTTATATGATTTGAAGTATTTTTTTCCCGGTTTGTTTTTTCTTAACTTGCTGGATTCTTTTCCCCCGTTTTTGGCTTCTGAGGTTTGAATAACATGGCATTCTTCACCATCCTAAACTTTGTATCTAAGCTCTATTTGAGGGGCGCCTGGCTGGCTGAGTCGGTGGAACACACGACTCTTGATTGCGGGGTCATGAGTTCAAGCACCACATCAGGCATAGGGCTTACTTAAAAAAAATAAGTAAATAAAATAAACTCACTCCTTGAACTTGCTGTCCAAACTAAAAAACCTGATAGATTCCCATAGGGAGGGTTGCTTGTATTTTGTGGTTTTCCTCCATGAATCACTGTCAGGGTGATTGTGCCCCTCGCTGCCCTACTTCCCTACTCCCCAGGTTTCCCATTGCACTGCATCTGTGAATATTTTAGTTTCACTTCTAAAAGAAATAATTCTTTTCTTTTTTGACTTAATCTCATAACCATTATTACACTTAACAAAAAAAGGACAATAATTCATTACTGTCATTGAATATCTATTCAATGGAATATCTATATCAAGGAATATCTATTCCTTTTTTTTTTTTTTTTTTTTTTTTTTTTTAAGAGTAGCACCTTTGGAAATCCTTTTAGGATGACATTCGGCACGGGTATAAGGAATGTCTAATGAAAACAGTTCCCATGACTTTATGGTTTATCTACTAGCTGTTATAAAAAGGGTTACTTTCCGATTATTTGCTGTGTACCTAGCATAGTGGTGAGATTTACATTGTTTTACTTAATCCTCAGTTCATCTGAGGAGCACATGTTGATACTATTTTACGTTGAGGAAACCGAAACTCAGAGAAGTTCTGTAATAAATTGCCCAGGCCGATGTAGCAAAGTAGTGATGGAGCCTTTCTCTCAACCATTATGGCATGCTGCCTCTGTTCATCTTGCTCCCCCGCTGCCTGGAATCTTCTCCTCTTTGATATTTTCTCAAAGTTGCTTTGTTCATCTTTATCGCTTTGTAACTTTATCGCTGTGTCGTGCACAAGATTTGTGAGTGGTTAGAACATAGTGTGGCCCAACAAAGTATGGCCAAAAGATGGGGTGGAGGCGTTGATTGTTTAAGTGAGGAAGACAGATTGTTAATATTTCAGAGTACAATTTGGAAGGTGTTAAGTAGGTTTTTTTTAATGTTTTATTTTTTAATGTTTATTTTTGAGAGAGGGGGAGAGACAGAGCATGAGCAGGGGAGGGACGGGGGGTGGGGGGGGACGCAGAATCCGAAGCAGGCTCCAGGCCTGCTGTCAGCACAGAGCCCGACGCGGGGCTCGAACTCGCAAACTGTGAGATCATGACCTGAGCTGAAGACAGCCACTCAACCGAGACACCCAGGCGCCCCTTATTTTTTTTACTGTTTATTTTTGAGAGAGAGAGAGTGTGTGTGTGAGCAGGGGAGGGACAGAGAGAGAGGGAGACCTAGAATCCGAAGCAGGCTCCAGGCTCTGAGCTGTCAGCACAGAGCCTGACGCGGGGCTGGAACCCGCAAACCGTGAGATCACGACCTGAGCTGAAGTCAGACGCTTAAACGACTGAGCCACCCAGGCGCCCCTCTTAAGTAGTTTTTTTAATGTATGGAATATTGTATACACAGACACAACCTTATATCCACCACCCGGATTTAACGGGTGATCTTAACATGTTTGCTTCCCATGTCCTGCAGTCACTGTCACTGGTAGCCCGTTGTCCTGATGGGTAGTGGAAATTTGTTTCGTGGTTGTGTGTGGATGGACACGTGATGCGTGTGCAGGTGTAGGTTATTTTTACTCTTCCGTGAGTTTTACACACTGTAGAGAAATTAGATTCTTGCATGTCTGGTGCCGTGCACAAGTAAGAAGGGTTGTCAGATATAAGGGAGCGTATGCTTCCCAGGAAGAGAATAGACAGGTCTGATTATAATCAGAAGCATGACGAGGTAACATGCACAGAATGAAAGAAAAGCCCCCGGGAACAGATTTACAACCCTGTGACCAACAGGGGACCAATATCCAAATTATACAGAAGTCCCGTAGTGAGTTCGTCATGTTTTCTGTTGTGTACATCAGATCACAGGCGCTCACTGTACCTAGAAGTGCTCACTGTCTGATCCATCAGTACATGATACGGGAGTTCACTCGAGATTGGGACTGTCAGTCTCGGGGGCTGTGAGTTCGAGCACCATGCTGCGTGTAGAGATTACTTAAGATCTTAAAGAAAACATCTCCCAGGGGCGCCTGGGTGGCTCAGTCGGTTGAGTGGCCGACTTCAGCTCAGGTCATGATCTCGCGGTCCGTGAGTTCGAGCCCCGCGTCGGGCTCTGTGCTGACAGCTCAGAGCCTGGAGCCTGTTTCAGATTCTGTGTCTCCCTCTCTCTGACCCTCCCCCATTCATGCTCTGTCTCTCTCTGTCTCAAAAATAAATAAACGTTAAAAAAAAAAAAAAATTTAAAAAAAAAAAAAAAAAAAAAAAAGAAAACATCTCCCAGTATTACTGTGGATTTGTCCATCTCACTCTGTCCTTATGTTCATTTCTGCTGTATGTATTTCAGGGCCATATTTTATTAAATGCATATCAGTGCAGAGTTGTTGTATTTTTCTGATGTATTATTTTTTAATTATTTAATGATTTCTATTCCAAATTACGTGTGTTGAGTAAAATTCTATTGATCTGATGAGAATAGAACTAAATTAGCTTTCTTTTGGTTAATATTTGCCTTGTCTGTCCTTTCTCAATCTTTTGTTTTGAACTTTTTTTCTTTTAAAACTGAACACCAAATCTGTTTTATTTTCCCCTTGGACGGGGTGTGACCATTCTAAACCTCAAATTAACTGCATTTTGGTTTTTTATACAGTCTAATGGGCTTTCACCAGCCTAGCCTATTTGCATTTGTGGGGATCACTGATAAGCTCTGATTCATTCTTTCTTATTCTAGTACTTTCTATGTATTATGCTTTTTGTTTTTTGCCCACCCACCCCCACTCTTGTGTTTTCTTCCCTTTCTTCCTCTTCTTCTGCTGTTTCGGAAGGTACACATTCTCTTTTTATCTTTTACTGGTACCCTTAAAATTTTTTTATATATACCTATAGTCCAGGTTAACACTATTTCCTCCCTCTTCCTGATACTATAATTTTACTTCAAATGTTTCTGCGTGGATGTTCCCTGTCTCACATGTTCTGTGTCTCACATTTTAGTTCCACGTTGTTTCCCCACCCCAAATTTTAAATGACTGTTACTACTGCGTATGTATTAAAGCTTGCTTGCTTGCTTGCTTGCTTTATTTATTAAAACATTTTTTTGATGTTTATTTTTGAGAGACAGAGTACGAGTGGGGGAGGGGCAGCGAGAGAGAGGAAGACACAGAATCTGAAGCAGGCTCCAGGCTCTGAACTGTCAGCACAGAGCCCAGTGTGGGGCTCGAACTCACAAACCGATGCGGGGCTTGAACCCACGAACCGTGAGGTCATGACCTGAGCCGAAGTCTGATGCCCAACCAACTGAGCCCTCCAAGGCGCCCCTATTAAAACTTATTTAGTTCCGTGTTTACCATTTTTTTTGCTTAGCTCTACTGCCAGCCCCACACCTACCTCCTGCGTTCACTTCTGTTCACAAAGAATTTGGGGTATCTCCTCATTCAACCCCCACTTTTAGAAATGAGGAGACCGGCGTCGCGTGAGGTCACAGTTGCAGAGCTGACTGTAGACCCCACACCGTCTGGCGTCCCAGTCTCGTGCACAGTTGCCAGTGTTACTCAAACACTGGGGCTTACCCAGTGGGCATTTAATAACTCACAGAGGTGGCATTTCAGGTCGGTGGAAGAAAGTAAGTGTTGTTAAGGCAGATGGTCAGCTATGCAGGGGAAGAGTTCGGCTGGACCTTAACCACAGCGTGTCCACAGCCCGGCTCTGGTGTGACCTCGGGCAGTGTATTTAAGCTCCCTCAGAACAAGAACACTGCCTGGCAGGGTCCCCTGAAACTAATTAACATGCAGAGTGCTTAGCGTGGCGAGTGACACGTGACATCTAATACAAGGACGTCGTTCTTGCTCATTTTCTCTTCTCAACCTACATGGAAGCCTAGTGTGTACTCTCCTAGGCCTGCTGTGCGCCCAGGACGGTGACCGAAGCTTACGTTGAGGAACGAGACTATTACGCTGGGTGTTGGGCTGGTAAACACAGAGCATTGCGGCCAAAGGGCAAGCAAGCGCCCGTTGATAGGTTTGCTGTCATGGACCCGGGACTTGATGCGGGCTGTTTGCCAAGAATGGTGAATGCAGTCCTGCAACTCAGGACCTTCCTAAGAGGCGCCAAGGAGAGTCCGACAGTGTTTGAGTGTCTGTTCTTCCCTCTCGCTTCATGATCTATCGAGTAAGGCTTTATTTAATACTCCAGTCATAATGGCAGTTCATGACAATTAGATTTCAAAACTCCAGGTTTTATGGCTAAAGGAAAAGTAGAAACAAAGTATTTTTGGATGATTCTCCTTCCGTACTATTCCAACATGCTTAACATTCTTTACGTGGAAGGTCTGTCTCTCAAAAATAAACATCAAAAAAATGTTTTAATAAATCAAGCAAGCAAGCAAGCTTTAATACATACACAGTAGTAACAGTCATTTAAAATTTGGGGTGGGGAAACAACGTGGAACTAAAATGTGAGACACAGAAGCTAGCTCATGCTCTGCAGCACTTTTCACGTTTGTTTTTCCTCGTGAAAGGTGGACAGGCACGTGGACCTGCTGGAAGTCGCCCAGGAGACGGACGGTTTCTCGGGCAGTGACCTGAAGGAGATGTGCAGGGACGCCGCCCTCCTGTGTGTCCGGGAGTATGTTAACTCTACATCGGAAGAAAGGTATCGTCTCCTATTTCTCAGACCCTTTTAGACCTTTCAGGGTGGTTTCCCTTATTTTTCTTTACAATACCAACTCTGCTTATGGAATAAAAGGTGAACTTGAATTAACAATCTCCCCAACTTTATGAACTGCCCTTTTTTCTTCCTAAAGGGAAGTTCTGAAAGCGAGTTGGGGACGGGGGTTGTGGGGAGGCTCTGGAAGGAAGAGGAAGAAACAGAAGCTGCACGTTTGCCAAAAATCCCCGCACTGGGTCACAGGAGGCCGACGGCAGCTTAGGCTTACTTACTCCTAGGAAAGAGGGTTCTCTAGGATTCCCGGACTGCTTTGCACTTGAAAGTCCTAGTTCCATTTCCTGTGCTCTTCCAGGGATTTCCCACGTGAGTGGTCCTGGGGGCCATTGCTGGGGATTAGACTTCAGTGTGTTAACAGTAATGCGTTAAACAGACTGTTGTCACTGGGGCAAACTTCACTCGAAAGCCGTTTCAGAGCACGAGTTTGAGAAACCAGCTCTGTGCCCGGCTGTTTCACCAGAGACGCTAGTGAGCCGGCTCAAGTCCGCCCCCATGAACTGTGTCCTGCAAGGACCTTTCCCAGAAGGCCGCTTGCCCTGGGCCAGCCTAACACTGCGTTTCTAAGCCTCTTTTCAGAGTATTGACCTTCTGATGAAGAGTTCCTGTAACTCTTAGCACACTGTTGTACTTTGGGGCCTCATGTTGAATGAGTTCTCTGCCTCTGGCCCCTTTTTCTAAGGCCTCCTCCCTCGTCCGCCACCGAGGCTCTCACTCCAGGAGACTTGGATATGCTGGTGGTGCCATGTTCTTAATGACCATGTTTTTAATGACGGTGCATCGCCATAGCAAGCTTCACCAAAAACTCTTTCGCTTGGTGTAGAAAGAAAGGTTAGCTATGTTTGCCCTAGTTCCGCACCTGCCTTCAGTGCTCCCTGGGGCCCCGTTATGGAGAGGCTCGCTTCATTTATTTGTTGCTGGATTATTCCAGCTCCCCTAATGCTGATGCTGGGAATACTTTTGACCTCTGACCGGAGCCAAGAGTCTACTTGCCAAAGGTTTTTATTCTTGTGTGTAAGAAAATGAGGAGAGGAGGAGAAACAACTTATGAATACGTTTTGTGTGAATAAGTTACGTTAATAAAGAAAGTCCTATTTTTCTGCTGTCCTCAAAGCCTTTGAAAATTTTATATGTCAGGATGAAAAATCTGGGTCTTAGACTTGGCTTATCATAACTTTTTCCCTAAATGTTTGTAAATTACAAGGAGACATTATATATTGGATTTTGTTTTTCTCATTATTGAATAGGGGAGGTTTAGGCTAGTTGGTTTTTTACTAATAGCAAAGAATTTTATTTTTAGTTTGTCACATGCTAAATATGTACATGAATATATACCCAAGAATGCTACTTTTAATTTCAGTTTTCATGGGAATAATTTTTGATTCCTTGATGGGAATTCTACGCCCACATAAACCGCACACCTTTATCTAATATTTCCGCGTTGTGCCAACATTCTGCATTTGGTTCTTAGTGTGAGGCATTTGGTTTTCATGACCACATCTGCAACACTGAGTTACAGCCGGCCATTTTGGCCCCCTCCCTCCCAGCAGCCCGTGCTTCTAAAAACATCCTCCCCAGCTTGTGTCTGCACAGAAAATTCTGGAAGCATTCACATGAAGCTCATAATTGTGGCTGTCCTTGGGGGTCTTAGGTGGGACAAAGATTTCATTTCTTAATCTCAGGAGGGTGTTTTAGGGAGGTGTATTTGAAAGTTATTTGACCATCTGGCGGTTTTGTCTGTGTCTTAGCCGCGATGAAGATGAAATCCGGCCTGTGCAACAGCAGGACCTGCATCGAGCGATTGAGAAGATGAAGAAATCCAAGGACGCCGCATTTCAGAATGTTTTGACACATGTTTGTTTAGATTAAGAGTAAAGATCATTTGTACAGTTCAGTGTGATCTAGTTTGGTGCACTCTTATCATCAGTGGAAATAGAATGAAAACAGGAATGTCCTTCACGCCGTGAGAGAGTTAAATGTTCACGACACTGGTTTTATACTCTGACTCCTAAGTTATTGAGATGTAGTTGTTCTATAAGCGGTGTTACTACTCGTCAGAAATCATGAGGAGGAACAGTCTAATCCAGCCTGAGTGCGGGCTCGCGTCTGACCTCTGTCTCCGGACGCTGCGGCCTCAGAGCATCTAAGCTGGTCTTAAAGTAACGATTTGTCGAGTCATTCGTGGAAACAGGGATGTGGGTAAGTGCTGGTTTCTCGATACGTGAGTGAGTGAGTGAGTGAGTGGGTGCGTGCGTGTGTATTAAATGTATATATTCACACATTTTATATCGATACTCTGTAGATATGTTTGAATACGGAAACTTTTTTTTACCCCAACTACTGAATCAAAAAGTACCAAATAGTGTACAGCAGAACTGAGATTTCGGGTCGTGTGTAAAGGTACAGTGATTCAGCCATTTCCAGCTGTCACTTGTGTCCGCTTTCGTTTCAAGTTGAGCATTTCTCCGCAGTGGAATAGTCGGAGTCCGCCACGTCTCTGCTTCAGAAGGGGCTCCACTATTACGCTGGTCGGAAAATCCAACAAAAAGACTTGATCAGTGATCAGCATTGAGTGGTTGTCAGGCTTTTGGATGATCGACACGGATTTCAAGTCTTTCTGTAAGCACACTGAGCAGAGGCCTGTTTTCAATCGATACACGTGAACGTGGTTGGAGGAGCCTTTCCAAAGGGCTTTGAAAAACCACAGTGCCATGCAGCACACATCTGTGACTTCTCCTTCATTTGATGGAACGTAGTTCTGTTGTAGCCATGGTTTTGTACTGTTATTTTAAAGTTATGTTTTTTAATTATGGTCAAATATAATTTGGTCATCAGAAATGGAATGATAAGTTTAAAACAAGTAGCTGTTGCTAGCTGTGCTAAAAATACTCATTTTGTGACTTTGATTTTTAAAGTTTTCTTAGCATATTATAAATTGTGCCCTAGTTAGTACAGATACACACGTCAGAGTCCCCATATTGTATCCGTGGTCATTCGATGCTGTGTGCCCTCCATAGGAAACGTTTTTTTTTTGTCCAGAATTTCACTAACCAGAATTCTGTTATAGGCCCTTAAACACACCGCATGAGGAAAATGGCACAATATGGTCTTGAGGTGCCTTCTGTGAACCATCTGAAAGATTAAATTATGCTCCATATATTTTTGTTTTTATTGTATTTCTTTGAAACTCTTCAGTCTTCATTCGTGAGTCATTAGAGTAATTTATTTGATAGTAGGTCTCTCACTTGAACCTGTTGGGGAGTTTATTTGGTTGTGCAAGTAGCGGGCGGGTAGAGATTGCAGAAAGTACTCTGGACGACAAAAAGCAAGTTTCGAAAACTGTGAAGACGATTAAAAATTGACTGCAAAACACAAGATATCAAAAATAAAAAGTTTCGTCTCCCATTTTTAATAACTATATTATACGATTATTTTATAAACATACAATAAAGAGGTCCCTCTTTATTAATTTTTCTCCACTTGGTCTTCTTCCAAAGTTACAAATCTTCTGGGGGTTTTTTAGTTTATCAACTTGCATTTGGAGTGTTTTATCTTGCTGAGTTGCTTTCACACTTCAGTAGCATGCAATCTCAGGTCTTGTCGTTATTTTGCCTCAGGATGGATTTCAGTAATCATTTACTCTGATGGCAGACTGGTGTAAAAAAGAGGTGATCTATCTCTCATGTCCTTTCTTTTTATCTTAAATTCAGAGCATCCAGTAGTACAGTTACTAAGTTTATCATGGTTTTAATCACCACGTGAAGTTAGGTCCCGTCAGTCGTGACTCATCCGGGCATCTTGGGGCCTTACAGTAGTCGAGGAACCTTCTTTGTGTCATTTCGGAGAGCTTTTAGTGTCACAGAATCTGTGCTCGCTGTAGACGTGCATTTGACACAGGTCGCTGGGCTCCAGGTTCCCGGGTATTCCCTCGTGGGCGGCAGTTACGCACGCCGGACGTGGAGTTGGGCGGCTCCCTGTGGACGTCCAGGTGGCTAATCCAGGCTCCCTGTGAATTAACCCTCTGCCTGCGCGCTAGTCCCCTAACATCTCTGAGCCTCCGCTTCCACAAAATGGAGCTGCAGTGGCGCCCACCCACGGGGTGGTGTGAGGAGACGGTGCGTGTAAGGCGCTCAGCACCGGCCCCAGAGCAGTCCTCGCTCAAATGCGGGCCGTCACCGTATTCGTTTCTTACTTTTACACACTGACGTGCGTATCTGTTGGCAGGCTGAAGTTCGGAGCATTCTCTCTGCTTACTCCACCTGCAGAATCCCCAGGCCCGTACTCTAGGGACTGAGATAGAAATGATCACCTGTGTGATGCTTCTGACACCCTCGTCGTTGGAAGACGGCTGGTGAGTCTGGTGTGTCTCACACTCTTTCCAGGCCTTTCTGTGGAGAGTTCGGGAACTCCATATTGGAAGCAGCTCAGTATCTTCTTTATGATTTCCTTTGCTTCTACCTCTCAGCTCCCAAATGCAGGACAACCCAGAACCCACCATGCTGTCAAGAGCTGGGTGGGTTCATGGAAATATGCCACGTGGACCAGAATGACCTAACATCACTTAGCAGCTGTACCTTAAAGGTTTGGTGTTCCAGGAGGATGGCTCAAGCCTTGAGTAAGCGTTGAGTGCCTCCCTTGTTGATGGGGATTTTTTTTTTTTTTTTTTTTTTTTACCGGCATTGTGTTTGTAGACAAACATTATAACTTTCTTCTGGATAAAGAAACTAAAACAGATGATATTTATCTTTTAGCTTTTCTCAAGGTCAGAATATTGAATAGAATTCTGATATCCTGAGCATATATCCTGCCCTTGAAGCCATAGAATCGTTCCATGTAGAGCTGACAAATCTTCAGAGGGCCTTCATTATTAAATATGTTGTAGACTGAGCCGTGAAACAGTTCGCTAATCTTGTCAAAAGTGAAAGCTCTGTTTACACGTGTCGGCGGAAGTTACGCCCTACTCACCACTCCATGAAACTACCGAGAAGATGGACAGCACGGGTGCCAGATGTAAATGAGATCGGCCCTAAACACGATCACTTACTCATGTGAGTAAGAATAAAACGTCCTCAGTAACACTGGTGTAACTTCTAACACTGTCAGTACTAACAGCGCATAAGGTCTCATTACTAAAACACTCCACTGGGGGCGCCAGGGTGGCTCCATCAGTTAAGTGTCCAGCTCTTGATTTTGGCTCGGGTCATGATCTCACGGATTGTGGGCTCGAGCCCCGCGTCGGGCTCTGCACTCATAGCGCTTGGGATGCTCTCTCCCTCCCTCTGCACATGTTCCGTCTCTCTCTCAAAAAAGCATTTTATTCTAAATAGGACACTGGACTGGGAGTACATTTTTGTGATTGTCTAATATTTATAGTTCTCTGCTTAAGAATGCTTTTAGGTGTAAGTTGTTGGGCTTTGAAATACAGTCGCGGTGAATAATGTTCATGCTGGTGTGGAGTGTGTCATGAGAGTTTGTGAGTTTGTGAGTTTGTGAGTCATGATAGTTCAGTTCAAAACCAGAGCCAAAGCTCTAGTTAAGTAATTGCTGACATGCAAAACTTAGAACTGAGAATAGAACACTGTGTTGTGTTTGGAAGATGGATAGCTTCCAGAAATTCTAGGAATGACCGAGATACTCAAATGGGGGGTGGTGATATATCATCCAGTAAAACAAATTCCTGGGCGCCTGGGTGGCTCAGTCAGTTGAGCGTCCGACTCTTGACTTCAGCTCAGGTCATGATCCCAGGGTTGTAAGATTGAGCCCCTCGGCAGGCTCCGTGCTGAGCTCCGTGAAGAGCCTGCTTGGGGTTCTTGCTCTCTCTGTCTCTCTGTCTCTCTGTCTCTCTCTCTCAAAACATATCTTTGCAGACACATCTGAGCGAGACAGGCATTGTCTACTGGGCCATAGTCCTCGTCTTGTAAAGGGTACTGGTTAGGTAACCAGACAGCTGACCTATGCAGTGAAGAATTCACTTGAAAGGGTATGGGGGAGCTCAGGAGCTCAAAAGGAAGTAAAAAACTGGACTTAGGGAGCATTCGGCTCTTGATCTTGGCTCAGGTCACGATCTCATGGTTTGTAGGTTTGAGCAAGTCTAATCAAGAATCCTGCTTGGGATCCTCTCTCTGTCCCTCCCCCACACTCGCTCTCTCTCAAATGTAAAAAAAAAAAAAAAAGTGGACTTAGAGGACAGAAAGCTCCAGAAGGTTTTTTAACTGGAATTGTTCAAGAATCTTGCTTTTATTCCTCTGCTGGGTTAAATGAATCCTGTTTGTCTTTAAATTGCTCCATTCTTGAATCCCGGAAATGATTCAAAGTCCTGGAAGTAGGTGTGCAAACCCAAGTCAAAGTCCCTGTCGGCAGCCCTGGCGCTTTGAGAGAATGAGCCTCCAGGACCCCTGGCTTAAATGGCTTGAGGGCAAGGATCTGGGTGTACCACCTCCTCATGACTAAATGCAACAGATGGCAGGATTTCAACCAAAGAAAAGTGAGTACTGTGGACCAGGTGGCTGGACAAACACATGACAAGGACCAGCTTATCGCGTGATACCATAGGTACGAGCCAAACGGAGCTGATCCTGTAACCAGAGGGGGCCTGTTGAAGTGGGAGCCGCCAACACTGTGGTTGGAGTGCACTGTGCACTGTGTGGGCACAGCCTTGTGGGGACCGCGCGCTCTACTCGCCCCTGCTGCCAGAGTGCCGCCTGGCTTGTCCGGCGTGTTAGCTGGGTGATCTTTAACTTATTCCTGATTTTGTTCCAGATAACAGGTCTAAAAAAAAGAACACTGGAGACAGAAGGATAATGTTAGGTTTTGTTTTATTTCCAAGGAACGCAGACCTCTTCCTCTGTGGGCAGTGAGGGTGAAGGCCTGGTCATCCCGATCCCAGGGCCCGGGTACGCCGGGTCTGGGCTGTCACTTTCATAAGATGGGGTGGCTGCGCTTCGGCCACCCCTGCCCTCTCCTGCAGCAGCCTCTTGATCTTAGCGGTATTGGAGATGGGTTGGGTGGGAGGTGTGAGGTTCAGATGTTCGTGGCCCTGTGGACTCGGTTCTGACAGGGTCCTGGCGTCCAGCCACCATGAGGACGCGCAAGACTTGAGCTCCTCTTTCACCATTTGCTCTGCAAGATGCCGGGAAGGGGGATCATCTCGCCAGGCAGTTTATTTTTGAAGGTGATGTGTTTGTAGATTTCAGTCAGTGACGTGAGTCTTGGTTGAATTCTCATCCCTGCAGAGTCTCTCCATCTAAGGCAGGCCTGCTTTTCCATACACTGCATCCAGACTGTGGAGTCTCCTCCCCAGTGTAAGCACAAGCACCGAGGCGCCCCGCTCACCCCTGAGCGGCTTAGCTCTCTCCGGAAGGCAGTTGGCGAATAATCCTTGTAGCTACTGTTCTTTGCGAGCCTTGTAGAAAACCATTACTTTTATTTTGCCCGGCTTTTTTCTTGTTGCCCTGGGAATGAAGGTCTTTCACGCCCTCCTACATTCTAGCAGAATTCTAACTCATGTGAAGTTCATTTCCAACTTTATAGGTTTCAATCCCAACCGTGAAACTTTTATATGTGTAATATAATTATATATATATATATGTGTGTGTGCGTATGTGTATATATATAAATATATGTGTGTGTATGTATATGTATGTATGTGTGTGTGTGTGTGTATATATATATATATATATATATATATACACACACACACACACATATGGCAGTGTAGCCTTGGGCAAAATCTGTTTCCTTGAGCATCTGTCTCCTTATCTCTAAATAGGAATCCTAATGTATACCTCCTGGAATGGTTTTAAGAATCCTATGGAAATGCTTTGGAAGTTAGGAAATGAATATGTCCGCCGGTCATCGTGTGTTTAGGAAAGTCGTCTCCCATCTCCCACTTCCAGGCCTCTGTTTCCTTGTCTGCACGGTGATGGACGTGCTGAAATGGATGTCTCTACATCCGCATCCCAGCTCTCTAAGCCACACACTGTGGCAACGGTGGCCATGTTGGCAGACAGATGCAGGGCCCTCGGCAAGGCTGACCTGCCCATCAGGGCTCCGAAACGGGGCGGCCTGGTCAGCTACTGCAGGCTGTCAGCCTCGGTGAACACACTTGCTCTAACAGGCACGGATTACAAAATACGCCATTATGTAGGCGGGTTGGAGACACTTCTGTGTGCCTGGTGTTTGTGTGTACTAGACTTGTTTCCTTCCGGGACTCTGTTGGAGCTGTAGCTCTCTCTGTGGTTGTTTTATAGAATTCCTTTTCCCTTCTGAGGATAGGATGGGGGTTACAGCCTCTTTAGTGGTTCATGGAATCAATATCTTCCATAAATGCAGATTTTCCTTGGTGAAGACACATGAAAAAGCCAGTCTCTTAACAAGTTCACAATTCCAGGTTGATACTGGAGTTGTTTTCATGCAAGTAGCCCATCATTATTTCAACCTGGGCTGAGCTGAATTTTGCCTTTGAACTATTTATGGAAAGCGGGCTTGTGAAATAAATATAAATCAAGATTTTTCTTTCCACGTAAGCATGTACAATGCAGTACAGTTTGTAAGAACTGTCTCACATTGTTTTGTGAATGAAGTGCACGGCAGGTTTAAACCTCTGGGAAAAAACCCGGAACCAACCATATTTAAGAACTTTACCAAGTATTATGGATGTCAGCAATCATTAATACATATGAAATTAAAAGAGCTGTGTCCATCCGTTTGTGACTTATGTGTTTGAAAATGATAAAACTGCATTACTTTAAAAAACATTCCATAATTTAAGTATCTTACTCATGGAGACTGGCCTTCCCTGCAATTAATCCAAATTAAGAGGTCTACAGGAAAGGTAATAGGCTGGGGCGGGGTGGGAGGTACCTTGTTACAAGAGAGAAACCGTTGGTAAACTCACTGCCTCCCCTGAGGGTCCCCATAAGAAAGTAGGATTTGTATATTGTGGCTAATAAATCTCCAAACTCTAGCCAATGACCCATTTATATTTGGTAATATAAGTTCCATAATAATTTATTTTCATTAAAATAGTTTCCAACGTAAGCAGAAAAGCCAAGCTGTCCTCTGGCGTGTGTATTAGCCACCTGCTTGTATATGATTCTCAGCATTCGGTGAGTGGGCACTGAGTGGCCCGATAATGGTAAATATTCATCAAAGAACTAAGTGCTTCCGAGGGAGAAGAAAAATCCGTGGTTGTCAGTACCTGTGTATGTGGCTCATTCTTGACAGTTGATGCATTTTGGTAGTGAGGAAACTCTCAGATAATGGAACCTGTAGCAAAACCTCAGGCAAAAGCTGCATTGTTACTGTTGCATCCAAACTTCAGGCGTAAGAGCAGTTGGTGGTCTGGTGCCCATCTAATTTCTGATCAGCTAGTGTCCTACTGTCAGGGAATTCTGAAGATCAGTACCAGACCTGAAAGCCGTGTGACAGAAAGGAGGAGAACGAAGAAAAAACGAAATCCAACTTGGTGTTCTCAAGTAACCGAGATCTGTTTCTTTGTGCCAGGGAGGATGGGTTGGAAGGAAATCCTATCGCCTGAGTGTTGACGTACAGTAAAACCTTGGTTCACGAGCATAATTCGTTCCGGAAACATGCTTCTAATCCAAAGCATGTATATTGAAGCGAATTTCCCCATAAGAAATAATGAAAACTCAGAGGATTTGTTGCACAACCCAAAAACATTCATATAAAAATGATTACAATACTGTAATATAATGCAAAATAGTAAAGAAAATACAAAGAAAAATAACCTGTACTTACCTAGTTTTACCTTTGAAAACCTTCGTGGCTGGTATGAGGGAGACAGAAGAGAGGAGGGTTATTGTGTAGGACAGCTTTCACTATCACCAACGGAATCACTGCTATCTGTCGACTCAAAGGAATCTTTTTCTGCACGGGGCCATTGTATACGCTCACGTGGATGCTGACCACAGTGCAGAATTAATAAACTCTTGTCATAGACTGTATTTCATGTAACTGGCAATAAGGCAGCAGGGGAAACGGTCTGTATCTGTAGGCAGCCTGGCCTAGAATGAAGCAAACTATTCCTAAGCTCACTCTTGTCTGGAAAAGCAAAGGACTGTCCACAGGTGCTTTGAAGGGACAGAAAATACACCAGTGCCAGTTGTGGGCACCTTCCAACGTTCTGAAAAATCACTGATTTCTGCCAAACACTGTGGCCTGAGACCGAGCATCTGAACATGGGAGATGATCACCTACAATCCCAGAGAGAGAGAGAGAGAGAACTGGCTCAGTTGTGATCATGTGACGTTCGGTGTCACAAACTCCTCATATCACAAGACATTGCTCATTTGTAAAGGTAAAATTTATTAGAAATGTTTGCTCGTTGGGGCACCTGCGTGGCTCAGTTGGTTAAGCATAGGACTTCAGCTCAGGTCGTGATCTCCCAGTTCTTGGGTTTGAGCCTCACATCGGGCTCTGTGCTGACAGCTGAGAGCCCGGAGCCTTCTTCAGATCCTGTGTCTCCCTCTCTCTCTGCCCCTCCACCATTCATGCTCTGCCTCTCTCTCTCTCCGTCTCTCAAAAATAAGTAAACAGAAAAGAAGAAAAGGAAGGGAAAGAAAGAGAAAGAAGAAAAGGAAGGAAAGAGAGAAGAAAAAAGATGAAAAAAAGGAAGAAAGAAAAATGTTTGCTCGTCTTGCAGAACACTCAGAACAAGTTACTCACAATCCAAGGTTTTACTGTATTTGGAAGTTCTGCCATTATCTGACTGAATGACTTACATACGCCTTTCCAGGATTTTTTCCCCCTGCCCTGTACATTCTGGCGTCCTCCATGGGCACCTCTTGTATCTCCGTGTCCTTAACACATTTCCTGCCCTACTATGTGCTGCTAATTGCCACTAGGAACGAGTGATCAGGCTCTGGACAGGAAGAGGGAGGGACAAAGAGTGGCAGCCTCCAGCGGCTCTTACACCAGCGTTTACACCAGCGTTTACACCAGCGTTCTACGAAGTGAGGATCCGCAGCCAAATTTGCCCCCAGCCTTTGGGACAGAAGGGAGGCAGCCAGGGAGGGGAAAGCCCAAAGTACCAGGTGCTTGGAGGCCACTGAAAGCAGGGGTGGAAACAGGTGCCCTTTCTCGAGTGGCTCCCGTTGGAAAAGGTGCTGGAGTGGATGAGGTGAATACGAAGCAGCAAAAAGACCGCTCCCCACCCTGCTGGGGGGACTGCCTGCGGGCACTTGGAGAAAAGGAAGCAAGTTAGCAAGAAAAGGGTCAGATCCTCCTGCAGTGACATCCTGAGGGGAGTCCCTAAGCTACCAAGTCACCCCTGAACACATGAGGAGCCGTTCACACGTACAGCACGGTTTATAAAGCGACTCGAACAAGGAAAGACAGCCTAATTGCAGTGTAAGGGTTGCTGCTGTCCATCTCCAATTATGAAAGTCACACAGCTCTCAGCACTCATGGGGCCAACCCCCACTCAGCGTCACAGGCAGAAAAGACTCCGCTTCCATTCTGAGAACTTTATTAAAACAAAAACAAGCATTGCTTGTCCATGGAAACAGTCATTTGCACTATGGTGGTACTAAGAGCAGAAAAGCAATTTTAAATATATTTTTTAAAATCACAAAATGTATCAGTTAAGGCACTACATCCTCCCGTCTCATGTTTTCAATAAATACGCTGTTGTTTTAAAAAGGCAGCAATGAGTACCTCTGATGATTAAATCAATGCAGGCACTATTCTCGTAAAGGCAGTTACGTTTTGCTGTGGCCACTGTATGTGATTTATTCTCAAAAGAGCTTTCATTAGCGAAGATTAGCATTTAAAAAAACAACTGAGAATATGAAAAAAAAAAAAAATCACAGTTTTCTCTTTCCAGTTTTAAGTCTCTCCCAGAGAGACCCAAGTACACAAGGTACCGTTTCTTCATATATTCTTTGGCAACAAGGAATTATGCATAAAGTACAAAAGATCACCTCCCAAGAAGTAAAGCCATTGGAGGTTAGGTGTCGGCACAGCATAAGTCTTTGGAAAAGTATGTGGGGTTTTTTGGGCTTTTTGGCGTTTTGATTTTTTTTGCAGCCGTAAACTACAAAACTGGTGAGAAAACTTTGGACCTTCTGGCATCCAAGAAGTCTGCTTCGCGGGTGCCCTGGTGCAGGGAGCTTGGCCAAACCGACGGGCGTATGTGCAGTGCACACAGAGCACCAGACAGGGAATCAAGTGGCGGCGTGCCCATTCGGGCCCCCCGTCCTCCCAGTCCTTCCTAAATGATACCAGTGGTGATTTTTCTGGCAGCCTCAGCAGCTCACGGAGCATATGCTATGCATCGCCTAGTGTGGTCCTCTGTGAGACCACAGGGTTGGAGGCCACGTTTTCTGTGGTCTCTTCCCATCCCAGCAGCTGGCTAGTCTAATGGTGTGAACTGGTTTTCGTTGCAGCTGCAGCCGACAAGTGCCGCCTCACCCAGGACACAATGACCACAGCAAAGAGGAGGGAAATTAACCTGCCACAACAATGGCAGATGGTTGGAGCCTCGGGTGCAAATCTTTTGGTCAAAGCACACTCCACTCTCCAACTGAAAATCACCCTTTAACTGGACTTCGATTACTCACACAAGGGCGCTAAGACTTCTTTATGAGACAACGTAACTTTCTCGGCAGAACGAGGTTGCATAGATCCGAGATTAAATCCGCATTTTCACACATTTGGGGTCTCCAGGCAGGTGAGCACCTAAAAGTTTGGGCAGCGAGGTTGTACGAGGGGTGACATAGGGGCAAGGATCTTATGCGAGCCACCCCTCACTTAGGGTGAGGATTGTTTCCCCCGCCTTAGGTCAGTCGTACAGAAGAGGTTGCTCACCTGGTTTATTTTACTACCGTGACATTGGGCGAGTGCAGGTTGGCAAGACTTACGCCGGAAAACACGCTTTTACCTTCTGGTGAGGAAACTAGGCACACGGTCAAAGCATCAAGAAATCCAGGACCTGCCTAATCAGATGCAGAAGAGAATACAACTAATTTCATTCTGAAATCATAACAGCATTGCTGTCACTGCTAAGATGTGGTCTTCAGTGTGACTTTCTTTTATATATTATTGAAGTTGACTTTAAATTATAGACACAATTTTTAACCTTGTCATAAAACACGAAAAATCAGTCACTGAGAAGCAATCATATGCCAAGCATCTAATCACAAAAATAGAAAAGGGAATCCAAGAGCACTTCAAGAAGAAACTTCTGGAACCGGAGGGCAATTTAGTTGTTCTTCTCCAGGGACCGGTAATAATCCGTCAGGACTTTCCATGCTTTGGGGGCCATGAAGCCATCCGGGGGATTCTCCCCTTCCCGGGCCAGCTTCCTCATCCGGGTCCCTGAGATGAAGTCGAATTCGTTGTGCCTGTCACAGGACAGCAACACAGAACTCAGCGTGGGTGAGGCACATCGAACCTAAAGATGCCCGCGGTAGGTGAGGGGGTGTTTAGACCCTGTTTTTTTCTGTAAAATGCTGCACTTTCTGGAATGGGTGATTCACTAGGTCTTCAGTAAAGGAATGTGCACAAGAAAGGGCGACTGATAGCAGGTATGCATTCGACATTTCCCGTGTACCTGCTCTGTCTTCTGCTGCCCCGCCTGCGTCCGTGAGCTCTGAGCTCAGGGGAGACATGCTGAAAGCGAGCTATGGACGGACCCTCTACTGACATACCAGGCGGCCATGCTACGACTTTACGGGGACACACAATGTGTAAGACCGGTCTTGGCCTTCAAGGGACTCTCATTCCTGCTAGGAGAAGGTGGAGAAGCACTGGAGAGCTTGCATGGGGCCCAAGCTTTGCCGCCTCTTTCTGGTTGAGCAGATGTTGATGAACGCCTCCTCCTCTGGAAACCTACCTTGCTGGATCGTAGAAGTCCATGGCTTTTTTGGCTTTGTTGTAGGCAGCCACTCGGAATGGAATGATTTCCACAGAGGTCAGGCCGGGGGCCATGCTCAAGACCTTGCCCCCATGAGTGGGTTCATATAGGTCTTTCTTGGTCTCAGGGTGAGGCATTCCGGCAGGGTCCCGGCCCACGATGTAGAAGTTGGCCCCTGCAATCATCCGGGACCTACAGTGCCACTGGACCTAGGAGACATCACAGGAGGGAGATGCTGGTCACCACTGGCCAACTCTTGGGTCCCTGTTTACAGAGATGCCTTTATTCTGCTGTAAAAGTAATTCAGTGACAGGATCACCTAATAGGTGCAGAAGTCCATGGGGTATCTAAGACCCCAAGCTCTTCTTCATGCTTGTTTACATGAGGTAGGAGCTTTAGACCCGAGTCCCCCCTGCCTGACCCCCCAGCTTCCTGGAACCTGAGGTTATATTTCCTAATCGCTCTCTCTAAACAGGCAGGTGAGCCAGGAGAATGGGGACCTTACTGTTCTACAGAACCATGTGAATCTTACTTTCCAGACCCTCCCTATTCAGAATAAATCACAGTTTAAAGGAAATTACAAATTCCAACATCTTTGATTATCTGATTGCCAATAATGAGCTGATTATACACAGACATCGATTCTAGTTTGACACAAATATTGGGATTTCAAAATGAACTGCCCTCTCTAAAGCTCAGATAGAAATATGGAGGGTGGAGAAGAGAGCCAGAGACCAGGTACTTTGATCTGGTTGAAGAGAATTTACTAAACTCGGTTTGGGGCATTCCAAACAGTTGTGACCCTCGCAGTTCATCATACTTCCTGCAAACGTGTTCAAACCCGCTACAGTGGTGGTCCAGGAGGACAAAGAAAGTCTGTTTGACAGGCTCTCTGTGTTATGATCAAAGGGGACACTGAGCTTTTAGTGGGGCTTTCTAATGGAGCTCACAGGGCCTGTGTGGTGACTCAGTGACTAGACTTTGGAAATTGAATATTAGGTTCAATACAGTTTGCCCAATACCACCCCAGTTAAGCTGCATTCTCCTTATCTGCACACCAACCTCCGTGTTCTCAGAGGCAGTGCGTAACAGACTCGACTTGGTGTTTCTAGCATTTTTACAGAAATGAAATGGAAACCTAATGAAGTTGGATAAAGAAGAGAGACCAGGGGGCACCTGAGTGGCTCAGTTGGTTAAGCATCCAACTTCGGCTCAGGTCATGATCTCACGGTTTGGCGAGTTCGGGCCCCGTGTGGGACTCTGTACTGACAGCTCAGAGCCTGGAGCCTGCTTCGGATTCTGTCTCCCTCTCTCTCTGCCCCTCCCCCGCTCATTCTCATTCTCTCTCTCTCTCTCTCTCTCAAAAATAAAACATTTTAAAAAAATTAAAAAAAAAACAGACACAGCAGAAGACTCCAGAATCTGCTCATGAGGGAAAAGGATCCCAGAGACTCATTCACTCCTCTTAAGTCAAGTCTGAGCCCACATTTCTGAGGCCCACAGCCCAGCCTGGAGACAGCTCACCTCCGTGGGGCCGGCATACAACATCGGGGACGGGAAGATGGCCACGATGGTTGACTTGGGGTCCAGGACACCTTCCTCGAGCACAGCTGCGTGCTGCTTCATCCGCCAGTCCAAGGGCACATCGTCGTCCTTGGTCCAGCCACCCAGAGGGTGCAGCAGGAGCACGGGGTGCTTGTAACCCCGCTCCAGGAGTCGGCGGCGGGTGTCCTGCATCAGCAGAGCGTGGCCGTTGTGGACGGGGTTGCGCAGCTGGAAGGCAAACACCGCATCTGGGAAAGGAGAGGAGGAAGGCGAGGTGAAGGAAGTGCACGCTGTCACTCATCCGCAAGAACAAGAGGAAATGCAGGGGAGCTCCCCTCTGCTTGCAAGAATCGTTTAGTAAAGCCAGATAGAACTTTGATTTTAAAAGAAAGGAAACACAGCTATGTCTAAGGCACAGAGCATTTGCTATGCCCATCAGCTTTGAAAAATCAACAGGAGGGGCGCCTGGGTGGCTCAGTCGGTTGAGCGTCCGACTTTGGCTCAAGTCATGATCTCACAGTCCAGGAGTCTGAGCTCTGCGTCGGGCTCTGCGCTGACAGCTCAGAGCCTGGAGCCTGCTTCGGATTCGGTGTCTCCCTCTCTCTCTGCTCCTCCCCAACTCATGCTCTGTCTCTCTCTCTCTCAAAACTAAATACAACATTAAAAAAAACAAAACAAAACAGCATCCAGAGACTCCACCTGGGGCTTCAGGACTCTTACTCCAAAGGTGCCCACAGTGCCAGACCGCATCCACAGGGCGGGGACACACAGGCAGGAAGCCCTAGAGGGAGAGCCTGACTCGGAAATGAAGACATCTGTGGCCAGGGCCTTTGCAGCCAAGCACGGCTCAGACCAGAGCTGGTGCTGGTCAGTCCTCAGTTTACCCTTTGCTCCTGTCTCTCACGTCCCCAGCACAAGAACCATGACCAGCACCTTCTGGGGCCTGGGAAAAGTTTCAATAATCTAAAAACGTAAAAAAAATATTTCACCTTCAACTGTCAAAAAAAAAAAAAAAATCTCCAAAACTCCTCCACTTAATAATGGGCTCCTGGGGCATCTGGGTGGCTCAGTTGGTTGAACGTCTGACTCTTGATTTCAGCTCAGGTCACCATCTCACGGTTTGTGGGTTCGAGCCCTGCGTCAGGGCTCTGTGCTGACAGCTCGGAGCCTGCTTGGGACTCTCTCTCTCCCTCTCTCTCTCTCTCCCTCCCTGGCTCACTCTTTGTCTCAAAATAAATAAATGAAACTTAAAAAAAAAATAATGGACCCCCGAGAGGCTTAATTTTTCCTTCTAGTTATGAAAGAAATATCCATTATGGA
Source organism: Panthera onca (assembly GCF_046562875.1). Classification (NCBI taxonomy): domain Eukaryota; kingdom Metazoa; phylum Chordata; class Mammalia; order Carnivora; family Felidae; genus Panthera; species Panthera onca. The sequence continues at coordinate 81,586,263 of NC_138349.1, forward strand.
AAATTTGGGAAATACAGAAAAGCCCAAGATAGGATATAGAAACTACCTAAAATCCTATCATGATTTTTTTCTCTCTCTTTTTCAAAATACGTAAAATGAAAATCTTCCTGCCCATTGGTCCCTGTCCCCAAGAAGCAGCCGCTGTCACCTGCGGTTTGGCACATACTCTGCACAGACCTTGGCTTATATACAGTTATTTAACTTAAGAACAGTTATTTTATTTTGTTTTCCAGAACTCTGCTCTGCATGTTATTCTGCAGTTTGCGGTTTTGCTTAATAAATACAGCCGGGGTGTTTTTCTGTGTCCATGCATATCGTTAACGGGCTGCAACTATTCCAGTATATGGATATACGTCAACCTTATACGCTCATTCCAGTCTGTGTCAATACAAATGCTCATGGAGGCTTCCAGCTTTTGAAAACTATAAACATGCCGGGGCATCTGGGTGACTCAGTCGGTCAATTAAGCGTCAGACTCTTGGTGTTGGCTCCGCTCCTGATCTCAAAGTTTGTGAGTTCGAGCCCTGCATCAGGCTCTGCACCGAGCTTGGAGCCTGCTTGCGATTTTGTCCCTCCCTCCCTCTCTCTGCCCCTCCCCTGCTTGCTCGCTCTCTAGCTCTCTCTCTCTCTCTCAAACTTAAAACCATTAAAAAAAAATTTTTTTTAACTATAAACCTGCCGATTCCTGGTATCTTTAATTGTGTAACGGGAGGGTGGCGACGAGTGTTAACAGACGCACCCACTCGAGCCAGCCTACTCACCAGCATTCATTTCTTTACATTTCTGCTTGAGCTCCAGAGGTGTCAGGCGGTACTGGTCCAGCCCATCGTTCCACCTGATTCTCTCCAGCACCTGCAGGTCTCCACCAACCAGCCAATCCCCGCTCTCCATCACCATCTAGAACAGACCGTTAGCAAAGGTGTTGGAGATTAGATCAGCTTCTGTTTTACCTGGAAAAAAAAAAATGTTCTCCTTCCGAACCGATCTCAGGTTCCTGTTGAAGAACCACCTTCAGTTCTTAAGCATTTCTAGCGCAGCCTTGCTCAAACTATGTGGTCTCTCAACCCCTTTATGCTTTTCAGAATCACTGAGGACCCCCCAAAGAGCTTTTGTTTTTGTGGCTCTTGCCTATCGTATTTTCCGTATTAGAAATTAAAAGTGGGAAATTTTAAAAATATTTTTTAATTTGCTTAAGATTAATATAAACCTACTGTATAGTAATATAAATAACTTTATTTTTAGTTAAAAATAAATGTTTTCCAAGAAAGAAGAGAGAGAAATGCATTGCTTTACATGTTTGCAAATCTCTTTAATGTCTGACTTAATAGAAGGCAGTGAAGGGGGCCTTAGTGGCTCAGTTAAGCGTCTGGGTCTTGATTTTGGCTCAGTTCATGATCTCAACAGTTGTGAGTTCAAGCGTCTCATTGAGCTCCATGCTGAGTGTGGAGCCTGCTTGAGATTGTCTCTGCCTCTGTCTCTGCCTTTCCCTCCCTCCCTCACTCTCAAAGTTTAAAAAAAAAAGAAACTCTTGGTTCACTGAGTTTGTCAGTTTCTCAGATGTCGACATATTTCAGTTTAGGATGTAAAAAAAATTGATATTTGATATCAATATCAATATTAATATCTATATACTTGCCATTAATATCAATATTTGATATTTATTAACATCATCAATTTTTTAAGTGTTGGGAAGATGCCAGACCCACTGTGGCAAATAAAAGCTTTCCAGCATTTTTTCATTTGAAAGCTCAGTTTGAGATCATTGGCAACCAACACCCTCCATCGTTTTCCTTGAAGTGACACGTTCACTGTTTTGTTTTTGTTTTTGTTTTTAAATATCCGCCAAATAACCAAGTCTGAGTAGCCATAGTTTGTCAGTCATCTAAGCAAAAACCGCATTTCCTGGAAAAGTGGCTGGTTTTGCTCACGGCTCAGGTGCCCGAGTCTCTGACTGAGACAACCGTTGTGTATCCGTGGCGTGTGACAAAAGCACTTTCGTGTGCACTGCCCGTCTCCTGACACAAACTTTTTTTTTTAACGTTTTTTATCTTTGAGAGAGACAGAACGCAAGCAGGGGAGGGAGAGAGAGAGGGAGACACAGAATCCAAAGCAGGCTCCAGGCTCTGAGCTGTCAGCACAGAGCCCAACGCAGGACTCAAACTCATGAACCGTGAGATCATGACTTGAGCCTAAGTTGGATGCCTGGTGATAGACTATTAAAAGGACATGATCAAGTGTCCAGATTCTGTAATTGTTTTTACAGCTTCATCAAGAACATTCTTGGGATGCATGGGTGGCTCAGTCGGTTAAGCGTCGACTTCGGCTCAGGTCATGGTCTCACATTTCATGAGTTCGAGCCCCACATCGGGCTCTGACAGCTCGGAGCCTGAGCCTACTTCTGTGTCTTCCTCTCTCTTCTGCCCCGCCCCGTCTTGTGCTCTCTCTCTCTCAAAAATAAACATTAAAAAAAAGATAAAAGAACTTTCTCGACTGAGGCTGGCACTGCCTTGCCTGCAAGTGTGTGTGGTGAGGGGCACAACCACCCGAGTGCGGCCGGCTGTCCCTGTCCCGAGTCTGAGGAGCCGGCAATCTTATTCGCCACTGCTGTTGTACCTCAGTGCTGACGTCAGCACGGTGCAGATGGCAAATAATGTCTCAGGAGTATGAACAGTTTTGAGACTGGGGTTCTGGGGAAAGGTCTTGGGGACCCCCAGTGTTCTGTGAGCCACTCTCCGAGGACCACTGCCGGTACATTCCTAATACAACCTCATGTATCTTTAGACTGTTTTCAATAAGGACCCAGAATAGAGAAGCTGGGGGAAAAAAAAAAAATCAGGCAAGTTGTTTTCTACCAATTAATTAATTATTGCTAAGCACACTTACTAAGGAAACTCTCCAAAGGAGCATCTTTCTTAGTTATCTCTAATTTGGAAACAAAAGAAAATGTCCAAAGAGCAGCAGTATGTAGCCAAATCCACACCCAAGGCTAAGCACAGACTAATTAGCTAAAATCTTGTTTTTCTCAAATAATCTTTGAGAAGGGTGCCAAGGCCACTGGATGGTAAGAGAGCAGTCTCTGGCAAATGGTGCTGAGAAAACTGGATATCCACAGATAAAAGAATAGAGTTAGAGCCTTATTTTATACCCTGTAAAAACAATTAATTCAAAATGGATTAAAGTCCTAAATGTAAGATCTGAAACTCTAAAACTCCTAGAAGTGAACAGAGGAGAAGTTTCATGACCTTGGACATGGCAATGGTTTCTTGGATAGGACACCAAAAAGCACAGGCAACAAAACAAAAATAGACATGGGACTACTTGAAGCTTTAAAACTTGTGTGCCTCAAAGAACACAATCAACGGAGTGAAAAGGCAACCTAAGAATGGGAGAAAATATTTGCAAGTCATCTAATGGGGGCTAATGTTCCAAATATATTTTTAAAAAGTCCTACAACTCAACAACAAAAGATTAAATAATCTGCTTTTTTAAATGGGTGAAAGACTTGAATGGACATTTCTCCAGAGATGATCTACAGATGGCCAACGGGATAGGAAAAGGTGCTCAGCATCACTCCTCATCAGAAAAATGCAAGCCTGACCCCTGTTAGGATGACTACTGGCAAGAGCAGAAAATGTCAAGTGTTGGCAAGGATGTGGAGAAATCAGAATGTTTGTGCCCTGTGGGTGCGATTGTAAACTGGTGCAGCTGCTGTGGAAAACACTGTGGAATTTCTTCAAAAAATTAGAACATATAACTACCATACGATCCACCGATCCGACTTCTGGGCATATAGCCAAAAGAATGGAAAGCAAGATCTTGAAGAGATTTGCACGCCCGTGTTCATAAAAACACTATTCACAAAAGCCAAGAGGTAGAACCTGTCCAAGGACCCAACAACAGATGAATGGGTAAACCGTGACTTGCACATACAGACAACAGTATTATTTAGCCTTAAGAACGAAGAACAGGGGCGCCTGGGTGGCGCAGTCGGTTGGGCGTCCAACTTCAGCCAGGTCACGATCTCGCGGTCCGTGAGTTCGAGCCCCGCGTCAGGCTCTGGGCTGATGGCTCAGAGCCTGGAGCCTGTTTCCGATTCTGTGTCTCCCTCTCTCTCTGCCCCTCCCCCGTTCATGCTCTGTCTCTCTCTGTCCCAAAAATAAATAAATGTTGAAAAAAAAAAAAAAAAAAAAGAACGAAGAACAGCCTGTCCCAGGCTACAGCGTGAAGATATTACACTAAATGAAATAAAAGCACTCACAGAAAAGATTAATAATGTATCATCCCTCCTAGGAGAGGCATCTAAAACGAGTCAAATTCATAGAAACAGCAAATAGGAGGGCTTCTACCTGGGAGGGGGAGGGAAGTTGTTGTTTGATGGGTATAGATTTTCAGATTTGCCAAACAAACGTTCTGGCCCTTCCTTCCACAACAAAGTAAATAGACTTAACACTCCTGAATGGTACGCTCAAAAATGCTACAGATGGTAAATGTTAGGTTATATGCTTTGGGCATAGATAAATGGATAGATTAGGACCTGTTTTTTTACTCACTGAGGATTTCACTGCGGTTACTAGTAATACCCTCACTTGGCAAAGTCTCAGTTGAAAAGGTGACTTTGGGAAAGGGTGAGTGAGGGACAGGAAATGGAGACCTATAGGAAACACTCTGTGCACCGTGTCTCACACTATCAATGACCCCACTCTTCCCCTCTGTGGTTGTGCCCCTTTCTGTCAGGGCAAAGAAGCCTCGGGGCGGGGGGGGAGGGGGGGTGGCAGGCGCACTTGGTCTACATCTCCAAGGTCTAGGTCATGACCTGTGCACATGGGACTCCAGAATTCCCTGCGTAAGGAGCCTCGAGCTGGCTCCCAGGAGTCAGAGCGCTTCACCCCTCTGCCCCCGCCTGTCTTTCCAGGGTGGACCCTGCCAGGGCAGCACTGGTTCTGGAGACTGGCCAAGTGAAGGGAGTTTTCCAGGGGTGTGGGTGCAGCTTGGACACCCAGCCCAGGGCGCCCTCATGGTGTGGGACAAGGCCAAGCATAGAAGAGGAAGGAGGGTTCCTTGCAGGCCAGGAGTCAACTCTTCACACGGCACCGTGTTCTAGTGCAGAATCAAGAAGCATACCTTGGAATCTGACCTTCCGGGTTATTCTCAAGGCATAGCTGTCAGAGAAGAAGGATGGGACACATTGTTTCTGGCGGTTCGTGAGTTAGATATGTGACCTTCAGATGCAGTATGTTGGCCTTGCCCCGGGCCCCACAAATGTTAGGGGTGAGCCTGGCGTTGAGGAGCGGCCATAGGAACGAAAAGGAAGAACAAGCCAGTGTGGGATGGAGGGAGGAAAGGCCAGCGCTCCCCTCATGGGAGGGAAGACACCCTCGGGCCTGACAGGACACATGGGTGTCACCCATGTCACCCACTTGGTGACATCCAACTGGGTCATAAGGTGCACCTTAGACTCACACAGTGCTGTGTGTCAGTTATATCTCAATAAGGCTGGGGAGAGAAGAAAAACACGACCTTTGTTTTGTCATAAACCTAAATACGCCCCATATAATGCTGTGATGTGATCAGTTACAACCTACAACCTTGTTAAAGCAAGGGTCTCAGTTGCTGAGATGGACGTTATGGAAAGTCCAACTTCTCCATCAGTTAATGATCTCATAACCCTTCCACTGATCAAATTCCACGACTGCTCTCGTGCTGTCCAAGGACAATATGGCCACCTGTGATGACAGCTGAGGAGAGGGCTCAGGAGTAGCGAGATAAAGCTGATGGAAGACAAAGCGCTGAGCTGGAAGACGCCAAGGCACCCAGGGTGTGCATACCCCTGGTTCACATCCCCTGTTGTGGCTGGACGTTGGAGCTTATAATGATTTGCATTCCATCGGGGCTCAACATCTGGGAAACTGGGATACAGCCGTGGCTCTCAAAAGAGGGCGATTTTGCCCCTCCTGGTGACATTTGACAATATCTGAAGACAATTTTGATTGTCATGATGGGGGCAGGGAAGGGTGTGCTATTGGCATCTAATGCGCTGAGGCCAGAAACATGCTACTACATACCCAGCACGGCACGAGACAGTCCCCACAGCAAAGAATCACCCGGTCCCAACGTCAACAGTGCTGGCGTTGAGAAACTCTGGGTACAGAGGGTGATTTTCAAGGGTTTGGGTCCGTGGCCCCCTTTCTAAACTCGGTGCCGAGAAAAGTCACTTAATAAGATATTGTCAGATATCCTTACCTGTTCATTTACTTTCTCTTCATTGCCCGAGTCAGGCTACAGATAAAATTTTGAAAGACGTGAACACCCCAAATCCCTAGGAGTGCAGTAACTCATTCTGGACGCTAGGGGTCCACCCTATACCATTCTGCTGGTGAAGGCAACATGGAACCAACCTGGTTCACAAACCAGGCCTGTGTCTATCTGAAAAGCAGTGCTGACACTATGCTTTGGGCGTTTTTGAGACGGGGAGGGCGCAAAGGGCATCTCTCTCCCCAGGGTGGTCCAACGCGCCCCAGAACTGAGACTCCGCTACCAGGCTGGGAGGTTCAGTGGCTCTGCCCAATCGCCCAGCCCCCACCTGCTTCAAGCCTCCTGCCAAAAGCGGGCAAAGGAACGCAGCTGGAGTTTGCAGACCTGCGCACACGGAGAGCAGGGAGGAACGGGCTCGGGGGGAATCGAACAGGGTAGCGAAAGGGGAGCTGGGCCAGGCAACAGAAATGCAGAGAAGGAGAACAGGGTCCGGAGATCTGCGTCAAGAGGCAGAGACAACCCAGGCGGTGCACGTGGAGAGCATATATCCATTTCTGTGCTCTTCTGTCCACATCAGAGAGGCCTGGGGCCGCAAGGAAGTCAGAGGGGATGGAGGGAACGGGGCCTTCATGCCTCATTTGCAGACGGGAGAAGAGGCAGAGCTCAAGTGCACACAGCCGTCTCCCAGATGGCAGGACAGGGCACCCAGGACCCCCAGGACCCCTCCAAACCCACTGTTCCTGCCACTGCACCTGCTGTCCCGCATGGGCACTGCCTTCGGAGGGACCTATGCTCAGGCTCCGCGCGGTCAGCCCTTCCAGCGGCCCAGCCCTGGCACTGCTGGGGGCTGACCAAGAGGTGGCAGGAGACTAAGAAGTGACAAAACAGTGGGGCCGGTGGGGCAGGACAAGGGCAAGGTGAACGGCCCCACACGCGGTAGAACAGAGAAGTGAGCAAGTTCAAGTGATACATGGAAGGAGCATCGCCAGGACCCGATGGCGGAACGAAGCAGGGAGGAGAAAGAAGCAAGGCGGACGTCCAGGATTTGGATGTGGACCGCCGTTGGGGAGCAGGGCTGGGGAGGCGTTGGGCGTGTGGGTGTCGAGTGCTTGCGGGAAACCGCTCCAAAGAATTCTCTTAACGCCATGGTTCCCGACCTTCCCGGACTCACCCTGGCACCCAGACCCGGCCAAGTACACCAGGGTCTGTGAGGGTGGGAGCTTGTGAGGCTCCCCAGGGGATGCCGTGGACCTAACGGACCACATGCTGTATGTTGCAGACCTCGGGATGCAGACCCTCTCTCACTGCTACGCCTCATCGGGAAGCCGCGCCCCAAGCGGTTGGTTTCTACGTCCGTAAATGGGATTAATGATTCCTCGGAGCTTCACGAGAGTAATCACTGCGCAAAATAATCAGGGCATGGAAGCATGCTGGGAGCAGGCTGGGAGGCAGCAACACGGCTCCTCTGGGGTTTAGTTCCGCAACTTTCACCTGCTCTCGTGACCTCACCTGATGTCGTGTCACATGGTTCAGTGAGCAACTCGATGAGGGGGGGACTAGGGTGGAGGGTCAGGGCGGTGTCCGTGGGGAACTGAGGAAGCAGACCATTTCCGTGGTGGCCGACCATTCACACAAATATCACTCCCAGGGCCAAGTGCAAATACAAGGCCCACGGTTACTTTTGGAAGGGGTGACTTTTGCAAGTTTGGGGTTGAAAAGAAAAATAACACCTTTTAGCGTTACTGTAAATTTTGAGGTGCTAAAAACAAAGGTGCAACGAGAAGAGCCCCTTCCCCCCATAAATCCCATGTGTTGTGTGTCTGGTAAACACCGAGTGTAGAATCACCGTGAGTGGCTTCCTCTGTCTCGTTCTCCATGGCCCATTTCTCGCCATTAGCTCACTGGGAATGTTTACAGAGTCCCCCCTGATGTTCTAACAGAAGGGCCACTGACTGTATTACCAAGACCACAGGTCATGCCTGCTTCTAAGAAATTCTGAGCTCCGGGGCACCTGGGTGGTTCAGTTGATGAAGCATCTGGCTTCGGCTCAGGTCATAATCTCACAGTTCAGGAGTTCGAGCCCTGCACATCGATTTCCCCCCACCCCCCCCCAGTGCCCCTCCCCTGTGCTCACTTGCTCTCTGTCTCTCTCAAAATAAATAAATAAACTGAAAAAAAAGAAAAGAAAGAAATTCTGAACTCCAAGTGCCAACACATGTTGTGAGACAAAATGAAAAGAAATAATTGCTTAAGGGCTTCCTTAGGTTTTGGGGGAGGGGGGGTTTTGTTTGTTTGTTTTCTTTTAGCGCTTATCATGTAGATGTGGATGATAGGCCCAGAGATTTCTGAATCTGGAAATTTCTGAGGTAGGAGGATAAAAGGTCACTATTATTCATCCTTTAGGTCACTGACCGAAGATAACATCCCAACCCTGTGCAATTATGATCAGGAAATAAATGCACCACAGGCATGATCAAGGCCCAGGACACAATTCCTGAAATCACTCTCAGTCAGCGCCCAGCCATTTCAAGGACTGTCTGCCAGCCTCTTGGACCCTGTTCAGATGACTTTGAACTGGATGTGCGTTAAAATTAAAGATGCTTAATTTGCAGGACGGATCGTGTCCAATAAATGAAAAGCTGCCCATTAACCTCTTGTGTTCAGAGGCCGTCACGTCACCGGGGGCCTTGAAAGAGCCCTTCTCTTACCTTGCAACCTTTCACAACTAAAGGAAACAAAACAAAACAAACATTTGCCCGACCAGTACCAATAGGTTTGTTCAAACAGCCATTTTCTAGGGTCATGGAGTTGAGAGAGATTCTGGAGTTGAGTCTGGCCCCTCCTTTTATCAATGAAGAAACTGAGGCCCAGATCTTGTCTGATCACAAGGCTTCTTAGTGTCTCCTGGGCTTCAAACTGCTCTCTGTCCCCATGAATTTTCTGGAAGTCTGTTACTCCAGCCCCCTGGGGAAGCTGGTAAGTCGAATTACTAGTTTAAGGCTTTTTAAAATTTCAACCCTAATGCTCTGATCTTGGGTGAGGGTTGGCTTTTGCATTCAGTTTCACATACTTGTCTTTATGGGAAATGAACCACACCCAGTGATTCCATGGTATTTTCCATTCCTGCCCCTCCCCGACCCCCACCAAGTAGAGGTTGTGAAGGAATCTGAGGAAGATTAGCCTATTTTGCCTGTAGGCAGGATGGACTCAAGATGATCATAATCAGATGACCACATTTTTCAGTCTTAAAATAGCCACTGACAAAAACGCGCTATTTCCCTCTGGAAACTCTGCCGCTATATGTGCTGAGCTCTGTTCATTGAAAGGATGTCACTGACCCCCCTTCAGCTGGCCACAGAGCATGAACTTGGAGTCTCTTACCAGGGTTTGCTTGGACCCATTCTGCATGAAGGAATGCACTTCCCCGGTGAATGTTCAAGATGGAGAGCACCACAAGCCCTAGTTTGGGGCACCGCTGCGGCTCTGACTTTTGCCCTGTATTTGAGGTGCCAGGCTAAATGATACCCGGTCCAGTCGTTTCCCATTTAGCTGAGGGAGTCACCATCATGCGGGGATTCAGGGGATCGTTCAGAGCAGCCCTCAAACAGGAAGACATTTTCTGCCCCTTTCTAACAAGATCTCCCAAGGCAAAGCCTGTAAGTCCCACCTTAGGAATGCCTTCCTCCATCTACCCCGGTGTTGCTAAGTCCTTCGTGAAGGAATAAAAAGGAACGCTTTTCATCCAAAATCGAACGAGAACAAGAGAGCCCTTCCAGAGGTCTTGCAACTTACTTTGATGTGGGGGTGCTTTGCACACGCCGTCCCCCACACACGGGAACAACGCTCCTCCTTTCTGTGTTCGTAGAATTCGGGGTCTCGTAAGATGGCCACTCTCCGTCCATCGTAGGTCAGGACAAACTCACTGCGTCCCTCCAGCCGCGTCTTGTCATCCGCAGAGACAGGCAGCACGATGGGGATGCTCATGCTGATCACTCCATCTGTAGAAAGAGCCACAGGACGCGTGAATACGGGATCCAAGGTGTACCATCCTTGAAGGGCGATTCGAATGCGCACAACGTGCATTCAAACACTGCCTGAAGTGCACGGGCACGAAGACCTAAATCCCCCATGGCTGTGTTGGCCGCAGCAATTTCTCCAGGGGGTCTGACAAGAAGTCCTTGAGAGGCTTCTCAAAGCAAGAGACAGGCGCATCCGTGAAAAGTGGGCTGCGTTTCAAATCACGGAGGTGGCTTCAGTAAGTGACCTAATTTGGGGACTGAGGAGGGGACATCTCTCTTCTGAGTTCCCTTTTGAAAGCGTGGTGCTGACCTCAACATACCAAAGAGTTTTAAGGTCTTTAGAAATCCAATTACACAAAATAAAGGTTGGCCAAGCAAACCCAAACGCAAACCTCTAGTCTCTCTTGGAAATGAGTCCTGTAACAACATTGGCCAATCTCTTGTTCTCTGTTTAGGCTCTCATTGTGCTACCAACACACTGTATTGAAAAGAGAGAGAGAAAAAAGAGTCAGACCGTTAACACTAGCGGGTCAGAAGGACCAAGCCATCCACCTGCTCGTTTACTATGGTCCAGGCTCAGCGTCACCTTTAAATGCTATCGAAAAGATTGACCTGAGGACCAACATCCTCACCAGCCCAACTGCTACAGAGAACTACCAGTCGAAAAACAGAGAGAAGGGAAAACCATGCAGAGCTGGTTTCCTAAAACTCATGCATTTCCCATGGACAGCGAGCACCTCTCCCCCTGAGGCTAAGTATCCTACTTTACAAAGAAGTTAAGTCAGCTGGCATTCTGGTCTCTCCGTATACAACACAACAAACTGGAAGGTGTGGGAGGTGGTGTTCAGAGAATTTACATCTTCAGCTGTAACCATACCTCGCGACAGCTTGGCCTCAAAGGAAGAGGCAGGAAAACGACTTAAAAACTGATGTAGAAACTCTATGTGTCCATTCGGCTAGCCTGCAGTTCCCAGGTAGTCAGTCGAACATTATTCTAGATGTTTCTCTGAAGGTATTTTTAAGATGGGATGAACATGTAAGTCAGGGGACTTTGGGGAGAGCAGATTACCCTCCGTAAGGTGGTGGGCCTCAGAGAATCACTTGAGGGACCCAACAGAAACAGACGGACTTTCTAGGAAGAATAGGGAATTCTGCCCACAGACTGTGGGGCTGAATTACGTCTCCCCCGGGGTCTCTCGCCTGCCAGTCTACCCTGCAGATCTCAGACTTGCCAGGCTCTGCAACTACGAGAGCCAGTTCCTTAAAATCAATCTCTCCCTCTCTGTCTGTGACCCCCACCCCCCCCCCACCCGTCTCCTGTTTCTCTGGAGAACCCTGACTAATAAAGAAACCAAAAGGAGAGTCACAGGGGTTCCTTCTGTGTGGGGCCAGTAACCCCTCAGGGCACCATTACGTTACCACTCAGCTCAATAGTGGCAGTGAAGTCACTTTTTTTTTAATTATTTAAAAAAAATTTTTTTTAACGTTTATTCATTTTCTGAGAGACAGAGAGACAGAGTGTGAGCGGGGTTGGGGCAGAGAGAGAGAGGGAGACACAGAATCCGAAGCGGGCTCCAGGCTCCCAGCTGTCAGCACAGAGCCAGATGCTGGGCTTGAACCTACAAATCGTGAGATCATGACCTGAGCCGAAGTTGGACGCTTAACCAACCGAGCCACCCAGGAGCCCCCAATGAAGTCACTTTTAAAGTTGCCTTGCGTTTAACACATATTTTAAAGTGAATATGAAATCATTTGGGGTTTTTTAGCAGTACATTTTTAAATACTTCTAGACAAAATGGTTAAAAGATGTAGTCGTTTTTTAGTTTGGGGCTTCAAAGATTATAATCCGGCTTCCTGGAAACATCTCATTTCTTAATGAGGCCAGATAATATAAAAGAAACAACCCAGAGGAACCTGGGTGGCTCAGCCGGTTAAGCATCTGACTTCGGCTCAGGTCATGATCTCACGGTTCGTGGGTTCGAGCCCCACGTCGGGCTCTGTGCTGACAGCTTGGAGCCTGGAACCTGCCTTAGATTCTGTGTCTCCCCCTCTCTCTGTCCCTACCCTGCTTGTGCTCTGTCTCTGTCTCTCTCTCCCTCTCTCAAAGATTAATAAACATTTAAAAAAAAAAAAAAAAAGAAACAACCAGCTGTCTCCCCACTTCTATGGTGACGCCAAACATCCACCAACTACGTCTGCTGTACTTACAGGCAAGAAAATGGGGCACGCCATTGAGTGTACGACAGTGAAGAATTTTAGGAAGCTTTAGGAGGGCTTCCCAAGTTCAAGACTCAGAAGGGAACAAGAGCATGTGAATAAGGAAAGCATTCAACTCCATAGGAAACAAATGCAGTTATTTATGGACCTGAGGAAATACCCCCTCGATTCATGAAGTCTTTTAAACCTAACCTTCAAAACCCTGTGACCTGCCATGGGAGCCCTGGTAAACCACAAGCTGGACGCTTGCACAGGAAGTCAGGCGTTTTGTCGTTCAAATAACTCCTTAGTTTCAAAGTTCAGGCGTTCTCCCACTGACTGCCTGTGCCACTCATCTTCCCTGTGCTGTTTCCCCACTTGAGAGATGGGCTGACAAATACTACGTACATCGCTGGGTTGCCGAGAGTGGCCCTGTCGTCTAGCACTTCGCCAGTGGAGGGTGATGATGGAAGATGATTAATCCTACCGCTCAGTCGAGCTGAGAAAAGGGGAGAGAGGCTAACAGGAACCCCTTCAAGGCTGTCGATGATCTAACTAGATAGCATGCGTTCTGTGGATTACTGACCACACTGCTTATAGCGACTTGACCAAAATGAAGGAAAACCAAATGCAAAGCAAAAAAGCGAGCGGGAAGCCCGAGAGAGCCTAGGTCTGCCCACCACACCCTTGCAGTGCTGGCTTCGGGCAGTTATTCTAGGTTGAAATCCAAGGGCTCCAGCACTTTCCTGTGGCAATCACCTCCTTCGGTCCACTAGGTTCCTGCCCAAGGTAGTCTCTCAGCCACGTTCACGTTGGCCTTGACCTGGGGAAACGGCCCTTCCTGGCAGGTGGTCAAGATAAGAGAGCTAATCTTCGGGGAGTTAGGGAAAGAGGTCTGCTGAGAATTGAGGCCGCCCAAACTCATCCGCCTGCAGCAACAATCAGTATAAGCAGATTTACTGTGCTTTCTCTACGAGCGTTACCAACTGTTCTACTGCAGGAATTTATCCCACAAGGGCACTCTGTGCTGAAGCACCCTCCACGGTTTCACACGTTGACTCGGGCTGTCAGCCTTTTCCATCGTGTGCCGCTCGTCTGCCGAGACTGATCTTACAGTGATCTGATTTTAGTGTACGTGCTGCCGAAGCGAGCACTGATCTTACGGGGATCCATCTCGCTTTCGAAACGACTGCTGGGTTCGGAGTCCATGGCTAGTCCAACACATAACTCCGTGTTTCGTGAAACAAGGGCTGTTTCTACGCAAAAACGAAATCGCTTTTTATTGCTTAGCTGGGCTTTTTAAATAACAATGAGGAAAACAACGGTGATGAAAACAATGCCCAAGATAAATGGGATCTTCAGAATTTTACCTTTTCATTCTGGTAGAGTGCAGAACTTTACAGTCGTAACAAAGCTGTGTATTCATTCCCAGTTCTACAACTATCAATCATCATAGCTTGAAATTAAATTCATGCATAATCACACATCACAAACAAATGAAGTACAATTATCCACAATCCAACCAGGTGTGTCCATTTAAATTGCATCTAAAATTGATTTATCTTTCATCGATTAAAAATGTTTTACAAATGCAGTAGAGAAAGCATCTTGGATTTGCAAAACTGAGGAACAGCACTCAGAAGTAATTAGCATAAGGGATTATAAATTCTTTAAATCCCAGGGACAAAATGTGCAACAATAATTTAGAAACAAGTTTACTTTTGTCAGCCAAATACAACATTGTAGACAACAGCTGCATCTGATCCAGAAATTTCCTGTTATTTGGACTCCAATCAACAGAAGAATGCAGCATTATTCTCTTATAACTGGCTGGATCATGAACTGTTAGCAATTCCAACTGGTTCATTTGGATTTTTTTTTTAAATTATGTTCTTAACCATTTATAATTAATATAAATATCTAATTATAATAATTGAACTACTTGGAAAGTTAAAGTACATACCAGGAAGGACCATGCCTAGAGAAATACAAACACAATTAAGAAACATGTTTTCAGCTCTCCACCAAGATAATCTTAAAGCAACAATGTCAAAGAACAAATTCCTAATACACAACGTCACACATACAACAGATAAATGCACTGAGCCTTTTGCTTCTGCTCTAAAGAGTATTATGACCGCAAAAAGCTGGTGACAGCAGAATTTGTACTGAAATGTCGTTCAGTGCAATCCACAAGCAATACTTAGATGATTATCTGTTTTAAAATAATTACAGCATATGTCAGAGGCACCTCCTACTTCAGCAAAAAGTTGTCTCTTACAAATATGTGATGTTGTATAACTACTACCAAATGGCTCCAAACCAGGTATTGGTAGGCGTAGTAGCAAACTGTTCTAGAATGTCCTGGAATCCCAGATATTTAAAGCACACACAAGTATGCCTAGTAGAACAAGTACAAAAACTAGAACCAAGATAACTTGGATTTCAATCCGGGCTTCGAGTTATTTAATCTTTCCAATACTTATTTCCTCATAGGAGCAAAATATCTTCACAGTGGTGTTATCCAGATTAAATGTGATATCCTGTGTTAAACACCGGGGTCGGAACACATTAGGTGCTAAATAAATGCTGGGGGGATATATGGAAAGCCCTCAAGCCCTGTCTTGGCAAGTCAGGGCTACATAAGACGTCATCAAACGGTCAAGACTCACAAGGCCACCATGTTGTGACCCTCCTCAAATGCCACCAGTCAAGAACTTGACAAGCTTGAGGTGCCATTTTAAAAAATTCAGATGAGACATTTATGCCCTGAGGATCTGTAACAACCTCAAAACTCTGTATCTAGTGAAAAATAAAGTGGTATAATCAATGGACATGAAAGTAGATCCTTGAGTAATATAAGGAGTAACTCATGTTATGCAATCATCACAAACACTTAAAAAAAAATTTTTTTTTTTTTTTTGCTTTTGGACTGAGTAGGCTGAGGTTTCTGTTTGTTTTGTTTTGCTTTGTAATTTAAGGAGAAATGTGAACCTTCGAGAAAATTAAAATGAACAAAATAGGGGCACCTGGATGGCTGAGTCAGTTGAACATTCGACTTCGGCTCAGGTCATGATCTCATGGCTCATGAGTTCAAGCCCCATGTCGGGCTCTGTGCTATCAGCACAGAGCCTGGAGCCTAATTCAGATTCTGTGTTTCCCTCTCTCTGCCCCTCCCCTGCTCACACTCTGTCTCTCTCTCAAAAATAAAACAAACATTAAAAAAATTTTTTAAAAATACTTCTGGGAGACATGGTCCGAATAAAAAGAAAATACTGCCTGCAGATTATAAGTGATCAAGAAATATACAGTTGTTTGATGGCCAAAGTTGGAGACTACGTGTCTGTGGCCACAGAAATTTCAAATGGTCAGTGGTGGTCACTCAGACTTTCGTGGACTGATTAAAACGATGTCCCTATGAATGATATCGTGTTCGACCTTCTGATATACATATCCATCACTGTTTGGAATGTAACTGTGTCTACACAGTCCAAAAGCCGTCAGAGGCCAACCCCTCCCATGAGACCGTCACGGATGTGGCACAGAACAGGGTTGCAAGCCATTTCCTCCCGACCCCCTCCGGGCTGCCGTCCAACGGGGAGGGAGGCCAAGCCCACCCATTCTGTTGCATAGACTGCCTCAGATTTCACTGAAATTAACACATTATTTGGCTTAAAGAAGAACAGGCTTGGCAACCACTGATATGGGACGGGGTGGGGGGGAAGAACCCACTGTTCTAGGGTTCGGAAACTGGGCTGTATATCTGTCCTCGCAAGCTCACATCTGTCTTCACTACCACTCGACCTCCAGCAGCTAGAACAAACCTCAACTTGGCACAGGAGGACACTCCGTAAATATTTACTGGCTAACCGACGAACACCTTATCTGTGCTGCTTCCAAACTGATGTAACTATGGCCACAGAGTCTCTTCAAGATTTCAGGGTCTTTTCATTGTATGCAGTGGGGGTCTGTTCATATATGGAACATTTGCTCGTGGACCGGTCGTTCCTTAAACTTTCAGCATCCCAACATGGTAGGTACGGTTATTAGCATCCACATATGAGGGAGCTGGGGCCAAAGAGGTAACTAATTTGCCCCAGGTTCCCAGCAAATCACTAGCCTATGAACGCAGTGTGGATCCAAAGCTCGCACTCTTCCCACTGTGATGTCCCGCCTCTATTTCCCTGGTGTCTGTTTTTATTAATCAGTTTACATAGGAGTCGAGGAGGCTTCTCGGGTGGGGGGCACTTTTGAATCGTAACTACAATTGGGGTTGCAGACCCGTGTCCAGTGGGACTGTGGTTGACTCCGGGGTAGACGGTAGAGCCAGCAGAAAATCCCCACGGGGACGGGGGGGCGGGGGGTGGAAGGAGTCTTGCCAAGAGTCCCAGAAACAGGCCCTACAGGTGGGAAGGGGTAAGGGTCAAGAAGCAGCATGGCATGTGATCCGGACTCCTGCTGACTGGCAACCAGAGGACCATAAAGGCATGTGTACTCATCCCAAGAGGTTTCACCCAACTCTCTAACACCCTGGGACTCAAGCAGTGCACTGGAGAGTCCTTGACTGAGGGCAGCCCGGAGGAAGGGAACATTTTCCTTCCCACTCGAGAGAGTCTGTGCCCTGTGGGCACAGAGGCTTTAGTGGCTGGAGTGAGCTGGTGGGACCCGTACCTCTGTGGGTGCGACAACCACACGGATCCACGTGGCTGTGGCCTGACTCGTGACCATACGAAACACACCCTGGAGAACTCCCGCAGATGCTTGCTTGTGGGTTTGGGGGGAGGACTGGGGTTTCTGCGGCAGCAGGTAGGAATCGGGAGCTCGTGGGACCCCAGTATCGATGGCAAAGTGGCCTCACTCATGTCTCCGTACTGGTAGGCTTTGGGGGTGGGGGGGGGGGGGGACACGTGACGGCATGAGCAGGGAGGGCCGCGGTAAGGGCTTCATCTACCTCATGGTGGTGAGGACCGAATAAGGAGAAAATCGAGGTGTTTGACCAATTGAAGAACACCATAAACTGACATTGAAATGGTGTGTGAAGGAGGGAGCGAGCTGTGCCTAAGTTCTCCAGATGGATTATTACAGCATTCGCTGTTCATCTTGTTGGACCACAGACTCCTTTAAGAATCTACCAAAAGCTAGGAACTCTCAACCCAGGGAAATGCCCCTTCCGCCCCCCCCTTAAACCACAAATGATTGGGGCCTATCCTAGGATGGTTTCTGTGCCCCCCACGATGAAGTCCTAGACCCCGGGGTGAAGGACCCCGAATTTCCACCAACGCTGACTTCTGCACCTGCGCCCACCGCCCTTGTATTTTTCTTTCCGGAACAAGTACCTGTCAAAAGGTGACAGCGC
This sequence comes from Panthera onca, assembly GCF_046562875.1. Classification (NCBI taxonomy): domain Eukaryota; kingdom Metazoa; phylum Chordata; class Mammalia; order Carnivora; family Felidae; genus Panthera; species Panthera onca. The sequence goes on from NC_138349.1 coordinate 81,604,086, forward strand.
CGTGTCTGGAATTAAGCCCTCACTTACACTGCGGTTTGCCAGTCTCCGAGCCACAACGGGGGTCGGGGTGCTTGCGGTCAACCTCTTCTCGTCCGCGTTTGGCTGCTGGGCCCCGTGACGTTTACTTGACACGGCCTGTGTTCGGCATGTGTCGCAATTAAGACATCGAGGTAAACGTCAGACGTCCTGGCCTTCTAACTTCTATCGGAAAGGACGCCAGGAGAACAGCCTGGTATGAAATCGCTCTGGGCCAGAAGTCGGGAGATTCTGGTCTCTGGTCTCTGGTCCTGGACGAGGGGCATGAACTCGAGCAAAGCACTTTGCCCGAGATACGCTTCCTCATCTGCCAAGGGGGCGAGCATCGTTGCCCGTCTTCCAGGACTTTCATGAAGATCAAGTTAAATAAGGCCCGAGAGTATGCCCTGGAGACGGGGAAAGCCTACAGACGCACGTTACTATTGTTGTTGTAAAGGCAGGCTACAAGGAGAGCAATCGTTATTTGGGAATGTTACCGTATCTGAGGAATGAAGGTCTCGGGCGATGGCACTTTCTCAGGCCCAACAGGGGAATAAGAGGGGAGGGTCTACTTTGACCAGAGCCTTCTCGGAGTTCTGATTCTGCCTTTCTGCCCCATTCCCTAGGCAGAGTCACACGCTCAGAACGTCAGCATCGTTTGTCAAGAAAGAACATCTGATTTGATGTTTCTTCCGAAAAGGTCTGGGAGCCCTGCTTAGTGTTACAAATCCCGGGGGACTTTCCCAGCCCCTCCCACTTAGCAGCCATTCCTGGGGGGGGGGTGGGGGGGGGGGCGGAGAGTCTTGAAACAGACAAGTTCCATTTGACAAGTACAGGCAGTTCTGGGAAGGAAATGATCACGGAAGGGGCCGGAAGTTTTCTGAATAACACGTGCTTCCGACCTGGACCAGTCAGTTCTCTAAAGTCATTCAGCCTGTGCCCAGAAGGCTGACTTAATGCTCCCTGTGAGGGTTAGGAGGAAGCCACTGCGTTGATCTCGTGGAAGGGCATGAACAGTGACACTTTCATCCACCGAGGAATGCAGCTGCTGCGATAACATGTGACCCGGCAGTCCGGGGGCTGAGGGGCACCCTGCACATCAGGACCCTGGGCTAGCTTCTCCCTGGCTGCCCCAGGGGGGTCCCAGCGGCCGGCAACGGTGCTCCCGACTCGATTCTAAACACCAGCACAAGCGCGGTGAAACACTTCACCTTCTCTCGGCTTTGCGTGCAAGTAAAACCTTCCTTTTTCAGGCCCTTAGATTCAAATAATCACTAATCCCTCAAGGATCATGAAAAAAGTCCTAAAAATGGAATTTACGCATGATAGAATTAGACCCACCATACATGATCTAAATGTTTCTCCACGGTTAAGATGTGCGACCCGAGAATTAACACTAAGAATGAACGTTCCTTGATCCTGTGAAGATTTCCGAGAAAGATTTTTTTCCTATAACAACGAAGAGTGAGAAACAAACAGGGAGAGCCCGTACCATCCAGCAGGGTGTCAAAGTGAACAGCCTGTAGGTATTCCTTCTCTCGCATGAACCCTTTGAGGGGAGTGGCCCAGCCTTCGCTCAAAACTTGGACCCACTGCAGATCCAGCTGCAAAACACAAGAAACAGGTGAACATTTCCAGAAGCTCGTTTCTCAGCCATCTGGCCCCGGGGCAAGCCCTTTCTTACTCAGCTGTCAGGAGAAAAAGGCAAAAGTTTTTCTGTTTTCAGTCTTCCCACTTTTATGCTGACCCATGATCCAGGGGTCAGATTAAGTTTGAGTCTAAAACTTTCCTACTGGAGTGTAGGGAAAAGATTTCAAATGGAGGCGACCTCTTTGACCGCCTCAGGCTGCAGATTTCCCGAGGGTGTGCAGCTGTGTGAACATTCACCGTTCAATCTCTTTTCCTTTTTTCCTACAGAAAATTCTGGTATGGCCACACGCTTTCACCACATGTACTAGTTAGTCGACTGAAATTGCCAAATCATTGACTCTAAAAGTCCCAAATTCTTAGCGTGATACTGAGAGCCCTGCAAGCCCTGGCCCCTTGGGCTCATGGAGAAACCTTACTCATCCTTTAAAACCCTAATCATGCGTCATTGCTCGGATGCCCTTTCCTGCCGACCCTAGGGCCAAAAAATTAATTATTAGGTTATTTGAAGCTCTGCTGTACCCTGCGGCCCATGTTGTTACTGAAACTATCATTCCACACCGCAATTATAATTACGTACAGCAATACATAATAACATTTTTCTGGAGCGCTGGAGGCCTCAGAATTTATTTTGTGGGGCCAGGGGGTTCTGCTTATAAATTTTTCACGACTTCATAGAGAACAAGTGAGCGGAAACAGGTTCCCAACTTACTGTGCCTCTTTCAAAACCGTCCGGGGTTTTCAAGGATAACAAAAAGGTACCAGTGAAGATGTGATCGCCTGCTATGGACCGACTGGTACTGACCCATAGGAAGGCAGATGCGTGTAGTACAGTTTGCCGAGGTTGTATTTCCCTGTGCCGGGCAGTAAATTCAATGTGACTGAAGCAGTCTACACCCTCCACTGAGGCTGGACTCTGCCTCGTTAGGAAAAAGTAGGATTTGCAGAGTAGAAAAAGATTCCTGTGACTTTAGATCACGGGGTGACTGGTTTTCTCCAAATTCCTTCTCGACTGCCCCAAAGAACACTGGCATTCTGAAAAAACTATTTTCTCAGCAGTTGCCAACCAATCAATACTGCCCGATGCCTGTACTTTTGCATAACTGAAGATACAACAACACTCATGTCACGCTGCCCTGTGCATACCAGAAGCTACGTTCCCTGTCTGTGGCATCGACCAGGGCCCTGGGGCAGTTCTTCATGGGAAATTTTTTTTTTTAATCTCTTGAAGAAGAGGTTTTAAAAAAAAAAATGAAGTGTTTTTCTTTATGGACATTGTACCTCCCTCACCCATACCTTCCTTATTATTAAAAAAAATTTTAATGTTTATTTTTGAGAAGAGACAGAGAAGAGAGAGAAACAGAGCATGAGTGGGGGAGGGGGAGAAAGCGAGGGAGACACAGAATCCGAAGCGGGCTCCAGGCTCCCAGCTGTCAGCACCGAGCCCGATGTGGGGCTTGAACCCACAAACCATGAGATCACGACCTGAGTCAAAGTACAAACCATGAGATCATGACCTCATGATCAAAGTTGGATGCTTAACCAACTGAGCCACCTGGGTGCCCCTATTTTTTTTAAATATTTATTTTCTGAGAGAGAGATAGACAGAGACAGAGCATCAACCAGGGAAGGGCAGAGCGAGAGAGGGAGACACAGAATCCGAAGCGGGCTCCAGGCTCCCAGCTGTCAGCACAGAGACCGACGCGGGGCTCGAACTCACGAACCATGAGATCATGACCTGGGCCGAAGTCGGATGCTTAACCGACTGAGCCACCCAGGCGCCCCCATTCCGTCCTCATTATTAAGAGTGATTGTAAATGGACTATAACGACGGCCATTACGCCTGGTTCTGCTGCGGTCAGTCTGCACTGTCTGTCTTACCTTGGTAATTGCTAACGAAGGGAGAGCTTCAGCCTCAGCTCGGACTTGGTCGAGTTTGTTCTCTGGCACAAAGAGTTCGTGGATGCCTTTCATTATAGTGTGGGGTACGATGTTCTGCAATGAAGCGGAATTGGTAACAATTTGAAATGAAAACGGTAAGAAGGATGCCTTGGTAAATAAATGATCTTCTGTGATTTGGTTCAACTTCAGAAAAAAAGAGAAAGAAGGAAAGACGGCCGGGCCACCCACCTGCTCCTGCAGGAGCTCCACCACCTGCTGGACACAGTCACTCACTGGAGACAAGTTGGTTTTGAGCACAAGCTCGGGAGTTTCGGGTTTCTCGTAATCGGAATCAATACCTGTGAACCCTGCCGGGCACGAGGGTGAAGATCACATCAGCACCAACAGAACAGTCTTTTTAAACAACAAGGCATAACATGGGTCAGAATCATGCGTTAAGCTGAGGATTTAGATTCTAACAGAGAAGGTCATCGGCCACCCTTGACCTTTAGCCAAGGATAAGATATGTATGCATGCACACACACACACACACACACACACACACACACACACACACAGCTGTATTTTCCACATAGAAAGCCCCAAATTATCAACAAAATTTGGGGAGGTCCAAGCCCTCTGGAGCTGATTAGAATCTAAAAGGAAGACAAGCAGAAGAGAAAAGTCTAAAGCCATCCCCTCTAGACACACACTCATGTGCACAAACCCATTTCAGTTCCGTGAACTTTACTACTCACGACCGAGGTGATAGTTCTTGGAAAATACAAGCCCACCTTTTAATTAGCCCGGGGACATCGTGAATATATTGTGCTTTGGGGGCGCCTGGGTGGCTGAGTCGGTTAAGTGTCCGACTTCGGCTCAGGCCATGATCTCACGGGTCATGGGTTCAAGCCCCGCGTCGGGCTCTGTGCCAACAGCTCGGGGCCTGGAGCCCGCTTCGGATTCTGTGTCCCCCTCGCTTTCTGCCCCTCCCCCGCTCACGCTCTCTCTCTCTCTCTCTCTCTCTCTCTCTCTCTCTCTCAAAAATAACATTAAAAAAACAATTTTTTAACATACTGTGGTTTGACAAAAAGTTGGGTGTGCTAATGCAATTTTGGAAAATGGGTTTTGAAACCTCAGACGGGTTTGTGGGGACAGACTGCCAAGGCTCAGCGGCAGAAGTAACTTACGCACGGGCCACAGCGCTGGCTCCCCTACCTTTGATCTCGCCAGCTCGGGCCCGCTTGTAGAGACCTTTGACATCTCTACTTTCGCAGATGTTTAGAGGCGCGTCAACAAATATTTCAAAGAACGGCAGTCCTGCCGATTCGTGGATCTTGCGGGCGTTCTCACGGTCCTGGAGAAAACACATTGGAGAGGGTAAGCAGAGCTTTGGCCATGGAAAGCTCCCTCACAAAACGGTGTGGGCTCTGGCACTTGATAGTTGTTGGGGTTTTTTTGAGGTTTTTTTTTTTAAGTTTGTTTATTTATTTTGAGAGAGACAGAGGTAGCACGAGGGGAGGAGGGGCAGAGAGAGAGAGGGAGACAGAGGATCCCAAGCAGGCTCCGAGCTGTCAGTGCAGAGCCCGATGCGGGGCCCCGACCCACAGACCGCAAGATCGTGACCTGAACCGAAGTCGGGCGCTTAACGGACTGAGCCACCCAGGCCCCCACTGAACTGCCCGTTTTCTTCAGCAAACCATAAGCATTCGGACTTTTTGGAGAAATGAGATTAGAGAGGCTTTGACTTTTTTTGTTTAACTTTTTCTTCCTTTCAACTGCAGCCAGATGTCCCTCACGGTGCTGAGTGCGGAAGGGTTTATGTCAGCCGGTGGCCCGGCATCTGGAAATGAAGGAACTCTCTTTACATAACTAATATGAAACAGGAAATGGGGGAGCAAGAGAAGAAAGAGTGGGGGAAATTGAAAAGACAACATTCGCTGGTGCCCTCCCCTCCACCTGACTCCTCTCTCCGGAGGTTCAGAAGCACTGGCATGGCATCGGGGGCGGGGGGGGGGGGGGGGGGGGGGAGCTGGGGGGATGGGACGGGGCGGGGGGCGGGGGGGGAAGGGCCACATCATCTTACCTTCGTGAACGGAGAAATGAAGCTGGTAATACAGACCAGACCAGCGTCAGCGAACAGCTTGGCCACCTCGGCGATTCGGCGGATGTTTTCCTCTCTGTCCCCGGGAGAGAATCCGAGGTTTTTGTTCAGGCCGTGACGGACATTGTCCCCATCGAGGGAGTAGCACGGGATGCCGTGGGATACAAGGTACTCTTCCAGAGCAAAACTTATTGTCGTTTTTCCAGCACCGGAGAGACCTGTTCATTTCAACCAGTTGATCTCAAATCAATACCACAAAAATCGAGGAAAAAAGCACAGTTTGCTACGAGTCAAGTATTTGCACTTCCTTGTTGAAATAGCCGGCTGTTCCGTGTTAGAATTACAGCATTTCATAGCAAGTGGGGTTCCTAAGTTGGGGGGCCCGGGGGGGTTACACGTGGTTCTTGGTGTGTCCTATTCTGCCTGAAGGGTATTTGCAAGATCAGAACACTGTGCGTGCAAATCCAGATCCTGGCTTCTCTTGAGAAAAAAAAAAAAAAAGAATCAGAATATCTCGCGGCCCCTCCCGACAGGAATCACCTGGGGTGGAGGGGACAGCCAGTCACGGAGAGCGGGAGGCCCACCTCTCCCGCGGAGGCTGATAACCATTTTGGACGACAGACCCCTCTGGCTTCAAGATGTTTTCCAGAACGACTCTCGAAACAGGAAGACAGTCCTGAGCCAGGAGACCGATGCACGGTCAGGTGCCTGGAGTCTTCACGCGAGAACTGAGTTGCCACGTGCCTCTTCCCCCGGTTTCGAGGCACAATGACAGAGACGCCACACTTTATAGTTTCTCTATGAGGGAAGTCGTGAGGAGAAAGACAAAGCTGACTGCCCAAAATTACTTAAGAGCTCACAACCTCAACTGCCCTGGAAATGTAGCAGTCCGAAACTCCAGTTGTCCTAAAGATCTCTAAATCCGAAAATGCAGCATAGCACCAAGCCACGGTCGGGCAGCCAGCCGGGTGTGGGAGAGGAAAAGTTACGGGGGGAGAAAAGAAGGACAAGGGCTTAACACAAAGAAGATGGCAGGGGGAAGGAGAGAAAGGACAAAAAAAAGTAAGAGAAAAGCAGGGGTCAAAGACAGAGAGGAATAAAGACTTGGAAAGAGGGGCGCCTGGCTGGCTCAGGCAGAGGGACATGTGACTCTTGATCTCAGGGTCGTGAGTTCAAGCCCCACGTTGGGTATAGAGATTACTAAAAAAAATAAGCTTAAAAAAAAAAAAGACTGGGAAAGAAAGGTGATATACAAAAGTAAACAATCAGTTTCTGAGGTTTAGTTATGTTTTCCAATCAGGCCCTTGGCCTTCACGGAGAATCAGGAGTAGAAATGGCTCCATGAGGAAGGCACCAGCATCTTCGTAAATCACTGTTGAAGGCACTATTATATTAGTGTGTGACTCAGTTTCATTCGAATAGGGACACAGGTGATAAATTCCTCTTAGAAGTGTGTCTGGTGTGGGGTAGGAGAAGCAGGACTCCCGAATCTCTGGCATGTTCTCTCACGTCGGAAAAGGAGAGAAATAATAGAAATTCCCTTCGATTTTGCTTCAGGTCTCAAAGCTAAGAGCTAAATCACAGTGACTGTATTAAACCGGGTTGTTGGCGTATTTATTTTAATGCACTGAGGTAACGTGAATCACACTTCCCAAGAGCTTTACTACAGGCCAGGCACCGGGCCCAGTGCCTACGTGCTTTATTTCTTTTATTCCTACCCCCGTCCCCGGGAGGCCGGTCCTGTGCTGATTCTCATTTCACAAATAAGAAACCAAGGTTTGGCCGGGTTGGCTGCCTTGTCCCAAGTCACACAGTTAATGTAAGTGCAGCTGGGGCTCCAAACCAAGTCTCTGGATTCGAAATACTTGCTTTCTCTTGGTCTGCCCGGTCAGTAGCCTATCTTGGCAGCCTAAGAACATGGAATAAATCGGGGAAAGATGTCTTTTTTTAAGAGTAAGAAAAAGACAGGGGAAGTGCATGCTTTAGGGTTTTGGGTTTTTCTTCCCTCTTCTACCTGTTCTCTTTTTGGTTTTAAGGCCATTCCACGTTCGATAATGCGGACCCTGCGTGTATGTCCCGGGACAAAAACTGAACACGTGAAGGCAAACACGTAAGAAGAGGGAAGCGTCTGGAACACACAGCCGTGTTTTGTCTACTGCTGCCCAGCGTGTCCCTGAGATGCAGTTGGGGGGCGATTCCAGGAATCGTGACAGGTGAACAGCGCCGTTCGGATTATAGCGAGCTCCTGCTCCGCTGTCTATCCCCACCCTGCCAGCTGGCAAAACGTGCTGTGCCACGGAGGGATGAAACCAGGAAGCCAAAGGCAAGTGCCTCCGGCACCAGGGAAAAAACTTGGGAAAGAATGAGGCTGATAGAGACAGGAACAGGAAAGACTCAACGGCAAGGGAAGGGGTAAGGCGGGTCCTGCCCGCCATATTCTTGAGAGTTCCCTTCGGGTTGGAATGAATCCGCATCTGTGAGCAGAGAGGAACTCATTTGTTGATCTCAGAACCTGGGCAAACATCTTTGCGTCTATTTGAAACACCGGGTGCGTGGTACTTCCTTTTGAGTCCGGGCTACGCTGGCCTTCTCCCAGGGATCCACATCCTGCGCCTTGTACTCAGAGTATAAGGTGACAGCCCAGGACTAATTCCTGTTCTGTCACTAACCCGCAGCTTTGACATTCTGAGACTATAAAAACACAGAAAAAGGGGGCTGCCTGGGTGGCTCAGTCGGTTAAGCGGCCGACTTCGGCTCAGGTCACGATCTCGCGGTCCGTGAGTTCGAGCCCCGCGTCGGGCTCTGGGCTGACAGCTCAGAGCCTGGAGCCTGCTTCGGATTCTGTGTCTCTGCCTCTCCCCAATTCATGCTCTGTGTCTCTCTGTCTCTCAATAATAAATAAAAGTTAAAAAAATGTTTTTCAAAAAACACAGGAAAAGGGAGATTCGTTTGGTCACCTCCGCGGGACTGAGTTATTTCTATTTGCAAGGGGCAATCGTCAGCCTAATGAAGGTTCACTGGTTTTCCTTCTTATGCAGAACCTTACTTTTTTTTTTGAAGCGAAACATTCCCCACAATGTTAAAACATCAGAAAACGATAAAGAACATCTCTAAACATCCAAAACTTCATAGACAGCCAAATGCTTGTTGTCAAATAAGGAATCTGCCAGTAAATGTGTTTGGGCACAAGGATGCTTTAGAGCTAGCTGAAAGCAATGCCATCATCATCAACCTGTCCCTTTCTTTCCTGCCAGAGAGGACGTGAACCAAGAAGAAGCTCAGTGCCTTAATGGAGGCCTTCTTCCCCCTGATGGCAGAGGGAGGGCTAAGGCCCAGGCTTTTCACACTGTTGCCGGCCGCATTCCCGTGTTACAACAGACACGTGATATGTGTAATATATCACACGAAGTTCCTTAAAATTGTGTGTCACGCACCAGTGTTCAATTAACAAAATGCATACGTATCTATCAACGCAACATACCCGTCAGCCACACGGTGCATCCTCGGAATCCGCCCCGTGTCCCAACCACCTGGCCTCTCTTGTTCCGGCTCACGTGGTGGGCCTGATAGACGACGTTGGTGGACTTCTGCTGGCTCTCCTACAAAGTAAGACCAAGCCCAGTAGCGTGTGAGTAAAATAATACACTACGTATACAAAAACTAAAAAATTAAATAACCGATGACGTTAACAGTCATCCCTAACCGAAACTTAGACACTTATTAATTCTACTAATTTAGAGAAAGATGCTGCCTTTAGAATACACCCCATGACCCGTTGAAAGCGTCATTGAATAAAACAATTACTGACACACTGTAAAAGTTCTGGTTCCGTGACATTTAAAAGTGTGCACCTTGGGGCGCCTGGGTGGCTCGGTCGGTTAAGCGTCCACCTTCGGCTCAGGTCATGATCTCGCGGTCCGTGAGTTCGAGCCCCGCGTCGGGCTCTGTGCTGACGGCTCGGAGCCTGGAGCCTATTTCAGATTCTGTATCTCCCTCTCTCTGACCCTCCCCCATTCATGCTCTGTCTCTCTCTGTCTCAAAAATAAATAAACGTTAAAAAAAATTTTTTTAAATAAATAAATAATAAAAATAAAAGTGTGCACCTTTAGGGGAGCCTGGGTGGCTCAGTCAGTTAAGCGCCCAACTTTGATTTCGGCTCAGATCGTGATCTCACAGTTCGTGAGTTCCAGCCCCTCACTGGGCTCAGTGCTGACATGGTGGAGCCTGCTTGGGATTCTCTCTCTCTCTCTCTCTCTCTCTCTCTCTCTCTCTCTTTCCCTCTCTCTGCCCCCTCCCCCCTCTCAAATGCTCTCTTTATCTCTCTCTAATTTTTTTCACGTGCACCTTTAGATAATGGTTAGGGGAAAGCCTTTGTCTCTGTAAGTGCCTATTCTCACCAAATGCTATGGATGTCAGTGGAAAACAACCCAGATAACCCAGCCCCCGGGGAAGTGCTAGGAAGGGGCTCACTGAGCCCCTCTCTCTACGGAGCCAGGAAGAAGCCCGATCACGATCACAGAGTAAAGCGCTGAGACAGCAACACCCAGCTAGCTCCCTGCAGACTCAGACTATAGTCCCAGCGCCCGAGGCTGCTTTTCACAAGCACTACCCTCTGCTTCTACTTTCCCAAGGGTCAGCGTGTGAACTTTCTAATCTTTCAAAAAGCCCCGCAGAAGCAGAAATGTGCCAGTTATGAGTCTTGGAGGCAAATTCAAATCTCGAGTGTCTTTATTTGGGCCGTAATAAAATCAGCCAGTACGGGCACGGATTATCTGATCCTGATCCTACACTCTGATGAATAAAAATGGTAACATGAGCCAGTAAGTATAGTCTGGGGTGGGCATTTCCTAAACAACAAGTGATCCTAGGGCAGTGGGTAGGGGGGAACCCATATGGTGGTTACTGATATTCTTCGAGCAAGTCCCAGAGAAAACTCGGGGCCACATGTGGGCAATTTTATACTCTGGAGCAAATTAAATTACTTCTTTATGGCACCTCATTTGGGAAAAAAAAAAAAAAAAAAAACAAAGAGGAATACAGCTAGGACTGTTTGGGACCTTGTATGAGATCATGGGTGTGAACATACTCTATACATGGTCAAGTTCTCCGCGACAATGGACACTGCTGATGATTACCGGGGTCTACCCCCATCAGGAGAGGCTGGAGCCAGCTGGGTTAGGACCAGGGAAATGGCTTGGAGACCAAGGGGAAAGAGCCAGCCCCCTGCTGGCCCTTGGGGGCTCAGAAACGCAGCATACATCAGTGGGCGGGGCCCCGCCAGGGAGGCATGGAACCCAGCAAAGGGGCAGTCCGGTAGGAGACAGGCATTTTCAGTGTCAGAGGGAACCAACAGCTAGGTCCCGAAGGCACAGTGGAATCTGGTTTAAGTCACATAAACCCTGTGGGGCTAGAGGCTCTGATCATCTTTCAAGCAAACCCAGTCAGAACCCAAGAAGCACGAGACGGTTCATAAATGAGGTCAAATGAGATTCATTCGTGAGATATTCTAGCATCTGTTCCCCTCGGGCGAGCGAATCCCCTGAAGGTATCCTGAGACCTTCGTGCCAAGAGTACTTTATAGCTCAAGGAGAACATTAAAATTTCCTTTTCTCTCTGTTTCCTGGTTAATCACTGCCATTCAGTCAAGGAAACCGTGTCTGGATATCAGATCCAAAAGTCAGTTCATCTGTTCATTCATTGATTCTTTCAGCAAATATTTATTTAAATGAGCTCCTATTCTGTGCCAGGGGCCATCCTAGGCACCGGGAATAGGATACTAAACAAAGCAGGATGGCATCATTTTGGGGAGAAATATAGACGGAAGAGATGAAGTGGGGCCCCACACCCCAGAGAGCTGGATGGAGGGTCTCATACATACATGGGTATCCTCTTTGAAGATCTGAACACTCAGTTCACAAAGACACACAAACGGCCAGAGAGTACTGAAGTGCTCGATGTCACGGGTCACGAGAGAATCCCAACTGAGACCCAAATGAGACGCCATTGCTAACATCGAATGGCACCAAGGACATCGCTCTCATGTTAATAGTGGAGGGTGTCAGGTGGGACGGCCATCCCGGAAACACGTCTGGCAGGTGCCTTGTAAAACTAAACATTAACCTCCAGTACCACTCAGCAATTGCGTTCGTACGCAATGACTCCAGAGAAAACGTTTCACAGGCACGGACTCGAGAGAAAACGTATCCACAAAAAGACACGTACAACTTCATTTGGACAAAAACCGCAAAGAGCCGAGTATCCATCAACGGGAAAACAGGACACACACACACACACACACACACACACACACACACACACACACCCCAAGTCAGAACGGCAGCTTTCCCCAGGGGAGAGCAGTGTCGGAAGTCTTGGCAAGGGTTTGAAGTACACAGGTGCATCGGCTGGCCCTCCCGGAATATTTACTTAAGATGGACATTTCATTACGTGTAAATTTTACCACACACACACAAAGAGCCATAAAAAAAAAAAAAAAGGAAGCAAAGAAGAAAATATGTAACAAGACTCAGATGTCAAGACTCAGATGACGGAATTCTATTGTTCCACACTGTTGCCTTTATTAAAAAAGGGCTCTGATCCTAATCACAACACCCTTGACTTAAGGGATGGCCACCCACCTGTACGCACGAACACCCACCAGAGCTGAATTTGTCCACAAAGATGTTCTTTTGCTCTCTTTGGGCTGTTTTGTTGTTTTTTTTTTTTTTTTCTCGCCACAGGTGGAGATCCAGAATAAACTCTACACTTTCTTCATCTGTGGAAACTTTGTTACCATCTTGTAAATTGTGTTCCCACCAAGTGCTTGGTTTTCAAAAACAGTTCAGAATCCACTGGGGGACAAAAGCTCCCACTGTAGTGTTTAATAGTTCACCTCTGACTTTTCGGGGTTTTTTATTAGCTGAATCTTAATCATTGATGTTTGTACAAGTGTTCTATCATTCCAGCAATGTCTCAACAAACAAAATCTTTTCAGATGGCCAGGTACTGGGCTTTTTGCTTCAGGAAAGCATTTTTGCTTCTTATTTATATCTTCCCTTGATTTTCTCCAAAAGGCAAACAGAATAGAAACAGATGTTTCGAATGATATTTGAACTGCAAAGGGGCGGGGCAGCCAAAAACTTTGCTTTGCTGAAACCTTTACTCTCTTCTAGCGAGCATATGCTGCTGTTCTAAACTTTGGAAAGAAAGGGGCTGTCAGAAAAAGAATGCTCTCTATGGAAGACAAAACACACGGTAAAGAAAAAAAAAAAATGTTTGCTTCCCTGCGTGTATCAACAGAGAGCCTCAGCACCTCATTGAGCACTGCTTCTTAGCAGAAACCATAACGTCGGTGGCATATTTCTGTTCTGGGTCCCTAAGAAAAATGTGGCAAAAAGCCCTCCCTTTTTCCAGTCACTGGCCCAGAAAGGCTCCCTGAAGCATTAACAGGGGTAGGGTGAGTATGGGGTTTGGAGTCCAGCAAACCTGGGTTTGAAACCTGCTTCGTAGCCTTCCTTGCTCTGGGACTCTGGGTATGTTAATAACATCACGGAACCTCCACCGGCTGCTCTGTAAAATGGGGCCGAGAAGTTTCCTCACAGGGTTGCTGAAAGGATTACATAAAATGATTCTCTATATAAAGTATCAAAGAAAATACAGGACACACAGGAAGACAGTGAATCTTACGTGGCCCGGGGGGCATTTAATCTAGTCTGGAGAAATCATGGTTGTTTGTCTAAATCAGCCAGACTCAGAAGCGACCTAGGGACTGGGGTCCACGCTAAGGCTGGTCTGGGGAGGTGAGGCAGGACAGGACTTCGAATGGGGCAAAGAGTTAAACACATACACCCTATGTTGTTGTTGTTGCTGTTGTGATTATTATTATCTTTGACCCAAGGTCCAGCCAGTAAACACTCCACACCTCGGTGCACGACACTATGTTGTTGTTGTTGTTGCTGTTGTGATTATTATTACCTTTGACCCAAGGTCCAGCCAGTAAACACTCCACACCTCGGTGCGTGACCCTATGTTGTTGTTGTTGCTGTTGTGATTATTATTACCTTTGACCCAAGGTCCAGCCAGTAAACACTCCACACCTCGGTGCGTGACCCTATGTTGTTGTTGTTGCTGTTGTGATTGTTATTATCTTTGACCCAAGGTCCAGCCAGTAAACACACACCTCAGTCCACTCATCAGTGACCAGGGTGTTGGCTCCCCACTCAGTCCTCAGTTACCCGCACAGGATGGCCTTTGCCCCAGGGCAGCCTCACCCCTGCTAGTGCAAGGACCTTGTCCCACAGCCCAGGGTCGCAGCCCCAGGTCAGTCGCTCTGACTCTGGCGCCGGGTGGTGCAGAGAGGGGAGGACCCAGCCTCAGCCTTGACTTTGCGTGACTAGGAGAAAGGGGAAAGGGCCGGGCAGGGCATCCGAATCCAAGCCGGGTGTCGTGAAAGGTTCAGAGCCAGAGGAACCAGGACGCAGGAGCCGGTGGGTCAGACAGGGGTTTCCCCGCGCTCCCAGGCCGTTTGGACTTTTGCGAAACGTCTTCACTAGAAGATGGTCAAGTGGATTTGAATTTCTCCTGCACCCTCCCGCCTCCCACATGGCGCGAACACAGCCACCTCCCGTCCTAAGGACAACTCTGCGCCGGTCCTGCCTGCCGCTGGGCATCCCTGTGGTGGAAAGTGTTTCAGGCGCGCCTGCCCTTCCCCACCAAGGCCAGGTCCCCCTTCTGCCTACACAGAACCCCACGTTCCCTGTTCCTGCCGGGTGACTTCTGTGTCACAGCTTCATCACTGGAGACTACACAAGATAACGCACATTCGGGCTTTTGACAGCACACAAAAGTGTAAATAATCGAAAACTCTTTCCCTGGGCGCCTGCGTGGCTCGGCCGGTTGAGCATCCGACTCTTGATTTCAGCTCAGGTCATGATCCCAGGGTCGTGGGACTCAGCTGGTCAGCACGGAGGCTGCTTAGGATTCTCTCCCTCTTCCTCTGCCCCTCCCCTGCTCGCTCTCGCTCTCTCTCTCTCTCTCTCAAAATAAAATAAGTAACAAAATAAATAAATAAACATCTCGCTTTGTGGGCATTCTCAATATGAAGACCTTCAAATGTTTTATAATTATCAATGTGTATTTATATTTCTTCCCTTTCAGGTTATTTCCTTGGGACGTCTAACTCAGAATGAAATGGTTGAGTATTAAAGGCCATGAACTATTTCCTAGGTCTCACTATGGACTGCCAATTCATTCCAGAAAGACAAAACCACCAGACTGCCATATACTTGTTTCTACATAACCCAACTCATGTGCTGTGTTTGCAATTTTATTTTTTTCCTCCTAGATTAGTTACTAGTAAGAATATGCATTTCTACGTAAGTTACAAATGACATTTGCATAGTCATCTCTCTCCCTCGTAATTTACTATACTCTGGACAATGACCTGACTCACTGTTAAAATACGTATCTTGTTCTTTTTTCTGTACTTTGTAGAGTAAAGTCTTTTAAAATGTTTTTTTTTTTTACATTTATTTATTTTTGAGAGACAGGGAGAAACAGAGCATGAGCAGGGGAGGGAGGGGCAGAGAAAGAGGGAGACACAGAATCTGATGACTCAGGCTCCAGGTTCTGAGTTGTCAGCACAGATCCCGACACGGGGCTCGAACTCACGAACTGCAAGATCATGACCTGAGCCGAAGTCGGACACTTAACTGACTGAGCCACCCAGGCGCCCTTGGATGTTCTGCACGCAGACCTAATGCTTTACACGCTTAGAGACTTAAGTCTTCTGTTTTAGACTTCACTGTCAACCCTAAGTGTGGGAAGCTATGGCTTATGTATCTTATATTCCTGACAAGGACCAGCTAGGAGGAAATGATACGGATTTTAAGGCTGGCCAGTTCAGACTCGGGTCAAATTCTGGCTCCCCTCGCACCTTGAACAAGCTAAGCCTGACTTCTCTAACTCTTGCAAAATTGTGGGGTTACAATTCTTGCTAACTGCTGCAAGGATGAAAAGGAGGTAGCAAATGTGCAGTACCTAGGCTTCACTAAGTGCTCAGTAAATATTTGTTGGATGAATAATAGAAGTTTGACAAATATTCCATTGGCTGATGGACTGAAGCGGATATCCTTAAGCAATCTCTCGTCCATTCTTTGAAATCTGCATCAAATCTGCCCCAAGTGTGAAACAGTTTGCACTTGGGGTTTCTAGTGAGTCTCCCATATCTCCGGAGACTCATTGCAGCTGATGGGACCCAATGCATTCCAGTTAGTGCTGAAATCCACACCATCGCCTGAATCCGGTAAAATATTAAACTGGACATCTATTGAAGGCATTTCTTGAATAAGTTAAACGGGCCACATACTTCCTAAGCACTACCTCTCACGGATTCTGCCACTGTTTTTCCACCACAACTGCAAAACAAATAACGCAAAGATTGCCAAACTAAAATGTGTATCATCGTCAACTAAAAGAGTTCCTCAGCCTGAAATAGCCTGAAATCACCATTCTGAAGAGTTCGTATCAAGATGCCCGCACGTGCGAACCTCGCTCACTCTGTGCTCAAACACAGGTAAATTAAAACTTCCCCTGCCACACTGACTGTCCTATGTGCAGGGTGAGGCCGATACCTAAGGATAAGAAAGGTCACTAAACTCATCATGCTCTGAGATAAACACAATCATCCTGCCCAGCTCAAGTCTTTCTTTGAAATGTATAGTACTGTGGTAATTTTTTGATGATTCGATGACGAGAACTCGGGGACCGAAACTGAGATCGGAAGGCACAGTGTCTCCATCAACCATCACGAGTGCACCCAGCGAGGCACCTACTTCAGTGAGGAGGAGCAAAGCCAAGAGCGGTTGTGAAAGAGCCAGATGAACTCCTTTCTTGTAGCTCACTGGCATTATTATTATTATTATTATTATTATTATTATTATTAGGATTCTAGGACTCTAACCCATTGCCATAGGACTTTGATGCCCACCGGGAGATTCAGACAGATTCAAGAAACTGCTGCATGGGGGCGCCTGGGTGGCTCAGTCGGTCGAGCGTCCGACTTTGGCTCAGCTCATGATCTCACGGTCCGTAAGTTCGAGCCCCGCATGGGGCTCTGTGCTGACAGCTCGGAGCCTGGAGACTGCTTCGGATTCTGTGGCTCCCTCTCTCTCTGTCCCGCCCCCACTTGTGCTCTCTCTCTCTCTTTCAGAAATAAACATCAAACATTTTTTAAATAAATAAATAAATAAACAAACAGCTGCACGTAAAGTGTTTGTAACAGCGGCTTCCAGTGCCAAAACTGTCCTCATCCCCCCTAGCCAGCCTTCTGCCTTCCCCCGTGCACCCTGAGTGGCTCTCTGCAAGGTAGGGCATTGTCTACTGTCGTTCCGCTGTGGGCTCCAAATCTCCATCTTCAGACGCCCAAATGCCCAGGACATGCAGTCCCCCAGGGCCTCTGAAACGCAGCAGGATCAAGGCAGGATCCATCTCCTGTCATCAACCCCCCCCCCCCCCCCCGCCACCCCGCTCCTTTGCCACATGCAATGACCTTACTTCTCCCCGTTAGCTAAGCTCGGCCACCCTACTGTCCCTTCCCTCTTAGAACAAAAAAACCACAATTTATCCGTAAGTGCTGTCCATCTTAGCGAAGAAATACCCTCCAAGCCACCCCGCTGTTGTCAGTTAGCTAACTGCTCATGAGAACGTCCCGGAC
Organism: Panthera onca; assembly: GCF_046562875.1. Classification (NCBI taxonomy): domain Eukaryota; kingdom Metazoa; phylum Chordata; class Mammalia; order Carnivora; family Felidae; genus Panthera; species Panthera onca. The sequence goes on from NC_138349.1 coordinate 81,621,446, forward strand.
GGCCTTCAGACGCAACTCCCTGCCTCTCCCCCCACATCGGGTCAGTCCCCTCCTTTACCAAGAGTAAAATTCTCTCGCTTAAAATCGTTTGGCTTTGGGGTGTCCAGGTGGCTCTGTTAGTTAAGCGTCTGATCTTGATTTCGGCTCGGGTCATGCTCCCGCGCTTGGAGAGTTCAAGCCCCTCATCAGGCTGTGTGCTGACAGTGTGGAGCCTGCTCGGGATGTTCTCTCTCCCTCTCTCTCCGCCCCTCCCCTGCTCACACTTTCTCTCTCTCTCTCAGAAATAAACATTAAAATAAAGTCTCTTGGCTTCTTTGAAGTCCACAGACCTCACACGGGGGTCAGGACCACCTTTTTCAGCATTACCTGCCGCCTTTCTTGGCCTTTACACCAAGGCACCCATCCAAAACAAACCATCCTTTTTTTTTTGCTTTGTGCTTTCACCCACATTCTCCCTCCTTGTAACGTCCTGTTCTCTACATTCCCGACGCTCCCTCACTCCTGCAGGTATGGGTTCAACGTTGCTATGAGCCTCTGGCTCGTCTTCCCACCCAGAGACGGGTTTAGCTTCTCCCTCGGATCCCACAGTATCCTGCTTCTACCCATATCTCGCTTCCCAAACTTAACTGCAGAACTCTGAGGGGTGTATGTTAAAAATACAGATTCCCGAGACCAACCCCAAGAGACTGCGATTCGGCCGCTGTGGGGTAAGGCCCGAGAAACTGGCTTGTTTGTTTGTTTGTTTGGGAAGTACAGGCAAATGTCAGAACGCTAGCTGATGTAAGAGAATTGATGTTAATTATGGTTATTAACCGACAGCTCTGTCTGCTTCCCCAGATTAGGAGTTCGGTCCAGTCTGCACCCACATTTGTCCTGGAATCCATGTGTCTGGCCTATTGAAGGAGTTTAAGATTTACTGAGTGAGGGGCGCCTGGGTGGCTGAGTCGGTTAAACGTCCGACTCAGGTCATGATCTCCTGGTTCTAGTCCCGCGTCGGGCTCTGTGCTGACAGCTCGGAGCCCGGACCTGCTTTGGATTCTGTGTCTCCCTCACTCTCTGCCCCTCCCCCCGCACGTGCTCTGTCTCTATGTCTTTCAAAAATAAATAAACATTAAAAGAAATTAAAATTTACTGAAATGAATATTAAGTATTTTCAGTGAAACTAATTTGTCATGCCCGTGACAGTCCATAAGATAAGGTTTGTTATTCAATTTTTTTTTAAAGGTGATCCATTTTTTTTAACTGTTTTTATTATTTTTATTTTTGAGAGAGACAGAGTGTGAGTGGGGGAGGGGTAGAGGAAGACACAGAATTCAAAGCAGGCTCCAGGCTCCGAGCTGTCAGCACAGAGCCCGATGTGGGGCTCGAACTCCCAAACCTCGAGATCATGACCTGAGCCGAAGTCGGACGCATAACCGACTGAGCCGCCCAGGCGCCCTTAATTCTAATGCGTATTATGGGCACAGGTAGAGGGCCTGATGCTGAACTACTCTTGGAAGAATATGGCAGCCAATGCAGGGGCACTGGTGACAGGAGGGGTAAAAATCTTTTCAAAATCTTGGCAGAGTTACAGATCCGGGGCTAAGCCATACTTATCAGCCCTGGCAGATGAACTCAACAATATCAATTAAAAACCGACATACATATGAACAGAAGCGCCCGCCCCCACCTCTCCTCCCCAGACTGGACGCATGTTCCCTTCAAACAGCAGCATGGTCTAAAGCTGAAAACATGGGTGGCACGGGCAGCGACTGGGGTCCCCCCCGGCTCTCCGACCTGCCAGCCGCACGCCTCTTGCAAATTCCTTAACCTCTTCATTCCTATCCCTGGAAAATCGCCTGCGTAACAGTCTCTGCCTAACTGAGCTGTCACAAGGATTAGATGAGAAAATGGACATAAAACAGTAGGGCCTGACCAATAGCTAAGCCCTCCCTGAATGTCAGCTACGCTTGTTGTTAATGATAATTAAAATAGTTATTATTACTAATAATTATAATACAACAATAATTAAGTGACCGATCATAGCTAAAATTATCCAGACAGCCCAAGGGATTCTCTCTGCTCAGTCCTCCCCTGCCATGGAACATGTAGTGCAGAAAGAAACGTAACCATCTCCCTCAAAATTCAGGGGCGTTCTCCCTTATTCTCCAGCTGTAAAAGCTCTTCGTGCCCTGCATTTCTAACTCCGCGCAGAGCACACGGCACGGGGCCCCCCTGACTCAAGCGTATACAAAAATATCTCAGGGGGCGCCTGGGTGGCTCAGTCGGGTAAGCGTCCGACTTCCGCGCAGGTCATGATCTCAACCGCTTGGGAGTTCGAGCCTCACATGGGGCTCTGTGCTGACGGCTCAGAGCCTGGAGCCCGCTTCGGATTCTGTGTCTCCCTCTCTCTCTCTCTGCCCCTCCCCCACTCGCATTCTAGGTGTGTCTCTCTCTCAAATATAAATAAACATTTAAAAAATTTTTAATAAAAATTAAAAAGATATCTCAGTAGTCAGTCCCTTAGCGAAACTTAGAGTTTCTAAAGCCTCACAAAACAGCAGAGTAGGGCATGCCCCATCATGTCCATTTCACAGACAGCAAAGCTAAGGTTCCAAGAGGTCAACCGTTTGACCCACGGTCACACAGAATCTCAAGTCCAAGTCTTCTTATTCCAAACTGAACAATCTTCGAGGATCTTACACACTCAGTTTAGTCATTAGACACAGGGTGCAAACGAGTCGTTACCACGGCTTCCTTACAAAGACGTGCCTGGGGCTGGTTGACAAAACCCAAGAGTGGAAACAGGCTGCCTATAAGAAGCCATTTTTTCCCCTCCAGAGGAGAAGTCCAGGATCTAGAAAACACATGTTTTGCGTATTTCATAATCTTTATTCCTGACCTCTACTCCTATTGACTTAGATCTGGTTCCTAGAAATGACTGGGGCATTTCTACCCCAGATCCACTCCTGGGCACATGGCCCATTCTCCTGGAGCCTCTGGCCCCAGCTGTTGATTCTAAGACTTCTTAGAAACCACCTTTGCTCACCTGGGTTGACTTTTTTTTTTTTTTTAATTTTCTTTTTTAACGTTTATTTATTTTTGAGACAGAGAGAGACACAGCATGAACGGGGGAGGGGCAGAGAGAGAGGGAGACACAGAATCGGAAGCAGGCTCCAGGCTCCGAGCCGTCAGCACAGAGCCCGACGCGGGGCTGGAACTCACAGACCGTGAGATCATGACCTGAGCCGAAGTCGGATGCTTCACCAACGGAGCCATCCAGGTGCCCCACATCCTGTCAGTTTCTTGATGCGAACAGAAATAAAACTTAAAATCTGTGTTTAATGTTTAATTGCTTCATCCTCCTTTCCACACTATTGCACATCTTTATCAGCTCTATCTTGGTGAATCTTTCCACCTCCATCCAGAGAGATTTCTTATTCGTTTTACCCACATAGTGTTCCACTGTATGGATATACCATAATGTGGCTAACTTTTGATAGACATTTCCAATGTTTTACTGCTGTAAACAATGCAGCAATGAATTCCCATGTGCTTAATTTCTCCCATGTGAAACTATGCCTATGGGATGAATTCTTAGAAGTAGGATCACTAGGTGGTCAATCAATATGGGCATATTGATACATATAACTAAGTTGCCTTCCAGAGAAGATTTATACTCCTGGAAAATATACCAAGCTACACATTCACCATCGATACACAAGTTCCAGCTTCCCGACAGCACTGACACCAGGGTATGTTATCAAGACTTTCGGATTTCTTCTAATCTAATGGGTAAAAAATGGTATTTCAATCTGATTTTACTTTGAATTTCTATTTTAGAATAGAATGATGCTGCACACCTTGTATTACGTTAGGCTTGTTTGTATTTCCTTTACTCATTTACTTTTTAAGCTTTCCTTCGTACCCCTCCCCCATCTTCTTACTGCATTCTTGGTCTTGTGCTAGTTGATTTATAGGAGCTCTTTCTTTTGGCAGTAATCTTCCCGTCGGTTCTTTGCTCCCTGACTTTGCGATCGGTATGACTTATGACTTGCTTACAATGTTGCTCGCCACAGAGTTAGTGTTTTCAGTGTAGTGGAATCGATCAATCTTTTCTTTCAGTCGGGACTCCAATTTTTCTGGTTATACTACAGCTTGGACACAACTGGTGTGACGGAATGCGAGTACCACGTCAAGCAAGAAAAGAAAAGTAAGAAAAGAACGTAAATACAGAGTTGTTTTGGCCAGTCTTTAAAAAAAAAATGAAAGTCTGAATAAAAAAGAGTGGTTGGGCTTTTGTTTCTTAGAAATTTCTATCACTCTTAAGGATTTTCCTCTGAAGAAGAGAGAATATATAACCTCAATGGTAAATAGTATAAAGTCTTTGCAATCCTGAGGCTTGATGAATTTATGAGAAGTCCCACATGCCTAATTCTTGTACTGGAAAAATATATGTGAATTAGCTTTTTATTTAGTGTCATTGTAAATGAAAGTGCTTATAATGAGTTATAAATTCCTTAGAACAATGTAGATCGAACCATAATAATTTGTACTTTATACGAAGGCTCCAGGTCATACCTGACTACATAGTACACATTCATTTTCCCCTTGATCAAATTCAACCCTGCTAGAAATAAGGGCTTTAAGGATACACAATTCATTTGATTAGAACTTTAGAACAAACCAGTATATGAAGGAAAGTAGGTGACATTATGCCTACTAGGGCAGTTTTAAATCCGGCCATTTAAAAGATTACATCAAATTCAGAAAAGACTATGTGCAATTTCCTATTCAATCATCACTTCCTTTTGAAGTGGGTATAAACTTTCGCATATTTACATTCTAGTTCCTTTACCTGAGTGCGCTGGTCTAGTAAGTAAATTAACCAGCGAAAATCTAAAATAAGACGGTCTTAGGGGCACCTGGGTGGCTCAGTAGGTTAAGTGTCTGACTCCTGATCTCAGTTCAGGTCATGATCTCACAGTTCGTGGGATTGAGCCCTGAATCAGGCTCTGCACTGACGGTATGGAGCCTGCTTGGGATTCTCTCTCCCTCTCTCTCTCTGCCCCTCCCCTGCTCACACGCTCTCTCAAAAATTAAAAAAAAAAAAAAAAAGTCCTGCTTCCAAACTGTTAGCTGCTAGAAACAACTGGGTTGCAGGAACACAGTATGTGTCATCGCAAGAGACTAAAGTTTTACCGGTTCTGAAATTTCAGACATCACTGTTTTTCAAAGTCTAGATCATTTTTTCCAGCAAGACTGATAGCCTATATTAAGAACGTGCAGCTTTCACACATTACCTGGAAACTGGTGGAGAGCAGAGTCGTGGGCTGGGGAGAGGGATGGAACGGGACGCGGAGGGGGGAGGCTGTGTAGCAGGGCATGGGGAGACTATACGGAGACATTGTGGGGAAGAGAATTCAACCTCAGGATCCACGACTGAGCAACTCAGACATTCCTAGGTGGCCACACTCTCCCCCTCTGTCAACCAGTGAGTAAAATGGCCTTTTTTCTTCTCTTTCTTTCCTTTTTTTTTTTTTTTTTTTTTTTTTTGGAGAACTGCCACTCTCCTGGCTGACAAGGCTCACAGATTTCCACAGCGGAAAGAAGTGTCTGGAAGAAAAGGATGAAGTTCTACGGAAGACAGCCTGCACATTTCACTTGAATAAAAAGGCCTTTAGAACAAACTTGGTTTTAACCTATCCCTATACACATACACAACCAACCAACAAACAGAAACTTCCATCCAGACTTGAAGGTGGCCAATGTTCCTTCTTATTCTCCAGAGCAGGAAACAAAGTGAGTGATGAGCCTTCCTGGGTGCGGAATCTCTGGCCATCATCTCACCAAAGATCCAGCAACCTCCTTCCCTGTTCTAAAACGGTCAGGGATGAAGGAGTGGATTATGTCATGTCCTACTGATGAGGGAACTTGGCAACGGGTGGCCCTGTGTGTGCTCCGCCATTTCGCCCCAGGGAGATGCCAAGAACTGACTTCCCATCAGCTTCCTGGTTCTGGACCCAAGGCTGGGAAATTGATCTTTCTTTTCAATGTTAAACCACCTCTACCTGAACGTCCTGTCACTTGAGAGGCAGGAGGAAGGAAAATACATCCGTGGAAATTCTCTAAAAAACATAAATGTGACTTGGTATTTCTTTTCCTACAAAGAGCCAGAGGAGGCTCCATACAGGAAAAAGAATTCCTCAATACAGGAAAAACGAGAGGGGGAAAAAAAAAACCCAAAAAACCCAATCCAAACAGGTCTCTTCACATTCCACCTGTGAAAAGTGGAGCCTTAACAGTTATAAAGCCAAAGGTGTGCTAACAAAACAGACCTGCTCCCCCCTCCTCGGAAGAGTCAATCCTGCTTTTCAATAGGTCTTTGCAAAGAGGAGCCCAGAACCAGCCTACACGGGATCTCCCAGGGACTCAGAAATGTCAGGTGAACCAGCGGGAGGGCTTTTCATCTAAGTGCAGCAAACTTCTCCTCGGAACAAAGCTTGGTCCCGGAGGCAGAGACGGGTCCACATGGCCCGGTGACAGAGATTTTATCTCCGGGCCGGCTGCCACAGAGTCACAGCTGAACCCTTTCAAGGGGACAGGAGACGATCAGACCCAGGAACTGCTTCCCCACAGGGCTCAGTCGGGCACTGAGGCAGAAAAGTGACCGGGACGGTGAACAGCACAGGCTCTTGGGCTCAAGTGACCTGCACAACTTGTTTTAATAATAATGATGATAAATATAATAATAACATCATCATCATAATAACAAATATGAAAGCCTCTCCAAGCCTCAGTTTCCCGGCAGCTGCCAAATGGACCCAACAACGGCACCTACCTCCCAAGACTGTTATCAATATTCAAAGACACCCAGCTGCCACTCAGCAGTCATCTGGCGAGTAAGCCAATGTCTTCACACTTGGACGAACACCCAACAGCAAGGAGGACGGACACACTCGCGACGACACGCGATAGGGTGGGTCTGGCAAACGCAACGCCGAGAGAGGCCAGACACGAAAGGAGTGCGCATGCTGTATGATGGCATTTACCCAAAGCTCAAACACAGGCAAAGCAACAGGATCGGTAGTGTTCAAACACAGGGCGGCCACCCTGAGCTGGCTGACCACGCATCTGCCAGGCCCCAGGCGGGCCGGATCAGTCACTGGCACAGGTGGGCCGCTCCCCAAGGACGCCTACAGGGAGCGGCAGGCAGGGAGCCCGAGAGACGTGGCCCTGCTTCTGGCACTGCGACTCCATCCGTGGAGGATCCACACTGAAGCACACACCCCGTGGCCGCGTCCACACAGCAGGTGGAAGGAGCCTCCAGCAGCAATCACCTAGCTTAGGCATGTTAAAACCTGAGGTCCGGTGGGGGTGGGGGGGTACACTAGGTTTTTTTTTTAACGTTTATTTATGTATTTTGAGAGAGAGATAGGGAGCGAGCAGGGGAGAGGCAGAGAGAGAAAGAGGGTGAGAGAGAATCCCCAGGAAGCTCCACGCCGTCAGCACAGAGCCCAACTACAGTCTTGAACCCATAAACCGGAAGATCACGACCTGAGCCAAAATCAAGAGGCAGACACTTAATCACGGAGCCACCCAGGCGTTCCAGGATTTTTGTTGGTTCGTTTGTTTGTTTCTTTAAAACAGGGTTAACCTCTGCAATCAGACAACAAAAAGAAACAAAAGGCATCCAAATCAGCCAGGAGGAGGTCAAACTTTCCCTCTTCACAGATGACATGATACTCTATATGGAAAACCCAAAAGATTCCACCCAAAAACTGCTAGAATTGATCCATGAATTCAGCAAAGTGGCAGGATATAAAATCAACGCACAGAAATCGGTTACAATCCTATACACCAACAATGAGGTGACAGAAAGAGAAATCGAGGAATCAATCCCATTTACAGTTGCACAAAAAACCATAAAATACCTAGGAATAAATCTAACCATAGAGGTGAAAAATCTATACACCAAAAACTAGAGAAGGCTTAGGAAAGAAACTGAAGAAGACACACAAAAAATGGAAAAAGATTCCATGCTCCTGGATAGGAAGAATAAACATTGTTAAAATGTTGATACTACCCAAAGCAATCTACATATTCAATGCAATCCCTACCAAAATAACACCAGCATTCTTCACAGAGCTAGAACAAATAATCCTAAAATTTGTATGGAACCAGAAAAGACCCGGAGTAGCCAAAGCAATCTTGAAAAAGAAAACCAAAGCAGGAGGCATCACAATCCCAGACTTCAAGCTATACTGGTCATCAAGACAGTATGGTACTGGCACAAAAACAGACACTCAGATCAATGGAATAGAATAGAGAACCCAGAAATGGACCCACAAACGTTTGGCCAACTAATCTTTGACAAAGCGGGAAAGAATATCCAATGCAATAAAGACAGTCTCTTCAGCAAGTGGTGCTGGGAAAACTGGACAGCGACATGCAGAAGAATGAACCCGGACCACTTTCTTACACCAGACACAAAAATAAACTCAAAATGGATGAAAGACCTCAATGTAAGACAGGAAGCCATCAACATCCTCGAGGAGAAAGCAGGCAAAAACCTCCTTGATCTTGGCCGCAGCAACTTCTTATCCAACACGTCTCCAGAGGCAAGGGAAACAAAAGCAAAAATGAACTATGGGGACCTCATCAAAATAAAAGCTTCTTCACAGCGAAGGGCACAATCAGCAAAACTAAAAGGCAACTGACAGAATGGGAGAAGATATTTGCAAATGACAGATCAGATAAAGGGTTAGTATCCAAAATCTATAAAGAACGTGTCAAACTCAACACCCAAAAAACAAATAATCTAGTGGAGACATGGGCAAAAGACACAAATAGACACTTCTCCAAAGAAGACATCCAGATGGCCAACCGGCACATGAAAAATGCTCCACATCACTCATCATCAGGGAAATACAAATCAAAACCACAATGAGATACCACCTTACTCCTGTCAGAATGGCTCACATTAACAACTCAGGCAACAACGGATGTTGGTGAGGATGCGGAGAAAGAGGATCTCTTTTGCATTGTTGGTGGGAATGCAAGCTGGTGCAGCCACTCTGGAAAATAGTATGGAGGGTCCTCAAAAAACTAAAAATAGAACTACCCTACGACCCAGCAATTGCACAACTAGGCATTTCTCCACGGGATACAGGTGTGCTGTTTTGAAGGGACACATGCACCCCCATGTTTAAAGCAGCACTATCAACAATAGCCAAAGTATGGAAAGAGCCCTAATGTCCATTGATGGATGAATGGATAAAGAAGATGTGGTATATATATATACAGTGGAGTATTACTCGGCAATCAAAAAGAATGAAATCTTGCCATTTGCAACTACGTGGATGGAACTAGGGGGTATTATGCAAAGTGAAATTAGTCAGAGAAAGACAAAAATCATATGACTTCACTCCTATGAGGACTTTAAGAGACAAAACAAATGAACATAAGGGAAGGGAAACAAAAATAATATAAAAACAGGGAGGGGGACAAAACAGAAGAGACTCATAAACATGGAGAACAGGGTTACTGGAGGGGGTGTGGGGGGGGGGGATGGGCTAAATGGGGAAGGGGCACTAAGGAATCTCCTGAAATTATTGTTGCACTAGATGCTAACTAATTTGGATGTAAATTTTAAAAAAATAAAAAATAAAATTAAAAAAAGAAGACAAAATAAAACAAAACAAAACAGGATTAACCTGACGGGCTGGCTTCGTCTCCATGGATCATGCATTCAAATCACCGGGCACTTCTATTTTGCTGCAGTTTGTGGACAACGTGCATTGAGTGGGACGACTTGACTATCAACGGATCAAATGGCTGTGCAGGCTGCGTATCCCTTCCCTCCTTTCCTGCTTCTATGGATTACACGAAGAAGATACTTTAGCTGAATACGCGGAAGAAGCCTAAAAGAGCTGCTAGTGAGCCTGACCCCCCAGCCACGTGTTCAAACCCTCATGGATGGACGCGAGGACACAATGGTGCCACCACAGTCCTGCAGGATCAATGCGGAGCCACTCCGCGGTCTCGTGTTCTGCGATGGGAACACGGCGAGTGTGAGGCGCGTCCCCTCAGACACACACAAGGCCCCCGTTGTCGCACCGTCGTGCTTCTGGTCAGGCGAGAAGCTACACGATTTGGGATACTCGGCCGTAGCCTCAGAATTACGGGGAAGGCCAACGGCATCTCTGGGCTTTGCAGCCTCCCCGCTCCCTGGGCGAAGAAGAGAGACTTCTAGATGCCTCCCCTCTCTGTCAGCACAGCGTCAATCTGCCCACACTTGTCCTCCGTGTCCCTCCTCCTTGTGAGGACAGGCACACCCCCTCCTGTTCCCGGCGCCGAGGAGGTGAGAGGGGGCACGAGGGCCACCCCCACCTTCTGAGCTCGGCACGACCTCTGCCATCAACACCGTCAGCGCTGCCTCACTTGATAAGATGGCCTGACACGGCGGCGCCTGGGTGGCTCAGTCAGTTAGCATCAGACTCTTGATCTTGGCTCAGGTCACGATCTCAGGGTCGTGAGATCGAGCCCCACACTGGACTCCACGTGGAGCATGGAGCCTGCTTCCGATTCTCTCTCTTCCTCTCCCTGCCTCCCCCTTCTCAAAGTAAATATATAAACATTAAAAAAAAAACAAAAAAGATGTCCTGATATGGATGATGGAATGAGTCACTCTGCACCATTTCATGCCCGCTTCCAGTGACTGCCGTCTTTCTTTTGCAAACGTCTCTTCAGCTGCATGCTTCCTAACCTTTCTCGAACACAGACATTCTGCACGGTTATCAAACACACGCTTTCCATCTCAAGGACCTAATCTTAAAGCTCCAACTCAAGTATGGACAGCTCCCATTGAGGTAGGTGGTTTCACAGCCCTGGGAAATCCCCTCACGGTACATTATAAAGACGCCTTGTTTGAATGTTGGTTATTAACTCTGCCCCCCGCCCCCGGCCCCCAACAAGGGTCTTCTTGGTTCAACTGGAAAAACTAGCCCCAAGGCTGAGCTGACTGGATTCTGTGTGCCTACCTCACAAGCCGTCCCTCTGTTGATCTGTGCGGGCGAGGCTGGGGCCCAGGGCGGAGCGTTCCGCTTTGCTCTTCTGCAGACGCACGAACGAGCTAACTTAGCAAACCTTAAGCAAACAGATCTTTTATGGAAGATCTTTTACCAAAATGGAAACCTGGATCAGCTGAGCAAAAGTTTTAGTTGTTGTTTCTTTTTTCCTCCCCTCTCCACATCTATCTGCCTTCCTTCCTCTTTCTCTTTCTCTTTCTTTCTCTCTTTCTCTCTCTTATATTAGGCATTTGTTGAACCTGGATAAAGATGTAAACTTGGATTTCTTTGAAGTGACATGACAAAAATGTGATTTAAAAAGCGTGGCATGTTTAATGACTTCTCTTAGTGGAACCAGGGATACGGTTTCCTTCCCTTTAAGGCAGAGTTTTGCTGCCTTGCAATTTGGTTATAAAATGCCTTCAAAGATGCCAGGGCCTATACAGGTAAATGTCAGAGGTCCCTTTTCCCTGTTAGCCTAATGCTCCTTGTATCATTCTCCGGTCTTTTCCCTCCCCTATTTTTTTTTTTTAATTGTGCAAATTACCTTTAAAAAGGATACATAGGGGGGCGCCTGGGTGGCGCAGTCGGTTAAGCGTCCGACTTCAGCCAGGTCACGATCTCACGGTCCGTGAGTTCGAGCCCCGCGTCAGGCTCTGGGCTGATGGCTCGGAGCCTGGAGCCTGTTTCCGATTCTGTGTCTCCCTCTCTCTCTGCCCCTCCCCCGTTCATGCTCTGTCTCTCTCTGTCCCAAAAATAAAAAAAAAAAAAAAAAAAAAAAAGGATACATAGGGGCGCCTGGGTGGCTCAGTCAGTTGAATGTCCGACTTCGGCTCAGGTCATGATCTCACAGTCCGTAAGTTCGAGCCCTGCGTCGGGCTCTGTGCTGACAGCTCAGAGCCTGGAACCTGTTTCAGATTCTGTGTCTCCCTCTCTCTGTGACCCTCCCCCATTCATGCTCTGTCTCTCTCTGTCCCAAAAATAAATAAAAACATTAAAAAAAATAATAAAAAAATAAAATAAAAAGGATACATAGCATCTGGCCCAGAATCATGTCCCTATTTCAAAGGCCTCCTCATGTCGGCCGTTCGCCTCGCTCTGCTTCACGTCTGCTTTCCACAATAGCCCACAACTGGAAACTACCCACGTGTCCCTCATTTGGCGATCATCAACCCCTGATATATCCCTGCAGTGGAATACTACTCAGCCATAAAAAAGAACGAACGAGGGGCGCCTGGGTGGCTCAGTCGGTTAAGCGTCTGACTTCGGCTCAGGTCATGATCTCGCGGTTCGTGAGTTCAGGCCCCGCGTCGGGCTCTGTGCTGATGGCTCAGAGCCTGGAGCCTGTTTCGGATTCTGTGTCTCCCTCTCTCTCTGACCCTCCCCCGTTCATGCTCTGTCTCTCTCTGCCTCAAAGATAAATAAAGGTTAAAAAAAAAAAAAAAAAAAAAAGAACGAACGATACATGCTACAACGTGGATGGACCTTTAGAACATTTCACCAAGCGAGAGGAGCCAGACGGAAAAGACCGTGCATTGTATGATCCCATTTACAGGAAACATCCAGAGCCGGAAAATCTTTGGAGACAGAAAATAGACAGTTGGCTTCTTGGGACTCAGGGTGGGAACAGGAGTGATGCAAATGGGCACATGGAATGTTTTGGGTGTGGTGGACATGTTCTAAAATCAGGCTGTGGGGCGCCTGGGGGCCTCAGATGGTTAGGCATCCGACTCTCGGTTTTGGCTTGGGTCACGATCTCACGGTTTCTGAGTTCGGGCCCCGTGTCAGACTCTGTGCTGACAGCATGGAGCCTGCTTGGGATTTGGGATTCTCTGTCCCACTGCCCCCCCCCTCCAGCCCCTCCCCTGCTTGCATGCTCCCTCCCTCTCAAAATAAATAAAATTTTAAAAATAAAATAAGATTGAAATGATGATTGCACAGCTGTAAGCATCCTCAGGTTCTTCGCGTATTACGTGACTGCATCATTAAATTGGGCCAGTTTACAGTATGTAAATTCATAACAGTTTATAGTGTGTAGATTAGACTTCCAGAGAGCCGTGTTTAAGAACATTCTTACACATATTCATTGTTTGATGGAAACCCTGAGTTAGCCCGTTTCATTCCCTCACTCAGAACCTCTTTGGATTCTTGTACCGGTTCCAAAACATGCAACTTTGGTCTATGACTAAGACTGCACATAATAATTCACTTTGACGCTAACCTTTACCTGAAATGAAGAGCGTCTCCTGTTTGGAAGTTTCTTTATTTCGAGGAGACTGTGGTAAGCGTGACTTCAAGAATTGCCAAGCTAGGGCTGAGCTGTATGATGCTCCTGGACGCCGAAGCCGAGGCCCTAAGAAATGCGTGGCTGAATACGTTGTGGTGGGGGGTGGTCCTGTGCATTTCAGGACGGTTAGCACCAACCTTCTCCCTGCTCCCAGTTGTGACAACCAGAAACTGTCTCTGGACATTGCCAATGTCCCCGGAGGGACCCGGTCGGCCCTGGTTGGAGAATCAGGGCCACACGGCAGTGAGAATGAACAAATTCTGGCCACACACACACACACACACACACACACAACACGGATGACCTCAATACAACTTGGGCACGAGAAGCCAGACACAGGAGAGTCTGTAACACACAACTCCTTTTACGTAAAGTTAAAAATCTGGCAGGACTAATCAGATGGTGACCTAGGGGGGGGAGGGAGGGAGGGAGGGAGGGAGGGAGGGAGAGAGAGAGAGAGAGAGAGAGAGAGAGAGAGAGAGACTGGAAGGAGCTTCTGAGATTCCGCTGGCAGCTGTTTCTCAGTCTAGGTGTTGGGTACACAGGTGTGCTTATGAAAATTCACTGGGCACTACAGGTAAGATTTATAGATTTTTCTGTATGTATATTATATTTAAAGAAAGTTTAAAAATAAGGGCCACTGCTGCTACAGCAGCAAAGGGGGCGTTCAAGGTAACTCGGGAGGGCGCGGTGCTTCGTAACAGGGGTGCTAACTCATTCCTCCACCGTGACTCCTTCTGGCCCACCCTTACTGCAGGACAGAAATCCAGTGTGCTCCGCCGATGAATGACAGCTTGTTCCCCGGGCACTTTGTCATCCAGGTGCCAAAACCAAGAAAGCCACAGCCACCCACCCGGCCCTGCCCATTTTCAACTCATGCTTGCAGAGCACAGGCCTGTTTCAGTGTGAAACGGAGTTAAAGGAGACAAATCAAGGAAGGCTCGCTCCAGTGCTAAAGAAAATAGTCGGGGCGCCCCGGGTGGCTCAGTCAGTTGAGCATCCGACTCCTGATTTTAGCTCAGGTCATGAGCTTACGGTTCGTGAGTTCGAGCCCCACGTCAGGCTCTGTGCTGGCCCGTGTGGAGCCTGCTTGGGATTCTCTCTCTCCGCCCTTCCCAACTTGCTCTTTCTCTCAAAATAAAGAAAGTAACTTAAATAAAATAAAATCTTTAAAAAAAAAAAAAGAAAGAAAAGCAAAGAAGAAAATAATGGGTCTAATTCCCAGATCTGAGAGTGCCACACGTGCCCAAGATGGCTGCTCGCCACGGTCGTGGAGAATGACTTTTGCAGACTCCATGTTTTCACTGTCCGCTGGGACCCCTCCAGACCAATTACCTGCCTTGCAGAGTGTGGACCAGGGCCAAGGGTGGAGGGGCCATAATGACCTTTGATCTAAGCAGACTTGGGTGACATCAGACCCAGGCTTACGAATACGACCAGCGAGTTCACTATACCATTTCGCTGAAAGCCTCAAAGTATCGGGAGTTCCTCACAGCCTTCCAGTCTCCTACTTGCAAATGCACGTCCAGGTTAGCAAATAAACTCTCCATGGGTCTCCCGTGTCTCTGCACATCGTGTGGGTCGGGTGCCAACTGCCATTTATTCCAGACCGCCTTTTCAGGAATGTCCGTAAATAGCCCTGGATGACAGAGACAGCATCTCCTTCCAGGGCAAAGGGCCTGCATGCCTATCGCCCATTATTAAGAGGTTCAGATTCCCTAAGCTTAGAATTCCTCTCCTGTAACATAACGTGCTGCTTGCACTGGTACCTGTCCAGATGCATCCACCTGTCAAGCACAGAACCTGCCTGAGATTCTCTCTCTCCCTCTCTCTCTAACCCTCCCCTGCTCGTGCTCACTCTCTCTCTCTCTCAAAATAAATAAACTTAAAAAAAAAAATGCAAGGCAAGGCAAGGCAAGGCAAAGCAAGGCAAGAAAATGAAGTCCAAAAGAGGCACACAGAACTTCTTCGAGGAGGAATGCACCTGACAGTTCTCTGTGCTGGTTCTGCACAGGGTTGGTGAGAAGACTTAGGATAGAACTTCCCAGTCTTATTTACCCTGCTTCCAAGACACCAAGCCATTTGGTCTCGGTCATTTTTTTAAGTAGGCTCTATGTCCAACGTGGGGCTCGAACTCATGACCCCAAGATCAAGAGTCCCACGCTCTATCGACTAAGCCAGCCAGGTGCCCCTGTTCATGTTTGATCCCAAGGTATATTGACCCGCTACAGGTGAAATTTGTTTTTCCTCCTGATAGTTATATAGGAGATTTATAGTAAAAGGATCATTTTGAATTTCTTCTGAGTTTCGTATAAATGGGCACATGGTGTTCAAAACAGTTGTAACCAAATGCACTTCAAAATAAGACAGAAGGAAAAGTTGCCATCCGAAAGAAACCAAGTGTAAATCAGAAAGCCTGCCATTAACTTAAGAACTGCCACGAGCTTGATTCATCTAATCTTTTTAAGTCTATGTATCTGTATTAAATGAAAGTCTACTTTTTCTTTTATTTGCTGCATTAAGAATGAATAATCTCAGGTTGCCTGAGTGGCTCAGGTGGTTAAGCATCTGACTCTCGATTTCCACTCAGGTCATGATCTCACGGTCTTGAGGTCGAGCCCTGCGTCGGGCTCAGCGCTGAGCGTGGCTCCTGCTTGGATTCTGTCGCCCTCTTTCTCTGCCCCTCTTGTGCCCCACCTGTGCTCTCTCCCTCAAAAAATCAAAATTAAAAAGCAAACAAGAATGAATAATCTCTATGAAGGTTACTGCTATATATGGCAACTTATTAATTTTTAAACCTAATGAGATCAATAAAGTTGATTAAAACCCATATATCAAAACCCTCAGATAAACCGAGACAAGGAGTCTATTAACTTGGGTGGAAAAGGTACAATGGTTATAAATTAATTTGATTCATTCTAAGCAATTTTAGAAGATAGGAATGAAATGGGGTGCCTGGCTGGCTCAGCTGGTTAAGCGCCCACTCTTTTCAGCTCAGGTCACGATCGCGGTTCACGGTTGGAACCCCACGCCGGGCTCTGCGCTGACAGTGCTGAGCCTGCTTAGGATTCTCTCTCTCCCTCTCTCTCTGCCCCTCCCGTGCTTGCACCCTCTCTCTCAAAATAAATAAACATTTAAAAAAATAATAAATCATCTACAGAAAGAAGACAGGCACGAAATACATAAACGGACAGCGTATCTGCCCATGAGGCCCATGAGGTCCTTACGTATTTTTCCCAGAAACGCTCAATTTACACTCACGACTCACGAAGCAAAGGCATCTTTGGAGAGTTCTCCCCATGTGGCTTCTTACGACACAACTCCATCAAACATGACAAAGGGGTTCTTTTAGATCTACTCCCATCAGAACCCACTAGGTTCAACAGGGAGGTCTGGAAACTTCCACGCTCAACAATCACAAGCTGCCCACGAGAATGGGCCAGTCTCTTGAATGTGATGTGAGAATAGGCAACAGGGCAACTTTCCAAGGAATAGACAGGCACCACAAGCCAACAACAGCTGACTAAGACAACGCTCTCCAGGTTTTTCCAGAAAGCTGTCTGCTCATTAGGTAATGGTGAAACAGGACAGGCCTGGCAAGCTTTTAAACATTCCAGCTGCAGTAGTTAATTTTAAATATTCCGCGAGCAATCCAGCGATCACAGAAGCCTGCCTTTGCGGGGAAATGGCCTAACATATCTGGAAAAAAAAAAAAAAAATCTGGAAAGAGCAAGTATCATCCTGAAGTGGAGAAACCCGTCTGTTACTAGCTAGTTGGGGGGCCTCAGGCCTGTCACAATGCTCCCCATCTGTACGGCGAAGGAAATAGGCCAGGCCACGTTTCTCCAGCTGGGGCGTGGGGGGGGGGGGGGGGAACCACAGAATCTTCTAGCTGGCTTTTAAAGAAACCAACACAGACCCCAATCCAATCGGATTCTCTGGGAGTAGGGTCCAGGCATCAATATTCGGGGAAGCTTAGCAGGGTTGAAAAACACTGGACAAGACAGATGGTCTCTAAGGTTGCAGCCAGGTCTCGTTAATTAAGGGAAGCAAGCAGCATGAGCATACTGGATGGAACACAAGACCACACAAGACACAGGCAAGCGTAAAGAGAATTCTAACCAGGGACTCACAGCACATAGGTATCAGCAGAGAACGATCTTCTCAAGTGAAACTTGGCTTCCCTGTACGTGAACAATAAATATTCTTGATCAATAAAAACAATAACAGAACCATTCACAGCCCAGAACCACATGAAAGGTATTATGTCATTAGCCTCTGGTGGCGTTCGAACTTGTTATCCAACTCCAAACTTATGGCATACATATGTATCGAGCTCTGAAAAGTCAGAGACTCAAATATCTTTAAAAGCATTTTTTTAGGGGTGCCTGGGTGGCTCAGTCGGTTAAGCGTCCGACTTCGGCTCAGGTCATGATCTCATGGTCCGTGGTTTGAGCCCCGCATCGGGCTCTGTGCTGACAGCTCAGAGTCTGGAACCTGCTTCGGATTCTGTGTCTCCCTCTCTCTGTGCTCCTCCCCTGCTCACGCTCTCTGTCTCTCAAAATAAATAAATAAATAAAATAAACATTAAAAAAAATTTTGTTTAATTTTTTAAATGTTTATTTCTGTGACAGAGAGAGACAGACAGAGTGAGAGCTGGGGGAGGGCAGAGAGACAGAGAGGAAGACACAGAACCCGAAGCAGGCTCCAGGCTCTGAGCTGTCAGCACAGAGCCCGACGCGGGGTTCAAACTCACAAACTGAGAAATCATGACCTGAGCCGAAGTCGGACGCTCAACCTACTGAGCCACCCAGGCGCCCCCTCAACTCTCTTTTTAATACAAACTATAAATCAACGAGCATGAAAGTAGGTTGTTAATCTCTCACTGGAAAATTCCAAGAGTTGATAGGGCAAAAGCCAAGAGGATTGTTTTATAGGGACAGATACCCTCGTAGTTTTATGGAGGAAGGAGAGGACACGTAACCATTACAGCCAGAACCAATAACATGACTGGAACGGCATTTGTAGGTCCATGCCTTTGAGTGATCCACTTGAATGGAGACTTAAAAAATAAAACAAGATAAAAACCCTCCTTCACCTGGCCTGCCACTGCCTTGAATTTTAGTCAGTAGGACATGCATTCTCAAACTACGGACGTTAGACGTAGGCCCCGGAGGAGGTCCGTGGACGCTATGAAACAGTGCGAGGCAGTGTGCGTGCATGAATGTACCCGTGCACAGAGGTTTCTTACTCTTTTCTGAGTCAAGAAACCCCTCGGTAGCCAGCTGCGATGGAAGCCAGATAGATCCCTTCTCAGAAAAAAAGACAAGTTTTCAAGTGCACTCAATAAATTACAAAGGGTTGCAAAGGCAAACAACGAACCGTAGCTACGAAAAGTGGGTTTTTTTGAATTACAATACAGTAATAGCTATCCTTCCTTACCAACTTATTATGTAACAAGCTCTAGTTCTTCAGACCGCCACAACAGGTGTCTTAATTTTGTATCTTGGGTGACATCAGCAACGACCTAATGTGACATGAAAACGTCTGTGGTTTCTATCAATGACATAATCAGAACTGTTGCTAAGGCTACCGTGGTTCGTTGGGTGGGTTCCTCATGCAAAGAAGCGATACTTTCTGTTGGAGGTTATAGAAAACATCGTCCTCATCTCTGTTCACAATTGTCCTGAGTTCTCTGGATTCTAGAGGAAGGACCTTTGATCTATGTCTTTATCCATCCTGAAGTGATTTGTTTATAGGCGTCCAGGAAAGGTGGAACATTAGACCGCAGAGCACCCAGTGAACATTTCAGGGACTGGTGTCGAAGGCCCTGCAGACACAGAGCCCTGAACAGTCGCAAAATAACGGGGAGAGAGAGAGGGTGCAGTGCTCTCTGAGATGGGACCGTAAGGACGGCTCCATGATTTTCTGGAACCAAAATTCAAATGCATCTTATTTTTAATTTAATGTGTTCTGCAGAGTTCCTTAAAAAATGTACAGTGACTTGTAAGATACAAGAAGCGTAGCAAAAGCTCATGAATCGGAAACGTAGGAGACAGAGAGATGGGAAGACAACACGGGACATACAGCGAAATGGCACCAAACATAAATCTGGTACAAAAAAAAAGGAAAGTGAGCCTCGAATTCACTTCTGAGCTTGCTGGCAGGCATCTTGAGGCTGAAAACCCAGACAGTTGCACAAGTTACAGTTTCCAAAGGATGATGCCAAAAACAAAACAAAGCAAACAAACACGTCAGAAAAATAGAACCTTTCTGGTACTTGGACCAGATAGAAATTTCTCCCATGGGTGTCTGTAAAGAGAATACCATGTATCACAATAAATGAACAATAACCTCAATAGTATCATTACGGGAGAAATGACAATGAGTTTCTAGGAACCTTTTTAAAAGTAATTTTTTTAAAAAACAAAGCAGGGGCGCCTGGGTGGCTCAGTCGGTTAAGCGTCTGACTTCGGCTCAGGTCATGATCTCACAGCTTGTGAGTTTGAGTCCCGTGTCAGACTCTAAGGTGTCAGCACAGAGCCTGGAGTCTGCTTCGGATTCTGTGTCTCCCTCTGCCCCCGCTCTCTGCCCCTCCCTTACTTGCTCTCGGTCTCAAAAATAACCAAACACAGTTTAGTGGGGCGGGGGCTCGAGAAGGAAGGCTAGGCACTCAGGCCTCTGAATGCAGATGTGAGAGCTAGGCTGACAGGCCAGGGACCTGAGTAAGTCAGAACTCAGCACACTGACCCCCCACTGTCAACAGCAGGAAATGGCAAACTTTTCACAAAGGGTCAGACAGTAAATATTTTCAGTTTCCCAGGGCACGTGGTCTATTGCACAGACACATCTCTACCACGAAAGCAGCCGCAGTGTGTAAATGAACGGGCACTGCTGAGTTACAATAAGCTTGGTTTATAGACACTGGAATTTAAATCTCATATACTTTTTTTTTAATTTTTTTTTAACGTTTATTTTTGAGACAGAGAGAGACAGAGCATGAACGGGGGAGGGTCAGAGAGAGAGGGAGACACAGAATCTGAAACAGGCGCCAGGCTCTGAGCTGTCAGCACAGAACCCAACACGGGGCTCGAACTCACGGACTGTGAGATCATGACCCGAGCCGAAGTCGGCCGCTTAACCGACTGAGCCACCCAGGCGCCCCAAATCTCATATACTTTTCACACGTCATGAAATAGAATTCCTCCTTTGATTTTGTTTGTTTTTTTGTTTGTTTTTTTGTTTTCTTACCAAGCCATATAAAGAAATGTAAAAACTGTTCTTAGCTTACAGGCTATAGCAAAACAGGGGAGGGGCTGGGTTGGGGGCCAAGGACGTAATTTCCTAACTCTTAGCACACAGGGTCACCCACCCCCACCCAGAGATCTCCTGGACACCCATCCATCTCTTTCCTCGAGTTTCTATCTATAGTCACTTTTTGAGATAATTACTGTTTCCACATTTTATAGGCACCTGCTCACAAAGCCAACCAGGATGACACCATAAAAAGAGCAGAATTTTTGTGCTCCATGGAAATAAGAGCATAATCCAGGAAGAATTAGCAGCAAAGAAATGGTTGAGTTCCCGGTCTCCTCGTTAAAATAAACACACACACACACACACACACACACACACACACACACACACACACACACAGTAGTAAACCTGAATATACAACTTCCCCTGTGTCCAGGATCACGTGTTAGTCCTGGAGAGACATATAAACACATGTATAATTATAACAACCACTTAATCCACCTGTTACGGCTGTTACAGCCCGAGCTCTCTCGATGGAAACGAGACCATGTGATGTCTCATGACACACAGTGAGCTGGTGCAATCCCGGGAAGAATTCAAATATTCAAATTCATTCAAATAATCACTCCGATGTCCCTGAGCCTCTGTCTGCGGAGACCAAATGAGGTGCGAGGGGCCCTGGGAACCTGGGGTTGCCACTGGTTCCCAAGAAGGCCCTGTCTCTTAAAGCTTATTTATTTATTTTTGAGAGAGAGACAGAGCATGAGCAGGGGAGGGGCAGAGAGAGAGAGAGAGAGAGAGAGACAGAACCCGAAGCAGGCTCCAGGCTCCGAGCTGGCAGCACAGAGCCCGACGCGGGGCTCAAACCCACAAACCGTGAGATCGTGACCTAAGCCGAAGTCGGACACTGAACAGACTGAGCCACCCAGGCGCCCTGCCCCCGTCCCCATCTCTTTATTTTAGCGTCCTCACCTGTGATCTACCCATTCTGGAGAGCTGCTCGGGTCAGTGAGAAGAGTGTGATGCAAGAAAGGGAGCGTGCACGGCCCAGAGGAGGCCCCCTACAGATCAGGGACGCGACAGTCACCCCTGTGCAAACAGCACACATCAAATCGTGTCTCCCCGAGACACGTGACTGCATTCAGCACGTGCCCTAAACTGCGCGGTTGGGGGGGGGGGGGGGGCTCGACACAGGTCTCAGTCGCCCTTCCAAACACCGGCCCTGTACACGGTGGGCCTCAGGCCGTGTTGATACCCCTCTGTATCTTTTTTACACTTTTGCGACTGGTCCTGGTTAGGAGCTGTGCCTAGGATTCGGGCCCCTCGCATCGTGAAGGATTAAAATTCTGTGCCGGTCTAGCACACGCAGAGGCCAGGCACGCAGCCTGGGGGCTCTGGGGACGCGTAGCCCACGTGCTTGCCTGTGCGGCGCTCACATAACGAACAAGGCAAAGGCTACGGTTACATGTGAGTCACTGCAATTATTTCTACGGACACTTACTCCTGAGTGTACGCATTCACCCCCCCGGAACACTGGAGCTTTGTGTTACTCGAGCGAGATGCTGGGTCGGATTCCAAACGTCACTGTTCCCGACGCTGGCCGCAGAGCCTCATCCAAACTAGAATTTACTGCCTTTTAACGGCATTTGCTAAAATCCACGTCTTCTGAGGAGCACGCCACATTCCAGGAAGCCCCTGAGGGACCTTCCTTTCGAGGGAAGCGCAGCATCTTGCTGGTTTCGTCGCGGCATTCATCCGCATCCACGGGGACGGGATCTAAAAGTGATGTCTAAAGGATCGGAATAATCCTCACTCGGAGAGTCTTAGTATCCGTCACGTCCGTTACAGTAAGACGCGAAAGAAAGAGAATGATTGAAGACACGTCTGGCCCAGCTTGGCCACTTACAGCCGCGTGTCCCGAGGCAAGTTACGTAAGCCCAACGAGCCTGAGCGTCCTGGACTAGAAACTGGACGAAAACAGCAGGTGCTTCGTAGGTCACCGTGAGATAAGACTCTGGAAAGTCCCTGAGTTAATGTCTGTCCCTCCCTCTGTTTAGGGAACCCGGATGGATCAATGAGATACCTTTCTGAACCCTGAGGGAGATTTAGGATGTAATCAAGAATTCGTATCACCGCGTGGCGTTTAAAAGGCTTATTAAACGGTGGACTCACACACACACACACACACACACACACACACACACACACACGCCAAGGAAGAAATCAGGTACTCATGATGACTCCGGTTTTTCCACTCATTAAAGTAGCTACCTGTGCAGGTACGACACATCCTTTTGACGG
Organism: Panthera onca; assembly: GCF_046562875.1. Lineage (NCBI taxonomy): Eukaryota > Metazoa > Chordata > Mammalia > Carnivora > Felidae > Panthera > Panthera onca. The sequence goes on from NC_138349.1 coordinate 81,644,339, forward strand.
AACTTTCTATCCGGGGTGTCTGGCACGGGGACAACGTGGATTCTCGTGATTTCTAGACGGTCTCCACACTACTCTCCTCATTGAAATAGCGTGAGCCTGCTCCAGGAAGGGGTTCAGTCTCGCCCCGCCTATAAGTACACGCGGCCAGTGCCGCTGTCCTTCACACCATGAGGGTAGGCTCCAGCCTCCCACGTATGGGCCTCCTTGAAATTGGAATCTAGGCCTTCCTGTTGTTTGTCATTGAGGAGGTGGCCCGGGACTCTACTGGCCTCCTGATGACAGGATGGGGCAACTCCCAAAATGTTTCTTCCAACCATGGTGGAAGGTGCCTCTTATAATCTCACAGCTCCTAGGTGCCCCTCATCGGTCCCCAGTGAAGTGGAATCAGGCGCTATCTGGTCGCCAACATCCTTAAGCCTCAACTTCCATTTGGGTCAAATCCTTATTGTAGGAAAAATGCACTGGTGGCCCAGTCTGCTTTTACCTTCTAGAAATCACAGTTACTACTTGGCTCAAGTATTAGCAGTTTTAGTGGAAACAAAGCATTCTGTTCGTGTTTGCTAAATACTGACACAGTGGGAACATGGGCACCTGAGGGGCTGAGTCCCTTAAGAGTCTGACTTCGGCTCAGGACGTGATCTCACGGTTTGTGGGTTCGAGCCCCGCGTTGGGCTCTGTGCTGACAGCTCAGAGCCTGGAGCCTGCTTCGGATTCTGTGTGTGTGTCTCTCTCTCTGCCCCTCTCCTGCTCGCACTCTGTCTCTCTCTAAAAAATAAATAAAAGTTAAAAAAAATGTTTAATTGTCTCTCTTTTTAAAAAAAATAAAAAATAATTGAAAAAAATAAAAAAATAAGCAAAAAACTATTGCCCATACTTGTGGCGTCTGAAAACAAAGAAAATTCATTTTCCCGTTATTCACCTCATGTCACCAAAAGGGAAAAAAGTGTGGGATGGTAAAGGTCACAACATTTGCTAACACCTGCCATTCACTCTTTTCTAAAAAGTGCTGGGGAATATCTCTAAGCAGAATCCATTATTATCTTCGTGAGGTATTAGCACGAGGCAGCTGCCAAAATATTTTACAAATGAAGCATACTAGTTACCCAACCCAGCTGCACTATTGCTACTGGGTGTTAGGAATCTCATTCCCTCTGTGAAATAAACACCTTATTCACCACGGAAGAGCTAATACGATTTTTAGCATCTCCTGTGGGGAACTCTCCAAAGACTTCTTTCAGTGAAAGAAGTTCCCTTCTGACTATTTGTCCACAAACTTGCTTCAAGAGCTGTTAAGGCCTAAATGAGTTAAAGCACAGGAACCCTCTGAATCGGGTGCCAAATGCATAAGGGCTCAGCGCTGGAGATAAACAAGTCACAACAGAGAAGGGATTTTCTAAGACAACGCGCTCTCCACATCAAAACTCCTGGTGCGTATGCAAATCCCTCGGGTGGTATTTTAATGTCTCGGTTTTATCAGCTCTCTCCTTACGATTAAACACAGTGGGATGAATATACAATTTTTTCTTTCACTTTTTAGTAACTACTCAAAACGTCGTTGTACTACTGACCCAATGGCCCAAGGTCTGTAACTTGTATACTTTAGGAACAGACTCCCTGCCGGGACTCGCCATCTAGGTAGATTTGCCTGGCAGGACCACACAATCATCGTAATTGACCGCACGGCGGGTCATGAACTTCGGAGAAGTACACATGGATGGATTCTGAGGTTAGACTGGAAATTCCGAGAACTATAAGAACTGAGGCTTTCATGCGCAACTGACAAGGTCCAGCTTCGACCGAATACGGTTTTATCTGTATCGCACAGCATATAATCATTGACATCTCTTTTTCTCTTTTCTTGATAAAACGATTAAACCGTATGAGAAGGCTTAAGGAAGAGTGAGTGAGGTTGGGGGAGCGGGTTGAATTTTCTAACGAGCAGCAGGCCGGCTAATGAGAAAATATTTCAGAATGGTACCCTTACATTTTTCGAATGTTGCTCTTTGGTCTGTGTTTTCTATCTCCAGAATGTCAAAACAAAATGTGAAAGCTAAATCAGGGTGTAATCATGACTCACCGATAATCAGCTTTGGGAGTGGTTTTTTCTTCATCTATGGAGAATACTTCCTAGTCAATAAAAGAAACCAAGCTGCAGAAAAATGGGCTGGGCTTCCTCCAAAGAGCATATGATTGAGACAAAAGTGCTGGGTATGGAGTGAGTGATCAGAGTTCTACCTTTATGGTGGTGTCACCAACCAGCTGGCCAGGAAGGTGGCCACAAGCCTTGGCAAAGGTTTTAAAAGCTGTGTATCAATCGCAATTATAAAGGGCTTATTAAGATGAGCTCTGAATTTTTCTTCCAGAAGTAAAATGCTAGGGTTCCTTTAAAAATATATTTTTTAGGGGCACCTGGGGGGGCTCAGTCGGTTGAGCTTCCAACTTCAGCTCAGGTCATGATCTCACGGTTTGTGAGTTCAAGCCCCATGTCATGCTCTGTGCTAACAGTTCAGAGGCTGAAGCCTGCTTTGGTTCTGTGTGTCTCTCTTTCTGCCCCTCCCCAACTTGTGTTTTCGCTCTCTCAAAAATTAAAACAAAAAAGATAAAATAAGAATAAAATAAAATAAAATAAAATAAAATAAAATAAAATAAAATAAAATAAAAATATTTTTAAGGGGCGCCTGGGTAGCCCTGTCAGTTAAGCATCCCATCCAACTCTTGATTTTGGCTCAGGTCATGATCTCAGTTTGTGAAGTCGAGCCCTGAGTAGGGTTCTGCACAGGCAGCCCAGACCTGGTTGGGATTCTCTCTCTCTCCCTCTCTCTCTCTCTGTTCCTCCCCGAGCTCTCCCTCAATCTCTAAATAAATAAGTAAACTTAAATATATATATATATATATATATATATTTTTTTTTTTTAAGTAGGAGCAGCCCAAATAAAAAGTAAATAATTTAAAATTTTAGCTTAATAGGGAAAAGAGTTTTAAAATTATATGAGAAAAAAAAAAGAAGAAAAACAATTGTATAAGAAGTTACTTGGGAATTTTGTGGATTTTGGCCTAGAGCGCTCGAGTACTGACTGGGCAGAAGGTTGAAAGAATAGAAAGGCTGTGGGTGGGGTGTTACAATTACAAAAAGTAAATGCTGTGTTTACAAAAGACTTAATGACAGAGTTTGAATGGAGTAAAAAACTATAATTGGAAAATACAAGGCTTTAGTAGCTATAGTTAATTACGGCAAGACCAGATCCTGGTTAGGTTATTCAGCAAATGATTGGTGAGTAAACCAATGCACAGATACATACGTGAAGACTTGACAGGAAATAAAAAGGGGAAAGATTTTAAGAGACCTTCAGGAAAACAAAATAGTGTACAATGGGACCACATGCGGATGACCAAAAAGTGAATTCAGGTTTTTAACAGTAGGAAATACAAGAAAATAAATTCATCGCCAACATCTTGAGTTGCTGATTTTGCTAGAAATTGGGAAGACATGAATTACCCACAAATAAATGATGATTGGGGAGAGTACAGATGAATGAGGTTATGGGGATAACATCTCAGACTGCACCCTCGGTGATTTATTTAAGTCTCAAAGTAAAGTCTGCAAATGATTTTCAAGGCACAAACCCAGCATACATTAAAAAGGAGAAAGGCACACCTGCGGGGCTCAGTCCTACTTCAGCTCAGGTCATTATCTTGCGGAACGCAAGTTCGAGCCCCATGTCAGGCTCTGTGCTGATAGCTCAGAGCCTGGAGCCTGCTTCAGATTCTGTGTCTCCCTCTCTTTCTCTCTCTGCCCCTCCCCCACTCTCTCTCAAAAATACACAGTAAAAAAAATTTTTTTAATAAGTAAAAAGAAAAAGGAAAAAAGTCATTATTATGAGACTGGTCACAGACACTTGGCGGATAAATATCAATATTTTTCATAACAAAACACATAAAGTAGATGTTAACCAGATATTTAAAGCAAATGATCACCTTTAATGATGTAGCATTTGACGTAACAGATTTATGCAATGTTTAGAAAAGCTATGCAGTTTTATTGCCAGAAGTCAATATTTGGTGCTGGATAGATTAAACCTGCCATATTTATGTTGCAGTCATGTTAGAGCAAAATGGACTTCCGGAGTAAATCTGAAATGCAGAAAGAGTTGCTGATAAGGTTTCAGAGGAAGTCACACGAGCCAACTGGTGGAAGTCATTGCATACACCATGTGTTATCACAAGAAAGTTTTGGTTCAGGTTTTTAGACAGTGGCCCTCTTGCAGAGAGAAGAAATATTTCCATCTCGTGCACTAATTTATTCTAAACTGCAAAAATGTTTTGATGATCGAAAAGGCGGAAAAGAGGAACAAGACCAAATCTGCCCAAATAGAATGTTATTGTTAACTGACCTTCCTGAAAAGCTTTATTTCCTATTTATGGAAAGCAAAGGGTGCTTAGATGCCGGTGCGAGTCTGAGAAGGGGCTTGGTGTCCTGTGCCTGGTACTGGGCTTGAGGAGGGAGGGGCCGAGTAGCTCTGGGGGCTCTGAAAACAGAGGGCATCAGGCCTGCTTCTGATCCCGGACAGACCCCAGGGGGGAGGACGCACAGACAGCCCCCAGCAGCCCCCAGAGCTCCTCACAGGGCCAGCTCAGTCACACAAGGGCAGGAATCCAGTTCCCATGCTCCTGGGAATGGCGGAGAGTGTCAAGGATCTTAGCCGGCCTCGCCACACCTCCCCCAGAACGGTGCTGGGGGCAGCACTGACCTTGGGGTACCCAAGGACGGCATGGGGAAGCAAGGAGAAGGGGCCTTTCAGACCGGAATGCACTTGAACTGGACCCACACTAAGGATGAGACAGGAGCGTATACATCTCAAAAGACGCCCACACATGCAGAGCCATCAAGACAAGGTAAGCACCCCCCACCCCGACATTAGTACTTTGTAGGGAAAAAGGATTAAATTAAATCTTTCTGACTAGCAAACTGATTTAAGTTTTTAAGGCACTTGTTTTTATTTTTTTTTATTTTTTAAATGTTTCTTTATTCAGAGAGAGAGACAAAGGGGGGGGGGGGGGAAGAGAGAGAGAGAGAGAGAGAACAATCCTAAGCAGGTTCCGAGCTGTCAGCCCAGAGCCCGATGGGGCTCGATCCCAGGGACTGTGAAATCATGACCTGAGCCAAAATCAAGTCAGACACTTAACTGACTGAGCCACCCAGGTGCCCCTTGTTTTTAAAGTTCTCCCTTTATAAGAACAATACAAATACAGAAGGTAAAGAAATGATATGAAACGTTACTGACACACAGAGAATCCAGAAGAGGCAGAGATCTCCGTTTGCAGCAATGATGGTCAAGGTCATATACATTTCCTTCCACGGAAACAAGTAGAAAAAAAAAAATGCAAGTTACAACATAAAATAATCTCACTGGAAACATCGAAAGCTGACAAGATAATAAGAAACCACCAGGTTAAAATCTGCCGGGAAGAGGCAAGCAAGCAGGGAGCTACGTTTGTCCTGATAGGGGCAGGTGTGAACTGATTCTCACAACTGATTCTGACGGCCTCGCAGGGAGAGAAATCAATCAGAAACTGAAGCCCAGAACATGTCCAAGAGAGAAGAATGAAAAGAGCCCTTGTCAAGGTGAGCGGCGGGGGGCTCAGAATCCCCCCCAGCAAGTAAGAGTGCATGAGAATACACCCGCCTCCCACCCCACTCGGAGATCCTGACCGGGGAGGACACTCCACCTAGGCACTAGAAGAATCCGGAAAAAGGGGCGGGGTGGGCGTCAGCACTTGTAGTCTACAGCTGGCCCTTGTGCGCCAAACTGCACCTCCAAAGTCACCTCACCTGGGTGGTCTGAGACTCGTCAAGTGGTAAATTTAGGTTAAAGTGGCCCCAGGCACGGGCAGAAACAAAAGCAAACTCTCCCCGGAGGAGAAAAAAAAAAAAAAGGCCATTCATCCTAAGCCTCCAAGAATCCCTACAAGTCATTTTTCAGTGGTAATGACAAATACCCAGGCAAAAATAAGCAACCGCGCAGGGACATGTAGATAAGACAGGGGGAAGGGGAAATCTCAGGAGAATACAGATCGCCCAAGGCGAATTCATCCTGGGATGAATTCTGTAGGCATTTGTGCAACAGCTACGTGTTGAGCATCTAGTCGGTTCCAGTTTGTACGCCAGGCTGCTGGGCATGCGTGCCCTTTCCGCTCTCACATGAACAAGTCACCCAGGGGATGCAAGGGGAGTTGAAACACCATTATATTTATATATCCATTTGCTTTTGGTGTCTGTGTTTTCCTAAGACTTGCAAGCACGAAGACCAAGGAGTGCCCTTGACTCTTTACTGATAGATTTTGAAATAAGCAGTGATCTCCCAGAGAACGGAGATCGACCTCATCCATTCCGGCCCCCATTCCCCATTCAAGTTACGCCGAATTCACCCCTCAGCAAACCACAGAGCCACCTACATTAACAGAAAAGGGACAAAAGACACAGATAACTATGTCAAGGTGGAGTGCATTTAACTGTAAAAGTCCACAAAAGAGGATTTGGGAATCATGGCACGAATTGGACAACATTCATTGTGAGGCAGCTCTGGAAACAGCCGGAGGCACAGGAAGGGTGGAGAGAAGTTAGTCCAATACTGACCGAAGGCCTTTCTCGGTTGGCCAAGGTGGTTGGCAAAACCGTGTTGATAATCTGGACACACTCCGGTGTGTCCACACTGCTTACCCCCCTTGGTCTCCTGTCCAGCTTTTCACAGTCAGGGTGTGTATCATCGCTTCTATACGCCCGCAGCTGTGTGCTCTTATGAAATATTCTGGTGGTTCTTCTGTACTCGGCGTTCGGAACAGTAGGACCTGCTTTTTCTGCTCCCTGTTTGCCCCACCAGGACGGTGTAGTGTAGGAACAACAGTTACCGCATCCGGGGTGCTCGCTCCGGGCCTTGAGCTGTGCAAGATACTTTTTTTAGGGATCATTCACTCGTCACCAGAATTGTAAGGGGTAAGTGGTCATTACCTCCATTTTACAGATGGGGTACTATGTGCCAAGGATAGAGAGGGAACAAGAGCCTGAATGCGAATCCTGACTTGCTCCTGGCGTTCTCCTCCCCTGGAGATGAGGCCCTGTTTGCTGGGGGGGGGGGGGGGGGGGGGGTGCAGGCTGCGGTGCGGGTGAAATGAGATACAGTGTGGCCTCTGGGGGAGCGCTGGTTCCTCCTTCCTTCCAACGTTTACTCATCTGAAAATTCATGTCTTGCCTTGGACAGCATCTCCAAATAGGTCTAAATGTAGCTACTGTTGGAAAAATAATGTCCTATTGTATAGAATCTTTAAAATAATAAAAGGTAGGGGAGCCTGGGTGGCTCGGTCAGTTAAGCGTCTGACTTGATTTCGGCTCACGTCATGAGCTCACGCTTTGTGGGATCGAGCCTCAAGTCAGGGTCTGTGCTGACAGTGTGGAGCCTGCTTGGGATTCTCTCTCTCCCTCTTGATCTGCACCTCTCCTGCTCATGCTTGCTCCCCCTCCCTCTCATCAAAATAAAATCAACAATCTTGAAAACACTAAATAAAATAATAAAAGGTAGATCATCTCTTACATTTATGAATAACTCTAAGGTTCCAATGCCCCTTCACCCCCTCCCCAACCATTGGTTGGTTGGGGCCTTTGGAAAATATTTTCCTATCTCAGTTGTCTTTTTTAGGTCCATTGTCTGTCTCCTGTCTCCAGGACACAATAATATTGTCTGAACATAATAACATTGCCTTGAAAAATGCTAATCCAGGAAATGATGCAAGAAGAAAGAATCAGGCCTTTGCCTTTCTTTCCAGTCCTCTGGAGCGCTCTGACTCCTTCCTTCTCCTGGGTATGTGCGTGTGTAGGGGGGATGTTGGTGGCCAGGCTAGAGTTAAGTCAAGGGACGGAGGGGAGTATTGTGACACACAGCCATCTTTGGTTTTCATGGTAAGGATGTTGAGCCCAGCAGGAATGTGCTACCTTCCCTTTTTAAAGAACACTACATTTTTTGGTCAAACTTGTGAGAAAATCATCCTCGAGTCTCTCATCCGGAAAATGTGGCAAAAAAAAAAAAAAAATTGGGGAGGGGGGGATGTATTCATCCCAGGATACTGCCTGACACACAGTAGGGGCTCAACAAGTATCTGAAGTTACTGCAGGCGACTGTATATTGAGCATCCTCTTTAACAACGCAGAAAAGAATGTAATGGCTCCCGTGAGTCTCTGAAAAAGCCCAGCCTCCCCTCTAGGAGAGCTTCCTAGAGCAGCAAGACTCACTTCTCAAATACTGATTATTTCAGAGGCCACACACGTGGATATCTTTTGCTTTGGACCGCAAGGTTTCAGAATACATCTTGAGTTAGCATTTAAAGCTTGAGAGATTTCCCATGCATTTAAAGCTGGTTTGTCTGACCCAATCGCATCTACCTGGCCCTTTGGGCACGAGCACTGGTACCTGGATTATAATCGTGTTGGCTAAATAAAAGTTCAGGAGCCCTGCAGCTTTTTCAGCTGAATCCTATACAGCACACACACACACCCCCCAAAGAAAAAACAGAAGGTTCAAAACGTGTAACCAGAGAAAGCGAAGCCTCTGGCGGTCACGTTTCTACACTCTCTCTGACCACACGGTTCCCAGGATCAGTGTGTAAAGCTCCTGGTCTCAAACCCCACTCACTCCAGCAGCTCTTGGGGAGTGGGGGCATGAAGGGAAAGCCCACCTACCCCTTCCTTACTGACGCTTGAGGAGGCTCCCTATCAGAACAGGGAAGGAAAGAATTAACCCCCACCCCCATTTGCAAAGCTACCAAGTGCCACAGCAGCTCATCACTTAAAAGATACCATTCCGAATTTTACAGAAATTAACCGGACTAAATGGGACTAAAACACAAGTGATTTTCACTTAACAATATTTTTAAAGATACCACAATACTGAGAGTCTCCCCACTTTAAAATAGCTCCTATAAAAGGCAGCCGGATCCCATCCCTCCTCCTGGGCCTTCCTGCCGGGATGGGTCGTGTGGTCTGAAAGGAGGGGGCCCCCACCCCCTTTCCCTGCAGCCCCTGAATCGCCCCACCAGGCTCCTTCCCCAATTCTTGGCTTTCCACGTCTCCTCCCAGCCCGCCAGGAACAGACCTCAAAGATAGCTCAGTAATAGGCAGTCTATAATCACAGTAATAAGCACGTATTAAGCGCCTACTATGTGCCAAGTTCAAGTCTAACTATGGGAGCGGGGTCAACCCATGCGGTAACCACAATCATCAACCTGAGGCGTGCAGCGTGGTGAGGACGGACGCTCAGCAGTCAGACTGCGGGCTGGGACCTACGGAAGGCTTGCAGACCACCTGGTGTGGCCCAAACGCCTTCCGCGAGGCTCCTCCCAGGTCCGGTCAAGGATCACAGCTGCCATTTTTAGGATGCAAAATTAACAGGAGCCCCTACTGCTAAGTGAGAAGGGAACTTTTCTCTTTGACAAGCCCTCTATCTCCCATAACGGGGCGGGAGGGGGGGGGGGGCGCGCAGATTAGTTCCGGACAAAACCGAGCCTCTAAAAGCAGCTAACCCGCCGAGCCCAGGAACCCCCGGGCCCGGAACCGATGCCAACAGGGAGCTGACTCCAGCTGGAGGGCTAAGCGCTGCGGGTGTAGACAGCGGCAGCTTCCTCCGTGAGGTCTGTCATTAAAGCGCACTCCGAGGAGGCTGCGTGGACCAAGCCCCGGTGGCTGTCGCCGACGGGCGCCCAGCGACCAGACCCGGCGGCACCGGGCTGGGCTCAGCCCACCGCCCACCCCAGCGGCGCGGAGCTCACACGGAAGAAAAGGCGGGTCCCGGGAGGCCCTTGGGGACGGGAGGAAGCGTCCTGCCTCGGCCCCTCTCCCGCGCCCGGGACCCGCCGCGCAAGCTCCCGAGGTCGCTCCCGGGCGCGGCGACCCCGAGGGGCGCAGGCTCCCGGAGGCGCTGGCGGAGAGGGCCGCCCGGGGGTCCCCCCGCTTCCCCTCCCCTCCCCCTCCCCCGCGCGCTCGGCGGAGTGGGACTCGGGCCCCCCCCACCCCGGCAGGCGCGGCGGGGGGCGGGCGGCCCGCAGCCTACCGTCTTCTGCTTCTTGACCCCCGACATGCTGGCGGGCTGGGCGCTGCGCGGCTCCGGGAGCGGAGGCGCGGGGACGCTCCGAGCGCGGCGGCGGCGGCGGCGGCTGGGGCCCGGCTCCCGGGAAGGAGGTATAAAAGGGCTCCGCAGACACGTCGCACTTCCCTTGACCGGCCCCCTCCTCCCACTCCTCCCCCCGCCGCGCTCCTCTCCGCCCCGTCGGCTCCGCCGGCAGCGCCCAGCCCAGGGGACCCGGCGGCCGTCTGGGCGGGGTCCCGGGCCCGGCCCCCCGACTCGCCCAGCCGCTGCGCCCGCGCCAGGCCGGGGTCAAGTTCGCCCTGCCCGGGCCGCTCCCGGCGGCGGCCGGGGCGCGCCCCCGCCCCCGCCGGGAAGGATTCCCGCCTCCGGGACCGGCTGCGGGGCGCCCGCGCGTGGGCAGGGTCCTCGGTGGGCACCGACGGCCGGCCCCGCTTCGCCTCCGCTCGCAGCCGCAGCCAGGGGGGGAGGGCACGCGCCCTCTGCTTCGCGCGCCCCCGCGAGGGCATCAGGGCCTCCTTTCTCCCCGTTTTACAAAAGAAGCGATCGAAGCTTTCAGACTTTCCCGAAGGTACATTCTGAGGCCGGGGGATTCAGACCCGGGCGGGCGGCCTCCGCAGCCCAGGCTTTCTACCCCAGCGTCCTCGAGCGTGCTGCTAAAATCCAGAGGCCAAGGTTCGCCCGCGCCTTTGCGCCCGGCGCGGTGCTAAGGGCTTTGCACGCACTCGCTCCTTTGAGCTCGCGGTGTTTCTCCCCGAGTTACAGATGGGCCCCAGCGGGCCCTCCTCCCCACAAAGTCTAGAAAGCAAGGGCAGCCCCAGACAGTGGCCAGTGGTGGCCCTGCAACTGTATTCCGTCCCCCGCCCCTCCCCAAGCATTCCTCTAGTACTTCTGTGTGGATGGGCCCTGTGGGGAAAGAGCAAAAGAAAGGAGGCCCCACTCCAAAAGCCTTATGACCTAGACCCTCGGGCATCCGAGATTTTATCAGATTTTATGGGAAGACAGCATGAGGCCAGCCACCCCTCTTAACCCAACCGTCCGCGTCTGCGAGGAGCAAAGAAGTAAGGAGGGAAGCTGTAATTCGTGACAAGCAGTTGGCAGGCAATCACTGGGTATCTCACCCCTTGCAAATGCCACCGACAGATCAATAAGACAGATACCAAGAAAGAACGAAAAAGGAACCCCGAACATGCACAAGGGCCACATGCCTCATTTCCATTACGTTCCTTCTGTAAAACGGCTGCAGAAGTTCTATCTCCTAGAGAGGTGAAGGGTGGAACTTTATTTCACACCGAACTGTTCTTCTGGAGGGCTACCAGCTTTCCAGACGGACACCTGAAGACCTGGGCATTCGCTCCTTCCCTATGGGAAGGCGGGAAGGAAAAATGTCAGGAGCCAAAAACTCCAGAGTCGGCCTACATGCCTGTGCAGTCTCGAAATGTCAGTGTATTTATTTTCTTACCGGCCGTGAATAAGCACTCACCACCCACTTCAAATGTGAGCAGCCAGAGGGCAAGTGCTGGACTTGAGTTTGTGTTCTAGGCGCCAACACTCTGAATTTACGTGGTTTAAACGGTAACATCCACGCTAATGTCATCGGAAAGAGCCTGTTGTATGGGTTCCGACCGTATCTTGAACCCTGCCAGTTCCTGCCCTCTGCAAAAAAGGCGCACTGCGGATGGCGAAATGGCGATTTGTATCACGGTTGTGGTGTTTCATGTTGCCTCTCAAATAGCGGTGTTTTTGAAACCGAGGGAAGTTAAGCGCAAGTCCCTAAGGGTCACCTCCTGGAAAAGGAATCTAGGATTGTTTAGACCTGGGGGGGGTCTTGACATGCTTTGTGCAATCGCCCTGTATTTCACAGAGGCAGTGTGAAGACGGAGAGCCTGACCCTTGTCACCAGGTGGGGGGAGGGGGGGCAGCAGAGAATTAAAACCCAGGTCGGTGACTCCCTCAATGCCCTGGGAGCTGAATCACCCCATCACTCGGTCAGCAATTTCAAGATGCCATGAAACCGTAAACTGGACTATTTATCTTGTTTTAGATATAATTAATTTTCTAGAACTTTGGAATAGATAGGCTTTACAACTTATCTGGAAGCAGTTCTTGTGAAATAGAAGGACCCAAGCTGCTCTAAGACCCTTGAACATCACAGCATCCGTCTCACGAATTCAACATGGTAACTCACTCAAAAGCAAAATAATCATTCTTTTTTACTTTCATGGTTGTTGTTGTTGTTGTTGCTTTTTCTTTTAAAGGCAATGTCTTGGGGCGCCTGGGTGGCGCAGTCGGTTAAGCGTCCGACTTCAGCCAGGTCACGATCTCACGGTCCGTGAGTTCGAGCCCCTCGTAGGGCTCTGGGCTGATGGCTCGGAGCCTGGAGCCTGTTTCCGATTCTGTGTCTCCCTCTCTCTCTGACCCTCCCCCGTTCATGCTCTGTCTCTCTCTGTCCCAAAAATAAATAAAAAACGTTGAAAAAAAAAATTTAAAGGCAATGTCTTGAATTCTTTTTCATTTCACTACTATCTTGGGTCTAAAAAAGGACATGCCTTCTTATGGGCAGCTGGTAGCTTAATTTTTGGAGTCTATGATTCCAGCCCATTCGAGCTTGAAAGAAGACTCATTCAGGAGAAGGGTTGAAGTCTGTCATTCATATGGACACCAGTCCCATCACTTTCTCAGTAGTGTTCCCTCCAAGACTCCAATGGGAATCACTGTGGGCTGCGTTGTGCCAATTTGTAATCCTTACACGAATGTGCACAAAGTTTTGTTTTTTTTTTTTTCTTTTTTTTTCTTCTTCTTCTTCCTATTTACTTTTCTTCCCTCCAGAACTGGCTGGGCTTAATAATTAACTTAATGAGCTGGTGGTTACTGCTTGGTCCTTTTCTTGTTTAGAAAAGATGGAATCAGCTCCCACAAATAAACAAGGGAAACACATTTGCAAAGAACAACAGTGACGGTGAGATCTTTATGCCATAGGTTCTCCAACACATTTTGGGGGGGGGGGGGTTGCGGGGCTCATCACATTTTAGGGGATCTAGCCTGGAGGCATGCTCCCCAGGATGGTCATTCCAAAAGAATGCAGCTACATTGCCCCCTAGTGGCTGCAATGAATGGGGAAAAAAAAAAAAAAAAGACCCAATTGTTGAAACCCCCTTAACAAAAACTTAGTGGAACAGCTGCCTTGAGTCAAGAGGCCCTTAGAGAAAGTCCTCTAAAGGACCCAAACACTCTTCCCAGGCACATGTAGTCCCAAATCAAGCAAGATGTGGTCCCTGTCTTCAAGAAACTCACACTCAAGTACAGGTGACAAGTGCCTTCCACATCTGTCCCAATCATTTCAATACAATCCCTAACTGGACAGGTCAAAATGGTACATGCCTTAGCCAGGCACATCCCTCGTCTTTGAAGCACAGCTAAAGGGTTCGGGTTCTACTGCGGCATGGTTCTGCTGATAGGAGTTCCAGAAACCGCTCCCAGCAGACATCTCCAACAAAGTCCAGTTCGGGATTTTATAAACCACATTAAGTGCCCTGGGACACCTGGGTGGCTCAGTCGGAGGAGCGTCCACCTGACTCTTGATTTCGGCTCAGGTCATGGTCCCAGGGTCGTGGAACCGAGCCCCACGTCAGGCTCCGTGCTGAGCATGGAGCCTGCTTAAGATTCTCAGTCTCTCTCCCTCTGCCCCTCTCTCCTGCTCGTGCTCTCTCTCTCTTAAAAAAAAAAAAAAAAAAAAGGAGCAGGAGAAGGCTGTAAGACAGGACGTGTGCCAAGTGCAATCCGGCAGCTCATTAGTCATTACCGGATACTTCCTGTGTCCGGGGATGAAAAGTCACTGTCCTGGGAGTCCACGGTCTGGCGAGGGAGATGGATATGTACACAAACAGTTCCAAGGGAACGCGGTAAGTGCTGGCATAAAGGCATATTCAGAGTAACAGGGAAAGAACCCTCCGACATGCCATGACCGCTGGACTATGAAGAGATTCTCATGGGTGGTGATAATTTGAGTTTCAAGGATACAAGAAAGCCAGGTAGACGGGTGATCTGTCACCAGGCTGATGTCCCTGCCACACGGAACACCCCGCCATTCCCTGGCCTCCTCCAGACGTGCCCCAGCCTTTGCTAAAGACCCAAGCAGAGCAGAGCAAAGCTGCAACCAGCCAGAGCATACGGCAGCACGGACTCGCCCGCCAAGAACCTGCCCACAGAGGAAAAGCCCCCACCCCCAGGCAAAAGGGACAGTCTTCCTCCATGTCTCAGGTGGAATCAGGTCCAAAGCGTCTACTCTTTGTATTGGTGGTAAAAGAAATGCACTTTATAAGTACACACACACACACACACACACACACACACACACATTATGAAAAATAGAAACACTTAGGGTAGTTAGGGAAATTCACTCCAAAATTCAGCGGAAACAAGTTACACTTGGTAACTGGGCGAGTTTTCAGTCTCCAACCGTTTATTTTAAAACGTGTTTAGCAAGGTAGAAGATAATGTAAGCCATGTCACTTAGAGGCTTTAGATTATCAGAAAAATTTTCAACTGAACTTACATTATGTAACTATTGACTATCTCATTAACAAATTATGTACCTTAAACTTTAACTGATTAGAAACACGTCCAACGAAACTTAGCTAAACTTTAAGACATAAAGGAATGAAGGAGAGAAGGAAGAAAGAAAAAAGAAACGACAAAAAGAAGAAAGAAGTGGAGGTTGTGATATCTGGCCAAAAATTAAGAAAATATCACACCAGGTGCCTGGGTGGCTCAGTCGGTTAAGCGTCTGACTTCAGCTCAGGTCACGATCTCAGTTTGGAAGTTCGAGCCCCTTGTCGGGCTCTGTGCGGACAGCTCAGAGCCTGCAGCCTGCTTCAGATTCTGTGTGTGTCTTTCGGTCTGCCCCTCCCCCATTCGTGCGCACGCGCGCTCTCTCTCTCTCTCTCTCTCTCTCACAAATGAACATTTTAAAAAGTTAAAAAAAAATCACAAAAGATGACATAGTCAGAGAAATTAGTTACACTGTTAGAAATCTGTCTCTAATTATGAAAGGACAGAAGTATTCCATTTAGAAATCACTTCTACAGAGACACGGTAAGTGCTCTCTTTTCCAACACAACTAAGAAATGTGGTGGTATAATAAATATTATAGTGATTAGCGAATAAATGTACAGTTAATCTGCAAATAACTGGAATATAATATGTTGAGCATAAATTTAATTTACTAGTGTGTCCTAAGTCTTCTGTAAGGATTTTATAAATTTGGACAGCCACATCATGTAAAGCTAAGCAGTAAAAAAAAAAAAAAAAAAAAAAAAAAAAATCAACATATTCTCTCACTCTTTCTATATCTTTTATTTTTTAAATTTATTTTTAAGTTTACTTATTTATTTTTTTAGTAATCTCTACACCTAACATGGGACTCCAACTCAAAAACCAAAGATCAAGAGTCACACGTCTTTCTGACTGAGCCAGCCAGGTGCTCCCATCTCTCTTAGATAAAGATACAAAAATCCTAACTTATAGGCATCAGGCTTCCTTACAGTATTATAAGAGAGTTTTTATGGATACTAAGCATTTTCTGAAAAAGGACTAGTTCTACACATACATTGCTATTTTTCAAATGTCTTTAGATGCTGCAGTAAAGAAGAAAATTCAAGGGGTACCTGGCTGGCTCAGTCGGTTAAGCATCTGACTCTTGATTTCTGCCCAGGTCACGATCTCACAGTTCATTGACAGGGCAGAGCCTGCTTAAGAGTCTCTCTCTCTCTCCCTCTCTCTCTGCCCCTCCCCTGCTTGCGCGCTCTCTCTCTCAAAATAAATAAGTAAACTTTAAAAAAAGAATAAAATTCAAATTCATTTAAAATGTTATCAAATTCATCTCCTGATCTTTATATAACATTTTCAATCATCATGTTTTCAATACTAAAAATGCAGCTACAATCATAGGAGAAATCAATCTCCAAAGAAAAGTGGGGCAACGGTCCCTTTATAACAAAAGTCATAAATACTGGGGGCACCTGGGTGGTTAAGTCCCCGACTCTTGATTTCCACTCAGGTCATGATTTCACGGTTTGGGAGTTTGAGCCCCTCATTGGGCTCCACGCTGACAGCTGGGAGCCCGCTTGGGATTCTCCTTCTCTCCCTCTCTTTGCCCCTCCTGTGCTCACCTGTCTCCCTAAAAATGAATAAATAAAAAAATATTAAAAAATCATAAATATTGGCCAAAATTGTTATATGTACCGCTAAAACAAACTTATGCTCAAACCTTGAAACCCCTCTATTTTCTTAATTACACCCCCCTCCCCCACCACACACACACATACTCGTTTTTCTTTTCTTCACTTTTTTTTTTTTTAACGTTTGTTTAGTTTTGGGACAGAGAGAGACAGAGCATGAACAGGGGAGGGGCAGAGAGAGAGGGAGACACAGAATCGGAAGCAGGCTCCAGGCTCCGAGCTGTCGGCACAGAGCCCGACGCGGGGCTCGAACTCACGGACTGTGAGATCGTGACCTGAGCCGAAGTCAGACGCTCAACCGACTGAGCCACCCAGGCTCCCCTCTTCACTTTTGATTAAGGAAGAAAAATCTGCTCTGGACAGGGGGATGTACTTTTGAAGCCCTCAAGGTTCTCAGAGCACCTGGGTGTCTCAGTCGGTTGGGCCTCTGGCTCCTGATTTCAGCTCAGGTCATGATCCCAGGGTCGGGGGTATGGTATTGGGCCCTGCACTGAGCTCTGCACTGAGAGCATAGATCCTGCCTGAGATTCTCTCTCTCTTCCTCTCTCTCTCTCTGCCCCTCTCCCCACACACGCACTCTCGCTCTCCCTCACTCTCTCTCTAAAATAAAAAGAACATATATACCTGAAGCCCTAAAGGTTCTCACACTTCACTGTAGATTATAACCATCTGAGGAACCACACACTTGACTAATCAAATCAAACTCGGGGGGGGGGGTCCCAGCATCCATAGTTTTGAAAGGTTTCTCTTTAAGAGAATCATTGGTTCTCAAAGGGGCGGGTGCATCAATATCACCTGTGTTAAATTACAGACTGCTGCCTCCCCCCCCACGCCCCCTCCCCCAGAGTTTCTCACTTCGGATGTCAAGGGTAGGACACAGAATTTGCACTTCTGGCGAGTTCGCGCATGACGTTGCTGCTACTGGCCCGGGAACCACAGTTGTACAGATCCCTGCCTTGGATACAGGCCTTCCCACTCACCCACACATTTTACTTTGTTGTAGGAAATTTAGAAAATAAGTCGAAAGAGAAGAAAGAGGTGTGCTGGGGAGACAACCTTGGGTAACACTCTTAAAAACCATCCCACCACTGGGAATAAAATGTCTTACAATATTAACCGGGGAAGGAAACAGATTTTACAAGCTCTATTAAAATCACACTGAAAGCCTTAAAATTATACATTCAGCTGCCTGGGCTTCCCTCCCTCCTCAATCTACAGATCTCCAGGCTGGGGCTTGCTCCAGAACATGTCACACCCTGGGGCCCATTCTGCTTTGCAGCTGGGGGCGGGAGCCGGGAATCTAGCCCACTGGTCACCACCACAAAAATCCCCTGGGGTGCTTGTAGAAACAGGCATTCCTGAAGCCCACCCTTAGAATTCCCCTGGGAGATCACTTAGCAGGTTCTAATTCTCGGTTGAGGGTTTTTAATTAGGCCTTCGTCCTTTTTCCCTCCAGATGCTTTGTTTATTCAGAGTTCTTGTTCTTTCTCTAAGGGCTTTAGGCTTTAAAACAAGGAAAAGAACCTAGTTCTGTTTTCTGCTTTCCATCCTGAGCCCAGAATTGGTTTGGATTGAATGGTAGAGGGCCCGAATGGGGAAATATTAGGTGTGAAAACTATACTTAAAATATTGTCCTGCTGTATCATTTGTTTTTCTGACATTATTCATGAATGATTTATCCATTTGTCCGTTGGTGTATGGCCCCTTCTCCAGAACGCGGTGTGAGCTGGCTGAGGCCTCCCCTGGCAATTACTGAGCGATACATCCTGTGACGCCCCCCCAGCGATATCCTGAGAGAAGCAGCTCAATTACAAATGATAACTCGGAACGTTTTTGCTCATTTGCTCTTCCTGACTAATTAATGAATTATTTTATCAAGCCCCCTTTCCTGCCCCCCCAAAACTGTATAGGGTTGCTATTAAATTGTTAATAACTGGGGCGCCTGGGTGGCTCCGTCGGGTAAGTGTCTGACTTCGGCTCAGGCCATGATCTTGAGTTCACTAGTTCGAGCCCCGCATGGGGCTCTGTGCTGACAGCTCAGAGCCTGGAGCCAGCTTTGGATTCTCTGTCTCCCTCTCTCTCTGCCCCTCCACCACTCATGCTCTGTCTCCCTCTCTCTCTTTCTCTCTCTCTGTCAAAAATAAATAAATATTTAAAAAATGTAAATTGTTAATAACAAATTATACCTTCAGTGTGGGAAGAATTGATGGGATAGTCAAGCTTCTTCTCTAGCATATGGTATCTCTGGTCTTTTTTTTTTTTTTTTCTAACATTTATTCATTTTGACAGAGACAGAGCACAACTGGGGGAAGGGCAGAGAGAGAGGGAGACACAGAATTCCAAGCAGACTTCAGGCTCTGAGCTGACAGCCCAGAGCCCGACGAGGGGCTCGAACTCATGAGCTGTGAGATCATGACCTGAGCCGAAGTCGGACGCTCAACCGACTGAGAAGCCCAGGCGCCCCTCTGTTCTGGTTTCTTGACTCTCGTGCATATGTACATACATCCCCATGGATTATGAAAGGGATTTCCCATCCTATCCCCTTCTATCACTGTTGTTTTGGAGGAATGCTATGGATTACTGCATTCAGTAACTTTTAAAAACTTATTTACTTAATAAAACTACATTCCTTCCGCCCGCCCCTTACAAATGTAATTCAGACACACTTTGAGAGCCAGTGGCCCAGAGAATGGAATCAAAGGCCAGTTGAGGAGTCCTTCTGGGAGGGGGCTCAGTTGAGTCCAAGAGTGGTCAGCCTGGACAGGGGTCTTAGCCGCAAACGGTCTTTTGCCAGCTGTCTGAGCCGCGGTGCAAGGGCGAGCCGGCTCCATGAGAGTTGTGTATAGGACACACCAAAAGGATCCTAGGCTCGGAGTCAGAAGACGTAGGTTCATACCTTTTTGTTGGTCTAGCCATTCCCTTCCGCTGGGTGGGCATGGGATCCAGGCTGAGCATCGCCCCAGAGCAGCCCATGACCAGCTTAAGTCTTTTGCCAGGATTCTCCTATTGGAGCTCTTCTGTTGGAAGGAGGCCCTTCCCTTCTCTGCTAGGAAGGGTTGGTATTGTGTATAAGTACATATTGCATATAGAAACACTAGTGGCCATTCTACTCCCCCATGGAGGAGTCTTACCTAGAGAAGGACGAAAAGTTGGGGAGAAGACCTCATGTGTCAAGTTCTTTCTTAGTTTCTGCCTCAAGTCTCCCAGAGCTACCCGGCTTGCCGAGGCTCTTCCCGTGATCCTGTGAGTTACCTGAGTAGCCTTCCAACAAATACACTTGCTTACTTCGAGGTAATCTGAGTCGGGTAACCTCTCTTGGGACCAAAATAGGCCTCCCTTATTTAAGACCACCTTTTTTGGACCACTGTGAAAACTGCATGAAGGGACAAGAGATGCCCAGCATGACACCAACCAAGGCTCAATAAATCTACCAACTGAATGGAATCGAGCAGGATGATTTAGAATTGCCTTTACATTTGGGGCGCCTGGGTGGCTCAGTTGATGAAGCATCCAACTTCAGCTCGGGTCATGATCTCACGGTTCAAGGGTTTGAGTCCTGCATCGGGGCTCCAGGCTGACAGTAGAGCCTACTTGGGATTCTCTCTCCCTCTCTGTCTCGGCCCCTTCCCCACTCGTTTGCACATGCACGCGCTCTCTCTCTCTCAAAGTAGATAAATACACCTAAAAAAAAAGAGAGAGAGTTGGGGCGCCTGGGTGGCTCAGTCGGTTAAGCGTCCTGCCTCAGCTCAGGTCATGATCTCACAGGCCGTGGGTTTGGGCCCCGCGTCGGGCTCTGTGCTGACAGCTCGGAGCCTGGAGCCTGTTTCAGATTCTGTCTCTCTCTCTCTCTATGACCCTCCCCCATTCATGCTCTGTCTCTCTCTGTCTCGAAAATAAATAAACGTTAAAAAAAAAAAAAGAGAGAGAGAGAGAGAATTGCCTATACATTTGTGACAATTCGGGGTTTCAAGCTTGATAGAAAATTCTATTATAATCTCCAAGCTTATTTCACAATTTTAAAGGTGTAAAATAGAAATGACTTGAATCCCACCCCAAATCTGAAGATCTTCCGAAATATGAAAAATTGGTGGCATTTTCAGGTCATCGTACAGGTAGCCACAGCCAACGGTAGCCTAAGTGACTGACCGCAGTTTATAGTCAACAATAGTTTATTACAGAACGTATTACACCTATGCTTCCTTTGCAGTGTGGTTTTAAAGACAATTCTGTGTGAAATGTTTCTGCCCCTTCTCACTTGGCTTTAATTCTGCTCATTTTATTTTATTACAATATGTTATTACAAATGACACCTGTTTCTTCTGCTCATGCTCCCTCTGACGTCCCAATAATTTGCATCCAGTGATTTAATTAGGTTCCCAACTAGATCATTAGTGATGACATCTATAGAGTCATGCTATTCTGCAAAAATACTGAGACGTTGTAATCTCTGACTGACGTATGTGAGAGATTTTGCTGCCTAGCTTTCGAAAAGGAGCGTCTTTCCTTTGCCAGCCAGGAACGCTGGACACGGGGGTCTTGGTTCTGCGTAATATCCCAAATGTGTTCCTTTAGCACAAGAGTCCATGTGAATGGCTAACGTGATTCTGATTCCTAGTCGTCATGACCAGAAAAGAAACTGATCTGGCAGACAGGGAAATGGTGTCCCTTTAATCTGTAGCCATGATCTCTAAAGTTAACTTAGGAAGGATTCTGGATCAGTTGTGCTTTGAGAAATACATGTTGTGTCCCCTTTCAGCTTAGAGCTCTGACCCTGTCCCTTGGAACAGTCGAGGAGCTGGGCTAGTGGAAAGTCACGGCTTGGTTCTCCCACCCTGCCACCAGAACGGGATCCATGGTGGAGAAAGGGGCTTAAACTACGACTTCAGCCAATTCTTGGTTTCCGTAGGCGAAAGCATGGGGGCTGCTTTGGCACTTTCAAGATAACATCTGGTTTGTATCCTCACCCAAAGACTGACCTCAGAGAGTTCCTGATTTACTAAGGATCCTATGCCACATTTTACTTATTACTCAGTGGTTTGGAACTTTGAATGGTTTTGAACAGACACAATGTTACATATTGTGTCCAGGTTCCCAGGCCAGGCCTCTGGTCCCTGGCACCCAAGAGAAAATCTAGTCAGTCAGTAATGCACCTGAAATTTGGTACATAGGGAATTTTAAAGCAGAAGATAATATTTTTATACAATGCGTAAACCCCAAAATCACTCTTTTCTTCACTTGAATGCTGGGGCTTGAGGAGGGTCAGATTAGTTCGAGAAGGTGAAAAAGCTGTGAACTGCAACGAATCTAAGAGACTTTTTGTGCATTTTGAAGGATTTCAAAGTTGGTGGCTCTTTATTTTAATCCCATGCCTTTCCTTTTTTTTTTTTTTAAACCAAAAGTCTACTGTGTGGCAAACAGAGACAGAAAAAGATGCTCAACATCACCCATCATCAGGGAAAGGCAAATCAAAACCACAATGAGACACCACCTCCCACCTGTCAGAATGGCCAGAATCGAAACACAGGAAATAGTCAGTGTCAGCGAGGATGTGGAGAAAAAGGAACCCTCTTACACTGTTGTTAGGAATGTAAACTGGCCACTGGAGAATACAGGATGGAAGTGCTTCGAAAAATTAAAAGCAGAAAAACAGAACTACCATATGAGCCAGCAATTCCACTACTGGGTATTTACCCAAAGAAAACGAAAACACTAATTCAAAGAGATACACGTACCCCTGCGTTTACTGCATTATGTCCAATAGCCAAGACAGGGTAGTAACTCAAGCACCCATCCATAGATGAATGGATAAAGATGTGGGACACACACACACACACACACACACACACACTAGAATGAGAAAGACGAACACCATATGCTTTCACTTAGATGTGGAATCTAAAAAACAAAACAAACAGAAAGCAGAAACAGGCCCGTGGATACACAGATCGAACTAATGACCGCCAGAGGGAAGCGGGGGGAGGTGGTCGGGCAAAACGAGTGAATGGGTGTGGAAGACACAGGCTTCCAGTTACGGGATGAACCAGTCATGGAAATAAAAGGCACAGCACAGGGAATAGAGTCAAGGCCAGTGTGGTGACAGATGGCAGCTATGCTTACGAGCAGAGCAGAAAGTATAAACTTGGTGAATCGCTATGCTGTACCCCTGAAACTAATGTAACATTGTTTGTGAACTATGCTTCAATTTTGTGAAACAGTGTATCATGGGGGTGGGGTGACGGGTGAAATAGGTGAAGGGAATTAGGAGGTACAGACTTCTGGTTATAAAATAAATAAGTCAAGGGATGAGAAGTAGAGCATAGAGAATGTAGCCAATAATGTTGTAATAACTTTGCACGGTGACAGATGGGAACTACACTTACTGCGGTGAGCATTGTGTAATGTACATAATTGTCAAATCACCTGAAACAATGTAATACTATACGACAACTACACTTCAATTAAAATTTTTTAAACGGAGAAAAAAAAAAAAAACTGTGTCACCAAACACAGTAAGATACCACTCCATATTAAGATGACTATAATAAGGGGCGCCCAGGTGGCTCAGTCCATGGAGCGCCCGACTTCGGCTTAGGTCACGATCTCACAGTTCGTGAGTTCGAGCCCCTGTCGGGCTCTGGGCTGACGGCTCGGAGCCTGGAGCCTGCTCCGGCTTCTGTGTCTCCCCCTCTCTCTGCCCCTCCCCTGCTCATGCTCTGTCTCTCTCTGTCTTAAAAATAAATAAAACATTAAAAAAAAATTTTTTTTTAAGATGACTATAATAAAAAAGACAATAACAAGTGTTGGCAAGGCAATGGGGTAACCGGAACCCTCACTCATTGCTAGTGTGACCGTAGAGTGGTGTAGTCGCTTTGGAAAACAGTCTGGCATTTCCTCAAATGGTTAGTACATGACTCAGCAATTCCTCTGCTAGTTATATTCCCGAGAGAAGTGAAAAAAAATATCCACCCAAAAACTTGTACATAAATATTCACAGCAACATTACTCATAAGAGCCAAAAAAATGGAAATAATCCAAATGTCCATCGGCAGATGATGAGTGGGTAAACAAAACGTGGTCCATCCATATAATGGCGTACCATTTGGCCATTCAAAAAAAGAAGTGCTGATATCTGTTATGACACAGATGAAACTTGAAAACATAATGCTGAGTGAAAGAAACAAATTATAAGAGGTGACACACTGTATGATTCCATGTGTATGAACCGTCCAGAACGGACAACCCATAGACACAGAAGGTACATTACTGCTGGCCAAGAGCTGGGGGGCGTGGGGACTGGAAGTGACTGCGGATGGGAACGTGGGTTCTTTGTGGGCCCATGAGAATGTCCTAAAATTGCATAGTGGTGATGGTTGCCTGACTCTGTGATGGTACTAATAACATTTTTTTTTTTTTTTTGGAGGGGGAGGAGACCACGCGAGGGGGTGGGGCAGAGAGAGAGGAGAACAGAAGATCTGAAGCGGGCTCTGCGCTGACAGCAGGGAGCCCTGTGTAGGGCTTGCACCCATGAACTGTGAGATCATGACCTCGGCCAAAGTCAGACACCTAGCCAACTTAGCCACCCAGGTGCCCCATAATGACATTTTTAAAAAAAAATTTTTTTAACATTTATTTATTTTTGAGACAGGGAGAGACAGAGCATGAACAGGGGAGGGTCAGAGAGAGGGAGACACAGAATCCGAAACAGGCTCCAGGCTCTGAGCTGTCGGCACAGAGCCCGACGCGGGGCTCGAACTCACGGACCGTGAGATCATGACCTGAGCCGAAGCTGTCTGCTTAACCGACTGAGCCACCCAGGCGCCCCCATAATGACATTTTTTAAGCGTTTAACTCAATGAGGTGTTGTTGGCTTGTTTTGTTTTTTCATTGAGACATAACTGACGTATAACACTGTATAAGTGTTAGGCGGTCAACGAGATTTAATACACGCATATATTACAAATAGACGTACTAGTAACTTTTAATCATACATTTGGCGCTATGTAAATTATACCTCAACAAGATTGTTACTAAAAATAAAGCTGGATCTTCACATACTAACCATAGATCCAACAATCTCATTCCTAAAACTTTACCTAAGAAAACATTCAAACTTACATTCACACAAGTTGTACATGCGTGTTTATAGTAACTTTATTCATAATGACCCCAAACTAAAAACAATTTAGACGCCTTTCTAATGGTGAATGGATAAATGGGCGGGTGGAGACAGACCAAGTCTTACTGGTACGCCCATACAATGGGGTAGTACTCAGCAGTAACAAGGGAAGAAACTGTTGACTCACACAACATGTGAGAATCTCAAAAGCGTCTTGCTACCTGAAAAAAGCCAGATCCAAAAGGCTATATTCTACTTATGAGGCATTTTCTAGGGGTGCCTGGTGGTTGAGTAGGTTGAACGTCTGACTCTTGATTTCGGCTCAGGTCATGACCCAAGGGTCATGGGATCAAGCCCCATGTCGGACTCTGCACTGAGTGTGGGGCCTGCTTGAGAGTCTCTCTCTCTCTCCCTCTGCCCCTCTCCCTACTCTCTCTCTCTCTCAAATAAAAAAAAACAATTAAAAAGACATTTTGTAAAAGAGAAAACTATATGGCCAGAACACAGATCAGTGGTTTGCAGAGACTGAGGTTGGGGGAAGGGTTTGATTTCTGAAGAGAAGCAATGGGGATTTGGAAGGTGACGGAACCGTTCTGACTATTCCATACCATGACCGTGGAGGTAGACACCTGATTATGCGCTTGTCAAACCTACAGATCTGTATACTACAAAGAGTAAATTTTACTGAACGTGAACTTAAAAAAAAAGTGTGTGGGGAATCCAAAATGGAATACAAATGGTAAAAAAAAAAACAAACAAGCATAAATACGAATAACATGACTATACTGAGGAAAGTGGTAAAGAAAAGAACTACCCTAAGTTACATTAGAACACAGTATTTTGACTGGCTCCTGTACGCTAAGACAGAAGGAACTGAATACAGATAACGGTACTCTACTTAGTAAGTTTGTTTACCACGGGAATATGGGGTAGCAATTCTGAAGCTATCTGATAGGCGTATTAGGCTTCGACAAAAAATAAATACATTGCAAGTAACGAGAACCGGCGTTCTCAGCCAGTGAGAAAAAGATGACCAATGGAGGAGAGGCCAAAGCTAGAACGAACCTGGTAGTGTTGGGTCGGACACAGAGACACCAGTGTGAGTTCATGGGGTTTTCACGTATATACATATCAGTAGATGTGGAAATGTAGATGTGTGTGTACAAATGTGTTAGTATGTATGCTTCTATTTCCTCGCTCTGGCCACTGAGAGAGTCTCAAGGCACCGACGTTTACAGTAGCAATCAGCCCTCCTAGGGCCCCGACCTTGGTTTCTAAATGTCATTCTCCCATGAAAGGAACCAGCCTTCCGTGGAGAAGAGGTCGGGTCTAGGGCACGAAGAATACAAAATGAGGCTAGGCACCAGAAAGCAAGGAAGTGCTAACAGACTAAATCAAAAAGAAAGCCACAAAAAGAAAAAAGAAGGAGGACGTGTCAAAGGCCCAGGAGCCCACCTGAGAGAACACTCCCAAAGCTGTGACACCTGTAACCCCCTTCCCTCCTGAGGTGTGACCACATCATGAGGTGCAAAGACGGCCTTGACAAAGTGAGATCATTTTAAGATCATTTAAATGAATTCTTAAATGTGCTTTCTGTCCATACTCACTACTCACTTTTTTTTTTTTAATGTTTATTTATTTGTCTGTGAGAGAGAAAGAGAGAGCACAAGCAGGGCAGGGACAGAGAGAGAGGGGGAGACACAGAATCCGAAGCAGGCTCCAGGCTCTGACTTGTTAGCACAGAGCCCGATGCAGGGCTCAAACTCATGAACCGTGAGATCGTGACCTGAGCCAAAGTCGGACGCTTCACCGACTGAGCCACCCAGGGGTCCCCTAAAATGCTATTCTAATAGGAAACAATTATTTTAACTCATGTGTCACATTACATGCCTGTTGACTTAGGTAGCAGATTCACGTAAGACACAAACATTCCAAAAAATGATGGATATAAGGGCTCTCAAAATAATTCTGAATGTTCTTATAGGTAACTTCAGAAAAAAAGTCATCTATGGGATTCTGTAGACTTTTCCCTGCCTAAAAAACATATTCTCCCACTTAGTCCTCATTATTCACTCTATTCCTTAATCCATGTGGCCACAGACCCTTTCCTTCATATTAGAATTCTGCTGAAAAGCATTAGCTTAACCCACCCGTGGTCTAACGACTGGGTTCTCTTGACAAATACAGATTCCCAGGGTGGTGCAGCAAAGTGAGGTTGAGCTGTTAAGATTAATTTGTTGTTTTAGGCCCAGTGCCTGGTTGGCTAAGTCATGACAATGAAGCCAGGGCACAGAGCACTTGACACCGTTCTAAGTGCTTTAAATATATTAACTTACTTACCTAACCTGCACAACAAGAAGCATGTAATATTGCTTCGCATGTTTTATAGAAGAGGAAATGAGACATAAAGAGGTT
The DNA here is from genome assembly GCF_046562875.1 of Panthera onca. Taxonomy (NCBI): domain Eukaryota; kingdom Metazoa; phylum Chordata; class Mammalia; order Carnivora; family Felidae; genus Panthera; species Panthera onca. The sequence continues at coordinate 81,671,236 of NC_138349.1, forward strand.
AAGTACCTAAGTCAACGGCTGAGCCAGGATTCAAACCCGGAGTGTAGCCCACAGGCCATCCAACAACGATGCATGCAACCCCACCCATGACTGTGCATGAAATCTGTCTTTATTTTTATCTTTAAAAAATTTTTTTAACGTTTATTTATTTTTGAGACAGAGAGAGACAGAGCATGAACGGGGGAGGGTCAGAGAGAGGGAGACACAGAATCCGAAACGGGCTCCGGGCTCTGAGCCGTCAGCACAGAGCCCGACGCGGGGCTCAAACTCATGGACTGCGAGATCATGACCTGAGCCGAAGTCGGCCGCTCAACCAACTGAGCCACCCAGGCGCCCCTGAAATCTGTCTTTAAAAACTGATTACACAGAATAGTGCTCATTAACCTTGGAGTTAGCAGGAGAAAAGTCATTCTGCATAAGCGAAAAGAGGAACTTTAATGGTTTTAGAGACTCTAGCTATTTTCTTGTTTGTTGCTTTGAAAGAAATGGTTTTATAATTCTTTTCAAATACCTCCAACAGAGAGCACTAATGCCCAGCTCCTGAGTTATGCTTCCGGGCAGAGATGTGGCGAGGGAAGGGGCCCTCGTACGTACTAGCTTCATTCACACACGTTCATCTGGTGGACTTCAGGAACAACAGTTTCTCTTACGTAGGGTTAATGAATCCTTGAAGGTGTGCTCCTAATGTCAATTTACTTTGCAAATTGGTGACAGTGTTTTTGCAGTTCTGTCTCATGTTATTGTCCAGGCTGAATAATCAGAAATTTCTTGTCGGTGGAGTCCAAAGGAAGAATTTTGACTTTTTTTTTTTTTTTTTTTTTTTACAAAAACTGGTATCAGAACATTTTAGGGAGGGATCTTCTCTCCATGCTAGCTAGCTTCCAGGGCACAGGGAATAGACTATTATTTTAAAATCATAAATGAACTCTCCCTCCTATTGGCCAGGATAATTATAGTTCTTTAAATTGATTCCTATAGATTCAACCTCAATTCTGGAAAATGGTCAAAGCCCAACAAACAGGAGTCCTTTCTAGCCCTTTTATTGTCTGTGGTAGGAGGGTGGTGATCTGATCACTTACTCTTATTTATAGTAAAAGAGGCTTAAAATCCCTGGATCTTTCCAGCCGAACCTGGAGGGAGGGGCTGATGACAGAGGAATTTGCTGAGTTTGAGTTAGACTTAACCTCCTTGAAGGTCAGAAGGTTGGCAACGTGGTCTGGGCTGTGCCTTGAGATAGAAGCAAAGCTTTGAACAACCTCTCATCTTTTCCCTGCTTTTTTTCTTTCCTTCCTTCCTTAGTTTTTTTTCTTTCTTATAGCCTCATTGAAGTATAATTCACATACCATAAAATTCACCGGTTTTAAATATACAACTCAGTGGGTTTTAGTACACTCACAAACTTGTGCTGTATACCCATCACCAGAACCAAATGTAGACCATTGTTACTACCCCCAAAAGAAACCCCACGCTCTTTGGCCATCACCCCACAATTCCCCGATCTTCCAGGCACTGGAAGTCATGAATCTTTCTAGAGTTGCCTATTCTGGATATTTCCTGCACAATATGTGAACTTTTGTGTCTGACTTCTATTTTTTAACATCATATTTCAAGGTTCGTCCATGTTGTAGCATTCATCAATATTCCACTTCCTTCCATGGCTGATAATATTCTATCGTATGGGAAAAGCACATTTTCTTTATCCATTACCGATGGGCATTTGGGTTGTTTCCACCTTTTGGCTAGGCTATTGTGAATGCTGCTGCTATGAACGTTTTGTGTAGACACATTTCCATTTCTCTTGGGTATGCATCTGGGAGTAGAATCACTGGGTCACGTGCTAGCTCTATGTCCAAGGACTTGAGGAACCGCCAGACTATTTTCTGAAGGTGGCTGTGCTGTTTTACATTCCCACTGGTGTTGTGAGAGTTCTAATTTCTCCACATCCTCGCTACCCCTTGTTCTCGACCGTCTTTATTACAGCTGTCCCAATGGGTGCGACGTGGGATCTCATAGTGTTGGCTTTGCATTTCCCCGAAGGCTAACGATGTTGAACATCTCATCATGAGCTTATTGGCCATTTGTATATCTTCTTTGGAGAGCTTCCTACCCACCACTTGGCTTCTGTTTTCCCTCTCATGGCAAAAGGTATTGCAACATGACGCTACTGGGTTCGTTCATCTTATTGCAATCCACAACTTCTAGAGTATCACAGACACAGACTTATAAAGCACCTGAATCACTCAGTGATTACCTGAACTATCAAAGGATTGATTTTAATACCGTTCAAGACCCAAAGAGTCTCGCAGACCTGCTTTATCCACAGGCTCTGTTTTAACCTTCAAGGCATTATTCCTGGACCCGTGGCTCAGAATCAGGTCCAGCCGCAGAGTATCAGAGGAAGCATTCAGGGTAGAAAGATCAACGAAAGGGTGATCACATCACGGGACTCTGAGCCTTCCGAAATCCAAACAGGGCGGCTGACCACCATAATTTGCCTGGGACTGTCTTCACTTGAAAAGTGAAAATCCCAGGAAGTCCTTTAGTATCAGGGAAGCGCAGTTGGTTAGTCAGCCCAGAGTCAGCCTCACTCTCTTTGTCATGTGACAGAATTATACATGAGGATTCGGGAAAGGGCAGAGACCACGTACATCTTTAGGCTTTGCTGGCAACATCGGTTTGAATTCTTGTTACTTACCTGTTGGCTTGCGAATTTTGGCTGCTTCGTTACCTCTGTGAGCCTCCCAGAAGCTCAGACGAGATATGGCGGGGTCATATTTAGTGTGGTTGAAGTTCAACCACGTTAGGGGTGCGGTTCACATGCAGTCAACAGTAACCTTGAAAATCCTTCAGATACAAAACCACGTACAGTTCCAATGCATGGTTTGGTGTGGTCGATGGTGAAAATTCTTTTACCAGATTCTCCAACTCTTCATGAATTACGCTTATCGAATTCCTCTTTCTTCTATTACCACCCTCGTGCCTGCCACCAGGAGAAACGGTTTCCCTTTTTGGATCAAAGCCTTGCAGTCATTCACACGGTCTTCCCAAAGTTCTCAGCCCACAGGTGGTGCTGGCTTCAGACACTGAATAGTACTGTTCCCCCCGGGGGCACACTCCTGGGTAGACTAGCAGGGCCGGTCCCCACATTATTTGAATTCCTTCTCTTTTTGATAAGGACACATGATAGAATTCTTGTAAGTTAAAGATGTGTGTGATGGGACCCCACTGCTAAATATATACAGGCAGTCCTCGACTTATAATGGCTCAACGTATGAATTCTCAACTCTTCGATGGTGCGAAAGTGACATGCTTCGGTAGAAACCACGGTTTGAATTCTGAGTTTGGATCTGTTTCCTGGGGCTGGCGAGATTCAGCGGGATCCTCTCCCGCGATGGGGCTGCAGCCTCCAGGCAGCCTGCCGTCAACAGGGTCCACGACTGACTCGCTGACGACCATCCCACACCCACACGGCTGTCCCGGTTCTCACCGCAGCACAGCTCTCCGTGATCACATGAGGCCGTCAGCAATGTGTTATCAGACAGGCTCTGTGTGGGATGGTTTGCCCAAGTGTGTAGACTAATGTAAGTGTTCTGAGCACATTCAAGGTCAGCTGGGCTAAGCTATAGGGTCCTCTGGGTTAGGTATATTCAATGCATTTTTGACTTACCATATTTTCAATTTACAATGGGCTTACTAGCCCTATAGAAAGTAGAGGAAAATCTATAAATTGGTTAGCCAAGGGCTGAATAAGCCCTCAGGAGAGAGACCCTCAGATGTATCCAAGAAGAGGTCAAAGTCCCCCAAATCTTTATGTGACGGAGGCGGCAGCTCCTAGGCTTCCCCTCCTGAGACAGGAATGTGGCGAGAGATGCCTTGACTTCAGTCCGGTTGAATCTGAGATTTCAGGGTCTACTCTGGGGAGCAGCACGGCTCCAGAACTTGAGGTGGGGAATGACCAAAGGCAGGAATATAATACCCCTCCCTTCATCATCCGACAAGAGTCAGTAGGAATAGAGTGTGAGGACAGAGGTACCATTTCCCAGGAAAACTAAGGCATTCTGCGCTTTACCGGCAGTAGAAAATGCTACTATGCCAATACCGTGGCTTTAGAATTTTTAAAGTTTTTATTTTTATTTATTCTTTGGGGTGTTCTCCAGTGATACCTTTTAATTTGCCTTTTAATAAAAGGCAAAAACATTGTGTCCGCTGGAGTGGAAAGTCTTTATTGGAAAGTCTTTATCAAAAGACTGTAACAACTTATATGGCCGTCAACAGATAAGTGTTTAAAAAGTCATGTTATATAGTCCTGGCGGTTCTTTCTGCCCATGGGTCCTATCCCTGTGCTTTAATAAAAACACCTTTTTGGGGAGCCTGGGTGGCTGAGCTGGTTGAGCGTCTGACTCTCCATTTCAGCTGAGGTCATGATCTCACGGTTCATGAGATCGAGCCCCGAGTTGGGTTTGAATCCCTGCTTGGGATTCTCTCTCTCTCTCTCTCTCTGTCCCTCCCTCACTTGCACGCGTGCAAACATGCTTGCATGCTCTCTCTCTTAAAATAAAAATAAATAACCTAACTAACTCAATGTTTAGAAACATCTTTTTGCACTGAAAAACATACAAAAGCTATGGTACAGTGTTAGTATAGAAATCGAGGCGGTCATTAAAAAGAACAAGGCGGAGCTATATGTTGTAATATAGAACGTTCTCTGAGACATACTGATAAGTTAAAACAACAACAACAACACAAGGAGCACAACAGGTGCATCTGCCAACTTTGTAACCAAGGAAAGGGGAGCTATGGAGATGATAAATACATGTAGATATCGCATATCTCTGGACTAGCAGAAAGCTATTGCCAGGGGTGGTCTCTGTGAAGGTGAATCAGGGGTAGAAGGAAGAGTTAATTTTCAGGGGACGTCCTTTTGTAGTGTTTGAATTTTTTTTTATATGTGCTTGTATTAGATTTTCTAAAGAACATGGAAGCCCACGGGGAGCCTGGGTGGCTCTGGCGTTTGGCGTCCGACTCTTGATTTTTGCTCAGGTGGTGACCTCACGGTTGTAGGATCAGGCTCCACGTTGGGCTCACCTGCTTAGGATTCTCTCTTTTCCTCTACCTCTGCCCCTCCCCTGCTCACTCGTTCTCACTTTCTCTCCCTCTCAAAAAAAAAAAAAACAAAAAAAAAAAAAACAAAACAAAACAAAAAAACAAGAAACAAAACAAAACAAAACAAAAGGAAGACCAAACACTAGGAACTACAAAAATGTGCATCTCACCTGTATTAAAGCAGAGTCGTGAATGACAGAATCCCTAGTGCTCTTTTTCTTTGCTTGGCCAGCAAAAGAGCTTTGCAATCATTGAGTAAAGTAGTGCATGTTTGAAATGGACAATTTCCCACACTGTCTTCCAAAGATCAGGTGTAAATCAGTTCATTGTAGTGCCTGGAGTGGATGTCAGAGCCACAACAGCCATGCTCATTTGATATCAATCCAAGAGAAGCTCTCACTTGACCCTGAGAAGATGAAAGTGTAATAAAAGCTGAAGAGGAAAATGTCTTCATAAAAACATCTTCAAATTTCTATTAGTAGCGAAGATGAAGCCAAGTATTCAAAAACCTACTGGAGCCAGAATGAACAATCATGGAAAACGTGAGTCAGGAGACCACCGGGCCCATCAGAATCAGGTGAGATTTGTGTTTCTCTGTGGGGAAGAAAAGCGACAGCTTACGCTGGTCCTTCATTCATCCCACGAGCTGTACTGAGTCCTTACGCACTTGATGTCAGGCACACGGCAAGGGGCTGGAGGTACAAAAGGGGGCACAGCTGCTATTTTCCTGGCCTAGAATTCGTCTCCTCCTTAACCGGTCTTAGCAGCTAGATTTTCCTTTGGGAGACGACTCTGTTCATGCGGCTCCTTCCACAGAGGTCTAGGCTTGGCACCCCGTCCCACGGCAACCACCACCGACCACAGGTACTGGCTATGTTCTCAGCCCGTGGCCACAGTGATGTGCATGGTCCTCAACGAAAAGCGACCTGGAACGTCTGCGGAAGGACTGAGAAGATGAAAGTCTCCCCTCAGTGGAGGCTGAAGCTGTCAGAACGCGAGCTCGAGGCTGCTGGTAGTGGACAAAGAGGCCGACGGAAGCAAAAGTAGGGCTGAAAGAACAGGGTCTGGGGGGGGTGGCGCCTGGGTGGCTCAGTTGGTTGAGCGTCTGACTTCAGCTCAGGTCACAATCTCATGGTCTGTGAGTTCGAGCCCCGCGTCGGGCTCTGTGCTGACGGCTCAGAGCCTGGAGCCTGTTTCGGATTCTGTGTCTCCCTCTCTCTGACCCTCCCCCGTTCATGCTCTGTCTCGCTCTGTCTCAAAAATAAATAAATGTTAAAAAAAATTTTTTTTTAAAAGAACAGGGTCTGGGTACCGTCACCTGGATTTTTTTTTAATTTTAAAGTTTTCCTTTTTTAATGTTTTATTTATTTATTTTCAGGGAGAGACAGAGAGTATAAATGGAGGAGGGAACAGAGACAGAGAGAGAGACACAGAATCCGAAGCAGGCTCCAGGCTCTGAGCCGTCAGCACAGAGCCCGACGCGGGGCTCGAACCCACGAACCGTGAGATCGTGACCGGAGCCGAAGTTGGATGCTTAACCAACTGAGCTAACCCAGGCACCCCTAATCTTATTTTAGAGAAAGACAGAGAGAGATCGCGTTCACACAAGTGGGGGAGGGGCAGAAGGAGGGGGAGAGAGAGAGACAGAGAGAGAGAATCTTAAGCTGGCTTCATGCTCAGTGCAGAGCCTGACACAGGGTTCCATCTCATGACCCTGGGATCATGACCTAAGACCGAGAGTCAGATGCCCAACCGACTGAACCACCCAGGCACCCCAGAGTTTACATATTTTAAAATAAAGCTCACATTTCAATTTTAAGCCAAACAGGTAAATATTATACAGCACACACTTTCCCTTTAGAAGGGGTGAAAAACTCAAGTCAGTTGCATACAAGACGCTACTTGTATTGTAATTGTAGAGATTGTCTTCCTAATGAGAGGGTGAGGGAATAAGTTGGTCGAGAGAAGCAGACCACCTTCTAAGAAAGAAGGACACACACAGCTGCTGCTACCTGTTAATGTATAATGTGCTATAAAGTCTAAACAGTCAGGTATTAAGAAAACAAGTATAAACCCGAGGAGACCTCTTCGATCTTCTCTTCTTTAAACCCGTCCATTGAGCCATCTGCGTCCAGAGTCACTGACCCCGAGCACAAATCAATTCATACCAAGTCCTCGCTTGAGTTCTTCACGGCTCCCTATTGCCTCTTGATTACCATCCTCTAGGGAGCATTCGGGTCCCTGAAGATATCACTCCCAAGCCGTATTTTGAGCCTTTTCTCCCCCTGGTCACTTGTCCCAGTGCACCTAATGCTGTGTTATTGCCACCGCTCACTGAAGGGACTACACACGTAACCTGCTGTGTGCCGTGACCCACACTGTTCCCGTATCCTAGGGTGACATTCTCCCCCAGCTCAACCTGTTGAAACCCTACCATCTTCCAAGGCTCCCATGCCCGCTCCCTCTGCCACGCTCTCTGGCCTTGTCCCAGCAAATCTCCCCTCCTCTTGGCTTAGGTTACAGTTGACTGTGAGGCACCAGATGCCCCCACGTACCGTGGGCTCCTTGAAGGCAGGACCCCATCTCAGTAAGCGTCCTTTCATCAACAGCTCTGTGCCTCGCCCATGTATGTCACCAATTAAGCGTTTACAGAATAGTATTTTTCAGGCATTAAATTTACATAAAATGGCCCAATCCAGTAGAATGGCATTCAACTGAATTATTCTCCTTCATGATGTTATTATATTAGCCATTCCGTTCCGGACTCCAGCCTTTCTAAGCAATCAAAAAAGGGGCTCATTCGTGGTGGGCGGGGTGGTGTCTGAATGAACTTCAGCTTGAAATACAGCCTTTCAGGGGCGTCTGCGTGGCTCGGTCGGTTAAGCATCCGACTTCGGCTCAGGTCATGATCTCACCGTCCGTGAGTTTGAGCCCCGCGTCGGGCTCTGTGCTGACGGCTCAGAGCCCGGAGCCTGTTTCAGATTCTGTGTCTCCCTCTCTCTCTGACCCTCCCCTGTTCATGCTCTGTCTCTCTCTGTCTCAAAAATAAATAAACGTTAAAAAAAAATTAAAAAAAAAAAAAAAAGAAATACAGCCTTTCAGCATTCACTGGCAGTGAGGGATTCCATGCTATGCTTCGAGAGATTCTGGACACGGATTTGAAATTGAACATGGTCGCTGACTTCCAGGAAACATGAATAAGGGTTTCACTAAAAAAAAGTGCACTAAATACACACGTTTAGGTTTTCCCCTCGTGCTCCCCCAGCAAACACAGAGACCTGCCTGTGCAAGTGACGAGCCATTTTGCAAAGGGCTTTAGAACAGCTTGCTTTGGTGCTGAGACCTCGGGACAAGATGAACCAAGAGAGCCTTGTCCCACTGCTGAATTGCTTTTTATGCCCCTCGCTCTGCCAGAAGCCGCCAAAGAATGTAGCCCAGTGTGTTTCATTACACACCGTGGGTAGCTGGTAGGAGTGAGGTTGACATCAGATACTCGCCAAGACCTCCATCTCCAGTACGTGTCCCAGCCTGCCTCAAAGTGTGTAAAGTGCGGACACGCAGGTACACTCAGAATGCATGCATCTAAAAAGCCACGGTTGTCGTCTGAGGCTGTCCCCAAAAGTCGGTGCATCTGCAAGTCAGTGGGAAGCCAGAGGAGCTCCCTCACTTAGGCTGCGCTCTGGGTGTCCATCGGGAGAGGGGGCACATCCTGTCCCCATCCTCATGCTGCTGACGGAGCAGGAGGAAGGCAGACCTCTAGATAAATAACTGACTTCTGTGTGTCACGCGGAGGTAACCGAGAGGATGCCGGGGCCGCTCTGGGGCCCCGCAAACAGAACAGGCTTCACAGACTGCACGGGGCGTGTGACACATGAGCCGGATTTGGCAGGATAAGCGAGAATTTGCAAGTGCACGGGGGCAAAGGGCAGCCCGGGCAGACGGAGCAGTGTGTACAGAGGGGCAGAGCACAGCTTGCTGAAAAAGCCCGCTTGCTGTAGGGAAGCAGAAGCGCTTCACGGAACTGCCATGGGAACCGAGTGGAGGGTGGGAGAGGGGCGGGGGGAGCCGGTGGGCAGGTGCATCCCGACGGCACCGTGGGTGCGCCTGGCTGTGCACGGCTGGCGAGGGGCGCCGGCGAAAGGCCTTGGGCATCAGTAGACTGGCCAGATCGGTACTCGGGGCAAGAGGCTGGCCCTGCCTGGTAGTCCCGATTGCCCCTCCAGATCTGCCCCCCCGACTCTGACCTCCGCAGACAACGTCCACCAGCTTGGCTGTATTTCTTGGGTGTGGGCAGGAAAGCAGCGATTCAAATGTTAACCGTATCTTCACAGCAGCATGGAGACTGCCGTTTGACCAAAACCTGGGGACCACGGCCTAGCCGAGCTGACACAGAAGATTAACCACCACCGGTACTAAGGGCCCTGCTCCCGTCCTGCCAGGCTGCCCAGGGGTACTGGCTCCCACTGTCCCCGTAGGTGGCCCTGACCTTCCACCACACTTCTCTCTTTGCCCATCAGACGCAGGCGCGGTGACCGTGTCCTTTCGTGGTGAGCCCTTGGCTTCTCTTAACCCTGCCCACAACTTCGTAAATAGTTCCTTCATTAGGGGCGCCCGGGTGGCTCAGTGGGCGAAGCGTCTGACTCTCGGTTTCGGCTCAACCCACTGAGTCACCCGGGCGCCCCAATAAAACTTTTTTTGTAAGTTCATAGAGAAGACAGACAGGAGTCTATGACTAGAAACCCCCAAGGAGATGCATGTGTTCAACAGGGATGGAAGGGTCTAAAAATGAAAACACTAAAAATAAAACTGCCACTGAGTACAGCGAGAATAAAAGCAATTTTCTCGATAGTCCTAGAGAGAAGAAGAGTGGCCCTAGAAGCAGCTTTCTGATGAGGGGACATTTTTCAAAGAACAGGCACCACAGAAACCCAGAAGAGACAAGATGGGTTGCTGAATTAAGGACAAATCCCAGAAATGGACACGGCCTTATCTGAACATTACCAGGGAGGCGGTAAGTCAGGCTGAGTGGGAACAGTGGAGCGGACAGAAGGGTTGCACGACGCAGACACCAGAGAGAGAGCGAGGAAGGCTAAACGGGGGACCGCAGGATCGCTCAAGTACCGTTTTGCAGTCTTCTTTCCAAAAGGAGTCTTCAGATGGGGTGTGAACAGCACTCACTGTAAAGAGGGGACCCGACGCTCCAGGTGCTGAAGAAAAACTGAGGCCACGGGGCCATTTGAAAGGCGCTCATTCAGCCATCTTCAGACAACCCACAGACCAAAGGCTGCCAAGATGGCAGCTGGGAGTTCAGAGGTGCTACTGGCCACCTCTTTCCCCTAAGTGGCCTTCGACCACTGCCCCTCCGCCTAGAACAGCAGAAGCAGCCTTGTTTCCTACCCGACTGTCCAGTCCCAGAGATCACATCTCCCTCGGGAAGTCTTTCTGCTCTCCCGGTGTGGTCCTGCTCTTGGAAGAGGCCCACCGATGGGTACGAAGCCATTCATCACTACCCTCCAGAGACTGGGTCTTGTTCACCACAGTGCCGGCGTCGGGTAGTAATAACAGTAATTGTATCTAAGACATTATAGTTGTTCCCTAGGGCGGTCCTAACAAAGTACCACAAACTAGGTGGCTTCAAGTAACAAATGGATTGTCTTACAACTCTGGAAGCTACAGTCTGAAGCCAAGGTGTTGGCCGGCCATGTTTCTTGTGAACACTGTAGGGGAGTCCTTCCTTGCCTCTTCATAGCCTCCCACGGTGGCTGTCAGGCTCTGGTGTTTCTTGTCTCACAGCCGCACTACTCCAATCCCTGCCTCATCACCGGATATCTTCAAAGATACCCAGGGTCAGGACTTCAATATATTTGGGGAGCACGCAATTCACTCCAGGGCAGACACACCAAGAGCTCCCTGTGCTCAGTGACTCCCAGGCATCAGCTCATCTAACCCTTACAAAGCCCTTGTAAGGTAGGCAGGCGAACCATGCCCATTGGATAGACAAAGAGACGGAGGTGAAAGAGACGTGAAATAATTTGGCCAGCTCCAAACTTCTAATAAATGGAGGGGGCAGAACTTCTCTCTTTTCCCCATTCCTTTCCCTCTTCCTCCTCATCCTTCTCCTTCTTCTTGAGTGATCAGAGAGCTAACTTATGGGAACGGCTTAGACAGAGTTCCGCATTAGACAGTAATGCTCCCAGTGGGTCACCTGGTGATCTTTCGATGCTGACCCAGCAGGGCCGAGGTCGGAGAGGAGCCACTGCCTTCCCAACCGGCTCCTCCCAGGTGCTGCCTCTGACCCAGCAGCCACACTTGGCTTAGCAAGAGCACTTGGTCCCCCGGTGCTAGCCATACAAAATGATTTTGGGGTGCTTTTAAAAATGACTCATAGGGGCACCTGGTGGCTCAGTCAGTTGAGTGTCCCACTCTTGATTTCAACCCAGGCTATGATCACACGGTTCGTGAGCTCAAGCCCTGCGTCAGGCTCCACGCTGACAATGCGGAACCTGCTTGGGATTCTGTCTCCCCCCCTCTCTCTGCTGTTTCCCCACTCGCTCTCTCTCCTTCTCTCTCTATCAAAATAAATAAATAAACTTAAAAAAATAAAAATGACCAATTCTCAGAACTTAGAACCTACTGACTTAGGGTCTCTGGGCTGGGGCCAGGAATCTGTATTTCAAATGCATTTTTTTTTTTTTATTTTTTTTATTTATTTTTTTTTTAACAACGTTTATTTATTTTTGAGACAGAGAGAGACAGAGCATGAATGGGGGAGGGTCAGAGAGAGAGGGAGACACAGAATCAGAAACAGGCTCCAGGCTCTGAGCGGTCAGCACAGAGCCCGACGCGGGGCTCAAACTCACGGACCGTGAGATCATGACCTGAGCCGAAGTCAGCCACTCAACCAACTGAGCCACCCAGGCGCCCCAGGAATCTGTATTTCAAAGGACGTGATTCTGAAGGGCATCTTGGTTTGCAAACCACCTCGCTAGACAAACTAAATGCTGATTTGAATTAGCCTCTGACAAAGTCTTTTCTGCTCACATTTGAGCTAAATGATGGCAAGTAGGACACTCAAAACTTGTTGGGTGACTATATCCAAAAAGTATGTCAACCCAGAGGCAATCTCTTAGATGAGTGGTCTGACCTTGCTCTAGGTGAGATGTGTGTGAATGACTTAGATAAAGCCAGACAAGGTAGGCTCGCCAAGTTTTTAGGTGGTAAAGGTTGGGAAAACCAATGTGATTGCCAAAAGAAAATCAAGATTTAACAGGCTAAGACACTGAGCAGAAAGCAGTAAGGGAAGTCCTATGTTGAGGTTTATAAAATGAATTCTACCAGTGAATGACGAAGAAAGCCTGACCTGATAAATTCTTATACGAAAAGGACTTCGAGAACTTAACTGATCACTCATTTCGTATAAACCAACCACAGCATAACGAAACTGACAAAACATCTCGAGCAATCTCAACCTATATTTCTGTTAATATAGTAAGGTACCCAGACCAAAGGCAATGACGTGCCAGGGCTCCCTGACTGGTCCGGGCACAGCACGCTGGGGGGCCAAGTAGTCCGGGTGGTATTAGACTGTGCCCCGTGGAGCAAGATCAGGTTGGCGTTGAGTCTGAGTCACGGGCTCTTGAGCATCGATGAAAAGTGTGGATACGACCTTGTAACATGGAAGACAAAAGAATACTTGACCTCCATCTAAAAATGCTTGGAAGCTTGTCTGAAAACAACCTTCTTCTAAGTAGCTTCCAGGAGGCAGAAGCTGGTTCAATGGATCAAAGTTGCAGGAAACCAATGGTTTAGTGGGCATAGATGGAAGAACATTCTCAGACTTGACCTGATTAATGGTGGAAAGAGATCCCTGATGGATGATTCAACTCCCCCATGTTCTTGAGAGTGTTGAAGATGCTGTGTTATAGAAAGGATTCTTTTCAGGGGCACTTGGGTGGCTCAGTCGGTTAAGTGTCTGACTTGAGCTCAGGTCATGATCTCACGGTTTGTGGATTCAAGCCCCACGTCCGGCTCTTCCCCTGCTCATGCTCTGTCTCTCTCTGTCTCAAAAATAAATAAACATTAAAAAAAATTAAAAAAAAATTAAAGGATTCTTTTCAGTGTTTAGAAGGCGAGGCCAGGTGGCCTCTTAATGCTTCCACTGGAAAAGGGTTTGTGACTTCCTGAACGTGTATGGAAAAAAGATCCATTCATATATTATCAACGATTTGCCTCATCTCCCAGAAGGCTTTGTTTCCTTTTTCTCCTTCTCAGAAATAGAAATAATTATGCCTACATTTAAAATCCTTCTTTTGGGGCGCCTGGGTGGCTCAGTCAGTTGAGCGTCTGACTTCGACTCAGGTCATGATCTCTCGGTCTGTGGGTTCAAGCCCCACGTTGGGCTCTGTGCTGACAGCTCAGAGCCTGGAGCCAGCTTCACATTCTGTGTCTCCCTCTCTCTCTGCCCCTCCCCCACTCATGCTCTGTCTCTCTCTCTCTCTCTCTCTCTCTCTCTCGGTCAAAAATAAATAAACATTAAAAAAAATATTAAATCCTTCTTTTAAGGTGGTTTGATGTTGCTGAAAAATAATATCTTGGCATAAGGATAATATTTGTTTTTTTATTCTGTATATATTGATTAAATACCTAATATTAGCAATAAGTAATAATGATAGTTGTTGCCACACACAGTGCTGTGTGTCAGTCTTTGGTCTTAGCACATATTAGCCCATTTAACCTTAGCCACAATCCAATAAACTATTTTACAGATGAGGAAACTGAGTCACAAATATATTAAAACAACTCCCTTGAGGTCACGCAGCTAGGAAGGTCAGAGACAGGACTTCTGGGTTGACTCTCCATTAGCAGTGATTCCTGGAATTACAATACTTTTAGAGGTCAAAAATATATATATTATATGATATATGATATAATATATTATTATATGATATATTATATGATATTATGTGATATATGATATATAATATATGATATATATTATATCATATAATATATGATATATATTATATATTATATCATATGATATATGATATATATTATATCATATAATATATGATATATATTATATCATATAATATATGATATATATTATATCATATGATATATGATATATATGATAATATATGATATATATGGTATATGATATCATATATTATGTATCATATATCACATAATATCATATATCATATAATAATATATATTATATCATATACCATATAATATATATATTTTTGACCTCTAAAAGTATTGTAATTCCAGGAATATATTATATTCATATATTCATATATTCATATATATTCATATATTATACATATATTATATATCATATATGATATATATATTTTTGAGAGAGAGCGAGTGAGTAGGGAAGAGGCAGAGAGAGAGATAGAGAGAAGAGAGAGAGTATCTTAAGCAGGCTCCATGCTGGGCTTGGGCTTGACACGGGGCTCCAGCTCATGATGGTGAGATCATGACCTGAGCCAAAGTCGAGTCAGATGCTTAACCGGCTGAGCCACCTGGGTGCCCCCAAACTACTGTAACCACTTTTAAAAGCACAAGAAAAAGATGAATGTAAGATTAAAGAAAATTTTCATTGTTTTCCTCATACAACGCCCCCCCCCCAAAAAGAAAGGAAAATTGTGGGGCCACGAAAAGTCGTTACGATGGTAGGAGGCCCATGGGCCCCAAATACACAGGCTCTGAGAGCTCTACCTGCAGGAATTTTCCAAACACATTTCTTGGAAAAGGCAGTACTTTACTTCTTTTTCCTCTTTCCCCCACATCCTTCCGCATAGAAGTTGTGCCTTTTTAACAAAATTATTATTCTTTTTAATAGCCGACTACTAAGATCAGCGGCTGGCTGGGTACAAAGCTGTGTTCCTTTCGACTTCAACCTGCCAGCCCGAGGCACCGGCTGAAGCTGGAAATCTTGACTCACATGCGGCTAACTTTGTGCTTCTAGACTCTTCTGAGAGGCAAATGGCCACAATATGCTTCAGATATGTGGTGCTTTACCTCGGCTGGGTTAAATGGGGAGGGGGGTGGGGAGCGGAATGCTAGGCGCAGGCAGGAACATGACCAAAGGGAGGGAGGCAGGGAGAGAGGGGAATTGCCCAGGGTGCGTGTGTGGAGATGAGTCTGGTGGGGCCAGAAGTGGTTTATTCAACAACACCCTTGCTAGAAGAACTGCAGAATTGCAGCTCTAGAGAGCAGTGAGGGGAGGTGATTTGAATTAGGGCAAAAGAGTGCAAAATCCATTTTGTACCGGAGGAGACAAGCTTGTCTGGAAAGGAAAACGGTTTCCATAGAGACTGATGCACAGAGCCGTGGGGGTTGGAAGGCATCCAGACGGCTTGTCAGGAAAATAACATTTACCCCGGGCTGGTGAGGGAGAAGGCCGCATGGCTGCTGTTTTGCAATGCAGATGTACCTCACTTCCTGGAAATGGAACTAATACACCGAGGAAGGATATCTTCCAGGAGACTTTGATCTGTTGAGGGTACCAAAGATTCTAGGAAGAGGGTTTACGAATGTGAAAGACCCCAGAGCATCAAAGTGTGAAAACTCTCTAGAGGTTAACAACCCAAGGGATGGGAGAAGATAAGGACTTTGTAGTACAGACTTAAACAATGTCTTTCTATTTTTGCTGTCCTCAGCTAACTTAATTAGAATATATTCACAGAACTCAACACTAAAGGCAAGCATTTTTGAAAGAGACATCACGTTGGTGGTATTACCTTAGAAAAAGGGGCCTGTATTGGAGCCCCTCCACCAGTACATCCCCCACACTTTGAAGTGCCTTCCTTGAAATTCTCTAAGTCCCTTTTGGTCTGGGACATGGACTGGGACCCAACTTGGCCATGCATCTATTTTCTCCCCTGTGGAGTCCTTCTGCCCCACTGCCTGCTGCCTCATCTGGCCAACCAGATACCCCTAGAGCTCTGGGCTCCATACGTATGGATTCCCTCCAGGGGCCTATGGCTTGGCTAGCTCCAGCTCCAGAAGGGTGGCCTGAATTGCTCCCACCTGGATTCTTTCATGGAATGATGCTAAATAGTGCTGGGGGACTAAAAAAAAAAAAAAATTTAATGGCTTGATTGAGATAAAATTCACACGCCACACAATTTAACCACTTAAAGCATACCACAAAGTGCTCTTGCTTAGAGATCAGCCATACCAAACTGAACGTGTAAATGGAGGCTGAGCCCACAAGGGATGGAGTAGGAAGTCAACCAAACCGCGAAAAGACAGGACAGAATTTGTGTATCTACAGACAAGAATTATGTCGCATTGTGATCAGTTACCTACAAATTACAGAGTCGTTCAAGCTGTTCCCACAGGTTCCTGATCGGACGAGCCCTTAGCACACTTTGATTCTTGTCTGCCTTCCCTGACAATGTTGACGGTGACGAGGATGATTGCAGCTGAATGTCTACGCTGTGCGGGCGCTACGCTAAAATGCTTTCAAACATATTTCATTTGATTCTTACAACAGCTCTGTGAGGTGGTTTATTCTCATTTTACAAATGATCAGAGTCGAAGAGAGAAAACGACATGAACAAGATTGTAGATCCAGCAAGGAGCATAGGACACAAAGGTCTGATTCCAAAGTCCTTGCTTTTGGTGCCATATGTAAAAAAACCACTGCCTAATCCAAGCTTGGGAAGCTTTACATCTATGCTCTACAGTTTTAGCTCTTTTGTGTAGGTCTTTGATCCATTTTGAATTAATTTTTGCACATGGCACGGGGTAGGAGTTCAATTTCATGTTTTGAATGCGAATAGCCAGTGGTCCCAGCACGTTGGTCGAAAATATTATTCTTAGGGGGGCGCATGGGTGGCTCAGTTGGTTGGGCGTCTGACTTTGGCTCAGGTCATGACCTCACAGTTCACAAGTTCGAGCCCTGCGTCGGGCTCTGTGCTGACAGCTCAGAGCCTGGAGCCTGCTTCAGATTCTCTCTCTCCCTCTCTCTGTGCCCCTCCACTGCTCACATTCTGTCTCTCTCAAAAATAAAAACATTAAAAATTTTTTTTAAATAAAAATTAAAAAATTAAAAAAGAAAAGAAAACACTATTCTTGGCCCTATTGAATTGTTATGGTAACAAAAATCAATTGACCATAAATGTATGGGTTTATTTTTGGACTCTCAATTCTATTCCATTGATCTGCATGTCCCAGTACTTGTTTGTTTGTTTTTTTAATATGAATATAATTTATTGTCAAGTTGGTTTACATACAATATCTAGTGCTCACCCCAATAAATGCCCTCCTCAATGCCAATCGCCCATTTTCCCTCAAGTACTTGGTTTTTAATGTATGTCACAGCCGAAAAGACAACTCACAAAGGTTCTGACATCAAATGGGGAAAAATGCATCATTGGCTCCTTTTACTAAGCGTTTCCTATCACATCCACCAATTATGCAAATGTTTGGTTAAAGATCTAGCTAGTGAGCTTCTTTCCATCTTCTCTGATGTCTGTGAATTGACCTTGCAAACCAAGAGTACGGTATTGCATTTATTTTTCCTTTTTAACACGTAGATACAAAACTAACTAAAACTCTTCATTTAGAAGATCTATGTTGGTCCATAAGCAATTTACTAGTGTGATTTTAAAATTCCCCACATATGAGAGGGGAAGGGTCTTTATTTTTTGTTTTGATGCAAAACTTCCAGTTGTCCTCTTTGGAAGGGTCAGGACCCTTCTTTGGAAGGGTCGGGGTCCCTGGCATTGATTTGTGACAGTGTGCACAGAGTGTTGCCAAACAGAGGAGGCTCATCTAAGCCTCAGTGTCAAGGGTTTTTGTTAGGGCCTCAACTGTGCACATGACTGATTGGTTGATTGATTGCCCACATGGTTGAATCCAGTCTCCTATGTTGTGTGACCCAAAGCCCCTCACCCTATACCCCATGATTGGTCCTTCTGGCATGACTAGTCCCTAATCTAAGACCACCTGGTGTGGCCAGCCACATCTACCCTAAACAAAGACACTCCCACGAGGTATGACTTAGATTATCTCCCAGAAGTCAAGGGAAAAAGCCAGACCTGTCTTTGGCAAGGTCAAATTCCTAACGCACAGTGTTGCTGTGCTCAGGAAAAGCGTGTATTTCCTCTAGTTGTTGAGTAATGGGTTAATATGTCTAGTACTTCGAGCTTGCTGACTATGTTGGACAATTCTTCCATATCCTTAGGAATTTTCATCTGTTCAATGGGGCGCCTGGGTGGCTCAGTCGGTTGAGCATCCAACTTCGGCTCAGGCCACGATCTCATGGTCCGTGAGTTCGAGCCCCGTGTCAGGCTCTGTGCTGACGGCTCGGAGCCTGGAGCCTGCTTCGGATTCTGTGGCCCCCTCTCTCTCTGCCCCTCCCCCCTCACACTCTGTCTCTCTCTTTCAAAAATAAATAAACATCAAGAAATTAAAAAAGAAATTTTCATCTGTTGCAGCAATTATTGAGAAAAGTATGCGTGAAGGTTTCTCACAATAATGGTCGGTATAGCTATTCTTCCTTTACCTAATATATTTTGAAGCTCTGTTTATGCTATTAGGTACAATACATTTAGAATTTTTATGTTGTTCTGGTGAGTAAACCTTTCATCATTCAGTGATGACTTACTGGTAACATTTCAAAATTCTATCCTGGTTTGACTGTGGCCTGTAATTTACACAGCTACACCAGCTTTCTCCTGGTTAGTATTTACCTGGTCGTCTTTGTTTTTGTTTTAAGTTTTTATTTAAACTTCAGTTAGTTAACACGCAGTGCAATATTAGTTTCGGGTATACGATGTACTGATTCCACCCTCCCCAACATCATCCCGTGCTCATCACAAGTGCCCTCCCTCAGTTACCCACCCCCCACCCACCTCCCTTCATTACTTGCTTATTTTTTATCCAGTCTTTTACTTTCTACCTTTCTCTGTTCTGCTGTTTTTGTTATGTCTTTTGAAAGCAGCCCATATCTGAGTTTAATTTTTTATGCAGCCTAAGAGTCCATGACATTTAACTGAAAAGTTCATGCCATTGACCTTTTTTATGATTACTCATTTATTTGGATTTGTTTTTGCTCTCTTCTTATTTGCATATATTATATGCTATCTATTTGCCTTGCTTTTTTTTTTTTTTTTTTCATATTTTCCTTTTCTTTTCTTGTCTACTTTTGGACCGATTAAAGTGTTTTTTCTCATTCCATTTTTCTGCCCTTCATCTGTTTGGAGCACATACATTCAATTTCTATTATTTGGGTGATTACTCTTAGAATTTTAACATATAAAGTAAATTTAATCAATATATTTCTTTTGAAAAGATCTTAGGGGGCGTGACTGGGTGGCTCAGTTGGTTGGGGGTCTGACTTCGGCTCAGGGCATGATCTCGTAGTCTGAGAGTTTGTTGAGCCCTGTGTCGGGCTCTGTGCTGACAGTTCAGAGCCTGGATCCTGGTTCAGATTCCAGGTCTCCCTCTTTCTCTGCCCTTCCTCTGCTCATGCTCTCTCTCTCTCTCTCTCAAAAATAAATAATCATGAAAAACTAAAAGATCTTAGGATGCCTGACTCAAAACAGTCACCTTCAGCCATCTGAGGTTTTTATGGACTTGCTTTCATCATTTGTCGTTTCTGCTGCCTCTCATTCATGATGGCTTATTTTCTTGAATGTTCTTTGATTTTTTTTTTTTTTTTTTTAATATTATGAGCCCAAATTTGTTGTGCTCTCTGTGAGGACTGCCTGATGCCTGACCCTGAGGGCACATTCTCTAGGAAATCATTTGCATTTGCGTTTCTGGGCACCAGGGAACATTCCATCCAAAGTTACTCAAAATAAAATGTTGTGTCTTCTCATCCTATTGATAGTGACGTCCTTGCCTAGAAATACCTGAGCCCCTCGCTAGGGCCATATTTACTCACAGCGAGCCCCACGGGTGTTTCCCCCTTCCCTACTAGGGCCAACGTTGTGGCTATAGCAGGGGCCCCGTGGTTCTTAACTGTTGCTTCAGGGCACACCTCAGCAAAACCATCAAAGAATCTGGAAGAACAAGATTTATTACTCCCAAGTCTTGGAAGGTACTTGGCATATACACCCAGAGGCCACACAGCAAGGTCACAGGTGCTTATCTGGGGCTCTTTCTATTAAGATTCAAGGGTGGGGTGTTCAAAATTTTGGGAACTTCATGGGTGGGGCGACAGGGTTCCTTACGCATCTAGCTGTTTTACTGGTAGCTGTGTCCCAGGCTTGCAATGGATTTATTTGAAACGGATGCCTTTCCACCCAAAAGCCTTTCCACTAACAATACAGAAGTCCCTGGGAGCTTTTCTATCCACAGTATGGCACATGTCCCTAACTTTAGAGGACACTGCATGCTAGCAAAATTCTAGGTCACGGTCTTTGCGCAAATTTAAGAGTCGAATATATTAGTAATAAGGATACATTCAAATTGAGTATGCAGTCCGACACTATTTAATCAGTACCTTCTAAATTCCTAAACAAGAACTAAAAAAAACACTACCCTTTAATATGTATATAAGAAGTGATTATAACGTAAGGAAAGGATGTTTTAATAAACATAATAGAACTTAGTGTCCCCTTCTGTAAAACGGAAAGCAAGCTTAAGTGAGTCTTTAAATGAGTCTATCCTTTTTTCTAGCTGTAAATGTATGTGTTTAAAAAAAGAGGCGCCTGGGTGGTTTTGTCAGTTGAGTATCCGACTTCGGCTCAGGTCATGATCTCACAGTTTGTGAGTTCAAGCCCCGCATCAGGCTCTGTCCAGACAGCTCGGACCCTGGAGCCTGCTTCGGATCCTGTGCCTCCCTCTCTCTCTGTCCCTCCCCTGCTCATGCTCTGTCTCTCTCTGTCTCAAAAATAAATATAAACATTGAAAAAAAGAGGCATAGATTGTAGAAATTATGAGTTGAGTCTCAAGAATTTGCACAATATATTTCTATAAATTGTGACACATTTAAAAATAATCTCCCTTTAAAAACTAAAAAATAAAATAAAATGAAATATGCTACCTGTGTTATCTTTAAGCCTAACTTTTTGAAAATTATTTTTTAATTTCTTTTTTTTAAGTTTATTTATTTATTTTGAGAAAGAGAGGGGTGGGGGGAGAGAGAGAGAAACCCAAGCAGGCTCTGCACCGGCAACACAGAGCCCAATGTAGGGCTCGATCTCACGAACTGACCTCACAAACCGTGAGATCATGACCTGAGATGAAATGAAGAGTCAGACAGTTAACCAGGAGCCCCAAATTTCTTTTTTTTTTTCCAAAAATTATTTCAGTGTTTGTTTATTTTTAAGAGAGAGACAGAGCATGAGCAGGGGAGAGGCAGAGAGAGGGAGACACAGAATCGGAAGCAGGCTCCGGGCTCCAAGCTGTCAGCACAGAGCCTGTCGTGGGGCTCGAACCCACAAACTGTGAGATCATGGCTGACTTACAGTCAGACGTTTAACTGACCAAGCTGCCCAGGTGCCCCCTTTTTTTATTTTTTATTTTATTTTTTTAATTTTATTTTTAAGTACATCTAATGTGGGGCTTGAGCTCACAGCCCCAAGATCAAGAGTCACATCCTCTATGGACTAAATTCTTATAGAAACACCAGTGACTGTGTCTTTTTCTTACTCCTGCCAGTCTTCTGTGCTTCAAAGCTCCAGTCCATGTAATACAGTAATTATTACTCTGCACTGGGCTGTACGAGAGATACGAAGATGAATAAGGCGGAAGCTCACAGTCAAGCAAAGAGTAAATAAACAATCAAGAAGAAAAAGAGACTCTGATAAGTTCTCTAACCCAGCAGCAAAGTTTTATGACGCAGACAGGGAGGAGGGAGTCATTCAAACTGAGCGTCAGGGAAAGGGCCGCAGGGGACAGCAAACAGAAGAATTTGACAAGGACTGGCTTTCCTGACAAAGATCCAGTTTCCTTATTGATCAGGCCCACAAAAGAGAGTTCTGCCCTCAACGTGAGAGTAGTTAAGAATTCAAGAGACTTTTCACCCACTGGGGAAAATGGGACTTGAGCCAGGAAAGCTTTGGCCGGATTCAGATGGCTAAACGGAGGTTTTGAAAAATGAGAAAATGGTAAGACTTAACTCTTCAGCTTTACTTGTATCGTTTCACAGAACCGGAAGAATCAGGGTTTTGGGGTCACACGGTCCGGGTCCACCTGAATACTGGCTTCGACCTTGTGGGCAGTCATCAGCCAATCAATCATGGTCACATAAAGGAGCCTCCATGAGTCCACCTAGTATCAAGCTGTAGAATCTGTCTCAGTGAAGTTCAAGAATCAGTAGCATGCCGATCGCTTTTTCTGACAATGATGCAACTGACTTAAAAATCGCTAAAAAATGAGGTGCCTGGGTGACTCAGTCGGTTGAGCGTCCGACTCTTGATTTCGGCTCGGGTCGTGATCTCTGAAAGTATCAGCATAATTCAACAGGGACAAGAATAATATTTCCGATAAATATGCTGGAATAACTGACTATCCATATTCAAAGAATGAAGCTTGAACTCCTACAACAGGCCATGTATAAAAACTAATGCCAAATGGATCAAAGACCCAAATGTAACAACTAAAACTATGAAATCTTTGAAGAAAACACAGGTGTAAAGCTTCATGACCTTGGATTAGGCAATGGTTTTTAGATATGACCCGGAAAGTACAAGCAACCTCCAAATAATAATAATAATAATAATAATAATAATAATAAGTACAAGCAACCTTCAAAAAATAACAGATAAATTGACTTCCTCAAAATAATATCTTTTGTGCTTCAAAGGCCACTATTGGAAAGTGAAAAAGATAACCCACAGGATGAAAAAGGAATTTTGTAAATCAGAGATCTGATAAGGGTCTAGTGTTCAGAATATATAAAGAACTCTTATTATTATTCAACAATAAAAAGATAAATAACTCAC
The DNA here is from genome assembly GCF_046562875.1 of Panthera onca. Lineage (NCBI taxonomy): Eukaryota > Metazoa > Chordata > Mammalia > Carnivora > Felidae > Panthera > Panthera onca. The sequence goes on from NC_138349.1 coordinate 81,694,257, forward strand.
TGTAAAAATGGAAAAATGATTTGAATAGATATTTCTCCAAAGAAGATATACAGAATACCAACAGGAACATGAAGAGGTGCTCAACAACATTAGTAATTAGGGAAACCAAGGCAACCTACAATGAGATACCGTTCACACCCCACTAAGATGACTCCAATAAAAGATGGACAGAAACAACTGTTGGTGGGGCTGTGGAGAAACTGGAACCCCCATCACACTGCTGGCAGGATTGTAAAGTGGTGCAGCCACTTTGGAAAGTAATCTTCAAATGATTAAACATAGAGTTAGCATATGACCCAGCAATTCCAAGCTTAGGTATATACATAAGAGGAATGAAAACAAATGTCCACACCAAAGATCAGGCACAAATGTTCGAAGCAACATTATTCACAACAGCCAAAAAGTGGAAATGACTCAAATGGCCACCAACTGATGAAGAGATAACAAGAAGGTGGGATGTGGGGAAATAAGCTCAAGAATTCCTTATACTTACATGCGTTAAAAAAGCTTAGGGCACGGGGCGCCTGGGTGGCTCAGTCAGTTGAGCGTCTGACTTTGGCTCAGGTCGTGATCTTGCAGTTCGTGAGTTCAAGCCCCGCGTCGGGCTCTGTGCTGACAGCTCGGAGCCTGGAGCCTGCTTCGGATTCTGTGTCTCCCTCTCTCTGACCCTTCCCCGCTCATGCTCTGCCTCTCTCTGTCTCTCAAAGATGAGTAAATGTTAAAAAGATAATAATAAAAAAATAAATAAAATTAAAAAAAAAAGAGCTTAGGGCAGAAAGCGATTGCCACAGGGCAAAAGCACCCAAGGTCAGTTAGTGAAATATTATAATAGGATCATGAATAATTTGTTATATCACCTTCAGGAAATCACTTTCCATCTGGTGCCAATATACTTTGATCACAAAGTCCACTCGCCTCCCAGACCCTTTGCTTCTTACACACACAAGTTAATGATCACTATCTGATTGTTTTCTTAACATTCACCACGTGTGTAAGATCTTGAGTGCTCAGTAAACACGGAGACAAAACCCCTGTTCAGGGCTGTTGTCTCTTCCTGGACATTAGCCTCTCTCGTATTCAATTCTGCATCTGCTCTCTTGCTGGACAAGAGAGAACTCCAGACTCATAGTCTGCGACAGTGGGATACACAGAGAATAGAACAGGAATGTAATACTGGTATATGATTCAACATGGAGGAACCTTGAAAACATTATGCCAAAAGAAAGAAGCAAGGCACAAAAAGCCATATAGAGCATGATTTCATTCGCATGAAAGGTCCAGAATAGGCAAATCCATTGGGATGGAAAATAGATTAGGGGTTGCCAGGCACTGGGAAGTGAGAGTGTGGATAGTGACTGCTAATAAGTGTGAGGTTTTTTTGGAGGTGATGAAAATCTCCTTAAATTGTATGGTGGTAATGCTCACATCACTTTGTGAACATCTCAAAAATAACTAAATTTTATATTTTAAATGGGGTGGATTTTACAGTATGTGAATTATATCTCAATGAAAAGAAAGATTAAAAGGAGACAAGTATTGTAACAAACTGAACTAGCCCCAAATTTTGTACTGCAGTATATAATCACAAATGTTTTCTTAAAAAGAAAGAAGTATATTTAAACAATCATATTGTTCTCCTTAGCAAAAGCAGTGGGTTTTGTACTGTTACTAAATAAAACACAATTTGAAAGTACTTTTAAAATAGTTTTTTTCTTTTTAAAAATGTTTATATATTTATTTTGAGAGACAGAGAGCAGGGGAGGAGTAGAGAGAGGAGAGAGAGAATCCCAAGCAAGCTCTGTGCTGTCAGCACAGAACCTGATATAGGGCTCGATCTCACAAACCAAGAGATCACGACCTGAGCCAAAACCAAGAGTCTGAGGCTTAACCAATGGCGCCCCTAAAATAATTTAATCTGGAAGCTCCTTTCTACTTGCTAGATGATGTGCTGATTCATGAGTCACTGAATAAAGCCAATTAGAACTTCAAATTTACTTGGTTGAATTTTGTTTTTTAACAGATTTGGTGGCAGTGGTGGGAACCAAAGTGAAGTTCTGATGGCATTTAGGGGACAATGAAAAACACAGGCCTGGTACCTGTGAGCCCTTTTGTGGGTTCTCTGTTTTTCTAGACGTTTCTGAGGCCCATGGGTAAGTTCCTCTTGGTTCTGAGCTCTGTTCTCTTTGCACTGAGCTCCCGATAGGGTTGGCTTTCCAATGAAGGGCCAGTCAGGTAAAGCTGGCAGCCAGATCTGTCCGGAGCCCAGATGAGCTGGCAGATGGCTTAGCCCAGAGCCATGCCCCTAACCTTTCAGACCACAGTCTCCAGGTTTTTGAGCAGGAAACCCCCCAGCCCTTAATTCTGTGTGAAGATCCACTGAGAGCTGTTTATGGCAGTGCACAGCTCCCCATCAGTGTGGAGCCTTCAGTCTGCATTCCCAATTAGTGATGTCTGCTATGTCAATCCTTTCCCTAGTCCAAGGGGAACTTTGCGTCGAGGATCTATTAAAAAGGGGGGTGGGGGTGGGGCGGGACACAAGGCAAGGATAACCAGAATAAAACTTCCTGTGTGGTCTACAGACTCCTAAAATTTTACTGGCCTCCATGGCTATCACTCTTCCAGTCTTGAGCCACAGATTCAAATGGGAATTACCAAAAGGCATTCATGATTTATGATTTACTTCCTTTGGCAGGGCCCTACTTCCCTGGTTGAGACTAAGTGTAAAATAATCAGGGACTTCTCCTTGACCTCTGTTAAAAATATTACAGAATTAGGGGTTCCTGGGTGGCTCAGTCGGTTGGACGTCTGATTTTGACTCAGGTCATGATCGCGTGGTCTGTGAGTTCAAGCCCTGCATCGGGCTCCGTGCTGACAGCTCGGAACCTGGAGCCTGCTTTGGATTCTGTGTCTCCCTCTCTCTCTCTGCCCCTCCCCTGCTCACGCTCTCTCTCTCTCTCTCAAAAAAAAAATTAAATAAAACATTTAAAAAATATTACAGAACTGGGAAGCCTGTTTGGCTCAGTCGGTTGAGTGCCTGACTCTTGATTTTGGCTCAAGTCATGCTCCCAGGGTCATGGGATAGAGCCCCAAGGTGGGCTCTGCGCTGAGCCTGTAGCCTGCTTTGGATTCTCTTTCTCCTCTGCCCCTCCCCTACTTACACACATGCGCGCTCTCTCTCTCTCTCTCTCTCTCTCAAAAAAGTACTGCAGAATCTGTTGCTAAAGCAATCGTTGATGAACAAAAATCCTTAGCCTCTCTGGCCAAAGTTGTTCTTGATAATAGGATAGCTGTTGAGCAAGGTGTCAGTGCTATGGTCAGTACCACCTGCTATGCCGGGATCAATACTTCTGGGGAAATTGGCTTAATAGGGTGACTCCTTCAATGGAGTCTTCAACTTATTTGATTTTGATTGGTTTAGGTCTCAGGGGTGATGGCTCCAAAGTCCATTGTAGATGTTGGGAATTATCCTGTTTAAAACAGTTATAAGTAAACTCCCTGGTGTGTTGTTTTCTTCTCAAAAACTTTAAATACATGTTTGTAGCCACTAACCACGAAGAAAATGATCTTCCTAAGACCAGTATTTCAGAAAAGGAATGAAGAGAATGACTGAGTTAAAAACTATGAATGCGGGACGCCTGGGTGGCTCAGTCGGTTAAGTGTCCAGCTCTTGGTTTCAGCTCAGGTCATGATCTCACAGTCTGTGGATTCGAGCCCCGCGTTGGGCTCCATGCTGACAGCACAGAGCCTGCTTGGGATTCTCTCTTGGGATTCTCTCTCTCTCTCCCTCTGTCTCTGCCCCTCCCTTGCTTGTGCTTGGGTGCTCTCTCTCTCTCTCTCAAAATAAATAAATAAATTTTTTAAAAAATGTGAATCTGAAGTCATGACCCGCGAATATCATAGGGACCGAGCAAAAAATGTCCTAACCTGTAAATACTACACAAAGGATCACCAGAAGCTGAGAGGATAAGAACAGCAGTGGAGAGTGGTGTTGATGACAACAGGCCCAAAATGGAGTCAGTTGTGCTCAGCCCCACATCAGCAAACCAAGACTTACTCTCTGATGGAATTATGGTTTCACCAAGATCCCAGGAATGTGACTTTTAACCAGTCAGTCTGGAATCCTCTGATCCGTATTAGTGATGGAGTCTGCATGGTAGACCCCACCTTCCCCCAAAGGAAGACCTTGCCTGAAATAATCCCTCCTTTGTTAAGAAACTTCCTTTTCCTGCCCCACGTGCCTACACGTGCCTACAAAACTCTCTGTACAGCTCCCCGGAGCTCTTTCTACTTGCTAGATGGGGTGCTTGCTGCCTGATTCACAACTTCTGAATGAGGCCAATTAGATCTTCAAAAAAAAAAAAAAAGTTTAATCTTTATTTTATCCTTTAAATTTAATTCTGGCCTGTTTTATATTGTGCAGAAAATATTAGCGCAGCAGTCAACGGATATAATTCCTAAATATGTAAATACACATGTATTGGAGATTAGTGCACAAGGATTTGTTATTGATGAGAGACACAATCAATAAAGGTCAGAGATCGTTGCCTTGATGTCTCGTTAGAGGACAGTCAGGGAAAAAAAAACTCAGGGAAGTTGATGTAAGAAAATCAGCAAGGAGTACTGACCTATCAAATTTTAGCTTATTTTCAGTACTCCCTGGTAATTCGTGTATATGATTAAAAATGAAACAAGTCTGAGGGGCTCTACTGGAAAATTCTCTGGACTCATATACACGATTTATGGATTCTAACTCACTTCAGTTTATCATGTGGTGGCAACTTGGCACGAAGCAAATTTCCATTCTGTGTTTCTCCACAGAAGAGGGTCACACCTTATATGCTGTGTACTAAAAATACATCCTTCGAGAATAATAATGTTACAGTTCCTTCTTCAGCTGCGTCCCTGCTAGCCAGGCGTTGGCGCACTTCAGCGATTCAGAGGGAACCGCAGACGTTGTCTGGTCCAGCGTCCAATTTCTTTTCCCAGCCTGTCCTGGAAAAAGACAGTGGTGTCCCTGTAGTCTGTGAACTGTCTCTTCAAATGTTTGCCTGACCTCATTATCCAGAACACTCTATAAATGTAGTCCCCCCGCACAGCACCGAGTCTGTGAAAGGGCAGGATACTCCCTTGAAAGTAACAAAGCAAAATTGAAGGATCTGTCTGGCCAGGCTTGGAAAACTCAGTTGCCAGGTCGCTGTTGGCTTAAAGAAGACGCATGAGCAATGTGCCGGCTGCAGCCCTCTGTCCCTGAAGCCCCGGCGTGTGAGCACTTTATACAAGAACCAAACCCTGGGAGGAAAGCCTGCTCTGGAGCTGGCATACCTGCCCGCTAGCCGTCTTTAGGAAGTGCTTTCCACCCTGTGCTCTGAGCAAGTCTGCACCCACCCGCCCCCAGTGCCAGCCGGCGCGGGGAGGAGGGGGGGGCTGAACCATCAGTGTCCTTCCTTTCAGCAGGCCGGTGCTGCGGGAGGAACACCAGCTAACGTGGGTTTAAATTCCAGTCTCCCACTGACTGGCCTTGGGAACGTCACGCAATCTCTCTGATCCTTGGTGTTCTCGTCTGTAAAATGGGGACCATGACGGCTGTGGCATATGGCTGTCGTGCGGCTGAAATAAGCTGAAACATACCTAAAGACAGCACAGTGTCTAGCACACAGCGAGTGCTCGACAAATGTTGGATTTCCTTCCCGCAAGTGAGCCAAACCACAAAATGCCCCTCGTCCAATGTACTCATCAGAAAGCTTGAGTCAGTTCTAGGATCACTTCTGGAAAATCCTAAAATTGACTAGTCATTTAGAGCCCGTGTATCACAAGGGGATCTGTTAGAAACAACTAGGTTTAAACATTTTTTTTCCAGAGTTTATTATTATTTTTTTAATGTTTATTTATTTTTGAGAGAGAGAGAGTGAGAATGAGGAGGGGAGGGGCAGAGAGAGAGGGAGACACAGAATCGGAAGTAGGTTCCAGGTTCTGAGCCATCAGCACAGAGCCTGATGCAGGGCTCAAACTCACAGACCGTGAGATCATGACCTGAGCCAAAGTCAGATGGATGCTTAACCAACTGAGCCACCCATGTGCCCCAGAAATAACTAGGTTTTAATGAAGCAATTCATTTCAGAGTTGAAGCAGCAATGTGGGAAATGAGCATATTTGATTTTCGCAGGTTCCAAAATAAATTTTTGAAAAGCTGTGCTCTAACCTGGTACATAGGTTGGTAGAGCCCAACAGTTCACTTAAATAGATGAAAACTATAAATATATTTAACACATATCTGTCATTTTTACCGTACAAGGAATTTTCTAACAAAATGTAATTTTGAAATATCATGACTAACTTTAATTTGTGGTTTTAATCTAGAAGACGTTTTTGCTGATTCATTTGGCACAAAAGGTTTCACCAAACACCATGAAAATCTACTTGTAAAACAGGTTTTCCAGTGCACAGGTTTTGAAAGCGACTCCAGGTATGACACACAGCAAGCTCTTGGGCTTCTTGGTAAATTTCTTTTTCCTGCCATGACATCTTGGTAGAACAATTCCTCCAAAGGACACATAAGAGAACATAAACCACTTAAGACTGTCACTTAACGCTGTCAACTGATCGTCAGCAACACGCACTACTCTTTTTGTGCTGCAGGAGGTAAGTTACTCAAACGGTATGTGATCTAAGAAAGTCCAAGCAGATCAAAGAGTTCGGTGGTTTTCCATTAACAAACTATGTAAAAATCAACAACCAAACAGTTTCTTGGAAGGGCTTTCATTCGCCAGGAGCCTTGATGATGAGTAGAAGGTCACCACATAGTCAAATGTGGAAACAGCAGTCGCCAGATGGATGCAGGGACCACGTGGTCGTCCGGGGGCCTCCAAGCACCTGGCAGAGGCTGAGCTGTGAAGGGTTGGGAGGGTGGCCAGCAAAGGCCTTGGAGTCTACCACCGGGGTGCTTTTATCTACAACAGCGGAATCCTTCTGACGACAAACGTGTGTGTGAGTGGCAAGCAACTCTTCCGTTCTCTGCAGACACCAACTGGGTGCTCTGCCATTCACTCCATTCTAACAGTAACTACCGGAAGTACTACCAGACCCCACAGGTTACTGGCTGAGTCCCACGAGGCTGCTCCCTACTTAGGAATCCTGTCCTAAGTGGTGGGTCCCCTATTATCGAGTTGTCAAACAAAGTTCTAACTTATCAGGGATTACTTCAATATGTCCTATCTCTGAAAGAAGAAACGAATCAAACCCTCAGAAAAACAAACTTTACAGGATAAAATATCACTTGGGGCATAAGGGGAAATGGAAAACAGAATTAGCGATGATGACATTATCAAAGTGAAGTTCGTCCTATTTTTGTAACTTGTCCTATCCTAGGATGCTTCTACATTAGCAGTCCTAAATGTCCACTCCACCTAATCAGAACCCACTGTTTCGTGTTTTCTTTTGTTCCATATTGAACAACAATCAAGCAAAGCTCAAGGCTTCTCAATGTCACCTTAAGAATCTCAGATTTACTCATACTCAGCCCGCCCTGCAAAGCTCAGGTTTCAAACTAGAATTCTTAAGGAGGGAAAAGCTAAATCCCGTCTAAATCCAAATTACAACTTTAACCTGATTACTGATCTCAGATTTCAAACGTTAAAGACAGAGTTTATTCTCATTTCATGCCACTGTTTAAGCTTCAGAATGTTGACTGGTGGACGCTGAGAGTCCTGGCCATTGTGATTTTCAAGGTTTGTCATCTTGGTCCACCTTGCGATAATTCATCACGAACTTGATCATGACATGAGCCAAAGTTGGATGCTTAACTGACTGAGCCACCCGGTGCCCCTTGAGCTTTCTAGAGTAAGACTTGAAGAGGAGGAAAAAGGAAAGTAACTTCCCGGCCCCTCTCCAGCAGAATGTAATTTCTTAGAACTATTTCTGAGCGTGCACAGTGCATTTTAGAAACCTCTCCATTTCATCCCCATGGGCTGTCCTGTGAGAAGACGGAAAGTAGAAAGAGAGAAGAGTGTTCTTGGTTCTCCCTCCCTGAGAAGCTTCCAGCTCTTGGGACATTTATCTCACTTTGATCCAACTCATAAACAAAATTTTACTGTTTGGTTCCTATGAGTGTTGGGGTAGAGGGTGAGCTCTCCAAGGACGGTGTTCTCAAAATCCTCAAAGAAACAAATCTAGGTGGGAAAAAAAAATCCACAAAACCAGAGGGAGTTTGAAATAAGAACGTGTTAGAATTAGAATCTTCACTGATGAAGATGGGATGAGTGAACCAACATGTCAAACAAAGTTTATCTACTAGAACGTCGCTCAAGGAGATAAAAAGAGTGAAAATATTAAGGAAAAGTTCAAAGAGAAGAGGACACATGCAGACCCTTCAAAATATATTTAATAAGAGTGCCAGGAGCAAAGTGGAAGGGATAGCAAAGAGGTAATATTGAAGAGATACAAGCAAAAACATCCCCAAACTGAAAGGGGGTCAGAAAGAGTCCTCAAATGGAATTATTTCCACTTAGTGTACAGCAGAATAAATAAAGAACACACTCTTAAATATGTCGTGTAACATTCCAGAGTATGAGGGATAAGGTGAATATTCTAAAAGCTATCGGAGGGAAAAGATAGAATATCTAGAAGAAAGGAGAATGAGATTATTAGAAACATTGAAGGCCACGACTCAATGTGCTAAAGGAAAGTAATCTGGGACCCAGAACTCTATTTCTAGCCAAATTATCACCCAAATATAAAGGCAAGATGAAGACATTTTCAGACCTACAAATACTTAGAAAGTTTACTATCCAAAGATAGTCTCTGAAAGAACTACCCCAGGGGGTACTCCAGGGAGAAAAATAAAGTGCATCTAAAGAAAGGATGCAAAAAAATCACCATGAGCAAATAAAACACTAAAAATACCGGGGTCAATCAAAAATATAGAGAGAGCGGTAAATCAAAATAAATAATAAGTTTTAAAATTATGTGTTTACAAACAAGCTGGAACCCAAATTTCAGAAAGTAGTAACATGAGAGTTGGGAGAAGAAGTGTGCTATCTTTTTGGTGTGGAGAATAAGGAGACTAATTACATTTAGACTTTCACCAAAGTCTGCATAACGTGCTGTATATAACACATGACTCCAAACCTTAGCAACTTAAAATTAAAGAAAAAAATCCAAAACAACCTTTTATTTTCTCAGAACTTTCTGTGCATCATGATGCCTTTGGCTCAGGCTCCAGTCACTGTGTCCACTGGACCTGCTCACCCGGGGCAAGTTCCATGTCTCAGCTCCCTCGTGTGCTTGATGGCGAGCCCCGGGCTCTGATTGGCTGGTGGCCAGAGATGTTGCCAGGAGGGGCTCTCCACAAGGCTGTGTACCACATGGCAGCCGCCTTTCCCCAGAGTGAGAAACCCAAGAAGGTGAGGGAAAGAGTGGGACAGCGTCCAAGATTGAAGCCACAGTCTTTCTATAACCTAATCTCGGGTGCAACATCCTGTTATGTCTACCATATTCTTTTTAGAGGTAGGTTACTAGGTCTAGTGCACACTCACGGGAAAACGTGAAAAGCAGCACACTGGGTGGGGCATATTCCAAACAAGCCTATTTATTCCTGAAGAGTGATGGCGTAAACTGGTGCCATCTTGGGGGCCACCTAAAAGGCCAGGCAAACCTGAAGGCGTCTCAGTGAGGGGCACAGTTCAGAGATCCCTGCTACAGGCTGGTCGGTAGATTAAATAAGAAAACGTGTGTAGGGGCGCCTGGGTGTCTCAGTCTATTAGGCATCTCATTCGATTTTGGCTCAGGTCACCATCTCACTGCCGTGAGACTGAGCCTACATCGGGCTCCATGCTGGGCACTCTCTCTCCCCACTTCCCTTGCAATCTCTCTCTCAACAAAACAAAACAAAAAAACATGTGTGCAACACTCTACCTTTATGTCTTTGCTATACCCTTCCCTGTACATGGAGGTATATTCTTATATTCTCTCATCATCAAAAACCAATCCATCTGACCCTTTCAACTTCTTCCATTTCCATGAAGCCTTTTATGAATCCTTTAACCGTATGTAAATATTTCCTTGTATAAACGTGTAACATTCGGCTCGTGTCATTTTCATAATACTAACCATTTTCTGCCTTGTACTTTGATTTCCGCATAGTTGTTTCTCGTTCATAACCTGAATTCCATATAGAACGCTGCCTAGCCCATTGACGCACAATGCCTCCGCTCTCATTAGGAGCCAAATCCTAAGGGGAATGGAGCAAAGTAGGCAGGATTCCACCTTTCTCTGTTCCTCAGGAAATCTGGGAAAATGTAACAGAAAGAAAGCCAGCAAACAGACTCCTCCCTAACCCTCACACCCGCCTGAAAGCAATGAGCAGACCACACAGGGCACCAGGATGTGGAAACACACATGAGCACTTCAAAGGTAAGGACTGAAGTTCCAACCTGACAAAGTGAGTGAGGTCAACGACCGACAGAGAAGGGAAATGTTCAAGAGAGCTGTCCTGCAGGCAGATCAATGGCGGACTTTCGGGTCACATGGAACGAATGGCGGAAGAGAGCTAAGAGGGTGCCGGAAAGACTCAGCACTGGACACGTACATAGCACAACAGTGGTATTCACAGATACCCTTTTTTTTCTTAATTTGTCTTTTTATTTGAGAGAGAGAGAGACAGACAGAGAGAGAGAGAGATGAGGGAGAGGGGCAGAGGTAGAGAGAGAGGGAGAGAGAGAATCTCAAGAAACTCCATGCTTCTCAAGCTCCCAGCACAGAGCCCAATGCCGGGCTTGATCTCACGACCCTGGGATCATGACCTGAACCGAAATCAAGAGTTGAACGCTCCACCGACTGAGCCACCCAGGCGCCCCTTTATTGAGTTCCACTGTATGCCATGTATGCTAAATGTTTTCTTTATATCACCTTACTGAATCGTTACAAGGTGAAGAAATTGAAGTTCAGATAGACAGGTACCTCCCCCCAGGTCTGTCGCTGGCAAGTGGTTGACCTGGGATTCCACCGCAGGCTTGTAGGATGCTCAGAATATGTGCTCTAAGCTTCCATCATTCATGTTCAGCCAACCAGATAAGATGAGGTGGATAGTGCTTCAAATCCTCTTGGAAGCCTGTGACTCTGGGGAGAGTGATACTTGTTTCATATGTGCATGCATTTATTTTACCTCCCACTGTTTCCACCTCACTCCCATGATCTTTTGCATTTTGTTCTGTTCCCAATTATGACTTCCTCCTTCCATGTAAGGATTGGACGTATTGCTCAAAAAACAGATTGCATTATCAAGAGAGTGAAAAGACAAAGCATGGAATGGGAAAAAATATTTTGCAAGTCATACGCCCGATAAGGATTTAACATCTAGAATATATGAAGAGCTCCTATCACTGAACCAAGACAAACAATCCGATTAATAAATGGACAAAGGACTCAAATAGACATTTTTCTAAAGAAGATAGACAAATGATTCATAAGCGCATGGAAGGTGTTCACCATCATTCATCATTAGGGAAATGCACATTGAAACCACAATGAGACAACAATTCATAACAGCTGGGATGTAATCCAAACATGGAAAAATAACAAGTGTTGGCAAAGATACGGAGAAACGAAAACCCTGCACAGTGCTGGTGGGAATATCAAATTCGTGCAGCCATTGTGGAAAACAGGTTGGTGGTTCTTCAAAGAGTTAAACACAGACTTGCCATGTGACGCATCAATTCTACTTCCAGAATCCTCCACTCAGAATTGAAAACAGGGCCGCAAACACTTGTATGCCAATGCTCATAGCAGCCTTATTCATGATAGTCAAGAGTTGGAAGCAACTCAAATGTCCGTCAACAGATAAAGGGATAAACAAAATGCAGCGTGTACATACAATGAGATATTATTAAGCCCTGAAAAGGAAGGAAGCCCTCCTACCTGCTACAACACGATTGGACTTTGACAACAGTATGCTAAGTGAAACAAACACAAAAGGAAAAACATTGTATGATACCACTTACATGAAGTATCTAGAACAGACACTTTCATAGAGGCAGAAAGTCGATTAGAGGTGACCAGGTGCTACGGGGAGGAGGGAATGAAGAATTATCACTTAATGGTACAGAGTTTCTGTTTGAGTGGATTAAAAGTTTTGGAAGAGATAGTGGAGACAGGTGTACAATGTCATGAATGTAATTGATGACATCGAATTGCACACTTAAAAATGGTTATAAAAGTGCCTGGGAGGCTCAGTCGGTTGAGCATCTGACTTCGGCTCAGGTCATGTTCTCACGGTGTGTGAGTTCGAGCCCCACTTTGGGCTCTGTGCTGACAGCTTGGAGCCTGGAGCCTGATTCAGATTCTGTGTCTTCCTCTCTCTATCTCTCAAAAATAAGTAAACATTTAAAAAAAAATTTTTTTAAAAAGGAAATGAAACCTGATATATGCCATTTACACAGTGTGTTCACATCCAGTTTGATCTCAGTCGACAGCGTGAGGGCAATTAAGTAGCCGTAAAATAAATTAGCCTCAGAGAGCTTATGCTCCAGGTCTAACATGCATAAGATTTCCAAGCAGAGGATTTCCAAATCTGTTTTATTCACATAGGAAAAGACTTCGGTGGCATTTTTTTTCCTGCGGCACTCGGCAGCCGGGTGGTTTTTCCCGGTCACATGGAGAATTAGAAACATTCCCTCCGGGAACCGCTCTTTCTTTGGTTACAGAGAACTAGAGGCTTTGAAACGTCCCACCATGGGTTTCTCTCCCTGTGGTGGGACTGGCGGTCTCCCGGCCTATTAGATTTCTGGCCTTTTTGCCCAGAGGCTGGGTCTCAGGATGGTTTTATCTCGGTGCTTAGCGAAGGGCCTGGCCCCTAGTGGTGGCTCCGTGTGCCGAGTGCATGAACGGGGCCACATGCTTTCCCCCAATATGCCTGAACATTTACTCCGTCATTTAGTGCCTCTCGTAGCTCCTCTCTGTCCTCCTCGCTCCTATCTGCTTTCTTCAAGGCCCAATTCCAGCCTTGCTTTTCTCAGGAAGACTTCCCTAACTGACCCACCCCTTGGGGACCATCTTCTGCTTTTGTGTCTGTCACCGCTTTCGTTTTACTATTTTCTTGATGGAGGACTGTCCCCAGGCTGCATGGCCCCTTTGTGTCGATTACAAAAAGGTGCCCTTTGGGACCTGGGTGGCTCAGTCGGTTAAGCATCTGACTCTTGATCTCAGCTCAGGTCATGATTTCACAGTTCATGGGATTGAGCCCTGCTGGATCCCTGCTTGGGATTCTCTCTCTCTCCCTCTCTGCCTCTCCCATGTCTCTCTCTCTCTCTTTTTCTCAAAACAAATAATTAAATAAATGTAAAAAAAAAAGAGAGGGGAAAAAAAAGAGAGAGAGAGAGAAAGGCTCTTTTGGACGGACACACCAGGGCACATGGCTTCGGGGGCCGAGAACAGAGTAATCTCAGCCCTATTCAGCCCGTTAGCTTCACGCCCTTGTTCAGTGCACTGTGTGCCCAACGGCATGAGGCGGCTCTGCTCCAGAGGCTCCTTCCCGAACCAAACCACAGCTGGAGCAGGACTTGGTTGAACCCCCACCTCTTAAGTCTTTTTTGTTGTGTTTTAAACCCCTTTCGTACATTCCCAGCCTTCTGTCTACCACCTTCTCCATTCTCTGCGGTAAACTCTGCAGCAGCCGCTGGTAGTATATTAATTTGTCGAGTCTTACTAGGTTTCTGACTAAATAGGATAGTTAAATGAAATGCTGACATTATCTGAAAAACAGAGACAAAATTAGTGTAAACAAATATACCTAATCGCTTTTCATAACAGCTTTATAGCGACATAATTTGCTTAACATAAAATTCACCCTTTTTAAGTGTATAATTCAGTGGGTTGTTTTTTTTTTAGCATATTCATAGTTATGGAACTGTTACCACCATAAAACTTCAGAATAAAAGTTGTCCTTAAAAGAAGAAACCACCCCAAAGAAACCACATATCCATTAATAGTCACTCTCCTTTCTCCTCTCCTTCCAGCCTCTGGAAACCACTCATCTTCTTTCTGGATCTTTCTCTATGTCTATTGTGGACACTTCATACACAGGCAATCACACGACATGTGATCTTTTGTGACTGGATCCTTCCACTTTGCATAATGATTTCGAGGTTAATAAACACTGTACCACGTTTATTTAAGTATTCCATTTCTTTTAAGGCTGAACAACAGTCCATTGTATGAATCTACCACATTTTATTTGTCCATTCACCAGTGGATAGTTATTTGGGTTGTTTCCATTTTTTGGCTATTATGAAGAACGCTGCTATGAATAGTCAAGTCCAAGTGTTGTGTGGACACGTGTTTCTAATTTTCCTGGGTAGATACCGAAGAGTGGAATTGCTGGGTCATACGGTAGGTAACTCCGCGTCTAACTAACTCCTTGAGCAACTTCCAAACTTTTTTTCCAAAGCGGCTGTGCCATTTCCTAACCCCACCAGCCGTGAGGGTTCCGATGTCTGCTCATCCTCACCTGTACTTGCTACTGCCTGTCTTTTTAATTATCGCCATGCGAGTGTTTGCGAAGGGCTATTTCCCCAATGACGAATGCTGTTGATTTTCATAAAGAATCAGAAGGAAGGTGGGCCAGGGATGCAACGAGGCCTCAGAAACAACTAGAATCAGGATCACCACTGCAGCCGGGACTCCCTCTCTCTTCCTACCGCTCGCTCCGCTTCCCTCTGCAGGTGAGCTGGGCTTCCTTCCCTCTCTCCCCTGAAGACCTGACTCCCTTTCCTCATCGGCCTTGGGTCAAGACATTGAGGAGCAGACCAGTCAAGCGTGAACAGGAAATCCAGGTGAGAGGAAAACACAGCAGCTCCCAGTGGAGACACATGGCTGGAACAGGGAAGGGGGAGACAATTCCCAAGAACGGGGAGGTGTTATTCCCAGTAGACAGAGGAGGTACTACGAATAAAAAGTAGCATGTGTCCGTGTCATTACTGACTTTGAAGAGCAAACGGCAAGAGATCATTGGTCTAAAGTTTTAGAATAGCCTTAAAGTATTTTACCGACTTGGACTATTACCAAATATAAAGAAATGTACAGTTACGAGCGTAATAATAGGGGCGCCTGGGTGACTCAGTGGGCTAAGCATGCAGCTCTTGATTTCGGCTCAGGTCATGATCTCATGGTTCGTGAGTACGAGCCCCACCTTGAGCTCCGCACTGGGATTCTCTCTCTCTCTCTTTCTCTCTCTGCCCCTCCCCCACTTGTGCTCAATCTCTCTCTCAAAATAAATAAACTTAAAAAAAATAATGCATCATTAGGGATATTCCTGGTGTTGGCTATTTCGACAACAATATCCTGGGGCCGATTTAAGGTTATAACGTTTTTGAAGGAAATGCTCTTACAATAAAATGTAGCATCATTCTGCTTGTACCCTAATTCTCACTGACTTTACCAAAAAGGATTGTGAGGAAAGACTTAACTCACAAGTCACAATCTGGCAGCTCACAGACCTGATTTTACCTGATAACATTGTTTGGCTTACACAATTTTTTTTTTTAACTTGGGATTAACTTCCCATACTAGAAAATCTGGAAATTTCACATAGAAATCTGGATTTCCGGCTTCTCTTGCAAAATCACACTGTTTGGCGGCCCTGGGCCAAATCCCGAATGGAGGAAGTGAGGTGTTAATAGTAGGAGAGATTACCACCCTCATCAGAGCATTCACATCCCAGCTCCCAGGCCTGCCATTCTGTACCTGCTCCTCTGTGGGCACAGGAGATTGTAACCCCCTGGAATTTTTGCCATCACCAGTCACTAACTGTCCCTGAGGAAGACAGGGTACAAAGGAGGGATTCACTTCACAGTTGAATGAAACAAAAATCTCTCCTTTGGCACTTAAACTTTGTGATGATTCTAAGTTCAAGCACTTTATTTGTATTTTATTTTAATTTTTGAGGGAGTGAGAGAGGCAGAGAGATACAGAGAGAGAGAGAGAGAGCGCTGAAGGGGTAGACAGAGAGAGCGACACAGAATCCCAAGCAAGCTCCACACTGTCAGCACAGAGCCCGACACGGGGCTCGATCTCATGAACTGTGAGATCATGATCTGAGCCAAAATCGAGAGTCAGCTGCTCAACCTACTGAGCCACCCAGGCACCCCTCTATGTTCAATCACTTGTATAACATGGAAAGAGACAAGAGAGACAACGTCAATTCTCTGAGAATCCAAGGGTCTCTGCATTAATTCTCCTTGTCACCACTCAAAGCAGGCAACACTTGCCAGTTTGGTTAAAACTTACTACTAGGGGATTGTATTTATCTAGAGCTATTCTCTTTCCTCATCAGTTGTTGCCAACAAGGTTTTTAGTTAATAATATAAGTATACATAGCTATAAAAATATAAGTAAATAAATAGGGTTAATAATACTGCACTGCATATTTGAAAGTTGTTAAGGGAGTAAATCTTTAACGTTCTCATCACCCGAAAAACAAATTTTTTTTGTAGCTGTGTAAACTGATGAATGTTGACTGGACTTATTGTGGTCATCAGTTCACAGTGTATACAAATATTGAATTGTCATGTGGTACTCCTGAAACTAACACGTTATGTGTCAGTGTCAGTTACCTCTCAATAGGAAATACACTTAAAAAAAATGCTTTTGGGGCACCCGGGTGGCTCAGTTGGTTGAGCATCTGACTCTTGGTTTCAGCTCGGGTCATGATCTCACCATTCATGAGTTCAAGCCCCATGTCTGCAGAGCCTGTTTGGGATTCTCTCTCTCTCCCTCTCTCTGCCCCTTCCCCACTTGTGCTGTCTCTTGCTTGCTCTCAAAATAAATAAATAAACTTTAAAAAAATTAAAAAAAATGTTTTTAGCCTAAAGTACCCTAAACAATGTAAGGCCATCTGGTTATTATCTTAACTCTAATCAACTGCAGGAAGTTTATAATCTTGTCCTTCTACCTTCGTCAACCCAGTGAAGATGGCACTCTGTGTCTTTCAAGCTAGGTCCTTAAGACTTGAGAGGTCAAAGTAGGGGGCTGTCATATCCAGCGATTGCCCAAGGTAGACACAGCTACCCCAGCCAGCTTCCCCTTCGGGAATGAAAAATTTATTCCCACAGCTCCTGGTGGAGTTGTCCACATCCGAACTCAGCTTCTGCCTAACCTTGCTTCCTTGTGTCCTTTCCACAAGCTCTCCCTAGCGACTTCCTACACACGTATCACCATCTCGGAGTCAGGTGGGCAGCAGCACAATTGTGCAACTACTATGGAGAGGGTGGCCTGGGAACGCAGGTGGTATTTCAGGGAGGAGGGTAAGAAACCAGGAGAACCGTAGCCCAGGATATGTATCTGGAAGGAGACAAATGAGAAAGTGCGAGAAGTTTCTGAAAGCCCAGCAGAAAAGTCTCCGTTGATTTTTTTTTAAGTCTCCATTGGTTCTTAACCAAAACTTCCAGACGGCAGGAACCAAGCAACACTGATCACCTTTCTCCTACATCCTATTAAGATACTCATGAACCAAAGAGAGTAGATAAAGTTACAATGGCATTTGAAACTAGAAATGCTGTGGTCATCTGCCAGATGTCTCTGTACCAAAGCCTGGAGTGAGACACCCAGAGACACAACAGAGGGGCTCTAAGAGGAGTAAATACGGGCAGAATGGCCAGAGATTATTCTCCTCCGGGTTGAGGGGTGAATCAATGTTGAAGACCAGAAGCTCTATCTTGGAAGGGTCAGGGATCTATCCCTTAAAGTGAATAAGGGATAAATGAATCTCAGGCTAACAGAAAGCTGGGCCAGGGGGCGCGGGTATCCATTCTCCAGTCTAAGATGCAAATAAAGGATTCGGACACTGACCATCTCCCCATGATTACAGGCGTTCACTGGGGCTGAATACAGCTCTCCTTTTGCAAGGATAATACTTAAAAAGTAGCGAGGGAAGCCTGTGAAACATTAACCTACACAATAGAGAATCTGGCACTTGAGGTTTTCAGCAAAACAAGTGTTTGAAAAATATTTCTACAGAAAACCTAATTAACTCAACAAAACATCGGGGTTGAACTCTTTTTTTTTTTTTTTTAATATATGAAATTTATTGTCAAATTGGTTTCCATACAACACCCAGTGTTCATCCCAAAAGGTGCCCTCCTCAATACCCATCACCCACCAGGGTTGAACTCTTAATAAGATTTGGGAAGATGTGTATCTTATGAAATAAAAGGCAAAATATAGATGGGACAACAAACAGATGAAAAAGGAGCTCGCTGAGAGGGAATCAGAAATCAAAAGCTGTATGAGCTAATGGGACCACCGTAAAAAAAAAAAAAAAAAAAAAAAGTTGGAAATACAGTCACACAGGGGCACCTGGTAAGTGGGTGAAGCATCCAACTTTGTCACCTCAGGCCATGATCTCACCTCATGGGTTCGAGCCTCACTTCGTGGGGCTCTGTGCTGACAGCTCAGAGCCCGGAGCCAACTTCAGATTCTGTGTCTCCCTCTTTCTCTGCCTCTCCCCTGCTCACATTCTGTCTCTCTCAAAATAAATAAACATTAAAAAAAAAAAAAATTCAGTCACACAATTAGTCACACATCGACGGGAAAGGAAACCAAGGCAGTGATTTGGAGAATAAGCTTGAGAAGAGGAAAGCATAACAAAAAACAGATACCCTATTTTCTTCTGAATAGTTTGTTTTTAAATATTTTTTTATTTAAAAAAAATTGTTTTTAATGTTTATTTATTTTTGCCAGAGAGAGAGACAGAGCATGAACAGGGGAGGGGCAGAGAGAGAGAGGGAGACACAGAATCCGAAGCAGGCTCCAGGCTCTGAGCTGTCAGCACAGAGCCTGACGCGGGGCTCGAACTCACAGACCGCGAGATCGTGACCTGAGCCGAAGTCGGACGCTCAACCGACTGAACCACCCAGGTGCCCCTTAAATATTTTTTTTAGCGTTTAGTTTTGAAAAAGAGAAACACAGCACAAGCAGGGAGGGGCAGAGAGAGGGGGAGACACAGAATCTGAAGCAGGCTCCAGGCTGCCCGACGCAGGGCTCGAACCCACGAGCCACGAGATCATGACCTGAGCTGAAGTTGGACGCCTAACCAACTGAGCCACCCAGGCGCCCCCGGAATACTTCGTTTTTCATCTGCTTACTTGTTCATTGTCTTCAGCCTAAAGTACCTCTTAGAAGCTGAAAATTCAGAATCCACGCTCCGTGTGCTTTCATTGACCAAGCTTCCCGCTAAGGCACTGGTTTTCCTCAGCAAGCACGGGCGTGAACAGAACGACCCTACGTAGAACTGTTCCCGGAATATCTGTTACCTTCGGCCTGGTATCTGTTACCTTCAGGCTCTGGGGACCCTGGGGACAGTGCTACGGTGGAGGGTCTGCATGTGAGTGGGAGCGGAGGCTACCCAAGGGGGAACAGAGAAAGGAAAAACGGAGAGGTGAAATGCAATAAATTCATGGGGCAAGAGACTGGAGATCCAACAACGGGATAATAGCTATCCCACAGGCCGGAATTAAACGTAAGCAGGGAATTAACAACAGGAGAAAATTTTACTGGTAAGAAAACGTACCACGTGGAATCCAAGAGCCCACCCTATCCCTGCAACTGAAAAGAATAAGAAAAACATTAACACCTAGACCTATCCTGTTGATTTTCTTTCTTTTTTTTAGTTTCAATTTTTTTTAGACGTGTTCTACATACAGGAGAAACAGATAATCTACAAAGGAAAAAATGTAGCCGCGAAACGAAATGTGTTCCTTACCTCTCCCATAGAGATTGAGGTCACAGATAGGAAGGAGGGCTAGAGAAAGAACCAAGGGTCAAAGCTGCGGTCACTCCCTGTCCAAGCGTGTCATGACACGAGGACTCGAAGGACACCCGATCTCCTGCGTAATTTCTCAGGCTCTGACCTGTCAGCCCCCTTCCCTTGTGCCCCCCACCAGTGCAGCTGTCCCCTAACGCACCATCACATCTACACCTGTGAGCTTCGGTTTATGGCCGTACATAGGTGGATTCGTTTGCTATTGCTGCTACAACGAAGGAGCACAAATTTGGTGGCTTAAAACAACTCGGATTTATTAGCTTACAGTTCTGGAGACCAGAAGCCTGAAATGGGTCTCACCGGGCCACAGTGAGTTGTCCCCAAGGTGTCCTCACTCCCTTCCGGGGCTCCAGGAGAGGATCTGTTTTCCTTCTCTTTCCAGCTCCCAGGGGCCACCCACATCCCTTGGGACTCGGCCCCTCCCACCTTCTACACTAGCCACAGCTGCTGAGTCCTTACACACCACATCACTCTGACCCCTTCTGTCTCCCTTTTCCGGATTGAAGGGCTCCTGTGATAATATGGAGCCCACCTCGATAACCCAGGCTAATTGGCCTCTCTTAAAGTCAGCTGATTAGCAACCTTAATTCTACCTGCTACCTTAATTCTCCTTTGCCAGGCAGCCCAGCAGGTTTTCATGATTAGAGAATACAGCCGTCCTAGGGCGCCTGGGGGGCTCAGTTGGTTGAGCATCCGACTTTGGCTTCGGTCATGATCCCAGGGCCATGGGATCAAGCCCCAAGTTGGGCTCCGTGCTGAGTGAAGAGCCTGCTTAAGATTTTCTCTCTCTCTCTCTCTTTCCACCACCCCCCCACCTTTAAAAATGAAGAAGAAAGAATTCCCCAAACGGGCAGTTCCTGGCGTGTGCGGCAACTCTGTAAATAAGACTACAGTTTGTACAAGGCAAGGTAAATTTTAATTCTTTCCTTTTAATGGCCAATTTTCAAAGTTAGGTATTAGTATGCTAGCTACCTTCAATGGTGAATGGTTTGTTACACGTTTTTGGATTTCCTTTTTTAAGGATCATTATAAACTCAGAGTTTTCTTTTTTAATTTTTTTTAATGTTTATTTATTTTTGAGAGACAGAGTGTGAGTGGGGGAGGGGCAGAGAGAGGGAGACACAGAATCTGAAGCAGGATCCAGGCTCTGAGCCTTTAGCACAGAGCCCGATGTGGGGCTCGAACTCATGAACCATGAGATCATGACCTGAGCTGAAGTCAGACGCTCAACTGAATGAGTCACCCAGGTGCCCCGAATTCAGAGTTTTCTATATTCAATGTGTTTTAATCGACTGCAGTTATTATTTTTGATGTTCAGATTGTCTCCTCTCTGGCCAGTTAGGAGCTACTCCAGGTTGGCATCAGTCCTGTTGACCCCCATCAGTCTGACATGTCTGAGACTTGCCTTGGGCACAAAAGATGTCTCAGGCTCATCTTGTGGTTTCTGCCCCAGACCAGGAATCAGCCATTTCTCCAAAGTGCCCTGGTTCCTTCTAGTGGGAAATGGCATTTGGGGAACACGAACTGGTTTTCACTACTGGGATGTCATTGTTCTCAGGCTTCAGTGGACACAGCTATTAATTATGCGTTTTTTTTAGAAAAGTGAATCACAAGTTCATACTAATAATTTCAATTGAATTTTAAGATTGCAAAGATTGTACTTAATAACTTCTATTTTATATTCTCTATTTGCAGCTCTCTTAGGCCAAAAAAATTTGATTCCTAATAACATGATAAGCAATATACATAAATAATAATATCAAATATTTAAAAACCAATATAACCACAAAGACTCCTGACTATACATTACGTTTCTGTGAAGTTATTTATTTTTTTTACCCTTAGAATACTTCCTAAAATATTGTGCGTTTCTTTTTTTTTTTTTTCCTTTCCTTTTTTTTTTTAAATGTAAGCTCTACACCCAATGTGGGGCTTGAACTCACAACCCTGAGGTTGAGTGTTGCACACTCTACCGACTGAACCAGCCAGGCACCCCAAAATATTGTGTCTTATTACTTTTTAAGTTTATATATTTTGTGAGGGGGGAGGGCAGAGAGAGATGGGGAGACAGAGAATCCCAGATAGGCTCCACAATATCAGCCTAGACCCCGATATGGGGCTCAAACTCATGAGCCACAAGATCATGACCTGAATCAAAACCAAGAGTCTGATGCTTAACCAACTGAGCCACCCAGGTGCCCCAAAATATTGTGTTTTAAATTACTGTGAAACAATTCTTCTCAGTGTAACTACATCACCACCTTAATACCTAGGTAGGTTTTCTTTTGTGTTTGGTTTTGAATTTGAATTTTTTTTTTTAGGTTTATTTATTTTTGAGACAGACAGAGCATGAGCAGGGAAGGAGCAGAGAGAAAGGGAGACACAGAATCTGAAGCAGGCTCCAGGCTCTGAGCTCTCAGCACAGAGCCTACTGTGGGGCTCGAACTCAGTAACCATGAGATCATGACCAGAGCTAAACTTGGACACTTAGCTGACTGAGCCACTCAGGCGCTCCTGGTTTTGAATTTTAGAGATTGTGTATTTTTCTTTTTAACTTAATTTTGTTTTTAAATTATAACATTTACCTCATCACAAATAAAAATTTTAAATGAGGTATATTTAGAAAAGCCTAGTTTCCCTTCCTCATAGCTAATTCTTTTTATTAGTTTTAGATTTATCTTTCCATTATTTAAATTTTTTTTAATGTTTATTTATTTTTGAGACAGAGATAGAGCATGAATGGGGGAGGGTGTCAGAGAGAGAGAGGGAGACACAGAATCTGAAACAGGCTCCAGGCTCTGAGCTGTCAGCACAGAGCCTGACACGGGGCTTAACCGACCGAGCCACCCAGGCACCCCTTTTAAAAAAAATTTTTTTAAATCTTTCCATTATTTAAAAAAAATTTTAATGTTTATTTTTGAGACAGACAGAGAAAGAAACAGAGAGTGAGTGGGAGAGGGGCAGAGAGAGAGAGGGAGACACAGAATCTGAAGCAGGCTCCAGGCTCCGAGCTGTCAGCACAGAGCGTGATGTGGGGCTCGAACCCATGAACCACAAGATCATGACCTGAGCTGAAGTCGGGAGCTTAACTGACTGAGCCTCTCAGGCGCCCCATGGAAAATACATTTTAATTCAAATATGTTTGTTGATTATGGTGGTAATTTCTCACTTTTAAAGTTGGAGAACAAGAGGGGCACCTGGGTGGCTCAGTTGGTTGGGTGACTGACTTCGGCTCAGGTCATGATCTCACAGTTCGTGAGTTTGAGCCCCGCGTCGGGCTCTGTGCTGACAGCTCAGAGCCTGGATCCTGCTTCGGATTCTGTGTCTCCTCCTCTCTCTACCCCTCCCTTGCTCACACTCTGTGTCTCTCTGTCTCTCAATAATAAATAAACGTTAAAAAAAATTGTTTTTAAGTTGGAGAACAAGAGCAAAGGGAAAAAGAGAGAGAGAGAGAGAGAGAGAGAAGCAAACCAAGAAACAGATTTAACTATAGAGAACACACTGATGGTCACCAGAGGGGAGGTGGGTGCAGGATGGGGATTGAGGAGGGCACTTGTCGCGACGAGTACGGGAAGTGCTGAATCACTTTATTATACCTCTGACATTAACATAACACTGTATGTTAATTATACTCGAATTAAAATAAAGTTGGAGAGAACATGATGGGTGTGATTAGAAATAAAACACCCAGCAGAAACAAGCTTATACTGAGCAAAGGTCATGGTCATCGTGTTTTTTTTAGAGTAGAGAAGGTTCTGTAAAGCTTTATGTCAAAGACTGCATAGAGGAAATTTCATCCGTGAGACTATAGCAGGGTCCATACACTTTCCTCACAGTGGTATGCCTTCCAGGAGATTCCCCAGCTTCAGCTACGCATTACAGTCACAGAATTTGTTTTGCAATTTTTTTAAGTTTATTTATTTATTTATTTATTTATTTATTTATTTATTTATTTAGAGAGCATGTGTGTGTGTGTGTGGGGGGGGGGGGGCGCAGAAGGAGAGGGAGAAAGAGAGAATCCCAAGCAGGCTCTGCACTGTCAGCACAGAGCCTGATGTGGGGCTCGACCCCACGGAACCGTGAGATCATGCCCCGAGCCGAAATCAGGAGTCAGATGCTTCACTGACTGAGCCACCCAGGTGTCCCCATAATTTTTTTTTTTTTTTAAAGAAAAGGAAGAGATGCCTGGGCTCACCACTGGATGTTTGGATCTGGAAACTCTTGGGCAAGTTTTTGTCAGCTGTTTTTTTGTCTTTAGTGTGGGGTTTTTTGTTTTTGTGTGTGTTTTTTTTTTAGCGTTTATTTATTTTTGAGACAGAGAGAGACAGAGCATGAACAGGGGAGGGGCAGAGAAAGAGGGAGACACAAAATCGGAAGCAGGCTCCAGGCTCTGAGTTGTCAGCCCAGAGCTCGACGCGGGGCTGGAACTCACGGACCGCGAGATCGTGACCTGAGCCGAAGTCGGACGCTTAACCGACTGAGCCACCCAGGTGCCCCTGTTTTTGTGTTTTTTGGCTGAGGAGATGATTCTGTGCAGACAAATGTACCTGTTCAATGAATACTTACTGGGTGTCCACTCAGTGCCAGGGAATGAGTTGGCTGGTGGGTGCTGGGAACACAGCAGTGATAACACGGATATGACCGCTGCCCTCGTGAACCTAGCCCTCACCGACTGATTTACCATCAGGTGTTTGTCAGGGGGCTGGCTGGGCTCTGGGGTGCCCTTGCTAAGGCTGACCTGGCCTTCACAGGACAGAAGTTCCAGAAGTGACTCGATTTAACAATGAATCTATCTTTCCTTTTGCAGACTCGGCAGCATCGTCATAAACTTTTAGAGGGCAAGGGACTTGACTTATCCCTTTCTGCACCCCCTCCCCAGAGTTCCTGGCGTAAGCTCAGTGTTCTGTAAAGTGCCAGACTCTGGGCTCTTAGCTGGTCTGACGTACACCGTCCTCTCCTCAGCCAAGGAGACCAAGGCCTGGCAGTGCGATTAGGAGAGAGAAGGGAATACGTGTGGAGTCTGACACATTAAGGGCCCGAAAGCTATCTTTATGTCTTGAAAAAGGGCCAACAACTCTGCGGTTCCAGTTTGCTAAGAAGTTTGAAGCTGTAAAGTGCCAAATCTCAGATCCTGTTGGCATGGCTTTTAAACGAATGGTTCTCACAGACTTCGTGGTTCTGTTGTTGTTAACGGACTTGAAAAATAATTCGCAAGAGACTATGTTCAAAATCCTGGAGAAGCTTCTGAATGCCCTACATTAACTAATAGTTCTCCCATCCCCACGTATGAACACTCACATCCATATACCACGTAGAGTCCATACTTGTGTTTCAAAACTCCTGTTTACTCCAAGTCAGTACGTCCCAGTCTCAGAGAACATCCATTATGCCAATGGCTTATTGAGTTACAGTTCACTTATTATCAGATAAAATAATATAGGATGCCCAGTTAAGTTTGCATTTCAGATAGACAACAAGTAATTGTTTCGTGTAAGTATGTCCCATGCAATTTGGGACATACTTATACTTAATTATTTGTTGTTTTATGAGATTCTAATTTCACCGGGTATCCTGTATTTTTATTTCCCAAATCTGGCAATCCTACCTGGCTTGCCATGTGCTATCCCTCGTAACCCCTAAAACACACACACACACACACACACACACACACACACACACACACAGGGAGTACCATGCTAATTTGACAAATAAGGAAGCTGTGGCTTAGAGAGAGACAATAAGATTCTCTGGGTTACAGCTGGTACCGGGGTAGAGTCAGGATCCGAAGCTAGGTCTGTCCAAACACAAAGGCCCTGTTTTCGGGTTTCTTGGGAAAAGCAGCGATTGCTATGGCTGTTTTGTTCAGATCTACAGCAAGAGTGTTAGAGTGTTACCGCGGTGAGATTAATAGACACAGCTCTTTGCCATGCTGAACCCTGGGGCCGTCCGCCCCTTCTCATCAGGTGGGTGTTATTCGGCCCTCAGGGCTCAGCCCAGAGGTCACCTTCCTGAGGAAGTTTCCCTGGCCATCCTGGGGAGAGCTGACCGCTCTGTGCCTTCATTTCGACACTTGCCCGGTGTCCGAGGACCTTCTCAAGGGCCCGTCTCCCTCCGAAGACCGGCAAGGGCCTGTGTCATTTTCTCCGTGCCCAGCATGGGGGTGGAGCCGCAGGACACTCTCAGGGAGTGCCTGAGGGATGAAGTACAGCTTCTGGGCATCAGATTTCGACACAGTCCACTCGATCTTGTGTGCGGTTACCGTCTGGGAACCAATGGTTCTCCTGGGTCTCTGTGAAAAATGCCATCAGAGGACGGACACCAGAAGCTATGGCAAGAAAGCCTTCACCTCGGGGCGCCTGGGTGGCTCAGCCGATTAAGCGTCCGACTTCGGCTCACGTCATGATCTCTCGGTTTGTGAGTTCGACTCCTGTGCTGGGCTCTGTGCTGACAGCTCAGAGCCTGGAGCCTGCTTCAGATTCTGTGTCTCCCCCTCTCTCTGTCCCTCCCCTGCTCACGCTCTGTCTCTCTCTCTCTCTCTCTCAAAAATAATAAACATTCAAAAAATTTAAAAAAAGAAAGCCATCATCTCTTACCGTTTAACTTGGGAACAATCCTACCAGTTACATTTCTTTTCACAGTCCCTTTTCCCTGTGCCCTTTGACATTCATGTAACTCGTGTTATTGCACAACCAACCTGGATTATCTGAGAATGAATCAGTCTTAGTTAACATTCAAAAATATACGGAAGGGAAGGAGGGAGAGGAAGAAAATATGAGCCTCACCTTGCCAGCTCAGCAAAGTTCAAGCCAGTCGTTTTTAAAAGTCAATTTTATGTGAAATATGAGGTCATTTTATGTGCTAGAGATACATGTGCTTGGCATGGAAGGATGTTATTCCTTGAAGTATTTCCTTGAATATATTCCAGAGACTTATTCTTTTTTTTTTTTTTTTTTTTTTTTTCCAGTCATCTAAAAGTGGATGAAAGTTCTAGTGAACACAGGGTTTCTCTATGTGTTTCCTCCTCGGTGCACAGAGCTCGTGATTTCCAAGGGCACCCAATATGATTACTGAAAAGAAATACGGTACCCTTGTCCCTTGGCTGACCAGGTCAGCATCCTGAACTGAGACTCACTTCTGTGCCAGTAAAGCACCATGTCGCTGAGAACAGAAGTACACCCATTCCCTCTGGCTTCGGTTGTCCTCGCACGTCCATGTCCTGTAGGTCTTTTGTGGAAATAGTCCAGATAAGAGTAATTATGGGCCAAGGCCCGTTCCAAAATGACATGTGAATGCTACAAAAAGGTAGGTGTTTAAGCTGGCCAGTGTTTTAGGAATGACTGACAAACTCGTATTTTGCTAATTTTTTTAAATGTTTATTTCTAAGAAACAGAAGAGACAGAGTGTGAGTGGGGGAGGGGCAGAGAGCGAGGGAGACACCGAATCGGAAGTGGCTCCAGGCTCTGAGCTGTCAACACAGAGCCCCGTGTGGGGCCCGAACTCACGAACCGTGAGATCATGACCTGAGCCGAAGTCAGACGCTTAACCGACTGAGCCACCCACGCGCCCCAGATTTTGATTTCTATTAAGACAAATAGACCTAAGGGGCGACTGTTCTTTGGCGGGAATGATCCACTCAGAAAAACAGCCAAGTTGTTCTTTCACGATGAGGAACTGACGGATGCAGCCTGGTGGGCCGGGAGTCTACCTGATGGTGGAGTCCCAAACACCACAACCATGCAGTGTGGACGTGTCTTGGGAGACAGACACAAGTGCGTATCCGCGAGGCGGGGCCACGGCAGGCCCACTGTTCCTCAGCATGCGGGGGACACACACAGCGGACAGAACAGCAGCTCTGGAGTCAGACTGCCGGACTTGGCCTGCTGGCCCTGCTGCTCCCCGACCTTGGACAAGGTGCTTCTGTCTCAGCCTCACCTTCCTGGTCTGTGAAATGGGAATGGGAAACGTGTCTACCCCATGGGTTCTCAGGGGGGGTTAGTGAGACTGTGGGCGAGTGGCTGAGTCCAGGGCTAGCACCTTGCGGCCACAGGACATCCGTTCCTCTGGCCCGTCCTCCTTGCCCGTCGGCATGGCTGAAATGAGCGGGACAGGAAGTTGGCGCTTCAGACCTCAGCTTCCTCCAGACAGATTTTCATGAACGATGCACGTCGTACGAAAGAGGAGCGGGATTTACATAGGGAGAGATGGCAGGGACTTGGGATTTCAAATGCCTCTCTCCTTCCCCTTCCCTGCTCTTGGCCCCCTTCCCACCTTACACCCTTGAGGGAAGAAAAACGAACGCACAAAAAACGAGGCCAGGCAAATGCACCTCATAAGACTTTGGCCCCCAATCCCCCGCAGACCACAGCGGGCTGGGCCGGACCTTGTGGAAGGTCCCCTCCAGGTGGCCAGAGGCAGGCCGACGGTCCCCGAGCAAAGGAGCCCTCGCGCCCCCTCCCTCCCAAAGCCCAAACCCAGGTTCCTCTGGATCAGAACACTGCAAGAACACAGAAAAGGGAGTGCGGGGAGAACTGGCAAGTCAGCAAAGAAGCCATACGTTCTAAAGAGCATGTGGCCCTACCTAGCGCTCGGCTGCTCCGGGCTCTCTCAGGAGGTGAGCGCGAGCCCCGGGACTCTCAGGCTAGGTGAGCCCCATCATCCGAGGGACAGAGAGAAGACTCGAGAGCACCCACCACACCTGGCTCAGAAGGTTCTCTCGCTCAACGCATTCAACATTTAGTTTACTGAGCCCCTAGCGTGTGGCAAGCATGCGTTCCAAATGCGTAAACCCCACACACCCCAGTGTAGAAGCCAGTTTCAAAGTCAAAGAGGACACAAGCCCTTGACCCCACGCCTTTCAAACCTGCCCTCTACTCTCTCTGAGCTTAACTTCTTCCCTTGTCAAAGGCTTTGCCCTTTGCCCCTGACCTGTGCTGAGGCCAGGGTGTGAAGGAGGGAGGAGAGGGGGCAGAAGGGAGGTTCGAGCTTTCGAAGCCAGCAAGCATCAGGCATTGAGATGGACTTTTTGGCTGGTTGCCCTGGTTTCTTTCTTTTTTCTTTTCTAATTTTTTTTTTTTTTTTTTTTTTTTTTTTTTTGAGAGAAAGAAAGAGCACAAGCAGGGGAGGGGCAGAGAGAGAGGGAGACACAGAATCCAAAGCAGCTCCAGGCTCTGAGCTGTCCGCATGGAGCCTGACACGGGGCTCGAACTCACGAACTGTGAGATCATGACCTGAGCCAAAGTTGGACGGAGCCACCCAGGCACCCTGGTTTTACTTTACCACAGAGCTCAGAACAGGGTGTCCCAGCAGGGGTGGGGGTGGGGTGGGGAACAGGACTGGCTCTCACAAAGCCTCTTTAGATTTGTAACTTCACGCACAAAAGCCTCAGTTCTTCTCCCTGGGTCCCAAGTCCTCATGGACCTCTCACTGCTGTCACTGGCCTGAAGGAGAAAATCGGCACTTGCTGTGGACGGGGGAGAAAGTGGACAGCCTTGCAGATGAACAGCCTGCACTTGTTTGCCTTGGGAAATGATTTGCCTGCTTCACGTCACAAGCAGGAAGATGTTAGCACAGGACTGGCGGAGAGCAACAGTAATCCGCTCAAGTGTGGTGAGCTGAGGTGAGGCCAAGTGCTGGAGACAATGCAAAGAGGCCCGACCAGATGTTTCCTTTCCAGGCCAATCCAGATCATGGGTTATGCCAGTGCGGGTCCCAAAATGCAGCCGGAGGCACAGTGGAGAGAAAGCTGGGCCCAGGCTCGTCTGAATCGCAGCAGGACTTGGTTTGTCCAGCTGTTCCTTCAAATTGCCATTTTCTTATCCTCACCATTTCAAATTAAATCAGCTTACATTAACACGCTTATATTTTTGCCTTTGAGGTTTTGAAACTGAACGAACTCAGTTGACCAGGACCCCTTTGTGCTTAAAAAAAAAACAGAGGATTGGGGCGCCTGGGTGGCTCAGTCGGTTAAGCGTCCGACTTCGGCTCAGGTCACGATCTCGCGGTCCGTGAGTTCGAGCCCCGCGTCGGGCTCTGGGCTGATGGCTCAGAGCCTGGAGCCTGCTTCCGATTCTGTGTCTCCCTCTCTCTCTGCCCCTCCCCCGTTCATGCTCTGTCTCTCTCTGTCTCAAAAATAAATAAAACCTTAAAAAAAAAATTAAAAAAACAAAACAAAACAGAGGATGGAATTCACAGGGGAAGAAAGACCCTCCGGATCTCATGATACAAGGGCTGTCTCCCTTGTTCTATCATGAAGATACTCGCTCAGGAGCTCTCTTTGTTTTCCAGAGGAGAAAGAGGTGAGAATCACACTGCTAGGCAGATCCAGAGATCGCACCAGACGATGATGAAGTGTTGGGGGGTTGGGGGACTGGTGGGGTCTGGAGCCAATGGCCAAGAAAGAATTCTTCAATGTTTGTTTATTCTTGAGAGAGAGAAAGCGAGAGAGAAAGTTAGAGCATGAGCAGGGGAGGGGCAGAGAGCGAGGGAGACACAAAATCCGAAGCAGGCTCCAGGCTCAGAGTGGTCGGTACAGAGCCCGAAGCGGGGCTCGAACTCACGAACCGAAAGATTGTGACCCAAGCTGAAGTCGGACACTTATGTGACTGAGCCACCCACAGGCACCCCAGGAAAGAATTCTTGAAGACGTCTTTGGTACAAAAAGGTGATTTTATTAAAGCTTGGGGTCAGGGCCTGTGGGCAGAAAGAGCTGCACTTCAAGTATTGGGGGTGACTGTTTTTTAGGGAGTCAGAGGAGATAGGAGGGAGTTTCCAAATAGACTTTCACAGGCTAAAGACTTACTGGCGGTCTAGCTATGGCCAAGCTAAAGTTGTTTTCTCCTCTAGCAAAGCATTAGCATTAAGACAGTAGGGAGTTCCTGGACTTTAGGCCACTGATGGATTGCCTTTTCCTTGTAAACGGACAGAGACTCTTTTTTGTGTTTTGTCCTTTCCTGTTTTGGGGTAGGTGGGAGTGTCCAAGGAATATCACACAGATCCCATCTGATCTGCGGGGCAGGAAGGGGGGTGCTAGCTTGTGCTTGGCCCCTCAGCCTGTCTCACGCTCCCTCACGCTCCCTCATCAGACCCCAGGACTGAACTTCAGTCTAGCACTCTTGTTCTGTCCCCAAACACAACAAAGCCTTCTCATTGTCCATGGCTGGTGCCTGAAGCTACTCTAGGAGTCAGGACCTGAGCCTGGGCTTTAATTGGCTGAAAAAAAAAAAAAGTTAGCAGTTTTCTGAAAGTTTCAGGTTTTGTGGCTTTTAAAAGACTATCTCTTTAGTTTGTCTAGTTGGTAAACGAAAAGGCAACAGGTAGTTTTTGCCAGGCCCCACTTCCTTGATGGTGTGGTAACTGTGACCGTTTCTTACGACCTAAGAGCCCTCTGTCACCCTAACTGATGAGGGAGCATAAGGCAAGTTGACAGGCTGCAACACCCCCCCTCCCTGCCAGGCGGGATACACGTGATACACCCTCCAGGCTGCCCAAGAAGGAAAGGGGAAAAACAAAGAGTTAACTGATAGATCACAGTCCTGCAGGACCTGAGTCTCCATCTATTGACAAGCATCTTAGTAAATCACAAGAAACAGGCAATCTTATCAACAGCCAAATCTCCAGAAACCTATAGACGCCATTTCCTGGAGCCCCAACATCACCTCTCCACGGTGATGTGGGGACAGAGGCAGGAGGGAATGGCAGGTAGAACTAAATCTCCTTATACCCTGCAGCCCATTGACAAACAATTGAGGCCGGCCGAGCAAACGTTTCTTCGGGGAACCCCCTGCTGTCTCAATGCTAATGCTTTGCTGGAGGGAAAACCACCCTAGTTTCTGGCCTCCACCATCCTGGGAATCTTCTTTAGCATATGAAAATCTCGCTGGAAACTTCCCCTGGACTTTACCTCCCCCAGTCTCTCCTCCTGGTCCCCGGGCAGCTCTTCCTGCCCACGGGATCCTGTCCCCGAGCTTTAATAAAATCACCTTTTTGCACCAGAGACGTCTTCAAGAATTCTTTTTCGGCCGTGCGCTCTGGACCCCGCGAGCCCCACTATCGCCCCCAAAACCTCATCACTAACTACTACCTCTTCTGTCTGTTTCAGGCCTGTTGCTTGCCCTCACTATTGCTCCCAGTTTTCTGAGGTTGTAAGAACCACACTAAAAAAGCTTCTTTCTCAACTGCTGCCCTTTGCTCTTTCCATAAAAGTCCACTTTTGCGTCAGAGAGGTTCTACTTTTGAAACCTTATCCAACCTGCTGTTTGGAATCATGGCAGCAACAGCTCTGGAGTCAGAAAGCAGAAACCGTGGTTCCAAGCCCGCCCCGCGGCAGATGGTCCCAGTGAATGTGGACACAACCAGAGGCTGTCTGTCGGTAACATCAACTACAGAACTCAGAAGCAGGAGGGACTTTAAAGACCTCGTTTTACAGAGAAATAAACAGAGGTTCAGAGCAGCTCAATAATTTTCCCCAGATTTGGGAGTACCCACTGGTATTAAAAATACATACAGTACTTGGGTTTCTGGTCAAGATGGTTCAGTAAGTCCGTACTTTGACATACTTCTTCTGCTTAAGTAATAATATGGTATAACATTAAAAAAAAAGGGGGGGGGGCACCTAGGTGGCTCAGTTGGTTAAGCATCCAACTTCGGCTCAGGTCATGATCTCACAGTTCGTGGGTTCAAGCCCCGTGTCAGGCTCTGTGCTAATGGCTCAGAGCCTGGAGCCTGCTTCAGACTCTGTGTCTCCCTCCCTCTCTGACCCTCCCTGCGCTCGCTCTCTGTCTCTCAAAAATAAATATTTTAAAAATTTTTGTTTTTTACATTTATTTTTGAGACACAGAGAGAGATAGAGCGGGGGGGGGGGGGGGGGGAGGGGCAGAGAGAGAGAGGGAGACACAGAATCCAAAGCAGGCTCCAGGCCCTGAGCTGCCAGCACAGTGCCCGATGCGGGGCTCAAACCCATGAGCCAGAGTCAGATGCTCCACTGACTGAGCCACCCAGGTGCCCCAAAAATAAATCAACATTTTTTAAAAATTAAAAAAAAAAAAAAAAAAAAAAAAAAGACAAGACAGAAGGTCTGAAACACAGACTACATATTCCATGAGCCAGAACAGAAGAGTAACACGGAGTAGCGAGATGGGCTGGCGCTCCCCAGGAAGCAGCAGAGGGGGCTCGGCTTGTAAGTTCTGAAATTTAATGGGGACCAAAAATGTTTCAAATGAGGTGAGAGATCAATGATTTGCTGCTTGAAAGCAGGGTCCTGGGCTTCAAAGGATGAACAAAAGTGCTGTACAGCCACTCCTGGGAGACACAGCCCGAGAGGAAGGCGTGTGCCTTGGCCCACGGAGGGACGGTGGGCCATGCTGAGGGCTAGGAGTGGCTTGGTGACACAGCCACTCCCCCAATATCGCGATAAGTGTGGCTTGGGACCGGGAATCTAGGTTGTGGCAACTGCAAAAACACCAGGCATGTCGAAGTGAGGACAGAAAGACTGGGAAGAGGAAAAGGCAGGCAGAAATAAACACAAGTTCCATGCTAAACAAGTGTGCCCACGACATTTCCAAAAAGAAATCTAACTAGGAAGAGAAAAATAAATACACACATAAAATAAAATCAACAGGGGGAACATGAATTCATTCAGGAGGAAATGAAAATTAATTTTAGGCCACAGGCTGACAAAGACTTAAAATAAATGTTCAGAATGGCCAAAGAGACAAACTGAAGATTAACCTTCAGTGTAAGGAACAAAAAGAAGACAAAACAAAAATATGGAAATTAAAACAGGCAGATATGAAAAAGAACCAATTAGAAGTACTGGAAAGTATTTTTAGTCATTGAAGCTTTTAAAAAGTAGTAATGAATTAAAAAAAAAAAAAACCCAAAACACCTCACCAGATGGATGTGGTCAGAACATCAGTTGGAAAGCAGTATCCACAAAGGGTTAAAAAAGATAAAGCAAGCAGCAGCCAAGAGGCTTGGGGGATCAACTTACAGGTGAAGAGATTGAAAGGATCCAACATAACATCTAACAGAAGTTCCAGCAGACGGGACGGAGAAAATGGCAGAGAAATAATATTTAAAGAAAGAAAAATCGAGATGGTTCCGGAACCGGAGAAAGATATGAGCTTTGAGGTCTACCCTCTCATACTGAACAAAGACAATTCCACACTTACAATTACACTTCATCAAGGGTAAAGAGAAAAATCTAAAAGCTACCAGAGCCTACAGATTAAAACAAACAAACAAAAAACAAAGAAAGGGCGGATAATCCAACAGAAAAAGGGGGAAAAGACTTAAACAGGCACTTCACCAAAGAAGCTGTGTAATGGCCTTTGAAAAGCAGCCCAATCCCATCAGTTACCTGAGAAATGCGAATTAAAACCAGAATGAGATAACAACCCTCCCCCCGCAAATAGTTAAAGCGAAAAGATGGGCAATACCAAGTAGTATTGTCAGCCCAATGGCACTGTCACATGCTGTTGTTGGGGGTGTGGATTAGTACAACTGCTGTGGAAAAATGTTTAGCACTCACTACCAAAAGTGAACCCAGACATACCCTATGACCTAGCAATTCCGCTCCTAATGGAATCTATACAGATTTAGAAATGCATATATATGTTCACCAAAGGCACAAGAATTTTAATGACAGCACTACGCTCCTAGCCACAAACTTGAAACTACCCTAATGTTGGTCAAGAGATAAATGGGTGACTTATGGTATATTCATATAATACAATACAATGAGAGTGAATGAACCGTCATTCGTGATACATGAATGAGCCTCATAACATCGTGTCGATTGAAAGAAGCCACATGCTAGAACAAAATGTTTACAAAACATTTATTTGATAAAGAATCTGTAGTCAGAATCTGTAAAGAATCTTTACACATTTCAATAACTAGAAGACAGACAACCCACTGCTGGGCAAAATATTTGAACAGGCACTTTATCAAAGAAGAGACAGGAATTGTGGTGACCCTCTAAAAGACTTGGGGGGCACCTGGGTGGCTCAGATAAGCATCTGACTCTCGGTTTTGGCTCAGGTCACGATCTTGTGGTTTGAGACCCGTGTCTGGCTCTGTGCCGAGCGTGGACCCTGTTTGGGATTCTCTCTCTCCCTTTCTCTCTGCCCCTGCCCCACTTGCACTGCCTCTGTCTCTCTCAAAATAAATACATAAAAAGTTAAAAAAATAAAAGGCTTGGGAAAGAGAATCTGAGAAGATGGCAAATGGTGGCATAATGTTTTAGCTTTCTCCGACCCGTTGACTCCCATAAAAACAGAGCAACAAAGATTATAAAACCAACAGCCCACAGACAACATCCACAGTACAAGTTGATGAAGTAGCCCCAAGAGTTCCCCAAACTGAGAAGGGACACAGAGCCACGCGGCCCATAACCATATAAGCGTCGTCTCCATGGGAACAGTGGGGTAGCTGATGGCATGGGGACTCACCCACAGGTACTCACTGAAAGTAGAGGGCCAGTACCCAAATGCAGCTGGGTTACCTTCAGCTCTGAAAGGACTTGAGCAGAGGCCCCGTGAACCCCTAAACGTCAGCTGCTGGTGCTCCCTTCTAGGAGATGGCCCCACTTTGAGGAGACTCTCCTGGGAATAAAAATCCATAGAAGGTAGAACGGGAGATAAAAGACAAGGTCCAGATGAAAATGGGGGCTGGGACTGAATCAGGAGAGCTCACGAAGTGCAAAGGACAGCCCTTCTGACCAACCCCCCACCCTGTATACCCTGCCACCGCAGCCAAGGTGCAGGAAAATGAATTAGCAGATTATAGGAAGATCCCACACATAAGTGCACAAGCTTCCATGTGAGGTCCGTGCTGCTGGTCTGAAGGCTACACTTTAAAGTGATAACATGATCACTGAGAGATCAACTTTTGTGTTCAGGTCCTCAGATTGGGAAATATTTTCTAGCAATGCCTGTATGGAACAGGATTCTGACATAAAACCACCCAGTAGTCACGTGGTGTTTGCTCTAACCCACATTGTTCTTGCAATGGGAATGAATCCAAGAGGCACGTTTATATGATGGAGTGGGGCAGAGATCATTGACGGGGCGTAACCTATGCAACTTGGCAGTAAATTCTCACCTTTTGCACCTCCCACCCCCTTAGACTTCTGCATCACAGATGTCTGGTAAAACATCTGCCCGCTGCCGCCACTGAGGTGTGCTCAAAGAACCTGGCTTTATGGACTCAGAGGGTAAGTCATGGGAGTGAGGCTACAAGAGTCCATGTGAGTGGCTGCTTTCCTGAATGAAGCAATGGAAGGGAAAATCAGTACGCAGTGAATGATCATTCCCATTATTTTGGAACTGAAATGACCTAGAATCTCCAACAGGGTCTGACTTGCTTGAAATACTACAGACACATGGAGCACCCGGTGGCTCGGTCGGTTAGGCGTCCGACTTTGGCTCAGGTCGTGATCGCACCGTTCGTGAGTTCGAGCCCCGCGTTGGGCTCTGTGCTGACAGCTCAGAGCCTGGAGCCTGCTTCCGATTCTGTGTCTCTCTCTCTCTCTCTGCCCCTCCCCTGCTCACACTGTGTCTCTCTCAAAAATAAACAAATTGAAATACCACAAATACAATTTTAAGGGACGGTCTGTGATACAACAACTAACCCGCCCTTCGGAAAGCTTTCTCCACTAGGTGCATGGTGCAGTCAGCTGAGCCTGGGGAGACGGAAGGAACCCATCTGCCTTGGAAAAGGTCATTTGAAAGGCTCTGATGACGTTCTGTCTCCCTTGAGCTCAGCAGTTAGAGCCAACGGCTTCAGAGAAGCATAGAGGGAGGCAGCATTTTCATTGCACTGGTGAGCAGAATTAAGAGATTCATGTGGTGTACAGAATGCATGACTCAAACAATCTGCGCACCAAAGTGCCTCAGATGAACTTGGTCAAAATTCCATTCTTTCCACTGATAGAACGAACACATCCGAATAGAGCTTCAAGTATTAAGACAAAAAACACGACGAAACAAAAAACCAGGCACTTTCGTGCTCGACCTCATTTCTGCATCCGCAAAATGGATTTCACGCTGACTACACAGTCCGTAACAGAGATTAGGCGGAATAACAGTAAAATACCTTCTAAAGTACGCAGTAGGGGTAGGTATTTCCCTTATCCGATGGTGACTATTAGTTTACACACTATTTTGTAGGAACCTCGTTAACACCAGGTATGTTGGGAATTATCTAACCTCTCATTACATTATGGCTCTGTACCACGAGATGATTTTTCTCTGAAGGCGAGACTTGGCGGATCCGTTTGGGCAAATACTAACAAATACGTGCACCCCGATCTACAACAGTGCTTGTAAAATACTGAGGAACCAGAGCTTTTAGACCTGTCAAAGCAAACAGTTCTTTGAAGCTCTTGGAGGCAAGTCTCCCAGCTAGGCTTCTGTTTTTTCAAGAACGAGGTTGCTGACAGCCAGACTTGAAAAGCAAGTACAGCTTAATCTCCTCCCTCCAGCAGGTGATGAGGCAAAAATCAGCACTACCTGTTTGGGAAAGCTGCACGGGGCTGGCTGTGCCAGCCCATTTCCCTCTCAGACAGCCCTGAAGACTTGGCAACCAGGCTAACACAGAATCCCAGCGGCTTCTGGCTCCTTACAGGTACCCGGGAGTCTCAGGCACTGGTCTCAGCGAGGAAAAGGCCCCAGGGCATTGCTTCTATCTGTCCCAAGCATCTCAATCTGTCCTCAGACTCTTTTCCAGGCATCTTAGTAGTGAAATGGCCAAAAAACCCTCTGAAAGCCAATTGTTCTTTTCCCCACCAGGGAGAGAACTCAGGTAGGGGAAGGAGACTACAAAACCTTTAACTGTCTAAAAATAGTCAAGTCAGGAAACCGGGCTCTCCTCGTGATCCCCCCAAGGCAAAGAGTGACAGAATGTCAGGGAGCCGACACTGCAGACAGAAGAAAGAGCAGTCTCCTGTCCGCGCCATCTCGGGAAGGCAAGGGAAAGGGCAGACATCAGGAAGAGAACTAATGGTCTGCCAGGGGAAGAGGGACTGTGGCTAGGGCACTGCTAGTGTTCTTCCCATCTCCACGAAGACTGTCTCACCAGTTAAAGAGAGCTTTCTCATCCGGAGGTATACAAAGACATACACCACCATCTGTAGAATCTGTATCAAAACTGGATTTTTTTTTAAAACAGAGTATCTGTTGAAAAAGTCTCCAGAAGCACCTATATTGTTAACGTTTGGTCAAAAGACAATCAGAACCAAGGTCGGCAGCATGAACTCTAAAGAAAAAAGCAGGTAGTATCCATAGATTTCCACCCCAGCTTGATTTTCCAGGTTAGCTATTCCAGAAATCCTGTACAACATTCTCATGGAATTTTCTCATGATACGAGGAGTATTATTGAATCTGGAAGGCTATCATCTTAGTGAACAAACATTTGTTCTCCCAGTACATCAAACAAAAGTGTGAACGCGAAATGCTGGAGTCTAAATAATGGTTCAAAATCCGGGAAGAGATGGAAGGTGTTTAGTTGAGACTAGTTTTCGAATAAGATGAAGAATCCCTCGATCTTACAATGTATTACTTCAGTAATGACAAAACAGTTTGGTTTTTTTAGGTAAACTCTACAGCTTGGAGATCAAGTTGTACTCTACCTCATACTGAGCCACAAGTTCCCCATATGGCTACAGCTCTAAAAATTAACGTCCTCCCAGGTTGCTAGATAGGATGCTCAAACTACAAATCTGTTCATTGGAACAACATGATTTTTTTTTTTTTTTTTTTTGCTGTGGCATTTTCTCAAAAATACTATTACACACACACACACACACACACACACACACACACACACTAAAAAATAGCTTAACAGGATGTGAACGTGCTTAAGAGTGGCCAGAGCGGCTGGGT
Organism: Panthera onca; assembly: GCF_046562875.1. Classification (NCBI taxonomy): domain Eukaryota; kingdom Metazoa; phylum Chordata; class Mammalia; order Carnivora; family Felidae; genus Panthera; species Panthera onca. Next base: position 81,732,946 of record NC_138349.1, read on the forward strand.
GAGTGGAGGGAAATGCTAAGGGAGTGGGAAGAATGGTTAGGAGGGAACGCAGTAATCTGGGAAGTAAGTTCCAGACAGCTACATATAGGCAAATTGTATGGTAATGCAAATGTTTATTTTCAGCTTCCACTTGGCAGAAGACAGTCCGAATTCCAAGGATCATTAATGAACCACATGAAATACCCATCTTAGAGAAATATATTCTGAAAACTTACACTTACATCTTCTGGTTTGGTCGTATGTGTGGCTCCCAGATATTTAAGGGCATGCATCAGTTCTGCAGGTGACAAGAGGAAAGCAACCAAGGGAAGATACAAAAGTTGGTTGTGCCTGGAAAAAAACAGCTCTTATTTCTTTACAAGTTCAGTGCTGCCTTCAGTGTTAAGATGACGATCAGGATTATATGCAAAAATAGTATCAAGTGAATGATGACGGGTTGGAGAGCAGAAACCTCAAAATGATAACATGACTATAAAAAACAGTAAGTACAATGCACACATACATCAAGTTGTAGATTAGACAGAAAAATGGCTCATGGCCACAGCCTGTTATGAATCGACCAAAATGTCAGAACCAGCGGTCAGTAAATTTTGGCTTAACTCAGTGATTTGGTCACCTATTATGAATGAACTTGTTAGCCAAAGATCATTTTTCGATGTACAACTTTTTACATATCCCATCCTGGAGAAGACCGCTGGATTTTACCATAAAATTCTTCAGTTTCAGGCATATCCTAAATGGGAATAATAGCACCAGAATAAACATGATCTCTGTAGCATTAGCTAAACTGGACCACACTTACCTTCCAGCCTGAAGAATTCACTGTTAAGATGACTATATGGTCCTTTTAGCAATAAAATTAAACGATTCTTAACATGAGACCTTTAAACTTTCAGGAGAAAGTCTGTAAATCAAAAATTCTTTAGTCGATGTGTCAGACACCAAGTAAATGTTAAGGGCTTGTAGAATAAGCCCCTTGGAAGAACTACGTCCATTCTATTTTATATACTTACATTCTGAGTCTAGTGTACGTACATATAATGCGTACTCAAGTACTGATGTATTGACAATATTAATTTGTGACAATCAGGATCGAGGAAAATCTTCAAGAGAAGACACGGCAGTTAAAGTAAATCCCTCATTCAAGAATGAGATGTATAATATGTCCTTTCACAGAAAATGGAGTCCCCGCAACAATACTGCCAGTTTCCATGAGTCAAGCGGCAAGGGAATTGGTGAGAATACTAAATTTTATGCTGGTTACCCCGAGGCACAGAACACAAAAAAGTCCTTAACTGTCCTTATTTGGATCTACAAACAGGATGATGGACATGAACGTTGGTTATAGTATTCTCTTCTTTGCCCATTTACCAAAAAAAAAAAAAAAAAAAAAGAGAGAGAGAACACCAGACCTTTGCAGGCACAATCAGAGGCATATTGGTACACCAGGAGTATTTACCAGCTAATCATCTATTTTATGAACATAATTCATTTGAGGATCAATCATCAACAGATGGTCTATGCAACTTCTTTTATAATTTCAGTATATAGTTGTGATACTTCTTATCTAGATTTTTAAGAAAATGCATTTCCATTTCTCTTAAAGTGGAAATTTACTTGAGGAAATTTCTATCAGAATAAAACTGCCTTATATTGCCTGATTTAGTCAAAGCTGCTTGAAACTCCAACTTTTTACCATCATTTACTGCCTGTATCAACACAGCAGAAAAGACCTGATAATAAAGTCACAAGAATTCTGTTTATTATTATAGCAAACACTTTCACAGCATCTGACAAAACTCAGAAGTATCTGAAAAATGGGTTCAGATCTACGAAACTAAGCCAGCCAGGATGAAATCTTTATGGGGGGTGGGGAGGGGAAGGGGGAGAATGGAAAAGCAATAAATAACCAAAAGATACATTTCACATAGAGGCAAAATATAAAAAGAGGCAAAGTGATAGAATGAAAAAACAAACAAACCAAACTGCGAAGCAAAGGACTAAGAAACTTTGATTCTTTCCGTCTTACTCGCTGCTAATGGTCCCCTTTGTCCCTCCACCGTTACAAATGCAGAGCAGCTAAGGTAGTAATTAAGGAATGGCCTCGCAAGACTCACCAGGAGGTCAAAAGGAATTACTGAAAAAGTGTTCAGATACTTTATAAAATATCTGTTTTATTATACTCTGTCTTCCTTCGGTGAAGGTGTCCTTTGAAAATCACACTCTATTTCTTAATATCGTTTCGAATCCTTCACTAGAGAGGCTAGCTTCTTCCAGAGTGACGCTCCAGGGGCTCCGCCTGTTTTCCGCGGCAGACGGATGACAGCAGAGCCGTGCCACCTGCGGGAAAGCGAAGGGCAGCACAACCGTGAAGTTACGATCATCCCTGGGGCAGATGCTGTGACTCCAGCACCCTCAAGGATCACTGTGAAATCATATTGTGTCAGTGTGAGAGTTCTTCTACAAATAGGAAGAATCTAATTGCTGTCAACACGTGCAGTGCCGGCTATTTTTCCCAACAGACTTTTCCCCCGTAAGACAGCTGCCCTGGGAGGACCGCTGCTTACACACCCCTGTCCAGATTCAAAAAGAAACTCGACATCTTTCTGTGAAAAGACAGCAATACACAAGTACTGGGAAAGCTTCCTGCAACTGCGGCTTGCCCAGCCACTCCAAGCGCGGGGTCACTCCCTGACGGACGGAAGATCCTGTCCGGTGACTCATAGCTCATCAGACGTGTTGTTCACCTTTGGTAATTCACACTCGTCACTGGCGCGACAGCTCTGGAGGAGGTCCCTGTAGTGCTCCTTGAGATCCTCATATAGGGAAGCAGTTTCCTGGGAGTGAGCCAATGGCAACACCTTTTCATTCAATAGCATCTGCACCCGGAACTCTTCTTTGGGGGTCTTCGCATTCTTACAATGGTAAAGCACAAACATGAGGTTCGAGGCATAGGGCACAATGTGGCCACTTCGGAACTTCCGATGCATCTGTTCCTTGTAATTGTAAGCCGTCAGGGGCTCCTTGTCTTTGAAGTAGCCCATGAGAGAGAGCAGTGGAAGAAGGGTCTCCGCGTGACCGAACTGCAGGACGACTGGAGAGGAAACTGGCTGAGACCTTGAAAGACAAATGGAGAAAAAATACGTGTATGTATTTGTGTCGTGGAGGTAATATCTACAGTAGTGAGAAGGAGCACACAACGTTCTCACCTTTTCAAATCTTTATGTACAGACGCCAACGACACGGCTGAGGTTCTGTGTGGCTGAGAACTGAATGTTTCACACTCAGGGTTAAGTTCCCCGTTCAGGATCGCTGTGGTATTGCGAACCCATCTAAAACACTGCACACACGCTCTTCTTTACATAGAGAGAAGAGAGTCTTCACTAGGAGATTAACGACCTCGAAGCAGGTGTGGATTTCAAAAGTGTATGGCCCTTCCGTGAAGGAAACTGAGCACACTGGCCCTTAGTAAACACTGATTACTCCACGGAGGGCTTCTGAACGAACCTCAGGCGCTACCGTATCTGTATCTGGGAAATGGGGACAAGCAATACTCAGTCAAGGTCTTGGCTCAAACCTGTCTGAACAGTGAATGGTAACTCATGTACTCCTTCAATGTTTTATAAGACCTGCCTTGGGCACTACATTGGGAAGAGAACCACAAAGGGCAGAGAGACAACCTGTTCCAGCCGCCCGGCCGTGTTTGTGGCTGGAGTGGAGTCTGCACGGGGCCAGCAATACAACAGCTTTCCACACCATGAGCTAGGTCACCTTTTTTTACTGCAAGTTTTCTATGCCTTCTATGCCTTTTCTTGGTAAAGGCTTTTTTTTTTTTTTTTTTTAAATATATACACAGCAGCAAATGACTTAGTTTTCCCCCAACTTTAATAGAAAGAATATAACTTTGCTCTTAAACAAAATCTGTAAATCTACTCAAACACACTGAGCCGTCTAATCGATTAGCCTGCCAGCCCCACACCAGATTACACACTTGGGGCACCTGGGTTTCCCAGTGGACAGCAGCATTTGAGCAGGTTTGGACCTTCATGATTCCCCACAAATTCAGACAGAACTAGAGAGCAGATCCCAAACCCAACGAAAACATTTACAAATAACAGTAGGGAAAGGTTTTCTCAGTGAATCACCAACAGCCTCAGACCTGAACATGATCAGTGTCCGTGTGGAAAAGTGTGTTGAAAGAGCTCACACCTGGTCGTGGGTGCTAAGAGAACTCACACCCGCAGGGTGCAGAGAGAGCGCACTCCTGGAGGGTGCAGAAAGAACTCACACCTGGTGGGTACTGAGAGAGCTCACACCGACAGGGTGCAGAGAGAGCTCACACCTGGTGGGTGCAGAGAGAGCTCACTCCTGGAGGGTGCAGAAAGAGCTCACACCTGGAGGGTGCAGAAAGAACTCACACCTGGTGGGTACTGAGAGAGCTCACAGCTGGTGGGTACTGAGAGAGCTCACACTTGGCGGGTGCAGAGAGAGCTCACACCTGGTGGGTGCAGAGAGAGCTCACTCCTGGAGGGTGCAGAGAGAACTCACACCTGGAGGGTGCAGAAAGAACTCACACCTGGTGGGTACTGAGAGAGCTCACAGCTGGTAGGTACTGAGAGAGCTCACACTTGGCGGGTGCAGAGAGGACCACGTCAGACCTCTCCCAGGGCTGGAGAAATCTAGCCACCAGGAACTCTCGAAACAGCCACTCCAAGGCCCCATTCTAGCCCAGAGGCTGCACACACTAGAAGCTGTGGGAGGGAGTCAAGACTGAGTCGGACAGGGACAGCAAAGGCCAAAAAAAGCGCCAGTCGGATCAAGGTCAGGGCAGCAAACCAGAACCAGGAGATCTCAGAAAGCAACCTGCCATTTTCTGAACAGCACACACATACAGTACCAAAGAAGGGAGCCCCAGGAGGTTAAAGAAGCAACCTGACGTGAGCCGCCTTCTAAATATTCAGAGAAACTAAATGCACATTAAAATGAGTGATAGAGAAGTAAATAGAAGAATAAGGAGCAGAAAAACATCCCTACAAAAAATAAAAGTATACAGTACTAGAAATACTCAAAAAATACATAGAAACTGTAACATACTATTTCTCAATTATCCACTACTCTGAGATTAATATTCTCTAAAAGGGAATAAGCACTTTAAGAAGAGGGAGTTGGGGGGGGGGGGTTACTCCCTCTTCTTAATTGGTGTATTTTTTAATTCAGTCATCTAAAGTATTTAAAATCTGTATTTATTTCCAAGAAGCATCCCCCTTAGGCCCAAAGTTACAAAGCACTATCATTTAGACCACAGTTATATTTGGTTTCATCTGCATAACTGGTTTTGAATTCTGCATTATTTGTCAGTCTTTAAAGATTGGGTGGATCTCAGATTCTGAAAAATCCACAGATTTTTGGCTCCTCTTGAAAACCTAAAAGACCTGACAACATATGCTCCCGTAAGGCAAAAAATAAGCTGAACAGGAATAAGGGTTACTCCGGAGAGGACATATATACCCACAGCCCAGGACATCTATCACTGCACACTGTCTAACCAAGATGGATTCATTCATTCCTTACCTGGTGCCTTTATACATTTGAATAAATGCAAGCCAAAGCTAATACCACTGTCATAATGTAAATATAATGGAACTTAACAGTAATACATAATAAGTAAGTCATGTAAAAATATAGTCGACCCTTGAACAATGCAGGAGTTAGGGGCACCAAACCTCTGTGCTGTCGAAAATCTGTGTACCGGAGCACCTGGGTGGCTCAGTCGGTTAAGCATCCGACTTCCGCTCAGGTCATGATCTCGCGGTTTGTGAGTTCGAGCCCCGCGTCAGGCTCTGTGCTGACAGCTCAGAGCCTGCAGCCTGCTTTGGATTATGTGTCGCCTTCTCTCTCTGCCCCTCCCCCACTTGTGCTCTGTCTCTATCAAAAATAAATAAATGTATTAAAAAAAATTTAAAAAAATCTGTGTACCACTTTTTGACTTCCAAAAACTTATCTACTAGCTTCCTGTTGATTGGAAGCCTTTTTGATGATAACATAAACAGTTAAGTGACTGTTTATCATAGACTACTGATTGACTGTATATAATACACTGACTGGAAGCTTTTCTGGTAACATAAACAGTTGATTGCTGTTTTTTATAATATGCTATTGACTGTATATAACACATAACACATTTTGCATGTTACGGTGTATACATACATAATGCAATATATTACATATTTTGTATGTTATATGCATTACACGCTGTATTCTCACAGTAGAGAAAAGAAAATGTTAAGAAAGTCCTAAGAAAGAGAAATCACATTCACAGTACTACACTGCATTTATTGAAAAACAAACAAACAAACAAACAAACAAAAAACAACGCCCATGTAAGTGAACCCACCCAGTTTAAATCTGTTGTTGTTTGAGGGTCACCTGCTCTGGTTTACGTTTTAAGTCATCTAGTACAAGGAAGCAACTGCAAAGCCAGGACAGGCTCTCATCCTGATGCTCCATTACCGTTATCCAAAGGATCCATCAGGATGGGAAGAGGTCAGGAAGGATCGCAGCAATACCTCCAGAGTCCTGCAGAAAGACCAGTCAGCGACCCTCCTCTCTTCCCCACTGAGGAACTCCAACAAATGTAAGACAATATACGATACAAAATTTTCTAGTTTCAACCAATTACAGCAAGATTATCAATGAACTGTTTTACACTCTTTTTCTCTATCAAGCCTTCGAAATGCAGTGTGTACTTCACGCTCACAGCACATCTCCATACAGACCAGCCCCATTTTCAAGTGCCGAATGAATGAGCACGTGTGGCTCGTGACTACTGCGTAGAACTGTATACAGCATACCCACATAGGAGTATATGACAGACAGTGGTGACGACAGCCCTATATACTTGGACTCAAAAGTCAATCAGATAAAGAGAAAATGGAAAGAAAGATATGAGACAAATAACAAGCACATGTATAAAAAAATGCGTGCTAGGGAAAGGGAAGAAACCAACACGGCTATGTACAAATCATGAGTCCAAAGTCGCAGTAATGACATCCAAGCTACAGAAAAAATTAAATTTAGGTTGGGACCCACATGTAAGTTTTAAACCTGAAGGCTCTTTATGTAGAAAGAGCAATCAAACTTCGTTTTCTGTTTTGACTTGCTTTACTGTCACTTATATGTTAAAATCAGCTATTTTTTAGAAGAAAGTTGAGGAAAACTATGCTTTGAAAATACTCAGGAATTTTATGGGAAATCAAGTTAGTTTATATATTAGATTTACACAGGGAGCTCTGTTAACAAAAATAAATGTCTTCTGCCATTTGATACATCTAAATTAAAAAAAAAAATGTTTTACATTTATCGCAGCATTATTTATAGCGGCCAAGATAAGGAAGCAGCCCAAGCATCCATTCACAGATGAATGGATAAAGAGGTGTTCTATACATGTGGTATATACACACAATAGAATATTACTCAGCCATAAAAAAGGACCCATTTGCAACAATGTGGATGGACCTAGAGGGTATTATGTTAAATGAAATTTAAGAAACAAATGAACAAACGGGAAATAAAAGAGACAAAAAACCCCAGACTCTCGAATACAGACAACAGACTGGTGGTTGCCAGGGGGGAGGTATGCGTGTGATAGCTAAAGTAGATTAAGAGGTACAAACTTCCAGTTACAAAATAAATAGGTCACAGAGATGAAAAGTACAGCATAGAGAACATAATCAGTAAGGTAACGCTGTCGGGTGACAGATAGTGGCTATACTTATGGTGACCACTGAATAAGGTACAGAACTGTTGAATTATTACATTGTACACCTGGAACGAATATAACACGGTATATTAATCATACTTCAATAAAAAAGTATTCCAGGCAAATAGTTAATTCACCAATAGTTAAATTCACCAATACAATAATAATAACTTGAGACAAGGATAACTACTGATTATGGGGCGAAAACTAACATAGCCTTCCCCAAAACAGTCTTAAACACGGAAAACACTAATTTGCTTAGAAATCCAAATGTGTACGTAGGAAATACGGAACTTACAATTATTTGCAGGTTGTATTTTCTACAATAACCAGATAAAAATATTTTAAGCTTATAGGGGTGACAGGTCCGATCATTCCCTGCCAAGTGCCTGGTACCATGCTAGGTGTTTTTTGCTGTTTGTGCTTATCTGTTTTTAGAAGGGGAGGAAAAAATAAGAAAGGTTATAAAGATGAAAGAACAAAAAATCCGAATAAAACATGTTCCTGGCTCTTGCAGATTAGCACTCGTGTGTTAAGGGAACTGAACAAAAGGAAGCAAACCCTCCTGGCTGGGGAAGAGCTGGGTGAACTTAGAGGAGACGGTGTCTCAGCAGGGTCACAGATACATTCCTAGTAAGTCTTACAACAGAAATGCTGCCCACTGTGGCTCAGTAAAGGGTCACGGCTGGTTTACCCTACGACGTGGATATTATCATCGCCCGTTAACAGACGAAAAAACTGGGGTTAACTTACTTATCTAAGTGATCTCTTAACTCACTAGAAAAACACTAGCTATTAATTTGTTTCGTTCATCAATTTGTTTCATCCATACCTGAAAAGAAGGATCATTTCATGGGCTGTATGTAAATCAGTCATAAATGTGTGTGCACAAATCTTTATTGAGCATACAAGACACTTAATTGGTTTGGTTTATGGCTTTTCAAAAATGTCAAGGAAGCAGACTATCAAAAATCTGGCTTAGAGAAATTTTATCCCATAGAGAAAAAGCTTATTAAATAGAAAAGAATGCCTTAGGATATTTTATAAAATATATTATCAACATGAACATAAAATTGAAACCCTGAAGTAGCCTAAAAATTCTTTAAGCACTTTCAAGTTTTACACAATTTTAAAAATCTCTTTCTTGATTTTGGCATTAAAAAATTTCAGGGGCACCAGCGTGGCTCAGTCGGTTGAGTGGCCAACTTCGGCTCAGGTCATGACGTTGCAGTTTGTGAGTTCAAATCCCATGTCGGGCTCTGGGTCAACAACTCAGAGCCTGGAGACTTCTTCGGATTCCGTGTCTCCTTCTCTCTGACCCCTTCCTGACTTGTGTTCTCTCTCTCACTCAAAAATAAATAAACATTTAAAAAAAAAAGAAAAGAATTCAGAGCTCACTAAATGTCTAGGTTGGGTTAAGGCAGAAAGAATTTAACACACTCTTAAATAAGGTAAGAAATCTAAAAGAATGTTAAGTATTTTTTGTACTAACTCAAAAGTAGTTCCATTAAATTATAGCTCACAATATAAATCACTTCAGTTTCCAACATAATTGTTTTTCTTCACTATTTTATGTTTTCCTAGCCAAATTCATCTTAGTAATCCTTAATGGTTCCAGTGTTAAAACTAAATGTAATAATGTAATCTTCTTCAAGACTCCCCAAAAAAGTAGAAGTAAAACGTCTAACTTATAATTACGAGGTATAAAATTCCAAAGAATAAAGCCAATAATTTTTCAGCCATTTTATACACTCTAGTACAAATCAGGGATCTCCTTATAGTTAAGAACATCAGAATGCTTTTTTTCTTTTCTTACAATGATTAAGCAACACGTAAATTGATTTTTTACTTTATTGTTTGAAACTCAACTGCCAAAATATCAAACTCTAGGTATACATTTTTTTAAAGTTTATATATTATTTTGAGAGAGAGAGTGCGCGACAGAGCCCGATGCAGGGCTTGAACCCACGAACCGTGAGATCATGACCTGAGCCAAAGTTCACAAGGCAAAGTGATACCCCCCAAATTGGAGACACAGACAGCGGGCATCGGGGCATGGTGGGAAAACCTCAACTGTTAGTGACGAATGGCTAGGGGCTCAATATGGGCGAGTCAGAGTTAAAAACATCGAGGGACCCTGGGGAGCACCCACACTTAGTGAGTGTTACCTCCAGGAACCCAGCCTGTGGACAAGTCAGAGTTAAAAACATCGAGGGACCCTGGGGAACACCCACACTCAGTGAGTGTTACCTCCAGGAACCCGGCCAGGTCCTCACAGTGAATCCCTTCTTGTTGCTGGCAGGGGGAGGGGAAAGGAACCATTCTGAAAGACACGGAGCTTTCTATTCCTCTTAACAAGGCCTACCCTCAGGAGAAACTGTTCTACCAGAGTCTAACTTACCTAGGGGCAGGGAAATACCCAGTTCTAGCCACCTCCACCCGTCCTGTGCCACCTAAGGATGGGGAAGTGAGAAGCACTGGTGCCGTTCACAGCCTGAGCCACAGACTCATCAAAAGGCTGAGACCTCATCCCAGGTCTACAGGAGTATACACCTCACCGCCACATTACTAAGGGCTTATCTACCACAGGTCTTTGTATCCAGTACGTCATGCCCACTTTAAACAAAAAAATTACAAGGTATACTAAAAGGCAGAAACATAGTTTAAGGAGACTGAAAAAACATCAGAGCCAGAATCAGGTATGGCAGATAAGGGTGGAATTACCAGGAATTTTTAACTATGACTAATATGTAAGGGCTTCACAGGCGCCTGGGTGGCTCAGTTGGTTGAGCATCTGACTCTTGATTTCAGCTCAGGTCATGATCTCATGGTTCATGGGATTGAGTACCACGTCACATGAGCATGGGGCCTAAGATTCTCTCTCTCTCTCTCTCTCTCTCTCCTTTTGCCCCTCTCCCCAGCTTGTGCGTCCACCCCTCCCATGATAAAAAAGAAAAACAACAACAAATATTAACGTGCAAAAATGGATGGATAATGTAAGTAGGGAGATGGAAATTCTAAGAAAGAATCAAAAAAGTACTAGACATTAAAAAAATGGCACAGAAGCGAGGAATGTGTCTGTAACCTGGACACAGACAGAATCTCCAAGTTGGGGCATAACAACAGAAACTTCCCAAACTGAACAGTACAGAGAATAAACACTGGGAAAAGCAGAACAGAATATGCAAGAACTGTGGGGCCATCACAAAAGGTTTAATTAACATGTGTAATGGGAATACCAGAAGGAGATGAGAAAGACAGAAAATGATGCAATATTTAAAGCAATACTGACTGAGAATTTCCCCAAACCACAGATCCAGGAAGCTCAAACGGCAAGCAAATAAAAACAAAAAACCACAAAAAAACCACCCACTGTACCTGGGCATACCATATTCAAACTTCATAATATCAAAGATAAAGAAAAAAATCTTGAAAGAAGTCATGCAAGCAAGACAGTGAAGTATTTCTGTATTGAGAGAAAAAGCCCACCGACATAGAATTTTGTATCATGCAAAATCATCCTTCCAAAGTGACAGAGAAATAACGGCTCTCTCAGACAAAAATTGAGGAAATTTGTTGCCAGTGGACATGCCTCACGAGACATGTTAAAAGAAGTTCTTCAGAGAAAGGGAAATAGTTGTAGGTCAGAAACTCAGATCTACATAAAGAAAAACAGTGAAGACGAATAAGTGAAGGTAAAATAAAAATGTTTATGATTTCTTTTTTTTTTTAATTTTTTTTAACACTTCTTTATTTTTTGAGAGACAGAGTGTGAGAGAGGGAGAGGCAGAGAAAGAGGGGAGACACAGATTCCAAAGCAGGCTCGGGGCTCCGAGGTGTCAGCACAGACCCCGACGTGGGGCTGGAACTCACGAACCGACAGATCATGACCTAAGCTGAAGTCGGACACTTAACCCACTGAGCTACTGTATTTTTTTATTCTTAACTGACCTAAAGATAATAATTTGCTCAAAATAATAATAGCAATAACGCACTTGATTATATATGCGTGTTCATGCGTGCGCGCGCACACACACACACACACACACACACACACGTATGTTTATGTGCAAGTAAAATGAATGGCAGCAATGACGCAAGGGACAGGAAAGAAGACTGGGAACAGTTTGTTATAAGGTGCGTGCACTACCCCTGAAGTGCTAACAGTGTTATCTGAAAGCAGACTTAGGTTAGTTGTGCAGGCATATGGCAAATTCTAGGGCAACCACCAAGAAAAGAAATACAGCCGATATGCTATGAAAGAAGAGGAAATGGAACAATACAAAATCCTCAACTGAAACCACAGAAGTTAGAAAAAGTGTGGAAGATAAAATCGGAACAAAGAACAAGGGCAAGAAACAGCTAATTGTAACAAATATGGTAGGTATTAATCCAACTGTATTAACAATCACTGAAAAAGTCAACGGACAAAATATACCAACTAAAAGACACAGATTGTCAGAGTGGACCAAGCACAAAACCCAACTACATGTTACCTACACGAAACCCACTTTCAATGCAGATTAAAAGTAAACTAACGGAGACAGATATAGCACGCTAATGAACACTGATCAGAAGAAAGCAGGAGTAGCTATATAAATTCAGACAGAGCCAACTGCAGAGCAAGGAAAGTTATTAAGGATAAACAGGGCATTGCATATTGATGAAGGGGTTACTACTCCAAGCAGATAGAATATTCCTTAATGTGTATGTAGGTATGTGCCTAACAGAACAAAATGCATGAGGCAAAAACTGACAGAACTACAAGAATAAACAGATCAACTCTCTCTTATAGTTGGAGACTTTAACAATCCTCTACCAGAAATGGGCCAATCCAGCAGGCTAAAAAGTCAGTAAAGAGAAATTAAGCTCAACAAGACCGTGAATCACCTGGATTTAACCGACATCTGTAGAGGATTTCATCCAACAATAGCAGATTATACATTCTCCTCAACTTCACATGGAAGATTCACTAAGAGACCACATTTTGTGACACAAATCACATCTTAAAAAATTTAAAAGAACAGAAATTGTGTGACATTCGCTCAATGGAATGAAACTAGAAATCACTGACAGGACAACTGGAAAACCCCCAAATACTTGGAGGTTATACACCACACTTCTAAATAACACATGGGTCAAAGAAGAACTCTCAAAAGAAATTTAACTCCAAAGAAATTCGCAAACATTTTGAATGAAATGAAAATGAAAACACAACTTATCAAAAATTTGTGGGATGCAGTGAATACAGTACCTATAGGGAATTTGATAGCACTTAATGCCTATATTAGAAAAGGAGAAAGATCTAAAATCAACTATCTAAGCTTCCATTTCAGGGATGTAGAAAAAGAAAAGCAAATCAAATCCAAAGTAAGCAGAAGAAAATAAAATTAAAAATACGAGCAAAAATCAGTGAAATTTAAAACAGAGAAATCTTTAGAAAAAAATGAACAATATCAAAAGCTAGTTCTTTGAAAAGATCAACAAAATCAGTAAGTCTCTAGCCAGGCTAAAGAGAAGGCACAAATTATTAATATCAGAAAAGAAAGAAAAGAGATCACCAAAGATCCCGTGAACATTAAACAGATAATAAAGGAATATTATGAACTCCATACCTGCTAAGTCTGATAACCTAGATAAAACGGACCAATTCCATGAGACACAATCTGCCAAAACACAAGAATAGATGATCCGAGTAAGCCTATATCTACTAAAAACTTGAATCAGTAATTACTAACCTCCCAAAAGGATTCCTTCCAGAAAGATTCACCGGTGAACTCTACCAAACCTTCAAGGAAGAAATTCTACCAATTTTCTACAAGCACTTCCAGAAAACAGAAGCAAAGAGAAAGAACTCCTAACTCATTCTGAGACGAGTATTACCCTAATACCAAAGTTAGGCAAAGATACCCCTAGAAAACACAACCAATCAATATACATGAAGACAGAAGCACACAAAAATCCTAAGCAAAATACTAACAAGTTGAATCCAACCAACAATGTATAAAAAGAATTATACACCCCAACCAAGTAGGATTTATCTCAGGTGTCAAGGCTGGCTCAATATTCAAAAGTCATGTGAACAATCACATCAACAGGCTAAAAAAGAAAAATCATGTCATCAAGAGCTTCAGAAAACCATGTGACAAAATTTAGCACTCAGTCATGATCAAAATTCTCAGCAAACTAGGAACAGAGGAACTTCCTCCACTGGATAAAGAACATATGCAAATAGCTACACTTAACATCATACTTAATGCAAAGCTTTCTTGCTAAGATCAGGTACAAGGAAGGCAAAGATGTCTCTTCTCACCACTAGTTTTCAACATCATACTGGAAGTCTTAGCTAACACTCCAAGACAAGAAAAAAAGGTATACCTATTAGGAAGGAAGAAATAAAACTGGCTTTGTTTGCAGATGACATGATTGTCTATGTAGAAAATCCAAAAAATCAACCAAAAACTCCTGGAACTAATAAGTACGTATAGCAAGTTTGCAGGCTACAAGGTTAATACATAAAAGCCAACCGCTTGTCTATATGCCAACAATAAACAAGTGGAAATTTAAAATTAAAAACACATTGTTGTTATATTAGTACCATCACAATGAAATACTTAGGTATAAGATAAAATATGTCTATGATCTATATAAGAAAAAGTACCAAACTCTTATGAAAGAATCAAAGAGAACTCAATACCGTCAAAATGTCAGTTCTTCCCAATTTGATCTATGGATTCAATACAATCCTAATAAAAATCCCAGCAAGTGATTTTGTAGATAACAACAACTGATTCTAAAGTTTACACGGAGAAGCAAAACAATATGGATGAGCCAAAACAACACTGAAGGAGAAAAAGAAAGTTGCAGGATTGACACTACTTGATTTCAAGACTTACAGTAATTTTAAAGTAATCAACATAGTGTGGTCCTGGCGAAAGACAAACAGACCAATAGAAAGGAACAGAGAGCCCAGAAATAGACCCCTATTAATAGAGTCAACCGGTCTTTGACAAAGTAAAGATCAGAAAGCAAAGGTAATACAATAGAGCAAAGACAATCTTTTCAACAAATGGTGCTGGAAGACTGGACGTGAAAAAAATTGCACCTAGACACAGACCTTGTACCCTTCACAAAAATTAACTCAGAAGGATCACAGACCTAAATGTAAAACTCAATACTATAAAACTCCTGGAAGATAACGTAGGAGAAAAACCTAGATGACCTTGGTATTGCAAGGACTTTTTAAATATAACACCAAAGGCGTGACCCATTTAAGATAAAATTAATAATCTGGGCTTCATTAAAAGTAAGAATTTCTGCTCTACTAAAGACAATGTCAAGAGAATAAAAAGACAAGTCACGGACTGTGGGAAAATATTTACAAGAGACATATCTGATAAAGGAGTTACCTAAAATATACAAAAAACTCGTAAGACACAACAATAAAAAAAACAACCAACCCTCTAAATGTAAAAATGGGCCAAAGGCCTGAACAGAAAACCTGAGCAAAGAAGATAAACGGATGGCAACTAAGCATATGAAAAGGTGCTCAACATTACATATCATTAGGGAATTGCAAATTAAAACAATGAGACACCACTCCACTATCAGCAGAAGTCCAGAACACTGACAATGCCAAAGGCTGACAACAGAAACTCTCATTCATTGCTGGTGGGAAAGCAAATGGATAGAGCCACTGTGCAAGTCAGTTTGGAGGTTTTCTCACAAAACTAAACATATTCTCATCATACAATCCAGCAATTGTGCTGCCTGGTATTTATGCAAATGAACTAAAGAGTTATGTCCACACAAAAACCTGAACGTGGATGTTTACAAATTGTCAAAACTTGAAGCAACCAAGAAGGCCTGTTGGTAGGTAAAGGGGTAACTAAACTGTGGTGCATCCAGATAATGAAATACTACTCAGTTCTAAGAAGAAATGCAATATCAAGCCATCAAAAGACACAGAGGAAACTTCAATGCGTATTACTAAGTAAAAGAAACTATTCTGAAAAGGCTAGCTATTGTACAATTCCATATATGTGACATTCTGGAAAAGGCAAAACTATGAAGACAGTATAAAGATCAGTAGTTGCCAGCGGTTGGGGGAAGGGAGGGATGAACAGGCAAAGCACAGAGGGTTTTGAAGGCAGTAAAACTATCGTGTAGGATATTACAACGGTGGGTAGATGTTGGTGTGTATCTGTCCAAACCCAGAGAACGTAGAACGCCAAGAGTGAGCGCTAATGTAAGCGTGGACTTTGGTGACCATGAGGTGTGTCAGTGTAGGGTAATCAAGTGTAGTGAAGGTCCCGCCGTGGTGTGGTGTGTGTTGGGGTGTGGGAGGGAATTTATGGGAACTCTGTACTTTCTGCCCGGTTTTGCTGTGAACCTAACACTGCTCTAAAAAATTAAGTTCGTTAATTAAAAAAACAAAGGAACAAACTACTACCACGAGAATACGGGTGACCAAAAAAAGAGTATATTCTCCCTCCAAAGAGCTAATACAATTCCCCTTTAAACAGCTGCTCATGCGTATACGTGTTTGCCCCCTTTTAAGACTTACTCACATCTCAGTTTTCTTTGACAAAGTTAAGCAGCATTAATGTTAAATAGAAAACATATTGTATTTCTATCCTAAATTACATCCACGCACTAAAAGTAGGGACTTGGATATCTTCAATTAGTGGAGACTAAAGAGCTGTGGAGTTTGTGTGGACATACGCACAAAGGGTTTTTTGTTTGTTTTTCTAGCTCTAAAGATGACAGAGCAAATACCTAAGGGTATTTATTTATGGCCCTATTTTTATCAGAAGCCGTTAAAGATATGTACCAGGTTCTGTAAAGTAAATCAATAATTTCTCTGAAGTTAAGTGGTTCTATTTCAAGAACACCCCGCTCTTTGCTCCGTCTCCTAACAGAAAATAAATCTCAGAAATGCTCTGGGCCGTCCACTAGGAACTGATTTACATCCAGTGAGGCCCGCCTGCTACTGAAAGAACCAAATCCCCAGCTTCTCCTTGAATACACCAGAGTCCTGAGGCGGCGTAAGAACTTTGGTGGGTTTCATTCCAAGCTTCTTCAAAGCAAAGCTGGCCTATGATTAAGCCCGAAATATTGGCAACGGGAAATGGGTAGGACGTGTGTGTGTCTGAATGAGGAAGTAAGGGAGGGTGCGTGTGTGTTGGCGTGGGGGGTCAGAACACGAGGAATGAGAGACTGTAACGTGAGGAGGATAAAAGGGGAAAGAATGTGGGGGAAAACACCACTTCTCAGTTTATTCGATTCCTAATTTAAGACCACGGCACATAATTTTTTTCACTGGACTGTTGAAGGCAATCCAAAGACACTACATCCCACTCTCTCTCTGATTCCGTGTGGCCTTCTCTGTCGTGACCATCCCAGGAACAAGGTTGGGAGGTTCAGGGTGTCCCCACGGGAGGTACCAGGTTCTCATCTGTAACAAAAGAACGCAGTCTTCTGGCGGAAAGACGTCAGTGTTGTTAGAGCAGGAGCCGCTGGGCCCTCGGTACTGAGGCACGGATTCGATACCTACTGAAGCCGTAAGCTTCTGGGGACACACGACCACTGAGAATCTGACTCAAGGACTGGGACTTCATCCCTGAGAAACACACGAACCCACGGAACCGGGAGTACAGCCTTGGGAGCCGAGACTCCCCACGCTGCGTGGCACAGTCTGACGTCCTGAGGGACAGTGCGGCACGTCTGGCCCGCACCTGTTTGTGCCTCCTGCACCACGTGGGCTCCGGGGAAGCCTAGTAATCTTACCCTAATGAGGCCTGTATTTCAGATGTCTGAGCCGATGAAATCTTTCTGTATTTTCCGTATTCTGATCCATCAACCAACACAGACTTCTTTTCTTTTTAACCTTTACTTATTTTGCGAGAAAGACAGCACACGAGTGGGGGAGGGGCAGAGCGAGAGGACGACAGAGAATCCCAAGCAGGGTCCACACTGTCTGCGCAGAGACCGAACTCACGACGTTGAGATCACGACCTGAGCCGAAATCGAGAGTCAGGCGCCTGACTGAGCCACCCAGGTGTCCCCAACACAGAGTTCTATGATCCATTGGTCACGTTTGTCAAGTTCACGTCTATCCCTGACTTGTAACAACTATCCTTCAGAATGCTTAGAACGGTCTCCCAAACAACAAGGAATACAAAGACGTGAAATAGGATACCAGTAACTCTGTTCTCTTCTTTTGACAAAAATGCATTTTTATCAAATGCATTTTGGAATGTTACATTTTCCAAAACGTGACAAAACCACTTTTAAAAAAGAGGCACATTTTAGCTTTAAGAAGGAAAAAACATCATAGAAAATGTAAACTATTAATACAAATATAAGGAAACAAATCAATATTCCGTACTAACAAATATAGAGAACCACAGAAATAAGAAAAAGGCAAGCAGATTACCTAACTCTATCTAGCGACGTAAGAATGTAGTTCTCCAAATTAACAGCCCCCTTTTACGTACACAAGTTGGTAAGGAGATTTTACTAAATCTTCAATAAAAGACAAAATTGAATTTGAAGTCTCAAATTACGTTGTTACACGAGGGTTGATGACTATGTATGTTCAATGTACGCAAAACACCTCAAGAAAGTACTTAAAAGTCACACAAAGAAGCGCAATCATAAAAACAACTGATAACTGCAGGTTTTTCCTCTACACGTACTCAGCTCAGATCTTCCTAAACTCTTAATTCGTGTTTCACTCTCAACCAATACGACACAGAGTACATTTTTAATTGCGATCCAGGAATTCAAACCCAGCTTCAGACAACTCAGACAATTCCCATACTTACGTAAGGACACAAACGTTAAGTGCCAGACACAGGAGACGCTCTGGGAAGAAAATTACCAGGGAAAAGAGATATTTTTTAAGTCTGTTTATACATCTGACTGAAACATCAGCCCCGTGAGGCATCTGGGGAAGCATCAGTTTGACTGAGAGCTTAGCACAAATGTAGAACTAAAACGGCTTGAGCATAAAGTTTTTTCTCAGGCAAAAATACAACCGAAATAACCCGCTTTCAGCCAAGACAGGGCGACAGGGACCAGATTTACCCGAAGCCTGAAAACCTACATGGGGCGGTGGTTCTGAGGCGCTCAGCACGAGGCAGAGGAGGAGCGAGAAAAGCTAAGTAGCTCCCCCAGCTCACCGCCCAGGGTTTCCAGGTGGCAGCACAGGGAAGGGGAGCCCGGGCGGAGCGTGACCGCCTTCCCGTGTGGATGAGACAGGACCCAGAGCTCAGGGAGGCCACACTGGCCGGAATTCACAGGACCGAGTTCCAGAGAAGAGAGACCGGCAGGGACCCACACCTCGAGGCTGCAGCTGGCACCGATCCGCACACACTTGAGAAAACCATCCAAATCCAGGAAAAAACACTGGGAAGGAACAGGTGAAACCATTCCCAAAGCTAACCCAGGGCCAGGAGTAGTCTGTTTCCCATAATGCAGACTAGGAAAACCTCCCAACGTACAGGGACCAAACACACGCTCGGGGGCACCTGCCTCCATAGCGGGGCACCATCAGCCCAAAAAGGACATTTTTACAAAAACAAAAAGGCAGACCCCAGACTAGGAGAATATATCTGTAGGGCATAAATCTGAGAAAGGACCTGTACCCAGAATATGTACAAAGAACTCTGACAACGATAAAAGATGAGAAACAACCCGCTTACAAAACGGCAAAAGATGGGAAGACACTTCGGCAGATTACACTAGGGTGGTAAATGAGCACCTGCAAGGGCGGTGCACGTCAACAGTCTTTAGGGAAATGCAAACTAACACTACAATGAGGCGCTACGTGCCCATCAGAACTGCTCAAATTACTGGGGCGCCTGGGTGGCGCAGTCGGTTAAGCGTCCGACTTCAGCCAGGTCACGATCTCGCGGTCCGTGAGTTCGAGCCCCGCGTCAGGCTCTGGGCTGATGGCTCGGAGCCTGGAGCCTGTTTCCGATTCTGTGTCTCCCTCTCTCTCTGCCCCTCCCCCGTTCATGCTCTGTCTCTCTCTGTCCCAAAAATAAATAAAAAACGTTGAAAAAAAAAAAATTTAAAAAAAAATAAAAAATAAAAAAAAAAAAAAAGAACTGCTCAAATTACAAAGACCTACCACACCAAGCGTCAGCCAGAATGTAGAGTAAGTCAGCTCTCACCCGCGGACAGGAAGAGTTTGGCCGATTCTCAAGAAGGGGAAACATTCACCGACAGGGGACTCAGCTATTCTCTGACTAGGTGTCACCCGGCAGGAAAGAAGGCACAGGTCCACAGCAGGACAACCGAAGTTCACAGCAGCTTCACGTGGAATAGCCTTGAACGGGAAACCACCTAACATCTACCACAGGGGGAATGGATCCGCGAACTGGCGTGTGTCCGTATGATGGAATACCATTCAGCTGTAAAAAGGAGTGACTGCCTAACAACCCCTAACAACGTGGCTGAATCTCCTAACCATTATGCTAGAAGAAGTCAAATCAAAAAATGTATACAGTAGATGGTTCCATTATCTAAAATCTAGAAAAAATAGGTTAATCCAGAGTGACAGAAAACAGATCAGCGGCTGGCCTGGGGATGGGGGCAGGTGGAAAGAGTCACAAAGAAATCTTTGCACAGGATGGATATTCCGTTATCTTGCTTTCGCTGGCGGTTTCACGTATATGTACGTATGTAAAAACTCACCAAATTGTACACTTTAAATATGTACCACTTAACTTTACATCAATGATAGGTCAATAAAACCTTTTAAAGAAATTAAAACGAGTATTATGGGTGGATACACTGAAGTTACTGAAAGAAGTCTTCAGTGACCAACCTCAAGGACTCGTCCCATAAAGCCTTTACCAAATTCCAAAGTTCAAATTCATTCTCCTTTAGCACTTTTTTAAAAACCGGTTTTAGTGCTGTTATATAAATATCCTCCAAACTAGGACATGAGCTCCCTGAGACAGTAACTTAGATGTACACCCTCTACCGCCTGCATAATACACGGGAGTCAGGCGGGCGGACGCTGAGGCCAGGCAAGCACTTAGAAGCAGTTGCTGAAATCTAAGAGAAAGATACTGGCCTGAACTGAGGGCGGAGCGGTGGGGTAAAAAACGTGGAAGGAACAGATCTAAATCTGGAAGCAAAACCAAAAAACCCCACAAAACGACAAATACAGAACGCAACACGGTGAGGAGAGGTAGAAGGTGAGGGAGGCAGAGTCCAGAATGAGGCAGTTTGCGGCTGGGACGCCTGCATGACGGAAGCACGGACTAAAACAGGGACAACGGACGGGAGAGAAAGAGAGGACTGCAGACACTCCTGTGATGCGTAGCGACCACCAACTGTATGTACCCCGTGCTCGTTCTAGGCACCGAGGAGTGGACACCGAGATAAAGTTCCAGACACCACACACCTATGCTCTACGGAGAGTCCAAAAGTTTTTCCCAAAACCAGACGGACATTGGCACAGCCAGACTAGTTATATTTTAATCTTTATTTAGCCAGTTTCTTTCGACAGGCAGCACTCCCAGAGTTTGCTGGAACATCCACCTGGACTCCATGGAACCCTGACTGCAGAAAGGGAGCAAAAAGACCGGCACACACGTCCTGAGGACTTAGAATCTGCACACGTTTCCAAGAACTTTAAAAGACAAGCCCCCCCTCCCTAATTCCCACGGGCCAAACGACCCAAACAGCTATTTAAAATCACCCATTGGGGCACCTGGGTGGGCCAGTCGGTTAGGTGTCCAACTTCAGCTCAGGTCATGATCTCACGGTTGTTGAGTTCAAGCCCCCAGCCGGGCTCTGTGCTGACAGCTCAGAGCCTGGAGCCTGCGTTGGATTCTGTGTGTGTGTGTGTGTGTGTGTGTGTGTGTGTGTGTGTGCGCGCGCGCGCGCGTGTGTGTGTGTGTGTGTCTACCCCTCCCCCACTTGTGCGGGCTCTCCATGTCTCTCCCTCTCTCGGAAATAATAAATGAATAAACTTTAAAAAATTATAAAAACTAAATAAAAAATAAAATCACTTGTTGCCACGTGAATTTCAATGCTGCCATCTTATGTTAAAATAAGGAACTACACAACGTTAAAAAGCCATACCCTTGTTCAATGGCAAAATCCGAAAATATCAAGATTTGAGAGTCAGTGAAAAAGTAGACAAAGTTAGTAAGTTGAATGATAGTAACAATATTGTAACAATAGTAACAATATTGACAGCAGTCAATTTCAGCCTCTGAGATTATCCATGATGAAATGAAAGCTCTCATCAGGCTAAGCAACTACAGTCCAGAATATAAACCTTATTTTAAAAAAGAAGTGACTTATTGAATTACCCCGATCTAAAAAGATAAAAATATATCAACAGAGATAATGGGGAATGGGTACAGTAGAATAAAATCCATATAGTCTCATCCCTTTAGTAAATCCAGTCTTTTTTTTAAATTTTTTTAATGTTTGAGAGAGAGAGAAAGAGAGCAGGGGAAGGGCAGAGAGAAAGAGAGACACAGAATCTGAAGCAGGCTCCAGGCGCTGAGCTGTCAGCACAGAGCCTGATATGGGGCTCGAACTCACCAACCATGAGATCATGACCTGAGCCAACAGAGGACGCCTAATCGAGTCACCCAGGCACCCCTCCGCAATCTGCTTTTCTAATCACAGCTGCTTAAATGGCAAAAGCTGCTTAAATTTGCTTAAATAGTGAATGTACTGGTTTTAACTTTAATCCCATCACTGTGGTGATGGTTCAAGGAGGAAAATAAAAATCAAGATCCTAATAAGAGTAAAGGACCCTGAGCTTGAAGGGCAGCTATACGCAGCCAAAATGCGGACCCTCGCCAATTAACATTGTTTGTAATCTCCAGTTTTTCTGTGAAGTAAAACCAGGCTCCTAAAATTACGTTGAAGAAGTATTCATAAACTCGGAAGCCGATCTCTGATTGACCATGAACATAAAGAGGGAACAGCCTGCCTACGCAGTAGTACGCAGACCGCAAACGTAGCCTGGGGGCTCCACCATGAAGTGAGAGACCTCTCCCTCAGACAACAGGATGACAAAATACTGCTCATAAACATACACACAGACTCTAAACACAAATACAAAAAAGATTTTAAGAGTCGCAAAGAAAAAAGGTTAATGTTCTGATAGAATGGGTCAGAAAAATCTATTGAAGTCTTATCCTACCACTGTGTGTGTGATATTAATGTTGAGGGAGGCTGTGTATGTGGAGGGGAAGGTAGTGGGGAACTCTAGAATTCCCACTCCAAACTGGTGTGAACTTAAAACTGCTCTAAGACACAAAATCTATTAATTTTTTAAAACGCTATTATTCTCTTTGCTGAGCATATGTCGGTTTTCTTTAGAAGTATTCTTAAATGTAGCACTGCTCCTAAAATCCTATCAATCTGCTTTTTTGGACAGAAATATGATAGAAGTCTCTAAATATACCTTCTTCCCTCTATTTAAGAAGATTTAATTTTTTTTAGCTGTTTTTCAAAATTTTTATTAAAAAAAATTTTTTTAAAATTTACATCCAAGTTAGTGAGCATATAGTGCAATGATTTCCGGATTCGATTCCAGTGATTCATCCCCTACATGTAACACCTAGCGCTCATCTCAGCAAGTGTCCTCCTTAATGTCCCTTGCCCACTTAGCCCATCCCCCCCCACCCACAACCCCTCCAGCAACCCTCAGCTGGTTCTCTATATTTAAGAGTCTCTTATGTTTTGTCTCCCTCCCTGTTTTTATATTATTTTTGTTTCTCCTCCCTTATGTTTATCTGTTTTGTATCTTAAATTCCATATGAGTGAAGTCATATATTTGTTTTTCTCTAATTTCACTTAGCATAATACACTCTACATTGTTGCAAACAGCAGAATTTCATTCTTTTTGATTGTCGAGTAATACTCCATCACACACACACACACACACACACACACCATCTTCTTCATTCATTCATCCATTGATGGACTTTTGGGCTCTTTCCATACTTTGGCTATTGTCGATAGTGCTGCTATAAACATGGGGGTGCATGTGCCCCTTCGAAACAGCACTCCTGTACCCTTTGCATAAATACCCAGTAGTGCAATTGCTGGGTCATAGGGTAGTTCTATTTTTAATTTTTTGAGGAACCTTCATACTGTTTTCCAGAGTGGCTGCCCCAGTTGGTATTCCCACAAACAGTACAAAAGAGATCCTCTTTCTCTGCATCCTTGCCAACATCTGTTGTTGCCTGAGTTGTTAGCGTTAGCCATTCTGTCAGGTGTGAGGTGGTATCTCATTGTGGTTTGAATTTGTTTTTCCCTGATGATGAGTGACGTTGAGCATTTTTCATGGGTCTGCAAGCCATCTGGATGTCTTCTTTAGAAAAGTGTCTCTTCATGTCTTTTGCCCATTTCTTCACTGGATTATTTGGTTTTTGGGTGCTGAGTTTGATAAGTTCTTTATAGATTTTGGATACTAACCCTTTATCTGATATGTCATTTGCAAATATCTTCTCCCATTCCATCGGTTGCCTTCTAGTTTTGCTGATTGTTTTCTTTGCTGTGCTGAAGCTTTTTATTTTGATGAGGTCTCAATAGTTCATTTTTTGCTTTTGTTTCCCTTGCCTCTGGAGGCATGTTGAGTAAGAAATTGCTGCGGCTGAGGTCAAAGAGGTTGTTGCCTGCTTTCTCCTCTAGGGTTTTGATGGTTTCCTGTCTTACATTTAGGTCTTTCATCCATTTTGAGTTTATTTTTGTGGTGTAAGAAAAGTGGTCTAGTTTCATTCTTCTACATGTTGCTGTCCATTTCTCCCAGCACCATTTGCTAAAGAGACTTTTTTCCATTGGATACTCCTTCCTGCTTTGTCAAAGATTAGTTGCCCACACATTTGTGGGTCCAATTCTGGGTTCTCTATTCTATTCCATTGGTCTATGTGTCTGTTTTTGTGCCAGTACCATACTGTTTTGATGATTACAGTATTGTAATAGAGGCTAAAGTCTGGGATTGTGATGCCTCCTGCTTTGGTTTTCTTTTTCAATATTACTTTGGCTATTTGGGGTCTTTTGTGGTTCCATACAAATTTTAGGATTGTTTGTCTGGCTTTAAGAATGCTGGTGCAATTTTGATTGGGATTGCATTGGATGCATAGATTGTTTTGGGTAGTATTGACATTTTAACAACATTTATTCTTCCAATCCATAAGCATGGAATGTTTTTCCATTTCTTTGTATCTTCTTCAATTCCTTCATAAGTTTTCTATAGTTTTCAACATATAGATCTTTTACATCTATGATTAGGGTTAGTCCTAGGTATTTAATGGTTTTTGGTGCAACTGTAAACAAGATCAATTCCTTGATTTCACTTTCTGCTGCTTCACTATTGATGTATAGAAATGCAACTGATTTCTGTGCATTGATTTTATATCCTGTGACTTTGCTGAATTCACGGATTAGTTCTAGCAGTTTTTTGGTGGAATCTTTTGGGTTTTCCAAATAGAGAATCATGTCATCTGTGAAGAGTGAAAGTCTGACTTCCTCCTTGCTGATTTGGATACCTTTTATTCTTTTGTGTTGTCTGATTGCTGAGGCTAGGACTTCCAATAGTCTGTTGAGTTAACAGTGGTTAGAGTGGACATCCCTGTCCTGACCTTAGAGGGAAGGCTCTCAGTTTTTCCCCATTGAGGATATATCAGCAGTGGGTCTTTTGTTGAGGTATGATCCTTCTATCCCTACTTTCTTGAGGGTTTTTATGAAGAAAGGATGCTGTATTTTTTCAAGTGCTTTCTCTGCATCTATTGAGAGGATCATGTGGTTCTTGTCCTTTCTTTTATTGATGTGATGAATCACACTGATTGTTTTGCGGATATTGAACCAGCCCTGCAACCCAGGTATAAATCCCACTTGATCGTGGTGAATAATTCTTTTAAGGCATCATTGGATCCGATTGGCTAGTATCTTGCTGAGGATTTTTGCATCCATGTTCATCAGACAAACTGGTCTATAATTCTCCTTTTTAGTGGGGTCTTTGTCTGGTTTTGGAATCAAGGTAATTTTGGCAAGACAATTTAATCTTGATTCAGCTACGTAAACACTTTTTAAAACTCTGATCAGTCTTTTAGTATAGAGATAACCGGTCCCTGAAAAGCACCTGCCAGTTTCTTCACAATTACTGCTGTCTCTCCTTCCTCAGATAGAAAAGGAGGCAGTGGCCAACATGATCAGCTGTCATACAAGCTCAAACTCTCCTTCCTTTGACTGTTTATACTGTTTCACAATCTCACATGAACAGTTACACCATTACCCGTGAATTTGATACACACTTCTATTTTTTCTAGATTGTAAGTCACAAGTGCAATGAGTCTGTCTTACTCATCATTGTTTGCTGGTCCTGAAACACTGCCTGACGTGTATCATAGCAGGTGTTTTAATTCACAAATAATTCACAACTCCACAAATAAAGGAGTAATCATCCAAAAGAGGGTAAGAATTCCTTCATCTTGCTGATGGGAACATCATATTATACTAAGTGCTTTGAAGACATTATCTCATTTCATTATCACAACAACCCTGTCAGTCAGCAGACGCAGCCCCCTTTCAGAAGTGAGGAATCTGCAACATCAATAAAGCAGAATCAGGACTCACACGAAATCCAAGTACCTGCCTACAGCATCACACTGCCTCTGTATTACCGCACCTGATCCCAGGAGCCATGCACGACAATTAGCCTCATTAGCTTCTGAGTACAGAGTTGGCTACTACCTAACGTAATGATTCCTCAATTAGTTCCATTTTTCCGTCTGTATTTCATCTGTGGGTAAGATAAACAAATTGTAAGAAAATAAGCTAAAAACTGGAATTTCACTTTAAGATAAAAACAAAACAAGTAAAACCTCCCAGCAGGTCATCTGGATCACTGTAAACAGGGCAACCTCAACTTGGAACACTTTGTCTACAAATCACATCCAGGAACCAGCGCATGTCAGAGACTGCCTACATGGCTACAGTTTCAATACTCTTTTAACAATTCCCGAGAGTCAAACTTCATGACTCCCTAGAAATTCCATTCTGGGCATATACCCGAGCCAAATGAAAACGTGACCACACAAAAGTCTGTATGCAAATGCTCACGGAAGCATTACGCACGAGAGCAAAAATGTGGATAGGACCCAGATATCAATTAATGAACAAAATATGGTATATTCATACGGCAGAATACTATTCAGCCATAAAAAGAACGAAATACTGACACATGCTACAACACGGATGAACCTGAGAACGTTACGCTAAGTCAAAGAAGCCAGTCACAAAGAACCACATATTACATGATTCCACTTATATGACATGTCCAGAAAACCCAAATCCATAGAGAAAGAAAGTAGATTAGGGGCTGCCTGCTGCTCAGAGCGTTTGGGTAAATGGGGAGAGACTGCTAATGGGCATATGGTTTCTCTCTCAGGTAGTGAAAATGATCTGAAATTAAACAGTGGTGACGGCTGCGCAACTCTTGAATATACTAAAAGCCACAGAACTGCACAATGTAAATGGATGAACTACACGATATAGAAACTATTTCTCAAAACTGCTTTTAAATAGTAACTCTGGTAGGCGATTGTGATAGTAGGGAGGGCTATGGGGAAGGGAATGTTGGGAAGTCTCTTTACCTTCCGCTCAATCTTGCTGTGAACCAAAATGGGCTCTAAAAAACAAAACTATTCAAAACAAAAACCGGCTTGTCCTGTCTATAGTAATCCAGATCATCTCATGGAACTGCAAGAGCCCTGATTTTTTGTTTTGACTCCTCAATTATTTTAGTGTATTTTATCAAGGCAGGGAAGCGAACTGATAATTAAAACACATTTCAAGCAATTACATGTCATAAGCATTTTGGAGTCATCCTGTCAAAATTTCTAAGGAAAGATTCCATTTTTCTGAGTTGCTAAATTCATTAAAAATTATTTCCACTTTTACCAAGACTATCTCATTCTTTCCCCCTCCTTTTCCCAACAGGCTTCTTTCAGTTAGCATAGTATCTTGGGAGCCATTCATTTTGCTGCATCTGTCAGTAATTCATTCCTTTTCATTGCTGAGTAGTATTCCATCACACGGCCATAAGACCTGCATTTATTCATTTATCAGCTGGTGGACAAAGGAATTGTTTACAGTTTTTACCTACTATGAAAAATACTGCAATAAACAGTCACGTAAAAGTCTGTGCAGACATGTATTTTCATTTCTATTGGGTACTTTCGGACTAAATTTGCTAAATCATGGTAGATTTGTTTAACTTTTTAAGAAGCCACCAAACTTTTCCCAAGTGGCTGTATTAAATTTTACATTCCCACCGGCAATGTGTAAAGCTTCTAGTTCCTACACATCTTGCCAACATTTAGGACAGTCTTTTTTCTTTTTAACTTAAATTTTAGCCAGTGAGTATGAAAAACACCCAGGCTCTCCCTCCCGTGTTTCTCCTCTACTCTCACACTACATACTCCTACCACTTCTGATACCAAACATGTGGGGCTTTTTCCCCACACCCAGCGATTCTGTGATAGCAGCCGGGTATCCTACAATTTAACTCAATTCTGACACCGTGTACCTGGAGCCAGTGTCAGATTCCACTCAGGACTCGGTCCCACGAGACTGCTCCTCCCTCCCCTTCCAGGCACCAACTGCAAGTATGAGTGTTAGTCCCAGGTTACACACAGCTTCTATCCAACTGGGCTACAAATCAAAGGATTTGTAGGTTTATTAACTTGCCAGAGCAGCTCACAAAACTCAGGAAAACACATTACCAGTTTATTACAAAAGGATACGATAAAGGATACAGGTGAATGTTCACATGGAAGCAATGGGTAGGGCCAGGTTTGTGGGATGGGGCACGGAGCTTCCACACCCTCTTGAGGCATGGACTACATAATAGTTCACTCTCTCGGCACATCTACTTGTTCATCAACCCAGGAGCTCCCGAAACCACAAACATTTTTTTGGATTTTTATGACATCTTCATCGCACAAGCATGATTCATCATTAACTCCATTTCCAATCCTCCTTCCTTCTCAAGAGAATGGGGCTCAGGGCTGAAAATTGCAAGCTTCTACTTACTCAAGGCTTGGTCTTTCAACACTCATCCTGGAGCTGTCCAGGGTGCCACCCAAAGTTGCCTCATTAGAACAAAAGATACGCCTATCACCCAGGAAATTCCACGGGTTTCAGGAGCCCTATGTCAAGAACTTGGGGAAGAGACATATATATATATATATATATATATATATATATTTTTTTTTTTTTTTTTTTTTTTTTTTTTTTTTTTTCAAATCATTTCAAAACCAGTTTGGGAATATACTGGTGGTATTTCACTGTGGTTTTAACATCTAATGATGTTAAAAGCATCTTTTCTTGTTCTTATTTGCCATCCACATATCTTCTTAACTGTCCATTCAAATCTTATGCTCTTTTTAAAAATTAGTTTGTCTCCTTATTGGGAGGTAACATCTCTATGTATTCTGGATTCAAATCCTTAAACATATATGTATATTTTGCAAATATTTCCTCCAAGTCTATAGCTTATCTTCTCATTTTGCAAATAGTATTTTTAGAAGCATAAACATTTAAAAAAAATTTTTTTTAATGTTTATTTTTGAGACTGAGAGAGACAGAACATGAGCTGGGGAGGGGCAGAGAGAGGGAGACACAGAATCCGAAGCAGGCTCCAGGCTCTGAGCTACCAGCACACAGCCCGACGCAGGGCTTGAACTCGTCAACCGTGAGATCATGACCTGAGCCGAAGTCGGATGCTCAAACAACTGAGCCACCCAGACACCCCAAGAAGCACAAAAATTTTTAATTTTGAGGAGGTCCATTTTATCAATCTTGCTGTAGATTGAGCTTTCGGGCTTTTTAGCTATGAAATATTGACCTAATCCAAGATCACAAAGATTCACTTCCATGTTTTCTTCTAGGAGTTTCACAGTTTTACCTCTTGTATAGTGTGAAGTAAGGGCCTAAGTGTCATTTTAAACACATGGTTATCCAACTGTTCCAGCACCAACTGCTGAAGACCATCCTTTTTTCCAATGCATGACCTTGGCATCTTTGTTGCAAATTGACCATATAAGGGTTTATTTATGAGTTTATTTATTGACTTGATTCTATTCCATTGGCCTTTTTGTCTATGGCTATAGATTTATAGTAAGTTTTGAAGTGAAATATTTTTAAGTTTTTATTGTTGTTTTTTCTTTCAAAATTGTTTTAGCTCCTCAAGCTTCTTTGCATTTCTGTATAAATTTTAGAATAAGCCTCCCAATTTCTACAAAGAGACCTATGGACTATGATGGGGATTGCATTCAGTCTACAAATGATCAATCTATCTTCCAATCCATAAAGATAGTATATCTCTTCATTTATCTGGGTCATCTTTAATTCACTCTGTAATGTAACATTCATTTCGAAACATGAAGACAAACTTAACCTTAATCTGGCATCAAATTATAATAGCAAATCTTACAAAAAATTTTTCAAGAATCTTTCTGACACAATTTCAAGATTCCCAAAACACGTTCAACAATGAGACGGAAACAATGAACAAATAGAAAAGATCTGTTATCTTATGAAGTCTATGGGTTATAAACCACTCATAAAACTAAGTAGGGAAAAGTTAATGCTTACCTCAAAGATAGAACTTGCCTTGACTATTTTGCCCCACAAAAATCATTTGGTAGCAGAAACTAAATACTCAATTGAGTTTTCTCCCTAACTCCCATCAAACACAAGAAAACTTCATGAACTGGAGCTACACACACACACACACACACACACACACACAAATTCTCTCTCTACATGTATATATGAAAAACTTAATATTGCAAACACAATCAAATACACAATCTTCCATCTTTCTGTCTCCATCTTTATAGCATTTTTGTCTCTAATTATGAATGCATAAGCTTTTATGGAAGCATATTTGTCAAATAAAATGGGGTTTAGACTCTATCAGGTTTAAATTATGAGAAGTTTTTTAAAAAAAACTTGAAAAGTATGATTAACAAAAGATTTTCCATGAGAGAGTCTTACTCAAAAACATTTTGCAATTCCTACCACAAGCCATGTACAATTAATTACACTATTTCATAACAGCAAAAAATAGAAACTACCCAATGTCCACTGACAAAAGAGAGCATAAACTGTGGTATTTAGTTACTGAATATCAAATACCATTGAATCTTGTACTATAGCAAAAATGTTTATTTTTTTAAGTTTATTTATTTTGAGAGAGAGAAAGAGAGACAGAGAGAGAACGCACACACACACGCAAGGGAGAAAGAGGATCCCAAGCCGGCTTTGTGCTGTCACTGCAGAGCCTGATGTGGGGCTCGAACCCACAAACCATGAGATCATGACCTGAGCAGAAATCAAAAGTCAGATGCTTAACCAACTGAGTCACCTAGGTGCCACATAAAATTGTTTATTTTCTGACTTTATAGTATAGGTAACAATATGATGAACACTATAAATGTAATGCTGGTGGGGGGTGGGGGGGGCGGCGGGGAAGTCCCAGAAGACAACAGGCATATGACTCTAAGCAAAACCAAACATACTGTTTGCACACATACATTTACAATAAAAACTACTTTAAAGAGGCAAAGCATTGATATACAGCAAATTCAGAACAGTGGTTATAGGGGACATGGAGTAGAGGGAACACAAGGAGGCAGGAAAAGGGAAGCACTGCAAATGCGAATTATTAGTAACGTTCTAGGTCTTGGGTTGAACAAAGGGTGTATATATCTCATAACTCACATATGTCATCTCATTCTTTTGTATGTCTAGTTATTATTTTTTAAAAACGCAAGCAAAACCTATTAAAAAATTTTTTTAATCTTTATTTTTGAGAGACAGAGAGACAGAGCACAGGTGGGGGATGGAACATAGACAGGGGGAGACACAGAAACCGAAGCAGGCTCCAGGTTCTGAGCTGTGATCACAGAGGCCGGCACGGGGCTCAAACCCACGAATCGTGAGATCATGACGTGAGCCGAAGTCGGATGCTCTACCGACAGAGACAGCCACGGGGCCCAAAACTATTTTTTGAAATCACCCATTATAAAACATTTTCCAGAAGTTCAGTTGAGCATTTAAGAAGACACATTAAAAAAAATTAAGTTTTTACCTTTGTTTCTGTTCAATTGCTTTGTCCAAGTGTTGGAAGATATCCTGAAACAGGGTGCAGCTGGACCGACTATTAATAGTGTACCCGTATCCTCTTTTCCAATATTGCTTCAGATCATTTAAATATTCTAATACCTAAAAACGAAAATTTCAAAAATCGTTATTACATTTTTTTAATGTTAACAGATTCCCTGATTTGACAGTGATTCTCAGAAAAGATTACGCTGTTTAACCGCCATTCTACACAAAGTATGTCGAGTTTATATTTGCCATTTAAGTCCATGACACAGACAGATTTACGATGACACAAAAACTCAAACCGTGGGAGCGTAGAGGAGGGCACGCAAGAGCAAGTGAGGAGCACTCATGCCATAACCCAGCACCCAGGACACCGCAGGACAGAGGGTTAACATGCTCACTTCCCCTTTCTGCGAAAATTAAAGTGATAGCAAATACATATACAGAAAAAAGAAAAAAGGATACACATAGAAGGTTATTTATTATAGGACAGAAAGATGCCAACAGCAGACTAGGAACTTTTGAGAACTTTATGAAGATAGAAACCAGACAGAAGACAAGTTACTTTGGTTCATGTGTCAGCACGGCAAAATTAGTAATGAAATTTGACCAAGAATATAGAAAAGGAATGTATACTGGCATAGTTGTTCTAAAGGGCAAGTCGGCAAACTCCATAAAAGCATACATCTCTATGACCCATTTAATTCCATTTCTTAGGAAGTTTTAGTCACAGAGGAACACAAGAGAGAATGTGTAAGAATGTCTTAACACCAGCACTGCTTATCGAACGGAAAAAAGATTCCTGGAAATACTGACATTTCGTTAATAGGCAGATGATTGACTAAACTAGGGTATACACATACTATGGAACACTATGCAGTTATTTAAAACTTCTGTATTGTAGATCTTCGTGCACTGATGTGGAAGGATCTCCAGGATGTACTGAATGAGAAGGGTAGGTTGAGAATAATAAATACAGTATAATACCTTGTATTACCAAGACATACATACCTACATGTATACATTATGCTGTTTATAGTTCTAAGAATGACATAGATTATTAACAGCAGCACAGAAAAGGGTTAAAAGGCCCATATTAAACTGACAGCAATGACTGATCGCTATGGAGAGGTCTTGGATTAGAATTGGTGATTAAGGCAGGCTTTCTCTGAATGTTAGACTCTGCACTCACGTATCATTTGATCAGATAAACACCAAAACTAGAGAACTAAAATGTGCAATTAAAAGAGACACAAGAGAAGCCTCTGTAGTAATTATAAGTTATTCTTCTCTGAAAAAGCCCCCAGAGAAAACTAGTAGTAGTTTTATTATAACTTTAAGAGCAAGAGCCAGGGTAAGTCATTGCCATAATCCAAAAACAAAACTAAAGAGATATTAAAAAGGCAATTAAATCAAGAAGTTGGCAAAAGGGACAAAGTAAACATTTTTTTAAAAGGAAGGAATTAACATTAAAAGAATTAAAGTTCTGTCAAATCCATTCAAGAAAATAAAAAACTGTCAGAAATAAAAAAGGAGATATAACTAAAGATTTTTAAAAAATCATACATGCACACTATTGAAACTTTATCTCAAAAAGATTTGAAAATGTAAATGAAATAAGTGGTTTTTCTAGGAAAATACAAATTACCCAAACTGACTCAGAAAAATCTGATCATACAAAATAGAGACAAAGGTCTACCTAAAACATACCAGGTATATTTGTTTTCTTTTCTTTTCTTTTTTTTTTTTAAATAATTTTTGTTAAGTTTACTTATTAATCTTGAAAGAGAGAGAGAGAATCCCAAGCAGGCTCTGCACGGTCAGCGCAGAGCGGGATACAGGGCCTGAACTCACGAACTACGAGATCCTGACCTGAGGTGAAGTCCAGAGTCGGATGCTTAACCAACCGACTGGGCCACCCTGGTGCCCCCAGGTATATATGGTTTTAAATAGGAGCTCTACGAAACCTTCAAGAAGGGTTAGTTCCTAATATTTAAATTATTCCAAGGTACAGGGAAAGATGGAAAGCTTCTGAACTCATTTTAGGAAGCTACTAGAAGCCTGTACCCAAACCTGAACAAATAAAGCCCTAAGGAAAGGGTCGAGGAAAGAAAATCCGGACCACTGCACTGCAATTCCTGTGCCCTCCACTGTGTGTCCTAGTCACTGCTACGGACACAAATTCCCCCTCACGTTCTAAACCCATCGAAGGAAAAAGAATGGGCCCAGGCCAGTAGTACCACCCACAAAGGAGAGCCACTGCCATAAACCAGCCTCACTACAAACAGGCTTTAATGAATCTGAAATAAAACATCACCAAATAAAATTCAACAGCATACGGAAAGAAAAGCCATATGCCAGGATGGACTACCTGATACCAAGCATGTCCTCCGGACCAAAAAACACAATATGTAAAATAAATATTTTCAGTCATTGAGTAATCAGCACTGAACTGTGATCGCTGAGAGAAGAGAAACCAACCCAGCAAACCCTACAATTTGTCCCAGGTTTGTGCCCGGAGGCACAGGGAAAGGAATGTCAGGCAGAATCCTGCAGAGCAGAGGAGGGAGAACAGAGTCTTAAGGGGCTGGAAGTAGTAGAGTGGAGTATCAGAAAGGAGGAAGCTGCCCAGAAGAGAGCTCTAGGAATCTGGGGGTCCCCTTGAGTCTGTCGCCGAATATTGTGGGCGTTACAAGCTGAATTCCAGAGCTATCACAAAAGTGGGAGATCATCAGGTTCCAAGCAGCCTAAGTAAGAGACTTTCAGGGCACACTCAGACATCCACAGCTTCAACGCAGACCCCAGAAACGTCACACTTTAACAGCAGAAGCATGTTTACAAGATTTGGTTTCGAGTTTTGTTAAGTTCAGATCTAGGGCATGAAACTCACAGAAATAAACGTCAAAAGGATCAAGCTGACCCACAAGTAACTAAACTGTAAAATAAAACAAAATTCAAAACTCTTTAAAGTTATATGACAAGGGGCGCCTGGGTGGCTCAGTCTGTTGAGCATTCGACTTCACCTCGGGTCATGATCTCGCGGTACGGTCCGTGGGTCATGGCCCTGCTTGGGGCTCTGTGCTGATAGCTCAGAGCCTGGAGCCTGCTTCGGATTCTGTGTCTCTGCCTCTCTCTGCCCCCTCCCCTGTTCATGCTCTGTGTCCCAAAAATAAATAAATGTTTAAAAAAACCCTGCTAACAGATGAAACAGCCAGATGAAAACTGTGAGTAAATAAAGTATCATGAATTCCAAATGCTTAAGAAAATAAAAAAGTCAAAAGCAAAAAAAAAAAAAAAAAAAAAAAAAAAAAAGATACGAAAAGAAGCATAATCACAGAAACAAGTTAGAACAACATCAAAAATAGTTTGGCATCACTATCTAGTAAATTTCAGGTTCTCTACGCCCTGTAATCCAGCAATTCTACCACACACACAGACAGAGCTTCAGAAACGTGTGTGTGTGTGTATGCCCCAATTCACATACAGAAGAATGTTCGTAATAGCCCCAAACTGAGAACAACCCAAATGTCTACCAACAAAATAATGGATTAAAAAAAACCTGTGGTAATTCATATAGTGGAATACAATACAACAATGAAAATAAGTGAACTAAAGCTACATGCAGCATCATAGGTGAAACTTAAAAACATGTTAAGTAAAAACTAGATAGACAAAAAAAGGTGGGTGATTTCATTATATAAACTGTTACTTGTAAAAAAATGACATCAGTAAATACTAAATTAGTGTAATGATGAAAATCCAAGCACACAAGTAATAATAGTGGGGAAATAATCTCAGATACAGAGGGGAAACATTTTGTTTAAAAAATTGCAAGAGGGGCACCTGGGTGGCTCAGTCGGTTAAGCGTCCAACTTTAGCTCAGGTCATGGTTTGTGGGTTCAAGACCCACGTTGGGCTGTGCCTACTGCTCAGAGCCTAGAGCCTACTTCAGATTCTGTGTCTCTCCCTCTCTCTGCCCCTCTCCCGCTTGCACTGTCCTCTCTCAAAAATAAACATTAAAAAAAAAATTTTTTTAATTGCAAGAAAAGTTTGCCAACCTCTGCAAATAAATCTGAAAACCTGAATGATTTTTATAAGAAAATATTAAATACCAAAACTGACTCCAGAAGAGACAGAAAATCAAGATATGCTCATTATAGTATAAAATATATACAAAGTTGCAAAAAGCTATCCCACAGAAAAATACCTATTTCATATGTCATCTATTTTTTTGAAAACTGCCATTAAATCAACTTTCTCCTTTATGTATCACTATCACATATATATATACGTATATAACTATTACAGCCATGTTCCTGTTTCTTAGATGCATACCCAAGTATTTAAGGGTGAAGTGCTTTGATGTCTGCCAAGATTATATGTGGTAGACAGAATAAATGGCTGCCCAAAGATGTTTCCATCCTAATCCCTAGACTCTATGAATATGTTATCTTGCATGATGAGAAGGAATTTGCAAGTGTGATTCGGGTAAGGATATTAAAATGAGAAAGCTACCCTGGGCTATTTAGGTTGGCCAATGTCATCGCAAACATCCTTAGGATAAATATTTAGCGAGGACAGTCAGAGCAGAAGATTAGCCACAGAAGCAGAGGTCAGAGTGATGGGGGAAAAGGTAGGTAGCCTCTAGAGACTGGAAAAGGCAAGGGACAGATCGTCCTCTTGAGCCTCCAGAAAGAACACGGTGCTGATATCCTGATTTTAGGCCTGTTAAGAATCATTTTGAACTTCTGACTTCTAAAACTGTAGGATAATAAATGTGTATTGTTTTAAAACCACTAAGTCTGCAGTAATTCATTATGGCAGCAACAGGAAACTCCCATATATGGAGAAAAGGAAATGTGGCAAAAAAAAAAAAAAAAGGTTAACAACCAGTGAATATAGGTGAAGAATGTGAATGTTTATTGTATTATTCTCACAACTTCTGTCAGCTTCAAATTTATCAAAGTAAGTTGCAGGAAAAAAAAAAAAAAACTCTTCACAAGCAATAAACAGATATAAGGATAACCCTAAAAAAAAAAAAAAATAAAACAGGAAAAGCCAAGTAGTACAGAATCTTAGAATTACAGGGGTGGTCCTGAGTAATCCAACAGTTGCATCCTTTAACAGATAGGGAAATCAAGGCATAGGAAGAGGAAGTGTAACTTTACCCAGATCATGACCTCCAGGGTTTCTGGAGCATGTGACACTACATCTCCCAGAAGAGACGGAGGCACAAAAAGCAAGAGCAAATATTTAAGAGGAGAGGGACTCGGGAAGGGACAGGGAAGGAGGTAAGCAGGTGGAGAGAAGATGAGTCAGTGGAGGCCAGGCCGGTTAGGCTCTGAGGCACATCTGCACCACTGGCTGGGGCGGGGGGGGGGGGGGGGGGTTTGGAGCTGCGGGAGCCTGCACTTCAACCGGAAGCCGCCAGGCCTGGGAAGGGAGCAGGGGGACGCAGCACCTCCTAACGGGAGAAGGATGGCCAGCAGAGGCATGTGGGCACCCGCCTAATAGTCCACCAGCTGTAGTAACTAGTAGCTGTAGTTGTTCTGCTAAAAGGTAAATCTCCCTTTGACAACACTCATCAATCATTTGTACGGCACTGAAAATTACTGCTTTATCGACTTTTTGCCCTAGAGCAGTCTGGGTAGGGAGAAAAAGGACGTATCTTGACACAGGTGAATGGGGACCAGAAGTTTCAGTCTATAGCTACACTGGGCATAATTAATTAATTTTATGGTCAAGAAATTTCTTTTAAAATTTCTTGTTTTTAAGCTTATCCATTTCCAGAGAGAGAGAGCAAGTGGGGAAGGGGGAGGAAGAGGGGGAGGGAGAGAGGTGGGAAGGTGGGGAGAGAGAGAATGAATGAATGAATCCCAAGCAGGCTCTGCACTGTCAGCACAGATTCTGACACGGGCTCAAACCCACGAAACGCAAGACCATGACCTGAGCCAAAACCAAGAGCCGGATGCTTAACCGACTGAGCCACCCAAGCACCCCAGTGGTCAAGAAGTTTCTAAGTGATGAGTTTTTGAACAGTTACAGGAGAGGAGCAGACAGGGAGGAAATGGAACGCACCCGTTACCCCTGGTGCTGTGTCCTAGAACAGCCACCCACCCAGGGCCCTCTCCTCTGTTTCCCACTCACCTGCTCTTTCCCGCACGAGCACACTAACACATCACATCACCCTTCATCTGGCTGCTGGTCACTTTGGTCTTTGAGTAACAGAACAAAGCATTTGTTTACCCTCAAATGTACATTAGCTCTCAGCTTAAGAGCCTGCTTCTATCTGGCAAGTAGTACCCTTCTTTTCAAAATTTGAGGTTAATAATGGATTTTTGCAATGGAGTACTGAATGCTTTGTGTGTATGTAGGAGACGATGAAAGTTTCCGACGTCCACGTTCCTGAATGATCCACACAGACACCAGCACTCTACCGGCTGGTGCTATTCTCAGTGCTGTGAAAACAATGAACTCTCCTACCCACCTCTCTGGCTCCCAACATCCCAGAATTGACCAGAATTCACCAGAGGCCTGTCTGCCCTTCTCTTTCTAGAGTCTGAAAGTCCACAGAAAGGCAACATGAATGAGGAGAAAAAGAAGGAAATAGGAAGCAGACAGAAACCATAGAGGAATTACTGCCATGGAACTCAATTTGTCACAAAAACTGTTAAAAAAGAAAACTTGGGATTTTAACAGCTCTGTAGTCCTTTCAAGCAGTAAAATCTGATGACAGGCAAAATAGATTTTTAACTGGGTGGACCCAGAAATCACATCACCATGGAAGGATGTTTTCCAAAGTTTTCTGAACCTGAACTATTTATAAGTGTGTGGGCCGTATCTGAACAATTCATCTCTTTATGCAAGGAACATTACAAGTAATCAAAGGCCGTTCATGTTCCCTACTGTGCTTATTTTTTGAAAAGCTGCTTCAAGTAACAACAACAACGATAAAAATCATGCAAAAAAAGCAAATAAACTACAAAAGTAATACTTACCTTTGCATCATCTATGTCAAAAACATCACACCAAGGAGATTTAACACCTTTAATTGCCAGGTCAAATGAACAGGTAAAAAAAGCTACCTGAATTAAATCTGGGGGGGGAAAAAGAAAGGTAAAATTTGTGAGTTACTGTTTTCTGTAATCTTCCAAAGGCTGAATGTCTACAGAATGTCACGTGCAGCCAGTCAGAGGACCTGGGCACGTCTAGCATGGAGAAAACACGACTCAGCTTCTTCCTGGCCATCACAGACGACTCACTGTGTACTATCCCTAACATAAGGAACTGTCAGGAAGAAACCACGAGGAGGTACAAATTTCAGTCCAATGAAAATAAGATGCTTTCTCTCTACAAAACGGTAACTTTTTCAGGTTTTACAAGTAAGGTGTTTGTTAAGAGCATATTTGCCTAACGAACCCAACAAAAAGTTTAATCCAAGAACTTGTTAAACAGAACTTGCTTTTGTTCGTTTTAGAGGGCTGGAGGAGGGGCGCCTGGGTGGCGCAGTCGGTTAAGCGTCCGACTTCAGCCAGGTCACGATCTCGCGGTCCGTGAGTTCGAGCCCCGCGTCAGGCTCTGGGCTGATGGCTCGGAGCCTGGAGCCTGTTTCCGATTCTGTGTCTCCCTCTCTCTCTGCCCCTCCCCCGTTCATGCTATGTCTCTCTCTGTCCCAAAAATAAATAAAAAACGTTGAAAAAAAAAAAAAATTAAAAAATTAAAAAATTAAAAAAAATTAGAGGGCTGGAGGAGGGGACATAAAGTTATAAGCTTTCGGTCCTCATCTTGAAAATCAGCAATAAGTTCTGAACAGTTCTCTTCGTCACACAATTCACACTGTAACTGTTACGAAGGAGAGAGGATATAAAAAGGGAGAAAAGAACGCAGAAGGCGGTGAGGAAAGAACGGGCAAAGTGGATCAGGTCAGGAGGAAGGTGAGACAAAGGTCAAGAAGGAGAGAAACAAGCAGGGAACTCACACACTGGAGAGAGGGGGCGCTAACAGCATCCGTTTTTCAAACTTGGCTGCTCAGTCAGGCAGATTTCCGAGCAAGGTACCTGGATTTTTACGCTGCTAACTAGCCGATTACATTTAGATGCACCTGGAATTTGACAAGAAGGAAGAAGGCAACAAGTCCCCGGGGCCATGAAAGGTGGCTATGCCAGTACCAGATGAGAGCAGTGCTCTCTGGTCACGGCAAAATGGGTGACACTCGGTGTCAGAGAGAGAGAGAAAGAAAGTCCGCTGCGAGGCTGCCTCCTACGCTTTACTTTTATTCTTTAATTTCAGAGTCTTTCCGCATTCCCAAGAAACCAGTTTTGATTTTAAAGAACTTCCCTAAAGCAGCATATAGTACAAAAAGAATATTTAATTGAGAATACACGTAGAAGTCACTTAAAACCTTTCTTACGTAAACAAAAGGGTTTATATTCCTAATACCTAACATACCATAGTGACTCCTAAGTGCCAAGGACCTTTGATGAAAGAGCCGGACTCATTCACACCCAAAGTTCCAGTTCTGAAGCTGTGAAAGTCAATCCTAATGATCTATTCTTCCACTAGAAGGGAGTCGACAGAAAAATCTCACCAAAAAACACTTACGATGATGACAGGCTATGGAACCTAACTCTGCCACTAATCATCCTGAGCAAGTGACTCTAACCTCTCAGGTCTCAATCTCCCCACCTGCAAAACAGAAATGTGAGGAAGTCTCTCAGGAGTTACAGCTCTGACCCATCTACTATGAACATGCTGATCTCTTGGTCAGTCTTGTGGAACCACAAAAATATTTCAGATGGATCAGAGATTTAAATGTTAAAAAGCCAGGTGCGCCTGGCTGGCTCAATCAGTTAAGTGTCTGACTCTTGATTTCGGGTCAGGCCACAATCTCATTGTTCGTGGGATTGAGCCCCACATCGGGCTCTACGCTGACAGCGTGGAACCTGCTTGGGGTTCTGTCTCTCTCTCTCTCTGTCTCTTTCTCTCTCTGCCCCTCCCTGGCTTGTGCTCACACACGCTCACTCTCTCTCTCTCTCTCTGTCAAAAATAAATAAAAATTAAAAAAATAAAACATTAAAAAACTAAAATAAAATAAAGGAAAACATAGGAAAATATAATAATCTTGGGTTAAGGGAGGATTCCTAGGCAAAATACAACACTGAACAGCCATAACAAAAAGACATACATGGCTACGTAAAAGATGTAAAGTGTATAATCAAAGGCACCATAAACACAGTTAAAAAGTGTGCAACAAATTAAGAGAAAATGTTAGCAACATACGATACGGAAAAGACTTATCCTTTGTAAAGCAAAATTAAAGGACATATAATTGACATATCCATAACACATAAAGGGTACCTATGACCAATAAGAAAAACAAAAAACAATCCAAGAGAAAATGGACAAGGTAATGAAGAGGCAATTCCCAGAAGGAATGCAAACAGCCAACACACATATGAAGAGAGGCTCATCCTCACAAGTAACCAAAGACATGCAAATTAAAGCTAGATACCATTTTTCATTAATCAAATTGGCAAAAATCAAAATGACTAAAGGGGCGCCTAGGTGGCTCAGTTGGTTGTGTCTGACTCTTCGGTTTTGGCCCAGGTCATAATCTCGTGGTTCCTGATTTTGAGCCCCACGTCTGGCTTTGCGCTGACAGCGTGGAGCCTACCTGGG
This sequence comes from Panthera onca, assembly GCF_046562875.1. NCBI lineage: Eukaryota > Metazoa > Chordata > Mammalia > Carnivora > Felidae > Panthera > Panthera onca. The sequence goes on from NC_138349.1 coordinate 81,774,551, forward strand.
ATATATTCTCTCCCTCTCTCTCTGCCTCCACTCCCCTGCTCCCTCTCTCAAAATAAATAAAAAATTTAAAAAATGACTAATGGTAACCACTGTTGGATAAAATAGGAAAAGTGAGCATCTCATATATTGATATAAATTTTTCTACACTTTCACAGAACAATTTGGAAATATACGTCAAGAGGTAAAATATGCACTGTCCTTAACCCAACAACTCCAACCTACAGTATTTATCTTACAGATAAATTCTCCAGGGCAAAACCCAGACTGTAAGAATGTTCACTGTAGCATCATTCAAAAGAGTGACAAACTACGAAAAACCGCAGTAGGAAAGTGATTTCCTAGAAAAAGAATTTGCACTGTATTAGCTCCAAGCTCCCTCCACCAGTGAAATCTGAAGGGTTAAGTAAGTTTTTAATTATCACTGACCTAGAAATTCAATTATATAGCCTGTGAAATAACATAAAATTCAGAACAAGACAGATCTGCATAAGACAGATATTCTACTAAGTAAAAATGATTATATACATCATCATCCCTCTACGTTTAAAAAAAAAAAAAAAGAAAGAAAAAGCATTTAAATAGCTACAATATTTTTGAGAAGTTACTCTGCCAGGCAGTGTGCTAATAACACTTTATGTGAATTAAAGAATCCTTGCAATAATCCTAAAAGAAAGGTACAATTCCTATACCCATTTTACAGAGGAAAAACTATGGCCTAGAGATATTAAGGAACTTGCCAAAGACCAGAGAGTTAGTCGATAGTATAACAGGGTCAAGATTCAAATGGAAACAGTCCAACTCCAGACCCCAGGATTTCAACAACCACGCTTAGAGCCTCCAGAGAGAAGTTGCTCTCAGCTACTCCATCAGTAAAACACAACATCTGTTTCCAGTCAGAGACCATTGTTTTTACAAAATTTTTTTTTTAATGTTTATTTATTTTTGAAGGAGAGAGAGACAGAGCATGAGCGGGGGAAGAGCAGAGAGAGAGAGGGAGACACAGAATTCGAAGCAGGCTCCAGGCTCTGAGCTGTCAGCACAGAGCCTGATGTGGGGCTCGAACTCACAAACTGTGAGCTCGTGACCTGAGCCGAGGTCGGCTGCTTAACCAACTGAGCCACCCCGGTGCCCCTAAATATTGTTTTTTAAAAAATCTTCAGTCTTACCACCCACTAACAGAATAATGGCTAGACACTACTATAGTTATATAATGGAATTCTGTACAGAAGTTTAAAATGTAAGACTAAAATCACACACGTTAAATGAAAAATAAAAAGGTGAATTAAAATTGAATTTCAGACTGCTATCATAGTTTCATACCATTCACGAAAGTTTTAAAACCTGCAAAACAATATCCCATTTATGTACAGGAACCTAAATATAATAACTGGCATGGGATGATTTAAATGCTCAGTTCGTGACAATGGTTACCACTGGGAAAAAAAGAAGAGGAATGAAATCCTGAGAGGAACCAAAGGACCTCAAGTGATTTAAAGCGACTCACTGCGGCGTGTTAAAATTTGATAAAACTGAGTTGTGGGTATACTGACGCTCATTAGATTAGCCTTTATGACTATACGTTTAAATGGCTTCCCATTAAATAATTGATTTTTTTAAAGATTTTATTTGCAGGGCGCCTGGGTGGCTCAGTCGGTTAGGGATGTGACTTCAGCTCAGGTCATGATCTCACACCTTGTGAGTTCCTGCCCCGCGTTGGCTCAGAGCCTGAAGCCTGCTTTGGATTCTGAGCCTCTGTCTCTCTCTGTTCCTCCTCTGCTAGCACCCTGTCTCGGTCTCTCTCTCTCAAAAATCAACATTTAAAAAAAAAAAAAAAAGTGTATATATATCTATACATATATATATAGATATATATACAAGATATATATATCTATATATATACAAGATATATAGATATAGATATATATTTTTTTTTAAAACAAGATTTTATTTTCAAGCAATCTCCACATTCAAAGTGGGGTCTGACCTTACCACCCTGTGATCCACAGTCACATGCCCTACTGACTGAGCCAGCCAGGTGCCCCTAAAATAAATAATTTTTAAAGCTCTATAGGTGATCTCAATGTTTAGCACTTTTGAGGAAAGAGAAAAAAATTCAATTTTAAACGCTAGTCTCGCATCTTCACTATTTTGATGCTTACAAAGCATTCAGGCTCCATGATTCTAATCTTTTTCTCCCCCATCTCCTACTTCTAGTCTTTTGGAAACTTATTTACATCACACAAAATCCACAATCTTTGTATGCACATTTGTCCACTTCTGTAGTGTGATTTATAAATTCTTAGAAATCAGGGGAAAATCTTACTACTTTTTCTTAAATTCCTATAGGTAGGTGACCACGTGCCCTGGCTTTCCACCTGCGTTCCCAGCATAAGTATTAATAGTGTCTTTCAAGCGTCCCAGGTTGCATAACAAATTGCCAGTCAGCCCATCCACTGCAATATCTACTGAGAGACACAACTGTTCATTTTTTTTAGCATCTCTAGGCTTAAAAGCCTCAAACAAAATACCCACAGCACTTTGCTTTTCACTTTCTAATACCCTCTTGAAACATTAACCTGGACATACTTCTCAACGGCTTCAAAAGCTGAAAAAGTAATATAGTATTTCACTTGGGGAGATAATTCAAAAATACACTTTTTGTTTTATAAAGTATGCTTACAGTTAAAGCTTTATATACCTCTGCCCTCAATAAAAAAGTTCCAGGATATTGCAAGACTCTTGTATATTAATTTACATACAGTTCAAGGAAGAATATGACTCTAAAAACAGTAAGCACGGGACACACAATTTTCTTGACCTAGAACACATTATCTTCTTAGTGTAAAATCAATTGTGGGCCTTTAAAAGGAATAACTTTATGCTTCCATATTTTTTCATTTTCAGACTTCAAGAAACATTTAAATTATTTCAGAGTTCAAATGAAAGAGAAGGGGCACATTACCTGCATTTAAATTGTTGACTGGCACTTGCAAAGTAGCTGCGACCTTTTTTAAAATGTTCTGCATTTCTGGTCCCGTTTTGAAGGCTTCTACATGATAAAGTGCCGTGGCATTCTTTTCCACTTCAGTTAAAAACTTCTCACAGTGATCGAAGAACCTCATTAGTTTATCATTAATTCTTGGAGGTCCACACTCCATATCTGAGAGAAAAAAAATTATTTATTCATTATATATACCATTGGCCTAAATGACGATCTCAAATTATTGAAAATTTCGTTTTGAGTGTGAAAAAGAACACTAAAAACCTGCTTATTTATTGGCGTGTCTGAAATAAGTGCACACCGACCAAGCAAGGGCCAAACTGTGGAATGACCGTAATTCATGAGAGTCTGTGGTGGAGAAGACTACAGAAACAGAGGATCAAATACAAAATAAAATGTTACCGCATGCAGTACTACACAATGAAAAAAGGTAGCTGAAGTAAGTATTTTCTTAAAGAAAACAAAAATAGAGATGAAAATCATCAAACGTGCAAAAATGTGTTCTATTAAGTATCACTTCTGCCAGGCACAGAAAACTTGGGAAAGCAAATTGAAAAGTAGCAAAATTCTTAATTACAAAGTGAGAGACGAATTCAACCGATCAAATCTGTTTTTCTACCCTAAGCCAAAATCTAAATAGGGTGTTTTATTTTCTCGATTAACATGCCCAACGCTGTTACTTTCCAAAACATTCCGCTTTGGACAAAAACTACTGACAACAGCACAAAATACAGGAACCGAGTTTCAGGTCTTCCATTTCACGGTGCCTCTAATTTTGGCCTATTTTATAACGAAAGTTCCCAAAGACCTTCCATTTAGGTCTTGGGAATTACATATTTCGCTGATTTGGCAGTGAATATGTATTGTAATAGCATCTGCAATCATGCGTTAACTACCGGGTACCCTTTAAGTTTTTTCGGTCATATTCAAAACACATCCATTTCAGTCCTCGTTTCTCCAATAATTTACCATGAAAAGAACACCAAGAATACTACTTCTGTCTACAAAATGAGAAAATGAATGAAGTTATTATTTTGCTTTGGATGTGGGTGTGAAAAAATATATGGATGGATGTGTGTGTATCCATTTTCAGAAGATCCTGAAATGGATAATTTTGCCCACTTTAACTGCCAATTGGATTACAGTTCCAAAAACATCTTGACTTGGAAGTAAGTGACCTTTGTCATCTTTCTCTGCGGACTCAAAATATGGTTTCCCAAGTGGACCTGGATATTTCATCCTTGCTATTATCTCATTACGGCTGCTCTTTAAACAGAAAACAAAACAAAAAGCTATTGTCCCGTTTCTGTAAGAATACAAAACCTAACTCAGTGGCCTCTCTCAAAAGCCTGGATGTACACAACAGGCAAACCAACGGTCTATGGATTATAATGATGTAGCCAGACAAAGAGTTCAATCTCTAAGAACTCATCTCAGGAGGTCCAGGAGCCCCTTTTTTATATACACTGTATATATTGTGCTACACTGAAGTATGTTCTGCTTTTAACATGCAGCTCTCAGATTTGTGGGGCATCTTCACTCACGTTAATCATTAAAAAGCACAATTCAACAAGTGACTAAACACAAGTCAGCCGACGGTTACCCGCACAGCAGTAACAGGACGCAGGAATGGCCTCCTGGAAATGGCTGAGCTTCGCTGAAGAGAATGCTCCTGGAGAAACGGCAAACCAGTCTACTCCTAATTTACTTTTCACTGGGGTTTAAAGCTAAACAATGTCTCACCTCATCTCTGACCTTAAAAGTGGCCAAGAAAACATGAACACGTGCCCGTCTCTCTGGCACAAGCACGTTGTATTTTTCGTCTTCATTCTTAAGTCACGGGACAAATGGAAGGTAGAATGCAGGGCATAATGGTTAGGAGCCCACGTGCCGAATCACATCTCCCGGGCCCATACCCAGCCATATGAAAGCAGGCTAATTATTTAGTGTTTCTGTGTCTCAATTTCCTCTTCTGTTACGTGGGGAGAAAATACTGCCAACCTCAGAGAGCTTTTGTAAGGATTTAGTGAAATAAATGTTAGGCATGCCTGGCACACAGCCTACACCGTAGCTGGCCTTAAGAGTATGTGATTAGTATCTGTGACTATTAAAAATTTTCTGAGGGGGGGAAAAAAAGGCACCGGTTCAAGGGAGAAAAAGAAGACACTGATTCCTGGCCTGACTCTAGTCCTCAAACTCACCAAGGACAATCAACAAGGCATACTCTGGGGCCCGGCTTCTTCACCTGCGGAATAGACGGTCTCTCTTATTTTGCAAAAGAGTAAGTGATGGAATAAATTAGGAGAGAACTGAGCAGCGACCGTGAATCACAGCTAAGGGATGGTACTCTACAGTACAAACAAGAACAAAACAGAGAAAAAAGTGATGAGGGAGCCTGGGGCGGGCTGAGGACAAAATGCAAGCTAGCACACACCCCCATTCTGCCCCCTGCAGGTGGGATCTGTGTGATAGTCCTCAGGCTCTCCTGGTGACCAAGGACAAAGGACAGGAAAGAAAACAAATCGCTAACTGATAGAGATCACAGTCACACGGGACAGGAGTCTCCATCAGTTTACAAATATCTTAGTAAATACAAGAAAAAACCTTATCGACAGCATAATCTCCAAAAACCTGTAGACTCAGTTTCCTGGAGCCCCAACATCCCCCTCCGTAGTGATGTGGGGAACAAAGGCAGAAGGAAATGGAAGGTAACATCAAATTTCTTTATAAAGCTGCAACCCATGGACAAATACTGGAGACAAATACAGAGTAGACCATTTCTGCAGAACCCCCAACTGCTAATGCCTTGCTAGAAGGAAACAACCTTAGCTAGACTGGAGTCCTCTGTAGCATCCAAGGTCCCTCTGGAGGCCTCCCTTTTGACTTTATCTCCCCATCTCCGGAGTCTAAAACCAGCCATTCTTCACAACCCCAGTGCAGCTCTTCCTGACCACGGGTCCTGTCCCCTGCTTTAATAAAATCACCTTTTTGCACCAAAGACGTCTTCAAGAATTTTCTTGGCCGTAGGCTCTGGATCACCCCACCATCGCCCAAAACCTCATCAAAAGCACAGCAGTAAAGAAAGTTTGAGAGTAGCTTCCTTATAGCAGGATGTGGGTCAAGAACCGGCACGTAAAAAGGAAAACAAAACAAAACAACCCAATAGTATCAGAAGCAAAGCCCGAGGAAGAAAAGTCCCAGGTTGTATTTACCAAGTGCGCGCGACTACACAACTATGGAACTAGCTGCCAGGGAGGGAGGAAAGGCGAAGGTGGGTGCTCAGAGGTGGCGCACTTCTATTAGGGAATGGTGGATCAAAGAGTGCCCCCCTCCGTCTCCTTTCTGGTCGAACGCCCCAACACCTACGGCTGTGTCCCGCCGACACCTGATCAAAGGACAAATGAATGTGTGCTGGAAGCCGGAGGTCGCTAAGTCTTGAAGGGGTGCTGGGGGGGGGGGAGGGGGGGGCGAGGTGAGCGGAGTCCGAGGAGGGGCGGAGGCTCCGGGGCACAGAGGGAGGTGAGGGGAGCCCGGAGAGGAGCCGGGGCTCCGGAGACGGGGGGAGGTGAGGTGAGCCGATGGCTGGGGAAGACAAAGAGCGCGGAGGAACCCAGGCAGGGGGCCCCGCCCCGGGCCCGGGCTGTCACCTGCGACGTCGGGCGGCGGCAAGCCGGGGTGGTAGTGCTCCCACAGCCCCTGCAGGAAGGCGGCGCCGCTGTCCACGCAGCGGTGTTTGGAGCTGGTGACCAGCCGCAGGCGGCCGTAGTTCTCGAGGCTGAACAGGGCCGGGAAGAGGGAGGCCAGGCGCAGCGCCAGCTGTCGCATGTCCTGCCGTCCCTTCTCCACCAGCTGCCCGTCCATCCAGTCCGCGTACCACAGCGGCCAGTCGGCCAGCGCGGCGCCCAGGTCGCGGCCGCCGGCGGGGCCGGCGCGGCCGTCGCCGGACGGGCGGGCCTGCAGCAGGCCGTGCAGCTGCCGCAGTTTGCGGATCTGCTTGGCCGTGGGGTAGCGGGTGCCGTGGCGGATGAGGGCGACCAGCTGCACCGGCGTGCAGGCGTCCTCCAGCAGCTCGGGGTCCCTCCGCGGCGCCTCGGGGTCCGGCAGCAGCCCGGGGTTGGCATCCTCGTAGCGGGTCTTGGTGCCGAAGTAGGGGCTGAGCGCGGAGGCCGCGGGGTCGTCCGGCTCCAGGAGGGAGCAGCGCGAGAGCGACGAGAGCAGCGCCACAGCCAGGGCCGCGACCGGCGCCACGGAGACCTTGAGGAGGCGCGGGGGGCCACGGAGCATGGTGCGGCGCGGCCCGCGAGGGGCGACGTGCGGGCCGGGGTCGCAACTTCCGGCTCCGGCGGGCAGGGGGCGGGTCCGGACGGCGCTTCCGGCCTGCGCCCCCAGGATTCGCCGCGCGGCGCGGCGCGGGCGCGCGGGCGGGGAGCGCCGAGGGGCTCGGGACGCCTGTGGCTCCGGTGGCGCCGGGACGGCCGCTCGCGGAGCTTCGGAGACCTGTGGCTGAGGGGCAGCCGGCGTCGGCTTGGCCTCCGGCGTGGGCGAGCTTCCGCGTAGCAGGCGCCTCCCAGGCTGACTCGAGGGCGCCCCCGCTCTTTGAATTTCTACGGCGGGAATGCGTCGGGACTGAGCCCGAGTCTCCCGAGGCTGACTCGTGCCCCGCCCCGCCCCGTTCATCTGCGTGTCTGAAAACGTCGTGTTTGAACCACCCACGGCCGGGGCACCTGAGGCGGTTGTTCAAAAATGTAGCTCCCCGGGCCCCGCCCCAGCGTGCCTCCCGGAGCCCCAGGCTCTTCTCCGGTTGCAGTCTGAAAATAGCACACGGCGAGGCGCAAGGGGGACCCGAAAGAGGCTCTGTCCTGCAGGAAGTCTAATTCCCGAGCCTTTGGTGGTATTGGGACCTGGGCCAGAGGAGCTGACCTCAGCCAGACAGCACCCCGGGATTGTGCTCGTTGATACCAGAGGCTTACAGAGCAGAGACACAGCGACCGTCATCTCCTGGGCGCCCTGAGTCACAGCCCAGCAGGTTGACTGCGTTACTAAGTGTGAGCTAACCTGCTATATGGAGCAAACTCTGCGCCCATGTAATTCCATACTCCAGTCAGCGGCTAGGTTTGTTCATACGTTCTTGCTCAGAATCTTTGCTCCAAGAAAAGAGGAGAAATCATAAATCGGAACCACACTTTGGTTTCTCCACTTGAACACCATTTCGTGCGCTAGTTGGGAAAAGAATAAAGATTGAAGAAGTCCTACGGTGATGCGAATTGAAGGAAATTTGGATCCTGTGTTTGTAAGGTCGCTTTTCTTTCAAAGACGCTACCACGCTGCCCCTGGTAAGCCCGCGTGCATCTTTACCTCTTTTCTCCTGGCGTATGTGGCTCTCTGGTTCAGAGAGGTGTGCCTCTGAATGTTAGCCACTGAAGAAAATGGTGGAAAATCACCAATAGATTCTAACTTGGGACGCTGCACATTTTAAGACATTCGTAGCAGGAAGTCATCTTCACATGGACAGGTGTTCTTTTTTTGTTAGGCCATTTTGTAGAACGTCTGAATATTTGTGGCCACCGATCAAGAACTTGACTCAAATTAACATTTGGTGAACCTTTTCTTTGCGGACTTCCTAACCCTTACATTAAAAGCAAAAAAGTTCATCTACTTATTTTGAGAGCAAGGGGTGGGGAGCGTGCGAGCAGGGAAGAGACAGAGAGAGAGAAAGAATCACAGGCAGGCTCCACACTGTCAGCGCAGAGCTGGGCTCAGGGCTCCATGTCACTAACGGTGAGATCATGACCTAAGCCAAAATCAAGAGTCAGATGCTTAATGGACTGAGCCATACAGGCACCCCTAACCTTGACATTTTATAGGCTGAAATGCTTGATAATACTTCTAAGTGCATTCAGCAAGCATTTGTACCAGATGTATGTCGTTATATTTTGGTTAATATATGCGCCTAATAACGATTGCCTCCCATGACTGATCTTTAGATCTGTATGTGTATGTAACCACATACAGAACCGCTGGCACACATTCTTTTACACTAAATTTGTCCCCAGCTTGATTTTTTCCTTAAATTTAAAAAATTTTTAAATGTTTATTTATTTTTGAGACAGAGTGGGGGGGTGGGGCGGGGGAGCAAGGAGAGAGAGGGAGATGCAGAATATGGGGCAGGCTCCAGGCTCTGAGCTGTCAGCACAGATCCTGACGTGGGGCTTGAACTCATGAACCGTGAGATCATGATCTGAGCTGAAGTCAGAGGCTTACCGGACTGAGCCACCCAGGCCCCCCCAGTTTTATTTTCCTTCTCATTCTCATTCTTCATCTGCTAGTATTATGCTGATTTATATATTTGTTAAACCTATTCCTATCATTTTGATGTTATGACAAGGTAACAAATGATGAAATTAAGCAACGCCTTCATGGTTTTTGCTAGGAAAAAGCCAGAGGTAGTATAAAGAGGACAATGAATATATGTAGAAGCTTTAGATCCAGACTCCAAGCTCGGCCCAGCATTAACTGAGTGATCTTGGGAAGTAACTCAAGTCCTCTGAGCCTTAGTTTCCTTATTTGAAAATTAGGAATTATTAGAACCTATATTGTGGGATTATTGTGCGAATCAGAGATGATATTTAAAATTTATATAAGAGGGTGCTATAAATAGTATTTTTATCATTAATAATGTTCACTGATATTATGTATTATTATTCCTGCACTAAGATGCAGAAGTCTCTAACAATTACAATGTATCACCTTACTTTTGAACATTAAAGTGAATGACTTTCAAAAGACATGCATCAAAGATCATTTCATAATTTTCTAATAATAAATATCTTCTCATCTTACTTAAAATGGGTTTCTTCTTAAAGCAGTGAGTAGCTTTTGAGAAGTTTTTTTTTTTTTTGGCATTCTTTTTTTTTTTACATCCAAGTTAGTTGGTAGTTGTAGATGCACTAGCATCTAGTGCAACAATGATTTCAGGAGGAGATTCCTTAGTGCCCCTTACCCATTTAGCCCATCCCCCCTCCACACCCCCTCCAGTGACCCTCTGTTTGTTCTCCATATTTAAGAATCTCTTCTGTTTTGTCCCCCTCCCTGTTTTTATATTATTTTTGTTTCCCTTCCCTTATGTTCATCTGTTTTGTTTCTTAAAGTCCTCATATGAGTGAAGTCATATGATTTTTGTCTTTCTCTGACTAATTTCGCTTAGCATAATACCCTCTAGTTCCATCTACGTAGTCGCGAATGGCAAGATTTCATTCTTTTTGATTGCTGAGTAATACTCCATTGTATCTATCTATCTATCTATCTATCTATCTATCTATCTATAGATAGATAGATATAGATCACATTTTCTTTATCCAGTCATCCATCGATGGACATTTGGGCTCTTTCCATACTTTGGCTATTGTTGATAGTGCTGCTATAAACATGGGGGTGCATGTGTCCCTTCAAAACAGCACACCTGTATCCCGTGGAGAAATGCCTAGTTGTGCAATTGCTGGGTCGCAGGGTAGTTCTATTTTTAGTTTTTTGAGGACTCTCCATACTGGTTTCCAGAGTGGCCGCACCAGCTTGCATTCCCACCAACAATGCAAAAGAGATCCTCTTTCTCCGCATCCTCGCCAACATCTGTTGTTGCCTGAGTTGATAATGTGAGCCATTCTGACAGGTGTGGTATCTCATTGTGGTTTGAATTTGTATTTCCCAGATGATGAACGATGTTGAGCATCTTTTCATGCATCTGTTAGCCATCTGGATGTCTTCTTTGGAGAAGTGTCTCTTCATGTCTTTTGCCCATTTCTTCACTGGATTATTTGTTTTTTGGGTGTTGAATTTGATAAGTTCTTTATAGATTTTGGATACTAACCCTTTATCTGATATGTCATTTGCAAATATCTTCTCCCATTCTGTCGGTTGCCTTTTAGTTTTGCTGATTGTTTTCTCTGTGCAGAAGCTTTTTATCTTGATGAGGTCCCAATAGTTCATTTTTTGCCTTTGTTTCCCTTGCCTCTGGAGACGTGTTGAGTAAGAAGTTGCTGCGGCCAAGATCAAAGAGGTTTTTTCCTGCTTTCTCCTCGAGGATTTTGATGGTTTCCTGTCTTACATTTAGGTCTTTCATCCACTTTGAGTTTATTTTTGTGTATGGTGTAAGAAAGTGGTCCAGGTTCATTTTTTGCCTGTCACTGTTCAGTTTTCCCAGCACCACTTGCTGAAGAGACTGTCTTTATTCCACTGAATATTTTTCTTGCTTTGTCAAAGATTAGTTGGCCATACGCTTGTGGGTCCGTTTCTGGGTTCTCTATTTTGTTCCATTGATCTGAGTGTCTGTTTTTGTGCCAGTACCATACTGTCTTGATGATTACAGCTTTGTAGTATAGCTTGAAGTCTGGGATTGTGATGCCTCCTGCTTCAGTTTCCTTTTTCAAGATTGCTTTGGCTATTCGGGGTCTTTTCTGGTTCCATACAAATTTTAGGATTATTTGTTCTAGCTCTCTGAAGAATGCTGGTGTTACTTTGATAGGGATTGCATTGAATATGTAGATTGCTTTGGGTGGTATCGACATTTTAACAATATTTGTTCTTCCTATCCAGGAGCATGGAATCTTTTTCCATTTTTTTTGTGTCTTCAATTTCTTTCATAAGCTTTCTATAGTTTTCAGTGTTTAGATTTTTCACCTCTTTGGTTATATCTATTCCTAGGTATTTTATGGTTTTTGGTGCATTGTAAATGGGACCGATTCCTTGATTTCTCTTTCTGTTGCTTCATTGCTGGTGTATAGGAATGCAACTGATTTCTGTGCATTGATTTTATATCAAGCAACTTTGCTGAATTCATGAATCAGTTCTAGCAGTCTTTTGGTGGAATCTTTTGGGTTTTCCATATAGAGTATCATGTCGTCTGTGAAGAGTGAAAGTTTGACCTCCTCCTGGCCGATTTGGATCCCTTTTATTTCTTTGTGTTGTCTGATTGCAGAGGCGAAGACTTCCAGTACTATGTTGAATAACAGTGGCGAGAGTGGACATCTGTGTCTTGTTCCTGACCTTAGGGGGAAAGCTCTCAGTTTTTCCCCACTGAGGATGATATTAGCATTGGGTCTTTCTTATATGGCTTTTATGATCTCGAGGTATGCTCCTTCTATCCCTACTTTCTTGAGGGTTTTTATCAAGAAGGGATGTTGTATTTTGTCTACATCTACTGAGAGACTCATGTGATTCTTGTCCTTTCTTTTATTGATAATGATGAATCACATTGATTGTTTTGTGGATATTGAACAAGCCCTGCATCCCAGGTATAAATCCCACTTGGTCGTGGTGAATAATTTTCTAATGTATTACTGGATCTGGTTGGCTAATATCTTATTGAGGATTCTTGCATCTGTGTTCATCAGGGAAATTGGTCTACAGTTCTCCTTTTTAGTGGGGTCTTTGTCTGGTTTTGGAATCAAGGTAATGCTGGCTTCATAGAAAGAGTTTGGAAGTTTTCCTTCCATTTCCATGTTTTGGAACAGCTTCAAGAGAATAGGTGTTAACTCTTCCTTAAATGTTTGGTAGAATTCCCCTGGAAATCCATCTGGCCCTGGACTCTTGTTTTTGGGGAGACTTTGATTACTAATTCTATTTCTTTACTGGTTATGGGTCTGTTCAGATTTTCTATTTCTTCTGTTTCAGTTTTGGTAGTGTATATGTATGGAGTTTGTCCATTTCTTCCAGATTGCCCATTTTATTGGCATATAATTTCTCATAATATTCTCTTATTATTGTTTAGGCAACAGGCCCTGCTCATCGTTTCATGTCTGTATGTTGGCTGCTCTTTGAGATAGTTGCCACCCGTACTCAGCTAGTACCCAGGAGTTTGCATGGTATAAAACGTGGCTGCCCCTTGGCAAAGACCGTGGATGGGCTGCCTTCTCTCCTATGGTGTTGTGAGCATGATAGCAATGTATTTGACAAATCTACCATAACACAAGAAGTTGAATGGAAAATTAATGGTTTGGGTTCCTTGAAGAGGTGACAGAGCATGGAACCAAGAGCACAGAGAACTTGATTTGGACTGAAACAAGAGGAGACCTTATTTTCCAAGAGAAGATTGGAGGGATGGACGCACAGGTTGATAAATTTTCTTGGTTTAGCAGGAGGGAATTGATGGATTTCAAGCTGATGGCCTCAGTTTCCTCAATGACTTAGGACGCAAGACTAAAGAGATGGGACAGTAGGATTTAGGTCTTCAGAATATGGAAATGGCTTGGATTTACAACTGAGAGGAATGGGAAACACAGAAAGTTAGGTGGTCAGCTCTGGGAATCCAACAGAGCGTAGAAGACTTGAATTGCTTGCGGTAGTGCAATTTTATCCAGAAGTGGACGTTGCCTGTTGTGTCTCCCAGAGTGGAAAAGAAAAAAGTTCAATTCTGTTGTTCTACATTATTCTAATTTGTCTTAAGCAGAACTTTTCTGGGACATCTGGATGACTCAGTGGGTTAAGTATCTGACTCTTGATTGCAGCTCAGGTCACGATCTCACAGTTCATGAGTTGGTTCAGGAGTTTGAGCCCTGCATCAGGCTCTGTGCTGACAGCATGGAGCCTGCTTGGGGTTCTCTTTCTCCCTTTCTGTCTGTTCTTCCCCACTCTCTCAATCTCTTTCTCTCTCAAAATAAATATATAAAATTTAAAAAATGTAGAGCTTTTCTAATCCATCCATTATATTAAAGAATACGGTATTTTTCCCAGATTATTCATAGGATTTCTAAAATAGTCATTCCACTTTTAAGATTGCATGATGTCAAATATAGTATTTTAAGTTACATCTATAATGTTTTTAAAAAAGGTTCCTAAAGAAGATGGCTTTCTGATGCAGAAACAATAAAGAAAGGAAAAGGGTAAATACTATGGGGGGAAGGGTAGACTGTCTGTGTAAGCATAGAAAGTATTGATTAAAAAAATGGTTTCTGGGGGCGCCTGGGTGGCTCAGTCAGTTAAGCGACTGACTCTTGGTTATGGCTCAGGTCCTGATCTCAGGGTTCATGAGTTCAAGCCTGCATCAGGCTCCGTGCTGACAGTGTGGAGCCTGCTTGGTATTCTCTCCCTCTCTCTGCCCCTCCTCCATTTGTGCTGTCTCTTCCGCTCTCAAAATAAATAAACTTAAAAAAAATTTAAACCATGGTTTCTGAAATTAGGCTTTCTGGTTTTCAAATTCCAGCTGCATCACTTAATATCTGTGAGATCTGGAGCAAGTTAAACTGTTGCCTCAACTGAGGATAATATCTATATCATAGGGTTGTTGATAGGATTAAATGAAGCAGTTTACATAAAGATGTGCTATAGTTCCTGGCCCCAAATCAGTATGTAATGTTTACTGAGCACAATTAAGATGTTTCTTATTGTCGCTTTTCCTTTAGCCAAGTAAACTGACAATGGCCAGCTTGTCATAGATCTTTGTGATCTCACAACTACATTAAGCAACTAACTTCGTGCCTGTGCCAAGAAAGCTTTAACTCTAGTATCTTACTGCCCTGCTGTTTCACTTTTCCTTTCCTGGTCATTGATTTAGTGCTTATTTGTTTTTTATTGCAGTAGAAATAGCCAAGAGAAGAAGGGACCATATGTATGGATGGGGCTGGTACGATCCATGCTTCAACAGCAGTCCCTTCAACCTTGCTTGAATGTGGAGGTTCGATAGACCACCAGACTCCAGAGATAAACTACCTTGGCTTGAAAGGAATGCTATCATCACTGATAGCTGAGCACTATGTTGTTCACCAGCATATGAAAGCTACGCTGAATTGTTTAACAACGTTGTGTTTCAACTGATGAGTAGAAAACTTCAATGAACCATGCACAATAATAGAGGTGACCTTTTATTTTACATTCTCTATTATACCTTGCTATGGGAGTTATTTTGCAGTGACAAAAGTTCCCGTCTAGTGTCTTGACACATCTTAAGATTTTGATATTGGAAATTCTTCCTTCCCATCGAATGTTGGTTCTATATCCATTGAACTATTTTAAGTGTTTAAATTGCCAGTATTCTTTTTGTGCTTTGCTATTCACTTTCTGGTCCTGGTCTACAAGGATTTTCCTGTACATGCCAGTACTGTTGTTCAGAGACATCATTTCCTTGAGAAGTCCCCTCCAAAATGTCTTGTTATCCCATCACAAAGATGAATAATGTGTTCTAAATCCTGGTAAAAATTTCTCCTCTTCCTTGTGTTTTTCAAGAACAAGCATAGACAACGGCAATAATTTAAACATCTTATTTTTCCCCGAAATGTTAGCTTTCCAAAATGGGAAGATCTCTTTGAGTGATTAGATCTTTAAGATAATTGGTTAGCTGACTTTAAAGCCATCGTTATTTCCTTATTCCCAAGAACAGAGAACTTTCAGAGAAAAGTTTATTAGTTCTTCTTTAATATATTAATAAGTTTCACGTTGTCTCACTGGCCCACACATGAACCAATCTTTCAGGTTTTGTCACTGTTTTCTTGTAACATAAACCCGTATTTCTTGGGTTGGGTTGCTTTGCCTATACTGTGTATCAGTAGGTGTTTCTAAGCTAGGAAAGCAGTGTAGGCATCTATGAACTCACATACTTGGTGGCAGCATTTTTAGTAAACAGGATAACTGCTCCAACTGAAGCAACCATTATGGTTCCATAAACAACACCCGTCATTCCCCCGCCTTTTTTGTCTTATATCTTGCACTGCCTTGTCTGATTCTGTACTCTAGGAGATAAAGCAGTTATTGCTAAATCATTCATTAGTTAATACCTTAGATGCAAGAGCCATGGTGAAAACTTGGTTGATTCTCAGATATTCATGCCTTGCATTAAGTAGACTGTCAGCAATTATTTGTTAAAAGGGTATAAGTATGAATGAATAAATGACATAGAGCAGACAGTATGGGAAGGTGAAATGTGGTAATAATATTGCTTTGTATTTATGCAATATAATTACCTTCCCAGCTATCCATGACATTGTGGATGTGGAAATCAAAACAAAGGTTAGGTGCCTTGTCTAAAGTCGTCTCATCTAACTAGTACTTAGTAGAACCAGTTCTGGAATGTTTCAGTGGAAAGAGCCATCTTTGTGTTTCTTTTCCTGACACCTACCCCATTCCTTACAAATGAACAGTGACCTCAAAAA
The DNA here is from genome assembly GCF_046562875.1 of Panthera onca. Lineage (NCBI taxonomy): Eukaryota > Metazoa > Chordata > Mammalia > Carnivora > Felidae > Panthera > Panthera onca. The sequence continues at coordinate 81,790,688 of NC_138349.1, forward strand.
GTGTCATTTGTAGGTGGGGCTAAAAGTATAAATATTGCATATAACGCTATAATAGTTACTATTAGTAAACCACTCAACATTCATTCTGCCTTTTTTCTTGGAATCAATGTGTGTACGTGTTCACCTTCAAGGAAGGTCACTCTGTCCCCACTTAAGGGAAGAGTCCTGATTGGTTTAAACCAATCCTGGTAACTATATTGTTCTTGCCAGTTTTGGTTAAATAAAGAGCATGTTAGGTACCTGGGTGGCTTAGTCATTAGGTATCCGAATCTGACTTCAACTCAGATCATGATCTCACGGTTTGTGAGTCTGAGTCCCTCATGGGGGTGATCTCGAGCCATGCTTTGGGTGAGCTCATGCCCCACTTCAGGTGAACCCTGCTTCTCTCTCCCTCCCTGTCTCTCTCTGCCTCTCATAGGATTCTGTCTTTCTCTCCCCCTCTTTTTCTCTGCCCCTCACTCACTTGTGCCCTCTCTCTCTCTCTTTAAAAAAAAAAAAAAAAACAAAAAAACATGTCACTCAATTCTAGGCACTGAGATATGAAGGACCATCTACTGAGCAGTTTCTGAGAAAGTTGTTTTGGTTCTAAAAAAGACGAGTGATGGGGCAATAAACACTCAACACTTTATAGGATCAGTGGATTGGAGATCCTAATGACTCAAAGGAGTATTGCAGTTGGCACAGTTCAATATTCTGGAAGGAAAGGAGATGGTATTCAGTGAATGAAATGCCTAAAATGGGTATTTCAAAGATGGTGGAGTACTTCTTATTGATTAAATGAGACAGTTTAGAATATAAGATTAAGAAAACTTAGCCAAGGCAAGTTATAGAATACAATTCTTTTAGAATTAAGGAGATACAAACAAAGAAAAAAAAAAACAGGCCAAGAAATCCCGACTCAAAATTTTTCCTCTGGTTCCAAATTTCTGTTCTTGCAGGATTTAAGCCCCAGTAGATCCTCACCTTCTAAAAGTCTATGCACTTCTCCCTCTATGCACCTCAAATCCCCAGCTCACTCAACAACTATTCCATGAAACTTATTTAAAAAAATTTATTTTACACCAACATTTTGTTTTTGATAGATTGGACTGATGGTTCGCAAAGACGAAAGAGATGGACAGCACCGAGATGCCAATAATTTTAAATATAATCTTAAAAAAAACTTCATTCTTAAAGTGAGTGAGAACAGTATACATAAGGAAGAGGCAACTGCCCTGGTCATTGTCACACGCAGATGTGATGACGGGACCTGCCACGGGCATCTTGCAAGCAGACAGGAGCCAGCTTGCAGACAAGACCAACACAGCAAGATGACACGGCCGAATGTGGACCCGATCCCTTCGTGATACTGTGGAGCTGATCAAGTAACCCAGGAGTGTGCTTGCCGTGGGCGCCCTGGCGTCTAAGGTAATACCCATCTTTACTGTTTAAACTACCCTTTGTCTCATTATTCTCCGCAGAAAGTCTCCTAGTTGGTATAAGTGCCCATTAAGCCTCATTAGCCCCTTAGGTTAAACGTCCTGTTGTGCCTTTCTTGATCTTGCTGAAGTCACCTCTTGAGAATAAAAGCAAATCCCAGATGGTGACTTTCTGATCCCAGCTCCTTAGACCGAGGTCTCTCACTCAGAATGATCATGGTTTAGGAAGCATGAGAAGCACAGGGAAGAAGAGGAGGTGTGTGGGCGGTGACGGTAATCTGGGTCAGACAAGGTGAAGTGTGAAGGCTAAGCAGGAGATACAATTGAACCTCACAGAGAAGGCAACTCTCCCAAGCACAGCCCTAGAAAGCCAGTCCTAGGGACTTAGGAGCCACATCTCTGGGGAGAGTGGTGGAATCCACATTACCGTACTGGCATCACTTAGATCCATGCTTTTCCCTCAAGGGGAGGAATCGTTGTTCATAGGATATCAGAGGACTCTTGTCATGCTTGTCTTCTTCAGAACCAGACCCAGTTATAAGGTGTTTCATGATGACATCACAGTCTAAAAATGAGAGGCTTGGTTTCAGTTTTTCCTGTAAATACCCAAGAGGCTCATGGCATTGGTCTCTCTCAGCTGGACACAAGTCTTAAGCGAATGGCCTAAACATCCAGTCTGGGCTGTTCTCTCCCATGACCTTAATTAAGCCTTTTTTGAACATCTTCATAAAGACATGGTAATATTCTATTTGTTATATGAGAGCTGTTCATGTGGATTAAGCAGTAAATCTAACAAATAGGCTATTCTTTCTCTGATGGCACAGAGGTATTTATTTATTTTTATGTTTTAGGCATTTAAGGAAAAAATTAATTCCTGGATATGTTAAATTGAGTTTGAGGGAAAAAGTAACAATAATAAGGATTAGAGCAGAAATAGAGAATGAAAAAACAATACAATCAATGAAACCAAAAACTGTTTCTTTGGAAAGATGAACAAATTGACAAACCTTTAGTTAGATTAAGAAAGTAAAAAAAGAATACTTAAACTACTAAAATCAGAAGTGAACGAGGAGATATTACTACTGACTACGGCAATAAAAAAAACAGCATAAGAGAATACTAGGAATAGCTGTATACCAAATAAATTGTACATCCTGGAGGAAATGGACAAATGCCTAGAAACACTCAAACTACCAAAACTGGCTCAAGAAGAAATAGAAAATCGGAAAAGACCTTTAATAAGAAGATTAGATCAACAATCAAAAATCTCCCAACAAAAAACCAAAACCAAAAGCAAAACAGAACAAAAAAGTCTCCCAACAAAGAAAGGCCTATTAAATGAATAGAAGAGGAAAAAATACTTCTCAATTCCTTCCTTGAGGCTGGCATTACCCTGATATCAAAGTCTGACAAGACACTACAAGAAAAGAAAACTACAGACCACTATCCTTTACAAATATAGACACCAAAATCCTCAACAGATGCTAGCAAATGAAATTCAGCAGCATATAAAAAGGATTATACACCACGGCCAAGGGGGGATTTAGGCAATAGTGGTTCAGCATACAAAATCAATCACTACATTAATAGAACGAAGGTTGGGGAGAGCCACATGGTCATCTCAATTGATGTGGAAAAAGCACTTGAGGCGCCTGGTTGGCTCAGTCGGTTGAGCGTCTGACTTGAGCTCGGGTCATGATCTCACAGTTTTGGGTTCCAGCCCTGCATGGGGCTCTGTGCTGACAGCTCGGAACCTGGAGCCTGCTTCCGATTCTGTGTCTCCCTCTCTCTCTGCCCCTCCCCCACTCATGCTCTGTCTCCCTCTCCCTCTCCCTCTCTCTCTCTCTCTCTCTCTCTCTCTCTCTCTCTCTGTCTCTCTCTCAAATAAAAATGTTAAAAGAAAAAGCACTTGATGACATCCAACATCCCTTCATGATACAAATATTCAGTAAACTAGGAATAGAAGAGAACCTTCTCAGCATGATAAAGGCTGTATATAAAAAACCTACAGCTAACATCATACCCAATGGGAAAGGATAGAAAGCTTTTCCTCTAATCCTGGGAACAAGACAAGAATGCCTGTTTTTGCCACTTCTGTTCAACATAGTGTTGGCAGTTCCAGAGCAATTAGACAAGAAAAAAGAAATAAAGTACACCCAAATTGGAAATGAAGAAGAAAAACTGCCTATATCACAGATTATATAAATGTAGAAAACATTAAGAATTCATGCAAATATGCATACATACTCCCCCACATACTCCTTTTAGAGCTAATTAATGAATTCAGCAAAATTGAAGGCTACAAAATGACACAGAAATCAACTCAATTTTTATATACTAGCAATGGAAAATCTGAAAAGGAAATTAAGACAATTCCATTTGCAATAACAGCCAAAAGAATGAAATACTTAGGAATAAATTTAACCAATGAGAGGCACAAAACTTCTATACTGAAAACTATAAAATATTGCTTAAAGAATTAGAGAAACCGATGGGGTTAAGATTGCAAAGCAGCATGGAGCCTTTAAGTTTGTCTTATTCCTGAAACTCAGATCACCACCAAATCACTTTGAACACATAGGAAATTGATCTGAGGATTAAAACAACAGTCTGCATAGCGTGAGCCGCAGAACTCGGTACGTACACAGTGTGGAGAGGTAAACTGAGGGAGGCAAAAGTCATGGAAGATAGGGAGCTATTTTCACAGAGAGAGAAAGAGAAAGGGAGAGAGTGAGGCATATGGAGATCATGCAAGAAAAGCACCGTCCCCCCTCCCCAAAAGTAGCTGGAGAGAAAGAGTGAAAACACTCACAGGGGACTGAACAAGAAATCTATTCCTAAACCACTGATGGGAAGAAAGGAGAGAGTTTCCATATCACCAGGATTCTACAAACAGTGGAACACAGAGTCTGAAGTTTTGGAGCTCAGTGCCTGGTGCTGTTCTAGTGAGGAAGTAGGGTGAATCCCCAGGAGCAGGCAGCAGGGTCTAAGAGGTCCACGTGCCACACAGGAGAAGTGGTTCCCCTGCTAGGAGGGCATTTGGTAGAGGCCCTATGGCCTCCCCACAGGCAAAGGTTCTAGTGGACCCTAGAGAGCACCCACGTTTGCTGGTATTGGGACAAAGACACCAGAGTGTGGTGAAACCTGGCGCTGGCTGTGTATTGTGGTTTGCCATTAATCTCTGCCACTGCAGGATCCCACAAATGTTTTCTGGGGCAAGCTTGCACCGGCCATTGCTCAGTGATACCCTCCCCCAGAGAGTTGGGGGTCCAACCCACAGGAGTCTCTGAAGTGTGGGGTTTTGAAACACAACCCGATCTGAGGCAAAACTCTGGAGGGAAGTGCTCCCTGGCAGGGGGATGGCTTGGACATAGACAGGGTAAGGGCGGGAGTGGATGGAAGCCTGAGACAAAGGAGGGATGTGTGATTGCGGGTCAATGAGACCACAAAGTTCCTGTGCCAGAGGCAGGGGAACCAGGTGAAGCCATTTCCACCTTTCCAGTGCATGCACATACATGCCACACTGATTCCACCCCAGTAAGCAGTGCCACCCAGTGGAGAACAGAGCCGTTACACCAAATTGTGCCCAACTGCACCCTCCAAGCACATCCCACACAAGACCAGCACAAATCACTCCACCTGCTTAGTATGAGGACTATAGAGGGCTTCATATTGTCAGTTTTAGGGGAAACTGGATGTAACTTCATTTGGGTTTCATTCTGTTTGCTGGTTAGCTTACTTGTTTGTTTCCTTTGCTTTTGTTTTTGCTTAAATTGTTTTCTTTCTTCTTTCTTTTCTTTCTCTTTCTTGAATATAGAAAGAAAATTTTGTTTTTATTTTTTAATTTTATTTTTTGTTTTTTATTATATTTCATTTTCTTTTTTTATTTTATTCTGTTTTATTATATACATTTAAAAAAATTTCTTACCCTTTTTTTTCTTTCCTTTCCCTTTTTACTCTGTTCTATCAAACTTCTTTCAACAAGCAGACTAAACCACACCTAGGATCTAGCCTCCTTTATTTGATTTTTTGTGTTTTTTTTATTTAAAATTTTCTTTTTATTAATGTTTTTCTTCCCCTCAAATGACAAAATGAAGGAATTCACTCCAAAAGAAAGAACAGGAAGAAATGACAGCCAGGGACTTAACACAGACATAAGTAAATGTCTGAACTAGAACTTAAAACCATGATAATAAGAATACTAGCTGGGGTTGAAAAAAAGCAAAGAAGACACCAGAGAATCCCTTTCGGCAGAGATAAAAATAAAACCTAGATAGGCAGAAATTAAAAAGGCTATAATCAAGATGCAATCTCAAATGTATGCCACGATGGCAAAGATGGATGAAGCAGAGCAGGGAATCAGCGATATAGAAGATAAAATTATGGAAAATAATGAAGCAGAAAAAAAAACAAAGGCAAAGGATCATGATACAAGACTTAGAGAACTCAGTGACTTATTAAAAAGGAATAACATCTGAATCAAAGGAGTCCCAGAAGATGAAGAGGACAGAACGTTTATGTGAGCAAAGTATAGCAGAAAACTCCCCTAATCTGGGGAAGGACACAGACATCAAGATCCAAGAAGCACAGAGAACTCCCATTAGATTCAATAAAAACCAAACATCACCAATGCATATCATAGTCAAATTCACCAAATACACAGACAAGGAAAGAATGATGAAAGCAGCAAGGGGGGAAAAGTCCTTAATGTATAAGGGAAGACAGATCAGGTTTGCAGCAGACCTATCCACAGAAACTTGGCAGGCCAGAAAGGAGTGGCAGGATATATTCAACATGCTGAATTAGAAAAATATGCAGCCAAGAATTCTTTATACAGCAAGGCTGTCATTCAAAATAGAAGGAGAGAAAAAGAGTTTCCCAGGCAAACAAAACTAAAGGAGTTTGTGACCACTAAACCGGCCCTGTAAGAAATTTTAAGGGGGACTTTTTGAGTAGAGAAAAGATCAAACAAAATGAGAAAGAGCAATAGCAACAAAGTCTAGAAAGGACCAGAGAACACCACCAGAAACACCCAACTCTACAGGCAACACAGTGGCACTAAGTTCATATCTTTCAGTACTCACCCTAAATGTCAGTGGACTTAAATGTTCCAATCAAAAGACATAGAGTATCAGAATGGATAAAAAATCAAGTACCATCTACATGCTGCTTACAAGAGACTCATTTTAGACCTAAAGACACCTGCAGATTGAAAGTAAGGGGATGGAGAACCATCTATCATGACAATGGTTGTCAAAGAAAAGCTGGAGTAGCCATACTTATATCAGACAAACTAGATTTTAAAATAAAGATTGTAACAATAAATGAAGAAGGTCATTATATCATAATTAAGGTGTCTATCCACCAAGAAGATGTAACAATTGTAAATATTTATGCCGCCAATGTGGGATCACACAAATATATAAACCAATTAAACACAAACATAAAGAAAGTCATTGATGATAATATCATAATAGTAGGGGACTTTAAGACACCACTTACAACAGTGGACAGATCATTGAAGCAGAAAATCAACAAGGAAACATTCTCTTTGAATGACACGCTGAACTGGATGGACTTAACAGATATGTTCAGAATGTTTCATCCTAAAGCACCAAGTACACATTCTTCTTAAGTGTACATGAAACATTCTCCAGAACAGATCACAAAATGGGTCACAAATCAGCTCTCAACACGTACAAAAAGATCGAGATCATACCTTGCATATTTTCAGACCACAACCCAGAAATGGACCCACAAACATATTGGCAAACTAATCTTTCATAAAGCAGAAAATAATATCCAATGGAAAAAAAGACAGTCTCTTCAGCAGATGGTGTTGGGAAAACTGGACAGCAATATACAGAAGAATGAACCTGGACCACTTTTTACACCATACACAAAAATAAGCTCCAAATGGATGAAAGACCTAAATTGGAGACAGGAAACCATAAAAATCCTAGATGAGAAAACAGGCAACAACCTCTTTGACCTCAGCTGCAGCAACTTCTTACTTGACATGTCTCCAGAGGCAAGAGAAAAATAAATTAGAGGCAAAAGCAAAAAATAAACTATTGGGACCCATCGAGATAAAAACTTCTGCACAGTGAAGGAAACAACCGACAAGAATGGGAGAAGGCAGCCGACAGAATGGGAGAAGATGTTTGCAAATGACATATCAGATAAAGGGTTAGTATCCAAAATCAATAAGGAACTTATCAAACTCAACACCAAAAAACCCAAATAATCCAGTGAAGAAATGGGCAAAAGACATGAATAGACACTTTTCCAAAGAAGAAATCCAGATAGCCAACAGACACATGAAAATATGCTCAACATCACTCATCATCAGGGAAATACAAATCAAAACCACAACGAGATACCACCTCATACCTGTCAGAATGGCTAAAGTTAACTCAGGCAACAACAGGTGTAGGCAAAGATGTGGAGAAAGAGGAACCCTTTTGCACTGTTGGTGGGCATGCAAACTGGTGCAGCCACTCTGGAAAATAATATGGAGGTTCCTCAAAAAGTTAAAAATGGAACTATGCTACAACCCAGCAATTGCACTTCTAGGTATTTATCCAAGAGATACAGGAATGCTGTTTTGAAGGGACACGTGCACCCCAATGTTTACAGCAGCACTATTGACAACAGCCAAAGTATGGAAAGAGCCCAAATGTCCATCAATAGATGAGTGGATAAAGAGTATGTGGTATATATACACAATGAGATATTACTTGGTGGTCAACAAGAATGAAATCCCTTCATTTGCAACAACATGAATGGAACTAGAGTGTATTATGCTAAGCAAAATAAGTCAGAGAAAGACAAATATATGATTTCACTCATATGTGGAACTTAAGAAACAAAATAGATGAACATAGGGGAAGGGAAACAAAAATAAGATAAAAACAGAGACAAACCATGAGAAACTCTTAAATGCAGAGAACAAACTGAGGATTGCTAGTGGGGTGTTGGGTGGGGGGATGGTCTGAATGGGCGATGGACATTAAGGAGGGCACTTGTTGGGATGAGCACTGGGTGTTGTACGTAAGTGATGAATCATTAAATTCTATTCCTGAAATATGTTAACTAACTTGGATTTAAATTTTACAAAAATAATAAAGTAAAAAAAAAAAAAACTAGAGAAACCTAAATAAATGGAAAGGCATCATGTGTTCATAGATTTGGAAGACTTAGTATTGTTAAGATGACAATATTACCCAGAGTGATATGCATATTTGGTGCAATCACTATCAAAGTCCCAACAATCCTTTTGCAGAAATGGAGAAGCCCGTCCTAAATTCTGGGTCAAGGGACCCAGAATAGCCAAAACAATCTGAAAAAGAACAGAGTTATAGCACTCACACTTCCTAGTATCAATACTTACTACAAAGCTATCATACTCCCAACCATGTGACCCTGGCATAAGGAAGACATACAAACCAATGGACTCGAGAGAACTGAGAACTCAGAAATAACCCTCAAATCTATGATCAATTGATTTTCGGGAAAGTAGCTAAGACCATTCAGTGAGGAAAGGACAGTCCTTTACCAAATGGTGCTGGGGTATCCACATTCAAAAGTATGAAGTTGGACCCTTTCTTTGCACCATGTACAAATATGAACTCAAAATGGATCAAAGACCTAAATTTAAAAGCTATAAAATTTAAAAATTAAACACTATAAAACTCTTAGAGAAAAAACATAGGAAAAAGTCTTTATGAACTGAGGTTTGGCAATGGTTTCTTAAATATGAAACCAAAATTACAAGTGACAAAGAATAGATAATTTGGACTTCGTCAAAATTAAAAACTTTTGTACAAAAAGAGCACCTTTAAGAGAATAAAAAGACAACCTGTTGAATGGGAGAAAATACTTGCTAACCCTAACCCTAAGGGACAAATATCCAAAATATGTAGAGAATCCTTTAACTCAACAAGAATACAAAGGACTTAATTTTTTAAATGGGCAAAGGACTTGCATAGACATTTCCCTCCCAAAAGATATACAGATGGCCAATAAGCATGTGAAAAGATGCAAATCAAAACCACAATGAGATATCACTTCACACCTATTAGAATGGCTAAAATTAACACAAACTAGGGTTGGTTAAAATGTGGAGAAAGTAGAGCTCTAGTCCATCACTTGTGGGTGTGGGGAAATAGGTTTGAGAATTCCTTATACTTACATAAATGTGTTAAGAAAGTTTAGGGCAGAAAGTCACTGCCACAAGGTGAAAGTGCCCGAGGTTACCTAGCGAGATATTGTAATGGGATCATGGGTAACCTGTTATATCACCTGCAGGAAATTACTTTCCATCTGATGCCAATATACTATTGTGCTTTGATCACAAACTCCTCTTGCCCCCCAGATCCTTTGCTTCCTACACACACAAGTTAATGATTACTGTCTGATTGTTTTCTGAACGTTCACCACGTGTGTAAGGTCTTGTTTTCTTCACATTCACCACATGGGTAATATCTTGAGAGCCCAATAAATACAGAGATGAAACCCCTCTTCAGGGCTCTTGTCTCCTCCTGGACATTAGCCTCTGTTGTATTCAATTCTGCATCTATTCTCTTGATGGACAAGAGAGAACTCCAGACTCATAGTCTGTGACAGTGGGAATGTGAAATGGAACAGCTGCTGTGGAAAACAGTTTGGCAATTCCTCAAAAAGTTAAACATCGGATTACCTTATCATCCAGCGATTCCATTCCTAGGTATGTATCCAGAAACAAGGACTTAAACCGATACTGACATCACAATATTCATAGCAGCATTAGTCATAATAGTCAAAAGGGGAAAACAACCCAAATGTCATCAACAGATAGATGGGTAAACAAATGTGGTATTATATATACAACAGAATATCATTCAGCAATAAAAAGAACAAAGTACTTACACATGCTACAACATATTGGATCCTGAAAACATTATGTTAAATAAAACAAACTAGAAGGAAAGGACAACTATCATAATGTACCACTTAAATATCTAAAACAGGCAAATTCATAGAGACAGAAGTAGATTCAAGATTTCTAGGAGCTGGGAGGAGGAGGGAATGGCAGTTAGTGTTTAATGGGTACAGGGTTTCTGTTTGGGGCGATGAGAGGGTTTTAGAGATAGATAGTGGTGATGGTTACATGACATTGTAAGTAATAATAATAATAATGCCATTAAATTGTACACTTAAAAATGTTTAAAATGGCAAAATTTATGTTTTGTATATATAGAGAGAGACATATACATTTTCTGATACATATAGAAACATATACATTTTCTTACAATATCGATTATATATATATATATATAATCACAATAAAAAAAGTTTGGGGATGCCTCGGTAGCTCAGTTGGTTAAGCATCTGACTTCGGCTCAGGTCATGATCTCACGGCTCGTGAGTTCGAGCCCTGTGTCAGGCTTTGTGCCAACAGCTCAGAGCCTGGAGCCTGCTTCATATTCTGTTTCCCTCTCTCTCTATCTCTTCCCCAGTCATGCTCTCTCTCTTGTCTCTCAAAAATAAACAAACATTAAAAAAAAAAAAAAAAGCTTGTCTTTTAAGTTGGTGAGTACATTGTTTGGGAGTACGAAATAACTCACCCAGAGGACAAATATCATAATAGCTGTTTGCTTCTCGATTTATCCTGATTACACAGAATACATATTTGCCGTGAAATTGTAGTATGCTATTGTATCAAAACATTGATAATTAACCAAAATAGAAAAAATATATTGAATCAGCAATGGCATTATTTTTATCAACTGGTTGCATCTAAAGAAAAGCAAACTTTATTAGTGAAAAATGAGAAAATAGAAAGTTTTGTGTATATTCTGGGGAAATTTAAGGGCAGTTTCCAGAAGGTTAAATAGCCTGATTTATTTTATTTTATTTTATTTTATTTTATTTTATTTTATTTTATTTTATTTTATTATAATTTACTTATTTTTTTAATTTACATCCAAGTTAGCATATAGTGCAACAGTGATTTCAGGAGTAGATTCCTTAATGCCCCTTACCCATTTAGCCCATCCCCTCTCTCACAACCCCTCCAGCAACCCTCTGTTTATTCTCTATATTTAGAGTCTCTTATGCTTTGTCTCCTCCTTTTTTTATATAATTTTTGCTTCCTTTCCCTTATGTTCATCTGTTTTGTACCTTAAATTCCTCCTATGAGTGAAGTCATATGATATTTCTGTTTCTCTGACTAACTTTGCTCATTGTAATACCCTCTAGTTTCATCCATGTAGTTGCAAATGGCAAGATTTCATTCTTTTTGGTTGTCGAGTAATACTCCATTGTGTGTATATATATGTATGTACACATATATATGTATATGTATATATACACATATACATATGCATGCCACGTCTTCTTTGTCCATACATCCATCGATGGACATTTGGGCTCTTTCCATACTTTGGCTATTGTCGATAGTGCTGCTGTAAACACTGGGGTACGTGTGAAATGGCCCGATTATTTTAAATGACTGTGATAGTCTAAATAATAGCCCCAATCATATCCACATCCAAATCCCCGGAACCTGTAAATATGTTACCTTACACGGCAAGAGGGACTTTGCAGTTGTGGTTAAGTTAAGGGAAGATTGTCCTGAATTATCCGGTGTAACCAGGTAATCACAAGGGTCCTTCTAAGTGGAGGCAGGAGGGTCAGAGTGAAGAAAGATGAGATGAGACAACGGCCATGGCAGAGAAGGTGATGTGATGGCAGACACAGAGGCCAGAGTGATGCGGGGCCACACGCCAAGGAATGTGGGTGGCCTCTAGAAGCCAGCCAGAACAGGCAAGGAAGTGGGTCCTCCCTCTAGAACCTCCGCAAGGAAAGCTGCCCGTGGATCCATTTACACTTCTGATCCCTAGACCTGTACGATAATAAACTTGTGTTATTTTAAGCCACTAAGTGTGTCATAATTTGTTACAGCAGCCACACGATTAGTACGAGGACAGATTTTACTTCCAAAGTCATTGTTGCTTTTTCAAGGAACAGTTTTATCTCAAGCACAATTTTTATATCACTCAGTTAAGATCATGGGTTTAGGAAGGACTGTTACCCTTGTTGAAGATAGTCCTGGAGATAATTCTACCATTTACAGTGCATTTGCCAACAAAGCATTGTGCTAAAAGCTTTGCATGCTTTATTTTAAAAGTCCTTACCACCTTTTCAGGTAGGTACTATTATCTCCTTTTATAGATGAGAAAAAAGTCTCTCACAAGGTAAAATTATTTAAGATCATACAGTAGTGGTGTAACTGAGCGTGCACTAAAAGAGAATAGACAGGAGCTCAGCTTTTTCTGCTTCTGGTGTAGATTAAAGACAGTTGTTACCAGTAAGGGAATGGAAGTCTGGGAGAAGAGAAAGAAGATGGAAAGAGATGTTGGGTTGGGCAGTTCCATGAATTCAGCATAGCATGGCTGTGGTTCACACGGGGAGATTAGGAAAGCAGGAAGCAACCAGCCGTATGTTGGGCATTTGAAAGTCAAATATTCACATACCTTAGATGTTCTCAAAAGAAAGATCCATTTTCTTACAATTTCTAGAAATAGAATGTTCTTGGTATTAAAACTACATAATGACATCGTTACATGGTACATTAGGCACAAGTGTTATTTGTTGAAGCTTTTTGTAATTGTTGCTGTTCATGTAATTGGAATATATATGTTTTGCAAACAACAGAAAACCTAGAGGACCTTCTTTGTTGTTGTTTTTTTTAGTGTAATTAATTGTCAAATTGGCTAACATACAGTGTGTACAGTGTGCTCTTGGTTTTGGAGGTATATTCCCGTGGTTCATTGCTTACATGCAACATCCAGTGCTCATCCCAACAAGTGCTGTCCTCAGTGCCCGTCATCCGTTTTCCCTTCTCCCCCACCCCTCCATCCACCCTCAGTTTGTTCTCTGTATCTAAGAGTCTCTTATGGTTTGCCTCCCTCCCTCTCTGTAACGATTATTCCCCTTCCCCTCCCCCATGGTCTTCTGTTAAGTTTCTCAAGATCCATATATGATTGAAAACATGTGATATCTGTCTTTCTCCCACTGACTTATTTCACTTAGCATAATACCTTCCACTTCCATCCACATTGCTGCAAATGGCATGATTTCATTCTTTCTCGCTGCCAAGTAGTATTCCATTGTATGTATAAACCTCATCTTCTTTATCCATTTATCAGTTGATGGACATTTGATAGTTCTGCTATAAACATTGGGGTACATGTGCCCCTATGAATCAGCAATCCTGTATTCTTTGGATAAATTCCTAGTAGTGCCATTATTGGGTCGTAGGGTAGACCTATTTTTAATTTTTTGAGGAATCTTCACACTGTTTTTCAGAGCGGCTGCACCAGCTTGTATTCCCACCAACAATGCAAGAGGGTTCCCGTTTCTACACACCCTCACCAACATTTGTTTTTTCCTGAATTGTTAATTTTAGCCACTCTCACTGGTGTGAGGTAGTATCTCAATGTGGTTTTGATTTGTATTTCCCTGATGAGGAGTGTCATTGAGCATCTTTTCATGTGTCTGTTGGCATCTAGATGTCTTCTTTGGAAGTTTCTATACATGTCTTCTGCCCATTTCTTCACTGGATTATTTGTTTTTCAGGTGTTGAGTTTGGTAAGTTCTTTATGGATTTTGGATATGAACCCTTTATCTGATACATCATTTGCAAATATCTTTTCCCCTTCCATCGGTTGCCTTTTAGTATTGTTGATTGTTTCCTTTGCAGTGCAGAAGCTTTTTATCTTGATGAGATCCCAATAGTTCATTTTTGCTTTTAATTCCCTTGCCTCTGGAGACATGTTGAATAAGAAATTGCTGCGGCTGAGGTCAAAGAGGTTGTTGCCTGCTTTCTCCTCTAGGGTTTTGATGGTTTCCTGTCTCACATATCCATTTTGAGTTTATTTTTGTGTATGGTGTAAGAAAAGTGGTCTAGTTTCATTTTACTGCATGTTGCTGTCCAGTTCTCTCAACACCATTTGCTAAAGAGACTGTCTTTTTTTTCCATTGGATACTCTTTCCTGCTTTGTCAAAGATGAGTTGGCCATACATTTGTGGGTCCAATTCTGGGTTCTCTATTCTATTCCATTGGTCTATGTGTCTGTTTTTGTGCCAATACCATGCTGTATTAATGACTACAGTGTTGTAGTAGAGGCTAAAGTCTGGGATTGTGATGCCCCCGCTTTGGTTTTCTTCTTCAATATTACTTTGGTTATTCGGGGTCTTTTGTGGTTCCATACAAATTTTAGGATTGTTTATTCTAGCTTTGAGAAGAATGTTGGTGCAATTTTGATTGGGATTACGTTGAATGTGTAGATTGCTTTGGGTAGTATTGACATTTTAACAATATCTATTCTTCTAATCCATGAGCATGGAATGTTTTTCCATTTCTTTGTGTCTTCTTCAGTTTCCTTCATAAGTTTTCTATAGTTTTCAGCATACAGATCTTTTACATCTTTGGTTAGGTTTATTCCCAGGTATTTTATGGTTTTTGGTGCAATTGTAAATGAGACTGATTTCTTGATTTCTCTATTTGTTGCTTCATTATTGGTGTTTAGAAATGCAACCAATTTCTGTACATAGATTTTGTACCCTGCGACTTTGCTGAATTCATGTATCAGTTCTAGCAGACTTTTGGTGGAGTCTTTTGGGTTTTCCATGTAGAGTATCACGTCCTCTGGAAAAAGTGAAACTTTGACTTCATCTTTGCCAATTTCGATGCCATTTATTTCATTTTGTTGTCTGATTGCTGATGCTAGGAATTCCAACACTATGTTAAACAACAGTGGTGAGAGTGGACATCCCTGTTGTGTTTCTGATCTCAGGGGGAAAGCTGTCCATTTTTCCCCATGAAGATGTTATTAGCTGTGGACTTTTCATAAATGGCTTTTATAATGTTTAAGTATGTTCCTTCTATCCCGACTTTCTATCCCGTTTTTATTAAGAAAGGATGCTGTGTTTTGTCAAATGCTTTTTCTGAATCTATTGACAGGATCATATGGTTCTTATCTGTTCTTTTATTAATGTGATGTATCACATTGATTGATTTGCAAATATTGAACCAGCCCTGCAGCCCAGGAATGAATCCCACTTGATCATGGTGAATAATTCTTTTTACATGCTGTTAAATTCGATTTGCTACTGTCTTGTTGAGAATTTTTGCATCCATTGCATCAGGGGTATTGGCCTGTAATTCTCCTTTTTGTGGAGTCTCTGTCTGATTTCGGAATCAAGGTAATGCTGACCTTGTAGAATGAGTTTGGAAGTTTTCCATCTGTTTCTATTTTTTGTAGCAGCTTGAGAAGGATAGGTATTAACTCTACTTTAAATGTCTGGTAGAATTCTCCTGGGAAGTCATCTGACCTAGGACTCTTATTTGTTGGGAGATTTTGATAACTGATTCAATTTCTTCACTAGTTATGGGTCTGTTCAAATTTTCTATTTCTTCCCATTTGAGTCTTGGTAGTGTGTGGGTGTCTAGGAATTTGTCCATTTCTTCCAGGTTGTCCAGTTTGTTGGCATATAATTTTTCATAGTATTATCTGATAATTGCTTGTATTTCTGAAGGATTGGTTGTGGTAAGCCCATTTTTATTCATGATTTTATGTGTTTGGGTTAGAGGATATTCTTGGAAGTGAGAAGCAGTGATGCTTATAATGCTGCTTTATATATGAATACAATGAAACATTTTTTTAACAAATTCAAAAATTTTAAAGAGAGTGGATAAAAAATATTTGATGATTTGGGATGTAGATGAGGGATGGCTGGCTGCACGTGCACACACACACACATATATATGTATGTATATGTATATATATATATGTATGTATACGTATATATGTATGTATGCATTTTCTAAATTTTATTTTTTTTAATTTATATTCAAATTAATTAGCATATAGTGCAACAATGATTTCAGGAGTAGATTCCTTAATGCCCCTTACCCATTTAGCACATTCCCCCCTCCCACAACCCCTCCAGTAACCCTCTGTTCTCCATATTTAAGAGTCTCTTCTGTTTTGTCCCCTTCCCTGTTTTTATATTATTTTTGCTTCCCTTTCCTTATGTTTATCTGTTTTGTCTCTTAAAATCTTCATGTGAGTGAAGTCATATGATACATATAAAGACATATGTCTTTCTCTGACTAATTTCACTTAGCATAATACCATCCACATAGTTGCAAATGGCACGATTTTATTCTTTTTGATTGCCGAGTAATACTCCATTGTGTATCTATATTACATCTTCTTTATCCATTCATCCATTGATAGACACTTGGGCTCTTTCCATACTTTGGCTATTGTTGATAGTGCTGCTATAAATATTGGGGTGCATATGTCCTTTGTTAAATTTTTTTTTTTTTTTTTTTTTTTTTTCTTTCAACGTTTTTAATTTATTTTTGGGACAGAGAGAGACAGAGCATGAATGGGGGAGGGGCAGAGAGAGAGGGAGACACAGAATCGGAAACAGGCTCCAGGCTCCGAGCCATCAGCCCAGAGCCTGACGCGGGGCTCGAACTCACGGGCCGCGAGATCGTGACCTGGCTGAAGTCGGACGCTTAACCGACTGCGCCACCCAGGCGCCCCGATATGTCCTTTGAAACAGCACACCTGTATCCCTTGGATAAATACCTAATAGTGCAATTGCTGGGATGTAGGGTAGTTCTATTTTTAATTTTTTGAGGAACCTCCATACTGTTTTCCAGAGTGGCTGCACCGGCTTGCATTCCCACCAACAATGCAAAAGAGATCCTCTCTCTCCCCATCCTCGCCAACATCTGTTGTTACCTGAGTTGTTAATGTGAGCCATTCTGACAGGAGTAAGGTGGTATCTCATTGTGGTTTTGATTTGCATTTCCCTGATGATGAGTGATGTTGAGCATTTTTTCATGCGTCGGTTGGCCATCTGGATGTCTTCTTTGGAGAAGTGTCTATTCATGTCTTTTGCCCATTTCTTCACTGGATTATTTGTTTTTTGGGTGTTGAGTTTGATAAGTTCTTTATAGATTTTGGATACTAACCCTTTATCTAATATGTTGTTTGCAAATATCTTCTCCCATTCTGTCAGTTGCCTTTTAGTTTTGTTGATTGTTTCCTTCGCTGTGCAGAAGCTTTTTATTTTGATGAGGTCCCGATAGTTCATTTTTGCTTTTGTTTCCTTTTCCTCCGGAGACACGTTGAGTAAGAAGTTGCTGTGACCACGATCAAAGAGGTTGTTGCCTGCTTTCTCCTCAAGGATTTTGATGGCTTCCCTTCTTACATTTAGGTCTTTCATCCATTTTGAGTTTATTTTTTTGTGTATGGTGTAAGAAAGCGGTCTAGGTTCATTCTTCTGCATGTCGCTGTCCAGTTTTCCAGCACCACTTGCTGAAGAGACTGTCTTTATTCCATTGGATATTCCTTCCTGCTTTGTCAAAGATTAGTTGGCCATACATTTGTGGGTCCATTTCTAGGTTCTGTATTCTGCTCCATTGATCTGAGTGTCTCTTCTTATGCCATGTTTGTTTGTTTGTTTTAAAGAAAAAGGCCCTTTCTTGATTCTTAAAGTTTGGACTGTTGACTCCAATGGAGTTTCTGCCCTCAGGTCAAATCCCAGGGATAAGAAGAATTGTGAGGCATCTGACCAAACAAAGAAAAGATAAAGTTATTATAGGATTTGGGGTAAGAGTAGAATTTGAGGGACATATAAATGAAGCAGCGTTTGGGTAGACTGAAAGCAGATCAGAGGTCAACATCAGGTCTGAGAAGGATCCACAGTCCTATTTCCATGGAAACTACAAAGTTAAGATAGATGCAGAGTGGTATATCCAAAACCCCCTTATCTTAAGCTCTGTACCTGGGTTGGGAATCTAATTTGATTCTCTGTGTCAAAGTGTCTTAGAATCTCCAGACAGAGTGGGATATTTTATTCTTAATGTAAAGTTTCAAATACCAAAGCTTCTAATAGTCTATAGTTTTAGAGAACAGAGTTTTTTTTAACAAGTCAGAAGACAGTAATCACTCAACAAAGACGTTGTTATGACACTTGTCCTTGGGAGAAATAGCATGTTCTTGGGAGAAGTTGCTTCCTGTAAACTTTGTGGCTGGCTTTATCCATGTATAGTATTCCAGCCAGGTAAGTGATGGAAGTGATTTTCACTATCTAAGCCCCTGCTAATGCTTAGCATAAAAGAGATAACCAGCCACAAGAGTGGAAAAGAACTTCCCAGGCAGGAAAGGGCAAGTGTGAAGGTTATGAACTGGAAAAGATCTTAACACATTCGAGAACCTATAAGCTAATACAATAGTAACACAGCAAATAATTAGAAATGAGATGGGAGAGATAGGCAGGGGTCAGATCTTGCAGGACGCTGTTAGCTTTATTAAGGATTTTGCATTGTATCAATGAGCAAAGAAACCATTAAAGGGATCTAATCGGAGAAATTACCTAACCTTGTCTTTCTAAGACGGAGAATGCATAGTGGAGGCAACTGGTGGAAGCTGGTGAAGACAGTGGTTTTTATTCGGGTGACAGCAGTAAAGGACACATATGGAGAGATTCGAGATCTGGGGAGAGCTAAGCTAAAAGGTCTTAGTGAGAGTTTGAATGTGTAGAAAAGGAAGAGGGAGGAGTTAGGAATAGTTTCCAAGTTCTGGCTGGAATATCCGAGTGGAAGGTGGTGTCATTAACGAAGATGTGGAAGGACGGGCTTCAAGGCAGTATTGACATGGCAGAGCGAGCACAGCTCTCTCTGTCTTCCATGTGTGTGACGTTCAAGTCAGGATGGCATGAAGGCACTTGGATGTATGCATTTGGGGCTCAGAAGAGACGTTCAAGTTGTTGATAAATATAGTCTTAAGCGTCTCTATTTGAGGCCATGAAAAAAAGAAAGTAATTGTTTGTTTGTTTGTTTGTTTGTTTGTTTGTTTAAAAAGAGAGAGATTCAGGACAAAGCTTGGAAAAACTACCAAATCCAGAGGTGGTCAGAAGGAGAAGAGCCAGGAAGGATGTTCTAGCATCATGAAAATGGCCAAATTCATTTATCAAAAGCTTACTTTGATGCTTTGGTACTATCTCAACTGTACCTGTCATTGGTTTCTTAGATGAATAAAAAATTGAGACAGATCCTGACCCAGCTTCTGTTTCTATCCACTGTTCCACATTATCTGTATTCATTTTTACTTAGGCATTTCCTTTCCTGAAATTCCTGTGACTAAAGCCAGTACAGGTTTATTTATTTGTGAAGAGCTTGAAAAAATGCAGGCATGCATGTGACATGTTATCACAGCACCAAAGAGATGGTTTAAATTTTATTTTAATTGTGTGTTCTACCTACAGCATTTACCTGGGAATCCCCAGACGCAATATATATTTTTCACGCTTCTGATCCTGTGCTCATGCTGTTCCCTCTGATTTGAACGCCCTATCTTCCCTGTTTTTGACCAACCAAGTCGTACTTAACTTCTACAACCCAGCCCCAGTGCCATTCTCTTCTCTGAGCTGTTTGCTGTTCTAACAGGCAGAATGAAGCACTCCCCCTCTATACCCCTCCCATCTTCAGCTTATCCTATCAGTAGAGACCTTGTCATATTTCATTTTGACAAGTATAGACAGGTATAGATCTCTCTGTCACTCTCATTAGACTGTGAGGCTCTTAAAGGAAGCAACCATATGTTACTCAACTTGACATCTGTGATACTGAGAACAACGCTCCTTCAATTTAGTCGCATGTAGTTGGGGGTGACATGGCAAAAGATACCGTGGATGTACCTCTTTCAAGTTCAGATAAATGTTGTGACATATGCAAACAAAATATTCAGCTGAGTTTTTAACTTTAAATCCTATTTTGGCTTGTACAGCATGTAAGTTACATATATATATGCATACTTCTCCAGGGCTTGGAACATGCTGTTTCCTGCCTGCCATATGCCTCTCTCTTTCCGCTCCCACAATTCCACCGCACCTTCCAATTTTAGTTTCAACCAAACTTCATCAAAGAAACTTTCAACGAACGTCTCTCTCCACCTCCAGGTAGCTTTCTCAGGTTGTGAGGTCTGCTGCCACCCTACACTCTCATTTTTATTTAAAAAAAAAAAATTCTTTTATCTGTTTATTAATTTTTTTTAATTTAAATTCAAATTAGTTAACATGCGGTGTAGTCTTGGCTTCAGGAGTAGAACCCAGTGATTCATCTCTTACATAGGACCCCCAATGCTCATCCCGAAAAGTACCCTCCTTAATGCCCATCACCCATTTAACCCCCCCCCCACCAACCTCCCCTCCAGCAACCCTCAGTTTATATTGAGAGAGAGAGAGCGCATGTGCACTAAGGGGGGAGGGGCAGAGAGGGAGAGAAAGAGAATCCCAACAGGCTTTGCTCAGCGCAGAGCCCAATTCAGGGTTTAATCCCACGAACCACGAGAACATGACCTGAGCCGAAATCAAGAGTCAGAAGCACAACTGACTGAGCCACCCAGGCACCCCTGCACTCTCATCTTTAACACACTTCATCTTTTAGTTACGCAGTGAATGTTGCTTTATCTCTAAGACTGAAAACTCCAAGAGGGTAGGGAGAAAATCTCTATCTTTTTTTTCCCCTGTGAGGCAGGGAGGGAGGGCAGATTTCTAAATTTTTTTGAAAGTGGACGAAAGAAACCAAATAAAATAATAAGCTCCCTGTACCATCACTCAGCCGTAGTAATCATGAACTCATAGCCAGTGCTATCTCTGCTGCACCCCTACCCATCCCCCACACCTTTATATTATCTTGGAGGAAGTCTCAGACATCATATGATTTTATTTGCAAATATTTCAGTATGTTTGAGAAAGCACTCCTTTTTATAACATAACCACAATGCTACTGTCACACCTAGAAATGAATTAAACAGCTTTAATATCATCAAGTATCCCGGAAGAATTTAAATTTCTAATTATCTCATCATTTTTAAAATGTGCTTTCTGGACTCTGGATATAAACAAGGTTCAACATCTTGAACTTAGTTCATAGTCCAAAGACATTAGCTTTTTAGCTTTTTTAAGCTACAGAGTCACCCTCTTTTTTTTTCTTTTTCTTTTTTTTTTATTAAAAAATTTTTTTGTGTGTTTATTCATTTTTGAAAGGCAGAGAGAGACAGAGCACAAGCAGTGGTGGGGCGGAGAGAGAGGGGGACACAGAATCTGAAGCAGACTCCAGGCTCTGAGCTGTCAGCACAAAGCCCGACACGGGGGCTCAAACTCACAGACCTCGAGATCATGACCTGAGCTGAAGTCAACCGACTGAGCCACCCAGGTGCCCCTTTTTTCCTTTTTGTTTCATATATTTGTACTTGTAGTGTAAACACTACTTTTTTTTTTAAACAAGTTAAAAAAAGATTTGGGTATATGCCCAAATCTTAATCCAGTCCTGGTCATAGTATTTATTTTGGTAAATATGGTATTTGATGAGTGGATGGATGGTTAAAAATGGGGTTCATGAATGAGAAATCCAGAGAAGAGATACCAAAAGAAGTAAAACTTAATAGCAGTCTGATTTCTATGATCTCATATTTCTGTAGTCTCCTCTGAATGTTGAAACTTATTTGATATACAACAAATACGTGATTTTGAGGTAAATAGTATCATTCTTTGAAAATATCTAAGAATTTAATTCACCTTTGAATTCTTGTATCACTTCATTTTAACTACTTCTGCTGGATAAAAATGGCCATTCAAGCAACAGAATGAAGGCAGCCTAAAAAGGGTTTTTATTGTTTAACAAAATTTACTACCCCCCCCCCCACTTAAGAAACTGTCATTAGTAGACCATGCAGCCCCCATTTTACTATTGTTGGATGTATCAACTGCTCATGCAGGGCCTGATGAGAACACTGCAGCCTTTAATGCGATCAGATTCCTTGGTAAGGGATCATATCTTCTTACCAGGTGCTGACACTACAGAAAGGGGAAAGGAAGCCCAACAGGGACTCAACATAGACAACGATACTATTGAAAACAGAGCAACTACTGGAAGAAGGAATTCTCAGTCAACAACAGAGAAACCTGAAACAAAAGTTCAACTTAACGCTTAGTTCACATTGTTAAAAACAAGACAACAGGACCAAAATGGAGTCACTTATGGTAAGCCCATGTCATCACACCAAGACTTAATTACAGTTTTGATCTCCCCCAGAAATGGAATCTTAAACCAATGAGTCACTAATCACCTGATCAGCACTAGTGAAGAAGTCTGCCTGAGAGACTCCTCTGATCCCCTAAAGAAAAGTGACTGCCCCAGCCAGTCCACTTCCTGCTAGTATAACTTTCTAGTTATTGCTCCCTTCCAGCTATAAAAGTCTTTTATTTTGTACAGCCTCTCACAGCTCTTTTCTGTCTGCTAAACAGGATGCTGCCCATTTCATGAATCACTGAATAAAGCCAAGAAGATCTTTAAAATTTAAAATTTACTCAGTTGAATTTTGTTTCTTAACAACATTAACTAATGAGCACAGAAATGAAACTTTTTCCCGGAGATAATATCAACAGTACCTTTAAAGTTTATTATTATAACATGTTATAAAGTGAGAAGTAAAAGTCTTCCTCTCTGGAGCTGCCCCCATTCAGATTTCCAGAGGTAAAGCCACTGTTTCTTATATATCCAGCCATTTGCTATTAGAAGGCAAACGTGTGTCTCTGTATATATCCATATGTGTGTATGTATATATCCATGTATGCATGTACACACATATGTATACACGTGTATATACACGTATATACATGGATGCATGGATATATACACACATATGGACATACATGTATATATGTACACACGTGTTTATACATACACACAGGATCAAACTAAACTAATTCTTCTTTACCATATTATTATTTTTTATCCATAAATGTATCATAGGTATTTTTCCATGGGAACATGTATAGTCTCATTCTTTTCAATGGTTCCATAGCATTTCGTCGTGTCTGGTTGTACCGTAATAATTTATTTCACCAGTCCCCTCACGATGGCGTTTAGACGTGTTTCTGTTACACACCACCTCCTTTCCCGGTACACGATGCTGCAGTGGTCAGACCTACTGTGTGTAAACTTATGTGTAGGGTGAGTTCCTGAAAGTGAATTTCTGGGCTAGAAGATGTTGTGCTGTCAACAGATGTCACCCAGTGGTTCTCTGAAGATGCTATGCCAGTTCACACGACCACCACAGCTTATGAGACTGCTTTATTTCCCTTCCCTCTGGCCAACACTGAGCACCATCCATCTTTCTAATTTTTGCCTGTTTGAACGATGAAAAATGGTTTCCCGCTGCTGCCTTTTGTTCACAAGTGTCAGCGTGGGGAAAATCTTAGTGACTGAGAAAACCGTACACCGCTAAGTAGGGTGCAAGAACAGAATGTGTTACAGTGGAACCACCAGTGTGAACCGTAAAAAGAAATCTTTTGTTTAAATTATGTATTATTTATTTATAAATATTTATTCTGGAGAGAGAGAAAGAGAGCAGGGGAGGAGCAGAGAAAGAGGGAGACAGAGAATCTGAAGCAGACTCCACACGGTCAGCACAGAGCCTGATGTGGGGCTTGAACTCAGGAACCGTGAGATCGCGACCAGAGCCAAAATCAAGAGTCAGACACTTAACCAGTCGAGCCACCCAGGCGCCCCGGAAGAATTCTCTCTTGTGGTAGTTCTGAGCACCACAGAAACAGCCCTTTTGCTCACCACCACCGCTTATGTTACACATAAGCTGCAGCTCATATCCGGATCTGTAACATCATTCTCTACTAGAGGAAACCAAGGCACCTGAGGATATTTAATTTAATATCCCAGGGCAGGAAGCAATCAGGAGGCATCCAGAAATTCCTATGTTGTTGTTGTTGATGTTGTTTTTCTAGGAAGACAGGGTGTTCTCAAGATCTTTAGAGGCAATTCTAAAAAGCCAAGAGGCAATTTAAGGGGGTTCCTTATCACCTAGTTAGGCCAATTTGATCATAAAAAATTATAATAATTATGTCGAATTGGAACTCATTGAGTTTTTAAAGGACCAAGAGTTTATAAAACTAATGTGCAAAAGGAAAATTTATACAAGGTATAAAAATGATCATTGTAATACATAAAAAAGTAAATAAATTATGTTTAGCCTTATTTTAGTAAGTAGGATATTGTTTATTATACAATATATAATTTAATGTTAATTAGATCTATTTTTATTAAGTTTATCCATTCACAAGGAAGAGGTTAAGTTCCTGCTTCTGTCTGTATGGACAGAGAGGGTGAACCAATGTTTATGAATTTTTTCCAACAGTTCTGAAAAAAAAAAAAGAACTGTATCAAGGAAGGGCTGATCAACAAGGAGGGTCTCTCTGGGGAACAGGAGGTAATAGCTGATTAGCACCTCTAGGCATACACAGTAGTCATGTAAACGAGAGTCCAATGGTGTGTTTGAAGATGTGCTTCGAGATGACAAATTGGACACATGCCCCCCCAAAACCTAACTGCATACACTCATTTTCCCATCTTGCGGGTAATATAACATTTAACTGACCCTATAATTATAATGAGGTACCGATAAGACATACATAAGTTTCTAGTGACACCAACAGACTATGTCAATATATCATTATGAAAGGATAAAAATTAGGTGCTGCCAGCCCACAGAGCCCCTCAATTCCAGTAAAAACACCAAGTTTTCTAAAATTTAAATCTATGCGTATGAAATGTATTAAGGATAGCGTGGCAGGCTGAATAATGATTTCTCAAGATGCCCATGTCCTAATCTTCAGATTCTGTGAATTTCACCTGGTATGGCAAAAGGGATTTTGCAGAAGGATTAAGAACCTTAAGATGGGAGACCGTTCTGGATGTTCTGAATAGGCTGATGTCAGCACAGCACTCCTCGTGTAGGATGGTCAAAGGCGGAGTCCAAGCCAGAGGAGAAGGTGGCGGGATGCTGGGAGCAGAAAATGGAGCATTGTGCTTTCCAGACAGAGGCAGGGGCCGCAGACAGAGGAATACGGGAGCCACCAGAAGCTGAAAAAAGTCAAGGAAATGGATTCTCTTGTCAGCACCTCCAGAAAGAACCTGCCCTGACGATGCCTTGATGTTAGCTCCTTGTGAAAGTGATTTCAGACTTCTGAAGTCCAGAACTGGCGGGGAACAAATTTTTGTTGTTTTGAACCACTAAGTTTGTGATAATTTGTTACAGCCTCAATAAGGAACTAACAGATAGGTTTTGGGGAAAAAAAAATCCCATGATGTGATAGGTGAAACTCGGTAATAAAAATCTAATTACAAGTGGTACAAATGTGAATTACCTGCTCATGGGTCTCCTGTTCTGATCCCAGTTCAACCCCTCCTCCGAAAAATTTCAATCCTGTCAGCAACGCAGGAGTCGCCACCTTCGCTTGACCGAGATGGCATTCTGTTCCTCTTGGGTCATTGAAGATCACTAGAACCCAAGATGCGCAAGAAATAAAGAAATAGATTGGTGGTCGACAAAGATGAGCACAGAGGGAAGGCTATGTGAAGATCCGCAGAGAAGACGGCCATCAGCAAACCAGAGAGTCCCTAGAAGAAACCAGCACAGCTAACCCCTTGGTCTTGAACTTCCAGCCTCCAGATCTGTGAGAAGAGACATTTCTGTTGTTTAAGCAGCATCGAAAAAGAAAGTACCCTGGGTCCTTAAAGTACCTAGTCAGTGGTATGTTTTATGGCAATCCTGGCAAATGAATATAAGTATCTATTGAAAATTAACGTTTATTAAATCATGAAACGATTACCATTCCTCTAAATATCTCTGTACTACTTATATAATGATACATTAAAGCATAAGGATTCAAGAAATATTTTTTCTGCTGCAAACTTAACATTTCAACTTATTATTTTTTTTAATGTTTATTTGTTTATTTTGACAAGGAGAAAGAGTGTGTGAATAGACAAGGGGCAGAGCGAGAGGGAGAGAGCTACCAAGCAGGGGCTTGAACTCACAAACCGTGAGATCCTGACCTGAGCCGAACTCAAGGGTAGGATGCTTAACCGACTGAGCCACCCAGGCTGCCCCCTAACTTAACATTTCAAACCATTTAAAGTCACAAACACGATGTGTTACATTACACCTTAAGAAGCAAAAAGAGGGGGCGCCTGGGTGGCTCAGTCGGTTAAGCGACCGACTTCGGCTCAGGTCACGATCTTGCGGTCTGTGAGTTCGAGCCCCGCGTCGGGCTCTGTGCTGACTGCTCAGAGCCTGGAGCCTGTTTCAGATTCTGTGTCTCCCTCTCTCTCTGACCCTCCCCCGTTCATGCTCTGTCTCTCTCTGTCTCAAAAATAAATAAACGTTAAAAAAAAATTAAAAAAAAAAGAAGCAAAAAGAGGAAGAATACACAAAGATTACCTATTTGAGAACAAAAGTATTTTCAAGAATGATTATATCACAGAATTAATGTTTGTCTTATTATTGCTCATATTCCCATTCTTATTAATTTCTCAAGATCAAGTTTTCCTCATCTTGGCGCCTTTGGTCCACCATCGTGATGTGTGTGATTACGTGTTCCTCGCCATGTCTCCTCACGAGACTTTCAGGATCAAGCAATTCCTGGCCAGGAAACAAATACAGAATCGTCCGAGTGGATTCAGATGAAAACTGGTGAGGTACAACTCCAAGAGGAGGTATTGGAGAAGACCCAAGCTGGGTCGATAAGGGATCACACGTGAGATGGCACATGTATTTATGCTGCATGCAAGTCGCCTGCTCACGTCCTATCACTCTCTGAACATCACTACTACCTGAACAGTAGATAGACACGTTTTTATCGGCAAAGTGATTTTGTTCTGCTTCTATGCTTCTGCACCAGTAGGTTGGTTCAGTAATAAACAGGTGAGACCTTTGCTTGAAAAAAAGATTTTTTTGCCCATCTTGGGTTCTAGTAGTCTTAAGAAATTCCATACACATAAAGTCTTCTGACTCTCTTCATTTTTGTTAACGTTTCATTGATTACATTTTAAAATTTGTGTGTTGGCTTTGTGCTACAAAGCATTTCCTTCATTATTTTTCCACGTAATTAATTTTTTTCCTGTAGTGCTTTTATTCCCCCCAGGTTTTCTACCGAATTTTGAAATTTGAAATCATGTATTAAGTTTCAAGAATTATTTTGTGCTCTCTAATTCTTTCTCCCTGAGAGTTCTTGTTACATTTCGGTTGGAGAGCTCTTCTGTTTCTTCTGTTATTTCCGTATCAGTGTGAGTCATCTGAGTGTCAAGTCAAAATCCTTTTTTTCAAACTGTTAGGTTCTCTTAAATGAGCAGAGATGCCTTTAACACAGAACACTCCATAAAAAATACTGTAGAGGTATTCTTCTCTCCTAACTGGCAGCAAATTGATTTATAAGCTAGGAGCTCTCATGAGAAGTGTGATAAGGATACACCCTCTGTTCTCAAGTTTCTCTAGGGCGTTTCTCTCTTTCATGTCTCACTCCTTCCACTCTCTCACTTCTAGTCCCTAGAATCACCTTCAGATAACGTGTCTGGTCGCAGGTCCTCCTTGTTGAATGCTGTGCTTTAGGGTAAACCCAAACTAAGACACTTATCACATATTATATTTGATTCTGAACAAGAAGTAATAGTGGGAACATTTTTGGTTAAAAACAGTCTTCTCCAGCTTCCCTCAAACTACACCCTCAAGGCAGCTGCATATTGCATGCAGATATGAGTCTGTTATCACCTTCACATGAGCCTTCATAGTGAAATGACCTGGGCTGGAGATGCTCCTGTTCCGTGGCCCCTGTAGTGAGTGTATGTGATAGGATGTAATGCCTAAACTAGGAAGCTTTTAAAAGTTCTCTCATAATTTTTATTATCACCTTTAAAATTATATGGAAAACCTAGATAATGTGTCACTTTTGTTCAGTCTACCTTGAGCTGCACATCTTGTAAATTGACTGATTTTAGTAGCAGGTTTAGATGGATGGAAAGATCAGGCACAGATCCCACCTGGACAAGTAAGAGTCAATTCACTTGAAGGACACAGAGGGAAGTCAACACAACTAAAATACATGGTCAGCTTTCCAAAACAGACCCAAGACATGCAGCTTCCTGGTCCCAAATGCCTCCCCAGAGGATGTATACTTGCAGAGATGATAATGCCTGTTTAGTGAGGGTCCTATAAGATGTTCTGGAAGCAGAGAAGTCTCCTCAAGTGTAGTGTCACATACACACACGTATGTAGTACGTATGTACATACATACGATGCAAAATGTAATTGCAGGGTCTTTAGGCATGAACAAAGCCCTCCTCCATCACTCTCACTTTCTCCGGTCTAGTACAGGTGGAACTCACCCCTGGGGAAACACAGCAAGGGTCAGTTTTCCAGCCCTTTCCAAGAGGCATTTGGGCAAGTAGTTAGACCAACTATAGGGCTTGGCTTGAATGGGTTTTCATAGCAGCCAGCATTTACCTCTGTAGCGCTTAGCACGAGTAGACGTTAAGCTCTGTGAGCGCAGGGGTTTTTATGTTTTGTGCATTGCTGTATCTCCAGTGCCCAGGACAATGCCTGACACATGATAGAACCTCAATAAATATTTGTCGATAAATAAATGAATGAGTTAGAGATTATATATCTAATGCCTCTGTCCTTCCCTAGATCATAAACTCCACAAAATGAGGGATCTCTTACCCTGTTCACTTCTGTATCTAACAGTGCACCTAACATAGTACCTGCTTCACAAAAGATGTTGCATAAATTGTTGATAAGTTAGTGAATGTCTGCGTGAATGAAATTTGGTAAAACCCATTCAGCTAAGATTGAACTAAAAAATAATTACATATTCTTGTCTCAAGACCCCCTTGAAGGTAAACATCTTGGGCTAAAGAATCATTCAGTAATATGTCTTCTCAGCTTCTGGGACAAAACGTTTTGTTTACCTCAACACTTTATCTCAACTGTTTGTCTCAGTCTTGCCTTTCCAGAGAAAATGATTTTCTCTCTTGGATTATTCCAAAATATGTAAGAATATACATGTTTCCTTTCTGCCTCCTCCTTTTATAGATTAGTGTTGACTTTAAAATTTTTATTGATAGTTTAAAATTTATAATGGAAAGGAAAATACTGACAAGGTCTTTGGCTCTGGTAATAAGTATTACCGATAACTCAAAAAATAAAGCTTTTCTACATTACATCAAAATTCATCTCTTGGAAAATGATACAATATGGTTGACCGGAGATGAGGTAATTTTTCAATTCATTTGGTTGATGCATATTTCATGATCATAATATTCCTAAAATTAAATCTGGATACATAACAACTTGGAGCACCTTAATGCTGAGCCTTATTACTTGGGTGAGTCCCTTTTTATCAAACTGGAACTGTAAAAGTATTAAATATCATTTATGCTCAAGATGTAACACATCAATGGCTTACTTTCTGTCATTGATTTTCATAATACATCCTTCATGAAAAATATTACCAAAAGTGTTTACCACAAAAGTGAGTGAAACTTGAAGACGGGGAAAATTAATAGAATTAAAAAGAAAGTACTCAGAGGATGGGAGCCATTGATTCAAAAAGACTAGATAAAGGATTTATAGAAGCATCTTATAATGTTCAATTATTGGATCTTGGTAAAAATTCATTCTGCCTATGTATAAAGAAGTGGTTGAATTATTCACAAAGAAATAGTCTGAGATATGAGTGAAGTTGGAGGTCAATATGGGCATTCCAGGGCAAGAGTATTAAGTCCTCTAGAGGAGAAGTGCAGGGTAGTTGCACAGAGAAGAGCCAGAGTATACTTCATTGTTGTTGAGGACTTCCTGTAAAATTGATTGCATTTATGATCCTATCTCTCACCTCCGAAACATGCCAAAGATATACAGAGCGTATATTATGAGTATAAATTTCCAAAGAGTGGGGAGCCTGGGTGGCTCAGTCAGTTAAGCATCCAACTCTTGGTTTTGGCTTGGGTGATGATCTCACGGTTCATGAGTTTGAGCCCTGCATCAGGCTCTGCGCTGTTGGTACAGAGCCTGCTCGGGACTCTCTCTCCCTCTCTCTCTGCCCCTCCCCCACGTGCACTCTCTCTCTCTAAATAAATAAACTTTTGAAAAATTTATAAATTTCAAAAGAGAGGGATACTACAACCCCTTTAGTAACCTGTAGGTGTATCCGACTTTTCTCTTGTCTTCATTACACTTCTGAAATGTCTTGAATTCCTGTTCTCCTTATCCTTTCATTGCCACGGACCCCATCACCTTCCCCAGAGACTATGCAGGTAGCTTCCTAAATGGTGTCCCTGTACCCAGGTCTTCCTCTCTTCAGTATGTCTTCTATCTTGCTGCTCTTTACGTCCCTAAGTAAATAGCAAATCATGCAACCACCTACTTACAAATGTTTTATGGCACACCACTGTTTATTTTCTTAAAGTCCCAAAATGCTTAATTCATCTTTTTTTTTTTTAATTTTTTTTTCAACATTTTTTATTTATTTTTGGGACAGAGAGAGACCGAGCATGAACGGGGGAGGGGCAGAGAGAGAGGGAGACACAGAATCGGAAACAGGCTCCAGGCTCCGAGCCATCAGCCCAGAGCCTGACGCGGGGCTCGAACTCACGGACCGCGAGATCGTGACCTGGCTGAAGTCGGACGCTTAACCGACTGCACCACCCAGGCGCCCCGCTTAATTCATCTTTTGATCTGACCCAGCCAACTCTTCCAGCTTCACTCCGTAACCTACGCACCCCCCCCCCCCCCGCCCCCTGCCAAGGTTGAAAGAGGCAACATTCCTTAAACACGTGACGTGTCATGTTGTCAAGGCATTACCACTCCTTCCACCAGAAATGCCCTCCTTCCAACTCCTTCCTCTCTTCTTTGCTTGCAGAGATTTGGCTGTTCTTTCACAGCATCTTAAATGTCATCTCCTCTGTGAAGCTTTCTCAGGTCCCCATCCTCAAAAGGGACCGT
Source organism: Panthera onca (assembly GCF_046562875.1). Classification (NCBI taxonomy): domain Eukaryota; kingdom Metazoa; phylum Chordata; class Mammalia; order Carnivora; family Felidae; genus Panthera; species Panthera onca. The sequence continues at coordinate 81,822,033 of NC_138349.1, forward strand.
TATTTCTTCTTGACAGTGATGACTCTTAGTTTAAATTCTATCAGAGCACTTAGCAGTGTGAATGTAAATGAGAAATAGACTCTGTAACTCTTGGGTTGAATAAGGAATGCAACAGAATCATAGGTTTATTACCTTTTTATGTATGAGGGGAGAAGAAGGACATTATGAAGCTCTTCATGCTTAGCTAAGCTTTCATGCGTAGAAATATTGCAAGCATTTATCCTTTTTAGAAAAGAGAGATCAATTTAAATGTTGTTCCTCGAGCAAGAAATTATTACAGAAGCCAGGCAGTCAGAATGACAGAATTCTAGTAATTATAAGGTTCTTTTCACAGGATATAGCAATACACTCAGCAGTCCAGGTGTCTTTGAAAGACTTTTCTGTTAAACCAAAGAAGATTAGAATAAGATTACATAGTTTTTATGTAAGTGTTCACATTGGGTAAGAGACTAAGAGTGATAATTTTGTGAATGGCCTGAATTCTCTACTTTATCACAACTGGCTTTACAGTATGGAATGATATATGTTCTTCTGCACATCTAAGGGAATATTTTCTTCTCTTCCTGAGATCATTTATTTTAAGACTTATTTTTATTATATTTTATTTTTATTTATTTTTAGAGAGAAAAAGAGAAAGTGCATGCATATGCAAGCGAGCTGGGGGTGGGGCAGAGGAGAGGGAGAGAGAGCATCCCAAGCAGGTCCTGCGCTGTTAGCACAGAGCCCGACGTGGGACTCTATCTCACAACCGTGAGATCATGACCTGAGCTGAAATCAAGAGTCGAATGCTTAACTAACTGAGCCACCCAGGTGCCCCTCTTTCTGAGATTCTTATCACAAGAGGCATTCTCAAAGCTATTTGATTAGAGAATAGAGTATGCTTGAGAGTCTTAAACTTTACAGTATGGCAAAGAAAAGAGCAGGGCAGATGTTTGACAAATGGAATATAATGTTTGACAAATGGAACATCTGTTCCCTATGGAGTTAGAACTCAGTAAAGATTTGTCCTTAACATTGTTTAACCTTGTACTTCCATCCCTAGCATAAAGAGGCTGTTTGAATATTTGAATTGACTGAAATGTACCCTTGTTTGTCAAAGGGGAAGGAAAATATAATCATCCTGTTATTCAAGTCTCCAATGCAGTACATGATTTACAGAGAGCAGTTCAAACACTGATCCAAAGTGAGTATATAGCACATTTTCCTAAGATTTACCAGGAACTCAGGGAACAGAATTCAAGAGACTTCATTCTAACTCTGTTAATGTTTTCCTCTTAGTTCAGCAGGATTTATCATGTTCAAGAAGATGCTAGATTAAAGAGTAAAAAGCGGCCAATCTATGCATTCAGATTTCTTTATTCCTTTGTGAACACTGCCTTTCTTTGGCACCCACATATACCCGCTGAGTTCAGGGAACTTGCTTGAGTCTGGAGCCTCCCAATTTAGAATCTTTACCAGCCCAAGGTAGCATCCCAAACCTAAACTCTTTTTATGTATCAGAACTTACTGATTTTTTTCCAGTTTTCCCAGGGTTCTGCCAGCTGACTGCCTAGTATGATCAGTTGAGCAAACGCTGCTGTTTATCTCAGGTAACATTTGCGTTTGTGCTGAGGTCCATTAAATGATTCACGTGGGACATGTCAGGATCAGTAGAGACATTTTATGTTGGCGGGGCGGGGGGTGGGGGGAAGATGTCCTGGGATCCTTAAAATCTCAGCTTCTTAGTCTCCTCTTTAGTCTGGACTTGCTTGAAATTTCCATCAACTCAAGGCCTGAAGAGGAAACATCTTTCCCTTTTCTTAGAATTTCTTTTTGTAGGCATCAGCAGCAATGATGGAGTCCCTGTAATCTTTTTTTCATCAACCACACATAGGTAGCTCATACGTCGACTTTCCACTGTAAACACTCCCATGATCAGGCTGTGAAGGGCCTGGTTACCGTCAACACTTAGCAAGCTCAACCCAGTCAGCCCCCAGACATCAGCTCAAACAAATAATTTATAGGTGACAAGGCAGCAGGGGAAGTGAATCCAATCTGGAAATTTTCTATTTCCATTGTGAGAACACCCCTGGACAAATAATGTAACAGTACTGTGCACTTACAGGAGGGGGCCGTCCGGTATGAAACTCCATTATCTCAGCAAGTTACACACGAATAGTGCAGATGGATAGATGGTCCTTTAATGATGGCTGAATCCTACCTTCCAAACCATACACAGTCTACACGGAATGCGGGGGTGAGAGAGGTCCTTCGTTCTCTTCAACCTGCCCTTGAAGGGCAGCTGCTATAGTCTCTGAAGGTCCCTCATTCCCTTCGTACCGTTCCCATCCTCCCTCCCCTCTCTTCACAGCCCCTGAGATCCTTAAAGCTAGTGATTCTCCATGTATACCCTGCGTTAGAATCTCCTAAGAAGTTTTCCAAAGGTATGGATACTAGGCCCCACTCCCAGAGGGTCTGATTCATTTGGTCTGGGATGAGGTCTGGGACATGCTTTTTCTCCTCCTCCTTCTCCTTCTCCCTTTTCCTCCTTCTCCTCCTTCTCCAATCTCCTGTCTCCCTTCTCCTTCTCCTCCTTCTCCCATCTCCCGTCTCCTTTCTCCTTCTCCTCCTTCTCCTCCTTCTTCTCCTTCTCCTCCTTCTCCTCCTTCTCCTCCTTCTCCTCCTTCTCCTCCTTCTCCTCCTTCTCCTCCTCCTCCTCCTCTCCTTCTCCTCCTCCTCCTCCTTTTCCTTCTCCTTCTCTCCCTTCTTCTATTTCTTTTTTTCCCCTTAAAAGTACCCCAGGGCAGTGCACAGTCCAGTTTGAGAACAGTCACCTCTTCTGTTCCTCTCACCCAGGGTTTCCCTCTTTCTCCAGTGAACCCTCCAATCACTCGATTCTATCAGGGGCCTCTCTGGGTAGAGTGAGAGTCACTGGAAACTGGGAGTGGATTTCTCGTTTTAAATAGACAGAACTGCTCTTGCCATTTCTTCTCCTCATCTTTATGCTGGAACAGCCACTCTCTCCTCCACCACTTTGAATTATTTGCCCAAATGTGCCCTTTTATTACTCTTGTTCCGTGCATGTAGGCAATAGCCTTTGAATTTGATCCTGCACCAACTTGACACACATATTTCTGGGCCAAGAAAACCTGCCTTCATTTAGCCCTTTGTAATTATCCCAGGGATTTCAACAAGGTACCATTGACTTTCTACTCTATAATTAAGAAATGGAAGGGCCAGCAGCAATATGAAGTTTGCTTGTTTATATGTTTATACATGCCTGAATTTTAATTACTATCTTTGTAGCCTTTGGATTGGCCCTTCAAATCAGAGTTTAATTTGTAAATGCTTTTCTGATGCTCTCCAGATGTCCCCACTAAGTCGTCAGCAGCATCCTTTTGGAATCTAAAAAATGGAGACATTTCTTCAGCTCTAATCTTACCTTTGTGGTCGTTACTGCTGAATGCTTCCTGCTGCTTTCATTTGCTGAATTTAACTTAAATCCAAGCTGGGTTTCGTTTTAGCCCTGCCGTCGGAATCAAACCTGGGCTAATCTGTTGAAGTAGTGTCCTATTGGCTCAAGAAGAGAATTGCTAGACGCAAGCTGGAAAAACGGAACACTCGTGTTCATTGTAGCCATCAGGAAGAGGCTCCTTTCTATTTGCTTTCTATCATAAAGTAATATACTATATCTTGGGCCAAAGCTTTAAATTAAAATAAAATAAAACCCTCTGAGTTTTACATTTGGAAATCCACAACTGAGTCTGCTGGGATAGGTTTTGGGGACAGGTGGTGGAGGAAATCCTGTGGCTGGTCCTAAGTGGCTTTGGGCCAGCTACTTTGCCTCTCTAAGCCTTGGTTTCCTCATCTGTAAAATGGGCTAATATTAGCTCTCTTGCAAGATTGTTGGGACAGATAAGTGAGATAAGGAATACTTGGCATTTAGTAAGATAAACAAGTAGAAACTAATGTCTTGTTTATATCCAGAAATAACAATGTGTGAGTTCATAGCAAAAACTTTACAATATATGCACCTGTCCTATACATCAAAGGCATTTTTGCCTAAAAGCACAAAGCTCCAAATACTAAGTACAGTTCTAAAACCCAAGCCACAAAACAAAGGCAAGGGAATATATCCATATAGCTCTGACCTTTTATCTGTTTCTGGGAGATACCCAATCTCCTTCTCACCTCACGAGTGTGATTTCCTTTCTCTTCAGCCTGGAAAGCTCTTACTCAAGCTGTTCAGGTGGCTGACTTCTCATCTTTTAGGTGTCAGCTTAATGTCACCTCCTGAGACAGGCCCTTCCTGATCACCTCAGCTAAATAAGGCTCTCCCTTCCACTAGCCCCTGTTAGAGTGCCTGTTTATTTCCTTCAGGGACCCTGTTGCAACCTGTATTGCTTTCCTTGTTTGTTGACTGGTTTGCTATCAGCCTCTCCCACTAAGACCGAGGGCCATGTCGGTGCTATGGAACATTGAAGAGCCACTCCCTAGGACCAGTCGAATGGCCAATAAATACTTGTTGAAACAATCAACTAATAAACATTGTCCAAGTCCCCCATTTCATAGATGAAGAAGCTGAGGTTAAAACATGATGAATGGCACTGAAATAGTAGGAAAGCCAAACCTCTAAGAGTCATTCGAGGGCCCTTGCCAGGGTGTTAAATCCTGTGTCCCAGACAGTGCCACCATTATATCCATGACCTCTCCCTTTCTCGACTCGTACTCTGCCCACTTGATCCAGTGCCCTTGGGATCCACTCCAGACTCGTTCTCTGGGTTCCTGCTGGTATACATCAGCCAGATCCTGCAGCTCCTTTGCCTCATGTTCCTCTCTTCCCTTAGCAAACCCTGCACGTCTGCATTTGACTCATACTAAAATGTGATCCTAGAACTGGCTGGTGGCCAGGAGAGAAGGGGGCGAATTCTGAGCAGGGCCAGCATTATTTGGTAAGATACTCGATTCATTGGAACCTTCTGTACAGTTGTCAAGCAAGGAGAAGTTCTTCTATCTTCCAACAAGGGAGTGGGCCACCTCTGTAGGTCCAGAGGGCTTGGGGAAAACTGGGTGATTAAGGTCCTTGAGTATCTAACAGGGTTCGTGCTCCATGCCTCACAGCCCCTCTCCTTTCCTGTGGGGCCCCAACTCTGTCAAAGGGATTTGCCAAGGCAGAGGATTCACCTTCTCCGAAGTTCTGCCACTCTTCATGAAGGCTCACCTCTGGTTTCAGGTCCGTCATCCCTCTGGTTGCCAGTGAAGAGGGCCTCTTTGAGAGCTGCCGGTGAGGCCCTTCGACTCCCACATTTGGGTTTCAGTTGGTGCTTGATAAAACTGCTCCTGTCATCTACACTGCTCAGTACATCAGGAAAGATGTAAAAATCAATGCCAAACCATGTCTTAATCTATCCATTATGTGCCCTTACCAGGAACACTCTGAGCAGTTCTAGGAGAATGCCTCCCCTTGAAAGAATAAAGATCTATCATGTGAAAAATAAAATATTCGTCATTGTAAATTTGTTAATGAGAAATGATGAAGAGAGATGTGTACTTAGGGTCTAAGACCTCCTAGATGAATTGAATGAAGATTATAGGCTACAGAGGAGAGCTCCGGAGACGGGGTTTAACAATGAAAGGAATATGAATTGTTTTAGAGATACCATGACTTGAAACTATGGGAAATGTGTCCACCAGAAGATGAGGACGGACACGAATAAAATACGTTGCTTTCAGGATGACAAATGTCCAATTCAGAGAATATCTCCATCCAGAACAAGGAAACTGCTTGACCTGAAGATGGCTTCCTGGAAGACTGGGGGTCCAGGGCCTTTTATCTCAAAGGAGCTGGGAGAAATAGCTCCAGAGTTAGATTAAATGTAGGTGTCAGGATGAATTAGATGAACTGAAACTGAGAGTCATACCTATAAAACTCCTAAGTGCGTATTAATTTTCATCAAGCTAATGTGAAGGATGAGGTAATGTTTGCAATGATCTGTGCTTTACTTGCAACCATGGAATGTGGTACGTTGTGTATTCTGGGCTGGACCCTTGAGGCTACGAGGCTAACAACGTTGGGAAGAGGGGAAGGTTGGAGAGAAAGGGACGTGGGAAGTCCTAAAGTTTGGGGATCTTTGGTTGCATGCTGGGATGTGCATGAAGTAATGAGCATTGGTGTTAAGAGCATGGAGCTTCACAGGGCCATCAGCACTCAGCACCAGATAGGTGCCCGTCGCAAGAGCTCACTGAGGGTTTCCGCCCCGACACAACAGCAGGACAATTGTCATGCTCAGAATAGCTTTCCTTCTGCACTTAAGGGGATCTTTTATGGAAGAAGATTCTGAAGGAGAGGCAAAAGAGAAAAGATTATGTCCTGGATGTTTGGAAGGAGAACTCTGGCCAACATCCCACAAAGCCCTGTGCAATCTCAGTACCACCAGCCTCTATGCCAGTGGTGGAAAGTTACCTAAGGGGTGGGAGCAGCTCAGGCTACTAGTTTAAGGTATTATCATCACTATCTCTCTCTTTTTTACATTTTTAAAAATGTTTTATTATTTTTGAGGCGGGGGGAGGGGCAGAGAGAGAGGGACACATGGAATCCAGAGCAGGATCCAGGCTCTGAGTTGTCAGCACAGAGCCCGACACGAGGCTCAAACCCATGAGCGGTGAGATCCTGACCTGAGCTGAAGTTGGACGCTCAACCGACTGAGCCGCCCAGGTGCCCCCACCATGATCTTTATTTCCTCTTATCCGCAGGCATCCTGGGAAGGACAGTCGTGGCCACCATCCTCCACCTAAGCGAAATGACGAGGGCGATTGGAACTGGCTTTGTGGACAGCCCGTATGCTGGGACTCACCGATGAGAAAGGTAGAGATCTGAGGGCGTGATCGAAATCTAGACAGCTGCGGAGAGAGTACACAAGGAGACACCCCCTTCTGCTTACCAAACCCTGGACTAATGAGACGAAGGGGCATCCCTAGAAGTTTGAAAAAAATGTTTGAGTATATAAAATGAGAGCAGTAAACTTAGAAACTCCTTACTCCAAGTAGTAGTGCAGGCTGGAAATATCTAGAAGTCTGTATTTACTTAGACTGTGAGGAAAGTGCTGGGAATGAAGTCACGAGGCTTATTGTCCGAACGGGAAGATAAATGTAAAACAATCCCCAAAGTAATTAGCTTAGTTTTGGGAAATCAGAAAAAGTAAATAAAAAAACAAACAAACATGGTGATAAGAAAGAAAGTCTTTTTAAAATATAACAACATCCCGAATACGTAAATACTGATTTCCTTATTAAAGGTTTTACTGCCTTCAGTTTTCTCTGCAGTTTCCAGGCTTACCAGAAATAAGATGTGTGTGAACTTTTCAGATTGAAAACATGCTTCAATATAGATTTATCGCTTATCATGTCCCTTTCTTTCCTGAGAATGGTGATTATCAGGCAGGGAACTTAGGACAAAGGAGTCAGAAAATATTTATGAGACTAAGGAACAAAACTCCTATTCCAATTTCAAGGTTTCTTTTAAAAAATTTTTTTAATTAATTTTTTTTAATGTTTATTTATTTTTGAGAGAGAGAGACAGAGTATGAGTGGGGGAGAGATAGAGATAGAGGGAGACAGAGAATTGGAGCAGACTCCAGGCTCAGAGCTGTCAGCACAGAGCCTGATGCGGGTCTTGAACTTACGGACCTCGAGCTCATGACCTGAGCCAAAGTCAGAGGCTTCCCGGACTGAGCCACCCAAGCACCCCATATATATATGTTGTTTAATTTACATCCAAGTGAGTTAACATATAGTGTAATAATGATTTCAGGAGTAGAATTTAGTGATTCATCACTTACATATAACACCCAATGCTTATCCCAACCAATGCCCTCCTTAATGCCGGTCACCCATTTACCCCATCGCCCCCACCCCACTAACACCCCTCCAGCAACCCTCAGTTTGATCTCTGTATTTAAGAGTCTCATGGGGCGCTTGGGTGGCTCAGTTGGTTGAGCGTCCATCTTCTGCTTAGGTCATTATCTCATGGTTAGTGAGTTTGAGGCCTGCATCAGGCTCCATGCTGTCAGCACAGAACCCACTTTGGATCTTCTGTCCCTCTCTATCTCTCTGCCCCTCCCCCACCCATTCTCTCTCTCTCTCTCTCTCTCTCTCTCTCTTCCCCCCCCCTCAAAAATAAATAAACATTAAAAGAGTCTCTTAGGGTTTGCCTCCCTCTCTGTTTTTATCTTACTTTTGCTCCCTTTCCCCTATGTTCATTTGTTTTGCTTCGTAAGTTCACATATGAGTGAAATCATATGATACTTGTCTTTCTCTGCCAGACTTATTTCACTTAGCATAATATCCTCTAGTTCCATCCACATTGTTGCAAATGGCAAGATTTCATTCTTTTTGATGCCAAGTAATATATATATATATATATATATATACACACACACACATACATACATACCACATCTTCTTTATCCATTCATCAGTTGATGGACATTTGGGCTCTTTCCATACTTTGGCTAATGTTGATAGTGATGCTATAAACCCTGGGGTGCATGTGCCCCTTCGAATCAGCATTTTTGTATCCTTTAGGTGAATCCCTAGTGATGCAATTGCTGGGTGATAGGGTAGTTTCCATTTTTAATTTTTTGAGGAACCTCTATACTATTTTCCAGAGGGGCTGCACCATTTTTCATTCCCACCAACAGTGCAAAAGGGTTCCTTTTTCCACATCCTTGGAAACATCTGTTTTTTCTAAGGTGTTAATTGTAGCCATTCTGACAGGTATGAGGTGTTATTTCATTTTGTTTTGGATTTGTATTTCCTAGATGATGAACGATGTTGAGCATCTTTTCATGCGTCTGTTAGCCATCTGGATGTCTTCTTTGGAGAAGTGTCTATTCATGTTTTTTCCCATTTCTTCACTAGATTATTCCTTTTTTTGGTGTTGAGTTTGATACTAACCCTTTATCTGATATGTCATTTGCAAATATCTTCTCCCATTCTGTTGGTTGCCTTTTAGTTTTGCTGATTGTTCCCTTTTCTGTGCAGAAGCTTTTTATCTTGATGAGGTCCCGATAGTTCATTTTTGCTTTTCTCTTGCCTCTGCAAACATGTCAAGTAAGAAGTTGCTGCGGCTGAGGTCAAAGAGGTTGTTGCCTGTTTTCTCCTCTAGAATTTTGATGGTTTTCTGTCTGACATTTAGGTCTTTCATCCATTTTGAGGTTATTTTTGTGTATGGTGTAAGAAAGTGGTCCAGATTCATTCTTCTGCATGTCTCTGTCCAATTTTCCCAATACCACTTGCTGTGGAGACTGTCTTTTTTCCATCAGATATTCTTTCCTGCTTTGTCAAAGATTAGTTGGCCATACATTTATGGGTCCATTTCTGGGTTCTCTATTCTGTTCCATTGATCTGAGTGTCTGTTTTAGTGCCAGTACCATACTGTCTTGATGATTACAGCTTTGTAATACATCCTGAAGCCCGGAATTATGATGCCTCCCACTTTGGTTTTCTTTTTTAGGACTGCATCGGCTATTCGGGGTCTTTTCTGGTTCCATACACATTTTAGGATTGTTTGTTCTAGTTCTGTGAAGAATGCTGGTGTTATTTTGATAGGATTGCATTGAATACTTACATTGCTTTGGGTAGTATTGACTTTTTTTTTTTGAGAGGGAGGGCACAAGTGAGTGAGGGGAGAGAGAGAGAGACAGAGAGACAGAGAGAGACAGAGAGAGACGGAGAGAATCCCATGAGTGGCAGAGGGAAAGAAAAAGATGGAGAGAGAAGTGGGGCTCCAGCTCACCTGATACAGGGCTCAAACTCAAAAACTGTGAGATCATGACCTGAGCCAGATGCTTAACCAACTGAGCCACCCAGGTGCCCCTATTATCGACATTTTAGCAATATTTATTCTTCCAATCCATGAGCATGGGATGTTTTTACATTTCTTTGTGTCCTCTTCAGTTTTTTTTCATAAGATTTCTATAGTTTTCAGTGTATAGATCTTTTACCTCTTTGGTTAGGTTTATTCCTAAGTATTTTATGGTTTTCGGTGCAGTTGAAAATGGGATCGATTCCTTGATTTCCCTTTCTGCTGCTTCATTATTAGTGTATAGAAATGCAACTGATTTCTGTACATTGAATTATGTCCTGTGACTTTGCTGAATTCATGGGTCCGTTCTAGTAGTTTTTTGCTAGAGTTGTTTGGTTTTCCATGTGCAGTATCATGTTGTCTGCGAAGAGTAGAAGTTTGACTTCCTCCTTGCCTATCTGGATGCCTTTTATTTCTTGTTTTTTTTTTTCAATATATGAAATTTATTGTCAAATTGGTTTCCATACAACACCCAGTGCTCATCCCAAAAGGTGCCCTCCTCAATGCACATCACCCACCCTCCCCTCCCTCCCACCCCCCATCAACCCTCAGTTTGTTCTCCGTTTTTAAGAGTCTCTTGGATGCTTTTATTTCTTTGTGTTGTCTGATTGCTGAGGCTAGGACTTCCAATATTATGTCGAATAACAGTGGTGAGAGTGGACATCCCTGTCTTGTTCCTGAGCTTAGGGGGAAAGTTCTCAGTTTTTCCCCATTGAGGATGATATTAGCGGTGGGTCTTTTGTATGTGGCCGTTATGATCTTGAGGTATGATCCTTCTATCTCTACTTTCCTGAGGTTTTTTATCAAGAAAGGATGCTGTATTTTGTCAAATGCTTTTTCTGCATCTATTGAGAGGATCACATGGATTTTATTCTTTCTTTTATTAACGTGGTATATCACGTTGATTGAATTTGCAGATACTGAACCAACCCTGCATCCCAGGAATAAATTCCACTTGATCGTGGTGGAATTATTTTAACATAGTGTTGGATCCGGTTGGCTAGTATCTTGTTGAGAATTTTGCATCCATGTTCATCAGGGAAACTGGTCTTTAGTCCTCCTTTTTTAGTGGGGTCTTTGTTTGGTTTTGGAATCAAGGTAATGCTGGCCTCGTAGAATGAGTTTGGAAGTTTTCCTTCCATTTCCATTTTTGGAACAGCTTCAAAAGAATAGGTGTTAACTCTTCTTTAAATGTTTGGTAGAATTCCCCTGGAAAGCCATCCGGCCCTGGACTCTGGTTTGTTGGGATCAAGGCTTCATTATAAGCGTTTAAACACAGTTAATGATGAGTTAGTGCTGTCTATAAAACCAAAGATGCTGCTTACTTGGCTAGACCCAATCAATATATGTTTACTGTTCTTTTAGCTTTGCTTCATGTACACAGGCACTTTATTTCTTACAAGAAATCAATGTCTGGAACCAAAAAAATAACTGTGAAATGGTTTTATTTGAATCAGCCTTTTCTCATTATTGAACATTTCATATGAATAAATTAATCTTTATGCACATGATGATGACCTATCTGAAATAGCTTCCCAATTCTTTAAAATGTCAAAGGCATTTCCTAGCATAAAAAATACTAAAGGCATTTTGCTATCACATGGTTTATTAGTAGACTGGGAAAATCAATCTTATCCTAAGCAAAAGCAGAAATATTATTAGCTGAATCAAGAAAAGTGTGACATTTTGCCCGTGAACTCTTTTTCTTCCAATAATATATCTATTTTGGGAAATCATAAGACTGGAGCAAGACAAAAATGTGGGAGGATATTAGGCTTCTCTAACTAGCTATTGTTAAGTATTAGGAAATGAATGTAGCTTTTATCTGTGACTTTTTCAAGATCCATATGAAAAGAAAGTAATATGTGAAATAAAAATGCTATGCCCATTATTAATAGCAACCGTCCGTCTTACAGAGAGTGACTAGGAGTGTCACTCATGGCAGTTAGTTAGGGGAGAGACCGGATGTACCTGGTTCCCCCTCCGGTGCTCGCTTCCTGTTCTCGCTCTAAACCGCACGCAGTGTGCAGCACACCACCTGCGGACGCCCCAAAGGTTCTGCTGGGAGCCCAAGAATGTGAAAAATTTAAGGGGAGCCTGGGTGGCTCTGTCAGTTAAGCATCCGACTTTGGCTCATGATCTCGTGGTCCATGAGTTCGAGCCCCACGCTGGGTGCTGTGCTGACAACTCGGAGCCTGGAGCCTTTTTCAGATTCTGTGTCTCCCTTGCTCTCTGCCCCTCCCCCACTCACACTCTGTCTCTCTCTCTCTCAAAAATAAGTAAACATTTTAAAAAATGTGGAAAACTTAAGGGCTGATGCCCCCAATTTGCCCCTCACCCTCAAACTTGCTTCGCCTCTAGTTCTAGGATAAATGAGTTTATTTTGAGCCTTAATTCGCTAGGACAGAAGGCCTTCTGTTTTTGTTTTCTCACGCTGAACATATTTACCAAGTTTCTTGTGTTGGAGAGCCTGACCCTATTGCATACTGCCTTTCTGTCCCAGCAAAAGAGCTTTTCCATTGTGGAGGGAGCTGTCGTGCCACATTTCATACAGCGTCGGGGACAATTCTGAGCGTCTGGGATTTGTTTCCGTAGGTGTTCGGCTTTGTGTGTGTGCTTGCTTGCATGCACGTAGAAAACAGAAAATCTAGATTCAAAGAAAAGTGCTGACAGTGTTTAAAGTGCCTCTTTCTGAGGACTGAGATTGCTTTCAGTATGTTCCTCTTTATTTTCTGGAGGTTTTGCAGTAAGCATACCGTATTTCATGGTGAGGGGGAAAAAAAGCTATTTCCCTCAAAATGATTGAGCATTTTGTATGAGCATAGTACTGTACTAAGTAATCTGGGAAGTAAAAAGAACAGACTTCCTTCCACTTAAAGCCTTTAACAAGACATAAATCAGTTGATGTACTATGTGATCGTCTTTTTATTGCCTGTTCCGTGTCAGATAACTCATTTTACTTCATGCGCTCTATTCTCCCTTAATCCAGTCATACAGAAAATGTGTAAGTTCACTTGATGGTACGTTATTATTCAGTAATTTCAGATGATGTTGGTGACAAACATGGCAATACATATTTTATAGTAGCAGATCACAAACACAAGATAAACACGGGCAGAAAAAAAGGTATGCGTAACACAGAAAGCAGTCTAGATAGTGATAATTGTTTCCTACCTTTTAAATTGACTATTAAGAGCATGTATCCTTCTCATAATGAGAGAAAAATTAACTTTTAATGATTTTAATAAATTGGTCACCCAAGAACAATTTTGTCCTAGCTTTGGGGCACTGGTACACAGTGTGATGGACATTTAGTGAAAAGGGAGACCAGGGGCGCCCAGGTTGGTTGAAAAGGGAGACCAGGGGCGCCAGTTGGTTGAGTGTCTGACCCTTGATTTCACTCAGGTCACGATCAGGGTTGTGGGATTGAGCCCCCAGTCGGGCTCCATACTCAGTGTGGATAATAAATAATTTTATTTCTCTAAAATAAAATTTAAAAAATTTAAAAATTAAAAAAATAAAAGAGAAACCTGTGTGAGACAGTGAAGCCGGAAGAGGCTTCACAAAGCAACATAGGGTGCGGTCCCTGGGTGGCTCAGTTGGTTAAGCGTCGACTTGGTTAAGCATCTGACTTCAGCTTAAGTCATGATCTCAGGGTTTGTGAGTTCAAGCCCCGCGTCAGGCTCTGTGCTGACAGCTAGGAGCCTGGAGCCTGTTTCGGATTCTGTGTCTCCCTCCCTCTCTGCCCCTCCCCCACTCACATTCTGTCTCTCTCTCTCAAAAATAAATAAACATTAAAATAAAAATTAAACCGGGGAGTGTTATGCTAAGTGAAATAAATCATACAGAGACAGACAGATACCATATGTTTTCACTCTTATGTGGATCCTGAGAAACTTAACAGAAGACCATGGGGGAGGGGAAGGAAAAAAAAAGTTAGAGAGGGAGGGAGCCACACCATAAGAGACTTAAAAACTGAGTATAGACTGAGGGTTGATGGGGGGTTGGAGGGAGGGGAAAGTGGGTGATGGGCATTGAGGAGGGCACCTGTTGGGATGAGCACTGGGTGTTGTATGGAGACCAGTTTGACAATAAATTTCATTAAAAAATAATAATTAAAAAAAATAAATAAAAAATAAAAATTTAAAAAGCAACATAGGGCTCCCTGAGTACTTCAGAGGAAGGGTGAGATTCCAGAAGGATACGGAGAGAGGACATCCTAGAAAGAGCTTGCACAACAGCAATTAGACCTGGGCCGTCTGTGAAATAGGGTAATAGCAACTTGCGCATACAGTGGCTGTTTGGATTAAGCAAGGTGGTACACCCATCGTCATCTGGGCAAGAGACACTCAGGAAATATTAGCCAGCATGATGATGGTGACAGTGAGGAGAGAGAGGAGAGGGACTCGAGAGAGAGTCCAAAAGAATGAACGGCAAACCTGGTGATAGTCTGCTTCCTTGAATGGAAATAAGAATGCCAAATCGTTGGAGAACAGGAAGCTGGAGGCACCGTAAGGATGTCCTGAAGGAAAGGGACGGAGCAGCAAGAAACTGAAAGCAGTTTCATCCCCAGGACGGAAGGCCATCGGGACTGCTCGTTCTCTCCAGGACTTCGTACGGGCGCCAGGCCTGGGGGTAAGAATGTTTCATCTGGCGCCGGATGTAGTCGTGACCCGGTATGGAATGCAGGTGGATGACTGTGCAGATGCCAAATACTATGTCGTGTGTGCTTGCTCTTGTTAGACAATTTGCAAAAATAAAAGAGGCTTGAGCCAGGGGACCGATGCTTCAGCTCCTGGAGAGTCTTGGCCCCCTGCTTTTCCAGTTTTTTTTTTTTAGTTTTCTTTTTTCTTTTTTAAAATTTACATCCAAGTTAGTTAGCATCTAGGGCAATAATGATTTCAGGAGTAGATTCCTTACTGCCCCTTCCCCATTTAGCCCATCCCTCTTCCCACACCCCCTCCCGTAACCCTCAGTTTGTTCTCCATATTTATGAGTCTCTTCTCTTTTGTCCCCCTCCCTGTTTTTATATTATTTTTGTTTCCCTTCCCTTATGTTCATCTGTTTTGTCTCTTGAAGTCCTCATAGGAGTGAAGTCATAGGATTTTTGTCTTTCTCTGACTAATTTCACTTAGCATAATGCCCTCCAGTTCCATCCACAGCTTTTACAGTTCTCACCGCACCTTTGGGACCTGTCTCTCTACACCAAATAGACCTTTGTTTTTTCTTCTCTCGGATATCAGAAGGAAGGCGCCCGAGCCAGAACCGTAGCTGGTGTGCAGGGAAAGTAATGGGTCAAGTTTAGGACATTTGGTATTAAAATTTTAGTGGGATATTTATCAAATAGTAGTAAATAACTATGAAATCTTGTGGGGGTGCCTGGACCACAGGGTTAGATCTGGGAATGGTCTGCACAAAAGCAAGCATTGGTTTTGGTTGCCTTGAGCCTTGGTGTGGTTTAAGGTAGGAGAGGGGACGAGAAGCCAGCTCAGCAGGCAGAGGGAGAGTGGTCAGCGGGATGCAGAATACAGCAAGATGGAGCCGGCACCAGGGACGCAGGAGAGGCAAGATGGTCTCTAATGTCCTCTACTGTTCAGGCAGAGGAGTCTGGGGGGAGTTGAGTCGATGCGAGAGAAGCCACCAGCCCTACACTAATTGTGCCACCACCGCGTCCTGCCACCCCTATTCTTGCATCCAGTTGCAGGACCCGGTGATGGAACCTCTGTTCACTTTGCTGGTCTGCTCAAAGGGATGCCCTGACTGGGAACTTGATCGCTGAAGGCCAAATGCTGGGGGCCATTACATCACTTACCCCTGAAGCACTGTATGTAGGTCAGCAGTTAGATTCGAGAGAAGAAGTTCAGAGTCACTTAGGCAGGAGGCCTCGCGAGTCAACCGAATACGAATGAGGGAAACGTAGAGCTCAATTCTCAAAGAAGCAAACGGAAGCCTCCATCCAGGTCTTTTCCCTTTCCACTGCTTTGTCGTTTAGGGATTGAGAAGCTGAGTTGGGTAAAAGGGTGCGTAGAAAATGAAAAAGGAAGCTAGAGACGTGGTGGAGAGACAGGATCTTCTATAGCCCCCAAAGCCCAGCCGCGGTACCGTTTTTCAGGCACTTTCCCTGTCCCAGACACTCTGCTGACTTTTCAGACACTAACTGATGTGACCCTCACAGAAGCCCCGAGGCGGTAGTCTCATCAGCCTAATCGCTGCTGAGGAGACAGGCGAGGGGCCCAGCGGCTTGCTCAAGGTCTCCTAACGGGAGCAGCCCAGGCAGCACGTGTGTCGGGGGGGCGGTCCTGCCGCATACAGTGGCTCTCTCACTGTGCCTCACCGCCTCTCGGTGCCGTGGCCTCAAAACCACCTCAAAAGGAAACCACCTGCCTCCTGGGAAGCGGAGAATGATCCGCAAGATGGCTGCCACCAAAAAGTATGAAAGTTAAAAATTAGCCGGAAATAAGAGGAATAAACTACTGACACAGTAGTGGATTACTCTCAAAAGTATTATGCTCAATGACATATCTGATAGAAGGTTAGTATCCCAAACATATAAACCACTTATCAAACTCAATACCCCCAAAATGAATAATCCAATTAAGAAATGGACAGAAGGCATGAGTAGGCATTTCTCCAAAGAAGACATACAGATGGCCAACAGACCCATGAAAAGATGTTCAAAATCACTCATCAGGGAAATACAGATCAAGACCACACTGAGATATCACCTCACACCTGTCAGAGTGGCTAAAATCAACAACTCAAGAGACAACGGGTGTTGGCAAGGATACGGAGAAAGGGGAACTGTCGTGCCCTGTTGGTAGGAATGCAGACTGGTGCAGCCACTCTGGAAAGCAGTATGGAGGCTCCTCAAAAAATTAAAAATAGAATTACCTTATGATCCAGTAATTGCACTATTAGGTATTTGCTCCCAAAATACAAAAATACTAATTCAAAGGGATACGTGCACCCTGATGTTTATAGCAGCATTATCTGCCATAGCCAAGTTATGGAAATGGCCCAAGTGTCCACTGACTGATGAATGGATAAAGAAGAAATTATATATATAATGGAATATTACTTGGCCATGAAAAGAATGAAATCTTGCTATTTCTGGCGATGTGGATGGAGCAGGAGAGTATTATGCTAAGTGAAATGAATCAGTCAGAGAAAGACAAATACCACAGGATTTCACTCCCGTGGAATTTAAGAAACAAAACAAACAAGCGTAATGGGAAAAAAGCGAGAAGTAAGCCAAGAAACAAACTCTTAACTGTGGAGAATAAACCGATGGTCACCAGAGGGCAGGGGGTGGGGTGCTGATTTGCTGTAACGAGCACCGGGTGATGTATGGAAGTGTGGAATCACTGTTTGTACACCTGAAACTAATATTACACTGTATGTTAACTAGCTGGAATTTAAATTAAAAAAAAATTTTAAGTATTATGCTAAGTGAAATAAGCCAGACACAGAAGACGTCACATAGGATCCCATTTATGTAAATTCTTGAAAGGCAAATTCTAGAAAAAGCAAGACGATAATGACAGAAAGCAGGATCGCTGGTTGCCTGGGGCTGGAAGGGGACTAGGGAACCGACTTTTTAAAAAGAAAGAACTTTTTATCATGATGGAAAATTCTACATCATGGGTGTCATGGGGGTAAGTCGACTTTGTCAAAGCCCATGCAACTGTGCAGCTGAAATGGGTGAATTTTATTGTGTTAAGATATGTGTCAATCAAACGCACCACAAAAAGTTCCATTTCTTTTCGCGAATGTTCTCAAAGAAGTGTTACCTTTAAGTTTTGTGTTTATTAGTGTTGTCTGTTTTAGTAAAGAAGAATGTTTTCATAACGGAGAATTATCATTTGGAAACTACAGTGGTGCTTCTGGGGGCAATTTACAATCAAAAGTGATCAAGTGAACACAGCAAGAGCAGACTAACCACACACAAATGTAACTGTCTACGGTCTCCTGGTGGCAGCAATGTAGGATTTCACTTGATGAATTCATTCAGCAAATGTTCATTGTGTCGAACAATTTAAAGCTGCCATTTTTGTAGGTCAAACCTGGTCATCTGTTAGCAATTCCAAATGGTTCAGTCTAATAGAAAGCACCTTCTGTGTGCTCAGGTAATATCCTGGGAGCTGCGGGGGATATAGTGTTATGTGAGAAGGACCAAAGTTCCAGCCTTGCATTCTTGCTTGCATTTCTGGTCGCCCAAGACATGAATGAGCAGAGAGACAAGATAACAAAATCATTCCAAACTGTGATAGAAAGAAGGACGAAATGATTGGCCCCTCACTTGGGGTGAGGCGAAGGCCACTTTGGAAAAGATCAGAAAAGCTGAGATCATGACATGGAACATCAGGGGAAGGTCGGTTTAGGTAAAAGGAACAGCAAGGTGAGCGACCTTAAGGTGGGGTGGGCACACATGGGGGCTGGGCTGAGTGAGGAGTTGTTATTACTGTAGTTCGAAAAGGAAGCAGAAGTGAACCCCGCAGGGCCTCGAGGGCTTGGAGAAGGAGGATGTGTTCTATTCAGATTTGGGGAAAGTCACGGACGGACAGCCTTTTACCAAAAGGGCTAAGGTGATGCAGTTTGTGTTTTAAAATAGAGCTTTGCGGGCAAAGGAAATAAACATGCCATACCTCGATTGTGGTGGTTACAGGACTGTCTACATTTGTCGCAAGTCACTGAATTGTAAACCATAAAAGGTGAATTAATTGGTGAGCTTTACTCTATGTCGATTACACCTTCATAAACCTAACCCCCCAAAATAAGACAACTCTGAGCTCAAGCACTAAGAATGGTTTCTCTGGAAAATGTTTATGGGAGGGGTTTTGGGTTTGGGATTGTTTGTTTTTGGTGACATTGTTTCTTGATCACTTTGCCTCCTTAAACTCTGCGCATGTATGATTTTTAGTAGAAGATCACATTTAGAAAAGAGAACTCTGGCTACTGGATGGAGAAAAGATAATAAGACAGAGTCAAAGATCATAGACACACAGGGAGGCTGTTTAGGGGACTGTGGCAAGAGATCATCGTGGCTGAGCCTGGGGTGGTGACGGTGAAAGCAGGCGATGGAGAGAGCATAAACAGTCTAGTTCCGCTGGATTGGACGTGGGCAGAGGGAATAAGGAAATGGAAACGGAGGACGACTTTTAGGGTGGGGATGTCAGCATGGATGAGGCAGGGTTGGCAAGAGGGAGCCGTTCAATCAAGGTTTTTGGACTTTTAAATATTTTGAAATGCCTATTGTTTATCTGAGTGGAGGTGTGAAGAAGGCACTTGGCCATATGAGCCCGCAGCAGAGGGAAGAGAGGACAGGGCTCGGGCTCATCAGTGCCCCATGGTATCTCCAGCCCTGGGCCTGGTCGAGGTCAAAGGACAAGGGAAAGGCTGGAAATAGAGCAAAGCAGAGGGCCCTGGAGCACTCCAGATTTGGAGCTTGGGTAGCAAGGCGGAGATAGCCGGGCAGGGGAGCACCACATGGCCCGCTCCCAAGAAGGGTGTATATTTAACCCTTTGAGTGTTGAATGTGTGCATCTGTGCGGGCTGCCACACAAAATACCAGAGACCGGGGGGCTTAAACAACAGACACTTCTGTCCTCAGAGTTTGAAGGCTGGGATTCTCAGATCAGGGTGCCAGTGTGGTAGGTTCCTGGTGAGATCTTTCTTCCTGGCTTGCAGATGGCTGCCTTCTTCCTGTGTCCTCCCATGGTGCAGACAGACAGGCAGACGGGAGAGAGACACAGAGAGAGAATGAAGAGTAAGTGAGAGATTTCTCCCTCTTATGAGGCCAAAGTCCTCTCAGATTAGGGCCCTGCTCTTCTGAGCTCATTTAACCTTAATTATCTCTCAAGGACCTTACCTCCAGGTACAGTCACAGTGGAGGTTAGGGCTTCAATATATGAACCGGGGGAGGAGACACAGTTCAGTCCACAGACACCTGTACGTGGACATCATGGTGACCTAGAGTACAAACCATGGCCACAGTCTTGTCACGTGGCCAAACTGCAAAATGATGACCTCGCTGTGAGCCTCCAGCTGTTGCAACAGTGCAGTGGCCCATCATCCAAAGCCTCCCCGCCCTCCACAGCATGCTTGTAATAAGTGAGGACACTAATAACAACAACAACATTGATGATGACATTTGTTGTTTGACCACTGTGTGTCCGGTACTGTTGTCATAAGCACTTTGGCAATTGAGTAGCTCAGCCTATCCTCACAAGCCTTTGAGGTAGATATTTTATTTACAGCCAAGGGGGCACAGGCCCCAAGAAGTTAAATAACTTGCTCAAGGTCACAATGTTAATAAGTGGCAGGAAAGGGCTCCACGTCCTGCCGCCTGGCTTTAACCGTCTGGGCTATTCACCACTGTTCTAGCTCTGACTTTAAGGGTCCGCTTAACACTTACTTAGATTCCATGGAGTCACTGGGGCTGGGTTTAGCAAGTATCTTCTCGTGTTCAGTTCTGTCATCTCTGAGAGTTCAACATGTGGCAAAATTCAGATCAAAGAAGTCACTGGGCATTTTGATGTCAGAAACCACAAGGCCATTAAATTTCATGGGGGATATATTCGTGTCCTAGGGCTTCTGTAATAAAGTCCCTGAAACTGGATGGTTGGGAGTCTGAACTCAAGGTGTCAGCAGACGCATGTTCCCTCTGAAATCTGTAGGGGAATCCTTCCTATCTTCTTAGCATCTGGTAATTTGCCAACAACCCACATTGGCCACTTAGCCAACACTGACACAGAGTACACGTGTAAGAAGGTGTTTCTTGACTTGTGGCTACGCAACTCCAGTCTCTGCCTTTATTGTCACATGGCAGTCTTTGCATGATGCCTTCATATAAGGACATCAGTCATACTGAATTAAGAGCCCACCCTTCTCCAGAATGACCTCATCCTTTTTATTGAGATAGAATTGACATATAACATCATATTAGTTTCAGGTATACAACATGATCAAATATTTGAATATGCTGAGAAACGATCACCATGACAGATCCGGTTAACATCCATACCATACATGGTGACAATTTTTTTCCCCTTATGATGAGAACCCTTAAGATTTGCCTTCTCAGCAACTTTCAAATATACAATACAGTCTTATTAACTATAATCACCAGCACGGTGATTACATCCCCGTGACTTATTTATTTTATAACTGGAAGTTATACCTTTTGATCCCTTTCACCCATTTCACCCATCCCCCATTCCATTGCCTCTGGTGACCCACCAGTCTGTTCTCTGTATCAGTTAGTTCAGGTTTATTTGGTTTTTTATTTTTCAGATTCACATATAAGTGAGATCATACATACATATACATATACATATACATATACATATACATATACATATACATATACCTGTAAATATTTTCCTTATTCGTTTCCTTTCCACATTTCACATCTTCTTTATCCATTCGCCCATCAGTGGACACTTAGCTTGCTTCAATACTTGAGCTGTTATAAATTGCTGGATGATATAATATTTCTATTTTTCTTTTTCTGAGGAACCTCTGTACTATATTCCACAGTGGCCGCACCAATTTACATTCCCACCAGCAAGACACAAATGTTCCCTTTTCTCCACATCCTCACCAATATTTGTTATTTCTAGTCCTTTTGATAATAGTCATTCTAATAGGTACCAGGTGATATATCATCGTGGTGTCAATTTGTATTTTCCTGATGATTAGTGAAGTCGAACACCTTTTCTTGTATGTGTTAGCCATCTGTATGTCTTCTTTGGAAAAAATGTTTATTCAGATCCTCTGCCCATTTTTAAGTTGGATTGTTTGGGATTTTTTTTTTTTTTTTTTTTTTTTTGCTATTGAATTGTATGAATCCTTTATATATTTTATAAATTAACCCCTTGTCAGATATATGATTTGCAAATATTTTCTCCCATGTGGTTGTTGCCTTCTCATTTTGTTGGTGGTCTTCTTTGCTGTGCAGAAGCTTTTTAGTTTAATATAGTTCCACTTGTTTATTTTTGCTTTTGTTCCTCTGCTTTTAGTGTCAGATCCAAACAATCATCGACAAAATTGACATCAAGGAGCTTTACCACCTATGTTTTCCTCTGGGGGTCTTATGGCTTCAGGTCGTATGTTCAAGTCTTTAATATATTTTGAGTTAATTTCTGTGTGTCGTGTAAGGTAGTCTAGTTTCATTCTTCTGCAGGTGGCCGTCCAGTTTCCCAACAGCATTTTTTGAAGAGACTGTCCTTTCCCCGTTGTATATGTTGGGTACTTTGTTGTAAATTAACTGACCACATATGCATGAGTTTATTTCTGGGCTCTCTATTCTGTTTCATTGACCTATGTGTGTCTGGCTTTATGCCAATACCGCACTGTTTTGATGACTATAGTTTTGCAATATAGTTTAAAATCTAGAAACATGATGCCTCTAGCTTTCCTTCTTTCTCAAGACTGCTGTGGCTAGTTAGGGTCTTTTGTGGTTCCAAACAAATTTTGGGATTTTTGTTCTATTTCTGTGAAAAATGCCATGGAAATTTTGATAGGGATTGCATTAAATGTGTAGATTGCTTTGGGTAGTATAGACATTTTAACAATATTAATGATTCCAATCCATGAGCACAGAGTATCTTTCCATTTATTTGTGGTATGACTTCATCTTAATTTAACTGATTACATCTTTAACAGCCCTATTTCCAAATAAGGTCACATTCTGAATATTAGGAGTTAGGACTTCAACATTTCTCTCTCTCTCTCTCTCTCTCTCTCTCTCTCTCTTTCACTCACTCACTCACTCTCTCTCTTTTGGTGGGAGTTACATAATTCAACCTAAACAGGGGCTATGTAGATAGAGTTTAAAATCTTAAGAATAAGTATCTCTCTGCAAATCTTTAATGCACAATCCCCACTTTCTCAATCTAACATCCCTAGAAAAACTTCCTGACAGCAAAGTTCCTTCCTCAGGCTTAAGGATTCTCAGCACCAGATGTTAAGTCCTCTAGAAAATCTGCAAATGGCAGAGGAAAAATGCAAAGAGAAAATAAAGTTCTCAAGTGCAACTAGCTTCTACTCTAAATTAAAGCAACGTCAGAATTTTTTCCAAGTCCTCTGACTTCAAAAATACCAACAAACACTGTTCATAGTGTTGGGTTCTATCATTTCTCTTAATTTTTTACATTCTGGAAGTTGAACTATAAAGCCACATGCTAATTACATAACAGTATTCTCTGTTAATAAGCGTTTTGAGCAGTTTTGCCACCTCAAAGTCATCCAATGAAGATTTAACGTAGGGTGGCCTTTCAAATGAACACAGAAAAGATGGATTGTTTAATAAATGGTACAGGGACATTTGGCTAACCATTTGGGAAAAAGTAAAGTTAGATGCCTACTTCATACATTAAACTTACATAAAATTGAATTATAGAAAATTTTTCATTTTTTTATTTAACTTTCCTAAAAGTTTATTTATTTATTTCTGGGGGGGGGGGGGGAGAGAGAGAGAGAGAGAGAGAGAATCCCAAGCAGGCTGTGCACTGCCAGCACAGAGCCTGACCCTGGAACCGTGAGATCGTGACCTGAGCTGAAACCAAGAGCCAGACGCTTAACTGATGGAGCCACCCAGGTGCCCAGAATTATAGATGAATTTTTAAAATTACACAAGGTAAATCACAAAATAACTGAGAAAATAGAAGGGACTATTCACTATATTTTGAATTGGAAAGTTTTGCTAATTATAAGTGCCAAGAGATAATCCATAAAAATGGGGCACCTGGGTGGCTCCGTTAAGCATCCAACTTCCGCTCACCTCACAGTCTCACAGTTGGTGAGTCTGAGCCCCACATCAGGCTCTCTGCTGTCAGCAAAGAGCCTGCTTCAGATCCTCGGTCCCCCCCTCTTTCTGCCCCTCCCTCGCTCTTTCTCTCTATCAAAAATAAATAAACAACTACTAAAAAAGATATAATCCACAAAAAGAGATATGAATCAGTTTAAATACATAAAAGTCTAAAACTTACTTGTGTATATAAAAAACAGCATAACAACATGGGGGAGAAGGTATGTACTGTATATGACGGATACGTTTATATTTTTTCGTGCAAAAACACAAATTGCTAACAAATTCATTCTCCAAAAAAAGATAGCAGAATTTTAAAAAGCAACCCACAGAAGAAGAAATACAGCCATTAAACATATGAAAAGATGCTTGTTCTCATTTAAGACCAGTTACATAGGATCTCTAAGGCTTCTTTCATTCAGTGCGAACACAGCATGATTCTGAATATAGAGTATTCATTTGGTACATTTTTGCATAGATTTGCTCTTGAACTCACCTTCCAGTGCAGAATATTTTAATCTCCAATACAAAGTTTAATAAAATCACTTACATGTCATTTACCATATTTCTGTTAGAAAAATCTGGATCTTTTCAAACCCAACGTTATTAGAATCTCTTGGTTGCGTAAGCCGAAATGCCAATTCAAACTTGCTTAAGAAAAAGATTCAGCAGATGTCTACCACCTCCACACGTTCCTACACCCTTAATCTCCCTGTGTTTTGAAACTCCAAATGAGCTTTCTCCAAAATGTAAGGGCAAATTGACCTAATTCTTCTCTCCCTCTAAGTGGAGGGCGGTCAACTTCTCACACTTAACAAGTAGAACAGCTCTGAGTAGAAAAGGCCTGAGGGCCTGCCATGGCCTCCAGAGATTTACCAGTAATTTAACCTTTCATATCTGGAAGTTTCTAGAAGAGAATCCCCTTCCTGGCTAAAACCCTAATTGCGTCTCTCTGAAGCACCTTAGAGACAACAACCATGTGTTTAGAATGACTTCAGTCAGGCCATGTGAACCAATAAATTACACTGTTCACTTATTCGCTTGCCTTGGGTTTCCATCCTTTAAGGCCAGATGGCTCTAACTTAGGGTACTTCTCTGTGGTTCATCCTGTCCCTTATCTTCTGAGCTACTGTCCTCGACTCTCTTGGGAGTGTGACTCTGCGTGTGTGTGTTGGGGGGGGGGGGTTGTGTGTGTGTGCATACTTAAGGGTTTTCAAACAGTTTCAATAACAACAAAGAAGCTGGTTGGTTGTTTCCAAAATTCATTTCTCACTTCCAAAGAAGTGAGATATATTTCAAACACACGCACACACTTCATTTCTGTCGGGCCCGATGATCCATGGATTCACACGGACACTGTCCATTCCTTT
Organism: Panthera onca; assembly: GCF_046562875.1. Classification (NCBI taxonomy): domain Eukaryota; kingdom Metazoa; phylum Chordata; class Mammalia; order Carnivora; family Felidae; genus Panthera; species Panthera onca. The sequence goes on from NC_138349.1 coordinate 81,847,057, forward strand.
CCTTTCTGGTGTTCAGTATAGACACTGCCCTGGTCAGGGGTGGGAGCAGCTCAGCTGCTGTGCTGAGGCTGCAGTCGGTATCGCCAGACTCTCCCTTGAGGCTGCAGTCGGTAGCGCCAGGACCGCAGTCCTCTGGAGGCTTAACCCCACGGAAGGGTTTCCTTCCGGGCTCATTTCCACGGCTGCTGGCGGTCCTCAGTTCCTCACTACCTGCGTTTCCACAGGCTGCCTCACCACATGGCCGCCAGTTCCCCCAGTGGGAGCAAGGTGAGAACAAAGAGTAAGCATTCACCGGCGAGACAGAAGCCACAGTCTTTTAGAAACCTAATTGCAGGAGTGCCATTCCATCATTTCTGTCACATCCATGTTTTAGAGATGAGTCACAAAGTCTAGCCTGCACCCAGGAAAGGGGAATTAAGCCCCTTTAGGGAGGAGTATCAAAGAATTTGTGTGTATATCTTTAAAACTACCACACGGTATTGGAGGTAAACCGACTTCCCCAGAGAATCTGAGTCCTTTCTAAAGTACCATGATCCTTTGCCAAAGGCTTGCCTCAGGAGTGCTAAGATGGGAAGGAGGGTAAATGAGAGAACCCAGTAGGGGTGGGGAGGGAAGATCCAGGCAGAGGACAGATCCCCCTGTCATGCACTTGCATCACAACACACCTGAAGCCGCCTGTAACAGTTTTAAGTAAGGAAAGGGCTAAAAACCTTAACCTTCTACAATGGGAATCAGAGAGCACCTAATACCACAATTCGACAAGGCAGAAGTGAAACACAGACATGGGGTTATAGTAGGTGGGAGAGTGGCAAGCATGTGATTGCCTACAGTTGCAAAGCAACCTCATCTGGCCAGCGGCATAAACAGGAAGGTGGTGGGCTTTTAATTCCAGAAAAAGTGCAGTTCCGGAGGAGTGGACATGACCTCAGCTCAGCTGCTCACTCCCTCCATCACCTGGGACCTGCACCTGCATCACACCACACCTGGGACCCTGGGGGGTAGAGTCCTGCCTCATTTTCATCCATGTCCTCCGTTCCTTAAGTACCCCAACCTACCAGAACTGCCCTCCGAATTCCCTCAACAGTATTTATACGTAGCACTCAGTGGGTGGTTAACCAAATATGTTCTGATCAACGGTTTTATTTTTTAATGGTTTTAACATCACAATTATTTTGTCATTTGTGAACGCCATTTACAGGCAGCTCCCGTCTTTAGGTGCTTTGAGTTCATGACTTTTTCACTAGACCAGTGGTTCTCAACCTTGGCTACACATTAGAATCAACTAGAAATTTCTTCCCATTCCAGGATTTGATGCAAATTAAAAGAGAATACTGAACCAGTTTCAATAACTAAGAGTTAACAGATTTTGCTAAGTAATATTTCCTTAGTGGGAAGCTAAGATTGAAAATCATCATTTCAGAATCTTTCTACTCAAAGTGTGCCCTGTGTACCAACAGCAACCTTATCACCTGTGAGCTTCTTAGAAATGCAGAATTTCAGGCTTCACCTCTGAATCAGAATCTGCATTTTAACAAGGTTCCCCGGGTGGGTGGTTCATACGCACATAAAAGTTTTTGTTTTGTTTTTTATCCATTCATTTTATTATGAAAGATTTCACTCAAATAGGAAAACATATAAATAAACCTCCACGTGGCTGACATTTTCCCCATATCTTAAGATGAAGACTACAATGAAAAGCACAAAGAAACAATTGAGACACCACCCCCCCCCCCCACACACACACTTTGTGGTCTTTCTGGAATCTGTTCCTCTGCTTTCCATCCCAGAGCTGAGGTTGTTCTGAAATCTCCTATCCAAGTTTTTACATCTTCATTGCCTCTTTTCCTATTGCTCTGTGCTTCTGAACATTACATCTGCATTATTTTTCTATAATTACTAATTTGTGTGTTCATTTCACATTCTGTGTAGGGAGTATCCATTCTGACAGGTGTAATTCAAATTCATTTATTCAACTGTAGTGTCATATTGCATTTGTGAATATACCACCCACTGTGTCATATATTATGCATTTTAAATTAACTGCCCCCAAATTCAAATAGTTTTCCATTTTCACTGTTACTGTGTTGAAATAAACATTTTATCCTGGTTTCTTTGTGCACTTGTGAAAGTGTGTCTACAGGGCATGTATCTGCAAGTAGATTTCAACGTTAACAATTTTATTAAACCCTACTCCAAAACCACTGTGCTAATAAATAAAACCACCACATCCCAACATCCTGACCAGCACTTAACATTGTCCACGTTTTTTTTTTCCCCCTGATTTGGAATAAGTGATGATTGATTTGTGTTTCTGTGGTTATAAGTATGATTGATAAATATGTGTTGGTTTAGTTGTCCGTTAACTTTTGCTTTTCTGTCAAATAATCAAATTCTTTGTCCATTTTTTAACATGTAATTATCTAAAGCTAAAAAATTTCATCTAAGTAGTGATTTGTCTGTATTACACAAATTTTTATATGTTGTGTTTTCATTTTTATTTGGTTAAAAACAATGTCTAATAGGGGCACCTGGCTGGCCCAGTCAGTGGCTTTTTTTTTTTTAGTATTTATTTTAATGTTTATTATATTTGAAAGAGAGAGAGACAGAGTGCAAGCCTGGGAGGTGCAGAGAGAGGGGAAGACACAGAATCGGAAGCAGGCTCAAGGCTCTGAGCTGTCAGCACAGAGCTCAAAGTGGGGCTGGAACTCACGAACTGTGAGATCATGACCTGAGCTGAAGCTGGGTGCTTAACTGACTCAGCCACCCAGGAGCCCCTTTTTGTATACCTTCTTTGAAAAAAAAAAAAAACGTATTTAGGTCCTTTATCTGTTTCTTAATGGGGTTATTTGATTTTTTGCAATTGAGTTTATGAGTTCCTTATATCTTTTGGATATTAACCCCTTATTCAATATATAGTTTGCAAATATTTTCTCCCATTCTGTAGGTTGCGTTTGAATTCTGTTAATTGTTTGCTGTGTGGAAACCTTGTAGTTTGATGCGATTCCACTTGCCTATTTTTGCTGTTGTTGCCTTTGCTTTTGGTGTCGTATCAAAAAAATCATAGCCCAGACCAAGGTCAAGCAGCTTTTTCTCTATGCTTTCTTTCAGAAGTCTTGTGCTTCAGATTTTACATTTAAGTCTGTAATCCATTTTCAGTTGCTATTTGCATATGGTGTGAGGTGAGGATCCAATATTATCCTTCTGCATGTGGATACCCAGTTTTTCTAATACCACTTTTGAAGAGACTATCCAGCTTTGTAATACATTTTGAAATCAGAAAGTCTGTCGGTTTGCAAGCTCCTCAGGAGCTTTCCAGGTACTGGTACTCATACCCTGAGTACTCATCATCTGAAACTGGTACTCATACTCAGAGGCCAGGGAGAGACCAAAGGCAGACCACTGCAGATGGATAAGGTGGCAGGTTTTCATGAGCAAGAGAACTTACATAGGAGGCTTGTCTTGGGAGTTACAAGATGAGTAGATCTCTGCACCTACTCACCGGATCTCAGGTGTTTATGTAGAGGCTGTAACTGGGTTCAGTCACAAACACCATCCACATGATCTCAGCATCACACCCACTATCTCAACGCTCTGTCATTGAGGCAACCTCAAATGATAGTTGGGATCCCTAGTTCGTGGCCCCAGACTCCCTTGGCCGTTGCCTTGAGCAGTGTTGAAAACATACAGAACACGCCTTTACTACACTAACCAAGTCGCTGCACTTCAGAGGCAGTCTGGCATCCTTGACAACGTGTCATCCCACCAGGGCACTGCAGTGGTCACTCTTGATTAAAAGTCCTCCAAAACCCTCAAATTCCTACAGAGGCTTGTACCTCTTTCACATTGTTAGGGGTGGGATGGGCTTGCACCTTATCAATCATGGCTCCTGGGACAACAGGGGCCTTAGCAATGAAATAATTCCCAAAAACTTATGGCAGTGCCTGGACCTTGAATTTTCTGTGGGCTCACTGTTCGCCACCCCGCCCCCCACCCCACCCCCGCCCACAGATGTTCCAGGAAAGCTTGCAGGGTGTCCTGCAGCAGAGGCAAACCTTCACATGTTAACATTAGATCATCAGTGCAATGGGCCCATTTCACTGCTACGGGGAAGGGGGACAAGGACAGATGACATAGGGTAGGGTTGTGCAGGTAACCTTGGGGAAGCACTTGAAAAGTTTATTATTGTCCCTCCCATGTGAAAGCAAATTGATCTTAGTTATCAGAAACCTGACAAAGTCTTTCCTGTGAATTTTCTCGAAGCCTTTTTCAGGAACAATTTTTTTTACCAAAGCATCAGAGGAAACCAATATCTATATGCAAACAACAAAAGACTTTTTTTAAAAGGCCGTAGTTAAATATCTGATGAGAGTTCATTATAATGCAATTATTCTTCTTGCTCAAGATCACCTTGTATATTTGGGGTCTTTTGGTTACATATCAATCCTATGATTTTTTTTTTTCTTTTATCGTAAAGAATGCCTTTGGGATTTTGCTAGGGATTGCATTTAATCTGTAGATGACATTGGGTAATATGGACATTTCATGAGTACTAATTCTTCCAAGGCATGAACACAGGATATCTTTGCATTTGTCTGTGACCTTTAATTTCCTTCCTCAGTGTTTTATAATTTTCAATGTACAGGTCTTTCACCTCTTTGGTTAAGTTTATCCCTAAGTATTTTATTCTTTTGTTACTGCTGTGAATAAAATTGTTTTCTTAATTTCCTTTTCAGATAGTTTACTGTTTGTGTTTAGAAATGTGGCTGAGTTTTGTGTATTGATTTTTGTATCCTGCAATGTTACTGAACTCACTTATTCTAACAGGGTTTTTTTGTTATTGAGTCTTTTGGGTTGTATACTATATGGTCATGTCATCTGCAGAAATAATTTTACTTCTTCCTTTCTGATTTGGATGTCTTTTATTTTCATTTTCTTGCTTCATTGCTCTCGCGGGGACTTCCAGCACTGTGTTGAACAGAAGTGGTAAGAGTGGGTGGGCATCCTTGCTTTGTACCTGATCCCAGAGGGAAAGGTTTCTGTTTTCCTCTGTAGATTACGATGTTAGCTGTGGGCTTCTCGTAGATGTTCTTTATAGTATTGAGGAAAGCTCTTCCTACACCTATTTTGTTGAGAATTTTAAACATGAATTGATATTGAACTTTGTCAGATGCTTTTTCTGCGTCTATTGAGATGATCATATACGCTTTTACTTTCATTTTGTTATTGCGGTGTATCATGTTGATTCATTTGCATATGTTGAACCATCCCTTGCATCCCAGGGATAAGTCCCATTTGGTCATGGTGTTTGGTTTTTCTAATGTGCTGTTTAATTTTATTTGCTAGACTTTTGTTGAGGATTTTGCATTTATGCTCATCAGGGATATTTGCCTGTCATCTTCGTTTCTTGGATTGTCTTTGTTTGGTTTGAATATTAGGATGATGCTGGCCTCATAAAATTAGTTTGGAAATGTTCCCTCTTCTTCCAGTTTTTGGAAAAATTTGGGAAGGATGGGTATTAATTCTTCTTTGAATGTTTGGCAGAATTCACGTGTGATGCCCCGTCTGATTTAGGCCTTGTCTTTATTGGGACGTTTTTCACTATTGAGTTAATCTCCTTATTTGTTATTGGTCTATTCAGGGTTTACATTTCTTCTTTTTTGTTCAAAAGTGTATTTAAATTCTAGTTAGTTAACATACGGTGAAATATTGGTTTCAGGAGTAAAATTCAGTGATTTGTCACTTACATACAACACCCAATGCTCATCATAACAGGCACCTTCCTTGATCCCCATCACCTATCTAGCCCATCTCCCAACCACCTCCCTCCATCTACCCTCAGTTTATTTTCTATCTTTAAGAGTCTCTCACGGTTTGTTTCCCTCTCTCTTTTTCCCCCTCCCATATGTTCATTTGTTTTGTTTCTTAAAGTCCACATGAGTGAAATCATACGGTATTTGTCTTTCTCTGACTGACTTATTTTGCTTAGCATAATACTTTCTAGTTCCATTCACGTTGTTGCAAATGGCAAGATTTGATTTTTTTGATGGCTCAGTAATATTCCAGTGTGTGTGTGTGTGTGTGTGTGTGTGTGTGTGTGTGTATCACTTCTTTATCCATTCACCAGTTGACAGACATTTGGGCTCTCTCCAAAGCTTGGCTATTGTTGATAGCCGTGTACCCCTTCAAATCTGTATTTTTGTACCTTTTGGGTAAATACCTAGTAGTGCAATTGCTGGATCATAGGGTAGTTCTATTTTTAACTTTTTGAGGAGCCTCCATACTGTTTTCCACAGTGGCTGCACCAGTTTGCATTCCCACCAGCAGTGCAAGAGATCCTCTTTCTCCGCATCCTCGCCAACATCTGTTGTTGCCGGAGTTGTTAATGTTAGCTATTCTGACAGGTGTGAGGTGGTATCTCACCGTGGTTTTGATTTGTATTTCCCTGATGATGAGTGATGTTGAGCATCTTTTCATGTGTCTGTTAGCCATCTGGATGTCTTCTTTGGAAAAATGTCTATTTGTGTCTTCTGCCCATTTCTTAACTGGACTATTTGTTTTTTGGGTGTTGAGTTTGATAAGTTCTTTATAGATTTTGGATACTGACGCTTTATCTGATATGTCATTTGTAATTATTTTCTACCATTCCATAGGCTGTTTTTAGTTTTGTTGATTGTTTCCTTTGCTGGGCAGAAGCTTTTTATTTTGATGAGGTCCCAACACTTTATTTTTGCTTTTGTTTCCCTTGCCTCTGGAGATGTGTCTAGTAAGAAGTTGCTCTGGCCAAGGTCAGAGAGGTTACTTCCTGAGTTCTTCTCTAGAATTTTGATGGTTTCCTGTCTTACATTTAGGTCTTTCATCCATTTTGAGTTTATTTTTGTATGTGGTGTAAGAAAGTGGTCCAGTTTCATTTTTCTGCATGTTGCCATCCAGTTTTCCCAACACCATTTGTTGAAGAGACTGTCTTACTTCCATTGGATATTTTTTCCTGCCTTGTCAAAGATTAGTTGCCCATATGGTTGTGAGTCCACTTCTGGGTTTCCTATTCAGTTCCATTCATCTATATGTCTGTTTTTGTGCCAGCACCATACTGTCTTGATGACTACAGATTTGTAACATAGCTTAAAATCCAGAATCATGATGCCTCCAGTTTTGTTTTTCTTTTTCAGGATTGCTTTGGCTATTCAGGGTGTTTTGTGGTTCCATACAAACTTTAGGATTGTTTGTTCTAGCTCTGTGAAAACTGCTGGTGGTATTTTGATGGAGACTGCCTTAAATGTGTAGATTGCTTTGGGTAGTACAGACATTTTAACAATGTTTGTTCTTGCAATCTGTGAGGATGGAATGCTTTTCCAGTTCTTTGTGTTCTTTTCAATCTCTTGCATAAAAGTTTTATAGTTTTCGGAGTACAGATCGTTTACCTCTTTGGTTAGGTTTATTCCAAGGTATCTAATTGTTTTTGGTGCAGTTGCAAATGGGATTGATTCCTTGATTTCTTTTTCTACTGGTTTGTTATTGGGGTACAGAAATGCAACCAATTTCTGTACATTGATTTTATATCCTATGACTTTGCTGAATTTATGTAGTAGTTCTAGTGACTTTTTGGTGGAATCTTCCAGGTTTTCTATATAGAGTATCGTGATCTGCACATAGTGAAAGTTTGACTTCTTCCTTGTCATGGTGGATGCCTTTTATTTATTTTTGTTATTTGATTGCTGAGGTTAAGATTTCCAAAACTATGTTAAATAGTAATGGTGGGAGTGGACATCCTTGTCTTGTTCTTGCCCATCGGGGAAGGCTTTCAATTCATCCACAGTGAGGATGATATTAGCTGTGGGTCTTTCATATATGACTTCTATGATGTTGAGGTATGTTCCTCTGTCCCTACTTTGTTGAGGGTTTTTATTAAGAATAGATGCTATATTTTGTCAAATGCTTATTTTACATTTATTGAAAGGATCATATGGTTCTTATCCTTTCTTTTATTAATGTGGTGTATCACTTTGATTGATTTGTGGATATTGAACCAGTCCTGGAGTCCAGGGAAAGATCCCACTTGATTGTGGTGAATAATTCTTTTAATGTACTGTTGAATTCTATATGGTGTGTCTTGGTTTTTTTAATTTTTATTTAAAAAAATTTTTAACGTTTATTTATTATTGAGAGAGAGAGAGAGAGAACACACACACACACACACACACACACACACGCACACACACGCATGAGTGGGGGAGGGACAGAGAAAGAGAGGAAGACACGGAATCTGAAGTAGGCTCCAGGCTCTGAGCTGTCAGCACAGAGCCTGACGCGGGGCTTGAATTCACGAACTGTGAGATCGTGACCTGAGCCGAAGTTGGATGCTTAACCGACTGAGCCACCCAGGCGCCCCTAATTTTTATTTAAGTGAGAGGAACACGCAAACGTGTGAGCAGGGGAAGGGGCAGAGGGAGAGAGAGAAACTTAAGCAGGCTTCACACTCAGCATGGAGCTCGATGCAAGGCTCGATCCCTCGACCCTATGGGATCATGTCCTGAGCCAAAATTAAGAGTCAGACACTCAACCAACTGAGCTATCCAGGCACCCCATCGATTTGCTGGTTTCTTGTTGAGAATTTTTGCATTTACGTTCATCAGGGATGTTGACCTGTAATTCTCCTTTTTTAGTGGGTTCTTTGTCTGGTTTCAGAATCAAGGTAATGCTGACCTTATAGAATGAGTTTGGAAGTTTTCCTTCTGTTTCTATTTTTTGGAACAGTTTGAGAAGAATAGGTACTAACTGTTCTTTAGATGTCTGGTAGAATTCCCCCTAGGAAGCCATCTGGCCCTGGACTTTTGTTTGTTGGGAGATTTTTTATTACTGTTTGAATTTCTTTTCTGGTTATGGGTATGTTCAAATTTTCTATTTCTTCCTGTTTCATTTTCATAGTTTGTATGTTTCTAGGAATTTATCATTTCTTTCAGGGTACCCAGTTTGTTGGCATATAATTTTTCATAATATTCTCTTATAATTGTCTTTCTGTGGTGTTGGGTGTGATCTCTCCCCTTTCATATGTGATTTTATCCATTTGAGTCCTTTCTCTTTTATTTTTGATAAATCCGGCTAGGGGTTTATCAATTTTGTTAATTCTTTCAAAGAACCAGCTCTTAGTTTCATTGATCTGTTATATTGTGGGGTTTTTTTGTATTTGTTTCTATATCATTTATTTCTGATGTAATCTTTATTATTTCTCTTCTGCTCGTTTTAGGTTTTATTTGTTGTTCCTTTTCTAGCTCCTTTAGGTATAAGGTTAGGTTGTGCATTTAAAACCTTTCTTGCTTCTTGAGGTAGGCCTGAATTGCAATATACTTCCTTCTTAGGACTGCCTTTGCTGCATCCCAAAGGGTTTGGACTGTCATGCTTTCATTTTCATTTGCTTCCATGTACTTTTACATTTCCTCTTTAATTTCCTGGTTAACCCATTCATTCTTTAGTAGGATGTTCTTTACTCCAAGTATTTGTAGTCTTTCCAAATTTTTTCTTGTGGTAGGTTTCATAGCGTTGTGGTCTGAAAATATGTGTGGTATTATCTCAATCTTTTGGTACTTGTTGATGGCTGATTTGTGACCCAGTATGTGATGTATTCTCGAGAATATTCTGTGTGCACTTGTATTCTGCTGATTTAGGGTGGAATGTTCTGAATATAATTAAGTCCATCCAGTCCAGTGTGTCATTCAAAGTGGTTGCTTCCTTGTTGATTTTCTGCTTAAGTGATCTGTCCATTGTTGTAAGTGGGATGTTAAAGTCCCCTACTATTATTGTATCATTGTCAGTGAGATAAGTTTGTTATTGTTTTATATATTTGGGTTCTTCTAAGTTGGGGGCATAAATATTTATGATTGTTATATCTTCTTGATGGATAGACCCCTAAATTATGATACAATGCCTTCTTCATCTCTTGTTACAGTCTTTGGTTTAAAATCTAGTTTGTCTGATATAAGTATGGCTACTCTGGCTTTCTTTTGGTGTGCATTAGCATGACAGATGTTTCTCCATCCCCTCATTTTCAATCTGCAGTTGTTTTTAGGTCTAAAATAGTCTCTTGTGGGCAGCATATAGATGGGTCTTTTTTTTTTTTTTTTTTTTTTTTTTTTTATCCATTCTGATACCCTATCTCTTTTGACTTGAGCATTTAATCCACTTACATTCAGGGTGATTGTTGAAATCTGAGTTTAGTGCCTTGTGTTACCTATAAAGTTGGTATTTCTGGTGAAGTCCTCTAGTCCTTTCTAGTCTTTGTTGCTTTTGGTCTTTTTTCCCCCCACTGAAAGAGTCTCCCTTAATATTTCATGCAGGGCTGGTTTAGTGGTCACGAACCCCTTTAGTTTTTGTTTGTCTGAGAAACTCTTTATCTCTCCTTTTCTGAACGGCAGCCTTGCTGGATAGAGTATTCTTGGCTGCATATTTTTCCCACTCAACATTCCCATGTTGAATATATCCTGCCACTGAATTCTGGCTAGCAAGTTTCTGTGGATGGATCTTCTGCAAGTCTGATGTCTTCCCTTTTAGGTTAAGGACTTTTATTCCTTTGATGCTTCCAAGATTCTTTCCTTATCTGAGTATTTTGTGAATTTGACTATGATATGCCTTGGTGATGGCCGCCTTTTGTTGAATTTAATGGGAGTTCTCTGTGCTTGGATTTTCATGTCTATATCCTTTCCCAGATTAAGGATGTTTTCAGCTATAATTTGCTCACATAAACCTTCTGTCCCTTTATCTCTCTTCATCTTCTGGGACTCCTATGATATGAATGTTATTCCACTTTAATAAGTCGTTGGTTCTCTAAGTCTGCCTTCATGATCCATGACTTTTGTTTCCCTCTTTTTTTCAGCTTCATTATTTTCCATAATTTTATCTTTTATATCACTGATTCATTCCTCTGATTCATCCATCCTCACTGTAATGGCATCTATTTGGGTTTGCATCTTGGTTATAGCATTTTTAATTTTGGCCTGACTAGATTTTAGCTCTTATATCTCTGCAGTAAGGGAGTCTCTAGTGTCTTCTATGTTTTTTTTTTCAAGTCTAGCTAGAATCCTTATAATTGTTGTTTTAAATTCTAGTTCAGACATCTCACTTATATCCATATTGATTAGATCCCTGGCTGTCGTTTCTTCTTGTTCTTTCTTTTGGAGTGAATTCCTCCATCTTGTCATTTTGGAGGAAAAAATAATAAAATAAAATAAAAAATTTTTAACTAAAAATCAAATAAAGGAAGCTAGATCCTAGGTGTGTTTTGGTCTGCTTGTTAAGAGAAGCTTTATAGAAAAAAAAGAAGAAAAAAAGAGAAAAAATTTAAAATTAAATAAATGAAGTGAAATGAAATAAAACAAGATTAAAAAATTTGCTCTTTCTGGGGCACCTGGGTGGCGCAGTCGGTTAAGCGTCCGACTTCAGCCAGGTCACGATCTCGCGGTCCGTGCGTTCGAGCCCCGCGTCGGGCTCTGGGCTGATGGCTCAGAGCCTGGAGCCTGTTTCCGATTCTGTGTCTCCCTCTCTCTCTGCCCCTCCCCCGTTCATGCTCTGTCTCTCTCTGTCCCAAAAATAAATAAAAACGTTGAAAAAAAAAAATTTAAAAAAATAAAAAAAATAAAAAATAAAAAATTTGCTCTTTCTATATCCAAGAAAAAAACCAAAAACAAAATTAGAAGCAAAAGAAACAAAAAACACAAAGGAAGCCAGATCCAGTTTTCCCAACAGCTGAAACTTTGCAGCAGTCTATGGTCATTAGACTAAGCTTGTGGAAGGGATTTGTGCTGGTCTTTTGGGGGAGGGGCCTGCTGCTCTGATTCTCAGGCAGATTGCCCTAGTAGAGATGTGCCTAGAGGGTGCAGGGGGTGGGCATTATGTAACAGCTCTGTTCTCCACTTGATGGCACTATTTAGCTAACTGAGGGTGATCTGTGCTTGTGGGCTAATGGTGAAAATGGCTTCACCCCAGTCTCTAGTCTCTGGAGCAGGAAGTTCATGCTCTCACAGACACATGATCAATCACCCCTCTTGTGTCCCCAGCTTCTGTCAGCTCCCTACCTTCCTCCTGTCTGTGTCTGAGCTATCCCTTACCAGGTGGTGCTGCCCTCCTGAATTTTATCTCAGGATTGGCCATGTTTCAAAACCCCACACTACAGAGGCCCCAATGGCTTGGACCCATGCTCATCCTCTGGGGGAGGGTTTTGCCTTGCTGTGGCTGGTACTGGCTTCTCCCAGAAAATGGTCGCCAACCCAGCACTGAGTTTATGGTAAATCACAACACATGGCCAGTGTCAGGGTTTGCTGCCCTCAGCCAGCATCTTTGTTTCTATATGGGTGAACATAGTGGCTTGATGGTGCCCACCGGGTCTTTTGTCCTTGGAGAGGCTGTATCATCTCTACCAAAGGCACTCCAAGCAGGAGAACCTCTTCTCCCCTTGTGACCCAGGGGATCTTCAGACTGCACTGCTGGCTTCAGGGTTCCACCTTGCTTCCTCACCAGAGCACCTCCAGGTACTGAGCTCTGAAACTTCAGACTCTGTGCTGTGCCTTTTGTAACAAACTGACAGTAGTAGAACCTTCTTTTTTGCCCTGTCAAATGGTTTTGGGGAACAATTTTCTTGTACAGAACGTTGCATGTGTTTTCACTCTTTCTCTTTTTCCCTCTAGCTACTTTCAGGGAAAGTGTTATTCCTGCTTGAACTCCATGCACTGCTCACTCTCTGCCTCTCTCTTTCTCTGTTCTGTGGAAAGGGCTCCCTCCCCTCCTCGGCACCTTGGCTCTTCTCTCCCACAATTCACCTCTTCATACCCCGTACCTGCCATGTTCTTTCCCTTAAATTATGCAGATTGTTCTGTTAATCCTCAGATTGATTTCCAGGTGTTCAAAGTGGTTTGATGTTGATCTAGCTGTGTTCCAGGGATGAGATAAGACCAGGGTCCCCTTACTACTCTGCCATCTTAACTCTTCCCTACTATTTCTTCTTGGTTCAGTTTCCGTAGGTTGTATGTTTCTGGGAATTTGTCCATTCCTTTCACATTATCCAATTTAGTGGTGTATAATTGTTCATAATAGTCCTTTATGATCCTTTTTATTTCTGAGGCATCCATTGTTATGTCTCACCTTTCATTTGTGATTTTGAGTCTTTTTCTCTTTTTTTTTCTTAGTCTAGCTAAGGGTTTGTCTATTTTGTTTAAAAGACCAACTCTTAGTTTTGTTGATTTTTTTTCCTATTGTTTTTCAATTCTCTAATTTATTTCTGTCTAGTATTTATTATTTCATTCTATCTGCTAACTTGGGCTTATTTGTTGTTCTTCTTGAGGTATAAACTTAGGTTGTTCATTTAGTAACCTTTCTTCTTTTATAATGTAGGTGCTTATTATTATAAACTTCCATTTTTGTACTAGTTTTGCTGCATCTCATAAGTTTTGTTTTGTTGTGTTTTCATTTTTGTTTGTCTCAAGATATCTTTTAAATTAACTTTTGATATCCTCTTTGATCCAAAGGTTGTTCAAGAGTGTGTTGTTTAGTTTCCATGTATTTGTGAATTTTCCTTTTTTTGTTTTTTTTTTGGCTGCCATTCATTTCTAGTTATTCCATTATAGTCAGAAAAGATATTTTGGGGGGTACCTGGGTGGCTCAGTCGGTTGGGCGTCCAACTTCAGCTCGGGTCATGATCTCGTTGTCTGTGAGTTCAGGCCCTGCATTGGGCTCTGTGGTGACAGCTCAGAGCCTGGAGTCTGCTTCAGATTCTGTGTCTCCCTCTCTCTCTGCCCCTCCCCCATGCATACTCTGTCTCTCTCTCTCTGTCAAAAATAAATAAACATTTAAAAAAAATTTTTTTTAAATAAAAGATATTTGGGATAATTTTCATCTTAAATTTTTAAGACTTGTGCTGTGACTTAACATGTGATCTATCCTGGAGAATGCTCCATGTGTGCTTGGGCAGAATATGTGTTCTTCTGTTGTTGTGTGGAACATTCTGTTTCTGTTAGGTCCATTTGGTATATAGTGTTGTTCAAATCACCTGTTACTTTTTAAATTGTCTATCTGAATGGTCTATCCATTGTTGAAAATGGTGTACTGAAATCATCTACTAGCCTGATATTACTGTCAATTTCCCTTCAGATCTGTCATTGTTTGCTTTATATATTTAGATGCTCTGATGTTGGGTGTGCATATATTTGTTATTGTATTTTTCTTTTGTATTGTACTTTTATCATTACATAATGACTTTATTTGTCTCTAGAGACAGTTTTTGACTTAAAGTTTATTTTGTCTCAGTATAGCCACCTCTGCTTTCTTTTGGTTTCCATTTGCATGAAGTATCTTTTTCCATCCCTTCGCTTTCAGCCAATGTGTGTCTTTAAATCTAGAGTGAGTATCTTGTAGACATTTTCACAATGGTTCTTGGGTTTTAATTCATTAAGCTGCTGTATCCCTTTTGATTTGGGACTTTAATCCATTTACATTTAAAGTAATTTTTTTAATGTTTATTTATTTTTGAGACAGAGACAGAGCATGAATGGGGGAGGGTCACAGAGAAAGGGAGACACAGAATCTGAAACAGGCTCCAGGTTCTGAGCCGTCAGCACAGAGCCCGACGTGGGGCTTGAACTCATGGACCGCGAGATCATGATCTGAGCCGAAGTCGGACGCTTAACTGACTGAGCCACCCAGGCGCCCCTAAAGTAACTTTTTAAAATGTTTATTTATTTTGAGGAGAGAAAGCATGTGCGTGCAAGCAAGTGGGAGAGGAACAGAGAGAGGGACAGAATCCCAAGCAGGCTCCAAGATGCCAGCCCAGAGCCTGATGCAGGGCTTGAGTTCCTGACATGAGATGATAACCTGAGCCAAAGTCAAGAATCAGGCTCAACTGGCTCAGCCACTCAGGCACTCTTAAAGTGATTATTGATATGTGAGGACTTACTTTTGCCATTTTGTTAATTTTTTTTCTATTTTGCATTTGCTTTGTCTATTTGCTCCTCTCTTGCTGTCTTCCTTTGTCTTCTAATGAATTTTTGTAGTGATTTGAAAATCTTTTGTGTATCTATCATAGTTTTTTTTCTTTGTAATTAGTTTGAAGATTGCATAAAATATCTTTTGGTTATAACCATCTATTTTAGTTTGCATAAACATTAATTTTGATTGCATACAAAAACGCTACATTTTCAATCCCCTTCCCCGTCTTTATGTCCTTGGAGTCAGCCTTTACTTCTTTTTATACTGTGTATACATTAACACATTTTTATTTTTTAATCTTTATATTAGTTAAAATAATTTATTATAACCATTACTGTGTTTCATTATTTTTCATTTGTCTATATATGTACCTTTACCAGTTAGATTCATGCTTTTATATGCTTTTGTATTGCTGTTTCGCATGTTTTTTGCTTCAAGTTGAAGAATTCCTTTAAGCATTTCTTGTAAGACAAATATAATAGCAGTTTTTGTCTGGAAAGATGCTACCTCTCCTTCAATTTTAATGGAAAATTCTCCTGGTATAGTATTCTTGGTTGGCAATTTTTTTCTTTCAGTGCTTTGAATATATGGTCCTACTCTCTTCTGGCCTGCAAGGTGTCTGCTGAGAAGTCCACTCAGTCGTAATGCAGTGGGGTGAGGATGCTTTTATATGTGATGAGTCTTTTTTCTCTTGCTGTTTTCAGAATTCTCTCTTTGTCGTATCTTGACATTTTGGATATACAGTATCATGGTGTAGTCTTTTTATAATGATCCTGTTTAGAATCATTTGAAGTTCATGAATCTGGAATCCATTTCCAAAGTGTTGCCTAGCTGGTTAGTCAGTAGAGCATGTGATTCTTGGTCTTAGAATCCATATCCCTCCCAAAATTTGAAACAATTGCAGCCATTTTCTTTTTTTTTTTTTTTTAATTTTTTTTTTTTAACGTTTATTTATTTTTGAGACAGAGAGAGACAGAGCATGAACAGGGGAGGGTCAGAGAGAGAGAGGGAGACACAGAATCTGAAACAGGCTCCGGGCTCTGAGCCGTCAGCACAGAGCCGGACGCGGGGCTTGAACTCAGGGACCGCGAGATCATGACCTGAGCTGAAGTCGGCCGCCTAACCGACTGAGCCACCCAGGCGCCCCCAGCCATTTTCTTTAAATGAATTTTTTGCCCCTTTCTCTCTCCCTCTTCTCCTGGGACTGGCATAAAAGATATATATATTTATTCATTTGATGGTGTCTTGTAAATCTGATAGGCTTTTCTCACTCTTACTATTTTTTTTCTTTTTCCTCCTCTTACTGGGTAACTTCAAATTATCTGTCTTTGAGTTTGTAGATTCTTTCTCCTCCTTCATTGAATCTGTTGTTGAAGTTTTCTGCTGTATTTTTCATTTTATTCATTGTATTCTTCATATCCAGAATTTCTATTTGGTACTATTTTGTGATTTCTATCTCTTTTGAACTTCTCGTTTTGTTCATGTAGTGTTTTTCTGATTTTTTTGAACTTTCTGTGTTTTCTTGTGGCTTGCTGAACTTCTTTAAAACAACTATTTTGAATTGTTTGTAGATATCTATTTCTTTGGGGTTGGCTACTGGAGACTTAGTCTGTTCCTTTTGGTTTTTATTTCCTTGATTATTTTTGTGTTCCTTAGAAGGAACTACAGCCTCGCATTGATCTCTGCACATTTGAAGGAACAGTCACCTCTTCCAGATTTTCTGGACTGGTTTCAGTGGGGGAAAAACTTCTTCACCTTTGCATGGGTGTGAGGAAGCCAGCTAAGTAGGGTGTGGCAGCTCTGCTTCAGGGAGCACAGTGGTGTCGACCCCAAGAAGCTCTGTCAGCTGAGGCCAACATCAGCAAAGAGTGGGGGTCCTCAGTGGCAAAGGTTGTAAGTGTCCACAGCAGTGGTGAGCATTGCTGGTATCCTCCATGGCAAAGGCTGCTGGGGTCCACTTGCTTAACTTTTCCCCTGCAGGAGGTTGTGACCAAGGGTATTCCTCTTGGTGCTGAGAGGTACTGGGCTGGGGGAATGGGGTAACATAGGTAAGATGCTTCCTATACTTTTCTGTGTAGCCATCCTCTGTTTTTGTGCTCCATTGAGTTGCTGCTGCTTTTTATTTGTACTCCAGAGGTCTCTCAGAACTATTTTCGTGGTGGGTAGTTCATAAATCGTTGTTTTTGTAGGGAGACCAGGGCTGGGATCTCCTCATCTGCCATCTTGCTGATCATTAAATGATGTCCCCGTTAAAGTTCAAGAAGCATTAATTTAGGCCTTCCCCTTACCTGCCTCTTATCACTCTGCATAATTTTGAGCTTCCTAGCTAGTGGCAGATGAGGGTACTGGCAGATTACAGCCTCAAAGTCCAACCAGGATCAGTGGGACATATTCACTTATTCATTCCACAAATATCTTTTCAGATGGGAGACTCATGTCTATGGTTGCACACACTGTCTACTGCAAAGACCGTCACATCTAAGGAAATGCCATTCCCATCGTACATTTGTGATTTTCTTGCTACAGTTTTCTAGCAGATGGCAGTACAGTATCTTGTTCTAACAAAATCAATACATGTAACAAATTTCCGCCAGGTGGACATAAAGTGTCTTGAGGAAGGGGTAGCATTTTCTATTCAAGTGTGCCCTGTGGGTGAGAGGTCCTCTGAATGAGAGCAAGGACCTGGACCTGGGGGAACAGCTGCAAATCAGAGAAGCCAACCGATTAAAGAAATATTTTTCATTTAATATGATTCTTGTTAGTTTTTGTGCAAAGTAATGCTTTTTAAAATTTAGTATATATGGCATACTTTATTCCCATTGCATAAGACATCACCTATGACTTTACTGTCTAATACTATTACATCTTGTCTTTTTCCCTTCATCTTGGAGCATGAGCCCTAATTACAATGCTTTCTATGGGGAAGATTTTAGCCACTTTCAAGTTTTGCGCTTTGTGGCATAGTATACAAATACACTTTGTAACAAAAGTGAGAGGAATATGGTTTTTCTGAATATTTCATAATTCCTATCGCCAAGTGCCTTGGACATGGACAGTATAAACTCAATCAATGTTTTTTTTTATATTTTCAATTATTAAAATACAGCTTTCTCTTTTTAAGTTCTTGGCCCCTAATGGGATTCTCCGACCTGGTTGCATGTTGTGGTGCTGAGGTGCCGTGTTGAGTGGTCTGTGAACCAGGATCATAGGCATCACCTGAGCTTGTTAGAAAATCAGACTCTTGGGCTCCACTCCAAACCCACTGAATCCGAATCCTCAGGTGATTCTCGGGCATCTGAGAATCACCGTCCAGGCCTTGCTGGCTTGGGGAGCAACCTCAGGTCATCTCAACAATTTGAACCAAAGTTCACGAGGTCATTGGCACCCAGCTACCTAACACCAGACCACAGCCCCTTTCCAAACACACACCCAGTGTCTCCGAGGGGGTATTCACAAGTGTAGACTCAGCGCCGGGGTGGTGACTTGACTTCTCCCTCAACATCCCCCCAGAATGGTCTTTGGTAATGATGCTTATTTTGAAGTTACATCAAAGAGAGTGGGGAGGAATGCATTTGTTCACCTTTGCAATTTCTGACTGAAGATGCTTTTAGTGTAATCCCTGCCTATTTGTTTCCCTTTGTGTTTCTTCCTGTCCCTCACATGCCTCCAATCTTATCTCAGAATCCCAAGAAGAGTCAAGGAGGAGACCCAGCAGCCCAGGGTTAGAAGAAATGATTATGCCCCTGTGTGCAATGATAGATACCACCACAGAAGGCAACACGCCTGCTCTCCCACCCCCTCCCAATGGGATGTGGACATCACTATCCCTCTTGACCATTGTGCCAGCGGCCACTTTGCTACACCTCCAACCTTGCTGATGTGGCTCACCCTGGGCCACTGCTGGCCCAAACCCCCCTCTGACCACTGTCCTCATGGTTAGTCCCATCTACTTTGGACCTTGGCCATGACTTTCACTGTTTTAGATTGCTATGTGGAGGTCTCCAAGGTCACTACCTACATTGTGGTTCTTAAGCCAAATGCTTATGCCCACGTAGTTGCTGGTGTCCTCAGGTAATCCAGGGCAATGCTCTGGGCCACTACTAGGTGTCCCTTTGAACTTTCTGTCTTCCATGCTGGCATCTCCAGTCTTCTTCACGCTGCAGATACATGTCTTCCCAGAAAGGCAAATGGGAGAGGACATGAACTTAAGCAGAAATTAGACAAAGGCAAAGGGCTTGGGAGCAGGGATAATTTCCCTGAGAGTTTCCCAGGAAATGGAGCGTCCTGGTTATACTCAAGCATGGAGCAGATAGTAGACTAGAAAAAGCAGAGTAACAGGAGTTAGAAAACATAGTGTCTTGTCCTCATTCCCTGTGTGACCTGGGGAAAGTCACTCTCAGACTCCCAATTTCCCCCTTTACAAAACGAGGGTAAAAAATATTTGCATAACCCATCTCCAAGCTCTGGTTAAGTTCAATGGAGTAATATTTGGAAAGCGGCTTTGAAATATGTAAGATGTATTCTTGTATAAATAATATACAGCATCATGATAAGAAAAACGGTGGCCTGTGCCCAAAATTGGCCTTAGAAATATCACACTTGGCCACCTGATAGGACTTGTGAGTTTTTGCTGTATATTATAAGGTCAAGAGTAAACTTGAAAACCAATAGTACGTTAGAAAGTAATACATGGCTGATACCTTATGGGGGAAACTGAGGACATAGAGAAAGAAAAAGGTGTTTATTACGGGGGGCGGGGAAGCATCCTGTTCTAAAAAATACAATAACAGAATATCCACATTTTATTTTCTCAAACATCTACGCATTTGTTCAGACCCTAAGTGCAGGAGGTTCTTGCATTTCATCATGTACCTTTCAGTCTACATAGATTTGTGGTAAAGTGAGTACGATATATACAGTATAATGGCTTTGTTGAGTTGGTTACATTAGCCGAAGGCATTTTTCAGTCTGTCATTACAGTTCATTTCCCAACATTTCTTAGCTGTATTGACTCTTTCATCAATTCCTCTTCAGCTCTGCCAGTCACCGTTCCTTTCCTCCGATCCCTTTTCAATTTCCTATCGAAAGCATTCCAAAATAATCACTGTAAAAGTTGGAGAGAGATGATGCACCTCTTTCAGTGGCTATGAACCTTGCAGACTCATTCTCAGCACCTAGAGCACGGAGCGGAAATTCATAACTCGAGAGTGCCTTGGTGCTTAAGCATGCAGAACAGATGTTTCCTTTCCCGAGTTTTCCAATTTATTATACCTGATGTCTCTATCCGTGTGGGGGCTTGCTGCTTTGGGGACCAGGCCTTCCCACTTCCCCCAGCGAGCCGATGTCCGGGGCCATTGAATCAGCTTCTCTTTACCTCCAGAGAGGAGGTTTTCGAATGCTGTTTGTTATCATACAAGCACATGGGAGGGAGGGAAAGGGTCACACTCCTGTACTCCCCACCTCTGCACATGCCATTCCCCTACCTGGAATGCACTGAGGTGGATTCACCTGCCCCGGCAGGCACAGCCTGCCACATTTCACATTTCACATTTCACAGGCACAATTTCTCATCTTTTGTGAAATTGATGAAGGCAACTTAGAGCGATCGCGCTGTCTCCAAAAGGCTCAGCGGTATCTGTTGGTGTCATCATTTTCTGTGTCATCATCGGCAACACAGAAGAGAGAAAGGTGGTGCTGAGCAGGGAAGTAATATTATCTCCACCTCTCCCTGTTGTATAGCAGGTCCCATGCTCGCAGACACTGTTCTTTTCGCTCGTTGCCACGTCTCACAATGGCTGGAACAGTGCCTTTCGTACGATCGATGTTTTAAAAAAGATTACTAGGTGACATAAAATAGCCTTCTCATGGGGTGCCTGGGTGGCTCGGTCGGTTGGGCGTCCGACTTCAGCTCAGGTCACGATCTCGCGGTCCGTGGGTTCGAGCCCCGCATCGGGCTCTGGGCTGATGGCTCGGAGCCTGGAGCCTGCTTCTGATTCTGTGTCTCCCTCTCTCTCTGCCCCCTCCCCCGTTTGTGCTCTGTCTCTCTCTGTCTCAAAAATAAATAAACATTAAAAAAAATTAAAAAAAAAATAGCCTTCTCACTAGCAAACCTAACTTTGCCCTTGCATTAGGGCTAAAAGGGAGGGAGAAGAAGAAATGAAAAAATGGACATCAATCCTGAAAGTTACGGGGGCAAAGGAAGGTGAGGAGAAAAGTTGGCATTGTCAGAATAGCACAAAAAGATGAAGCACATAATCTTCAGGTCTGAAGGTCGAGTTTCTCTTCTGGTCTAGACGTTCACACACCTCGGCTTCTCTTACGCCTCTTTCCTCCCTACAAGGACTCTCCAAACAACCCTGAATAAATCTTCTAATTTCACATACTTAAGAATGTCCAAACCAGTGAATCTCAGCCACGGCCAATGGAGGGTGGGGTGGGCAACTGACATAACCCTGAGTGGAAAGCAATTTGTCGGCGATATCGGGTTCCAACAATATTCGTACCCATCATCTCCGTAATTCCACTTCCGGTCCATGCTGATGAAAAAAATCCCAAATCTGAACAAAGATGTATGCCCCTAAAGTTTTCACTACAGCTTTGTCTGTCCAGAAATAGGAACACTCCCACAGCAGGGGAAAAGGAGCCTAAATAATAACACAAGCCCCCTGCTGGAATGTTTATTAAAAAGTTATTTTAAATTGTGTTTTATAGGCATTTCAGCCTGTTCTGTTAAAATCGGCACACAATAAAGTTGACTTTTTGTGTACACAGTCCTGTGAATTCTGGCATCTATACAGATTGGTGTACCCACCAACAAGATCAAGGTAAGAAACAGTTCCACCCTCCCCAAACACTGCCTTTGCCATTCCTGTGTCGTGCGTCCTGCCCTCACCCCCAAAGTCCTGGCAGCCGGGACTCCACGCTCTGAAGCTGTTTTCTGTGCTTACAGTTTTGTCTTTTCAGGAGCATTTCAAAGAAATGGAATCATCAGTCATGCGTTGATCTTTGGGGACTGGCTCCTTTTGCTTAGCATGTCTTTGGGGCTCACCAACACCCTCGTGCGTGTCCATAGCTCTTTTCTTTTTCGTCGCTGAGTGGTATTCCGCCATATGCTGGTTTGGCCATTTACCCACCGTGGGGCATCTGGGTTGTTGCCAGTGTTTGGTGATGCACGGGGCCGCCATATACACTCGTGTACAGGATTTTGTGCGCCCGTCACTGTTTATTTCCCTAGGAGTAGGATGTCTGGGTCATGTGATGTTAACCGTATAAGAGATGATCAACCTGTTTTTTCAAAAGCACGAAGGCAAAGAGCTTTTGTTATGAATGAGACAGTAGGAAACGAAATTGTATGCACAGCATAAGAATAGGAAGAAGTTGGAAGGAAGTACATCATACTGGTAGAAAGTGGCTGTGTTGATGTTAAGCCTACTTAAGTCGGCAGGCTTGTCTTTCCTCTTTTCTTCGTAAACCGTGTGGTTCCTGATGTCGCCAAGCCGTGAGTAAAAACATCGCGTTGACACACGAATTTGCAATCACTGGAACCCCAGTGCTCAGAGGCCCCACCCCTCTGCTGACTGTACACATCCAGTCGTGTCCAGAGAAGCCCTTGCTGGTTTTCTCTTGTAAGAGCAGAGCCGCAGAGTCAGAACAGCTCCACGGATCTCTGAAGCTGGTCTGCCTGATGCTCGAGGCTCTGCTCCCTGCCCCTGTGTTGCCCATCGTGCTGTGCTTCTTGCAGCTTCTTCAGAACCACACCCTCTGGTGTTCTCTTTCACCTTGGCCACCCGGAGAGCTCCCGCCTCTTCTCTGATGGCTCCTGGTGGCACCCGTCCTGGCATTGTCCACAGGCACAGGGAGGCGAGGCAGGGGTGGGAAGGACACATCCACGACCGCTCCTTCTGACTGCTGTCTCGCTGGCACCGCAGACTGCAGCCTCACCCACGGTGTTTTCTGTCAGGAGCTGATGACTGTCCCCTATTTCGGCCTCCAGGAGAAGCCCAAGGCTACCAGGCAGGTCTGCTTTTGAGTGAAGCCTGCTGTGGGCCCGGGGCAAGTGCCCTGCCACAGGCCCCCTCACGCCTGCTGGAATCACCGGACACACTCAGGGTCCAGCAGGTGGCGGCGGCCGGGCACTCTCAGTGCACACAGCAGACCTCCAGGGGGCAGTGTGGCCTCACACCCAGGCTGGTCTGTGCACACTTCCCTTCACTCTGTCCTGACCCGGCCAAATCACCCCGCACCGGTGTTTTCCAAGTGCGCACTACCTTCATAATCAGAAAACTAGTAAATCCCTAATACGCTGAAGACAGCAGGGAGCTATTTCAACGTCAAAATAACCAAAACGCTCACTCATGGAAGGCATTGCCTAAAAGGTAAAAATAGCCTCTGTTGCCAGTCTATTTTCTAGATCATCGCCTTCTCTGTTAACCGTGCTTATGCCTCAGAGCCCGAAGTTGTGTGTCCTTTAGTTAGCTTGCGAGATCATATGGCTCTTGGTTTTGATTTTCCATATTTCAGATAGCACTGGCCATGTGTTTGTTGGTTTTTAAGATTTTAATTTTTTAGTAACTTCTACACCCACCGGTGGGGCTGGAACACATCGACCCCAAGATCAAGAGTCGCGTGCTCTACCGACCGAGCCAGCCGAGCGCCCCTGACCACTTGTTTTTTCCTAAAATAATTTCAGTAGCATTTGCTGAGTTTCTCAGCGGAAACGGGGTAACTCCTCTTCCCTCTCTGTTGTATGGAAATAGCAGAGAACTAATGAGACAGATATTAGTCTTAGTCCATAGAACACCTACATATAAATGCAAACTGTTCTAGGGGCTCCTGAGTGGCTCAGTCGGTTAAACGTCCGACTTCAGCTCAGGTCACGATCTCGCGGTCCGTGAGTTCGAACCCCGCGTCGGGCTCTGGGCTGATGGCTCAGAGCTTGGAGCCTGCTTCCGATTCTGTGTCTCCCTCTCTCTCTGCCCCTGCCCCGTTCATGCTCTCTCTGTCTCAAAAATAAATAAAACGTTAAAAAAAAATTTTTTTTTTAAATGCAAACTGTTCTAAAAAGTGGGAAGATGCTGCTGCCAGTTTATACGTCCGAGGGCAGGAGTTTTGCGTCTTTTGAGTTGGGCTTTTGGACCTGGGCCAGAGCACCCGTTCTCTCTCTCCCTGTGAGGCCCCCTAGTGAGAAGGGGGTGTGCAGACCTGTCCGATGTGTGGCCAGGGAGAAACAGTCTGTCCGGATTTATGAGTTGGAAATAAAGATTACCAAGCTGTGCCAGATTCTTAGATGGAAACCCACCCCAGCAGAAGAAAACTTTGCTCATTCACCAAATATCTAGCAAGTGCCCTGTAGTTACCAAACACTATTCCAGCTGCTAGGGATAAAGTAAAAACCTGCACAGACAGAATTCCTTTTCTCACGGAGTTCACATTTTGCGCACGGGGCGGGAGATAGCCACAAGGAAAAATAAGCATAAAGAGGATCATCTTGAGGGTTAAAAGAGGGTAGAGGCTGACTTGTGGGGGCCCCTTTACACTGGGGGTTTGCAGAAGTCCTCTTTGAGGAATGGTAATGAAGTGGAGATCTCAATGATAAAGAGATGGCCTTGAGAAGATGGGGGTGGGGTTGGGGGAACTGTCTAGAGAAAGGAACACCAGGTATACAAAGGCCAGAACTAACTGAGTGGGTTCAGGAAACAAAAGAAGGCAAGAGTGGCTGGAATATAGCCGCCAAGGCTGAAGATCAAGTCAGAAAGTTAGGTAAAAGTCTGGTCAAGTCATAGTCTTGTAGCCCGAGGTAAGGAATTTGAATTTTATTTTACTGCAGTGAAGGATGCGTAAGATTTCAGACAGAGGAGTGAAATGATCTGTACAGGTTTTTAAAAATCACTCTGGGGGCGTCTGGGTGGCTCAGTCGGTTAAGCGTCCGACTTTGACTCAGGTCATGATCTCGTGGTTCACGAGTTCAAGCCCTGCAGCAGGCTCTGTGCTGGGGCTCTGTGCTCTGTGCTCTCAGAGCCTGGAGCCTGCTTCGTATTCTGTCTCCTTCTCTCTCTGCCCCTCCCCATCTTGTGCTCTGCCTCTTTCTCTCTCTCAAAAATAAATAAAACGTTAAAAAAATAATAAAAAGTATTAAAACCACTCTGACTGCCATGAGGAGGGCGACAGGGAGCATCTAGGCAGCGGTCACAACCACCAAGGCCAGAGATCATGAAGGTATAGACCAGGCATGTAGCAGTGGAGATGGGGGGAAGGGGACGGAGTTACTACATCTTCTGGAGATGGAGTTGTTGAGATTAGTTGATTTATTAGACGTACACGGTGGCGGGATGGTGGGTGGAGGGGAGGGGTGTGGTTCCAAGGACTGCTTCTTCTTCTAGCTTTTTATTCGGAACAACTAAAAAAGAGGTAGTTGTGGACTGAGGAGAGCATATTGCGGGGAGGAAATTGATGGTGTTGAAGATGTGGGCCTACGCACCAGGCCCGCGGGGGACTTGAGGCCTGTCCCTCGGCACAGCTGGCTGGGAGGGCGACCTGAGCAAGCGGTCTGGCCCAGAGCTGTATCTGGAAGGGGCCGTCCAGGGCCGGGTTGGAGATCTAAGGTCAGCAACCTGTCACGCCAACTGAGAAATGTCTGTGCGGGTGATTGATACCTTAGCATTCAGGAGTAGCTTCTCCAAGTGGCTAAGTTCCAAGTACGCAGCCCCCACTCATTTGCTCCCCACTCCTTGGCAGAGCCTTCTGATGTCGTTAAACTACTGAAAAGCTGTATTTTACATATACTCACGCGAATTGAGAACACACCTGTAATGTGGATTCTAAATATTCATTGAAAAATGTTTTAATGTGTATTTATTTTTGAGAGAGAGACAGAGCATGAGCAGGGGAGGGGCAGAGAGAGAGAGAGAGAGAGAGGGAGACACAGGCACCCCTCTAAATATTTATTTTAATATTTCAACATCACCGGAATTTAATATTCTGAAGCTTTGGGTTTCCATAGAGAGCGCACATGTGTTTAAAAATAAGTCTGAGATGGGGGCGCCTGGGTGGCTCAGTCAGTTGAGTGTCTGACTTCAGCTCACGTCATGATGTCGCGGTTTGTGGGTTCGAGCCCCGCGTCGGACTCTGTGCTGATGGCCCGGAGCCTGGAGCCTGCTTCGGATTCTGTGGCTCCCTCTCTTTCTGCCCCTCCGCTGCTCACGCTCTGTCTCTCTCTCAAAAATAAATAAACATTAAAAAAAATAATAAAAAATAAAATAATTCTGAGATGAAGGTTAAAAAATGGTAAAGCTGTAAACAGCTCTTACAGGCATAATATTTTCACTCCTCGATACCTTAAAATGTAAATAAATGCTTTATCTTGTCTGACTCTAAAGCTGGAGGATTTTGAGTATTTTGAAGAGTTTTGAATTGATATGTTTACTCACAGAGATCCTGAGTAATCATAGTCCCTAATCATACTCACCCCTGTTTCATTATTGTGAGTGGTTTTGTTAATCATCAAAAAGATCCTTTTAGCAGAAAAGAGCTACCACAGCTTTGGGCTCCTTTTGGGGAATTAGACCTTCCCACTTTGTCAAGCTCTTTCCATATTGGTGTCTGTAGGGAGGGTCCTATTCTCCCAGGAGCTGAGGGGTCTGTAGTTATGCACCTGAAGGGGTGGAAGGTTCAGGAACATGAGGGTTGGACCCAGCAACCAGAACCTTACAACATATCGGAAATTGCCCCAAGTCAATACCCAGGGGGTGCGTGTCTGGGCTCACCTTCATCTCCTGCTTCTTTCCCCAGGGTTGGCCTGTCATGGGGGAGGGAACTGTGGAAAGTGACTGAATGGTGAAATTTGGAAGTATATTCTTAGTCCTGCATTCCGTTTGAGCAGCCTGAGCATGGCGTGAGGAAACCCTTCTTATGAAATATGCGTTAAGTACAGAACATCGCTGAGAAGCTCTGATCAAGGACCGTCCCATATGACCACGGTCTCCGGGGCTCCCTGCTAACTGGTCCCCGTTAATCTCTCTACCTTTGCTCCCAACCGTTCTCTGTGCCCTAGGTGCTCTGGCCTGCCTCCCTGTTTTTACTCAAAACCAGACATGCTTTACCTTGGGGCCTCTGCATACGCTGGTCGTCTGCCTAGACCACTCTCTCCCTATATCCGTGCACCTTCTTCCCTTACATCCTTTAAATCTTGGCCCCAACATCACTTTTGAAACCCTGCCTACCCATACAAACCCCCTTTAATAGTGCAAACTTCCCTCCACCATCCACACTTGCCTTCCCTGTTATGCAGCTGTTTTCTTTTCAACGCATCGATCGCCTTCTTACATGTTACATCATGTACTTATGTGTCATATTTATTGTTTGTCGTCTAGACCCTCCCATTCGAACACAGTTCCACAAAAGCTGGGGTGTTTGATTCTCTGTTTGTTCACTGCTGACTCCCCTGGGCCTGCAGGAGTAGGTTTGTGATAATCATTGTAGGTTAAATGGCAGAACATAGCACAGCCCTTCCGGCACTGCCTGCCTGCTGCCAGTCCGTGCTCGGTGTGACAGCACTTGGCCTCAACCCCAGCCCCTGCTCGACCCCCACTTAGCGTCCACGCCACCCCTGCTCCCCGTGACCCCGCCCTGCCACACAACTCCTCAGCTTGTCCGCGGCTGAAAGCCTTCAAGTCCCAAAGCCCTCCTCACCCTTGGCTTGCTCCCTGCCTCTGGCTCCCGTCCGAATCCCTGCAGGTGCCTCCTTTTTTTTCCACTTGGCCACACTCCCCTGGGAAGCCAGGCTGTGTCCCCAGTCTCCCCCAGCCCACCCCTGCCTCATTCCCCTGCAAAGACGAACTCTTTCTCCTGGGAAGATTTTTCTGCCGGCCATTAGAGAGGAGTGGGCCTGGGATAATAAAAACAACCAACAAGCAATTTAAAAAGTCGTGCATTCTTATAAAATTTTCACAGTTGGGGGCACCTGGGTGGTTCAGTCGGTTAAGCATCTGACTTCAGCTTAGGTTGCGATCTTGCGGTTAGTGAGTTCAAACCCTGCATCAGGCTCTGTGCTGACAGCTCAGAGCCTGGAGCCTGCTTCAGATTCTGCGTCTCCTTCTCTCTCTGCTCCTCCCCCGCTTGTGCTCTGTCAACTCCCTCTCTCTCTCTCTCTCTCAAAAATAAATAAACATTAGAAAAAAATTTCACAGTTATGTTTCTTGACTCATTTTGTGAGATGTTTACATAGAATCATCAGTTTTCCTTATTTACGTTTTGGAGAAAAATATTTTCAAGATTTAGCAGTTATATAAAATTGTAATAAAAACATTCATTGAGCAAGTACTACATATTTGGTGCCATACTGCGTCTCTGTACAAATTACCTGATTTAATCCTCACCCCAACTCAGTGAGGTTGATCCTTCCAGTCTCATTTTATAGAGGAGAAAACTGAGGCCCAGAGAAGTCACACCGTTCCCCAGGTTACACAGCAAGCTTTATCATGTAGTTATCAACCACTGTAAAATATCTCTGATACAGGAGAGAGGCTGAGAGGTAGGTGCTCTTTTCTAAAACTTCCTTTATTTTCAGCGGCTGGTGCCATATGTTGATCCGTTGAACAAATATTTTATTAAGTATCTTCAATGTGACAGGTCGTGGTCTAGTCACTGGGGAGACAGAGGTGGGCAAAACAAACAAGGCCCTTGCATTCCTAGAACGTACGTTTTTTTTTAAAATCCAGTTCCTGGCAATATGTATCAATAGACCTTAAAATCCAGATTTCCTCCTCTGTCTGAAAAGAGAGCATTCTTGTGAAACCCTTTGTAAGCCAAAAGGGCCTAAAGCAAAGAAACAATTACTGTTTACTGAAAGTGAAACTTTTCTTCAGCTTAGCCAAAAAACGTGAACACTAGATGTTGGTCTTTTTAAAAAGGGAAGGGACATAAAGCAAACTTTTGGATAGCAAGGAAAACCTGTCGATGTGAACTGTAACCAGGAATCTCATTTCTAAAACTGAAAGTAATCTCAAATAGGTACAAATAATTTGATAGATGTTTACCAGAGCACGATTTGTAAAGGAAACAACAGATATGTCCAATAGCAGGGAAATGATTAGGTCAACGGTGGTACATCCAGACACTGGAATATAATAGTCATTCATGACAAGGTTTTCAGAAGTTTCTATATTATGAACAAATGCTTAAATCATAATGTTAAATCAGAAAAGCAAGCTAGAAAACAATGTGTTTAGGATGCTCTTACATATGTAAAATAATATGTATGGGACATTATTTCGATACATTTGGGTAAATAATAAATATGAATATTATGAAACAAATATGAAATTAGCACGTTTGTAGGTCAAAGGGATCAAATATCAGCAATTTCACAATGTAAAAAACACCCAAAAGCAAATAAGCCAAAATATTAACAGTGATTACTTCTCGATGGTGAGGTTCATCAGCAATTTTCATTCCCTTCCTTACACTTCTCGGCATTTTTCAGCTTTCACAATATACATACATGACTTTTCTAGTAAAAACGTTATTGTAGGGGTGCCTCAGGTGGCTCAGTCAGTGAAGTGTCTGACATCCGTTCCAGTCACTATCTCCCGGTTTGTGAGTTCGAGCCTCGCGTCAGGCTCTGTGCTGACAGCCCGGAGCCTGCTTCCGATTCTGCGTCTCCCTCTCTCTGCCCCTCCTGGGCTCGCACTCTGTCTCTCAAAGATGAATAAACATTAAAAAATAAAAACATTATTGTAAAACCAAAAGAGAGCAAATGTTTCCCTTTTGGCCACTGAACGAAATCGTAATGCCAAACACACCGTGGCCCAGTACCTGCAAACCCTCGTGTCGGTCACTGCAACAAACGGAGGGGTGGACTGTAACTCCGTTTTATGCCCGGGGCACATACGACAACAGAGATCCGGCCCAGAACGGTATTTCAGGACAGCAGTCTGAAGCAGGGAGCTGACGCACACAACACAGATAGCAGACTGTCCACGCTTCACGGTCATGGGAAACGACTATTTCATGCTGACTGCCTTGGAAACAGGTTCCTAGGACCCGCCTCATAACATCTCCAAGAAAGCCACCTGAATTTCTCATTTACGATCTCAAGCCTCCAAAGCATTTTTGAAAGAAAAAAAAAAAGTATGTATTTAGAACCAAAAGAAAAATATGTTATAAAGTTTTAGGTCTTGAGGACAATGGGGACAAATTTGATATGGTGGAAGGAGGGTGTCTTTTTTTGTGGGGATGACCCGAAATTACTTATCAATCCTTCATCAGTCGGTGCTGCTTTACAATCCCGTCTGTTAAAGTAGGAACGCTGGGAAATTAAATGTTTAAGGAAAATAGGCCATCCTTTTCAAAATTCATTATAACTTCTCCTTTTATGCCTATACTTTGAACTCTGTAAATTATACGCAATATACATTTTAGTGAGTGCCAGCTGCTACGTGGAGACTAGGTATAGCCTAGTGAACAAGAGAGACAGACACACATACAAATACATGCAAAATTATCCATTGTGCGAAGTGAGATCAAAGCAAAGAACAGGATGCTGTAAGAAAGATTGGGGGGCGGGGGCTGCGCCTGGATGGTCTAGTCAGCTCAGGTCATGATCTCACGGTTTGGCGAGTTCGAGCCCCGTGTGGGGCTCTGTGCTGACAGCTCGGAGCCTGGAGCCCGTTTCGGATTCTGTGTCTCCCTCTCTCTCTGCCCCTCCCTGCCCCTCCCCAACTCTGACTCTCTCTCTCTCTCTCTCTCTCAAAAAAAAGTAAACATTAAAAAAAAGAGAAAGAAAGAAAGAAAGAAAGAAAGAGAAAGAGAAAGAAAAAGAATTAGACCGGGAAGAACTCAGAATCTAGCACAGGACGGTCTCTCCGAGGAAGGGACACTCAAGCAGGAGGATGGGGAAAGGAAAAGCTTCCCGGTGCATTAAGAAGAGAGGTAGGAAGGCCATGACCCAATGAAAAAGAGCTAGAGGTTTTGAAGGAAGGTGAGTCTGCCTAGAATTTTCTTGAGGAAGGCAGAGAGTCATCAAATGGTATTGGTGGCTAAGCCTGGGCCCCTGACCAAGGAGTGTACGGGTCCTGCTCAGGTTTTTTCCAAAGTAGAAGAGAAATCTGCTCAAGTGTTTTAAACAGAGAATGGTATAACTAGATAGGCATATTTAAAACATCATTCCAGGGGCACCTGGGTGGCTCAGTGGGTTAAACTTCCGACTTCGGCTCAGGTCACGATCTCACGGTTTGTGAGTTCGAGCCCTGCGTCGGGCTCTGGGCTGACAGCTTGGAGCCTGGAGCCTGGAGAGGCAGAGAGAGAGGGAGACACAGAATCCGAAGCAGGCTCCGGGCTGAGCCCCACGTGGGGCTCGAACTCATGAACCATGAGATCGTGACCTGAGCTGAAGTCGGACACTTACCTGACTGAGCCGCCCAGGCGCCCCCATTGTTTTGTTTTTAAAAACCCACCTCGTGTCTGTGTGGAGAAGGGACTGAAGAGGAGAGCAGTGGTGTGGAAAGGTCAGCGAAGAACCTTCGCTGGAGACCCACTGAGTGGCAGTGGAGCCCCAATCAGGGTCGCGGGCGAATGCAGGGCACTTACTGCCATGTGAAAGAACAGGGCCTCCTGGGAGGGAGTTCTCAGGACCCTCTGACCCCCCGCCCCTTTGCTCTGGGCCGTTTGACAGTCCTGTGAAGCCCACAGGCTCCTCCATCCATGTGTCAGGGAGACGACAACTTACTTTTGCTCTCTAGGCGTTTTCCACTGGCTCTGAAAATTCAACTGACACAAGACAGGTTAACAGGAGAAAAGCACACACGCTCATTCAATATGAATTTTGTGTGACACGGGAGCCATCAGAAGGTATGGAGACCCAAAGAAGCAGCTCGAATTGAACACTTACATACTGAGGTTGACAAAGGGTAGTAGCTTGTGAAAATGTGGCAAGGAAGGGGGCTGGGCCGGGGCAGTTCCTAGTGGGGAAGGAGCTCCGAAGATAAGGCTGAGTTGTTTGTGTGGTTTCTCTTGACTTCGGCTTTCGGTCCCTGGTGACCAAAGTGTTACTTTTCTCCTGGTACAGGCAGGACCTCTTCCATTTCGGAGGAAGAAAAGGGGGAAGTCAGACACTCCTTCTTCTTTAAAAAAAAAAAAAAAAATTAATGTTTATTTTTGAGAGGGAGAGACAGAGACAGAGCACCAGCAGGGGAGGGGCAGGGAGAGAGGGAGACACAGAATCTGAAGCAGGCTCCAGGCTCCGAGCTGTCAGCCCAGAGCCTGACGTGGAGCTCGAACTCACGAACTTCGAGATCACGACCTGAGCGCAAGTTGGATGCTTAACCAGCTGAGCCACCCAGGCGCCCCCAGAGACTCCTTCTTGCACTTCTGAAGTGCCTTGAGCTAAAAACAACCCTTATACCAAAGCCGCATATTTTGGAGTGACCTATTCTGCCAACCTTTGCATACATAAAATGAGATGTATGGGATGACTGAGAAACCAATTATATCAAAATACAGTTATCAGAATATGAAGAACAAATTTTCATAGAGTAAAATATGTCTTTATTAACGTATTAAGTGACAAGATCCAGCAGTCTAATAACTACCGTAATGTTGAAATGGGGATGAGCATATATAATATTTCAAGATATCTGCAACAGCTCTGATGTGAAAATATCGGTGACTTGGTGACTGCCACAGCCCGGGTTCCCTCAAAGGCAGAATCTAAGCTGGAGACTGGCGTTCAGGAGGGTCACTAGTGAGTGTACCTGGGGTGGGAGGGGGGAAGGGAAGGGAAGGGAAGAGGAGGGAAAGGAAAGGAAAAGGAACGGAAGTCCAGAGCTATCTTGAATCAGAGGAGGGGCCAAGCCCTACGTGTCCCAGCATTGATCGATCATTGGATAGAAGCAGTCCCAGGGAATCTGGTGACTCAGGGTGAGGTGACTCCCCACAGCTAAAGCCATCCCCAAGAGGCTGATGGCTGAGGGCACTCTGCCAACAGCTTTCCAAGCACCGGCGGGGGGGGGGGGGGTCGGGGGGAGAAATCTTTGCTCCTGGGAGAGAACCCGAGCAGCACGTCCTAACGTGCATCACAGTTGCTATGGTGCTTTGTGGTCTACGTTCATTCCCAAGGAAAATCATGAATTTCAGTCAAACGTTAGTGAAAATGAACATACCAATTTTTATACTCCTTCCAAGTTCACGGGACCCCACACGAACCACAGGTGAGGACCAATTTCAAATGAGAAGCGAGCCCCGTAGTCAGAGGCACCGGTCAGGCTCCGTTGTTCCGTGAAACAGAGTGAGGCTGTCTTCTGCTGAAGGCAATAAGGACCCTGTTTTCCAGAGCGAGAATAATGCCCGTTCACGAAGAAAGTCGGACGCAAGAGAGTCCCCAGTCCCAGAGAGAAAGACACAGAGACGGATGTAGCTGCCTGAGTTTGTCTCAGAGTTCCAGATTTTAATCCCCCATGACAGCAAATCACACCTCCAGGTCTTGGCGTCCAAGAAAACCCCCGTAGGTTTTTAAGGGCTTAATTTTCTTTTAGAGCAGTTTTTGGTTCACAGCAAAATTGAAAGGAAGGTATTGAGATCTTCCATAAATACCCTGCCCGCCACATGCCCGGCCTCCGCCATTATCAACATCACTCACCAGAGCGGTCCGTTTGTTACAGTTGATGAGCCTACGTTGCCAAATCCTAACCACCCAAAGCTCATAGTTTGCATGATGGTTCACGCTTGGGGTTGTACATTCTGTAGCCTTGGACAAATGTATAATGACATATATCCATCATTACGGTGTCATACAGAATGTTTTCAATTCCCTAAAAATCCTCTGTGCTCCCCTGATCATCCCTCCCCACTAACTGCTGATCTTTTTACTGTCTTCATAGTTTCGCCTTTTCTGGCGTGTCATATAGTTGGAATCATACAGTATGTAGCCTTTCCAGATTGCCTTCTTTCCCTTGGTAGTGTGCAGTTAAGATTCCTCCATGTACTGGGGTACCCGGGGGGCTCCGTCGGCTGAGCGTCCGACTTCGGCTCAGGTCATGATCTCCCAGTTTGTGGGTTTGAGCTCTGCATCGGGCTCTGTGCTGACAGGTCAGAGCCTGGAGCCTGCTTCGGATTCTGTGTCTCCCTCTCTCTCTGCTCCTCCCCACCCCTGCCCTGTTTGTGCTCTGTCTCTCTCTCTCTCAAAAATAAACATTAAAAAAATTTGTTTAAAGGATTCCTCCACGTGTTTTTTAAAAACAGTATTTTTTTAAATGTTTATTTATTTATTTATTTATTTATTTATTTATTTATTTTTTTTTTATAAACCAGTGATGAGATGCATTCTGTTCCCCCTTGACAAGTTTCAGATGTTCTCTGGTACCATTAATATTCCAACATAAAACTTGTCTTTAGGGTAACCAGGTCCTTAGCTGTCATAATCTCATGACATGAGTTGAATGTTTATATGGTCAGGGAACCCCCTTTATTTTTTCAACGTTTTTTTTTTTTTTTTTTTTTTTTTTTTTTATTTTTGGGACAGAGAGAGACAGAGCATGAACGGGGGAGGGGCAGAGAGAGAGGGAGACACAGAATCGGAAGCAGGCTCCAGGCTCCGAGCCATCAGCCCAGAGCCTGACGCGGGGCTCGAACTCACGGACCGCGAGATCGTGACCTGGCTGAAGTCGGACGCTTAATTTATTTTTGACAGAGAGAGACAGAACATGAGCGGGGGAGGGGCAGAGAGAGAGGGAGACACAGAATCCGAAGCAGGTTCCAGGCTCTGAGTTGGCAGCACAGAGTCCGAGGCGGGGCTCGAACTCACCGCAAGGTCATGACCTTAGCCGAATTCGAATGCTTAACCGTCTGAGCCACCCAGGCGCCCCCCTCCGTGTGTTTTCATGGCTTGGTAGCTGCTCTCTTTTTAGCATCCCTGTATCTTTATAATGAATTTTTCCCTCTAGTTTAAGTAGATGTCTGCTGCTTCCAAGGTAAAGTGCCCTGTAGAAGACAAAGAGATACTTTTGACAGCTCCCCACTTTCCCAGTTCTTGGAATCTGCAGGAATTCGGCCCGAGCAACATCTAGCAACAAATGTGGAGTCAGGAATCGGTCAAGCATCTGCCGGCACCCAGGTGTGTCAAGAAGGCTCAGATCTCCACGAAAACATTGGCTTTCTCGTTGGAGGTCCTTGCCGTGTTCTGTAACCGCTTCCGAAAACAGCTTCGACGTTTTGATGATCGCCATGCTTTAAAACGGGAAGAAAAGTAACCATTATAGTTTCTAATCTGACGGAGCAAGGCAGGCAATCATGAAATGGCATTCATCTAGATAGCAGTCTATGTTTTTAAAATCCAAAGGCTGTCGATAATGTGATCTGTATCCTTTGCTATTATGATGACATATAGCATATAAAACATTAAGCCTGTCTAATATTTAATTCATTTCAATCGTAGCAGTCTGTCAAGATACAATAAATCAACAAAGAAGTCTACCAACAGCTCCACCCCCAAATATTCCCTATTGAACAGCCCTTAGCTTTTTCTCTGTATTCATGAAACTTGAAAAATGCCCCTAAATTAGCATAGCTATTCACACATTATTTCCAGCACCAACAAAGAAATGCCATTGTAACAGTTGCTGAGTACATTTTTATGCAAAATTGATGTTAGTGACAGATTTTCAAGCATGTAATTTGTCTCCACACGTGTGTCATTTTATTTGTAAAAACTCCGGGGACAAAAAACCGGAGTTTCAAGAAATTTATTTTGTCTCCCGGCAGGTTAGAATTGATGTAAAATAATCGACCGGTAGAATTGTGTGCTGGCCTCTTACATTCAGAGTTATGGTATTGTTATAGAGCGGAAACGAAAGACATTTCCTCCCGGATCCCCTTTCTCTCTAGTATGAGGCGAAGCCCCCTCCCCCCACCTCCACCTCTAGGAAGAAGTGAAGAACGGGCATGCCAAATGACACACACTTGGGTCTTCATTTCATTATTTGATGGGATGAAGTAACACCTCATAAATGGGATCGAGTTCCTTACCAAAACATCACGCTGCCAACCCACTTCTCCCCCTGCAGCCTTTGAAAAGAGACTATTATAAATAAACAGCGGAGTCGCCTGATTGTAGGGTCTGAGGGGGAATGCCTTCCATGGCCCGCTTTTAGCCTCCCCCAGCAGACACCCAGTTCCTTCCCAACATTTCAACCCCAGACTCTGTCCTTGGCGCCAAAGACCTAATAAGCACTAAATAATGTCCCTTGAGGGACTCACTGTCAAGTATGAAAAAAGATTATTCAGGAAACAAAGGGTTAAAACTTTTAGTGGTTGTGACCGCACAAGAGTGTGGTGTAGGCAGCCTCTGGCCAAAGAGGACAGGGCCGCCATCTTTGGCCAGAGGAATGGGAGAAAGGAGGTGCAGAACCCAAGGGGCATGTAGTTGGTGAAAAAGAAAGCAGGAAGTAGGGCAACAATGAGTTGTCCAACTTCCCTTGATTGTGTACTCTCTCTTGTGAAGAGAACAACAGTCCCTCACGCCAATCAAAATGTGTTTGCTCTTGAGGCAGCTTTTCTCGGTGTCTTGAGGGGAGCTAGGAGACCAGGGGGTGCTCGGGCCATTTAATTCATGCCTCTGCCAGAGCTTTAGCCAGAGATCTGGAAGTCTACAAGCTCTTTCCTTTTGTGCTGGAAACAAACTTGTTGTAAACTTTTGGAAACTTTACATTGACTGTATACTATATCGTTTACTGATTTCTTCACCGGTCAAATGGGAATAACAACGCTTTCTGCCTCACAGCGTTGTTGTAAAGTTAAAGTTTATAGCTACAGATATATAAACTTACAATGGGGCTCGTAGATAGTAAACTCTCTTATGTGTTAGCGATTTTGTTATAACTGACTTTAATTTTAGTTTTAAACCATCACAATTACTGTGTGGTAGAATGTTCCATCAGTCTACGTCTGCAGTGAGCGTTGTGTTCATGTTTGCGTTAATGAACACTACGGGGACCGACATTTCTGCACCACGTTCCTTACAGCCCACATAGTGGGTTTTATCACCATTACCGACGCACTAGTCATGCCCATGTCAAAACTCTTCTTCCTTTGCTCGGCTGAAGGTATCGATCTCCAAAGCATATTCTACTGTGGTGCTTTTCAAACTTCTTGTCTATGAAATTAATGTAAAGGGTCTAAACCAGCATTTTGAAAAAAGCGATATAGAAAGGAGAAGTCAGATTGCATCCCACGTAGTACGTAAGTTGTGTTTTGTGCAACTTTGGGTTCGTTCCGCGTGTCCATACGTCCAGGGTCGCATTCTCTGTACGGGGTCGCAGTCAAAGAGCTTTGAAAGCCACGGACTCGATGACCTGTTAGTATCTGATATCAGGGCCCAGGTTGGCCTCCTACTCAAGGCAGCACTTTTATTAAGTCCTTTCAACCCCTGGACCTTAATAGCCTCGTCTGTAAAATGAGGGAAGGTCTCTCTCAAACTCTACTTAGTATGTGAAGGAAAAGAAGCCAGACACAAAAAGACAGACATACTGTGTGATTCCACTTATATGAGGTATAAGAGGCAAGACACGTACAACTCATGTAAGTGTACCTAGAATAGGCCAGTTCCTAGAGACGGAAAGGAGACTAGTGGTTCAAGGGGCTCTGACTGAAGATGGGTGGGGCGGTTGTTGTGTAGTGGGTAGAGAATTTCTGTTTGGGATGATGAACAGGCTCTGGAAACGGATTATGGTGACAGTTACTATTACACATGTCCTTTATGTGACTTAATGTACACTTAAAAATGGTAAGTCTTCTGTCATGTGTATTTTACCACAATAAAAGAATGTCCACACGCCCTATTCACCCCCTACTTCGTAGAGAAGTGTCCAGAGACAAGTCAAGCTTTCTAAGCCCCATGTTTCTGGTACTCAGGAGTCATTGCTCTAAAAGCACCATGATTTATGGAGTTTCTTTTTCCTAGATTTTTCAAGGGTCTTTCCTTGGGCTGCCTGGGTGGCTTAGTCAGTTAAGTTTCCAACTTTGGCTCAGGTCATGATCTCGCAGTTCGTGAGTTAGAACCCAACGTCGGGCTCTGTGCTGGCAGCTCGGAGCCTGGAGGCTGCTTCAGATTCTGTGTCTCCCTCTCTCTCTCTCTCTGCCCCTCCCCCTTTCATGCTCTGTTTCTCACTCTCAAAAATAAATAAACTTAAAAACAAATAAATAAAGGGTCTCTCCTCTCCGTCTCTTGTTTGACATTACATCTGCTTTTGTCCCACTCTCATGATGCTTCCCTGCTCCGAGCCCCAATGTCCCCTCTTTCTCTCCTAAAGATCACCCAAGTCCTGCTTTGTTCTCGAGTTTCTACACCAAAGCTTTTCAAATTTCTGATTCAGGGGCAGGGCCCAAGAGTCTGCATTTTTTTTTAATTAAAAATTTTTTTTTAAATATTTATTCATTTCTGACAGAGAGAGAGATAGACAGACAGAGTGCAAGCAGGGGAGGGTCAGAGAGAGAGGGAGACACAGAGGCTCCAGGCTCCAGGCTCCGAGCTGTCAGCACAGAGCCTGATATGGGGCTCGAGCTCACGAACTGCGAGATGGTGACGTGAGCCGAAGTCAGGCGTTCAACCAACTGAGCCACCCAGGTGCCCCAAGAGTCTGCATTTCTAACATTCCCTCAGGTGACAGCAGCACGGCTGCCCCGGCTGCACACTCGAGTCACCTGCAGACCTCCCCCCACATACATACAGCCCCCTTCTCAGACCTCAGCTGCCCTTGTTCTTCACACATGGCTTCTGCTAGGACCGCTCTGGTCCCCTTGCCTCTCTCCACACACAGTGTGATCCTCCCTGCCTTTGTCGGCTCATTCCTTCTGCCTGGAACACTCTTCCCTCGGTCACCTGAATGTCTCACCACCTTACTTCCCACACGTCTTTGCTTCCTTCTCCGTGTGGCCTTCCCTGACCATCCTGTTTGACACTCACCCCCAGCACCCCCCCTTTCCGGCTCGCCTTTTCTCTCTCATACTCATCCCCGTCAGCATGCTTTGTATCCCTCTTTTCAGTGGACCCCTGGCTCTTTCCCTCCGTCAGACTACACGTCCATGAGAACAGAGACCCTGGTCTGTTTTTATCCCCCGATCCCTCCCCAGCACCTAGCACGTAGTCCCTGGCACGTAACATGCATTTTTTTTTTTTTAAGAATTCAATTATTTATTACCTTTTAACTTCTCCTTTTTTTGTAGGCTAAGCCCCTAAAACCCAAACGCTTGGGTTGTTTTCTCAGCCTTGTCTGTAGGTTGAGCTCGCTTGTAACCGTGTGTGACGGCCAGTGCTGGGCTTTCTGATCTCCTCATTCATTTCTACGCCGTCCTTCCTGGCGACTTTGCTCCTGGACCCTTCCTTTTCTGCCTGTGGACAGTGCAGCCTCCTCTGGGAGGAATGAGCCCATTTAAGGTTCTCATCTGCAGTAAGGCGGCTTACTGGGTAGATGGTCTCCAGACCCTGGAGATACTTAGTGCGCAATCCCGGCCAGAACGACGTAACAGACCGGACGGGGACTTTGAAAGTCTGAATCTATTGGCCAGCACACAATTCAGAAATACCAGACGGGGCTGGGTGTGAACAAAGGCATTTATCGCTCACGGCTCTGGAAGGCGACATCCCAGGCACCATCAGATTCCGTGTGTGCTGGGGACCTGCTTCCTGGTTCACAGACAACTGTGTCTCCTCTGGCTCTCCATGGCAGAAGCCGCTAACACAGCTCTCTGGAGTCTCTTGTATAAGGGCTCGGATCCCACTCTTGAGAACCCCTCCCTCATGGCCTAATCACCTCCCAAGGCCTTACCTCCTCGCGGCCTCATGTTGTGCGTTAGGACTCTTACCCAGAAATTTGAGGGGGGCTCAGATACGTGTGGTCCACAACATGACTAACGACTAATGGATTTATTGGTATCTTCCCCTATCTCGGTCTGGGATCCGGGGAGAGAATTTTGTCTAGTTGACCAGGAATTCTATAAAACAGGTAGGAGATTCTGGTATAAAGTTTTCTCTTCCTGCTCACTAAGGATCTGTCTCAGGAAGTCGTTTGTGGAGCAAGGACGATTGTGAAATTCTTCCTCTCTCTCCTTTTTAAGGAAACTGGGGAAACCCCTCAGCCCAGTGTGGCCAGGAGGATGGGTTTCTGTTGGGATATTTTCTGGTCTGCTATTCTCCCCTGGTCATTCTTAGTTTCGTGTTACGGACATGATCCAGGCTGGCGTTTCCCACCTGCCGGG
This sequence comes from Panthera onca, assembly GCF_046562875.1. NCBI lineage: Eukaryota > Metazoa > Chordata > Mammalia > Carnivora > Felidae > Panthera > Panthera onca. The sequence goes on from NC_138349.1 coordinate 81,887,263, forward strand.
GGCCGCCCGTCCCTGCCCGCTCCCAGCTCACTCTCTGGGGGGCCTGTGCTCTGAGAGGTGCCAGCCGCCCTCCTTCTCTGCCTCGCCCTCGAGCACGTCCTCTGTGGCTCTGCACTACCCTTGTTGTACTTGGGCTACTCCTGGCGTTGGGGGTAGGGGTTCACAGTGACTTCCAGACTGGGTACAGAGGAGTGTTCTCTGCTGGAGGTGGGGGACGGCTGGGGGGCTCAGTTGCTTGAGCAGGACTCTTGATTTCAGTTCCGGTCATGATCTCACAGTTTGTAAGTTCAAACCCCACGTCGGGCCGGGGATCCTCTCTCTCCCTCTCTCTCTGCTCCTCTCCCCTGCTCATGTTTTCTCCCTCTCAAAATAAATAAACTTAAAACAAAAAATGGAAATGTTCTCTGCTGGGCAGGGGAGATGCCTGGGTGGTGGAGGGTCTGAGGGCACTGCACGGATATCTCCTTTAGGAAGGACTGAGTCTCCTTAGGATTTCTTCTCCAAGCTGCTGGGAGATGCCTCGGCTGAAGAGTCCCTGGCCCAAGGTCGTGCCTGCTGGAGGCCCGCGTCCCGTAGCTGACAGACTAGGGGCATGAAGATTCCGCCCTCCAGCCCTTAGTCAGGTCACCACTGAAGGCTCAGCCCATTTTCAAAACTCCCCCCAGGATCCGCGGAGGCTTTATTTGACACTGAGTCTCACGTGGACTTCTGTCTGCCCCGTGGGCTGAGTCCCCTGCCCTGCCCTCCCACCCTCCACCCTCCATCTCAGAGCTGGCTCCCTGGGGACCTCAGCGCCGCATTCCTGCCATTACACATCCTCCGCCATCTCTCAGCGAGAGCCTCTCGTGTCTCGTGAGGGATCCTCCTCCCACAACTTCCCCGGCAAGAGTCCTGGGAAACGGAGGGTCTGGGCAGCTACTCCAGAAAGAGACGCGGGCAGAGGGGAAGCAAGGCCAAGTTCAGTGTGGGACCAGGGGCTTGAGCTCTGGGGAGTGGTCTCAGGTGGCAATCCGTGGGCTAGAACCAAGGCGGAGGTGGGGGTGGAAATAGCAATATTAATCTTGGGGCCCGGAAAGACAGGAGGGGAGAGGGTGAGGTGGGAGGGGGACGATTTGGAGTCCAGAGGTCTGGTCAGTGGTTAGATATAGAGACAACCAATTAGTCAAGTTAGACAACATTTACACACACACACACACACACACACACACACACACACACACACACACCCTGCTACCTTGGGAGAAAGCAATGAGCTTAAGGAACACTATACATTTGAATTAGTTCCCCTTTCCAAGCCATTACTCTGCAGAATGACAGATAACTTTCTTATTAAAAATTCCCCGATAGATTCCTCGAACTCGTTCTCCATCACACCCGTTACATACGGGCAACACATCTCCAGGAAACCCAGTGGAAACACAAGCTATAAATAGGACATCTATATTTATGAGTGCAGGAAAGAAGTGTCAGCCAATGTCAGGAAGCAAGAAGAGGGGTGGCAAGGTCCCGGAGAAGGGGCAGTGAGAGGGGAGTCCTGTGACTCCGCTCAGTTCCTTCAGGCCTAGAAAATTCGCATTTTGGGTAAGTTCAGTAGAGGCCGCTGCTCCGGTAGAGAGGAGAAAAATCATCTCGTTTCCTTGGATGCAATCTGTCCCGTTTACGATTCCGAACCGGTAGAATGTTTGCGTGTACAATTCTGACGCCCTGTCCTCACGTGTGCATATGCATCCAGAGTGTAGCATTTACAGCAAATCCTAGTGGGGGCCTCTTCAATGGTCACCTGCCCAGGTCATTCTTAGTTCATGCAGTGGCTTGTCACCTACAAGGATCTTGATTTCTCTCTTGCTGTTTCCTCCCAGGACAAGCGGCTTTTGAGTGAGCCCCACAGTAATGGCCGTCACCATCACCTGCTCTGTCCCCTGTGCTTGTGAGCGCTGAGCACCGCATCCAGAAATGCCGTGGTTAGTGCTTTGTCTGCCTCCATGTGTTATAGATGGGTGTTATGTATTGTATAATAAAGTATATATGTATATTTATAGGCCTTATTATGTATATTGTATATAGATGCCATAGTATTACGAATAATAATACACAGGCAGGAAATAAAGTCAGTCAATCCCTAAAAGGTTGCTGTCTTAGTTTACTAAGGCTGCTGTAACAAATTACCATAGACTGGGTGGCCTTAACGGTAGAATTGTGGCCCAGTAGGGTTTGGCTCCTGGGGAGAGCCCTCTTCCTGGCTTGGTAACGAGCTGCCGTCTCGCTGTGTCCTCGCATGAAGGAGACATAGAAATCTTTCTCTCTTCCTCTTCTTTATTTTTTTAAGTTTATTTATTCACTTGCTTTTGAGAGAGAGCGAGAGGAGGGGAAGGGCAGAGAGAGAGAGGGAGAGAGGGAATCCCAAGCAGGTTCTGCGCCGACAGCGTGTGGGGCTCGAACTCACGAACCGTGAGATCATGACCTGAGCTGAAATCAAGAGTCAGATGCTCGTCTGACTGAACCACCCTGAGCGCCCCTCTCTCTTCCTCTTCTTGTAAGGCTCCCAATCCTATCGGATTAGGGCTCCCGCTAAGCCCTCGTTTAACCTTATTACCTCCCAAATGCCCTATTTCCAAGTATAGTCGCTTTGGGGGTTAGAACTTCAACATACAAATTTTGGGAGACACAGTTCAATCCGTAGCAACTGCTAAATACAAAGGGGCTAAATACCTAGATGTGCCAATTATGGCAAAACACAAGCACCGTCACATATGTCCGTCAGGTGCAACACCCGTTATCCATTAGTCTAATAGTAACATGTTAAAAAAAAAAAAAACAGGGGCGCCTGGGTGGCGCAGTCGGTTAAGCGTCCGACTTCAGCCAGGTCACGATCTCACGGTCCGTGAGTTCGAGCCCCGCGTCAGGCTCTGGGCCGATGGCTCGGAGCCTGGAGCCTGTTTCCGATTCTGTGTCTCCCTCTCTCTCTGCCCCTCCCCCGTTCATGCTCTGTCTCTCTCTGTCCCAAAAATAAATTAAAAAACGTTGAAAAAAAAAAAAAAAACAAACAAACACCAAAACCCTTGTGTTTCTTTCTAGAACGACGGAAGATTCTCAGCCACCAGGTAGTTTCCAAAGAAAAATTTTTTTTTCCTTTTTTGTTTTCCAACTTTCAAAAAAATTTCAGACCTACAGACAAGTGGAAAGAATAATACACACATTTACATCCTTGCCATTTTGGCACATTCCCTCACATCCCAGTCACAGCCTCTCAGCTTGGGATGTAACTCAAAGGCCATTTGAGTCACCCATCACCTCTGACACACACTCAGTCTAGACGGGCCATCCGGCCTCCGCTTCTAGATCTCTGGTGATGGGGAACTAGACTCTTTGAGCCAGCCCCTTCTGTTTTTAGAGGCCTCTGCTTGTGTCTGAGTTTATGCTTAGAATAAACTGAGATCTGGCCCTCCGTGGCTTCCTCAGTTGCGCTTTATTTAACTCTAGCCAGACAGACTAATTCTAGTTCCCTTCTCATGTGACAGCCTGAAAATGTTTGACGGGAGCGGAGCTCCTGGCCTCTTCCTTACTGGGAGGGAAAACGGTCCACCCCGATGCCTTATTTGGAGCCGTAAGGAGTCCTTACTTGCTTGGGTAGGGGGTACACGCATTCACACACAGTCACTCGAAGTTGACTAGACAATGAGGCTTCCTTATCTCCTCTAACGGGTAGGATTTTCCACGTTGGGCCTGCCAGGTAACTGAGTCTCTTTGGGGTATGCAGACATTGGGAGTCCCCAAGACCACCCTCAGTTTCAATAATTCACCCCAAGATTCACAGAACTCAGTGAGCGCTGTTTGACTCACAATTATGGTTCATTACAGCAAAGGGTTACAGAGTAAAGGTGGCCACGGGAAGCAATGCCTGAAGCCAAGGCCCAGAGCGTTCCAAGCACAAAGCTTCTGGTGTCTTCCCCCGGTAGAGAGTCTGACGGCACTGCCTCCTCCCGGCACCGAAGTGTGACCATAGGCAGAGGGTTGCCGGGCAGGGGAGCTCACTCGAGGCTCGGGGTCCGGAGTTTTCCCTGGGGCTCCGTCGCGCAGCTCTGGTCGACCGCCTGCACGACGTCAGCTTCCGGCCCCTGCAGAGGCTGGGCTGATAGGGTGGCCCAGAGCCCCCTCACGAATCACACTGTTAGAACGGGCGACGCTAAGGCTCCCAGATGGACAAAGACACTCTTATCAGGCAGGACATTCCAAGGGCTCAGAGATTATCTCCCAGGACAAAGGCCAGACTTCTTTCCGGGCGGAATTCACTTTCCCACCAAGGGCGGATGAGTCATCTTTCCTGTTTCTTCCCCGCCCGTTTCCACCGGTCTGCAGTCCTCTGCCGGCAGGCGTGTGGGCCGGCAGACCCCACAGTGACACGGTGCACGGGGCTGCCCCGTCCCTGCCTCCGCTTTGGGGTGGCTGACCCTACCAGGCCTCCCCAAGGTCAGCGTGGCTCGCTCCGACTCACCCCACCGGCTCTGCTGGGCCCGCAGATCCCGCCAGTCTAGGCGGCCCTCTCTCCCTGTCTCCTGGCCTAGGCATCTGCCCTTCAGCCTTGAGGTCGGGTCACCTCACACCTCACCGCAGAGGCCCTACCTTAGCAGGCCCTGAGGCCACCGGTTCTGTCACCTACCTTGTGGTCTCCCACAGGAGGCCGTGGGAGCTTCTGGGGCCCTTCCGTGCCCCTCATCAGCCAGCCAGCGCAGGCTTGGGAGGGGGCGCACCGGCCCCCCCTCTGCTGAACGGTGCCCCCATCTGTCCATCTCCGCCGTGCTGTGGTGTCCCAGGGAGCTCTCTGCTTGGTGTTCTCTGCTCAGAAGGACTGGGCCACTGTCCCCTTTGCTTCCCTCTTTCCCCCTCTTCCAGACTGTGCCCCAGGCAGGACAGGCCCCCTTGGTTGTCTTTTTGCCTTCTTGCCTTCGGTTATTTTCCCCACCGCCCACCGGGCCAGAAGGAAGGACTTCCTTTACGTGGGGTTTTCCTCTCTCCTGGTCGAGGATTCCCTCGGGCTCTGCTACCTGAGTGGCTGCGGGGGAAGTAGACTTACAACTTAAAAGAAAGAAAACTATTTTCAAAACATTACCTATATTACACCTGTGTAAAGAGCTGGACAGCCGTGAAAGCCTGGGGCCCACAGAGAGCGGGGAAGCCGTCCTCTCTCACCCTCCTTCCCGCCTTCCTCAGGGCTGAAGGGCCCACAGAAGCTGAACAACTTCAAGGGCGTGGGTTTGGAAATGGAAGGGGTTCGCGATTCCCTAGCCTGTCAATTTCCACGGCCATGCGGATAGCTGCCATTTACGTCAACACGAGATGCCCCGTGTTGTGCTAACGTTAGTCAGCCCTCCCCAAAGCCCGATCATCACCCCCATCTTGCTGACGAGAAAACCGAGGCTCGGGGAAGTCATTTGTCCCACGTCTCACAGCTGGTGAGTGCTGTGTGCGGGGGTTTAAACCCAGCACCATCTGACTGCGGAGATCTGCACTAATTAACCATTCCCCTCAACTGCCTTTAGGTGAGGCTTTTCCCGTTTCTGGCTTCCTCCTTAATGCCTTACGAAGGCATTCGGTAAAGCACAACTTTATGCTTAGTTGCATGCACTGTTTTGCAAACTTCCAAGGATTCCCCTGATGATAGAGTGGTGGCATTTAAAACCCGCTCGGGGGTTGGCAAGCATCCCCCCACATCCTGCTGGGATTACTGAGGGAATCAGCCGCTTGGGACTCCACCTTCCTAATCGGCTCTTAAGGGAACTTGTAATGAACCTAATTGGAAGCATTACTTGATTCCCTGCAGGATTATTTTACATAAACCAGCAGCAGGAAAGGTACTAAAATCAATAAATGAGAGAGAGAGAGAGAGAGAGTTGAAAATGTACAGCTAAAGTCAGGATGGCAGGCTGCAGGTAGGACACTGACCTTGTAGCTCAGGAGGACAGTCTGGGGCACCTTTTAAAAAAATGTTTATTTATTTTTGAGAGAGAGTGTGTGTGCCTACGCAAGCAGGAGAGGGGCAGAGAAGAGAGAATCCCAGGCAGGCTTCATGCTGTCAGTGCAGAGCCCAGTGTGGGGCTCGAACTCATGAACCATGAGCTCATGACCTGAGCCGAAATGCAGTCGGACGCTTAACCGACTGAGCCACGCAGGCGGCCCTCGTGTACCTTGCGATAACCTGCTATAGGTGCAAAAGAAATTTATGACTTGGATATGGGAACTCTGGACACGGGTTTTTCCTTTCAACATTTGATAAGCTAAGTTGTGGGAATTTCTGTGCGTGTTGATTAAAAAAGTGCGGGGCACTTGGCTATGCGACCGTGATCTTGACTGTCCTGGGGCTTCATTCGGTTATTCACTCAGCCATTAAAGAGTTGAGCTGGGCCTGAAGGGTTGGGGAGGATTGTGACAGGTGGAGATGTTGGGGCTGGGCACGGGTGGCGTCAATAGTGAGACGAGACCTAAGGATGGGGACATCCGGCTCCTGTTTGGGGCAGGAAGGGTTGTCTCCTGCAGCCAGAATTTCAGAAGGAGGAAAGAAAGACAGAGATAAAGCCAGAAGACTAGACCAGGATCAAATTGCGTAAAATGATGATTGCTAAGGGCCCAGGAGCAGCGCTCAGTGGGAGCCCCCAGCAGCCCCAGAAAGGCAAAACAGCGGAGGCTCTGAGCGTGGGCGGGAGGCCCTTCCGTCAGCCCCTGCCTCCTGGCGCTCCCACCATGTGAGTCTTGCCGGTCCCTCCTGGTGAGTTTCCACCGTCCACCAGAGGGGTATGTTTGGTCTTCTTCTCCTTCTCTCTCCCCCTTTGTGACGAGTCTTGACAATGTCTTTTCGCTCACTGGTTTGGGTTAACACTTCTGGGGAGGTGATTCTCAGACAGCAATGTTGTGGGGGTCATGGGAGCGGTGGCCAGATGCCCGCCACAAGGGATGACTCAGAAGCACAGGGGGTGACCGGCAGTGGAGAGAGGACAGAAGGACGTGGGTCTTCAAACCGTCCTGGGGTCGGCAGTCTAGGAGGAAGCCAAGCCTGGAGGAGGGTGTGAAGTCACGGGGCGCTACGAGGAGGTGATTCATGTCTGTCCCAAGTTAGGGAGAAGGCACCATGAGTTGAAATGTAGTAAATGACCAGGTTAAAAGTCTTCGCCAAATAGCCTGCAGCTACTCAAAATCAACTCCCTTAATACCTCGCACATCCGAAGGTCTCTGCCTCTGAGGGATAAGAGATGTTCAGTTGTTTCTAAGATAGCATTTTCTTAAAGCAGAAACAATACAAACCTGAAACCCATTTCATCATGGGCTTAAGAAGTCGTTCGTCCGGAAGTTCCGTCTGTGTGAAATCAAATGTGCGAGTGACTGAATTGTTAAGCGAGCTTTTCCTCCCATCGGTGTCTAATCTGTGTCTCAGTGCCTCCATGGAGTCTCTGAGCTCCGGGGCCCCTCGTTTCTGACTCGTTCATTCCAGGCGGTGGCCTGAGTAGCAACTTTCTTTCTCTTTTTAAAAATATGGAGACCAGTCTGTTTTCATTTTTAATATTCTGAATTCATTTCTTGTCCTTTTGGCACAACAGGGCATTTGTATAATAATTTCTTTGTTTCTCTTTAAGAAGCAAGTATATGTAATGGGTATTTTTTTTTTTTTTTCCAGGCCACGCTGACCAGGAATCTAAACAAATCCACTGACTCAATGTTTTTCTAACTCACTTTCTTCAGGGTTTGACTGTTCCTTTTTAAGGGCAACAGTCACCATTATTATTATTATTTTAAGAATATAAAGATAAGCCTTAAACTATAAATATCTTTGGGAGGGCGTTCATCAAAAATTGAACATCCCTTTTAAGGCACGAATAAACAACATCTAACAGATCCCTTTCTAAAGGGAAGATTTGAAAGGGGGGGGATACCAGCTGGGAAAAGGAGAGGAGGAGTAGAAAGGGAGGCTTATAGCACCTGAGTGGCTCCCAGAAAACTGGGGAACCACAAACCAATCTAGAACCACTTCCCGGTTTTGCTCAGGGCTGTCCGAGTTAAAGATTCACCTTAAAATCAGGTGCGTTGCTCTCCGTTTTCCTTTCTTTAAGTTTGAAATCCAAGTTGGATATCTTCACTAAGTGGGATGCTCTTTTGTTTTCACTGTTGTACACGGACAAAGCTCTATAAATGGTCTGCCAGTGAATTGGAATAAATTGAGTTTAAACTGATTTTTAGGGATATTATAAAATGTGTTGACTGCTTTGAAAAGAACAAAAGCAACTCTGAACAATGGCTGTTAGAAGCAGCCGAGATGGTGGAAAATTGCTTTATTGCTTTATTTAAAAAAACACAACGCTCATTGACAAAGAAATGTTTCCTTTCAAAAATGGAAACTCTATCATAGATGTAGTGCTATGCACAGCTAGTTGTTCCTAAAATATACTGAACTGTTAGCAAATTCATTAATTAGGGTCCTGTATGTAGCAACATCTGTTTAAAGTGACACTTCTTCTATTCTTCACTGCGTATTTCATAAGATGCACACTTCTGTCCTTTCATTGCACAAGCATGGAATCAATTACAGTCTTGAAATTCCCCACCAGAGGTCTAATTTAGGTGACTGCTGAGACAAACGTGCTTCAGAACTCAGCCACAACGGAATCCTGAGTTTGTAACAGAGACTCCTTACAGGGGGATACTATCTCGGGTGATAGGTACTGGAATGACCCGTATCTCCAGGCAACTGGGGTCTTCTCACAGACCCTAGGCGGAGACTGAGTGCTAACAGAACTGACGCAGTGCGGCTCACCTGACGTTTAACAAAATGTTTTGATTGGCCTGTTTCCAGAGGACCAATGATCCAAACACCTGCTATGCTAATTCTTGTGGGGCACCTTGGACAGTAAGTACAATCACCCGTGTAAATAAAGCCTGTTTGTCGACCCTGGCCACAAGTATTTTAAAGCTAATGCCTAAATTCCTCCCTCAAAGGTTCTTATTTAATTGGTCTGGGATGCAGCCTGGACCTGGGATTTTTTACAGGCTCCCGTGTAGTTGAAAGAGGCAGCCAAGGTTGTGAATTTCAAAGGCTGATAGCTTCACAGATCTGGCCGTGACTCCATAGCAGCTGGCAGTTTCCTCTTATGCCTAATGATTCCATTTCAGGTAGCCAGAGAGTGGTGATGTTTTCCTAGGAAATAGATACCCAGATTTGAACGCTCCTTGGCCTCGCTGAAATGTGTATTTGTGAGAGTGGGCTCCCGGCCTGAGTACTTTTTATATCTCCTCAGGTGGTTCTGAGATACAGCCAGGCTTGCAGATTCCTGCTTTGGAAGGTCTCTAGACCCAGCCAGGTGACACTCTTTCAACGAGGATAGCTGAAGAAGCTATGTGTGATTATGCATCAAAGCATTTCATTTAAAAATGGAATTTTTAGGGGCGCCTGGGTGGCTCAGTCGGTTAAGCGTCCGACTTCGGCTCAGGTCATGATCTCACGGTCCGTGGGTTCGAGCCCCGCGTCGGGCTCTGTGCTGACCGCACAGAGCCTGGAGCCTGTTTCAGATTCTGTGTCTCCCTCTCTCTGTGACCCTCCCCCATTCATGCTCTGTCTCTCTCTGTCTCAAAAATAAATAAACATTAAAAAAAATTAAAAAAAAAATGGAATTTTTAGTAACAGTTCGATTATCGTTGCTATGACACATCTAATCGGTTCTAGTTAGACTAGGCTTCTCGGTCTAACTTACAGTACCTGGGAGTATAGCCTAGTACCTCGGGAAATTGTACCGAGGTAAAAGAAAAGTGGCATTATGAATGTATTTGGATTTATGTTTTTAAATTTTTTTGTTTTTTTATATTAAATATAATTTATTGTCGAATCGGTTTCCATACGACACTCAGTGCTCATCCCAACAGGTGCCCTCCTCCATGCGCATCACCCACTTTCGAATGTATTTGGATTTAACAATTTTCTTACCTAAACATCGAAAGTCTGTCACCAGTACCAGAATTTCTTTTCGGTGGTTGTAGGGTGTACTTATTTCGGGTTACTCTAGGCTGCTCATCTGAGCGCAATTGTTACTTCCCTGGTTAGAATCCACCCTTTGTTATTACTGAGGACTTCCTCCTTGGTGTCTCCCCTACTGGAGAAATTACTATTTTTTCTCAACTGAGGCTATACCTCACCTGCTCTTCTGAGCCTTTGGTCCTGACCATTCTTTCGGTGTTGGGGTAGAGGGCCCTTCATGGTCTTTTCATTGTCACCCCGTCTGCAGTTAGACTTCTCTTTCAGTTAACTCCCTTTTGATTTGTGGCTCAATTTCATTCATAGCCTGCTCTTGGTTAAGACGGTGATTCATTATTGAAGGATTGCAGACTATCTTTACTTCTAAATTTGTTTCCAGATGCTTCTTATGGAAGCAAACCGTGCTTTGGAAAACATCGATTGCTCAAAGTTGTCATTCATTGCTGAGGCTACAGCTCTTTTTTGGTATGGGTAACAGTCAGGAGCAAAGAACCTTGTGCATAAAACGCACCGTTTGGATGAAGGAATAGCAAATATTTAAGGCCAACAATTTTTTTCTAAGATCGTAAACCTTCTACATCCATTATTCTACATTATATTACCTAGTTCTTCAGTATTCTTTCTTTCTTCCAGTAGACATTTTGTAAGAGCTTGGACAAGATGCAACGGATCTAGATGTCGGGGGGGGGGGGTCAAAGGTGGATAAAATGCAGCCTAACTTGACAATAAGGATCATGTCTTGGATTATGTCTCATGTGTAGAGGATCAATGGATGTTTTTGAGTGATGAATGATAAACAGCAAAGCAAGAACATGAAATGGTGAAAAATGGCCACCTCCATTTTGGATGATATCAAGGTTCAGAAAGACCTCTTAAAAATTGAACTTCTGTTTGGGGAAAGATGGAGTAGACTTACTTTTTCCTATTCCTGCCACGAAGTACAACTAAAACCCCTGGATATTACATATAAAATAAACATGAGCCTCCGAAATGTTGAAAGTAGAAAGTAGACCGAAGGCACAACAAGGTAGTTGGTCACCTGGCTTATCTTTTATCCCATACATTCCATCCCTGGAGGTGAAGAAGCTGGCATCCCAGAAATGCCAATGAGCCCAGACATATAGAGCCCCAATGAAATAAAGCCCCTGCTCTCTTTAGCCAAAAAAAACTAGAAAAGAGGCAAATAGAATTCAGCAACATATATGATAATTCTATAGCATGGCCAGGTGGGGGTTATCCCAGTGATACAAGGCTGATTCAGTATTTGAAAATTAGGCTACATAATTTATCATATTAATAGACTTATGAAAAAAACACAAATAATCGTATCAATCAATGGATGCAGAAAGATTTTGACAAACTTAACAGCCATGTCATGATTTAAAAAAAAAAAATCAGACATTATACTTACTGGTGAGATCAGGAATTGAGTCAGGGTGTCCACTGTCACCATTCTTATTCAGCATATTACTGGAAGTTCTAGCCAGTGCAATAAGACAAGAAAAAGAAATAAAAAGCATACAGATGAGAAAGGAAAAAATAAAATGATCCCTATTTGTAGATTACATGATTGTCTACATAGAAAATCCCAAGGAATCTGGGAAAAAACTCCTATAGCTAATAAGTGAGCTCAAAAGAAAAAGAAAAAACCCACCATACCAGATGGACACACAAATATCAACTGTATTTCTATATATTAGCAATGAACATACATCCACTGAAATTAAAAATGTATTACTCTTTGTAATCATTCAAAAAAAGGAGAATACTCCGATGTAAAAATCTATATGTAAAACATCTACAGGACTTGTAAGCTGACAATTAAGTAACGTTGATGAACGATATCAAAGAAGATCTCAATAAATGGAAAGAGGTCATAGATTGGAATACCCAATATAGTAAAGATATCAATTCTCCCAAATTAACATACAGTTTTAATGCGATTCCTATAAAATCCCTGTAAGATTTTTTTATAGATATGGACAACATTATTCTAAAATTCATATGGAAAAGCAAAGGAAATACAATAGCTGAAACAATTTGAAAAGGAAGAGTGAAGTGAAAGGAACCAGTCTAACTAGTTTCAAGACTTATTATGTAGCTACTATAGTCAAGACTCTATGATACTGTCTGAGGAAGTAGAAATGTAGATTGAGAGAACAGAACAGAAAACCCAGAGTTCGGCTCACACAGATATGCACAACTGATGTTTTGACACAGGTGCAAAAGAAATTCAATGGAGAAAAGAGTGCCTTCTCAACAAATGATATTGAGCAGTCCATAGGCAAAAGACTGAAACCTGACGTGAGACTCATACTTTATACAAAAATTGACTCAAAATGATTCATAGATTTAACTGTAAAACACAAAACTATCAAACTTTTAGTAAAACACAGAGGAGACAATCTTAGTGACCTAAGACTAGGCAAACAGTTCTTAGGCTTGACCCCAAAAGTATGATTTCTAACAGGAAAAATGGATACATTGGACTTCATCACCATTACAAACTTTTTGCCCTACAAAAGACTCTGTTAAGAGGATGAAAAAACAAGTTCACAAGTGAGAAAACTTGTTTTCTAACAAGCAGACAAAAACATATTCAGCCTCATTAGCCATTAGGGAAATACAAATGAAAACCACAACAAGATATTGCCACACACCTATCAAAGTGGCTTAAATACAAAATAGTGACATTACATGCTGCTGAGAATGAGGACGAGCTGGGCTACTCACACGTTGCTGGTGGGAATGTAAAAAGGTGAGCCACTCTGGAAAAGGTTTGATAGGTTCTTTATGTCTGATAGTTCCTACAGGTTACTACCATACAACCTAGCAATGACACCACTGGGCATTAATCCCACAGAAACATGTACACAAATGTTTGTAACAGCTCTATTCATCATCTCCAAACGCTGGAAACAACCCAGATGTCCTTCAGTGTATGAACAGTTAAACACACTGTGGAACGCCCATACCAGGCGATATCACCACTCAGCACAAAAGGGAGCAAATTGTTGATACGTGCAACAATGTGTATGAATCGCTAGGCAACTATGCTTACAGGGAAAAAATGCAATCCCAAAGGGTTAAATACTATATTATTCCATTTAAATAACATTGTTGAAGTGGTAAGATTCTAGAAGCAGAGAATAGTGAGAACAGCGGTCAGTAGGAGTCAAGGAGTTGGGGAATATGAGGGAGTGGACATTGGGAAGAAACGGCAGCTGGAGGGATCTTGACGATGCTAAAAATATTCTGTATCCTGACTGTATCAATGTCAATATCCTGCTTGCCATGCTGCACTCTAGTTTTGCGAGATGTTGTCATTGAAGAAAACTGGACAAAGCGTACATGAGATCACCCTGTATGGTTTCTTACGCATTCATGTGAATCTACAGTTCTTTCAAGATTAAAAAGTTTAATAATCGTAATTAAAAAATCCAAATCTTGGGGTGCCTGGGTGGCTCAGTCGGTTAAGCGTCCAACTTCGGCTCAGGTCACGATCTCACGGTTTGTGGGTTTGAGCCCCGTGTTGGGCTTTGTGCTGACAGCTCAGAGCCTGGAGCCTGCTTCGGATTCTGTGTCTCCCTCTCTCTCTGCCCCTCCCCTGCTCGTGCTCTGTCTCTCTCTTCCTCTCAAAACGGAATAAACGTTAAAAATTTTTTTAAAAAGCTTCACCATTATGGTACGGTAAAATCAAAATGCTTCATGGTGCTTGATGAAGACTTGTCTGGTCTGGCCCAGTGATTCCCGACCCTGGCAGCTTGTGAGAATTACGTATGGAGCTTATAAAGAATACTGATGCCTGAGCATTACTCCAGCTAATTAGATCAGGATCTCTGTGGGGTAACTAGATAATAATTAGTATTTTCTTTGATCACTGGTCACTACAGACCATAGGCTCCATGAAGCCTGTTTTTGCTCTCCATTGTAGGGCTAGCTCCTAACTCAGTGTCTGTCCCCTGGGACATGCTCAGTTCATATATGCAAAATCAGAGGTGCTCGGTACACATGTGGGGTGAGAGGTGCTGGGTACACGTGTGCAGGGTGAGAGGTGCTCAGTACTTATATACGAGGTGGGAGGTGCTCAGAATGTATATGGGAGGTGGGAGGTGCTCAGAATGTATATGGGAGGTGAGAGGTGCTCAGTACTTATATGTGAGGTGGGAGGTGCTCAGTATGTATATGGGAGGTGAGAGGTGCTCAGTAGGTACATGCAGGGTGGGAGGTGCTCAGTACATACATGCAGCGTGGGAGGTGCTCAGTACTTACAAGCGAAGTGGGAGGTGCTCAGTACATATACACGAGGTGGGAGGTGCTCAGTACTTACATGCGAGGTGGGAGGTGCTCAGTACTTATACGCAAGGTGGGAGGTGCTCAGTATGTATAAGGGAGGTGAGAGGTGCTCAGTAGGTACATGCAGGGTGGGAGGTGCTCAGTACTTAAATGCGAGGTGGGAGGTGCTCAGGACATATATGCAAGGTGGGAGGTGCTTAGTACATACATGCAGGGTGGGAGGTGCTCAGTATGTATATGGGAGGTGAGAGGTGCTCAGTACTTACATGCGAGGTGGGAGGTGCTCAGTACTTATATGCAAGGTGGGAGGTGCTCAGTATGTACATGCAGGATGGGAGGTGCTCAGTACTTATAGGCGAGGTGGGAGGTGCTCAGTACGTACATGCGAGGTGGGAGGTGCTCAGTACGTACGTGCAGTGTGGGAGGTGCTCAATACTTACATGCGAGGTGGGAGGTGCTCAGTAGGTACATGCGAGGTGGGAGGTGCTCCGTACCCACATGTGAAGTGAATGAGTAGAGGGCAAGTAGAAGGGTCCTCCTCCCCTCTTTTGCTGCCTCCCTGAACCCATGAAAGAAGAGAAAGAGGGGATAAGGTGCCTTCTCTGGTGTCCTTTTCATCCCTCCAGCGCGTCGTTACAAAATTGCGTTAGGGTCACAGCACTGCTCCAAGAGAGATCCACCCCATATCTGGAAATGATGACGGTGCCTCCTTCTTCACACTCAATCAACAAATTCAATGAAAGTGAGACAGAAGCTGACAAGGAGGCTGAAATGACACATCATCTTACTCATGCAGGAATAACAGAAAACATTTTAAATGCAGCTAAAAAAAAAAAAAAAAAATCAAGTCACTGACAAAGAAATGAAAACAATTTGCTGAGTTTTGTCCTTTTCATTTCCCCCTCCCACGAAGCCTCCTCAAGTCCAGACGCGATCATTGATTATGTATGTCCTGCCTCCTTTACCTCCGTGGTCTCCTTAAATCATTCTCCAAACCCAGCCCCTCTCCTGCTCTCTCTCTCTCTCTCTCAAAAATAAACATTAAAAAAAAAAAAAAAAAAAAAAAGAATTATCTGGCCCCAAACATCCACAGAGCTGAGGTTAAGAAACCCTGGTCCAGATCTGGCTGTGCAGGATTTAGTAATTCTTATGTCAGATCTCTCCGGCCATGTCCTGGAGTGTCATAGTATTTTAGTGTTCCTGGGTGTCAGTTTGACAGAGAGAATGTCTCCTACTTGCTGTGCTGTAAAGGTACGAGGAGAAGAATTTTGATATGCTCCTTTGAAATCTCATAACACATGAGAGGTGCTGTTGAGAAAAAGCCTGTCCTCGATTTGACACCTCTGAAGACTTCAGGCAGGATCTATGAAATTCAGGTGATCGACCTCCCTAAATCTCCCCTTCTTCAGTGCGGGAGACATATTTTTGTCTTGAGCTAAAATTGTTCTGGGCATCCGGGACATGTCTGTAGAGGGGAGTCGGAGGAGGTGAACAAGCCCGTATTTGTTACTTTGTGTACGACAGCTGTTACTGGAATCCTTGCATTCAGAAGGAAGCCGGTTGCTAAATCCAACAATGCACATTTGTACCATCTAGACAACATCTCGTGTTTTTCATGATGTGTATCTCTCATGAACTATAAAGCATTTAACAGTCGTATGTTCTTATTAAAGACCTAATTAATGCCCACGGTACTCATGGGGAGCAAAGAGGAGGTGGGTCATATTATTCCCTCTTTAAGAGGCGGTAATTAAGCCTGGAGTCGCACACTGACTATTTGAAGAGTACGTTGTATCTCTCGACAAGGAGCTGGGTCTGTCAGCCGCTGCGGGCACTGATTCATCAGATCCTGATTAGCGTCCAGTCATAAATGTCGAATTTCAAAATCCTTTTTAAATGTACACAGCAGATTGTGAAGGGTGGTTGCTAATCAGAGAAGGACAGCACAGCAAAGACATTTCCATTCCTAGGAGTTTACCCTTTTTAAACAAACATGCAGCAACAGAAAAGTAAAAGGGGGGAAGAGTATAGATTACGGTTCAGTAGACACTTATTATGGCCTACGTGCATGGCACCAAGTCCCGGGCTAGATACCGCGGAAGATGAAATATAAATGTATATCCTCGATGTGTCATTTACTATGTAAGTTGGAGACTCGAGACAGTCTGTAAAAACAGAGAACTGTACAAGTCATAATGTAACATGTACACGTGCCAAAACGTGTGTATAGGAAGCTTCGGTGTCCTGGAAAACAAGAGAGGCTTTTATGAAAAAGGTAGAATTGGGGAGGAGCCTGGAAACAGTGACAGGAGGGGTTCAAGTGGACAGAAGGAATCTGGGGAAATAGGATTCGACTAGACAAAAGGGTTAGTGAATATAGGTGGGGTCATTCTTTGTACTTTCTGGAAGAGAAAGAAACTTAGCAGCTCTCAAGTGGTCGTTTCCTGATGGGTGAACAGAAGGCAAAAAAGCCAGAGGGTAAGGGGACAGAATAAACACGTGTTCAGGAGACAGAGGTGGAAGACTTCCTGAGTTCCTGTTACACCCGGATCCCTGGCTCCATCTCTGCCTGAATCTCAGATGCAAATAAAATCCAGTAGTTTGTTGACCAATAGCAGAACCTAAGCCTTCACTGAGTCCAGGATTCCCAGCCCTGGGCAAAGAAATGGGGGCACAGGCTTGAGACTTCCCGGGTCTCAACCTTGGCATCAGCTTGGTCATCTGAAGCTGGCTTTTCCTGTCACCCTTGGTTTGGAAACCAGACTGTAGGGTGGCCAGATGAGTTTAAGGACTTTTTTTGTTTTCCTTCTTAACGTTTATGTATCATTTTTGAGAAAGCGGGGGAGAAGGGAAGAGAGAGGGAGACAGAGAATCCCAAATAGGCTCCCTGCTCAGCACAGAGCCTTGATGTGGAGCTTGATTGGATGCCACCAACCTCAATGTCATCACTTGCGTGGAAACCAAGAGTCTGTCACCGCCAACTGACCCACCCAGGCGCCCCCAAGGCCAGATGAGTTTAAAGGGCTGAGGGGGCTCCCGAGGTCTCGTTCTTGGCACTCAGGCTTTATGGCTACAGATTCTTCCCACCAGACAAACTGCCATGGACACACAGGCTTCTCGCCAAGGTCACACCTTGCTTCTTGAACACGATTTGACTTGGACTGCAGTTTGGTGAGTGATGGCTAATACTTAATAGTTCAGTTGGACCCAACCACCATATTTTTAACCAACTAGGTTACCTTCTGAAGGTCACTCATCTGGAACTAGACCACCGACTTGAGAATAGTTGTTCTGGCACGCAAAGGGCCTTCCCCAGCGTTTGCTCTTAGTATTATTTTAAACATAGTTCCATGACAGATTGTGACTTGGAAGGGATTCATTTCTGTTTCAGTTGTCTTGACAACGATGTACGTTATGACATCTCATACGCTTGAGAATCCTAAGGTTTTACAACCAAGGAGTGTGTTGCTTATTACAATTCTGATAGAAAAAAAATTCTTCAGGGCTGGCGGGCTGAAGACGATTATTTTTATTAAATCTTCTTTTTTGTGGGCGTCACAAAACAGGAGTCCCGGACGGCCTGCAACTCGCTTTAATTTCAGGGAGAGCCAACTCAAGGGTTTTGTCATGGCTCCACCCAGAGCTTACTTGTATTGCGTGGCCTTTGCGATTTCTTTTTACAGTTTTTAAAATTCTCACTCTTTCTCTGAAATATTTCTTGAAAACGGAATAAAGTGGGAATAGTTTTATACTTTGCTGTCCCCCATGTCTTTTACACAGTTCTTACAATTACTCTTGGAAGCCAATTTACAAAGAGACATTTTTATTAAGAAAAATTGCAAACATATAGAACATTAGGGAACAAAATTACAGTGAGCAAGCACTCTAGAAAAACCACTTATGATCGAGAACTGTTAATATCTTGCAAAGCTTAGTTTACCTTAACTTTTTTTTTGGGGGGGGGCGAAGGGGGTATTTTAAAGACTCCTTGACAGCACTCTACACCAGATGCTCACTTGAACCGCGTTTTGTTTTTTTTTTGTTCTTCTCCCCCCCCCCCCCCCCCCCCCGGAAGTCCAAAGCTTATGGGATACTGCATAAATAGCACTTGTGAGAAACCGGCCATCAGCTCTCAGGCATTCCTGGAGTTTGGAAACAGTGACCTCACAAGCAAGCAAGGCCTCGGCCCCGCCTCTTAGGTGCAAACTGACGAAAGTTCTCAGCGGGGCCGCTCTGACTCCCGGAGGGGTGAGCACTCAGTGGGCACTCGAGCACGTCGAGCTCAGTTTCAGTTGCTCCCCTAAAGCCGCCCGTGACGGCGGCACCTTCTCAGCCTCCCTGGGAGGTGCAGGGCGGCGTCGAGGGGGGAGACGGAGCCAGCAGAGCCGGGCGCAGGGTGGGGGGCACCGGGGTGCATGCCCGACCGCTCCCGGGCTGAGGGGCCGCCTCCGGCTGGGCTCAAGCGAGGCGGTGACATGCCCCGCAACCCCCGGGAGAGCGGGGTCGCACCCGGGGGCTCGGCTCGGGCGGCCCAGCACCCCGCGCCGCTGACGGATTCTCGGGTGCTGACGCCGCTGCCCACGGGCCCCGGGGACCCCGCGTGCCCGCGGCGGGGCTCGCCACCCGGGCTGTGCGCCCGCACGGACCGGGGCCCCGGCCCCAGCTTCCGCCTCGGGGAGGCAGAGCCCGCGCGCCCCCGCAGCCCGGCCGCGCGCCTTCGGCTCCGCGAGCCCACGGCCGAGCTGCGGGGCCGAGGCAGGGCCCGAGCCCAGGCCGGGAGGGCGTGGCGGGGAGGACGGCGCCCGCTCGCGCCCGCGGTCCGCCGGCCGGAACATGGCTGCCCCCAGCGCCGCGGACAGTCACGTGCCCAGGCGCTGCCGCCGCCGCCGCCGCCGCCGCGCGCCCCCTCCCGCGCTGGCCCAGGGGCCGACCCCGCGGCAGGCGCGGCCCCGGACGCCTGTCCGCCACGGGGGTGCCGCGAGGGCCGGCCGAGGACGGAGGGCCCCGCGCCGCAGGCCCCCTCTCCGCGTCGCCCGCCTCTCACCCGGGCGCGGGGGTCGGGCTCTCGGAGCCGGGGAAACCTTCCTGGGGGCGACCTGCGCCAGGTCGGGCTACTGGGCATGCGCGCTGCTCCCGTCCGAGTGCGGCCGGTGTCCGGGTTTTCCCGGCCCCTCGGAGCGGCGGCAGGGGCGGGGCTCGGGGCGGGGCGGCCGGGGTCTCGGTCCCCGCCCGGGGCCTGCGCGCCGCGGGCTTACCTCGCCCCCACGGGCTTCGCGGGGTGCCCGCGGGCGGCCTTATTGTTCGGGGCGGTGGGGGAGGGAGTAGTGAGACCCCGCACAGAGGTGTGACTAGGGGTCGGAACGTAGGAGCCGCCCTTTCTTGTGATCAACCAGGGGTTCGTCTCGGGGTCGGGGGGACAGAATCTCCGGGTGGCTCGCAAACTCGTGTCCCCGAGCCCACCTGCGGAACGGCCGAGTTTGCGTTCCTTGGTCTGACCAGCTCCGGCTCCGCCCCAGGCAGTGTGCCCAGCCCGACCGTAAAACTCGGCTCCGTTCCGGTGTCACCGAGAGACACCCCCCCCCCCCCCCGCCCTCCCCCGGGCGCAGGCCGGGGCCCTTCCCCCGATTCCTGGAAAGTAAAGTAAGGGGCCACGCCCGCTGCCCCTCGGGGCGCAGCCTGGCCCGGGTCCCGCACGCGCCCGCACGGAGCCCGCCGACCCCGCCCTCCCGGCCCGCTCCCCCCGCCCCCCGGCCGCCGCGAACACCCGGAGCCGCGGATCGCGGCGCGCGGAGAGCCGGGCCGGCGCGGGCCGCGGACTGGGCATGCTCGGCAGCCCGGAGGCTCGCGGTGGCAAGTCGGAAGCGTTCGCACCAGCGAGGCAGCGGCCCGGCGGCGGCGGCGGCGGCCACGGGCAGGACGGAGCGGGCAGGGCCGGCCGGGGAAGGCTGCGGTCCCCTCGCGCACGGCGAGCCGGCCGGAGAGCGCGATCCCGCTGCGGAGCCCCGACGCTGCCCTGCCCCGGATTTTGGTGCGCGGCGGGGGGCTCGGAGAGCGGAATTCCGGCGGCAGCTGCGACTCCGGTGCAAGTGAGCCGCGGGGCGGGGGTGGGGTGGGAGCGGCGATCCCGGGGGGGCCGATGGGGAGCGGCGTGCGGGCGGCTCCGGGGCGAGGGGGCGTGAGTGCAGCCCGCGCGGACCCGCGCGCGCACCTGGCTGGCACTCCCCCCGCGCCGCAGCTCCCGGGGGTGGGCGCGGGTCTCGGCCGGACGGGCTGCCCGCGGGGCTCCGGGACCCGGTGGGGGCGGCGAAGAAGGCGGGGGCGTCAGTGGGCGCCGTTCGGGGGTGCTGCGTGCGGGCTGGAAGGCTGCCTGTGTCGGGTTGGGGCGAGCCGAGGGTGGCGGGCCGGAAGGGCCGGGGGGCGAGGCGCCTCGTCCGGTGACCCGGCGGGGGTCCGGAGACCCACAGGGCCCGACCCCCAAATCACGGCCCCCACCCCCACGGCCCCGGGCGGCGGCGTGACAGATGGCACCTCGGGGCCCCGATCGCAGCGTTGGTCAGGCGCCCAGGGTTTCGGGGTCCCCCTCCCCCGCCGCGGCCCCTCGGTGCCCCCCGACTGCTTAACAGGTGGGATCCCCTCCCCTGCGGAGTGAGCTGCTGACCCCAGGCCGCAGAGCCGCCTGCAGGTTCGGGGGCGGCCCCCGCCGGCTGAGGGGGAACTGGCCAAGGCCTGGAGGAGTCGTCAGCGCAGTCGGGACTGGACAGTCCCTCCAGGACGCGGCTGTCCCCGCGAGCGAGGGGTCCCTGCGACCCCGAGGCGACTGGTCAAGGGCAGGGCGGCGACGGCGTGTGGACCCAGGCGGGGGGCTTGCGGCCGCCGGCGGGCCGGGCTGGGCGTCCTGGTGCAGCCAACGGATTCAGGCTGGCGCGTTCTGGTTAACGCCTGTTTCCCTCCCGGGAGCCGCGAGTGTAAGTCGTGGCCGGAGGGAGTGAAAGGGATCCGTGCCGGCGCTGCTCAGATGTTTCTTTTCACCTTCAAGCAGAGCCGACTTCGGCGGCGCACGCCTAGGAAACCAGGATCGAAGGCTGCTTTGTGAAAGGGAAGTTTATTTTCCGTGCTGGGGGTCGGCCCGCTGTTTTAGCTCCCTTGACATTTCCCTTCCTGGACCTTTCCAGCTGTTTGGACAGGTTACTTTTCTCTCGGATGACGGGGTGTTTCTGGTTGGCTGCCTGGCCGTGGAGCGGTGCGCCTGTCAGGGTGTGCCGTGAGCCCCCCCCCCCCCCCCCCCCGTCCCGGTCCCGGTCCCGGTCCCGCGGGGAGGTCTCGGTGGGCAGAAAGAGGGGAGAGGCGCTGGGGACGTCGCAGGTCGGTGGGAGTTGCCGGGGAGGCCGCCCCAACAACACCAGGGGGTCTGGCAGCCGCGTGGGCCTGTGCTGGAGGGGACGGGGCTGCGCGTCTCATTGGTTGGGTAGGATGTCCGCGGGAGAAGCCGGGCGGAGGATGGGTCCCTGTCTGGCCAGTGCTCCAAGGGAAGCCCGGGGATGTTTGGTGATTCAGCAGGTGGCAGCCTTCCAGCTCCGAAGCCCTGCCTTGGCGGAGCCAGCTAGCCAGCCGGCAGCGGCAGCAGCTCGTGCCCTCCCGTTGCAGGCTCCAGCTTTGAGGGAACCTCCCCCCCAGCAGCTCCGCTTGCCTTATCTTGCTTTGGGTCTGGAGGCCCTGATCTTTTGGTTTTCTTCACGGTTTCTCTTCTTGGAGGCCTTGCGGCTCTGTGACCTGCTGGCTAGCAGGAGGTGGCAGCTGGCACCTTGCACAGTTTAAGTAGCTAGTTATTCTGCAGAAAATGATAGCAATATGTAAAGCAGGGAGTCAGTCTTTTCCTTCTA
Source organism: Panthera onca (assembly GCF_046562875.1). NCBI lineage: Eukaryota > Metazoa > Chordata > Mammalia > Carnivora > Felidae > Panthera > Panthera onca. Next base: position 81,909,448 of record NC_138349.1, read on the forward strand.
TTTCTGCTTCAGGCTAGAAATTTACATTTTTAATAAAATGGTAAGATACATTTCTGTAGCTGTTCCGTGCTCCTAGTAAGCTATTGAAAATATCAGTAAGCATTTTTTTTTTTTAAAAGAAATTAACATAAGGGATGGATTAAGCTGACATTAAAGGGACACAGTTATTAACACAGTATCTTATTCCTTCGAAGATCGCAAGCGTCTTGCACAGTGTCTAACTTGTCGCTGCCTGATAAATGCTTATTCAGCTGGAATTAAAAAAAAAACAACAACCCATAACAGAGGCTTGTCATTAAGTTTTGGCACTTAAAGAACTTTGTTTTCTTTCTATTTTGTTTAAATGTTTATTTGTTTTAGAGACACAGAGAGAGAGAGAGAGAGAGAGAGAGAGACACGGACGGAACGCAAGTGGGGTAGGGGCAGAGAGAGAGGGAGACACAGAATCCCAAGCAGGCTCCAGGCTCCAAACTGTCAAGCACAGAGCCTGATGTGGGGCTCAAACCCACGGTGTGTTGGGGGGGGGGGTCACTGAGCCACCCAGGTGCCCCGAGAACTTTGTTTTCATAAGTCGGAATTGCCTTCGTTGACCATAGTCACTCAATTTTACCTTGAAAACTCCACGCTTTTCCTTTTTTTTCCCTAGTCAAGTCCGTTAATTTTCAAATTGTGGCAGATCCTGTATTCTGCTGGAAAAATAGGCACAGGCTTTGCTCACACATCTCGTGAAGATCTAAAGGACCCCTACATACTGCTATCATACGTTTCTTAAAAAACTGAAATGTACCCCCGCGGCGTATCCAATATGCTTTATGCATGAAACTTTATTTTACGCGAAGCATTTCAGGAAGACTCTCTAGAATTCCTAAACCTTTACTCACCATTGAAAAGTGCTGCTATGGAAAGGACAAAACCGTGTTGGGGACTAAAGATTCTGGATTGTTGGCGCAGGGGTACGATCTCCCTGGGCTTTTGGGGGAGGCGGGCGTGTTGGGCCAGCTCAGGCTTATGCTGCTTTTTTACTTTCCTCTGCTTCTTCCTCCAGTTGTCCATCCGGTTCTTTCCCTGAAGTCACACATTCCTGGCAGGGGCTTGCTTGCTTAAAGCCACTGCCAGAGCATCTTTTGCATTTTCTCACATAAAGTCAGTCAGTGGTGATCTTTATTCTGATTGTTCCCTCCGCATTTCCACCGCTTTGTGTGGCCGAGCTGTTCTGTGGCCCTTGGGCAGAGCTGCGCCCAGTGTGCCCTTGAGGGGGGCAGGACAGATCATGGATGGCTTTTTCTTTGCCTTTTCTTGATGGTAGCTATAACCAGTGTCTTTGGAAGAACTGTTCATGGCATGCCTGGTCCTGAAGGTTGTGGCCTTTCAGTGACAGGCTCTTGGTCAGCAGTATAAAGGGTCATTTATCCAGAATCGTGGCCGCAAAGTTTGTCACTTGCCAAGTTAGTCTGTCACCGTCTGAATGTGGGAGCTGGGAAGCCCAGGGAGGTGCGGGAAGGGACGGGGAAGAAAGGGGGAGAGGAGGGTTGTGGGCCCTGAACGAGGCTTGGGCTCTGGTTCCAGTGGAACAGAAGTGCGTGCTCATCAAGTGTGGCTGAGTCGTGGAGGCTTTTTACCTTCACAAAGAAGCTGCTCCCTGCTTCCCCCGCAGAGACACCCACACACGGAGGGAAGACACAGGTGTGGACACACACCCCCCGTTGCCGAAAGCCGACCGCTCAGCCCTGTTGAGCAGCGAATATGCCAAAGAGGGGACTCCAGGGCCCGGTAGCCGGCTGGGTTCTGGGGGCCGATGCCGTAGAAAGATTCCCCCTCCCCCTCCGAGTGGAAACCCCTGGGGGCTTCCCCTGAGGCCACCATTGTATGGACCTCCTTCCCTGCTTTTCCACCTTCCGGCCTTTCTCAGTTGTTGGCACTGGACCCTCTCCTGGGTGAAGTGGCTTTCTCCTATTTTTTCCCTTCGTGTCTCCTCGCAGCGCCTCCCCGCCACAGGAGCGTCCTCTCCCGGGTGTGTCCTTGTCGAAGATGTTATTTTGTGCATGTGTCTTCAGCTGACAGGAGCGGGGCCGTGCGGTGTAGATTTCATCTGGTGTCTTTTTCATTCAACGTGAGCCTTTTTATTAGGGCGATGTTCAGACATTTACAAAAGCCAGAAGAATTTCATTCGGCGCTTTGTCGGTGAGATCTGTGTTCGTGTTTGGCTTGGCTGGTGCTTTGCTGTCATTCGCATGCCCTGCCCGCAAGCATTCGCTCGTTTTTTTACTCTTTGCCCTGGCGGGGGACACGCAGCCCGCTCTCCTCCACTCGAGCAAAGCTGTGATGAACATCCTGTATGCTCTCTTTAAAAGATGCAGGTGACAGCCTCTGGAGGGTGGTGGCTCTCAAAGTCCACACCCAGCAGCAGCAGCATCACTTGGCCGCTGCTAGAAATGCAGATTCTCAGGCCCCAACCTAGGCCGGAATCGGAAACCCCTGGGGGCAGACACCGTCAACTGGGGCTTCGACCTGCAGGTCTGGAGATTGTGATACTAGGGAAAGTCTGAGACCCTCTGCCGCGAGGGCGGGTACGTGAGTGCGTGCGGGAGGGGAACGACCGGGTGAAAGAGAATGGCACACCTGTTTTTACTACGTGCTGCCCAGTTGTTCTCCAGGGGCTGAGCTGGTGACCCCCCTGCCCCCATCCGCCATGTGGGTGCCAGACGGTTCCTGATCCCCCACTGCCTTGACAGGGTTCCTTTTAGCCTTCTTTCTAATCTTACCAGTATTGGGGGGCCACGGTGTGGGATCTCGTCGTTTCACCGGGTATTTGTATAATTTCTTCGTGAATTTGAGCGTCTTTTAATATATCTGTTAGGAGGGGCGCCTGGGTGGCGCAGTCGGTTAAGCGTCCGACTTCAGCCAGGTCACGATCTCGCGGTCCGTGAGTTCGAGCCCCGCGTCAGGCTCTGGGCTGATGGCTCGGAGCCTGGAGCCTGTTTCCGATTCTGTGTCTCCCTCTCTCTCTGCCCCTCCCCCGTTCATGCTCTGTCTCTCTCTGTCCCAAAAATAAAAAAAAAAAAAAAAAAAAAAAAAAAAATATATATATATATATATCTGTTAGGCTATTAGTGTTTGTTTAACCAGCTGTGGTCGGTTTCTCTGGTGTTGATTTGCAGCTGCTTCTTGCCTAGTCTCGACTTGCTGCCTGCCTATCCACTTTGTCAGGGGTCACTTTCAGAAGTTTTTGTTTTGATGTAGCCCATTCCTTTTTGCCCTCTGGGGGTCCTTACCCCAGGGTCGCAGAGATATTCTGTATTTTCTTCTATCAGCTTCCTACTTTTATGTTTCACAGTCAGGCCTTTCATTTGTTTGAGGTCTATCTTAACATATGGCATAAAAACGGAATCCAGTAGTATTTTTTGCCTTCCCCATTTGGTGAGCCAGTGTTTCCCACGTTATTAAATACTGTGTCTTTTCCCTTAACATTTTAATGGGAGAACGTGGAGCCACCTGTGTCATACTTGGGGTTCCCGCATGCGCACACAAGCCTATTTTTAAAACCTTATTGAATGAGAATTTACACATGACAAACTACACCCAAAGTGCGCCATTCGATGAGTTTTGGCAGATGTGCATACCCGTGAGACTCGCGCAGTCCAGAGCATTTCCATCACTCCCAGCTTCCTGTGGGTCCCTTGCAGTCCAGCCCCCACTGTGTCCCCAGACGCAGGCAACCACTGATCTGCGTCCTGCCACTGTGGCTTAGTGGTTGTATCTTCTAGACCTTTATATAGATGGAACCCTAGAGTGGTACTTTTTTGTGTATGGCCCCCTTCAACTCAGCATACTGATTTTTTAAAATCTTTTTTTAAGGTGAGGCAACATAAATATACCTTAAAATGTACCATTTTAAACCATTTAACCATTTTACCGTTAGGTGGCATTTCGCACATTCCCGGTGTTGTGCACCTGTCACTGCTGTCCACCTTCAGACCTTTTGGTCACCCCACGCTGAAACTCTGTTCCCATCAAACTCAGCATAAGGGTTTTGAGATTCTTCACAGAGGTCTGTTTTGGGGTGTTCTAGTCTATACCGGTCACGTATCTGTTTCTTTGCCAGGGTTTTAGAGTTTTGCAGTGTCACACATGGCAGGGTGAGCCTCTCCTTGGCTCTTGTATCTTGGGCCTTGCTTATCTGTGGACCTCTGTTCTTCCATATATGCTCTGGAATGTTCGTCAAGTTCTTGACCAAGTCCTGGCAATGGGACTCGCCTCATGGCGAGAAGTGGCACATGTTGTATCTTAATACTGTAATTCTATCCATGAACATGGTTATCTCCTCTTTTATAAACGACTTTTTAATAGAATTTAAAATTTTCTGTCATGGTGATTTTTTCCCCCAAAGGTAATCTGTTGCTTGGAGGGCGGTCCCTTAGTCTCAACGTTTCATGGGGGCAGAGTCCGGGCTTTTGGGATGGATCTTGTTTCAGTCTCCATTCTCCATTCAGCAGCCTTGAGTGATGTGAGTGGGTCAGTCATCTCAGTCTTCTTGAGGAAGGAAGAGTCCCTGGGGATCTCTCCTCCACCTAGACCCCTGACAGCCTTCCCCTGGGGCTTCAGAGGCTTGCAAGGGAATAATGTGGGAGATGCAGGCTTGCAGATTTTGAAACAGAGTTGCTGTTCAGTGAATGTTGTGTGAGACGTCCCCTGAAGCTGGCTTTAAATAGGTACACTGAGTACTTTCGTCCTGCTTCTTAGGGACTGGTACCCAAGAAGTGTCAGGAAAGCAAAGTGAATCAGCGACCAGTGAACGGGGCAACACCACGCTCCTGGTCTACACACGCAGAGCCCAGATTCCACCTGGTTTTGTGGGTTTCACAGAAACTGTGGTTACTTCCAGAGACTTTGGCCGTCCCGTGGGGGAGAAAGGATGAGAGAACTCTGGGTCACGGATGGTGGAGAATCAGGGGTGAGGCGGTGTGTGGGGGCGTTGGGGGAAGAGAGAAGGGCTGTGCTGTGAGTTTTGACTTGACTCGGCTAGAATCGGATCAGAGGGGAGGGAAGGACGGGGACCCCAAGCGTGCTTCGCCAGCGTTTCTGTCCAGGGCTTGGAGGGCCTGGCATCGAGCCCCACGGCGGTGGGTTTTGTGCCTACGTTTACGTGTCTCAGAATCACTTCTTTGGGGAACGTGGTACCCAGTGGCCGGTGGACGCTTAGCTAACTAGCAGCTTTCTGTCAGCGAGCGGAGTGGTGTGGGTGCAGATCGTGGCTTTACCGTATGTGGCCTGGTGTGATATCCAGCAGACCCCTCACAGCGTCCTGACGGCGTAGATTATCACTTGTCGGGCGCCTGGTGCCCGGCCCAAGTTGATCACAAGGTAGATGTTAGCTTCTCTTAACGACTCCTTTTGTTACTATCTGTTGCGTTCGTCCCGTATCTCCCCTGAGGTAGGTCTGCCCTCGTGCCCGGAGTTGGGTGGCTTCCGTCCAGAAGGACTGTCGGAGGCACGGTTTTGTAGCCTGGACTTCCTCTGTTGACTGCCAGGCTTGCACGGCTTGTAGACACCTCTACACTGGAGCCAGGTGCTGTCTGTGTGGGTCCCACGTGACCTGCATCAGGGTTCTGGAACCGAGTGGATGGAAGTCAGGGGGCCGTTAGACCTTTTGGCAAAGGTGTGTTCATCCTGGGGACTCACATCTGTTGAGGCCTAACCGCGTGGCCAGGGACCGTCGAAGCCCTTGACCCCCTCTCCTGGGAGATGGACATTATTATCCCTTTTTACAGAGGAGGGCAGTGGGGCACAAGTAATTTGCCCATCAGAGTGGGAGGAATGCCGTTTAAGGAGCTTCATGTCTGGGGCCGTTGCCAGCTGGTAAAAATGGCCAGAGTGGCCATGGTGGGTAGCCATGATGATCACGTGAGAGTTGAGACACACAGGGTAGCCCAGCGGAGCAGTCCCATGACCTCGGAGGTTTATCAGCCTACACAGAAGATTCCCAAATTTTGGTGTGTGTTAGAATCACCTGGGGGCTTCCTGGAAACAGCCCGGCACCTTCTGTGCCTGACGTGTTCCCGAGTGACGCTGATGCCGTTGGCCTGGGGACCTCTCTTGGACAACCCCTGCTGTCAGAGAGGGGCCGGCTGTCCTGCGCCCCCGTTACAGGCAGGTGGGGAGATCGCAGATTCCGACATTTTAAATGCTTTCCACGTCGTGCAGCAAAGACTGAACTCACATGGTCCTGTGTATCTAGGCCAGCAGAGGGGTGTCTGAGCCCGTGCAGAGTAGACGTTGGCTCTCTGTCCTAGTGCGTGTTTCTGACGTGGCCAAAGTGGGTGATGACCCAGGGTGGAGAGAAAACCCCGGGAGGGCAAGTCAAGACTCGGGAGAAGCGTGAAGCGCCGTGTCGTGTGTCCCATGTTCGGGAGATGCCCTGACGTGCTGTTACTGTGTTGTCTCCCCCCCCCCCCCCCCCCGCCCCCATTCGCTCCCTGCCGTGGGCACGCGAAGGCTTTGTGTCCATCATTTGTCCCTTGGGGAAAATTTAGGCACAGAGAAATTAAAAGTGTATGAAGATACATATCCTGATGGTGGAGAGACAGAAGATAATCTTATTTGACCGGACTGATTGTGTATCTGCGTCCAGCTGTGTGAGGTCAGGGAGCCAGCCTGTGTCCGTGCTCCGTGTGGCCCCCACATGTCCACAAGGGGGGGGGACTGCTGTTTTTACAGCAGAAGTTTTCTGTTCGCCAGCGAGGCTGCATTTCCTCTGTCGGAACAACGTTGCACATACAACCGTGGAATGAGAAATTGTTAGATTTGAAAGATTTTATTAGGAAATTGGGGCTCTGATTGTAACTCGGAGAACACATAAGTAAATCGTATTTGGGAAGACGACTTTGCCCAAGCTAGTTGTCCGGGCTCTGCTGGGGGCCGGAACCTCCTTGAGCCTGGAGACCCACAGAGGAGCGAGCTGTGGTCTGGGGTCCCTGAGGGCTCAGTGCGGGGACAGACACGCGGACGGATCAGTGCCATCCGCAGGAGGTGCCCCCAGGAGGCGGTGGGGGGAGGGGCCCCTCCTCTGGGCTCCCTGTGCTCGGCACAGGGGGAAGGTAACCCAGACTGTAGGGTAGTGCACACAGCACCAGACATGGTGGGGTTGGGTTTTCTTTTCTTTTTTTCTCTTGTTTCTGGGGCTTCTGTGTTCCGTGCGGGACCTCCGGCAGCAGGGAGGGGTGTGGGAGGAAGGGTGCTGCGTGGTCAGCCGGCCAAGGGGAATCAGACACCGAGTGGCACTTCGCAAGCACGTAGCGAGTCATAGTGGCACTTGACAGCTTGTCTTTAGAAAATGTGGGCGCATTTTATGGGGCACCTGGGGGGCTCAGTGGCTTGAATGTCTGACTCTGGGTTTCAGCTCAGGTCGTGATATTACGGTTTGTTGGTTTGAGCCCCACATTGGGCTCTGTGCTGGCAGCTCGGAGCCTGCCCTCTTCTCTCTCCCTCCCTCTCTCTCTCTGCCCCTCCCCCTTTAAATAAATAAACTTAAAAAAAAAATAAAAATGTGGCTGAGTTTTAGCTATCTGCTGGAATGTAAAACCTGGAGAAGATTAACGGTTTCTATCCAAGGCACATCAGCGTTTTAGTGTCTTTATTAGAAATGAGGGTTTATTTGATAAGCCCACAGTTTTTGGCAGAGTTCTAAATTCCACTTTCAGTGTGTTTTCTTTGGTTTGCGTTTCTCATTTACGTCGCCTTCGCCTTCTCCCCTTTCCCCTCCCCACTTCCCCAGTCCCCTTGCAGGGGGACCTGCAGGCCAGACCTCCGCCTGCCAGCCCGGGCTTCCTGGCCTGAACGGAGAGCTTGGCCTGGCCGAGCCTGGTCCTCTGGTCCCAGGTTGCACGACCCCGGAAACACTGGCTCGAGAACCCCACCGCAGCCAACGTTTGTTATCCTGTTAAGAGAAGAGAACCTTACTTCAGTGCCGCCTTCCCCGGTCCCGTGTAGTTGTGTGTCCGAACCACTGTATGGACACAGCAGTAAGTGCCGGACTCCGCGGCTGTGCCCCGCGCTGCCCTGGCCCCCAGTGTCTCTGAAAGGTACTGGCGTACTGTGTGCAACCCCAAAGGGCAGGGCCGCGGTCCTGAGTCCCAGAGGGGGGTGGGTGGAGACTGTCCTGCCAGGCCAGGTGGCCGGAGTTCCCCAGAGCCGCAGGCTCAGTGAAGTCCCCGGGGGGAGGAGTACCGTCCTGCGGGTAGGGTGGGGAGCAGAGCGTCCTGAGTCGTGGGGGTGGCAGCGGAGGCCAGAGAGGTGGCTGGGGGGTTGGGGAGCTGACAGTTTGGGCGGCAGCCTGAATTGGGGTGGGGTGCGCTTGGGGCCCCGGAGAAGTGGAGCCGGCCCCTCCTGAGGGCCACAGAGGGCATGGCAGGCCACCGTGCAGGAGGAGAAGCCTTGGGACCAAAAGGGCATCACGAGAAGCACGCTGTGGGACAGTCCGTGGCCTCCAGCTGGAGCGGAGCCGCTGCCCTGGTCACCCGAGACACAGCCAGTGGGGATGGGGTGACTGGCCGCCTGGACACATCTGTGGGGCCATCGGATGTTCCTGAGCCACCGTGTGCTGGTGCCCGACCGAGGGGCCTTGCGGTGACGAGAACTGGGAAAGACAAGGACCCGGAGCCTGGATTCTGAGAGCGTTGGGGGAGTGACAGGGTGGTGGACTGGGGTGGAAGGCCTGTCGGGGCACAGTCTCCCGTGTGAGATGGGATTCGCGGCTCCTGCGTCACGGTGTGGTCAGGTGAGCGCTCTGGGTGCGTGCCTGCGGCGGTCCGTTTTCCTGGGACAGGGCAGCAGAAGCTGACCCGGACGGTGCTCTCTGACAGAGGGGGTGCGCCTTCCTTCTGCCCACCGGGTGCTGTCGCCCTGACACGGTCATCTGTGCCCAGCCTGGTGGCCATGGACCATTGATTTTTCACCACGTGGACCATTGTCCTTTGGCTTGTGTTTCTTCCGGATCTGATCCCAGAGCCTGACCGGTCCCCGCCGGCCGTTAGCTGAGCCTGCTTACCCTGAGATCCCAAGTGCACAGAATGTTCTGTGTTTGTCATCATCTTTTTTTTTTTTTTTTAAGTTTATTTATTTTGAGAGAGACAATAAGAGTGGGGGAGGGGCAGAGAGGGAGAGAGATTCCCAAGCAGGCTTCACACAGTCAGCTCAGAGACCCACCCGGGGCTTGAACTCATGAGCTGTGAGATCATGACCAGGCCCGAGGTCAGGAGTCGGGCTCTCAACCGACCGAGCCCCCAGGTGCCCCGTGGAAATCTTCACAGGTGGCCTCGGGGTGTGGCTGGAGCCCTCCCAATCCTGGATAGCAGCTTAGCATCCTGGACAAGGCTAAGGACGGGTGCGAACACACCGGTCTCTGCCCACTCGGAGCTTTCCAGGTAGTGGGTTATGCGCAGTGATGGAGTCGGTGACCGTGGAGTGGGCTCTGTGCTCAGGCCCAGCCTGCCCAGCGCTTCTTCGCGGCCCTGCCAGCCTTAGGCAGGCTGGGAATTTCACATTTGTTTCATGGCCGCTGTTTGTGTAGCGACACCTGAATCCCTTTGAAAGGCCTACAGAGTTACCAGCCATTGTGCGGGCCGCGTTCCAAGTTTCCACGGGGCCCTGGACGTGGCTTGCTTTCCTCTCCACTGATTTTAGAAGCGGGGGCAGGGTGGTGGGGACTCACGGGGGCTTCTCGAGCCCCATTTTGATCATTTGGTGAAGGCCCTGGGAGCGGCCCCAGGCTCTTACTGGGGTCCATGCAAGGGTTTCGTGAAGCCGCCGAAATCGTACTTAGCATTTTGGGTGTGTGCATTTTTCTGGGGAGAGGGCTAAAGCTTTCATTAAATCCACCAGGAAGATCTCTGAAAGGTCCACTGTTTGTTTTTTTTTTAATGTTTATTTATTTTAGAGACTAACAGAGCACAAGCGGGAGAGGGGCAGAGAGAGCTGGAGACAGAATCTGAAGCAGGAGGCAGGCTCTGAGTCGTCAGCACAGAGCCTGACGTCAGGAACTGGTGAACCATTAGATCATGACCTGAGCCAAGGCGACACTTAAACAACTGAGCCACCCAGGTGCCCCTGAAAGGTCCACTTTTAAGAAAGTGGATAAAAAGGTACAGTTGTATGATTGAGCATCTTTATCACTGCCCTTCCCCTCGTTAGAGGGGCTGGTGAGAAGGGACCAGCTAAGGTGGGGGTGGACACATGCTGGGAGCCTCTTTGTGGTCATAGGGGACGTGACGTTTCTGTGTCTTAGGGGTGGGACCCGGGGCAGTTATTCCTCTGAGGAAATGAGAGAAGCAAAGTGACAGCTGGTGTCAGGGAGGACCAGCCCCCTTAGAGGGAGAAGGGGGCTCATCTCGGTGGAGCCACAGGAGAGCGGGAACAGAGCCTGGAACAGGGACTGGTGCCTCTGAGGGGCACCAAAAATGGGTCTGTGGATGTCAGAGGCATCTGTTTTAGGGGAGTCCTCCGAGAAGTCCTGGTCGTTCACGCGAGCTGGTGACGGTTGCCCTTCGAGATAAGGGCATGCAGGGTGGCTTCTAAGCGGGACGGCACGGATGCCTCCCTGCTGTTTGATCCGGCAGTCCTCCTTCCAGGAGTGTATTCTGAGAAATACTCGAGACCCCCGTTCGTCCCAGCTGCGGACCGTAGCGAAAAGTTGGAAGCCAAATAGCCGAGGATGGCAGGGGGGGGGGGGGGGGGGGATTTCGGCAGAACGGGCGGTGTGCGCCTGCGCAGTGCAGCACGCGCCGCCCTTGGCTGCGATACCCAAAGGTGTGCGCCTCTTCTGGGGAAAACCCGCCGCGCGCAGGTGCCGCCTGGTGGCCGCTCGGGGCCGCTGACCCGGCACTGAGCCCGCGGACGCCGCCCCTGCCCTCAGCAGGCCTCTTGTCTGCCCGGCGGTAGGTTAGCTTTCCTACGTGCTCGTAGGGGGACGATGGACGGAACGGCCTCCTAGCCGGCCTCCGTGCGGTCGGTCCTCTGTCTACCCGTTGTTAGCTGCAGCCGGCGCCCGGGAACGCCGGCTTTCTGGAAGGTCGGAAGTCAGTCACGGAGGTGTCTTCCTGATGATGGCCCGCTGTTAGCCCGCCCTCCACCCAGGCTCCGCCGTGCTGTCTGTGGACCTCGCTCGCCAGCTCGCCTGGCGTCCCCTCTTGTTCACTGTCCCGTCTTGGGCCCCTGACGCACCGTCGTCCGGTGTTTGCAGCCTCGTGGAGCTGCCCTCCGTTCCTCTGTTTTAAGCCCTTTGTGGGAGGCTGGCGGAGTCTGGGTGTCCTGCCTTCCCGTGGCATTTTTCCCGACAGGCAACAGCCACGGCCACTGCTGTCACCCAGGGATGGCTGTTCCACGCAGACCTGTGGTAAGAACTAGTGTGCAGTTCCCGTGGCGGACCACACCGGGCTGCAGTGGTCAGTCCCTTCAGGTGAGGCCGCTCACCGTGGTCTTTGGGAGTGTGGCTGGCTGTCACGGGGCCCAGGCAAAGCGGAGGGGTGTCGGCCGGGTCTGGCAGCTGCTAGAAGGTACTGCGTTCTTTGCTGGCCTCAGTGAGCAAGGCTGAGTGAGGCTCTAGGTCCACAGACGGGGAGGTGTGGGCTCTGCCCTCGGGAGCACTCCAGGGAGGAAGGCCGAATGGGGCGCTGGGTGCAGGGACCCCGGGGGTTTGGCTGGCCCATTCTGGAAGAAGGTCACTAGGCGGGCAGGTGTGTGAGGGCATGGATGCAAGATGGGCCACGGCCACCAGGGCCACTGAATGCCCCCCCCCCCCCCCCGAGTCTGGCTACTGCAGGCTTTTCTGCATTGGCCTTAAAAAAATGTTTTTTTAGTGTGTATTTACTTTTGAGAGAGAGAGAGAGACAGTGAGAGCCAGCGCAGGAATGGGGGAGGGGCAGAGAGAGAGGGAGACACAGAATCCGAAGCAGCCTCCAGAACCGAGCTGTCAGCACAGAGCCCGACGCGGGGCTCGAACCCACGAACTATGAGACGATGACCTGAGTCAAAGTTGGACGCTTAACAGAGAGCCCCCCAGGGGCCCCCATTTGCCTTTTAACCCAGGTTTGGTTTTCCTTTACAAAACCTTTTTCCTTCCTTCTCCTTCTCCTCCTCCTCCTCCCACCCCCCGTCCCTCACTGACCTTTCTTCATTTAGAAAATACGTAAGCAAAAACAACATCATTATTCATAATCTGTCACCCGTCGATAGCCGCTGTTGTCATTTGGGCGTCCATCCCTTCCGTCAGCTTTATACAAATACTGGGTGTGCGCTGAACGAACCTTTTGGCCGAGTGCCAGCAGACGGGGTGTTAAAAGGACCTGTTTTGCCAAAATGAAATCTCAAGTGTTCTGGAATTGGCTTCTGGCACGCAAGTAGAGATCTGAAATTTTATGGAAATCGTTACAGTGTTAAGATTGTAACAGCACCGTGGCACAGGAAAGTTAATTTCTTAGCACGTGGCGTGTGTTCAGGGTTGTGAACGTTCGTGGTGCAGGGTAGGTAACGACTCAATGGGGCGGAGGGGCCGCAGGGCTGTATTTGTTTTTCAGTCATTCTTACTGTTTGGGCCTGCCGTCAGTGTCACACACGAGGAGGGGAAGCTCGTGTCCGGCTTGCTAAACTTTTGTCACGTCACGGCCTCCTCTTCCACCCCTGGACCTGACGCTTTCCGTGGTGACGATGTCTCGGGTTGTTGGGGCGGCCCCTCCCCCCAGCGCTCTGCAGTGCTTGACAAAGAGTGGATCTGGACGGTCTCAGGGCACAAGTGACATCGCCGCCTTCGTGCAGACTTTTTCCTGGAACCGTACGTGGCTGCTGCCTTCACACGGCCAGTGGGGAGAAAACCGCGTCGTTAAGCCTTGGCTCTGGAAGCGTGGCGTGGAGAGCTGCAATTGGCTTTCAAGATACCCAAGCTGTTTTGCAAATCTCCCGTCTGCATCTCGACTTCCACTGCCCGCCCGCCGGTGTCAGCGTCTTCCCTGGAGACGAATGACAGGAGAGTCTGTGCACAGGTGGCATGTGAGACATACCTGCTCGCTCAAGACACCTCGGTTTCGAGCTACGGATGCCATGAAGTCAGTGAGCTTGGCCTTTGATACCGTCAGTAAGCATGCTGCGACGACTCCGCTCCCTGCAGAACACCGTGTCAGGATTTTACTCACGCAGCCTCTGGCATCAGGTCATAACCAGCCATCCCGTCCTGCCTTTGAGCATCTCGGTACATCTCTGGAACGTGCTAGGTACATAAGTACTTACGTGAGTCGTAAGTACGCGTCACGTAGTTTGGGTTTGGGTGGGCGAGATTTTTTATTCTAAGACTCCCTGGGAACGGGCGCCTGGGTGGCTCAGTCGGTTGGTTAAACATCAGCCTTTCTTTTTTTTTTTTTAATTATTTTTTTAACGTTTATTTATTTTCGAGGCAGAGAGAGAGCATGAACAGGGGAGGGTCAGAGAAAGAGGGAGACACAGAATCTGAAACAGGCTCCGGGCTCTGAGCTGTCAGCACAGAGCCTGACGCGGGGCTCGAACTCACGGACCGTGAGATCACGACCTGAGCCGAAGTCGGATGCTTAACCGACTGAGCCACCCAGGCGCCCCAACATCAGCCTTTCGATTTTGGCTCAGGTCATGATCTTATGGCTCATGGGTTCGAGCCCCACATCGGGCTCTGCACAGACAGTGCAGAGACTGCTGGGAATTCTCCTTCCCTCTTTCTCTGCCCCTCCCCCTTGCTCACGCTCCCTCCCTCTCTCCCTGTCTCTCAAAATAGATGAACGTAGAAAAAAAGATTCACTGGGAATGCTCACCAGCATTTGGAAGGAATCTTCCGATATTACCAGTAAATACTGGAATGGTGTGCCTGGTTCACCTTCCTGATGTTGCCATGCGGAGTGGTGAGGTCAGTGGTCATACACCAGCTCGGGGATCCCGGGAACACCACTGGAAGACGCATTCTGCCCTTTGGCCTTCCAGATAGAAACCAAAGATCGGGTTTTGGCCAAGTGTGGAAACTGAAGACAGCTTTGGTGGATCCTTAAATATACAGAGCAGTATATATTTTATCTGTATAGGCTTCAAGCATAACGTTTCTAAGATGTGACTGAGAACGTTCCAAATCTATAATTGCTTTGAAAGAGTACAAACATCTTTTATTTATTTTGTTTTAATTATCGTAAAATGTACATGACATAACACTTACCACCTTAGCCATTTTTAAGTGCACAGTTCAGCGGCATGAAGTACGTTCGCTTTTGTACGCAGCCGTCGGCCTCGCCACCGTCCGCCCCCAGGACATCTTTGTCTCGGCGACTTGAGACTCTGCGCGCAGCAAACACTGGCTCTCCATTCTCCCCCCCCCCCCCCCCCCCCCCCCGGCCCCTGGCCACTACTCTTGACTTTCTCCGTCTGCGATTTTGGCCACGCTCGGGACCTCGTACACGTGGAACCTGTGGTTCCCTTTCACTTGGCGTGATGGTTTTAAGGGTCAGCTGTGTCGTGGCAGACGTCAGCGTTCCTTTCCTTGGGAAGGGTGACCCATACTCCACATGTGCACATAGCAAACTCATTCATCTCGTCGCGGCCCCTTGGGTTGCGTCTGTGTTTTGGCTGTTGTGAATAATGCTGCTATCAGTGTGTTTGAGGCCAACGTCTTTAAATAGGCTTTTTTTTTTTTTTTTTTTTTTTTAAATAAGGAAAAACGTAAGCCTTCTCGTCATCAGTTTTACCGTCGAGCTGCTACATTACGTTTGGGCAAGGAAATGCCTGCCTCCTGGACCCATGCCACCAAGTCCTTTCAACAGTGTTTAGCTGACGCGTTCGTATTTGCCTGAGGTCAAGAGAGCAGTTTCACAGAAGGGGGGGGGGGTCCCCGACTTACAATGTTTTGACTTCTGGATGATGTGAAGGTGACGGAGAAACCGTACTTGGAATTCTGGGTTTGGATCTGTTCCCCGGGGCTGGCGAGATTCAGCACGATCCTCTCCCGCGGTGGGGCCGCAGCCTCCAGGCAGCCCGCCGTCCCGAGGGTCCACGACCGACACGCTGACGACCATCCCGCACCCGCACGGCCGTCCCGCTTCTCACCGCAGCACAGCTCTCCGTCAGTCACATGAGGCCGTCGGCACAGTGTTATCCGACGGGCTCTGTGTTACGTGGGTCTGTGCACCTGCCGGCTAATGGAAGTGTGCTGAGCACGGCTGGGCTGAGCGACAAGGTTAGAGGCTTAAGGGTGTTGTCAACTTCGGTCAGGCTTATTGGGGCGTAACCCCCGTCAGTTGAGGAAGAATAGTCCATGAGAGCAGTCTTGCCGGTGAACCTGGCGGCAGCCGTTAGTGAGGCCTGTCTGCGTTCTTGGGAAAGAGCCTGCTGTCTTCCTGTCTTCCGCGGCCATCGGTCCCTCCCATGGGCGCTCAGGAGGGAGACCCGGCTGTGGCCCCGGGCCCCCAGCTCAGCCTGTCGGCCGTGGCCAGCACAGTCCTCGGCAGCCCTTTCTGGACTGCAGGTAATGATTTATTTCTTCAAGCACTCTGCTCGGCCGTGAGCCTGTCTCTGGCAGCCCAGGGGTTTCTGTGTGGGCCCAGCTGTCTGGGAGGGGGCTGGGCTGTCACCGTGTGCTCCCGGCACACGCTGGGGACTTACATGCGTATGCCTTCCTGAATCCGTGTGGTTGGGGAGGCCGGATAGAGGACACGGAGCAGCGGCTGGTCCCCCTGCCCCGTTCGGGGGTCCCCTGGCCGGGGCCCACCATCATCCTGCGGCGACACGTTGCGCACTGGTTTTGTTTTCGCAGAGACCCGGGAGATTGAGGTTGGCTTCCTGTTTGTGGTGAGAGAAAGGATCTGTGTACCTTTCTAGGCTTGATAAGAATCAAATATGACTAACCGTGGAATCAACAGCGTCACTCAGGTCTGTTTGCCCGCCTTTTCTGAGGGCGCGGATGTGTCTGAAGAGGGCGGCCCATCCTGGAGTTCACGGACTGCACCGTGGACTTCGTGTTTCTAGTGAAGTCTGTTTTCCTGCCAGAGGATCTCTCTGTTGTTCGGTCATTTTTTAGCATCTGCCTCGGTCTTTTTTACTGATGGACGTGTGTGTGGGTTGCACACTTGTGGGGTGGGTTTAAGAGGAGGCCTTGATTTAAATAGGCGACGTGGAACAGATTACCTGCGTGTTTGATACTCAGTCACACAGTTTACGGATGTAGTCGGTCACTTTGGCAATCAGTCAAGTGTTCTGCTCCAAAGCATGACCGTAACGCCGTCTGAGTTAAGTTTTTGGTTCAACGAGCCAGATACCGTCAGCGATACGTCTGTGGGAGAAACGATAATTGGGGTCCTTTTGTACCGTTAGCACTTTGAGCGCAGCCGACTCCTGCAGCGCCTCAGATACCTGCGCACACGGCTGCCGCTTCACGGGTGACGGCCGGACGCGGGCGGGGTCTCTGCGCCTCGGCATCCGCTGCAAGCCCTGGTTGTGGTGGCGAGAACGTGGCCGAGGTGCGGCGCTCCTGCCCGCGTGTCCCCTGATGGACCGCTGACACCCGGTGGTGGGTGTCTTTGCCCCTGCTGGGGAAAAGCGGCCCCCGCCCTCGGGGAGGTGAAGATCAGAAGAGGAACCGCAGGTCGGAAGCTTCCAGACTGTTTACGTGCACGGGGTGTGCACTCCCGCTCTCTGCCCAGCCGCTTTCATCCGCACCTTCCCTGAACTCTCCACTGAGATGGCCGCCCGACCTCCTGCTCCTCCTCCTCCTCCTCCTCTTCCTCTTCCTCCTCTTCCTCCTCCTCTTCCTCCTCCTCTTCCTCCTCCTCTTCCTCTTCTTCCTCCTCTTCATCCTCCTCTTCATCCTTCTCTTCCTCCTCCTCTAGGAGGAGGACCTCCTTTCCTCTTCCTCCTCTACCTCCTCCTCTTCCTCCTCCTCCTCCTCCTCTTCCTCCTGTTCCTCCTCCTCCTCCTCCTCCTCCTCTTCCTCCTCTTCCTCCTTTTCCTCCTTTTCCTCCTTTTCCTCCTCCTCTTCCTCCTCCTCATCTTCCTCCTCCTCTTCCTCCTCCTCTTCCTCCTCCTCTTCCTCCTCCTCTTCCTCCTCCTCCTCTTCCTTCTCTTCCTCCTCCTCCTCTTCGTCCTCCTCTTCATTCTCCTCTTCCTCCTCTTCCTCCTCTTCCTCCTCTTCCTCCTCTTCCTCCTCCTCTTCTCCTCTTCCTCCTCCTCCTCTCCTCTTCCTCCTCCTCCTCTTCCTCCTCCTCCTCCTCCTCTTCCTCCTCTTCCTCCTCTTCCTCTTCCTCCTCTTCCTCTTCCTCCTCCTCTTCTCCTCTTCCTCCTCCTCTTTCTCCTCCTCTTCCTCTTCCTCTTCCTCTTCCTCCTCTTCCTCTTCCTCCTCCTCTTCCTCCTCCTCCTCTTCCTCCTCCTCTTCCTCTTCCTCCTCCTCTTCCTCCTCTTCCTCCTCCTCTTCCTCCTCTTCCTCCTCCTCTTCCTCCTCTTCCTCCTCCTCTTCCTCCTCCTCTTCCTCCTCCTCTTCCTCCTCCTCTTCCTCCTCCTCTTCCTCCTCCTCCTCTTCCTCTTCCTCCTCCTCTTCCTCCTCCTCTTCCTCCTCCTCCTCTTCCTCTTCCTCCTCCTCTTCCTCCTCCTCTTCCTCCTCCTCTTCCTCCTCCTCCTCTTCCTCTTCCTCCTCCTCTTCCTCCTCCTCCTCTTCTTCCTCCTCTTCCTTCTCCTCTTCATCCTCCTCTTCCTCCTCCTCTAGGAGGAGGACCTCCTTTTCCTCTTCCTCCTCTTTTTCCTCCTCTTTTTCTTCCTCTTCCTCCTCCTCCTCCTCCTCCTCCTCCTCCTCCTCCTCTTCCTCCTCCTCCTCGTCCTCTTCCTCCTCCTCCTCCTCCTCCTCCTCCCCTTCTTCCTCCCCCTCCTCCTCCATGGAACCACCCTCCTTTCACTGCCTCTTCCCTCCTTGGGTCTTCCAGCTTCTCTTCTCTTCCCGAGGGTTCCTTCTTGGCCTCCTTCCTTGGCACCTGTGCCCAACTCATACGTGTAAATGTCCCCTGAGGCTCTCCCCTCCGCCCTGGTGATGTGCACGCTCACGCAAAGGGAGCCGGCCCCTCTCTTTGAGGTGCGGTCTTGTGGGGAAGTGGGGTCCGGCTGGGAGGGGGCTCTGATTAATTGCTTGGTTTTCATTCAGAAAGTTCCTTACCGTCTGGGCGGCACGGTCGGAGGGGTGTAGCCCCTAAAAGTTAAAAACTTAGACCGTGTGGGGTCAGTGGTGGGCGAGGTACACAGCATCTCTCATTGGAGACGTAGAACTCTAGGGTCAGAAATACCGGTGTCGGGGAAATGCGACCTATCCCGATGATCCGTGCTCCATTTCCAGGATGGTTACGGTGACTCCTGCTGGGATGAACGCCAGCATGTATTTCAAGTCTTATGCTGCTCTTGGTGTTTGGAAATTCAGTAAATACTAAAACCTCAGCCTGCTCACACACACCCCAGCCTGTCCCGTTCGTCTGTCTCCGTGTAGAACACAAGTTTTGCACACAGGTTTGCTGTCAGTTACATCTTTAAGGTCCCTTCAAACGATTCGGCTGTTCCATTTAAAATTTTGTGCAGTATTTCTGTCTACAGAGGATGGCACGATTTTCTTTACCGCTCAGTGTTCTTTGTTGCCTTGAGTTAACCTTTGGAGGTGCTGTTTCTGACACTGTAGATCTTAACCGTGTGATTTCTTGGACTTTTTTGTTTCTTAATTTACGGAACTGCCCGGCGGTGATTTTGTCGGCTTCGCTCATTTGCGGAGCGCGGAAGTTCCTGGGTGGTGTGTGAGGGAACACGAGGTGTGCCGGGTGGTACGCGTCACAGCCACGGAAATAAAACCAAGGCTTGTGATTGTTGGCGAGGCGGGTGAGGGTGTTTGCACTTCTGCACTGCCGGCCACCAGCCAGGGGATGTTGGTCAAGGTACTCGCATTGTGTGACTGTTGATTTCCTCACCTATAAAATGGGGACAGTAATGCCCGTTGTACCGATTTGTAAACCATTTGTGCGTAAATGCCCAGCGCGCGCTCGGCGTAAAGTGAATGGGAGTGGTTGTTCCCGGGGCTTCCTTTGGAAGTGGTTGTGGGGGCACCTGTGTGGCTCCATCATGGAGCATCCGACTCGTGATTTCAGCTCAGGTCATGATCTCATGGTTGTGGGTTCGAGCCCCACGTTGGGCTCTCTGTTGATGGTGTGGAGCTTGCTTGGGATTCTCTCTCTCTCAAAAAGCAAAAACAAAAACAAAAACACGTGGTTGTGGGGCACCTGGCTGGCTTCATCGGTGGAGTATGTGACTCTTGATCTTGGGGTCATGAATTTGAGCCCCATGCTGGGAGTAGAGTTTACTTAAAAAAAAAAAAATCTCTTCCTTTATTAAAAGAAAAAGAAAGCGGTTATGTCTTTGTGTTATTTTCTTCTACTGTTTAGCATTACAGAGGATACGGTGGTAGAAAGAGGGAAGTCTTGACTCACTTGAAAACCTCATTCTATTTTTTGATTGCATTCATATCGTCTAAATCTGTGTGTTGCCATCTTTTGTTCTGGTCGCTTTTTCAGTGCTGGAGCACGATGCTAAAAACAAAATAGATCACAGTAAGATTTTCTCTGTCTTGAGCCCGTGAGAACCAATGAGAGTGACCAGCCAGGTCTTTGCTCCCGGAGTGGTGGCTTTACGTCTCTTTCTTTCTCATTTTTGAATGTTTTTATTATGAAATATTTTAAACATTTAGAGAAATGTAGAGAATAAGGTAACGAACATACATACCCAGCCCTCAGTTTTATCAAATATTTTGTCTATTTTATGTGCTTTGGTTTGTGTGTGTGTGTGTGTGTGTGTGTGTGTGTATGTATGAATTTTTTTTTTTCAAGCAGATGTCCCATCTCCATGGGAGCATATGTTCCGGGGCTGCGCTGTCCTCTCTGGTGCCCAGGACAGTTCTTGGGGAGTGGCAGGCTCCACGTAAACACTGTGTGTCCTTCTCCAGTGGCCTCCCCTCCCCACTTCTCCCTACGGTGACATCATCACAGATAGCCAGCCATGGAGGACGGGAAGGAATCCTGGCTGGGTTCAGCCAGTGACGCAAATGTGAGCTAAACACGGGCTGCCGTCAGGGGACTTTGAATGCCCTGACACAGGGTGCGGCAGACGAATTCAAAAGGGTCCCCTGTGGAAACCAGGACCCTCTCACTGCATGTGCAGAGCCATAGACGTGGTCTTCCGGATGAACTAGACAAAGTGGAGATGGGGCCGGGACAGGCGAGCCGGAGCTCAGCCGTGGGGACGGTGTCCCTGGGATTAGAAGTAGGTAGTTCATCAGGAGGGAGCAGCAAGAGAAGAGCCAGACCACTGAGCCCTAAGTGTATAGATGAGCAGTAGTAGGCCCTGAATGTAGCACTAGAACATCCTAGAAGAAAAGCTGACATTTCAGAAACGGGCCATCCTGGGTTCAAGTCTAGTTCCTCTCTTTCTGGCTGTGTGGCCCGGAGTAAGCCACCTGCCCTCTCTGATGTGAGGTCCATTCCTGCTTTGGCTACCAAGAACTTAAGAGTGTGGAATTGCGTTTTCACCGGGACATGGCACTGTTTTCAGAGCTTCTCTTGCCCACGCGGGTCAGACGTGTGCGCAGCGGGCTCACCTTGCCCAGCACACGTGCCCTCCCTCCGGCGTCTTGTGAAAAGACCGTCCTCTCTTCAGTCATCAGGGCAGATCCCGGGACCACCCTCAGTTCCTTTTCCATTACCCCCCGTGCCCTGCCAGTCACCAAAGAAAGGTCATGTGGTGTCTGTCTTACCTCTCGCACGCGCACCCCGTCCTGCCTGGATTGGCTGTAGCTGTCCGCTTCTGCCCTCCCTCCACTCCCTCCGTCCACTCTCCCTCCCGACGGCTGCCCAGTACCCTTCCCACGGTGGCCTGCCCAAGCGTGCTCCTGTGCCCCCAGGACAAGTCCTGCATGCCGCGTGTGTACCTCGAGTGTCTGTGCTTTGTCCTCGTCGCCGTCAGCCACCCTGCCCCTGCCCTGCTGGCTCTTCGCTGCCGGGCTCTGTGCCCGCACGAATGCCTTCCGCTGCCCTCGTCTGTTTCGCCTTCCTCTGGGGTCTCCTGCGTGCGCCCCGTCGGCCGCCCGGGCCTCGCTCCTTCCCCCGGGCTCACCGAGCGGGCTGCCCGCGGGCGCAGCCTGGGCTGTGAACCGACCCTCATCCTTCCTAGCGCCTCGCATGGTGTCTGACCCCGGGCGGCCCTCGGGAAGCACGAGGAGAACGTCAGAGGGTAAGAGAGGGCGTCTCGATCCTTCCGAGACCACCTGTGTGCCCGTGCCCCGTCCAGCCTGCTCGGGGGCCCGGCTGTGCTGGAGGAGGAGCGTTTGGTCGACGTGGAAGAGGCAGCTGGGATGGGAGCGAAGGGGAACTTCGAGCCGAGCAGGGGAGGCGGTGGCAGCGGGAGAGACGGACTTAGGGCCCGGTCCCTGCCCTCGTGGCTCCTCTTCCGTAGCCGGCACAACCGGCTTGTGTCCGACGGCTGTGTCCACATGTCCTGCTCCACGAGGAGAACTGGCAGAGGGAGTGACGTCGGAGAAGGCTTCCCTGTAGGAACGGGGCAGGAACGCCACTCACTGCCCCAGTCTCCCTTCCGTCCTGGTCAAGCGCCCAGCCTGGCAGGTGTCCCTGGGGCGCTGATGCACCTTCCGGGGCCCGCCCTGCGCGTGGAGGCAAGCCGTAGTTCAGTGGCCACGTCGGGAGTCTCTCTGGCCCCAGGCTCGCTCTCTGCCTCACGAGCGAACAGGGGGACAGGGGTACAGTCTTAGTCATTGTCCGTCGTATTCATTCTGTTCCGTTGAATCCTTTGGACGGGAACCGGTTCCTTCCCTTCCAGAACTCTGGAGTCTGTGTCAACCTCCTCAGGACCAGAAGATGGCTCACCAGCTCTCAGCAGCCATGTTCTGAACTTCCAGGATTTTCTACATGTTGAAAATTGCTGCCTCTGAGGCGGGTTCCTGAAGGGAGACTCTCCCTCCGTGTATTATTAGATTCTCGGCGCCTAGCAGCAAAGATGCGGCCAGACTGACACTGGGAATGCAGTGTTTCCATATCCTGACGTGGAAAGGCAAAACAGGACACCAGCTAGAGACACCCCTGCAGCTGGTGACTTGTCTGGGGCAGCCCCTCACCGCACGGGGCACTGGGGAACCTGTCTGGTCTCGATTGTCCTCACCTCCTCGACTCAACCCTCCAGCGTTTGATCCTTGACGTGTCCCGCCTCTCTGTCTGCAACCTCTCTGTACCCCGGTCCCGCCCCCACCCCCGCTGTCCCACCTTTCTGTCCCCCAGTCCCGCCTCCCTGCCCCCTCCCTAGGAAACCGCTCTTGTCTTGGCTTCTGTCGTGGGAGAGGGGGGGTGTTCTGCTCCTGTTCCCGTCTTTCCCCCGCAGCTGGCTCTTTCCCCACCGTCGCTCTGCCGTCCACACACGTCAGTGGTTTTCACCCTATTTTGTTCCCTGATGGCATTGGTGCGGGAGCCTGGCTGTTTTCCATACCTGGCGATTTCTGCTTATTTGCCTGCTGTCTCCCCAGCCTCAGTGGCTTGAGGACAAACTGACCTTAGAATGTTTGTAGTGGGAAAGGGTCTTCACGACCATTTGCTTTGTTGTCTCGCTTTAGGATTGGGTAAACTGAGGCTCAGGGAGTTGATGTGGCTTGTATCATTTGACGCTGTCATCCTTTGATGAAATCAGACCAGAAACCAAGGTTCTTGACCCCCTGTACCTTGTAGAGTCTCTGTGTTGATTCTCCTGTACCCTTACTGTTAACCTTGGCCCTCACACATCCCTCCACCCCCAGAGCAGAGGTCAAATATCTGTTCACCCAGACCTACCAAGTTTTTATATGATTAAAAATTTTTATTCAATTTTTTAAAAAGTTTACCAGCAGTAAAAATCACTTTTTTGGAGGATATAGTTCTGTGAGTTTTAACGCATGCATCGATTCACGGAACCACCACCATGAAGAGCGTAAGGGACGATCCATCATTTCTCAGATTCCCTGGTGCTGCCTCTTTGTGGTCAGACCCTCCCCATCCACAACGCCCAACAATGCCGACCTGTTCTTTGTTGCTATCGTTTTCCCTTTTCTGGAATACCCTGTAAAGTGGGATTGTGTCGACTATACTCTTTGAGACTGACTTCTTTCCCTTAGCATAGTACATTTGAGAGGCATCCATGATGTGTGCGTCAACGGTCTGTCCCTTTTTTATTACTAAGCAGCGTTCTGCTGTGTGGACGTACCACAGTCGTGTCTTCCCCCATTTGCCCGTTGCATTGCCACTGCAAATGCACGAGCGTCCTGGCCGGCGTGATATTGCTGCTTTTAGACATGTAGTCATTCTGGCAGGTATGTAGTAGTATCTCACTGTGATTTTAATGTGCATTTCCCTAACGATAGGTGAGGTTGGATATGCTTTCATGGCTTATCTGCCTTTCTTCTGCCTGTTGGGTGTATCTGTCCGTCTTCTGTCTGTTGTGCTGTTTGCTACACCCATTGTCATTATCATCACCCTATTCCAGGTCACAATTGTGCCAGGTTTTTTATACCTCAGCATATTCTAGAGGTCAAGGCGCTGAGCTAGGAGCTCTGTATACGTAATCTCATTTTATCCTTATAAAATCCTCGTGAGATAAGTAGGGTTTTCTGTTTTTATGGAGGAGAAATATAGACCCCATGCTCAAGAGATACTTGTTGGATGCCTACCCAGTGCTTTGAGCCAGGCATTATACCCACCTACTAGTTCTGTGACTTTGGGCAAGTCATTTAATCTTTGAGTCAGTTTTCACATCTGTTAAATGGGGATCTAGCTCATGATATTTTCTCCCATGGTTATTGAGTGAGGCCTTCTTTTTTTTTTTTTTTTTTAACTTTTTAACATTTATTTTTTTATTTTTGAGAGACGGAGCATGAGTGGGGGAGGGGCAGAGGGAGGGAAGCACACAATCTGAAGCAGGCTCCAGGCTGTGAGCTGTCAGCACAGAGCCCGATGCAGGGCTTGAACTCATGAACTGAGAGATCATGACCTGAGCCAAAGTTGGACGCTTAATCGACAGAGCCCCCCAGGTGCCCCTCGGGTGAGGGTTTTGACGAAGAGTGTGGGGAACGTACTCAGCAGAAGGTCTGGCCCAGGATGAGGCGCCTGGGGGGCTCAGTCGGTTGAGCAGCCGAATCTTGGTTTCGGCTCAGGTCATGATCTCCAGGTTTCGTGAGCTGGAGCCCCTTATCAGGGTCTGCACTGACAGCACAGGGCCTACTTGGGATTCTCTCTCTTTCTCTCACTCTCCCTCTCCTCCCTCTCTCTCTGCCCCTCCTCCACTTGCACCACCTCGTTCGTCGTTCTCTCTCAAAATAAATAAACTTAAAAAAAAACAATCAGGGGCGCCTGGGTGGCGCAGTCGGTTAAGTGTCCGACTTCAGCCAGGTCACGATCTCGCGGTCCGTGAGTTCGAGCCCCGCGTCAGGCTCTGGACTGATGGCTCGGAGCCTGGAGCCTGTTTCCGATTCTGTGTCTCCCTCTCTCTCTGCCCCTCCCCCGTTCATGCTCTGTCTCTCTCTGTCCCAAAAATAAATAAAAAACGTTGAAAAAAAAAAAAAAACAATCAGAGAAAAAGAAAAAGAAAAGAAGGCCTGGCCCCTGGCACTTGCTGAGAAAACATTAGCAGCGGCTGCTTCTGTTGTCTTAACACTTGTTACCATCATGCGGCTGTTTGCGCCCGTACTGGCCGCCTGCCTCTGGAAAACTGCCCTGCGGTGGGTCTCCTGCTCCACTCCAGATCAGGTATTAGAACCGACAGACGATGCAGCCTTTTCCTTTCATGGAACGTGTTTCTGGGTTTGCCCCGTGTGGCTTACTCATAGATGGCATCAGGTGGCCAACAAAGGTTTTGCCGGACGGACTACAGTGATGTGGTTACCACTGCTCCCTTACGTCCTCTCTGGGTAGAGAAAGGGCCAGCGACCGTGGAGCTTGCTGGGAGCTAGGCTGGAGGCCCTGTAGCTAAAGTCACTTTTCACATGTTTTCTTTTTGTTTCCATTTTGCTATCTTTACTCCTATAATTTATCCAGTAGCATAAGTAACCAACCCATTAATTTTTTTAAATATTTATTTTGGGGGGAGAGTGCAAACAGGGGAGGGGCAGAGAGAGGGGGGCAGAGGATCTGAAGAGGGCTCTGTGCTGACACCCTGTGGGGCTCAAACTCAAAACCGTGAGATCATGACCTGAGCCGAAGTCTGACGCTCAACCGATGGCACAACCCAGGTGCCTCCCAACCAATTAATTTTTTAACCTCTTAATGTAGTTATAAACGTACAGATTTGGTCAACAGCACCTCGTACGTTAAATGACCTGATCTCGGGTGTGGCAGAAACGCTGTGAGCGACAGTGCACGTAGTGTCGCCCGAGCCGTTTTTAATCTGTCACTTGCTAGTCATTTTACGAGGTTTTTCTTCACGGCTGGGTACTTTGGGGTGATGGCGAGGACACCGGAAAGACTTGGAAGACACGTTGCTATTTGAAGCGAGTGCCAGAGATTTCCTGCCGTCGGGAATAGAAAAGCCAAGCGAGCCCAGTGCTTGGTTCGATCCATTTCAGCCCCAGCACTTATGCTGAGGATGTCGAGCCCATCAAGGGTGGTCTGGTGGGCGAGGGTATTCTGTTCAGGGTGGGCCAGGAAGAGAAATGATGACGTTGGCAGAAAAAGTGGCCCAGCAGTGGCCTCATGGCAGTTGTCGGGCCACCCACGGTGGGGACGCGGGGCTGTGTGTGTGGGCGCAAGGGCGGGGGTGCCGCAGGCCCCCTGCTCTTTGCGGCCTGATCCTGGGGCGCTTTTCACCTTGTCCCGCCCGCGTCTGTGCCTCGTCTCATGTGCCTGTGGGTCTGTGTAGCTGTGTAGCCCTCACAGCAGCCCTTGGACGTCCAGGAGCCCCATTCTGCAGACGAGAACGCTGTGTGGACAGGCTGTGTGGGCCGCCCGGCGTAACCCCCGAGGAGGTGGTGCTGAGCCCCACGGTTCTCTCTGTGCTCGGCCTCAGTCTCCCCGTCTTGCAGGCCTGGCAAACGCCTTCTCCCAGTGCGGCGTCTGTCCAGGACATGCGGTCAGCACCTGCCTGCCCCAGGCCTGGGATCGGGTACTTTTATTTGGTCAGGAGGGCCCATTATAGAAGGAGCACGGACTTTGACGTCTGAGACCAGGTTCATGTGGCGTCTCCTCCACTTTGTTTTGTTGTGTGTGTGTCCATGGGGTTCCTGAGACTCCAGAGCCTGAGCTTCCTCAGCCATACGGTGGGCGCGGTGCCTGCCAGGGCGGTGGTGGGGGGAGGGGGGTTAGGGAAACGCAGTAGAGCACGTGGCCAGGGCTGGGCGCCGTGTAGATGCCAAGTCACAGGTCGCTGCTACGATGGTGACCGTGGCAGGGCCTCTGGTGGTCTCGGGGACGGAGGAAGCTGCCCAGAGTAGCGTTTGGGTCTATGGGTCCTGGAGTCAGTGGCCTGGGTTCGGGCCCTCAGCGTCCCACTCGCCAGCTCCGTGACTATGCTCAACTTGGCTGCTTTCTGCGCCTGAAGCTTCCTCCATCTGTAAAATGGGTGTATGAATAGTTCTACCTCATAGGAGTAAACAAAGAAAACAGGTCGGAACTGTCAAGAGACTGAGTTGAAATGACCTGATTTTGGTCATCTAGTGCCATTGTTTTCAGTGACATGATGTGAGCCTCCTTGAGATTTACAGGAACATTTCTGCTCTCCTTCCTGACCACATTGAAAGAATGTCTCTCTCTCTCTTTCTTTCTTTTTTTTTTTTGTATTTAATGCCAGTGGAAAAGTTTAAGAGCTTGTTTTTATTAGAAATACAAATAATTATTGTAAAATTTACTGTTGTCACCTAAGAAATTGAATTAGCTAAAGTAAAAGGGGTGTCTTTTCATATAAAGAGAACCTAAATATTTTTTTTTTTTTGTAGAGTCACCACACATAGTGTTAATTATGGGGAGTAACAATCTCATTTCTTAGGTGAAAATACTAGAAACATAATCAGCTCTCTGTTAAAAACCCAACACGAAGCCATTTCATTGAAATGATTGGAGTCTCCTGCTGTAATCTTGTTTTTATTTTTTTAAATGTTGTATTATTAGTTATTGAGAGAGAGAGAGAGGCAGAGCATGAGCAAGGGAGGATCCGAGAGAGAGAGAGACACAGAATCCGAAGCGGGCTCCAGGCTCTGAGCCTCAGCACAGAGCCCGACGTGGGGCTCGAACCCATGAATGTCGAGATCATGACCTGAGCTGAGGTCGGACACTTAACCGACTGAGCCACCCAGGCGCCCCTCTCCTGCTGTAATCTTGAATTTGGCTGGGTTGCGTGTGAGTTAATTTTTTCCCTCTTTGAGATGATGGCAGCACGGTGGGACCCTAGATGTGCGTCCACCTGGAGGAAAACCGTCTGTGGATGTCCTGTCTGGAAATCCAGTTTGACTTGTGCCCAAGGGCAGTGTCTGCTTCTGGCTGCATCTGCATCGTCCTTTGGGAGCCCGCACCGCTGTCCTGTGACTAATATGTTCCAGCCACCTGGGTCACTACTTCAGAGTACTGTTTATTTGCGGTACTGATGCTGCAAACACGAAAAGCTTTCCCTTTTGTTGGTTGAGAGCTTTGCCGGTGATTAGCGAAACAAGCATGCCTGTGATTTGGGAGAGGCTGGAAAGGTGGCTGAAGAGCTCATTGTCCACGGGCGCGGTGGCGGGCAGCGTGGCACGGCCCAGGAGAGCTGACCATGCGTACGTGCTCTCGAGTCAGGTCCGTACCCTGGAGAAACTCGGTGCGCACCAGGGGACGAGCACTGGGGTGTAAATAGCATTATATTAGCAGAAGCCGACAAGTCCCCGGGTGACCCTCCATTGGAATAGAGCAGGAAGTTCGCACAGTGGGAACTATACACACACACACACACAGACACACACACACACACACACACACACACACACACAGTGGTGAAAGTCAGCCATGGCCATGGGAATTGACACCCTCAGAATTGGAATGTGAAGAGGCAAGTCTTAACACATGAACTCGGTCTCACCTGTATTAGGCTTAAAAGCAGGCGAAATGCAAGAACATAGTGAGAACACACATGCGGTAAAACCATAAAGAGGAACAAAGAATCGGGGCTCTTGGTTGTCTGTGTGGGGATGGGGAGGGGAGGGAGTCCGGGGAGGGGCACACGGTGCTTCCATAAAACCCCCAAACCCGCACTGACGACGTTAGATACGTGGGGTTTGTTTCTAGTATTCTTTAGTCTGACGTAGGTTATTGTAGTGGTCAGCCCAGAACTTAGCAGCTAAGACACTGATCAGCGTTGATGACCTCCCAAGGCTTCTGTGTGGGCACGGTGTTGGGAGCAGCGTGGCTGGGTGGTTCTGACTTGGGGTCTCCGATCTGGTTGCCGGCAAGGGATCGGCTGAAGCAGCAGCCCTCGGAAAGCTCGACGGGGCTGGAGGTGATGCCGCTGGGCTGTTGGGGGAGGCTGGGTCCTCTTGGAGCACCGAGGGCCCTCGGGACACGGCAGCGGGCGTCCCTCCTGGGACGGAGTAGGGTGAGCTGGCCTTGACCCAGCCTTTCACCCCAGACTCCAGTGCCCCCAACTGGATGAAGGGATGTGCCCGTCAGTAGGAAGTAGGAAGAGGGTTAGGAAAGTCCCTTCCTTCTCTGCGTGGGAGGGGACCACACTCGAGCATGAGTACTGGAGACAGGACCCCTGGGGCCTTCTTGGAGGCTGGCTACTGTGGTTCTACGCTTGTCAATATAGTTCACGGTGAAAAGCTTTTAGAGACCAACCAAATCAGTAAGCTTATTTTTCTCTAGTAATGGTGGGGACATCCATTTAAATGGCAGTGACTGTTGGTGCTGAACGTGTTCTCCATCGGTGTGGGATGGAGAGGTGTCTGTGCCGTGCACTGAGCAGTGGCGGCAGTGCCCAGCAGGGAGGAGGGGACTCGGTTGCACGGATGCCCAGATGTGTGGTAGAGACGGGATTGCATGTGTCTAGATGTCCGTCTTCCTGTCCCTCGATTGGGTGGCAATCTGGGAGTCCTGATGTTGCAGAGAATTCCCTGGACTCAGGGCCATCAGCAGTGTCCTGGGTTCACTGTGACATTAAAGTCTCTGCCAGCCTCACACGTTCTCCCAAGACCCCCTTTAATGGGACAGCAGAGCCCGCCCCTCACTCCCCTCCCCTGCGAGCTAGGGTGTTGCTGGAGATGAACTGGATAAGTAAGGGTAGGAGTTTTAGCTTAAACATTCACGCAGTGATTACATTCTCGTAGTGCCTGTTTGTTTTAATATGAACAAGGTTTAAGTTACTGATTTGTTGGCTTACCTTTGAGTAAAGTTGGTATTCCCCAAGGAGAATCAGGTTTTTTCCTTGGGTTTTGGGCAGCTCTTGGCCGAACTTCCCGGAGAGTTTTCTGGGGTCCGGGCGCTCCACTGCATGAGGCATCGAGACCCCATCCCATCTCCTTCGTGGGGTACAGCGTCCTCGTGAGCAGGCGCTCCAGGCCCCGCGTGAGGAGGCCACTTGAAGCGGTTCTCGCGAGCGGACACAGGGCTGCAAGGCAGGTGCGGGGCCCTGACTCGCTTTCCTTGGGCTCCTGTACGGGGCGCCTGGGACGCCGGTATCTGGTTGTGCTGTAGTCTCCAGCCTCGTGCTTGCTAAACACGTGGGTAGAAAACCCTCCACACCAAGTGATAATTGCCTTTTCGTCGTGGCCAAGAGGAGAGTCACCAGGGGCGCCGTGTGATGCTTGTTTTACTTCCCTTGGCCAGCAGCTTGCTCTTTTGAGAAAAAAGGAAGGAAAAGAAAAAAAGGCATGTAATGTCCAAGTTACACTAAGGGTTATTGTGTTTACATTTTTTTTTTTAACGTTTATTTATTTTTGAGACAGAGAGACAGAGCATGAACGGGGGAGGGTCAGAGAGAGAGGGAGACACAGAATCTGAAACAGGCTCTAGGCTCTGAGCTGTCAGCACAGAGCCCGACGCGGGGCTCAAACCCACGGACCGTGAGATCATGACCCGAGCCGAAGTCAGCCACCCAACAGACTGAGCCACCCAGGGGCCCCTAGGGTTATTGTGTTTAAAAGAGAAGTGTAATTAGTGGTGATGGAACTGGTATAGGAACTGGTGTCATAATTAGAGCATTAATGGCACTATTAAGAGTGACTATTAATAGATACTCTCAGGAAACAAACCGCAGTGCACCCCCCCCCCCCCCCCCCCCGCCAAAATGGTGCGTGGACGTGTTTGGCTGTTTGGCCTTGAGGTTGGTTTTCGGGAGGGCATGGGGGAGCCGGGGCGGGGGGGGACGCACCTGGAGCTCGGGGGCAGAAGGTCTGAGAAGGGTTTCATCTCTGGTTGCACGTGCCCCTCGAACGTCGTCTGTGACATCAGCTGCCTCTGGAGAGTGGAGCTGGTAAACTGTGCCTTCGTCACAGGCCGCGGCAGGACGGCCCAGAACAGAGCGCGACTTACAGGCCGTGGCGCCACGTGTTCTGTCGCCGAGCGCGTGGAGGGTGGGGTCGGTCTCGGCCCCCCGGGAGGCCCAGCAGTGGGGCCGGTTTGGGCTGTGCGTGAGGGCCTCGTGAGGTCTCCTAGGTCCCGGACTCTGGCCCTGGAGGCCCCGTGTTCTGCTTGGTGGCAGCTTGGGCTCCGTCACGCGTCACCGCCCCGAAACCGATGTGACTTAAAGAAACTTCATCAGGAATCTCTCGGTCCCAGCAGCTCCCGGAGTGGGTGAGGCGGACAGTTGTCCCCCAGGTTCAATACGTGGCGGGAGCGCTGTTTTCTCTTTCTGCCTTTCTCCTTCCTTAAAAACAGAGCAAAATTTGAGCCTAGAGGCTTGTCCTCCACGAAGAACATTTTCTTGAGTGAAACAGCATTCGTTTGGTAAAAATCGTTGGTGGTGACGGCTGGTTCTCGCTTGTTCTTGGCAGGGCGAGGGCGGCATGCACAGTCCCTGCACGCGTCTCTGGGCACATTCGGCCATCTGCTTGTGATGAGGGGCAGGGCCGCGGCACCTGCTTGACAGGTGAGTGAAGATTTCTGTGCAGGTTTTTTATTACAACAATTTCAAACCTACGGTGGGAAGAACGTGCTGTGAGTTCCCGTGTCTCCACTGCCTGCATTTAACAATGTTAGTGTCTTGCCGCAGTGTGTGTGTGTGTGTGTGTGTGTGTGTGTGTGTATGTGTGTGCATGCTCGTACATTTTTCTGAAGCATGTGAAGTGAAAGTAAGTTGCAGGCATCATGACATTTTGTCCCACATTCTTAGGGATGTAGCTCCAAAAAATAAGGGTATTCTCCCCGAGAGGCATTTGAGAACATTCGTAAACTATGTGACATAGAATCATTTAATTGAACACGGTTATAATTTCCTATTAAAAGGTGTAATTTTGAATTTATGATCCCTTTATAGCCTATGTAAAGTCGGTGACTTATTTATTTATAGAGTTTATTTATTTTGAGAGAGTGAGAGTAGGAGAGGGGCAGAAAGAGGGGGAGAGAGAGAGAGAGAGAGAGAGAGAAGAGAGAGAGAAGAGAGAGAGAGAGAGAATGAGAATCCCAAGCAGGTTCCGTGATGTCAGCACAGAGCCTGGCGCGGGGCTCCAACCCACAAAGCTGTGAGATCGTGACCTGAGCCGAAATCAAGAGTCAGACGCTCGGCCAGTGGAGCCACCCAGGTGCCCTGAATGTGCTCAGAGGTCTTACTGGCTCTTTTGGCCTGAGTTCACAGACAGCGTGAAAAGCATGTGTGGTAATGTCAAGCAGAGGTTACGGTATTAAAATAACGTGCGAAGCATCCCGAGTGGCTCCCAGTGCCGTAGTTGGGCGACCTGCATCGCAACTTCACATGCAATCTTAAACACGCGTTCGGCTGTGACCGTAGCTGTGGGTGACGGCGCACGATGACCAGTCGCACGCGGTCCGTCGCTACAGCTCGCTGGTTCTGCGAGGCGGCTGCGGACTCTTCCACGATCTGATCTCAGCGGCCTTTTGTGTGTGGCGCCTTCTTCAAGCATTTCCTCGTGGGTGTCTGTGAGCCAGAGGTGTCCGTTGAGAGCGCCATTTTGGAGGAAGTCTGTTTAAGCGAGCCGTGCAGGGCAGTGGCGGCTCCTCGTGTTCCTGTTTCTTATTTGGAACAGAAAGCTGGTGACGGCAGTAAGGTTTCTTTGAAAGACACCAGCATTCTCAAGGAGCCGTGACTGGAATTGTGGGTATCTGGGAAGGATCTAGTGTGGGTTTTTGCTTTTTTGGCCCTGGCTAAGGCTTTGAAAGGATGAGGCCTGTGGCCAAAAGGCTTCGACAGATGGAGAAGAGAAAGGGGTCTGGGACCCTGTGTGGGGGCTGCAGTTAGCTCCGCCCCAGGGAAATGGTTTTTTAACCTGCAGTAGCAGATGCCGTCAGGAAGTGCACGTGTTGTCACGTACACAGCTCAGTAGAGCGTCACAAACTGAGCCCTCCCGTGAACCAGCTCCCAGATCGGGAAACGGGACATTTCCACCGCAGCCTCATGCCTCCTTCTGGACCCCGGACGCCGCCTCGCCCACGGGCGGCTACTCTCCTGACTTCAAAGAGTGTAAATTCGTTTTGCCTGTTTTTGTCTGTATGTGCGTCACACGTAACGCAGACTGACCCGCTTGGTGTCTGGCTTTTCCCATTCAGCGGCGCTTCAGAGAGAGTTCCAGATCATTCTTGTCCTTGCTGTAGAGCGTCCCGTTGCCTCAGAAGGTGACCGTGCGTCCGTTCCCCCAGGTGCAGGTACTTCTGGGGGGTTCCCCTGCTCAGAGTGTCCCCCCGACAGAATGGAGGACTAAACGAGGTTCAGTACTTGTGGCTACAGTGGGGACAGTCCTGGTTGTCCCTCCTGTGCCGCTGCTGCTGTTGCGTGAAGGAGGAATCCAGGTAGCAGACACGGTGGGGAGAAGCCTGGGTGGTCTTTCAGCCCTTCTCGCGGGACTCACCACGTGCCTTTCCCCTCTGTTCCCTGCCTGCACATTTTCTCCACCCTCTTCTCTGCCATTATTCCCCTTTCCACAGCCCCTCCGAGGAGACTGTGCAGAATATATCCAACAGGAGGCAAGCCGTGAATATTCCTCAGGTGTCGATAGTAGGTGTTACATGAAGGGCAGAGAGTGGGAAGTCACGGGCTCGCTCTTGAGCCCCGGGGTCTGGCTAAGGACTTACAGGTATGGGTGTGGCCACATCCCGGAAGCCAGGTGTGCTGTGGAATTTGGGGTGTAAGGTCAGAGGCTCTTACGGGTGGGCTCGTAGCAGGACGGGGATTAGCGGGGGGGGGGGGGAGGGGGGTTGTGCAGTGAGGGGGGATGGGCACCGTGGACAGCGGGTGCATGTGCCCTGCCCGATGCTTGACCCGGCCAAACGTGTGGCTGAATTCAGCAAGCCCACCAATTTGGAACCTTTAGTGAATAGCACGTTCATTATAAGAGAGTGGTTCCTTTTATTTGTCCAGAGTAACCAGTGCTTTCTGGAGTTGCTTCCTTCATCAGAAAAGAATGTTGGAGACCACGGTGTATTATTCCCCTGCATTAGAGAGCTCCTTTTCTAAATGTTAGGGGAAACCTTCAGAGTTGTTACTCAGTCAGATTTTGTGTTTAACTCCTGTATGCCTAAGGACCAATCTGTTTTTTTTTTAATTGGGTTTTTTGTGTGTGTGTGCATACTTACAATACACATGTAAATGGTTTTCTTCCTTTCTTTCTCTCTTTCGTTCGTTCATTCGTTCGTTTTTTCAACATTCCCCAAAATAAAAACAGCATTTTATAACCATAGATAAGCCCATGTTTCTGGGATGCCATCATTTTCAGCAACCTCCAGAAATAAATCCCTTCAAGTTAAATTGAAATTTTTCCTGAAGCCTTAACCTTTCACATTTTGTAACTAATTGGACAATTTAAATGTAATGTAACAATTTAAATTGGACAGTTTTTGAAAGCAGCCGTATCAAATCCATATCTGCAGTCCTACAAATTCAAGTTGACATTTCCTTTCAGGGAAATTTTAGCACTCCCGACAACCTCCCCACCCACATGAGAAAACTAGACAGGTCCTGGTGTGTGTTAATTAGGTAAGCAAAACTTCGTTAAATGGACATTTAAAGGTTCCTTCTTGTGAACCATTCCTTTCCAAGAAGTTGAAATTGCTGTGTTGTGTTGACTAAAAGGTCATGTTTCAGGGAAGGTCCAAGACTTCATTCATGGAGACATGATCATAATTAGATGGGTAGAGATGTTGGCGGTTTAGCACCTGCTGGAGTAAATGGCGGGGGTGTGGGGGGGAACCTCTGTAATCTAAATTCTTGACCTCAGCTCTTCTTTACAGGTGGGCTCAGTCTTCTCGGTATTTGAGTTACTGGTTCAGCAGAAACGACGAAAAACAATAACTTTGTAGTCAGAATGTCACCCAACTGTATGTTGTTTACTTTATTGTAAATACTGGTAAACGGTGGTCAGTAAATAGCTTTATATTCCTTTAAAAAAACACGAAGTGGGGGACGCCTGGGTGGCTCAGTCGGTTAAGCGTCCGACTTCGGCTCAGGTCACCATCTCACGGTCCGTGAGTTCGAGCCCCGCGTCAGGCTCTGTGCTGACATCTCAGAGCCTGGAGCCTGCTTCCGATTCTGTGTCTCCCTCTCTCTGCCCCTCCCCTGCTCATGCTCCGTCTCTCTCTGTCTCAAAAATAAATAAAACGTTTAAAAAAAAATTAAAAAAAAACCATGAAGTGGCACCTTTGGGGGACGGGCTTATGACCAGATTTGGTTTTTGTAAATAAAGTTCTATTCAAACACGGTCCTGCTCATTTGCATATGTTTTGTCTGTGGCTGCTTTTGTGCTGCAGCAGCAGAATTGAACAGTTGTGAAAGAGCCCCGTGGAGTGGCTGCAGCGGTGATTGTCTGGCCCAGAACACGGAACGCATTTACCATCTGGCCCTTTACAGAATGTTTGTCAACTCCTGCTTTACTTCATAAAAGCAAAGGCATGGTAGCAGTAACCTCTGTAGTCTTGAAATAGCCCGGGACCAGTAACTTTGATGTTAAAGCCTTTATTCATTTACTTATCCAACAAGTATTTACAGAGAAGCTATTACATGTGAGGCACAAAACGGTGATTGTCAGACATGGTTCTTGCCCCTGTGGAACTTACGAGCCTCCTGTGAACTTGGAGGTCCTGTCCAGGATTGTGCTTTTCATACATCAGAGCAAAAACATGATATGGAAGTGCAGTTCCCAAATCCCCAATTTTAAACAAATATGTTGGTTACAGTTCTTTTTTTCATTTTATTTTTATTTTATTTTTTAAAATTTTCTTAATGTTTATTTATTTATTTATTAAAAAATTTTTAACGTTTATTCATTTTTTGAGACAGAGAGAGACAGAGCATGATCGGGGGAGGGTCAGAGAGAGGGAGACACAGAATCTGAAACAGGCTCCAGGCTCTGAGCTGTCAGCACGGAGCCCGACGCGGGGCTCGAACTCATGGACCGCGAGATCATGACCTGAGCCAAAGTCGGCCGCTTAACCGACTGAGCCACCCAGGCGCCCCTGTTTATTTATTTTTGAGAGAGAGAGAGAGACAGAGTGAGAGCAGGGGAGGCACAGAGAGAGAGGGAGACATGGAATCGGAAGCGGGCTCCAGGCTCCGAGCTGCCGGCACAGAGCCCGAAGCGGGGCTTGAACCCACAAACCGTGAGATCATGACCTGAGCTGAAGCCAGACACTTTAACCGATTGAGCCACCCAGGCGCCTCAGTTCTTTCCTTTTTTAAAACAAATTTTTAAATATTTATTTATTTTGAGAGAGAGAGAGAGAGAGAGAGAGACTTAGTGGGGGAGGGTCAGAGAGAGAGAGAGAGAGAGAGAGAGAGAGAGAATCAATCCCAAGCAGGCTGCATGCTGTCCACGCAGCACCTGACGTGGGGCTCGATCTCACGAACGGTGAGGTCATGACTTGAGCCAAAGTCAAGAATTGGACGCTTAACCATTTGAGCCACCCAGGTGCCCCAAAATTCTCTTTTAGTTTTTTTTTTAAGTAGGCTCCACACCCAGCACAGAGCCCAACTCTAGCCCTGAAATCATGACTGTGAGATCAAGACTTGAGCTGAGATCAAATCTCATGCTTAACCAACTGAGCCATGCAGATGTCCTGTTGGTTATATTTCCTAATTGTATAAATTTGATGAGCACTTACTCTCCATAATCTAATGGTTACTTCAGTTGTAAGCAAATGCAGCACGACGTACGTAGAAATGACTGTGTCAAAGGTCCTAACTGTTGACATGTGGTGACACTGGACCGTTGGAAGGCGGCATATCTGGATAAGGCGTGGACTTTGGCGTGCTTATCAAAGCAAGCCAAGCCGACCTCTGCTCTCGGGCTACTTGAATAATAAATAACGCACCTTGACAGAAAGAACCGCACACGAGGTAGTGAAGTCTGGAATGTAGTGTAACAGTGTCCGTTGGCCTGCTTATGTGTTTGCTCACGTGGGGTTGGAAAAGTTCGTCTTTTCTTAAATTTTTTTTTTTTTAACATTTATTTATTTTTGAGACAGCATGAACAGGGGAGGGTCAGAGAAAGAGGGAGACACAGAATCCGAAACAGGCTCCAGGCTCTGAGCTGTCAGCACAGAGCCCGACATGGGGCTTGAACCCACGGACCGCGAGATCATGACCTGAGCCGAAGTCGGATGCCTAACCGACTGAGCCACCCAGGTGCCCCTAAAGTTCGTCTTTTCTTAATCGGGGGCTGTAGCGGGCATTGTGATGGACAGAGACTGGTGAAACGGCTTTTAACATCGTTGTAACCCCATTAGCATTTTCACGTGTGCTCGTATATGCTTTATGGGTGGAGCCTCGGGCTGTGAGTCACTGCCCCTTTGTCACCCCACACTGCCCTCCAACACACAGAAGGGAAATGCCCTCGACTTACCTCCCCGTAAACCCCGTAAACCACCCCGTCGTGGCCCACAACATCCTTTAGGAAGTGAGGTTGAAGGTTCCTTTGGATGTTTTAGTTACAGGTGTTTAGCTGCGTGTAATAATCTACAGATGTGAGAATGCATGATGGTGTGGTAGTGTCTTCTCCTCACCTTAGGACACATCCGACATCGGGTGGGATGCTATGTGCAACCACTGGGGGGGCAGTGATGTGGGGGAGCGGTCTTTCCCTTGAAACTGGAGACTCGGGAGGGTCTGTCTGCAGGAACCGCAGAGAGGAAGGTCAGCAGGTGCGGGGTGGGGGTCAGCTTAATGAATGGGGGTCAAACTCTACACTGGTTTTGTTGCCAAAATTAATAAAGTTAAAGTATAGGGGCGCCTGGGTGGCTCAGTCGGTTGAGCCTCCAACTTCGGCTCAGGTCATGATCTCAAAAGTCGTGAGTTCGAGCCCCGCGTCGGGCTCCGTGCTGACAGCTCAGAGCCTGGAGCCTGTTTCAGATGCTGTGTCTCCCTCCCTCTCTCTACCCCTCCCCCACTCGTGCTCTGTCTCTCTCTCCCCTTCAAAAAGAAATGAATATTAAAAAAACTTATAAGAAACTAAAGTTAAGGTGTAGTTACGAGGAAGAAAAGATACCCATTTACGTTTCCTGCTCTTGTGTTTAAAATGTCTTGACAAATTCATTGTAGTAATGAATGTAGTATTGAATGTAGTATTCTTCATTGTAGTAATTTTTTAATAGTGGTTCAGATTTAGGGATACACGAAACACGAGACTTGAGGAGATGGAGGGGAAGACATACCACGGGCGTTTCCCTCACACAGCTGGAAACCGTAGGCTCCATTAACTTCTTTGGGCAAAAATAAGGTTTTCTGAAACAAATTTGGTGATGGGCCAAATCACCCAATCTGTGGCATTAGAAAAACTGGATCTCTTCTGTTCTAATAATAGGGAGCGCTTTCTTCGGGAACTCCGGCCCGAGGAGCGTTTAATTTGTCAAGGCTAGCTAATTAGGATTGACGTCCTCAGTCTGTCAGCTTTTGCATCCGGAGAGGGAAAAGTACTAACGTGCCCGTGAACCTCGCTTGGTAGAGTGAAATGTGTGTCAGAAAGAGGATCAGCGTGATCAGGCTCGTCACGGAGCCAGATACGTCCCGACGCGTCCTGACGCGTCTGCAGTTGTTGGGAGGCCGGGGGCTCTGGCAGCTCGGGGCCCACCCTGTTACGGTGATCAGCGGGACGCGAGCCACGTTCTTGACCCTCTGCCTTGCGTGGGCCAGGCACTGGGGCCGGGGCGTGGGCCTGCCTGTCCTCACTGGGCCGTCCAGGTCGCATACTCCGTACTGACGGCCCGAGGTCAATGTCAGCCCAAGGAGGCAGCGTTGACTGGCAGCAGCCCTGCAGGGTTCCCTCCAGAAATCGGGTGCTTTCCCGGAACGTCATCGGCTGCTGGGATCGTCCTGATGATGGGGATGATGATGATGATGATACGTGTATCTTCGTATGGTTTGCATTAGGAGTGTTCTCTTGTTTGACCTGAGAGAGGCGTCCGGGAGGCGGGACGAAGACGTGGTTGAGGATGTGGGTTCAGTCATGAACCACGTAAGATTCTGACAAATCACTTAACATCTCTGCGCCCCAGTCTCCTCAACGGTGCAGCGGAGATAAAGGGATCTACCCGATAGGGTTCTGGGAAGGCTTAAATTAATGGATATTTGCAGGGCACTGAGAGCAGTGCCTGATACATGCTGGTCTAACGCTTGTTATGTTGCTCATTTCTCTCTCTTTTTTAAATTGATATGTGTTTATTCTTAGACAGAGCATGAGCGGGGGAGGGGCACAGAGAGAGGGAGCCACAGAATCCGAAGCAGGCTCCAGGCTCCGAGCTGTCAGCACAGAGCCCGACGCGGGCCTCGAACTCACGGACCGTGAGATCGTGACCTGAGCCGAAGTCGGACGCTCAACTGACTGGCCACCCAGACGCCCCTCGTTCTGTTGTTAATTTCGAAGATAGCCCTGCCAGCACAGCGTCCCCCTCATTTGACGGGTGAGGGTGTGGAAGTCCAGAGTCACGCGGCCTGCTGTAGTCAGGCGTCCTGACTTCTTCCTGTTCCCACACTTGTCTCTGTCCCGATTATGGGGTGTGTGCAGGGAGCACAGAGGAGAATCTCCTACAGAGTAGCCTGTGGCTTGGAAGGACTGTTCCTGAGGGCGGCCGTGCCAGCGGGTCCGGCTTGCAGGTTGGTCTTGGGTCCCCGTACAGAGCACCGCCACGTGGGTTTAGGGAGCGTCTCTGCGAGGGGGTCCACGCCGGCATCGTTCACATGTTCGGGAAGGTCAGCCGTATCTGGGGTGCGCCCTCACCCCGGAACGTTTGCCGACTGTTCCATCAGATCCAGTACTGGGCGCCTGCGTGGCTCAGTCAGTTGAGCATCCGACTCTTGGTTTCCGCTCAGGTCTTGAGCGCCTGGTTTGTGGGTTCAGGCTGCGTGCGGGCTCTGCGCTGACAGCACGGTGCCTGCTTGGGATTCTCTCTCTCCCTCTCTTTCTGCCCCTCCCCAACTTGTGCGCTTGCCCCCCCCCCCCCAAAAAAAAATAAATAAACATTAAAAAATAATCAGATCCAGTATTAGGAGCTTAGAGGAAACTAAGGTTTGTTTGGCCAGGAGGTGATTTCGACATGTGTGTGGCATAAAGACTGGTTTCTAGACTGTCTAGGGTTCCGTGTGGGTTCCGATGCTGTCTGTGTTTTCAGGCCTCCTCTGGGGTCCTGGAACGCGGCCCCCACAGGTAGGGCCAGACCCCTGTGCAGCCTACGTGCAAGGACCCCCTTACCTTTCCTGCACGCAGATTTTGTTTTTCTTGGACTTAGTAAGTGTCTTGTTTTAAAGGATCAGTGCCCTAGCCCCTAATGTGGCCTTCTACGTGAATCTCCTCACAATACGTGAAGACGTCGGGTATCGTGTCTGTGTTCTCTCGTGGATGCCATCTCCACTGGGGCGTCAGGCCCCGTCCCAGTGCAAACAGCGCTGCCCCGGCCTGCTGTGTGCCACATCTTGTCATGGGCTCTGCCTTCAGATCGCTCTGGGGCTCCTTTGATCTGCCCCTGTACTAGCTTCCCTGTTTCCCTCATTTCATATCATCTCCTGTCTTGGTTTACTCCCTTGGTTTGGCAGACCACATCTTCTGGAACCTTCCTAACAGATCACATGGGAGGTGAGACTCCTCTGAATTGCTTTATATCTGAGAACGTCACATTCGTATTTAATTTGCGGTCTGGCTGGGTGTAGAATTCCAGGGTGGGAATCTCTGAACCTCTGAACAGGCAAGGCTGGTGCTTTGTCCTCTGGTTTCTAGCGTTGATTGGACAAGCCTGACACCTTCTGATTCCCGGCCCCCTTGTCGGATGTGATTTTTCCTTTTCTCTCTGACTCTATCTTCTGCGTTCTGAAATTTCGTGATGATATTCCTTGGGGGGGGGGAGGGCCGCTGTTCACTTGTTCTGCTGAGATCCAAATGGGCGTTCAGGCTGGCAACTCATGTCCTTCGTTTTTAGAAATTTTCTTGAAGTATGTCATTATTGATTTCCCTCCGTCTTCTCTCTTCTTTCCTTCTGACGTGCCTGTTAGTACGGACTTGGCCTTGGCTGTCTTGTCTTTGTTCTGGTTTCTCTTCGAATATTTTCTCAACTTTGCTTTTGAATCTTTGATTAAAGGTTTCATGTTTTACAGTTTTATTTTCTGACAGCTCTGTTTTTCATGGTGGCTGTTCTGTGAATGCTTCTGTTTTACAGAATCTTACTATTTCAGGACAGTATTTTCTCTTAGTCCTCTGAGGAGATCAATCATATGTTTTTTCCTTCTTTTTGAAGCTTTTTTTTTTCCCTGCATAATTTGTTATGTTGCTTTTTTCTCCTCCCATTTTTGTCTTTCACATTAGATACTTCCTCTGTTTGCCTGATAGTCCTTGAGTGTCTGTTCATGTTTAAGAATGAGGCTTCATATTGGGGCGCCTGGGTGGCTCAGCTGTTAAAGCGTCTGACTTCAGCTCGGGTCATGATCTCGAGGTGTGGGTGTTCAAGCCCTGCGTCGGGCTCTGTACTGACAGCTCAGAGCCTGCACCCCTCCCTGCTCTTTCTCTCTCTCTCAAAAATAAATATTTTTTGAAAAGCCTTAATTATTCTTGTTTTGTGGTTTTAGAAGAGAGACAGACTGAGTATGTGTGTTCATTTCAGTGTCTTTAGCAGGAAGTCAACGTGGACCCCTTAAGCATCTCCAGGGCAGGGCCGGTCCGTCCACGTTTGGTGGCAGGCCTGTGGTGGCGAGCGGTAACTGGCATTCTCTCATTTCTAAGGCGTGATATATATTTAGATTCTCTCAGCAGAGATGTTGGCTTTCTTGTTAACGCTGCCGCAGCCGCTGCCTCTTCTTAAAGGCTTTCATCTCAGATATAAAATACCAACAAACTTACAAATAATTGGGCTTTGAGACAAAAAATAAGAATCCTTAAAACAAAAAAAGCTCTTTATTGATGTTTCTGAAAGCAGTTTTCAGAGGGCAAGCGTATAATCCTTAGATTAAAATGCAGCTGACACGTTAAGCCTTCTTACAGGGAATGGGGATAATGGGCTTTAATGCCGTTTGTCCTTGACCACCCACAGAGGGCACTCC
Source organism: Panthera onca (assembly GCF_046562875.1). NCBI lineage: Eukaryota > Metazoa > Chordata > Mammalia > Carnivora > Felidae > Panthera > Panthera onca. The sequence continues at coordinate 81,951,175 of NC_138349.1, forward strand.
GCGGCCGGCCAGAGAGACGCGCAAATCGGGCCCAGAGAGCGAGGCCGTGTTTGTGGTTTTGATCCCTAGTAAATGCTTCCCCAGGGCCTTCAAGCTCGGGCTGTCAGGTCGCCAGAGAGCGGCTGAAAAACACTGGGAAAAAAAGGAGCTTTAACTCTGCTAGCAGGTTTCTGCTGGGATTGGGCGGTTTTTAGGAGGGCAGTGTGGTTCTTTTAATACCGGCCAGCTGACCCTGGATCGCCGCCGGTGCGCTCCCGGGGACGCGTGCACTTGCTTGCCGTCCTCCCCGCGTGGGGGGCACGTCCTCGGTCCTCCCTGCTCGCTGGAGCACGGCCCCTTCAGCGGAAGGCAGGCCTGCCCCGCCTGATAACCCGAGGGAGGGTCGCTCGGCCCCGGTGGCCGCCGGATGACGGAGTTCCGGCAGAGGGCTCTGCGTGTGCTGATTGCCGGGGGAGCCTGCCGACGTCCTGGTGCACTTCTGGGAGGGCCGTGTGTGGAACCGAGAGGCCGCTTTCCACGTGAGAGCTTGGGCTCGGTATTGCTCCCTCAGCCTTTGAGGAAATGGGATTCGTGGGCTTCCTGGGTTTGGAAAGTCACCGACTCTTCGTATTAAAGCCACGGACGGTCTGGGGGCAGTTTTCCTTCCTGTCCTGAGGTTGGACTAAAGCACCTAGGAAGCACCGTCCTGCAGCGATGCCGGGCTCTTTGTGCTCTTTAAAAACACGGAATGTCAGCGCATGGCGGCTTCTTGTAGGTGACAGTGCATCAGCCACTCCTGTCGTCCCTGCGCTCGTTCCCCGGCCCCCTCCGGGCCGTGTCCCCGTCTCGTACCGTGCGTGGTGCCGCGTGGATTCTGGGAGCCGCGTCTGTGACTTAGCGGGCGGGGGCCGCGGCTTGGGGTGCGGAGGGGACCGTGTGGACGGCGATGGGTCAGCTGACCGACATCCGGCCGACGTCTCCTGGGGTTTGTCATCCTCCTCAGTGACCAGACTTGATGCCTCTGCGACTCGTCCGCTTCGGAAGCTCTGGCCCGAGCGCGAGCGAAACATTTCCTTGGTGACCCTCCGCTTAACTGGAGTGCCCTGAAGCGCCTGGAAGACTTTTTTGTTTTAAATCCTGAGGGTCGGCAAAGGAAAACAAACCCTTGTTAAAAATCAAAAGCGGAACTGCAACTGTTCCTCGCAGAAAATACCCGTTCAGATCTTGGCCAGAGCTGGTCGGCTCCCAGGGCGTGAGGCCCCAGGTCTGTGCGGTGTTTGTAGGCCAGACCGAGAGTCAAGGAGGAAGCGAACTGTTCTCGTTTCCGGGCGATTTCGATTGTCTGCCCCCAGGGCGACCATCACGTAGGGTTCCGCTCTGAGGGCACTTGCGATGATACGTGTCCAGCACCTTCTCCCGGGAGACGTGGATCACCTGTGTGCGTTACAGTGTGATGGGCGGTGCCACGGAAAGTGAGTTCAATTCCTGAGACAGGTGATTCTTTTGTGTTTCAGAAAACACAGGAGACGGGCCGGAGCTCTGTCATTTGTGATTTCAGATTGTCACGAATAGGCCCCCTCATCTGGTTGAGAATTTTCGCTGCTGTGGAGAAACTTGCCCTTCAGACAGACTGTGAATGAAATACTCTATCCACTGTGGCCCCCCCTGCCGTTGGAGGCGGATGAGAAGAAAGAGTGGCGTTTATGGAATTCGTCTGTTCTGCTGGAAGGGGGTGTACCCTCCAGCTGCAGCTGGGGACTGCGGGGACGGAGTGACTGAGCGGCCCCGAGATCAGTGTACTGGCCGAGGGGCTCAGAGGCTGCTGGCTTCGCACACAAAACCCCAGCATCCGATGGCTCGTGTGGAGGCCACGGTTGTGACATCGGAGACGTCAGCTGTCGAGTCTGTGACGAGGGTGATCTGGCCGTGTTTCTGTTTAAAGAGGTGGGGACTCACCTGTGGGGCGATGTGTCCGTCCCCCACCTCCTCGTGGGCGTCTCCGGGGTCAGAAGCCGGGGCCAAATGAGCGCCGGCTGCTTGGCGAGCTTACTTACCAGCTGCCGCTCGGCTTTGCTTAGGAAAGCCTCTGGGGGTCCCACGCAGTCCCATGTGGGAGGTGTGACGTCCCTAGGAGTGGCACGAGGGCAGGGCCGGGAGCGGGGCTGGTAGGTAGCTCTCCCCAGGTAGCTCTGGGAAGATCTGAAGCCTGTGTTTTTAGAGATGAATGGTTAGACTTCCTTGCCTTATTTTTCTTTGGATTTTCTGTGGAACTCAGAAAAGATTCAGAAGGCATCGGAGTGTTTCTGCCCCTGCTGGGGCCGTGGCTTCCAAGGTCCAGTGGGTGTGCCCAGCAGCCGCTGGCAGTGCTGGCAGGGAGGGGCTCTCAGGAGAGCTTTCTGGAGAGTTCTGTGAGCATTCAGCACTCTGGGCTGCGTTCCACATTAATGATGGAGACAGGCACTGTGTTTCCCTGACATCCATAGTAAGAGAAGAGGGGGATGAGGAGAGGATAGGGCAAGAGAGTGTCCAGAACGTGGAGAAGACATCCACAACGTGTTTCTATTCTGTTCAGAAAGTCCGGGGTGCCCGGGTGGCTCGGTCGGTGAAGCAGCCAGCTCTTGGTTTCGGCCCAGGTCTGATCCCACGGTTCCTGAGATTGAGCCCCTAGTCGTGCTCCTCACTGAGCGTGGAGCCTGCTTAGGATTCTCTCTCTCCCTCTCAGAAAAAATAAAAATAAAAAAAAAATAATAACAAACAAGTGGGCATCTCTCTGCAGTACTGTGTTTCCTTCTAATTTTAGCAAGGTCGTAGTCTTGGGTTTGACAATGGAACCTGCTCATATATATACCTATCTGTACATACGTACGCCTATATATGTAAATATATATGTATATATTTTTGCCCCCCCCCCCCCCCCCCCCCCGCAAACCCAGTTTGCAGAGCAGACGACTGTGATGTTCTGAGAGTCCCTTCTGTCACCTCTCGCCACCCACCCCCTTTTCGGCCTTTAGAGTGCTGCGCAGCACGCTTGAATCCGGTGAATTCTGTCATTTTATGGGGAGGGGGCTGTGCATCTTGGCCTTTGTGATCTGCAAATGAGAACATTGGGGTGCAGGCGGGGGGAAGGGGCTCGCCCCTCCACCACCCCTCCTTCATCCGCTGGAGGAGGCTGCACAGACTTTGACTCCTGGGCTACTTGGGAACGCCATACGATGCGGTATCTAGAATCCTCGTTCGCGCATCTCGTCCCGCGGTGGGAGCTCCAGGAGCCGCCGTGTTTAGACGGGACGAAGGGCTGTGAGCCTTGGAAGAGGTGGCCTTCGCCCGCGCTCCTGGATTTGCACCGCGTAGCACGCTCAGCCGGCCGGCCGGTCTCTGCTGTGGTCCTGTTTCTAGTTGAAGAGCTGGCCGGCCGGCCCTTGCTCAGAACCTCTGCCAGATGCACGGTGGTGGCATTTTCTCCCTCACTCTCCTGTGTGGCCGCTCAGTTGTTGTCAGCCCCACCTTCCGTGGGCGGTGCGAAAGAGCCTGGACAGACCGGGGTATAGATCCCGGCTTCTTGGTGTGACCACGCGGAAGTTAGCTAGCCTTGTCCGTACATCGGAGACGTTGTTTGCTCCAGGGCTGTTTCAGGGATTAAGTGAGATTATACATACATATAGGTACATGTGTTTATATGTGAGTTTTGTAGATGTTTTTGTTTCTGCTACGTATGTGCACAGGTACATGAGCCCCGTGTATATATTGTGCTCAGCACAGTACCTGGCACGTATAGGATACACAGCAGACGTCATCGCACTGCTATATACATTGTTAGGCTCCCGTTCTACTCTGGCCCTGAGACGTGCAGGGCTCGCGCTCTGGCACGTGTGCTGGGCTTGTTCAGTGCCCCCCGTGGACTACCCTCCTGGATGCACCAGCGCTTGCTGAAGAGAAGTGGAGAAGATACTGGGGGCATCGATTCTAGTTTGCTTTTCTTAGTTCTTATTCTTCAGACTCTTAACCCTTTGCTGTGACGCTCCCTTAAAATCTTGACTGTTAAAAGGGACATTTACCTGGGGCGGGGAATGTGCCCACTGGCAAAACGACCCCCGTAAAGCTGTGTTTCTTTATCTCTTTACCTTTTCAGGTTTACTTTTCTCTCTGTAGGCCCTGAGAGAGAAAGGATTTGTTTATGAAACAAATGGAATTTACGAGGCAGCCATTGGTGGTTCCACTTTTGGTCAGTAATTTGATCAAAGTCTTGACCAGCAAGAGATAAGTGATGTTTGCAGTTGGACTTGATAAAATTCTGGCCAGAGGCAAAGACTGTTTTGTCCCCGAGCTTGTCTGGAAGGATCGAGGGCAGGAGCAGTTACTCCTACCTTTACTGACGTGGCACAGAACCGAGGGGCCCCCAGTACAAATGTTATTGGGACCCTAATGGGGAACTGTGGGTGCCGAGCGGTGGTGCATGGGCCTTGAGGGTTTCTCTCGTTTCACTCACTGGGCCTTCATTTTCACTTTTAAAAAGAATTTCATGTGTAATGCAGCGGCATTAGCTATACTTAAGGGTCCAGATTATGTTGAGTGTTTTCTGGATTATTAAAATAATAAATTCAGAAGAGTTGAAGTCCAAAGGCACGCCCATTTCCTTCTAATCCCTAACACTGTACCTGGGGTTCATAACAGATTGACTACAATCACTCTGTGATTTTCTGTGACTGAACTCTGGTTCTATTTTTTTGTTTTCTTTTTAAGTTCATTTATTTAGAGAGAGATAGGGAGAGCAGGGGAGGGGCACAGAGAGAGGGAGAGAGGGAATCCCAGGCAGGCTCCGTGCTGACACAGCAGAGCCCAGTGCGGGGCTCGAACTCATGAGCCATGAGATTCTGTCCTGAACCAAAGCCAAGAGTCAGACGCTTAACCGACTGAGCCACCCAGGTGCCCGAGATGCTTCTTAAGTGACTTTTTCTGCCAGTGAGAAAGGCTGGTTCAAACAATAAAGACCGTGAAGCGGTCCCTGACCTTCCTTCTGGGAAGGGGAGCCCGGGAATTCTAGAACAGTTTTCCGGTTTTCATGGCATCTGTTCCCTGGAGGCCCACAGTGTGCAGTGCCTCGTCAGTTTCGTAAAAACTGCCTTGAGAAACGTAGCCCTCAATTCCTAGGGCAGCCGTGGACAAGGTCGCTGAGTGGGGCGCATGGGGCGCCATCTTGGGCCTAGTCCCAGGCCCCACTAGCAGCCCGCTGTGTGGGCACAGGCCGGCCTCGTCCAGGAGGCCCAGCCGCCACAGCGGCGGCCTCAGCGCTGACCCCGGGCCCTCTCGACTCCAGAGTCCATGCTGTTAACCGGTACGTTTTATCGCCTCCCAGCCAGAAATGAGCCAGCTTTTCTGCCCCAAGATCTCTGCTCCTTGTGAGGTCATGTGCCCCCGTGTCCCCGCATCCTCACTGTTCATCTCCACCCCCCCCCCCAACACCCAAACTTCGCATTCATGTCACTGCTACCCCCGCAGGCGCCCCAGGCTGCGAGCACTTCCTTGTTCCTGGCAAAGAAATCCCCCCCCTCAGCGCCTGGTAGATTACTCTCCCCTGTTCCCGGAGGAACACTCACAGTCCCACTGTGTGCTGAGGGTTGTTCAGGAAAGGGGCAGGAAGCTGAGGCTAGGAGTTCTGAGCGCGATGGGCGTGACGAGGCTGGCGGTGTGGCCTGGAGGGGGCCCAGTGGCTGGAGGCCCCGGGGTGGACAGCAGGGGGTCCTGGCGGCTCCCCCTGGCTCACACACACGGTCATTCTGCCCTCCGGTGTATTTGTTTCTTCCCTCATTGCTTTCTTCATTCACGCATCGTCCACGCTCGTGAGCAGCGTTATTTTCAAGCTCCTTTTGGGGCTGTGTAAGCCCCCAAAGTGTGAGGGCTTTCATCTGCTTCCTTTTAGTGGGAGGAAAAGGAAGTGTGGAAGAAATAGAAATACGTACATACCGCTGCTTAAAAATACTGGTACTTAAAAGTACCAGATGCTTTTTGCTCAGAAAATGAAGATGCTTGAGGTGTTCTAGAAATGTGATGGTCAAGGCAAAAGCGTTTGAAAGCTCTTGCCTGCTGTTCTCAGAGTGAACTGGACACACGTTCCCAGCCCCTTCCGCACACCCGAGAGGTGGGGCGTGAAGAAATGATGCCATTTCATCATTTCCTGGAAGGCAGACATTACGTGCAAAACGTAATGACGAAATAAGAGATACAGTAGTTTAGAAATTTAATGTTTCTGGAAAGTCTAACGTTCGGGGAATGTTTGAACCGGGAAAAGAGGTCTTCTCCCTTTTTTCCCCTATGGAAAAAGGAAACTGTGAAACTTTTGAAAAAAGTGTTTGTTTTTTTAAAGCCCACTTTATGATGCATCTGAAACGAGAAGCCCAGATTGGAGTGCCTTGGGGGGTCAGGCAGGTGACAAATGGGCGAAGCAGGTTGGATATTAAATAAAAGCAGAGCCTGGGCCCTCTGACCCAGCGGAAGGCCGCGTGTCCCTTAGAGCAGGAGCAGATTCTGCCGGAGTCCACTCTGCGTTGCCATATGGTGGCCCCTGTGTGGGGTGGGAGCCAGATCTCACATCTTCATAGAAATCCGGAGTTTTGAGTAACCGACGGAAAGCCTTAAATGACACCAGCACCCTGTGGGCCAAGCAGACCCCGTCTGTGGTTGCCTCTGGCCTGCAGACCATCTGCCTGCACCTATGTGTGTGTGTGTGTGTGTGTGTGTGTGTGTGTGTGTGTGTGTGTGTGTGTTAGCAGAATATACTGTGTAGAACCCAGAGTACTCTCCTGGGTGTTGTGCATTTAAAAATGAAGTTTTCAGGGGGCACCTGGGTGGCTCAGTTGGTTGAGCATCTGACTCTTGGTTTCGGTTCAGGTCACGATCTCGCGTTTTGTGGGGTCGAGCCCCACGTCCGGCTCTGTGTTGACAGCGTGGGACCTGCTGTCTCTCTCTGCCCCTTCCTCCCTCGAAAGGAAGAAATAAACTTTAACAAAAAACAGATCACAATAAAGGTTTCAAGCATGGATCACAAGTGCATCAGGTGGATTTGAATTGTGCTGCCCGCGTTTGTAATGATTTCGGCTGCAGGTGCGCCGCCGTGTGCCCTGTGCACAGCAGACCTTTAACAAGGATTTGTTCGCTGCACGGAACGCGAAGGAGTTTAATAATCCACAGTCCTCTGGTTCCCGTGAATCCCAGAGAAATCGGAGAACAGGATAACACGAAGGAAATCGATCTGTGTTCTGGATGTGATAGAGCGAGCGTGTGTTTTCAGAAACGAAGGCGCCGTCACAGAGGTTAGGGTAAAAGCCGCGGAGGCACACACACGGTCAATCTCAGCTTTTGCCGTGTCAGTCTGAGCTCGGTCTCGTTTCCTGAGCGGTCGCTTCTCCGATTTCGCTTCTTTTGATGTTTATTAGCTTCTTACTTTTGTCTTCCTCTTGCACGTCTGAAAGCCAAAGGTTGTCAGAACTTCCCAGCCTCGGTCCACGTAGATAAGAACATCCAGCCGTTGTCAAAGGAGCTGGGTCGTCGGAACCGTAGCAAATGCCATGTGGTGGGGCGAGCAAGCCACTGCCATGCCGTAGACGCCCTGGTCGGGATGCACCTGCTGGTGCCAGCCAGGCCCTGGATGTAGTTCCCCCCGTGCCCCTCGGCGATGTTCTTCTCCGTCCCTGTCCCTCTGTGCCACTCGCTCCGGACTCAGAGTGCCGGGTGGGGGCATCTGAGTGTGCCCACATTGCTTCCTCCGGCTCCCGGGCCACCGGTGCTCAGCCCAGCCGTGGGGGAGGACACTGGAACACGGAGACGAGGTGCGGGACACCGCTGTGGGTCAACTCACGCATCCCGCCCTGAGGAAGAAGACGCTCGCCGCAGCTAGCCGGAGGCCCGGGAGCCACATGGCACGCCATTCCTGGGATGTGGCTCCTGTGGCAGAACGAGACGTTCCCAGACATGGGGTTCCTCACTCGGGTCATGGTAGAGTTGAGATTTTAACCTGTTTATGCCTGACTCACAACGCACGCCCTTAACCCCTTCTTATCCAGACACGTCTTTCGCGTAACCTCACTGGCAGCATGCGGGGATCCGTTCCCCGAATCCAGCCCGAAGTGTGTGGCTTCCTTCTCAGTTCCAAGCAGACGTGGTGGAAGGCAGCACGTGGCACTGCCCTGTGGCAGGTGACACTGTGATCTGTTTTGCTGTAGCAGGATTCCTCAGTGTCCTCGAAGGTGGTTTCAGATACATAGGGAGTTAAAAAAATTGTTTTTAAGAATGTTTATTTTTGAGAGAGACAGAGCATGAGTGGGGAAGGGGCAGAGAGAGGGGAGACGCAGAATCGGAAGCAGGCGCTGGGTTCCCAGCTGTCAGCACAGAGCCCAACGCGGGGTTCGAACCCACTGACTATGAGATCATGACCTGAGCCGAAGCCGGATGCTTAACCGACTGAACCGCGTGTATGGGTTTTATACAAGCGTCTTCCTCTGGTGTAGTTTTTAGAAAATGAGTTTTGTTTTTGTGCACTTAGCACCTACCTCTGCATGTCTGCTGTGTGCCAGACATTGTCCTAAGCCTTGGGGATACTGAGTTGAGTAACAGTTTCTGCCCTTCGGTGCTTGTTTTGGAGAGCAGAAAAGGGTAGGCGACAGTATATGAGCACCTTGCTCGTTTGCTAGAAAGCTGGCAGAAAGGTAACTGTAAAGGGCAAAAACCGTTGCAAGTCTGTCTAGGAAGAGAAGAAAATGGCTTATGCTAACCCCTTCCCACGCCCGTCATGAGCGAGGTGCCAGGGGGTGGGCGGAAGGTGCAGCTGGCCGGGGACAGGAGGGGGGCGCCCGCGGGAAAGGGCACTCAGGGCCAGGCCTATGTGTAGGAGCCTGTTTTAGTGATCTGCTTATCTGTGCTCGTTCGCTGCCACTTTATGGCATTTTTGCAAGGAGTAGAACCTTCTTTTATCATAATCCGTTAACTGCACATGATTCCCGGTCCCCGGTGTGCTCTTGTTCATTAAGTGGCGTCCTGGCCAGCACTGCATTCGACTTGCAGGATGTTGAGAGCCCTGCAGAGCAGTGACTCTTCCTGGGTGTGTGGCCGCCCCGGGGGATCATCGCGAGGTTCTGATGGTGCCACGTTCTGGTCGGCCCAGTGGCTGTCAGGGATGTGAGGCCCCAACAGTAAAAGCTAGGGCACTGGGCTTGCCGTAAAGTCAGACTCAGACTTCTAGAAAAACGGAACGGTTTCATTAAAGTATGCCAAGCAAAAATCCACCATCACCAGGTAAATACAGGTCACCACCACCCAGGGTAAGCAGTAGACATTTTCCAGCCCTCTAGAGGCACTTGTGCCCTTCTCACCTTTGACCCTCTCCCTTCCCCCCAAAAGTGAGCACAGCCCCGACTCACACACTGGTCATTTCTTTGTCGTGTATATTTTCTGTCCCCACCCACCCCCCGGCCCTGCCTTGTGGGTCTCTATCTGCGTCCCGTTTCCTGGATCAGGAAAGCCAGCGTTCTGACGTGCTCTCCCGGCTGCTGTAAACGTATGTGACCGGAACAGGAATGTGTATGGGTGCAAGGGGCTTGCGTCCTGCTCTTTGATGTCCAGTTGGACCAAAGGTTATTGCACTTGGCCTGAGGCTTGGGGTCTCACAGGGCTCTGGGTGGCACCTGCTTGTCTTCCAGGAGGGCCCCTTGGCCTCCTGTGGTCCTCTCCCGGCAGGTGCAGTGTCGGGGCTGGCCCGGGAGCCCTGGGAGCCGGCCTCAGTGCTGCCTGTGGCACCTGTCAGCACCTCTGTGCCGGATCGTACCTGAGAGTAATCGGAAACCTTGCGCCTGCGGGTCCTGGTAACCGAAACCCCAGTAACTGTGGGCCTGATTGCATAGGAGGCCAGGTCCGTAAAAAGAGCCTCTCACGCAAGAGGATTGAAGTTGGTTTTCAGTGTCACGGTGTTTTGTAGAAGTTCATTTCTGCTATGGTGTAGAACCTTGTTTCACCGAATTAGGGGCTCATTTCAGTGGCCACCGGCCTGCCCGGCCTTCCTGCAGGTGCGGCGTGGGCACATGGCTGGACAGGGATGGAGAACGAGGGGTTCAGGTGCAGTGATGATCAGGGGCCCCACCTGCCCCGCGGGATTGCCACCCTGATGCCAGGAGGGACTGGCTGAAGCTGCCGAGGCTTCCTGGGCACAGGGAGAGCTGGAGCCCCCCTAACACGGGCCTTGGCAGTGACTGGTGAGAGCAGGGAGGTCTGTTCTGAGGGTGGAGCGCTGGGAATCGCGGATGGACGCACAAGGAAGGGGGCGGAGAAGTCCCCCCCCCCCCCCCCCCCCCCGCCATCTCCTAGGCAATATGGAGACCTCATTTAGGCTGTGATTTTGCTCTTGCAGCCTGTGCGCCCTGTGTTTGTCAGGCATGGTCTGCAGCCACCTGTGCAGACAAGAGGGGGAGGGGGAGGGGCCGTGGTGGGACGTGTGTGCACATGTGCAAGCAGGTGTGTATGTAGGTGATGGTGTTTATCAGAAACCTAGCTTCCTGAGCCTCATACCAGACCCACTGAACCGTCACCTAGGGGTGCAGAGGCCAGAAATCTGCATTTTAATGAGACGGCTCAAGTTTGTGCACAGCCGGGTCCTAGAATCTCTGATCTAGAAAGTGGTCATTTCATGCAGGCATTCGGGCAAGGGTAGTTGGATTGGGGAGAGACTGGGACTTTGAAAGAAGAGAGCACGGGCCTCAGACTTGTTGCTCCGAAAAAAGAAATGCACGTGAACTAGGGTGTTTTTCACACCCCCTGTGCAAGAGTCTCAGATTTTAACTCGTCTTTTCGGGGAAATGTTCTGCCCCCAGATGAAGATGTGCTCCCTGGTGGCTCCGTGCAGGCTCTCTCTCCTGGTTCTGTCTGGATCCTCCGTGGTGGGGGAGGGTCCGTCAGACGTTAGTGGAGACCAGCTAGGGTGCCAGAAACCGGTTGTGGACATATTTCCAGTCTCAGTTTTTCCAGAAGCAAAACCTGTCTCTGTCTTGCATCCATCCATCCACCTTTCAGTTCCTCCAATGACTTAGCTCTTCCTACATCGGCCGAGAGTGGGATGGTCAAGAAGCACTTGAAACGCCACGTGTATTTTTCATTCATTTTAGGTTGACCTTTTTTTTCTTATTAAAGGCCGTGATTTCGCCCGGGTGGCTCAGTCTGTTGGGTGGCCGACTTCGGCTCAGGTCATGATCTCACGGTCCGTGGGTTTGAGCCCCGCGTCGGGCTCTGTGCTGACAGCTCAGAGCCTGGAGCCTGTTTTGGATTCTGTGTCTCCCTCTCTCTGACCCTCCCCCGTTCATGCTCTGTCTCTCTCTGTCTCAAAAATAAATAAACGTTAAAAAAAAAAAATAATAAAGGCCGTGATTTTGGTGTCCACACGAAATCTTTCAGTGTTGGGAGATCAGGGCTTTGTTATCTGTGAAGGGTACTGAGCAACGACAAAAAGCTGGCATGAATGTGACGGACGAAGCACAGCTTATTCCTAGAATTCCAGCATCGCCGAGGGTCACGCTGGAAGGAATCCCACAAACCCCGTGATCCTGCGGCGTGCTGGACCCAGCCGGCCTGTGTTGTATTCTCACTGTGCCGTTTGGTGCCGGGTGAGTGACTTCGTGCCTCGGTTTCCTCCGCTGTGCGATGGGGCCGGTGACGGGTGTGGTCGCGGGGTCACGGTGAGTCGGCATGTGTAGGATGCTTGACTGGTGCCCAGTGCCCAGCGAACACGCACCTGCCGTATCACAGGTGGAAAGGCAGACCCTGAGAGACCTCGATTTGCCTGAGGTCGTGTAACTGGTTGAAGCTTCAGAAAGCAGGCCTTTCCAGTCCTTGTTTTCTTTTATCCCTGTTGACTGGACCGGTGAACTGGTCCTTAAGACACTCTGGATTTAAAACGTTATGTCCGCCCGGTACGAGCACTGAAATGACGGATCGCTGCTTATCCTCAGTGCTGGGAGACTCTTCTGGAATCCTAAGGTGAATAACGAGACAGGAGCGGAAGGCCGTGCCCCGCAATGACCGCATCGTGTCGGAGGAGTGGAATTGCTCTGCCAAGGGTGCGGTGCTCTTAGGGTCGTCGTGGCCGGTGTGTCGCCGGGAGGCCCAGGCTGCCGGGGACGTGTGGACAGGACGTGCGGACTCCCGCTGCCGATCCCCACTCCCTGCTGGCGTGGAGACCTGGCGGCTGTGTTGCTAGGGTCAGGAAGAAAAACTGTAAGACGATGCACACACACACGTGGGCGTGACCACGTATGAATGCACGTGCTCATAACACACTGGAGGAAAGCCTGCAAGTCCCGCCGAGGAGCCGTGTTCTTGCTGGGCCCTGCTCCCTGCTTTCCTTCCTTTCTGCTTCAGCAGCTTCCCCTGTTTCGAGACGAGGTGTCAGATGCTTCTTCCTGTTTACACAGTCACTTGAAATTTCTTACAGTTTTGCATAGCAGAGAATGGATTTGCCTCAAAGATTTTCTTTGGAAGCAACGTCTCCACCTCAAACTCACAACCCCGAGATCAAGAGTCACACGCTCTACCGGCTGAGCCAGCCGGGCGCCCCAGGAGAGGATGGATTTTGATTTTAGGCACGTCCCAGCGGAGTGCCGTGCACGGTTTCCATTCGTGCTCCTGTGTGCCTCGTCAGCACCCGCTCCGGGCTGTGGCGTCTACGCAGAGCTCAGTACACGAAGCCTCATTCTCCTGCTGGTGAAAATCCGTCCTGTGCTCTTTGGGCAGCTCAGCCTGGGGAGAAGACCTGCTAAAATCCCATGACAACAGACGGTGAGGACGGGGCAGCGGTCTACGCGCAGACGGTCCTGTGTGACCTTGGACGGGTTCCTTACCTTCTCTGGGCTTTAGTCTAGCACCTACCTGTCTCATAGATCTTCCACATCCAGAGCCAGGCCGAGGTATTCAGCGCTTCCTCCTTCTCTGCCACCGCCGAGGCAGCCTGGGTGTCCCTTGTCGGTGACGGCCTTTGCGTGTGGGGTGGCAGGTGTGGCAGCCCACCCAAGAGGGGGGGTGACCTCCCGGGCATTGGCGCCACAGCCCGGCTGGGTGCCTGGCGGGACCGGGCGGGCGGCGTGGGTATGGGGAGGCGGGTTTGGAGACCCATGCTGCTTGGAGGAGCAAAAGGCCATGTGTGGCGACTAAAACAGGATGTGGGGTCTTTGTCGTCCAACCCTTAGGGTTGTAGTAACAGGTCCTTGGCGTGTGGTGTTCGTCCCGCGGCGTGTTTTCCCGCCTCCCTCGGCACCGCGGTCTCTTTCCGGCCAGAATTCTCTTCTCCAGGTGCTGCCTGAAGGGAGCGGCGGGGGGCAGTGAGAGTGTCTCACCAATATGTACTTACGCCAAAGCAGTGACTGTTGTAGGTCCAAGTCCTTAGAATTTCATGTGCCTGAATGGTGACAGATTCCAGTTCTCCAATTAGTCAGGAGAAGATGCCAGAAGACATTTTCCATCATGGTGTTTGGCTCATTCCAAGTTGTTTATCTGGGCTCTTTCCGGTATGCGATGTAAGCAGCCTGGAGTCACTTGTTTATTTTTTATGAAATTGATGGAGAAGCTTTCAGCATGGGAATTCGACTTATTAGCACATGGGAGTGAAAGCTTATGTGCACCTTTTAATAAAATGTCCTTATAATTTAAAAAAGAAGCAGATAAACGGTAATAATAATGATGATGTTATTGGGAATTCATGGAACCATTAGTTCTTAAAAATTGCCAGTTTAGGCGCCTGGGTGGCTCAGTTAGTTAAGCATCTGACCTTGGCTCAGATCATGATCTCACGGTTCATGACTTCGATCCCCACGTCGGGCTCTCTGCTGTTAGTGCAAAGCCAGCTTCGGATCCTCTGTCCCCCTCACTTTGCCCCTCCCTCGCTTGTTCTCTGTCTCAAAAATGAATAAATATTAAAAAAACCTGCCCGTCATGCTCTGAAGTCCTTGGGTCCGGTTGAAGAAGCACGGGGCAGGAAACTGCGGTGGCCGCCAGTGTGGATCTGGAGCCAGAGTCTGGGTTTGAATCTGGCTCCAGCGCTTAGTAGCTGTATGACAAGTGGCTTAATTTCTCTGTGCCTCAGTTTCTTCATTTTCAAGATGGGAGGAGGTAATAACAGTACCTGTCTCTCCGCATGGCCGTGAGGATTGGATGGGTGATCCCTCAAGTTGATGGGCAGGAGTGCTGTCTGGCACTTAGTAAGTCTATGCTGATGACTTCTGTGACCTTGAAAGCCACCAACTTCCACACTCTCCCTCCCTCTGTCTTGCCCTTTGTCGGTTGCCCGTGATCGGGATGAAGTTCCCTGTGGGTTCTCTGGTGAGCACAGGCACCGATTTCCGTTATTTGTGCAGCAAATAGCCTTGGAGGATAAAGATCGCATCTCAGGAGCAATGGGCGGGCCTGCTTACTGCCTGTTAGAAAAGATTCGGGCTCCCTGAGCTCACAGAAACTCATTTCCTCTTGTAACAGTGAAATTATTTTTCTGGTTGCCTTCATTTGGTTTTGCTGTTGAATTGTTTTTGTTTTGTTTTGCTAGTTTGGATTTTAGATCAAGGTGTGATTTCTACGACATTGACATCTTTTCTTTGCGTTTCTCCGGTTAAAGGACATTTTCCTCTTCAAAATGTTCTTTTCATTAAATACTTCTACAACATTTAAATCAGGTCTAGCAAAACAGGCTAATGGATTTACTTTATCTTTCTTAAAAATTTCCAGCATTCTTGCCACTCTTTACTCATTGGTATGGATATCTTAAAAAAAAAAAAGCTTAATGAGAAATACCATGCTTCTTACTATTTACAGAGACCCATTTGTATGGAATATTCAAACACTGGGAAACACTCTGAACATTATTGGGCAGTATTTGAACAATGTTGGCATTCGGATCTTCTAGCAAGATTAACGGCACCACATAGAACGGGATTTGTTTTGAGTGTGGTCTGTATAGGTTATTCATACTGACTTTATTTGCGAGAGTGACTCGGCAGTGGCAGCAGGCAGGACTCTGAACACACATCTAGAACGTGGTGTCAGGTGCAGACGAGTCTGAGTGGTTGGACTGGGGTAGCTTCTCTCGCACACGCTCCTGGGCCAGTTCACGGAAATGTCGGTCTTCACCTTCACCTCCGCGCCTCAGCGTTTCCTACTCTTGCGTTGCACTTGCTGTTGAGTGGATTCCGTGTCGATTGCTAAGCAAGTAGGAGAATTGGAATACCTTCCTCTTATTTCTCCACTGATTTTTCTCAGGGTACTGACGATCTGTAAATTTCCCAGGAAGTTCTGGGAAGGAGGTAGGGCATAGAAGTCATTTCGCTCGCAACAAGCTCCCTGCGGTCGCTGTGGGCTGCGCAGCCCTGTGCGTCCACCTTCTCTGTTTGCAGCTGGGAGATACCCTCTGCTCACTGTACGGGGGCCACTCTGTTCCCCCTCCCTGTCCTCAGATGCACAGGCACGCGCTCCCCAGCTGCACCTGCTGTCCTCCCCGCCCAGAACACTCTTCCCCGGACATGTTGGTCCCCTCCCCTCCCCTCCCTGAGAACATGCTCACACATCCCTTTGGGAACGAGACCTTGGCTGACCCCTTCAGTAGAGCGGGCTGCGCTGGGACCGCCGGGCTGATCCTGGGGGCAGGGACCCGGTTGTGCCCCTGCTTTGTCCTCAGTGCCTGAACAGTGCCTGGTACCTATCTAACAAGGGCTCTGGAAGTATTTGTGGAGTGAGTGACTGAGACGCCTCCGGGGGTTTGGTGGGGAATGGCTGGGGGAGGGGAAGGATTGGTGACAGAGGATGAATCCAGGTGATTGCTGTGGTCTCTCTGAGGTTTGCTGAGAACCTAACCAAGGGCTTGGAGGCAGAAAGGGGCTCAAGAGACAGGGCGGCTAGGTTGTACTCCCGATGGATCTCACTTGAGATTGGAAGGGAAGGAGAAGGAAAGCAGTCTGGAATATTCCATGTCTAGCTTAGCAGTAGGTAGATGGTCTTCCCATTTAGCTGAGATGAAGAATACCAGAAAAAACCAAACACCTAAACATTTCTCTCATAAAGCAATTATATTAACAGAATAAGAGAACACCTTCTGTAATTTCTGTTCATCTGAAATACAGTTTCTCAAAGGCTCTAAGTGACCCTTGCTGAAATGCCGAGTTTGATTTGAGGTCAAGTTTCCTAAAATGTTTCCAAAGCTAGCCGCAGGGAGGCTTTGGCCTCTAGGGAGTTTATATCTTTAGATAGATTTTTCTGTATCTGGGAGCCAGGCCGGAGTTTCTGAAGGTCTGAATACTTAATTAGCTTTTCAGCACCTTGAGTCACTAACAGAATTCATAGTTTAAATATGAAGTTTACGGTTCTTCCTTTGCATACGTGTGTCCTTTTATAAGGATGGTCTCCGCAGCCGAGGCGTCGATCCTTTCTTCCCCTGGTGGCTGGCGTTGTCCAGGTGAGCGGCTTACTTGGGAGCCCAGGCCTGCCCTATTTCTTTCAGGCCTTGAGTCAGGAGGGTGGTGGACTTCATGAAAATCTGAGTTACCTCCACTTCCGTCCAGTATGCTGTGGGAATAGGTAGACTGTGACTGCGGAGTGAGTTCTAATTTAGTAAACTGGATGAGTTTCGAGTTCATCATTGAGTGATTCTGGATATTTGCCGACTAAAAAAACCCACAGAGTTGATAGGTGTGAGGTTCTTTACTGATTACAGTCCATCGCTTGGCTCTAAGATAATTTTATCTCCCTTCTCCCCTGCCACGTGGGAAGCTTTGCCTTTTATTTAGCTCAGCTCTTCTGGAAAGCAAACGTGGTGTGGTGCTGGTGACAGGTGCAGGGGCCGGCCCCCCGGGAGGGGCTGGCTTCTTTCCTGTGTGGCTGGAGGTGTCCAGGACCTCCCCAGACCCCGTCCGTTGAGTGACAGGGGTTGGCCGGGAGCTCTCGCATCATCTCCCAGCATTGAGATTTTGTATGCTAACTCTCCATTTGGCCACAACCCCCCCCCGCCCCAAGAAACAAAACAGCAGATCTGAATGTACTATGGGGGAAGGAGGTCTCTGACATATTGTTGAGTGAAAAAAGCAACTCGTGGAACATTTTGTGTGTCTAGAAAAAGGATACATAGAGATCTAATCTGGTAACAATCAGGGGAGGTAGAAGGGAAGGATTTCACTTCTTAATTAAGTTATACTCCTTGGAGCTAAATTTTGTGCAGTTATAGGACTTTTATCATCCCAGAAGCAAAGCAGCCAGGCGCTCAGTGGTTTTGTGATGCTCTGACTGGGCTGTGCTGGGGGGCAGCCCTGGAACCAGCTGAGGGTCCCGTCTGTCCAGGGGCTCCCGTGGCCCTGCTCCCCGTGGCCGCCACCAGCTGGGGCTGAGGGGTGGCCGTCCTCCTCAGGACGGGGCATGTACCCTCTGGGTTTTCAGACCCCCAGCTGTCACCATTTTTCTCCCATGCCCGCCGGCTTCAGTGGCATTTGGGTTTATGACCTCTATGTTAAAACTTAAAAATCATGGATGTTTTTTGTTAAAAAATCCCTAACATTAAAGTTTTCAGTAGCTTAAGCTTGCTGTTCCGAAGCAGCATCCTCAGGGAGCCCTCCGTGTGTCCCGGGGAGGTCTTTCCCCGATTGGGGCACGGGCCGGGCTGGCCGTGTGTGTTGACTGACGCGTGTGCTGGGTAACCGAGCGTGTGTCACTGCCAGGCGAGCGGCCTTCCCTCTTTCCTGCGTGTGGCCAGACGTGTGGGACTTACTTTGTGCCTTCCACAGCCCCCTGATTGGCGTGCTTTCCACTGTAACTTGTTCGCGTGACTCCTGCCTTGACGGCCCCCCGTGCCCGGGGCTGGACCGCGGGGGCTGTGGTCACTCCCACCGGCCACGCTCTGAGCTTCCTGCCGAGTCTCTGCTCTTCTGTGGAGGCTCCACGACTGGTCTCTGCCGGCCGCCTCCTGGCCTTTGCTGCCGCTTTGTCACCGCGTCTCCCAGACCGCTGTGGACTGGCGTGTAGGGGTGAGGCGGGGTGGGACGTTTGATGTTTGTGTGGACCTCACTCTGTTTTTATCCGTGCCTCACGTGACCTGGCAACTCTTGTTGTGCATCCTGCCGAAGTGAGGGAGATCTCTGTCCATCTGTCCTCTGCCCCTTACGCTGTGTTACAGGGAACCCTCACTACCTGGGACCGCCCCCACGAGTTACGGTGGCTTCCTCCACCGGATCCTTTTTCTTCTGGGTGTCTGGTGGTGTCTTTTGTGAATACTGGGCTTCATGGTTCATCCTGCTTCACCAGGATTCTAGGGAATATATAGATTCGGTTATTCAGCCACGCTTTTTATGTTTTAACATTTTTTAAATGTTTATTCATTTTTGACAGAGAGAGACAGAGCCTGAGCGGGGCAGGGGTAGAGAGACAGGGAGACACAGAATGGGAAGCAGGCTCCCGGCTCCGAGCCGTCAGCACAGAGCCCAACGCGGGGCTTGAACTCATGAACCTTGAGATTGTGACCTGAGCCGAAGTCGGACGCTTAACCGACTGAGCTACCCAGGCGCCCCGCAGCCACACCTTTCTTAAGAAACTTTTTTTTTAATGTTTGTTTATTTTTGAGAGAGACCGAGGGAGAGTGCCTGTGTGCATGTGCGTGAGCAGGGGAGGGGCAGTGGGAGAGGGAGAGAGAGAGAATCCCAAGCAGCCTCCAGGCTCTGAGCTGTCAGAGCCCGGTGCAGGGCTCGAACCCATGAACTGTGAGATCATGACCCAAGCTGAAACCAAGAGTCGGACGCCTAACCGACTGAGCCGCTCAGGTGCCCCTAAATCCTTGTATATTCTTATGTCAGCTGTACCTTTGGCTCTTTTAAACTAATGGCCAATGAAGTACGTTGTCAATAAAGGAATAAAATACTAACTTTCCTAGGGCTACCTCTGTTTTACTAGAAGCCTCTTAAAGGATGTAGGAGTCAGAGCTCTGAGTCTAGGCACCTTGTGAGCAGTGGTGACCCAGCATTTGTGATCAGACAGGTTGTACCCAAGTAGGCTGGCTGTGCGGCAGGCGGTGGGTGCTCTGGTGACCCGTGGGGAGCGGTGGTAGATGAGGGGCCAGGAGGCCGGAGACGCCCTGGGAGGACTTGCATTCATCAAGCCAAGACCTGTTGTCTCTGCTGTTTTCAGGTGCCTTGTTCTGTTGCCGTGCTGGGGCCACAGAGTGACCGTATCTGCTGCTCGGAGCATAACCAGACATTGAGAGGAAGATCAGTGAATTATTATTTAATAAGAAAATGGGCCTTTGTGGGCCTGACCGATACAGATCACCCGCACGAGAACACTGGCTTTAGGCATTTGAACGAGCGATGGGACGTGAATGCCTGACATTGGGCACGTGTCCTAGAGTCATTCCTTGTCATAACTTATCAAGTCGGATACCCAAAAGCTGTGACTCAGAGAGGCAAGCTGGAACATTTCCACCTGCCTTACCTTTGCCGAGATGATTTTCAAACGTCCTAAGCTAGAAATTGGGTTAAAGACGTGTAGTTTGTCAAACTGAGGGTGAAAGAGAGGACATTGGGCTTCCGGTGAAAGTGGATTTTTTTTTTTTTTTTTTTGGCCTCTAAATAGCAATAATAGTGGTTTTGATGTAGCGAATGCTTATTATGGGTCAGGAGCTGCACTAAGTGTTTTTTGTAATTCACAAAGCCGCTCTGTATTCCCATTTTACGGGTGAGGCAGCTGGGTCACCGTGCGGAGAAACCTTCTGGCCAAGGCCGTGTCATGAAGGTAGCGAGTGTTGGAGCCGGCATTGGAAGCCAGGGCCTTTAACCTAGGTCCACAGTCCTACCCACCGACTTGCAGTGTTTCCTTAAGCGAAGGATGAAACCTCGCTGGCGAGGCTGGTGGCGACCCAGTTGTGGGCCACGTGGAATGGGCTTCGTTTGAGGAACTGTAACGTCCACAAACAGCATCGCGCCCCCGACTGCTGTGTATTAGTCTCCCGTGGCTGCCGTAGCATGTTACCGCAAACGTGGTAGCTTAAACAACGTACCTTTGTTTTCGTTCAGTTCTAGAGGCCAGAACCCCCAAATCTGTTGTCTTGGCAGAGCTGTGCCCCCCGCCCCCCCGTGGGGGTTCCCCGAGAGAAGCTGTTGCTTGTTCGTGGTGGCTCTGCCCACATTCCGTGGCCTGTGGCTTCACTACCCCAGTCTGCCTTCTGGTCACGTTGCCTTTTCCTTAGTGTGGCATCAGAGCATCCTCTGCTTCCTCCTTGTAAGGATACCTTTGGTGTCATCATTTGGGGCCCGTCCTGGTAATTTCCCCGTCTCAAGATCTTTAACTTATTTACACCTACAAAGTCCTTTTTTTTTTTTTTGCCATTTGAGGCGGCATCCCAGATCGCAGCGATTAGGAGCTGGATAACCTTTGGGGGTGCGTTGTTCAACCCACCACAGTGACCAAGAGAGGAATTAGAACTTTCAGTCCACCTTGTAGGAATGTGCTTGATTTCAACAATTTCCTAATTGTTCCGCAGGACCCAGACGCTGAAAGTGTGGCAAAATTCCACAGCCAAACAGATTTGAGAGTTATTGTGTAAAATCTCCCTCTTCAGGAGATTCACAGTGTGCGGTGAAGGCCTGAAAATTCCGGGATGAAGATAGCTGCTTGAAGGGCTTTGATCGGGAAGGTGTCCTCTTCAGATTCGTGTGTTCCAAAGCTTCCCCTGGCACCTGTGTGGAGGATGGAGCGGGGAATACAACGACTAGGGAGGGCAGAGGCCCAGGATACAGGAGTGGAGGGAACAGAAGATGTTCTGGACTGCAGCCTAGGGTGGGGGGGGGGGGGGGGTAGGGAGCTGAAGGAGCCCGGGGTAATCTTTTAAAATAAACTTAATTTTAGAGTAGTTTCAGATTCAGACGAAGTTTGGGAAGATCGCCCAGGGAGCTCTCGCGTTCCCCGCATCCGGCTTCCACACGTAACCAGTGACCCAGCATTGACACGTGATCAGTTACTACAGCCGTGTTTCATTCACATTTCCGCAGCGCTCGCCTCACGTCCCTCTTCTGTTCCAGCAGCGCGTTCAGGAGGCCACGCCGCATTTGGTCGTCCCATAGGTCTCCTCGGGCTCCAAGGCTGTTGGCCCGTGGTCGCTTCTCGGACATTATTGGTCTTTGATGACCTTGATACTTTTGAGGAGAACTGGTCAGGTGTTTTGTAGACTGTCTCTCAGCCGGGATTCGTCTGATGATTCCCCCCTGTTGGATTGGGGTTTGGGGTTCCTGTGAGGATGACGGGGACCGCAGAAAGGAAACGCCGTGTTCGTCGTGTCCAGCATGTGACTCTCGGGGTCGATACTGACATTGCCCGCCTGGCTGAGACCGTGGCTGTTAGGTTTCTCCACCGTAAAATTACTTCTTTTTCCCTTTCCGCGTGCTACGCTGTGGAAGGAAGTCACCGCGAGGGGTAGGGAGTTTTGTTGCCCCTCCCTGAGGGCAGAGGGTCTATGTGAATTGTTTTGAATTCTTCTGCACAGATCTGTATACCCTCCCTCTTCATTCATTCAGTCCGTCAGTTACCTCAGCATGGATCCGTGGCCGTTTGAGTTACGCGTCGGGTTATAATCCAGGACCGTAGTATGTATTCTGTTTCTCACGTTGTCCCAGCTCTGGCATCGGCAGCTCTGTCGGGTGGCTCCTGTGCCCTTAGACACACTCCCATTGGCGTGTGGGTGTGCACACACGTGCACTTTAGGGCTCTTTCTGGCCGCACGAGATGCTTCGGACTCATCTTGCCTATTTCCTGGTCCAGCCCCAGAATCAGCCAGTGGCCGAAGGGGCCACGGCCAGAGTTTATTTTGAAATTTGTGGCTTACAGGGCTGTCTACGTCCCTGTCTTCCGAACTCTTATCACTTGGATAGAGACGGGGGAGGGGCAGGACCTGACAGCTGGGTGTCTGTGTAGGGGTTGGGCAGAGGTCAAAGGTCTGTGCCAGGCGCACAGTCTTAGGGTCTCTTAGGTGCCCCTTTCAGGGTGGGAGAGTGGCGGCGTGCCTGGGGCTGGGGGGGCAGTAGCGGAGTGTGGCCAGAGTGCAGGGTTGGAAAGGAAGGGTATTAGGAAATTGGGTTGGGGCCAGATGTGCTGGTGTTGAAAACCGGGCCAGCTTTGGCAGGAGGGCAGTGTAAAAAAAGCCAATAAAAGCGGTGCTTTGGGATAATTAGCGTGGCAGCCACACACAGCTCAGACAGAGGAACGGCATTTGTCGTTGCTTCCCTGGGAAAGTGCTGGAAGCGGGTGCCTGCAGGAATAGCGGGGCAAGGCAGGACCCGCGGGGACCGTCGTAGCTTGCCAGAGATTTCTGCGTGTACTAGTTTCTTCATCATGGGGGGCAGGAAACCGGAGGAATCGGTGACTAAGCAATTTGTTTGCTTACGAGCAGTGAACTTAATAAAACAAAGAAAGGTTGTCTTAAAACATCTGTGCTGCCCTGTAATTACTACCGCGGGTGGTGTCCTTGTCTCGGGGAAGAGTCAGGGTTGAATTGGCGCCCCGCCCACCGTGGGCTATCACACAGTGCAAGTGGATGGACCACGAGTGTTTAATTCAGTCCAGTCATTTCAGAATTACTTCCTGTTGAGCTGCCTGCTTGGACGCCCTTCGGTGGCAGTTGTATTTTTAAAATTCGTGGGGCCCCTGAGATGCTTCATGGCAGAGAGGAGGCGCTCGCCGAGCACGCTTGTGTGCCGAGAACGATCCTGGGAGGACGCTCTTGCTTTTTCCCTGGGGCCTGGCATTTTGAACTTGAAATTTCGTTCGCTTACACCGAGGGAGAGAAATGTAATAAGGAAAACAAAGTCCCCAAACCGGTGGTGTGACCTGAACTTTTAAACCCACTCTTCCTCCTCCTGAAACTATTTTGGACACAAACACCGGTTCCGCTACGTAGAGTCCTGTTTTGTCCTTTATCCAGCCGGCCTCCGATGTTGTGATTCGTGCATGTGGTTCCCTAGAAACCGTGAACGGGTGTCGTGTGCCTCGTGTCCACATCCGCCTTCTGTGAGAGTGAATTCACTCGGTCAACCAGAACGCCCTCCTCCGTGTGACCACGGGCACGCTCCTGTCACCCGGGAGCCTCGGGCAGGCCTGTTGCCGAACAGGGATCTCCTGCTTCGGGGTGGAAGCAACATTTCATTAAAGATTAGTTTGAAGTTATTTTTATCTGTGAAATGAGGATAAGAATACACACCTGGTGAGGTTCTTAGTGGGTGTGAGGGATAAGAAGCAAGTGCGTGTGTTCTAAGCAGGGTCTCTTGGTAGAATCTGCTTTCAAAAAGTCCCATCTCAGGGGCACCTGGGTGGCTCGGAAGGTTCAGCATCTTGCCTTTTTTTTTTTTTTTTTTAGTTTATTTATTTATTTTGGTAGCGAAAGCATGCGAGCCGCAGAGAGAAGGAGAGAGAATCCCGAACAGGCCCTGAGCTGTCAGCATAGAGCCCAACATGGGGCTCGAACCCGCGAACTGTGTGATCACGACCTGAGCCGAAGTCGGTCACTGAGCCGACTGAGCCACCCAGGCGCCACTCAGAGTCTGACTCTTGATTTCAGCTCAGGTCATGATTCCAGGGTCATAGGATCGAGCTCCATGCTCTGTGCTGAGCGTGGAGCCTGCTTAAGATTATCTCCCCCCCGTCTCTCTCTCTCTCTCTCCCTCCCTCCCCCTGCCCCCTCCACCACTCGTGTGCTCGCTCTGTCTACAAAAATAAAATAAAATAAAATAAAATAAAATAAAATAAAAATCCCATCTCAGCGGGTTTTACTGCAGTGGCTATGCCTTGTGTTTGTTGCTGTCTGGTGATTTTTTATTTTTTTAAGCGAGGAAACTTTTTCTGCAGCAGAAGCAAGAGAAAGGAGATCGTTGGGCTCCTGCCCGGCATGTAACCAGCAGAATCCCCCATCAGGGAATACACCGGCACCGCATTGTGAACTCGGTGCCTGTAGAGACCCGGAAAGAGAGGACATGTTGAGAGCACCGTGGGGGAGGGGGACACTGGGGGGGGGTCACTCTCTCTGTGCACCTGCACCGTTGGGGATTTCCAAGCGTGCCTGTGCAGAGAGGCCCCGGGAGGCCCTGTGGTGTGACTGCACTTCCTGCTAGGTCTGGGTCAATGTGTCCTACACGAGCTGCCGTGCCGTCTGCAAAGCCGGCCCCCTTTCCTTGATTGTACCCGTACTGCAAACATGCACCGGTTTCTCCCTAGAACGACGAAAGCCACCGGGGCGGGCCACACTCTGCTTCTCTTTTCCTCTTTTTCATAACTTAACGAAATTACTTACCAGGCTTGAGTTGGAGACGTAGCTAGTTTCAAGAGAATGCACACGCGAATGGCAGTAAACGGCAAGCGTTCTGTATTTCTTTTCGGGAAGGATGAAGGTGTCCCGATCCCTGGGGTTCAGGGTGTGTCTGGAAGGTGGTCCAGCACCAGCCTGGATGGACCCCGTTTACGCTGCCTGTTTTCCGCGCTCACTCCACCGTTTCGGAAGACTTGGTGCTCTAACACTGCAAGGTGGCGTTGTAGTTTATTGTGGCACGGAGGATGTATTTCACTTTCCCTTCTCCGGGCCTTCGTATTAGTCAGACCTGATACGTTGTCTGTGTGAGCTTTTCAGCGAATGCTTTTGATTTAGATTTTCCATGAAGGAAGCAACTGAACGTGAGCAGAAAGTCAGGTCAGTCGCTGCCGAAGGTCTGTCTGGCAGACGGAAGCACCCGCAGGTGCAGTGAAGAGGGCTCGCGGGCCGGCTCTCCTTCCCCAAAGCGAGACAGGGTCGCGGTGGATACGGCGGTGAGACATCTGTGCGCAGACACGTCCTGCGTGGGGCCCGGCTCCCCGGGTTTGTGACGCTGTCGGCCTGGCCTTCGGCTGCCTCCCCTGTGACATGGGGACCAGGAAAGTTACCCAGAGTCGCCACAAAGAGTCATAGGTCCCTCCGCTAAGGTTCAGGGCCCTGGCATTCCGTGACTGTGGCCTGCTGTTGTTGTCTCTGCTGTCACGTCCCTGCAAGTCACGTCCGCACACCCGTGGAGAATAAGGACCCGTGTGGCAGTGCTGGCGGGACAGGGTGTTTGGGGGTGTCCCCCCCCAGAATTGCCTTTGGAGGCCGCGTAGTTGCATTCTTTAGGTGGTTCTGTCGCTCGAGCGAACCTGAGTTTGAAGTTTTTCTTTCATTTTTGTGTTTTAACCTTAGAACGCATTTGGAATCGAGTGAAAAGAAACATTTTGGTTTAAAGACTTACTCGTGGGGGCGTCTGGTCTGGGTGGCTCGGTCTCTTAAGCCTCCGACTCTTGGTTTCCGCTCAGGTCATGATCTTGTGGTTCGTGGGATCGAGCCCCACTTTGGGCTCTGTGCTGACAGCGTGGAGCCGGCTTGGGACCCTCTCTCTCTCGCTCTCTCTCTCTCTCTTTCTGCCCCTCCCCATTCACTCTCACTCTTGCTCTAAAATAAATAAAGTTAAAAAGAAAACAACTTGTAAAGTTGACTCGCAAACATGGTCTTTGGGTCCGAGTAGCTGAGTTTTGGGTTTTATCGCTCAGCTTTTTTTGATCTTTGGCTTTGGAGCTTTGTGAGTCCCTGGTTCCCATACGCTCCCACCGAAGTGACCGCTCCGTGGTTATTCTGCCCTCCGGCCCCACCACCCACCCTGCCCGCTTCGCAAGCAAAGCCCTGGGTGCCTGGCGCTTCAAGGCCTCATTCACTCAGTGCTGGGACTGTTTTCTGCTTCACTTGCAGATTTGTTTTCTACCCTAAACTTTTGTTCTAACGGTCAGTAATCTTTTACAGCTCGACACGTAACAGGTGTGCCCACTCCCCTTGGCCTTAGGAAATCACTTGACCGCAGGCCTGCTAGAGGCCGGCTGTGCGGACACCGTGTCCCGCCCCTTCCGCCTTCTTCCCCTCCCTCGACTCCCCGTGATGTGAGAATCCGCCCCCAACGTTAGGGTCACTCACAAGCGGGTTGCTGGCCCTGCTGCCCACTCCTTTGTTTTCTCGATGAGCACACTGCGGTGGGAACATCTGAGTTTGTCTAGAAATGTTCACGGCTCCGCGCAGCGTCTTGCTGTGGTGTCCAGAACAGTTGGGCTGTTGGTTCTACTCCCCGTCCTGCCTGGGCTGTGCTCCATCAGAGGTGGATGCCTGATGTCACTTGTCAGAACTGGCTCGGGAGTGAGCCCATAGACGTCGGGGGTGTGAGGGGGGTGGGGCCGGGTCTCAAGAGTGAGGGCATGGCTCTGCTCTGGAAAGCAGGCAGGCTTGCGTGCTAAACACAGTGAAAGCCGGTTGAGTAGAGAACCCCTCTCCCCCCTCACCCCCACCCCGCCGTGTGTCTGCACCTGGCAGTACGTTATAATTACCAAAGCGCCTGCGTGAATGGTTGCTGGGGAAAAAAAAACAAAAACCCAACTAACAAGCAAAAATTGGGACTTCCTGAATAATACGTATCATTGTGATATATTGAACTTGTAAGATAATATATGGCTTTTTATATTTTGTGCAATATGTATAACATGTATGTAATATAATTTTATATGTTATACACAATTACACGTTAATGTCACATATGTAATACATTACATATAGTACATTATAATCCCTATTTTATGTAAATATAAAACATGTTGACCCTCGAACACCATAAGGGGCCCCGACTCCTTACATGGTTGAAAATCTGCATATGACTTTTGACTCCCCTGAACTTAACTCCTGCCAGCTGAATGTTGACCAGAAGACTTACGAGTAACATAAACAGTTGATTGACACATATTTTGTATATGTCATGTATTTTGTATTCATACAATACAGTGAGCTAGAGAAAAGAAATCATAAGGGAGAGAAAATGCATTTTTGGTACTGTCCTGTACTTACTGAGAATCATCCACGTATAAGTGGACATGCGTGGTTCAAAGCCACGTTCAGCGGCCAACTGTATACGGTCTCGTATGTTTTATGTATTCTGTACGTATCTTTTTTCTTGTAAACTTTCCTTTTTGGCACTCTGACTCACGTCACTCATAAATTCTCGCTCTCTTGACCTTTTGTGTTTTGTGGGCACGTAGGCATGTTTTCTGCTCCCAGCCCAGAGCGGCGATGTCAGAAAGTTCAGTTTTCCTTTTTTATCTCAGTCTCTCAGGTGTCCCATAACCCGTTAGGAAACAGATGTCTAAGAATGCACCAGCAGCAGCCCTTCAGAAAGGTCGCTTGTAAGCACAAGCGTGCGTCAGGTCTTTGTGAATTTTTAAAAGGCATCTTAAGGAGAATAATGAACACGCTTCCGGCCATTTGTAGACACACAGAGCCTGGAAGAGGCTGTTTACACACCTCTCCCGTGTGCCCTGCGAGTCTTTGAAGAGGGAAGGGCGGAAGTCGGCGGGTGTGGCTGACTGCCGTTCTCTTTCTGGAAGGCTCTGACTTGGCTGCTGAAACGTCCCAGCTGTGCCTTGAGAGTCTGATGGTGGAGGTGATGGCCGCGGGAGGATTTGCGGGTAGAGGGTGTGTGACCCGAAGCCTCTTCCACCGTTGGATGCTGGCACCTTGAGTTTTCGCTGTTAAACCCTGTGGGCAGGGAAAAACTTTCTAGAAACCGTCATTAAGGTGAAGAACTGCCAGTTTTAGTGTCTCCTTCCTAGGAGATTTGTATTTCATTGGAAAAGAAGACGTCAGCTCTAAGAATAAAAGTCCTTTTTCTAGGTGGGTAAGTCCTACAGTTTGGTTCCAGTTATGGCTTTCGGAGGCTGTACCCGGTCTCTTGAGTGAATTTGAGACGAGCCTTTTTCTCCAAAACGGCCCAGAGTGGGCGGCTCAGCCTTTATTCAGTTGCAAGGTCCTGACCCCGCTCCTGGTCTTGTCCCCAGGGAGGGCAGGGGAGGGCAGCTCACAACAGCCCTGCACGCTTCCGGTGTGACGGATGACAGAGCAGAGCCGAGCTAGGTGCTCGTGGTCACGTGGTCAAGGGCCCGGCAAGGTTCAAGGCCACTGGGCAGGCAGAGCTCTCATTGGTGACGCGGAGGTGCGTGTGTATTAAATCTCCAAAGACGGACGAAATCCTGTCTGTGTGCCACACGTCACCAGGTGGGAGAGGGCAGAATCTTTAGGAAATATTTCTAATGGCAGGGATTTTCTCGTTGCTTGAAATAAATTGTTAGGAGAGGTAAAACACTTCACTAAATGCTGTGATTGAGGAAATCCGATTTACATGATCATGTCCCTGCACCCCTGGATTCTCACATCACCCCTTCTCTGCGGTCTCTGCCTCGGGTCGGTCCACTGCCTTGTGGAGCCGCCGTGCGACTGTGCCCCCAGCAGGTCGGCCAGGGTGCCGTCTGGGTCTTCTCCCTTTTGGGCTCACCCCGTATTCCTTCTGGGACTAAGCTGCTGTCGACTGCGCCTCCAGAGAGTGCCCCAGGCCCACCCGCTTCTCCCCTCCTGCTCGCTGTCCTCCTGGATCACCTGTTTCAGGACCGCCTGGCCGCTCCCTGCTCCCACAACTTATGAACCAGACTGTCAGGCCTGGATATCTGCGTTTTAACCAGGCTGTTTGCATTTTGAAGAAGTTCTAGGGGCATCTGGGTGGCTCATTCAGTTTAAGTGTCCAGCTTCAGCTCAAGTCATGATCTCACCATCCATGAGTTCGAGCCCCACGTCAGGCTCTGTGCTGACAGCTCGGAGCCTGGAACCTGCTTCAGATTCTGTGTCTCCCCCTCTCTGTCCCTCCCCTGCTCACACTCTATTTCTCTCTCAAAAACGAATAAACACCAAAAGAAAATTGAAGAAAAGTAAAGAAGTTCTAGAAGTTTGAGAAGCACAGCCCAGTTGATAGGTCACTAGTCAGTTTTCAACAGGATCTGTATCCGGTGGCTCATTGGCTGACCTTTCCGGTCTCACCTGAGCATGAAGATGACGTTGGAAAACCTGTCCCTGCCCACCCTGCACCGTAAGAGAGATTGATTGTGGCTGAGGTTGGACGGAGCCAGGGACCTTACTCAGCGGAGCCGAGCCGACCAACAAGAGGCCTTGTTCCCGCCCGTCTGGGAACAATGGCCCTTTGACTGCAGCTGCCTCGGAAGGGAGCAGGGCAGGGTGTTGGTGTCCTGGGTCCTGCGGGAAGGGCGGTGCTGCTGGTGGGGCTCTGTCGCAGCCCAGCCGGGGCAGGACGGCCGTGCCCTTCGCCCTCACCTTCATAAGACTCGCCCTGTGCTCCCGTCCTCCCTGGACGCCCGGGATGCAGGGGGGAATGCGGGCCCTGAACGGGAGGGCGGGAGCAGGAACAGTGTGGAAAAAGTCGGTGTTGCCAAATGGGTGGAAATTGGGCCGCTTGCATTAGGTCGTGTGATCAGCTTCCAGCAGGGGAGGCCCGACGTGCTGATGAGACAGCCTTTCCTAGCACGCCGTGGTCCTGCGCTGGACCCCCGAGAAGTTGCCGGCCCCCCTGCCGTCCAGCTCGCTCTGTAGGTCCGGTTTTAGGTACTCACAGCTTGCCCTGCACCGTCCCTTGTCCAGGCTTGTGTGGTCTCCTGCCACCTCCTGCGTGTTCACTCCGTCTCGCTGAGGACGGCAAGAGGCTCCCCGTGCGGGACGGTGTCACCCCTGCCCTGGTGTTCGGAAACCTGGGAGGACGTCTGTAGTTCTCGTGATGGCGACGGGGGCGGGGATGTTAGCATCCCGTGTTGTGAGCGTGTGGGATGCCGAGTGCCCCTAGGCTCGGGGACAGCCCCGCACACTGAAGGACCGTCCCCTGCGAGAACTTTGGAAGTGCGCTGGTCCAGTGCTTCCTTGAGAATGATACGTAATGATTCCCTGCGGCCTACTAGACACGGTGTGAGGCTGACCCTGAGCGGGGAAAGTAAACCCGTGGTTGAAGCCACCTTCCTGGGAGGCAGCTGTGCTCTGCGAGCGACTTGGCTGTTCTTCCGTGATCCTGCCGTGCAGCCTCACCTTCCTGATGGCACAGTGTAGACAGAGTTAGGACCTAGAATAATCCGGAGACATTGCTGTAAACAACGAAACATGCTGCTGCCTGCCGTCCCACAGAATAAACAGCCTGATGCTGAGTAGGTTCAGTGTCACATCACGGGAGGGTGGGGACCCGGGACCCAGTGTCTCAGCACTGACACCATCCCAGTGATGGCTCTCAGTACCAGGAGGGCTTGAGATTTGGAGTTCTGGAACCTTCTGGAGTTCCCTTGTGGCCCACAAAGCTGCTTCAGAGAGATGAAGGGTCGGACAAGATCAAGACAGTGTTCTGGAATACTTGCTGATTCAGATCAGTCATTCGGTTAGAGGTGTTGGAGAAGTGACAGATAAAAATTGAGGAACATACAGGGGTGAACAGGCAGGGTGACTTGAGGTCTGACTTTGAAGGACTCAGACGTCACGCTAAGCCAGGGACCAACAAGGGGCGTTGATCCTGGAAAGGCATCCTTGGTGAACTAAGCATGTCCAGTAGACGATAGGATTTGACTATCTTAGGAACTAGGTAAGAATTAGTTTACCGGTAAGGGCAGCAGAAACGGGCCAGAAACTTGAGCCACAGAAGGTTGAGCGACAGGCAAACTGAAATGGCGTAGCTGTCTTCCTCACGAGGTCTCCTGTGGCTGTGCCCAAGCCACGTGCCCATCCTGGGACTGAACCCGCTCCTCTAGGAGTATTTTTGTAAGGAAATGTGTAGAGCTGCGTCCAGAGATTTAGCTCTGAGGATGCTTAGCGAATGAACATTGTTTGAACGTTGGAAGCGACCCACATGGCCCCCAAAG
Organism: Panthera onca; assembly: GCF_046562875.1. NCBI lineage: Eukaryota > Metazoa > Chordata > Mammalia > Carnivora > Felidae > Panthera > Panthera onca. The sequence goes on from NC_138349.1 coordinate 81,981,949, forward strand.
GGGGTTGGATAAATAGGTCAGAATTCCTCTCTGTGGTGGAATGTGGTGTAACCATGACAACGATGTTGAAGAAGAGTATTGACGTGGTGGGACGATGTGTATGGAGAATAGCCTGTGCTAGAACATACAGGAACATATGTAACATTTTAGTAAAGAAACCGTGTAAACCTGGAGGGAAAATCCTGGAAAGGCATTAGTCAGAATGTGCACCTAGATCGTGGATGGTCTACAAGTAGCAAAACTCAAGGTACCTGGAACTCTTTCTCAGGGCCGTGAACACGTATAGTTATTTTTGCAATTAAAACAGTTTGATACAGTAAATAAAAACATGATCTCATGTATAAACTTTTATCCAAATATTTCAATACTTAGTCATTTTTTTAAACAGATACTATGAGATAGTTTTGATTTTAAAAAAAAAATTTTTTTAATGTTTATTTTTGAGAGGGAGAGAGAGGGGCAGAGCACGAATGGTGCAGCAGCAGAGAGAGAAGAAGACACAGAATCTGAAGCAGGCTCCAGGCTCCGAGCTGTCAGCGTAGAGCCCGATGTGGGGCTCGAACTCACGAACCTCGACATCGTGACCTGAGCTGAAGTCGGACGCTTAACCGACTGAGTCCCCCAGGTACCCCTATACTTAATCAATTTTAAGTCAAATATTCCTGGTATTTCAATTCTAAGAAGTTAGAATTAGAAGTTCACATCTTATTCTGGATTAGTTGATCTTAGGCACAAGGAAATGAGGGCTCTGATTACCAGGGATAAATGTGGGTGGGGGAGGGCTCGAGCCTGTCAACCTCAATATAGCCAGGTCTAATACATTAATACTAAAATCCTAACTTCAGTTGCCTACTTGTTCCCTGCTGAGACATTCTATACCCGTGTCTCGCCCTGGCCGGTGAACACCCACTGAGCCTCGGCTCGCCTCCCTTGCCCAGAAAGCGGCTGAATCAGAGGTTAGAGAGTCTCAGGGTACAGCACCAACTCTCCGATGAGTCAGGTTTCCGGCCGCAGACCTCGTCCACGGTGGGCTTCTGATTTGCAAAGGCGAGACCACAGAGCGGTATCAGTGACTCAGCCCATTAAGAACGTAGGTCTTGTTTTAAGCAAATACTTTGCAAGACGGTTTCTTAGAAGAAACCCTGCGGGACATTATTCTCAAGAGAAGGCTCAGTGGCGTTCGCAGGGACGGTGGAGGGACAGACAGGTTTGCACACGCACCAGCCTCTGGGCCCCCCCTCCCCCCATCTCACATTTAGTATGGCGAGGCTCCAGAAGCCGTGCCTGAAAGACAGCTTTTGGGTTTGGTAACCCAAACCCTGAGTTGACTAAATTTAGTTAGCTATGGATTCTGTGTTTCATGGAAGGATGTTTTTACATGAGGGGAAGCTGCGTCCGCGTGAGTCCAGGAGGCTCCTTATTTGGAGGAGCCTCCTTCCAGCCTGACTCAGGGCTGGGGCTCCTGTGGGCAAGGCACTCTGAGAAACCTGGAATCTTCTCCAGCCACGTGGGGGCATGCTTGTGGCTCTGGGAACATCGAAGTGAAGCTTGAGTTGACAGAGAAATAAGGGGTGCCCATCTGGGTTGGCGAGATGCACCCCGGGAAGATGCACGTAGTCCAAGATTCTGGTTTTGTTTTAAGAAAAATCTCAAATGACAAAGGTTGGCAGGAAATGCAGACTGATGTCAGTGCCTGTCCCCTTCTGTTTCCCTTTCTTGAACGTATATCACTATATGGAACCTCCTCCCCCAGAATTTTTTTAACAAAACGGTGGGTTTTTCAGGATTTCCAAGCTATTTCAACTCTGGGGAAGAGCCGGGTGGCTGCTGACAGAGTCAGCGTGCAGGGTCAGGGCCCCTGGCCCCCGTCCTGGACTCGGCTTCCTGAGCTGGAGGGACGGCTTTGGGGGACAGGGGGCTGGTGAGCCAGCGCCGGTCCCCGCGGCCCCGGGGGACACTGACTCATCCTGTGCCCAGCTGTGCCGCAGGTGCGTTCGGGCCCCGAGCTGATGCCTGCGGGGCCACCCTCCATGGCTGCTGCTGTTCCGTTGGGGCCGAGGTCTGGGCCATTAAGACTTGTGGCTTCTTGGGCTCCATCGTAGGGCCCTGCTCTTGGGGGACCAGGGATGTAGAAAGATAATGTAGGGAAGAGGTATTTTCAGTAAAAGTTGTTCAGGCTTCTGCTAAAGAAGGCCGTCGACTTCTTAGGCTTTCTCAGCGTTAACCACTGAGATGTGTCCGTGACGAGGGTGGGAGGCCCACAGAAGAGCATGTGAGGATAACTCGGGCTGCGCGGGTGTCCTGGACGGGTCAGTGGCTTCCGGGATGCGCCTCAGAGGAAACCAGGCCTCCCCCCTGGGGGGGGGGCCCCAACCCCCTCCCAGGCTGGTCGCACAGCTTCAGGCTCCCTCCCTCCTTCTCTGCAGTCCCCACCTTGAGGCCTGGACACTCTGTCAAGCCTTCCGTTGGTGCTGGTGGAAGGAAGTGCCCCAGAATAGGGTTTTATCCAGGGAAGAAAAAGTTAAACTTAGGTCTGAATTCAGCACGAGCATTTCCACCAGATGAGACCCATTTGCAAAAGCAACAGAAAGAAGAATATTCTTGAAAAATAAAGTTTTAATTCCTCTTTTTTTAAGCGTTTGTTTTTGAGAGGGAGAGTGTGAAGGAGGGAGGGGCAAAGAGAGAGGGAGACAGAGGATACGATGCGGGGCTCGAACTCACGAACCTCGAGATCACGACCTGAGCGGAAGCCGGACGCTTAGCCGAGGGAGCCACCCAGGCGCCCCAAATAAAGTGTTAATTGAAATGTGTCCCCCCCCCCCCCCCCCCCACCAAAGATCCCAGTCCAACCAAGTGGAGCCCATCCCCCACCCACGAGGGAGTTCCGGGCGAGGCTCTGAACTTGAGGGCGCGTCTTCATCCCTCCGGCAAGTCTCACTGGTGTGAGTCTGGTCCCAAGTGAGGGTCAGAGGGAAGCGATACTTTGTCACCATCAGCCTTTCCGTTTTCTGCCTGACGGGAATGCTTAGAACCTCCTGTCACCGCTCGGCCGGCAGGAACCTTAGCGAGGGGCATCTGGTTTTGAAGATGCGGATGGGGGGGGGTGCCGAGAGCGGGTGCAGGGTCCGCCGCGGGTGCTGGTGTCACGGCGTGGGTACACTCACGCAGAGTCCCAGGGAGCCCCCTCTTCCGGCACGCCCACACGCACACCGGTGCAGGGGCGGAGAGGAGCGGGGAATGACATGCCAGGTGGCCTTCTTCCAGCAGACGGGACAGAGCCTCCCCCAGGGTGGCGGTTTCGGCTGCGGCGCCCCACACAGGCACCCCTTCCGGACTGAGGAACAGCCAGGGCACGGGCAAAAAAGACGGGGTGCTTTTTAAGATGATATTGTTTGTCGTGGCGGGTCTGGCTCGCTGGGCAGCGTCTGCGCCCCTGTGAGCTGGAGGCCGTCCCGGTCGCTGTGGACACAGGCGTGAGCAGGGAAGGCGCAGACACCCCACTGCCGTTTCGCCAGCTTACGTGGCCTGTTTTGCCAGGGCCTTGCGCGTGCGTGTGCGCGTGTGTGCCTTGTGCGTGTGTGCACGCGCTCCTTGTAAGGATACTTTCGTGTTCTGCTTTCCTCATGTCGTATTCTATCTCCGTGATTCCTGCGGGGAAGTATTTCCTAAGGGCTGCGCGCTCTTCGCCCATGTGGCTATTTCCCGTTCCTGAAATCGTTTCCCTGTTGTTGATGTGTTAGGGACTTGTGCATTTCGTAGTGGTGAAGACAGTGAGGAACGTCCATGTGTCATGCTTTATCCCGATGTCTAATTATTTCCTTGAGGTCGATCTGAACTGGATCTGGACCCGGTGGCAGACACATTTTAAGGCTCTTGACATGTGGTGGTGACATGACTCCCTGTGGGGGAAGCGTTCCTTTTTACTGGATCCTCCTTAGGGCTGAGTACTTTTGTGTAAGGGCTGGTTTAAAAGGAAAATTTCACATTGGTTCCATTTACGTTCTTTTAGTACCGGTGACACTGAGTCGGTGGTGTCCCTTTTGGCAGGCCATTGTTAGCATGCCCGGTGCTTTGTTTTAACTTTTTAGTTATGCAAATGACCAATGAGTCCATCCCATGAAAGATTTAAATACCACAGACAAAGTCCCCATGGACCATGGTCTCCCCCATACCCTTGCCGGCCCCACTTACGGTTGGAGGTCTTTGGAGACCTTTGACTATGTGTGTGCACATGTGTGTAGATAGATAGATGGGTACTTAGTAGAGTAGCGTTTTAAAAACTAATATTTTAAATATGTAGAGGGTGCAGTTTGTGGTTTTAAATGTTTTTAATTCATCATGGAAGTCTTTTTTTAATTAAATTAATTGATTTTGAGAGAGAGAGAGAGAGAGCATGAGCAGGGGAGGGGCAGAGAGAGAGGGAGAGAGAGAGAGAGAGAGAGAGAGAGAGAGAACCAGGGTTCACCCGACGCGGGACTTGAACCCACGAACCACGAGATCATGACCTGAGCTGAAGTCAGATGCTTAACCGACTGAGCCGCCCAGGCGCCCCCGGTTCCATCACAGTTTTAAAAAGAATGTAAGCCTAAAGTGGAATAAAAGGATTTCTTGGAGGAAATTCTCTCTACTTAGTTTTTACCGTCTTACCTTGTCAAAGATCCCAGTGTGATTCTAATATTTGCCGAATGTTTCTGTTCCTAGAACGTGACGCGGAGGCTCACTCGTCTCCTTACGACACCCTGTTTCCAGTGCAGGCGAGCCCCGTGTGTCTTTTCTGATGCCGCGGGTGCATCTGGGCCCCGGGCCGTTTATTGGTGGTGGATTGTGTGTTCACCAGCTGACTGGGAGCTCCTCAGACTCCCTGCCGAGCAGACCGTCCCAGCACCTCCCTCCTTGCTCGGGACCTCCCGACTGTACCCGGTGAGCAGAAGTTCTCAGTGACCCCTACGCGGAAGGAAATCAGTAATTGGTCCGTCCCACGGGCGGAGCAGGTGCAGAAACTCCGAACCTGAACAACGTAGCAGCAAGAACAGAAGGACGGAGTTGTCTGAGGTTCAAGACATAAGGGCTGTCTTCCAGGGGATGAATTTCGGGGAGAGTTGAGGAGGCCACCTGTAAACCAAAGCTGTAGCGTTTTCAGGGCTTCACAGAATAATTCAAGGTGCTGCAGAGGTTAACTATGCACGCGAATGTGTAAACGATTCAGTCCCAAACCTGATTTTGGCCTCAGAATCTGGGTTGGAATCCTGGCTCCACCATCCACAGCTGGTTTCTTAACCTTTCCCTCTGACCCTCGTTGTCTTTATCTGTAAGATGTGGGGAATTGTGCCTGCCTTACCTCGCGGTCGCTAGGACCAAGCCGATGTCTGGCACATCGCAGGTGCTCAGTCAGTGGGGATGGGGGGGGATTGTTACAGGTGCCTGGGACACCCTCAGAAGTTTCACTCAAGCCGTAGCTGGCAGTGTAAGGGAGCAAAGCGTCTTTTCCTTCTACACTGATTCCCATTCCAGGTTCTCAGCTGGGGCTCCTGTACCAAAAGACAGATTAACAGGAGAAAAACGGTGTTTTAACATGTGCACCTCACGTATACATGGGAGAATCCCAGGCAACGGTAACTCAAACAGGTGGCTAGAATTCGGGCTTACGTAGCATCTTCGGCTCAAAGCAAACTGTGGAGGCCGGGTGGTGGGGACGTGATCAGGAAAAGTACAGCAAACTAGGGGGAAGGTTGCTTCTCGGTCAGGAAGAGTCTTTCTCGACTCCTCTTTTCCTCTCTTCAGCATTCTCTTCCTGGTACCGAGAGGAACGCCCTCGTGAATGGAGGTTTCTCTTGTGACTGTAAACTTCCCTCGCAAAGCGGTAGCTTCTCCCCTGTTGTCTGAGCTGCTTCCGTGTCTACCGGCTCTCAGAATAATTGGCTCACCGTGGCCCCTATGCCGAAGAGGCAGAAGTGGGGTGACCCTTCCTGGTCTTCCACAGTCCAGCAGCAGCACACAAGAGAAAGAAGTCAGATCTTTGGGCAGGGACAAGTGGATCCCAGCAGCTCCCTTGTGGGGCAGCTGGTGAGATAAGCACATTGGGAGCTTGGCAGCTCGCAGACCTAGTTTGAACGCCATTGCAGGGATTCGGGAAGGTCTGCCCCGTGCACGGCGTGGTGGCTGACCCTTACCCCTGCCTCAGTAGCCGTCCGGCTGATAGCCCCGTGGAAGTGGCATCTTGGGGATGCTGGTCTGCCAGACTCTTGTCCCATTTTCATTGAGCATCCCGCACTGAGTGCCTCCGGACGACCACGATGACATTTCGTGCCGTAGGCTTCTAAGTTTCTCTGTGACGACTGGGATTGGCTAGGGATACGAGGATAAGGGAGTTTATAAGGATAAGCAGATACACAAAGCATGGCACTTTCCCCAAACAAACAGAATACCTTGTTACTATTAAGGGAACAAAAACCGAGAAAAGAGCTGAAGGTATAAACCAGTCGCCCGTGCACATGCCTTTTAGAATACGAAATCACGTCACGTGCACACTTCAGGGGCGGCTGTTCCCCTTCCGGGTAGGTGGGGGAGCAGGGATGTTCGTTGATGAGTGACCGACGGGGTCCACGGGTGGCAGGGCTGACGTTCGACCCGCGCCTGCTGCGGCCAAGTGGGGTCGGGGCTCTCGGAGCAGTGGAATCGTTGTGGAGATTTTGGAACACCTGTCGTTTCAGTTATTTCTGGGATTTTGTGTCAAAGAGCACATTCAGATGGTTTTTCCTGGAAGGTCTTGTTTTGGGGACCAAGCCCTACAGCACAAGCAGTGTGTTCTCATCCTCTTACTTAATGCTTTTAAACTTGATGGAAGGAAAAGGCATTTTCCCCTGTATTACCAGTGCCTCCGTGAGCGCCATCTCGGAGACACACTTTAATGTTATGTTTGCAGCTTTTATTTAGCAAAGATGTAAGAAACCCCATGACAGTGTTTCTATGTGTATTGTACAAGCCGTTGTTTAAAAAACAAAACAGAGGATTCTGTTTCTCAGTTCTTAGGGGGAAAAGCCCTCTTCTGTTCTCCTTTGATCAGAGTTATGTGGCCTGCCCCATTTTCTGTTTAGCTCTTGGCCATCAGAGATTTCAAACTGGTAATATTCAAGCACAACAACAGCATGATCTTGTGGTTGGAAAATCAACTTCTTTTTAAAAAAATTTTTTTAATGTTTTTGTTTCAAAAAAATTTTTAAGACAGACAGAGCATGAGTGGGGAGGGGCGGAGAGAGAGGGAGACACAGACTCCGAAGCAGGCTCCAGGCTCCGAGCTGTCAGCACAGAGCCCGACGTGGGGCTCGAACTCACGAGCTGTGAGATCATGACCCGAGCCGAAGCTGGACGGGGCACCAACTCACAAACCGCGAGATCGTGACCTGAGTCGGGAGCTTAACCGACTGAGCCACCCAGGCTCCCCTCAACTTCTTTTTTTTAAATGTTGTGACTTTACATCTGTGCCTGTTCCTTCCAAGTGCACCTGCGTCCTGCTTGGATAACGGAGAGCACTGGAATACCTTAATAAATGAACATCTAATGAGAGCGTCATTCATTCCTTTGCCTTGTCTCTTGAAGACTTCTGGGCGGAGAATTACATGCAGTTTCAATCGGCCGGAAGGAGCCCGGGGGTCTCGAAGCAAACACCAGGCCTGGAGAATTGTGCCACGGCTCAGACGCCGTGCGGTGTTCCGCGGGGCAGGGTGGTGACCGAGGAGCTTGCTGGCTGTCTGAGGCACGGAGCGTGTCGATGGCCTGGGCTGCTGTTTACTTGCGAGAAAGGAATGAGCCTGGGCCTGGGCGAGCAAATGGCCCGGGGACTGGGCAAGAGAGGGGCTGCGTCAGGGCCCCCCGCCCCGGTGCCCGGCTGCCCCTGCTTCTGCTCGGCCGAAAGCAGGCCTTGTGCTGCACGGCCGCGTGTCCAGTGAGGCCGTGAGTGGCCCCACCTGGCCCCCCTCGTCGGCTGCGTCCCCACAAGTCTGCCAGTGCGCCTCACACGTGATCCGTGTCTCCGAAAGGGCAGATTAGAAGACGTGTTGCAGGCCAGGAAGGATTTCAGGATATGGGCCGATAGCTTGGATGGTCAAAAAGGATAGGAGGCGTTTTTTTGTCCCCAAAGTGAGATATGTGTTTGTTTCCCGTGAACTCTGAAAAGCGATGGAGGGTCACACGTTTCCCTGTCACGTTTCTGAGAGCCGTGTGGCTCCGGAATGCAGCCACGCTCCCTGGGGCAGCCCCGCCCGCCCCTCCTCTGCAGGCCTGCGAGATGCCGGGCGGGGACAGGCGGCCGCACCTTCTGGAGGCCTGTGGCACCCTCGTGTGGTACCGCGGACTCGGTGGTGGCCGAAGCGTGGACTCTCGTCTCAGGGGCGGGGTCCCTGTTGGGCAGTAGACTGTTGGAAGCACACTCGGGTCCTAGAATTTACATGGTGAACTCTCTTGCTGTCCTTTGTTTTCCGTGACCTCAGGTGACACATGGAAACCATCAGTAAGAAAGCGGGACAGTCATAGACGGGGCTGTTTGTCACGACGGTGCTCCGCTGTAAGTAAACTAGGAGAGTTGCTCTGGGTTCCCTTCTCCTTCCGCACCCACTGTCACCACACCCGTGCTTTGTGGTGCGCCCTTGACGTCACCAGCGTCCCAGCTCTGGAGCCCGTGGTGTGGACGTCCAGTCGCTTTGGGATAACCGTAGCTAGTTGCAAACGACCCCCCTCCGACTGTGTTCCAAGAGACATTTTGACTAAACTAGACGGCCGGATGACGTGTGTATGGAGCACGTCACTTTGATGGGACGTGTCATGCCCTTCTGGCGGTCCGGGCGTCTCCAGAGCCCAGAGCGGGCCGTTGGCGTGAGACCTAGGTTGCGCCGCGTGTCGCCATGTGAAGTCCCGGTTGGCGTCGGGGAGGTGCTTTGTGGGACGGCCGTGTCTGACCCCGAGGTTATGTCCCTGCTCGCCTCACTGGGGACTCACTTTGAAGCAACAGTCTGTGCTTTTTATTGGTCGGGTGACGTGCGCCCCTCTCTGTACCCCTTAGCGGCTCAGAATCCTCACCCGCGGAGTCGGGGTCACTCGAGGAGCCTCCGAGTGGTTTTGAAGATTGAGGAGCCTCCGTAAAGGGCCTGTCACAGGACCAAGAGCAGAGCAGGCCCCCCGCACACGACAGCTACTCTCACTCTTAACCATTCCTCAGCGTTTGGAAACACACATTTGTAATTCTTAATCGCGGGTTGTGCTTACTGATATTTTAATGAATCCTAAATGTGGTTTAAATCCCTCCGATCGCATTCTTCTTGGTCTCTAGACTGATGCCGTCTGCTTGTTGGTGTTTGCTCATCTGCCTGAGGACTGATGAGTCTTGATGGAAAACTCTCATGGCAGCTGCAATTATTTTTATTTATTTCTTTACTTGCCTATTTTTTAAGTTTTTAACTACGTCATCTCGATACCCGGTGTGGGGCTCGAACTCACAACCCTGAGGTCAGGACTCGTGTGCTCTCCTGACTGAGCCGGCCAGGCGCCCCCGTCTGTTTACCTATTATTTTTATTATTGTTTTATAGGTATAGTCTTGGGTGGTGGGCACTGGGACGAAGGTCTGTCCGTAAGTCACCTCATTTAATCCTGACAAGGACAATGCTGGTCAGGTCACTTGTCGACGGCCGCACTGGAGGTCTGTGTGATTGGGGCCCAGGGGCTCAGCCTGCCTCTTTCCCTCTGGCGTGTGCACAAGGGCCTTGTGGGCCGCCCCCAGTCCGGCCCCCTGTACTTAGATGCAGCGTTGTGTAGCTAAAGGGGATAATAAATACTACTTACGCTAAAGGGTCACTGTGGGGATTGAAAGAGTACACACTCTTTCACCCAGGGGCGCCTGGGTGGCTCAGTCTGTTGGGCATCCGACTTCGGCTTAGGTCATGATCTCGAGGTCCGTGAGTTCAAGCCCCGCGTCGGGCTCTGTGCTGACAGCTCGGGGCCTGGAGCCTGCTTTGGATTCTGTGTCTCCCTCTCTCTCTGCCCTTCCCCTATTCATTGTCTCTCTCTCTCTCTCTCTCTCTCTCTCTCTCTCTCTCTCTCTCTCAGTAATAAATAAACATTAAATAAAAATTTTAAGGAAAGAGCACACACACACACACATGTGCACACACGTGTGTACTTGGTGCTTAGGATGGTGATTGGCCCATCTTGAGTACTCTGCAAGTGTGCGTGGCCAGTGATGAGATGTGGAGCATAGCTGTGGGCCCGCCCCAGTGTTCCACACGTGACAGATACTCTGGGAAGCTCTGTGGAGGGAGTGGCTGGTATGGGTGGGCTGAATGGCTGGACGCACGGCCGGTTTTCTTTTGTTGACATAAACCGTGTTGGCTCTCGTAGAATCAAGTGCTTGCTTCAATTCAGCGCAGGCTAAATATTGTGCGAGTAGCTTCTCGAATCCTTCCAGGAGACTCAACGAGGCAGGTGCTGCCCCATTTTATGGATACCGAGTGTTCGTGCATTTTAATGTAATCCCTGTAGCGAAGGAGTTGGACTTGAGAATGGGACATGGGGTGGGAATCCTACACCCTGGCAGAGCTGGGCTTCCCCCTCAGGTCTCTCTGGGTGACTTCGTTTTAGGGAAGCACGCAGTGAACAGCGTGTGGTCTGTATTACCACAGCTTCCTTGAGGCGGAATCGTGAACACCTGTCCTACTTGAACTCCAGTATGGGAGCCCCACGTATTGTTAGTTGAAGACCAGTCATGTGGTGGGTATGCAGACTCCATCTTCGTAGTCACAGATTCTTGCTTTTGGGAAAATCTTCATACGGAAGCCCAAATTCTCATCCTTCAGGTTAAGACTGTTTTTTCTCTCAGTCTGGTGGGAATGGAAGAATGGCCGTCTGTCGCTCTTAGCGGGCTAACGCTTAAAATGATGTCAAATGGTGGCATCTTCCCCGCTTCCTTGTCCCTAGGTTAAACTTTCCCTGTGGGTTTTGCACTTGGGTTAGGTGTCAGGGAGCTTTACACTTCTCCTTTGATCCTTCTCCATAAAAGAAAAATTTTTCCCCAGATGTGTAAGCCCTTAGATGTCTTTGACCCCGGCCGATATTTATGATGGCAAAGTCAAGGTCTGCAGCACCAGGAAGGGTAGCCTGGTGAGGTGACGGGCTGTCCCAAAATGGTCATCCTTCCTGACTTACTCTTCGTGGGACTGTCCTCGGCGTTCCTGTTCACGCCTCCTCCCTTAGCGCAGGTCCATGTCTGAGGCCAGAAGTGGACACGGGGTCAGTGACGTGGGGGCCCGATGGCGCACGACAGGACTTTTGCCTCCTCTCTAATCCTCACTTGGGGGCCGTTTGTAGAGAAGAGCCTGTTGGTTCTACAGTGTGAGAAGTTCCTGAGAAGGGGGTTGATTTAATTATACAGAATTCCCGATTCTTCCCTGAGAGGTCCTGTTCGTCTTTGAGCCAACACGCCATTTTTTATTGTCCCTAGTGAGACAACCTTCCCTACTTCCCCCACTGCTTTTAAACCTTTCTTGCTGAGCCATGTGTCTATTCTTGGTTTATAGAAATTGCTTGTGACCCCGTCTTGAGGAAATATTTTGGTCTTTGTTAGGACGTTAGTCTGTGAGCACCCTCATGACGAACTGTCCTCTCAGGAGTTCCGGGGACATTCTCCCATCTAGTGTCACGGGGTCACCCTCTCTTGTCATTGTGGGCCTTTCCCCAGAAACACCAGTCACACTGTTCGTTTCTCCATTACATACGTTATTCGCTGCTGGTGATGGTGAGCCTCTGAGCTCTTCGGGTCTCCCACTTGCCAGCAGTGTGGCATTCGGGCCACTGCTGGGCCACCATGCATGTAGGTTCATCTGAGGAGGGACCGCTCGCAGTGTCCGCGTTGCGGACCTAGTGTGGGCACCCAGGGACGTGACGCGTGTTAGGTGCCCAAAGCTTAGCACGTAGTAACCGCTCAGTACAAGTGGGCACAGACGCCGTGAGAATAGTGAGTTCAGGGCACTAACCTGGCTTCGAGTGGGGATCTTGAAAAATTCCCCAAGGTTGTCTCAGGCCTCCTGAGAGGGAGGGAAGGGTGTCTCCGAAGGGGGATGTCTGTGGGGTGTCTGTGATGGGTGTAGGGCATTGGGACATGCAGTGGAAAGCCAGGCAGGGCACAGATGGTGGAGACCCCGGGGGCTCTGATCCCGCTCCTGGGGACTGGGGGTCGCAGAGAATTGGCACTTGATGGGGTGCTGGGCACCTCCTGACCGGAGGAGACAGAATGCAGATTTGAGAGTCGTGGCGGGATGGGGCTGCCTGGATGGTGCAAGGACAAGGGACGCCGGGGCGGGGCGGCGTGGAGCCAGGGAAAGGAGAGGGGCTCGCCAGGCTTTGGCGCGCATATTCGTTTTGAGAAAATGAGTTGGCCGGGCTGCGGTGTGGATTTCTAGTAAGGAGAACATCTGCTCGAGAAGTAGAGGGCGTCCCGCTTTCCCACCTGGCACGCTTTGGAGCGCTATGTGTGCACCTGCGTGCCCTGGGCACCGAACTCCTGGCTCGTGTGGGGAAGGGCCCGTCTCCATTTTCCCGTGACGGCAAGTCCTCTTTTCTCCGGTTGGTGCTGAAGATGCTACTCTTCCTTGCTGATTTCCTTTTGATGAACTTTGCATGTGGGGTTGCAGAGTTCTCTTTTATTTTGTCTCTCCAGCTAGGTTTTTCTCATGATCTGTTCACCCGTGGTTACAAGGGGGAACGTAAGTGTGTCAGAACGTGATTTCCGCCGAGAGGAGTCTCCTCCCCACCCCTGGGCACACACACGTAAACGAGGAAGATGAAGGGCAGTCTGGCGGTCTGGTGGTCTGGATGGTTTCCTTAGGCCACCAGAACAGGGGTCGTGCAGACCAGCGCACGTGCCCGTCCGAGTGAAGGGCAGCCGGCCATCTGAAGAGATGGTCACCTCCCAGATGGGATAGAGACACTTCTCCGTCATCTTGCTGACGAGATGCCCGACTGTCAGCCTCTCGGTTGCCTCGGCCTTGCAGGGAAAGTAAACATGTGCGCTTCTAAGAAACAGATTGTGAGAAGGATTAGAGTTTCTTCGAAATGTTTAAATAAAGAGCGTTTACTGTATGCTCAAAGTGTCTCGATTCTTCACCCTTCCGTAGAGCAGCCCGCGCTCCTGAAGCATCGCTGAACGTTGAGGCCGTAAAGAGGGAAAGGAGTGCTGGGTCCTGGAGCCTGGAAAAGCGGACCGCACAAGGCAGTTGTCACCCGCCACTGGACAGTGGCAGCCAGCCCTGTGGTCCCTGAGAGGAGCGAGGACCCCTGTTTCCCCTGGTGTCTACCTGAGCGCCCCCAATGGTGGTGCGGCCCTGGCACGGTGTGGGGGGCTTGCAGCGTCGGGGCTGCTGCTGAAGCTGGAATGTACACGGCCCGGCACTGGAGGGGGCGCCGTGGAGGCGCCCAGAGGCTGGGGTGTACCTTCGGGCAGGGTGAGACCCCGCAGAGAGCAGGCACCGCCAGGCGGGGAGCAGGTGGCCATACGAAGTACTTAGCACTGAGTCCCCGTGGACTTCTGCAGTACTGAGGGAAGTGGAGGGTTCTGGCCCGGCCGGGGTGGAGAGCCTCGCCGGGTGCCTTAGTGACTCTGGTGACACAGCAGGAAGACACAGATCCAGACGAGGAGCCACATGCAAGGGCTAAGGACGTGGCTCCAACGGACCCGTCTCGGCCCGGCCCCCTGGGAGCCGGAGGGTCTGCCAGTAAGTCGGCTGCCCTCTGGGCCAACGTGATGACTTAGAAGCCCGCAGAGAGGCGGACGCGTGGCTCGTGTGGACTCGGGGAACGGTCAGTGCGAATGGTGCCTGCGCCCGCCTCGCCCGACGGGCCGGGACCCTGGGCAGCGGCTACAGGCAGAGCGGAGACAGGGCAGGCACAAGGTGAGCCCAGGGCCCGCTCCTTTAGTGTCATAAAGTAAGGGAACGAAAGTGAAGAGTGTAAGAAAAAACGGGGAGGGCCACGCTGCGAAGAGGAAGGAGCTGAGATAGAGGGGTGCCCGGTGGCCGAGCGCCAGGACAGTCGCGTACGGTGGCAAGTTACAACCTGCGCGATAAAAAGGGTGGATTAGTATCGAAAACGTAGAACTTCGTGTGTGCGCACCGACCACACGCGGACAAGCAGACGAGCAAGCAGCGTGGGCTGCTGAGTAACGGAGGGTCATGTGCAGGGCGCTGGGGTTGGAAGATGCAGCGAGTTGCCGCCATTTTAGTGAAGTTCACACCAGGCCCGGGTCAGCCGCGGATGGAAACCCAGGGGCAGGTTTTGATGAGGGACAAGCTATTTCCATGGTCTTAGAGGATCTCCTCACTTACTAGTTTCAAGAGAAAAAATAATTTTTTACTGGAGAAATTGGGCCACACTCTGCCTGGGTGACCAGAATGAATAATGCCAAGGAGGGGCGGGTGGGCCTCGTGTGCCATCAGGTGCGACACCTGGAGGAGAAGACATCACCTCTGTGGTTCCTGGCTGATCGTGCATGACCGGGATTGAATCACGGGGACATGGCCGACAAGTCCGTGTGGAAGCGCCTTGTTAATATGAAAGGTGTGGAGGACTCTATTCTCCCAAACTGTGAATGCCATAAAAGACAAAAGCAAGCCGTGTGTTTCAGAATAATGGCGGCTAAATGCTGTACTTGACCCTGGGCTGGATCCTGAACTGGAGGGAAAAGAAACGCCATAAAGCACCATTATGGGGTTAATGGAATATGGCGGTAGGTTAAGGTAGCGTGTCCATCTTTAAATTTGCTGAGAGCGATAACATTATGGTTTTATCGGACCATCCCCATTCTTAAGGAGATTCTGAAGCGTTTCGAGGTAAAGCGTCAAGATCATGGCACCTCTCTCCAGGTGGCTCAGAGGAAACAGCGTTGAGTGAGCGTGTGAGTCTGTGGAGGGTGAGTGACGAGGGACACGGGAGAAACGTTAGCGGTAGGTGAATCTGACGTAAAGCATACGTGGTGTTCTTTGTGCTGTTAACTATTCCAGAATTTTTCTGTGAGCTTGAAATTATTTCCAAATAAAAAGTTAAAAAAGTGAAAAGAAACCCAGCAGGTATAGCCATCCATGACTTAAAAGAGAACTCGGGAACAAGATGCATGCATCTCTTAACTATGTTGGTGTGGATTTTCTACCTTTCGAGTTGTCCACGGGAAATAAGCATTGAATCCTATGGCAGTCACTCTGTCACCCAGTAGGCAAAGCCATTTCTGTGTCTGTTGGGTGAGAAAGCCTATGCAGTGCAAGGAGAAAGAATACTACGTTTGTCCCCGCCCCCCCCCCCCCCCCAGCCGACTCTGCCCCTCCCCCATCCTATTATCTGGTGTCGCAGAAGAGGGTTGGAATGAGGAGTCATAGAGGTGGTTCAGGAACGGTCATGGGAGCATCAGTTGCTGCATTTAAAATAATACTTGTCGGGGCGCCTGGGTGGCCCAGTCGGTTAAGCGTCTGACGCTTGGTTTCAGCTCAGGTCATGACCTCACGGTTTATGGGATCAAGGCCCACGTTAGGCTCTGCTCTGACAGTGTGGAGCCTGCTTGGGATGCTCTCTCTCTCTCTCTCTCTCTCTCTCTCCCTCTCTCGCTCTCTGGCCTTCCCCACACTGTGCTTGCTCTCTCAAAATAAATAAACAAACTTAAAATAAGATAGAATAATATTTGCCAATTCTCAAAATCTTACGGCGCAAATGAGGAAATGCATGCAAAAGGTGTTTGTAAATAATATTTCTTCTAAAAACATTCAATTGCTCTTCATAGTTTTGGTTAAAGATGAGAAACGGCTTAGACTGGAGATTGGTGGAGGGTTTCCTTACTTTGGGTGGCCCCTTTTCCTTTTAAATGTCGAGATTGATGGCACAAGGGAGTTTCTTTCCCCAGCGGACCCTTCGGTTCCTTCTGGTCACCTCCTTTCTCATTTCCTGCCCTTATTGTTGCAGGCAGAGCTCCAGTGACTGGAGAGCTGTGGATCTTCTAGATTTCAGGATCAGTGAAGCCAGAGCATAGCAGAGGGTGTACGAAAGGTAGCACATAAGTCACTCAGCCTTCCATCCGCTTTCAAACATGTCACGGATCTGAAGTTCCCCACAGTTGTTCCTGCTTTGTCCTGAGATTGTATTTGTGGCTCGGGTGCTTGGAGGGGTCATCCGGGCCTTCGAGGTCCCCAGCTCGAAATCAGCCAGGGCAAGGCCAGCCTGGTTTGGGGAAGGAGGGAAAAAGGATCCGAGAGGTCAGCCCCCTCCTTGGCCCAGGAAAGCAGCACGGGCCAGGGTGGTGGAAATGTATAAAAGAGAGGGCACGAGGATCGTAGACGGAAAATGGCGCTGTGAGACCTGAAGTCCTGTAATGATCGTAATGATTGAGGACATTGAAAAGGAAGAAGGGCCATCTGGCATAAGGAAAATCTCTACTTGAGTCTAAGCCATTTTTCACCTTTAACTAAAACTACCAATAGTTTAATTGTAGAGGAAATTATTAGGGAAGGTTCCAGGGGCGGGGCGTGGAGGGCCTAGGGAGCGATTTGGGGCCAGGCCTTTTCCTGTATTCTGGAATTGGTTTCGATTGAGGCTCTTTATCCTGGAAGACTGTGCTTCCCTGGTGTGCCCTCTCCCATGGAGCTGGACAGCCTGGGGCAGCGCCACTCGGAGCGTCAGCCTGACGTGACCCGCGCACCATTTCTCTTGTTGAGAAGGTCTTTCCCAAGAGTGAGTGTCACCTGCACGGAACCACATGCTTCGTGTTGGTAGTTGATTTCCACTCTGGGACGTAATTACCATGTCTGTGCGTACCCGCAGAGAGTATATTGGTTAGCGTCGCTTGTTTTAAGGCTGGGTAAGAGCGCTCCGTTGCACGTAGCATTCCGCAAGCTGCATTTACTCAGTTGTGTTGTTAAGATTCTGTTGCTGCACGTGATGGTAGTAAATTATTTTTTATGGTCAAGTAAAATTTTTCTTGTAAGCATCCATCCCATTTTATCTGCTGCTCCATTTCCTTCCACAGTTTTGTGTTTTGCTGCCGTTCTAGGGGGTAGGAGATAGTATATCATTCTGGTCTTAATTTGCGTTTTCCTGATCAGTAGTGAGGTTGGGCATCTTTCTTTCTAGTATCCTTTGGAGAACAGAGTTTGTGATGTTGATGTAGACAGAATTTTCAATCTTTTGTTGTATAGTTAATGTACTTTTGTTTCTGTTTCTGGTTTTGTTGTGTTGTTGTTGTTGTTTGAAATATAGTCTAATATGTGTTTGGTTCATTTGCATTGCTAATCTTTATTTATTGTTTTGGATTGAAGTTTTTGTTGATTTGCATTCTCATTCAATGGTTTTTTTCTCTGCTGGTTTGGGACGCATCATGTTCCCGTTCTTCTGTGATTTCCCTGGAAGTACATCGCGCATGTATTACAGTTTTGGAGCCGATCAGCAGTTAAGGTGTTTTCATCTCCTCTCAGAACGGCACAAAACTCGTAGGACACCTAGAAAAGAGTGTCTTCTGTTCTCATGCGTTCCTTTCCATATTAGAGTTCTGCATTTCACCATACACATCAGACCGTGGTTGCCGTTTGGAGATGATATTTAACTTTCTCTGTCTCCCATGTCTTGCTTCCCTTCCCTTCTTCTATCCTGTTCCTTTCCTCAGGGGAGCTACACCTTCTTCAGCACTGTCTTCCCTTAGGATCACTCCGCGGCAGCGTCTCTCGACTTTGGGCCGTGTGACAGTGTGTTTCCTTCACTCGCCCAAGTCTCGGCTGACGGTTGTGGCCTCACAGCTTTGTGAACCTGCCGCCCGTCGTCCCAAGGCTTTCATCGTTACTGTTAGGAGATCTGCTGTTCATCTTCCACCTGCCATTCTTTGGTGAATGACTTGGCCTATTTCGAGATCATTTATTCGTCTCTGGGCCTTGTGGTTTTCCCTGCAGTGTGTTTGTGTGCGGCTTTCTGGCTTTTATCTTCTTGGTGTTTGCTCTGGGTCCCGTATGTGGATTCATGCCACTTGTTGGCTCTGAGAATTTCCCAGCTATTAATGCCCTGAATACGGTTTCTCCCCCGCTCTCTCTGTTTGCTCCTTCTGGTTTTGATAAGTAGACGTTAGAGCTGCTCTTTTTATTCTTCGTGTCTTTTAATTCGTAATTGGTATTTTCTTCCTTGTCCTTTTCTGTTTGATGCTAGTTAATTTCTTAAGATTTAGCTTCCAGTACAGTAATTTTCTCTTCAACTGTGTTGAATCTTTTATTTAACCCAGCCTTTGAGTTTTTAATTTCAGTGATTATATTTCTTCATTTTTAAAAGCTCCATTTCTGCTTCAGATCTGCCTGAATATATTTTGATGGTCTCTTTTTTGCTGGCTCATTTTTTTTATTACTCCATTTTTCCTGTCTTTAAACAACACCAAGCAGAGTTGTTTCATATTCTGCATTTGATAATGCCAGTATCTGAAGTCTTTGATAGTGTAACTCTGTGGCTTGTTGTCTAGTCCATGGTGAGTTTTGTGTGCTAATATCTGTTGGGCAATTATATGTCAGAATCCTGAGGTCTTACTTCCTGAAACTTGAGTTTGTCTGTCCTAGGAGCCAGGAGGGTGCTACAGAGTCAGGATCACTTTTGTTCCCTTTGGGAATCCCGGTTCCAGGTTGGGTTGTCCCACTCTGCGGAAAGCTGAGGGTCCAGATGCCCCATCCCGTTCCTGGCATTCACGTGGCCTCTAGGGTCGCTCCTCCTCTCTTCTTTGCTCAGGTTTCTGTGCACCATCCCTGCCATATCTCCCTGGTATTTGTTTCTCTACCTGGAGCTGGCCAGTGTATTAAAAAGTATTCTTAGGGGCGCCAGGGTGGCTCAGTCGGCTGGGTGTCCGACCGTTGGTTTTGGCTCAGGTCATGATCTCGTGGTTTGTGGGTTTGAGCCCCACGTCGGGTTCCGTGCTGGTAGAGCGGAGCCTGTTTGGGATTCTATCTCTCCCTCTCTCTCTGCCATTCCCTGCCCCCCTCAAAAGTAAATAAATAAACTTTAAAAAGTATTCTTTAAAATAATCTAAGCACCTGGGTGGCTCAGTCAGTTAAGCGTCAGACTTCAGCTCAGGTCATGATCTCACGGTTTGGGAGTTTGAGCCCATCTTCAGGCTCTGTGCCGTCAGCTCAGAACCTGCTTCAGAGCCTCTGTTCCCCTCTCTCTCTGCCCCTCCCCTGCTTGCATTCTCTTTCTCTCTCTCTCTCTCTCTCTCTCTTTCTCTCTCTCTCTCAAAAATAGACATTAAAAAGGTAATTTATCCAGAATCTAATTATAGCATAGCAGAAGGGCCCTACAAACACCTAGCCTACCATAATTTCTAAATTTGCAGTACCCAAGTGATATTTTAAAATTCATGTTCTATATGTGCCCTTTACCAATTTTCTTAGACAGTTAGAACTTTACCTGGTATATGATTTTATTTCACCCACAGCTGGGAAAAGAACACAGTAGCAATCTTCTTGAAAGCTTGCTAAATTGTATCTATATTCATATCACGTACTATGTCCTTAAACTTGTGCCTGTTTTTTTTTTTTTTTTTTTAGTTAATCTACTAATTCTAATTAATCTACTAATATTTACTTCCTGAGAAAGTCAAATCACTACTTTTGGAATAACTCGTAAGTATTGTCAGTACTCCTTGATTCTGCTCTATTTTTCTGTTTATCCGGAATCCTAGGTATAAAAGATTTAGCTGTTGATCTCTGCTTGTGGATGCCTTCCTTCCTCAGGCAGCGTGCAGAACACATGTGTTTACTGTTGTGAGTTAGAGGCATCCGGTCCACAAACTGCCTGTCCCTATGTTGTACATCCCCTTTAATAGGCCTAGAAACAGCATGAAGTTTTTGTTTTTGTTTTTGTTTTTTTAATTTTTTGGTTTTTTTAATGTTTAGTTCTGAGAGAGAGACAGAGCACAAGCAGGGGAGGGGCAGAGAGAGAGGGAGACACAGAATCCGAGGCAGGCTCCAGGCTCCAAGCTGTCAGCACAGAGCCTGATGTGGGGCTCGAACCCACGAACTGTGAGATCATGACCTGAGCCGAAGTCGGGCACCCAACCGACTGAGCCAACCCAGGCACCCCCAGCATGAAGTTTTTGATCTATGAGATGTTAAGTTGCCTTGGGCTTTGGCACATGAAAACATGTTTTATTTCAAAACAGATGGTAAGTGATGTTCATCACAAAGATAGCTTTGTGATGAACGTGATATGTGAGGCGTGTCTAGTGTGCAGAATCTTTATGCTTCATAGGTTACGACAGGACTTTTGCAGCGCTAATGTAATCATAGAAAAGGCAGGCACAGAAAACCTTCCCAGGAAATGCGGAGCTCTGTGGCTAGAGAGTCTCTGAAGGATTGCCTGTTGCCGGCTCCCTACTTTCACTTGGAAAATAGACGCATCTGATCATCCTGTGGCTTCTCCTCCCTTGGACAGCAGTTACTTCTTCTGTCTCCTCATGTCGTGGGTTACAGTTGGCTGTCTGCTCACGCACTGCTGATGGTTTTCGCTTTCCAAATGGTTTGGTTAGCCGAGCACTCCAGAAGCTTCTCTGGGGAGCCAGGAAGGAGGTGAAGAAGAACTGGAGAAGCTTGCTTCCCGGGGAAGCCCTGGCCAGCCTCCCAGGCCGGGGAGCTGCTGTCCTGGAGCACACACTGCCTGAGCGTGGGGACACGGGTCTAACTGCAGCCGTCCCCCAGCTCTGTTGTTCCTGTGCCCCGTCAGTCGTTTCGTAAAGCAGTAACTGGCCCTTCAAGCTACCCCCTTCTCTTCTTTTTCTGCAAATAGGTGTCCCTTTGCAGGCCGAGATTTGGATCATTAACATGATTTTTTTTTAAATGGTTTTCATGTTTATTTATTTTTGAGAGAGAGACAGAGAGAGAGAGAGAGAGAGAGAGCACAAGATGGGGAGGGGCAGAGAGAGAGGAAGACAGAGAATCCGAAGCAGGCTCCAGGCTCTGAGCTGTCAGCATAGAGCCGGAAGCAGGGCTCAAACCTGCAAACTGCGAGATCGTGATCTGAGCCAAAGTGGGACATTCAACTGACTGAGCCACCCAGGCACCGCTCGTCAGCATAAGTTTAACATAGTTCACTCAAATGCAGTTTCTTGCTGCAAAGTCGTGATTCTGGTCCTGTCAAAATGATGCTGACAGACAGCCCAAGCAGGCGGGCTTTCTCATGCCCCTTATAGTTAGGGTGTTAAAAACGGGGCTTGGCAGCCATTATCAAGACGAGTGACCGTAGGTCTGAGTCTGGTCAGCAGGCCCCGTTGGGTTTGCTGCATGTGCCCTGGGTCTCCTGACCTCGGTCCTGACTGAGCTTCTCTCGTCCAGGAATGGCTGGCTTCTCGTCTCTCTGACTCAGCACCAGGACACTGGCCATTTGTAACATTTTCCTCCTTTCCCACATGAGGTAGTGAACGTGTCTGTTTCTAAATACGGTTTTGAAAAGCAGGATTATTTTAAGTACCTCTTTCTCTAACTTGTGCTCTCTCCTGCTCAGCAGATTCACACCTGAGTGCTTGTTATCAGACCCTTTGTTTGATGCCTACGGAAATGCCCACAGAATAATTTTCATTTGCCTTTTTCTCAGTCAGGGTGTTCAGGGGTTGGTAGTATGACATAGTGGGAACTGTACCAGGTTCATCGGTAGCTAGACAACCTGAGTTCAGGGTGAAGTTCTCTTCACGGTCTGTACGACTGGTTAATCACATAGCTCTTCTGGGTTTTATTTTCCCACCTAATAATTAGTCTGTTCACATGCTAGAGCAGTAGTTCCCAAAAGTTTTGCTCTTAAGAAATCTTTCTTATCTTAAATATTATTGAGGACCCCACAGAGCTCTGCTTGTGTGGGTTTATATCTAGCATTTTTTTCTTTTTACATTTGTTTATTTTTGAGAGACAGGGAGACAGAGCATAAGTGGGGAGGGGCAGAGAGAGAGGGAGACACAGAATCCAAAGCAGGCTCCAGGCTCCGAGCTGTCAGCACAGAGCCTGACACGGGGCTCGAACCCACTAACCGCGAGATCATGACCTGAGCCGAAGTCGGACACCTAGCTGACTGAGCCACCCCTATATCTAGCATTTTACAGTTGGCAGAAAGATGGCCCCCAAAGATGTCCCCATCCTAATACCGAGAACTCGTGACTATATCACACTATATGGCAAAAGAGACTGCCGGTATGGTTAAGATCGGGATCTTGAGATGAGAGTCTTGGGGATTATCCAGTGGGCCCTGTGCAATCACAGGGGTACTTACAAGAAGGGAACAGGAGGGTGAGAGCCAGAGAAGGAATTACGAGATGACAGGAGAGATGGAAATGATGTCCTTGCTGGAAGGGAGGGGCGCAGGCGGCCTCCGGAAAAGGCCAGTCACACGTTGTCCCCCCTAGCGCTTCAGAAGGAGCTCAGCCCTGCCATACCTTCACTCTGACCCCCACACGACTGACTCAGTTTTAGACTCGTGACCTCCAGAACTGTAAAATAATCTGTGGTATTTTAAGCCACCATGAAATCAATTTCAATTTAAGTTTAAAATATTTACATTTTATTGTCACTATGAAAATAGTTTTGGCCTCACGGATTACTTACAAGGGTGCAGATCTCCCAGGGACCCCCAGACCCACCCTGGGGTCTGCCACGTTAGAATGCAGCCCCCTGGCCACAGCCAGCTGCACGAGACTGGCGTTCGAATGCTGGAATCCAGTTAACCAAGTGGGGGTTCTGTTATGAAGTAAGAAAGGGCGAATGGTCTTAAGGGGCACATAGCGTTCAGATTCTTATTATGTCAGAGTCTGATGCACGTGGTAGGTAGTCTCCGGAATGTTGGTTTCCCTTCTCCTTGCCAGGAAAAACAGGCATTTCATTTGGATGGCGTCGCTTAGAAATACCTGTGACGGAACACGATGGGATGTAGGCAGAGGCCATGTCCCTGAATTGCCATGAATCGCATTTTTAGCATTTGTCGAGAAATTATGTAAGGTATCTTTTGTGTGGTGCTCACAGGCGATGTCTTTCTGATGTTTGGGTCTTTGGAACTTAACAATAAGCTTCCTTTCCTTGGGTAGGAGGGAAGATGGAATTGAGATGCGATTCAGACCGGCTTTGATTCCTAGTTGCCCTTTGTGGGTTTGAATATACAGCGGGCGTGACATTCCCTCCGGGTCACTTTGTCCACACTCCCTGCTGATCCGGGGCAGCACCCCGTGGCTGAAGAATGACCTAGGTCCAGTTTGCGATGTGAGAGAGCACTTAGGAATATTCGTGCTAAGAAGCTTATATTTATAAAAGATGTGTATAGGGACACCTGGGGGGCTCAGTCGGTCGAGCGTCTGACTCTTGATTTCGGCCCAGGTCATGACGCCAGGGTCGTGGGATCGAGCCCCGTGGCAGGCTCTGCGCTGAGTGTGGAGCCTGCTTGGGATTCTCTCTCTCTGCCCTTCCCCCGCTCACGTGCTCGCTTGCTCTCTCTCTTAAAAAAAATGTATATAAATGCAGTAGAACAGTTGGGGCTTACGTGGCTTAGTTTTGAGCTTAATATGGCTCACTATCAATGTCAGGGATTGATGACTGTGTTTAATGCATTCTTAGAGCTATCCTCTTTAAATCAATTCTGGTAAAACGTTGTGGCTGAGTGACAGCCTGGGAGACACTTTAACATCGTAACATATAGTCCTGAACCAAAATTCCGGCCCGACGGTGGGAGCAGCTCCTGTGCCTTCCACACCTTCGTGTCTGGCCCCCAAACGAACCGGCTGGGAAGGGGAGTTTCGGGCTGGGGGTGGTGGAGAGGCAGCGAGGGAGGTCACTTTACGGCCCGGAGCACCTGTCGGGGGCAGGAGCACTTGTTTGGGAGCCGTACCAGCAGGGGTGCTTCGGGGGCCAGAGGGTCACGTCAGTGCCGACCTTTCTGCACTGGAGCCAAGAAGTGTGCTTTTATTTGCTTGCTGTGTCTCCCGGAGGCCGCTGAAAACCACCTGGCACTTGCTGGTTTCTGCTCTGCCTCGTGGCAGACCGTGTTACCAGCACGTGGGGTCCTTCTCGGTGGAGCCCTTGGTGAAAACAGAGGGGGCGAGAGCGCTTTGGCCGGATTTGAACTTGCTGCACCCGAGACCGGCAGGCACCTTGCATCGGGTGGCTTGGTGTTTTTAGTGACCAGCATCGCGATGGTAGCATTTGTCACCCGTATGTGCGCGCGACAGGAAAAGTGTAAGCGAAACCAGTGGAAGAGTGTCCCTGTTGGTGTCGGAACATGTTTGAGACCGTTATTCCCTGGGGGCGCTCCGCTCCTCGCCAGCCGTCTTCCACAAGGGTTTGACTGGCTCTTCCAGAAGCAAAGTGTGTCCTCCCCTCTTCCTTTCAGGGAGTCAACGGCCGTGACCACCGTCACCCTGGCCTGCTGATCGGTGGCGAGGGTCAACAAGGTGCGGGTTAAGAGAAAGCCGTGGTCAAAAGCCATGTGGTATTTTATTGCAACAGCTTGTGGTTTTGAAAACAAGGGCTGGAGTACTTTTCTGATACTTTCAAGTAATTGCAATACAATTATGATTGCAACACAATTCGCATTTCGGTTTGGGAGTCTCTACATTAATCAGGAAACGTGAACAAGGTCTATGTGTCAGACGCCGGACCGGTTCAAGGCCAAGAGCGGGGTCTTAGTCTCTCCCCAGCGGTTCAGCGGGCTTGGGGGGGCTGCCCTAGGAGCTGGCCTGGGCGCTGGGTCAGGGTAGTGGCCAGCCTTCACACCACGGTCCTCGCTGCCCGCACAGGGGGCTCCTGGGCTGCTTTGGGAACAGTATGTGACGGTGGTTGAGGAAAGGTTAGGGTCTGTCTGGAAGGAGGCAGAGGAGTGGTCAGCGAGTGAGCTGTTTTCTGTCTCTCATCTCTTACGATCTCCTAGCCCGGCGTCCACGGCCGTTGTGGCGAGGGCTCACTTCTTTTTGGACTCCCGGTCAAACGTCCTCAGAAACGAAGTCGTGGACACGGGGCCTGACCCCCGCCTCCCCCCCGATTCTAGCTGCGGTTTTCCCGGCAGGTGCCAGGCCGGTCCAGTGCCAAGCTCTCCTTCTGCCCTCTGTCCTGACCCCGTCCTCAGACCAGCTGGCATCCTGCTGCTATATTTAGCTCCTGTGCGGTGGGGTTCTGGAAGTCGACCAGCCGCCTCATGCCTTGGATCGGTCTTTCCGGTGAGACCCCGCTGTCTCGGTCCAGGCGCCCAGATCCCGCCGGGGCGCACCGTCCTCTGAGAGCTGTGCCTTAAATATTCACACAGCATTTACTGACCACCTACTGTGTGCAGAGAGCCGAGGTGCAGACACCGGGAGGTGTGGAGAAGAATCAGACCGTTGGGGCTCTTGGCATAGAAGCGGGGGCGAAACGTGGGATCCCAGCATTAGAGGTGCCTTCCGACAAAAGCAGGAGCAGGCTAGCGGAGGATTCAGGCGGGAGGGAGCAGCTCTGCCCTGACGGACGTGTCCGTGTGGGGTCCCCCTCTCCCCCCGCCCCTGCCAGCCACAGGCCAGTGACTGGGGGGTCACTACATGCCCCCTTCCTGGTGGGATTTCATCGTGCCTCATCCACAGCAGCTCACACCTCTGTAAGTACAGGCCCTGCCCTGGTCCACCTGACTCTGCGGCAAGTGGTTGGAAAGAAGTTTTGGAGGCTGTAGGTATCTCTCTGGTGACATCCCGCGGGCGGTTGCCAGTTCTGTATCTTCTGGGCCGCGCTCCGACCTAAGGACAAGGTGGGCAGTCCTGAGCCCCGGAGGCCGGGCTGTTTGCTTACTCAGTGCTCAGGGTCAGGTACTCAGATGCCCGGCTCGTGCGGCGAGGCCTCAAATACAGCGTCTGAGGAGGAGTGTAGACGGCCCATTAGACGGGCCAGTCTAAAACCAGATGGCGTTTGAATTTTCAGTGTCCTCTTGACTTTTGGTTCGTGGATGGTACTGGTCACAGTTTGCAGTTGTGCGTGCACGACAGTATCTCCCTGCTCTGAGTTGTCTTAGAGGCGGGAGCTGTTGCTGTCCTGTTGACTGTTGGATCCGTATCGCCCACCCTGGGCTTGGCATATCGTACAGAAGGGACAGGACAGACACACATCCGAAACGTGAACTTCTCCATCAACAGCACACAGCTGCCTGAGAATAGATAACTGACTTTTAATTTGGTCAAGAGAAAGGTCAAAAAGAGTCCTCGTCATTTACCAGAGCCCTTCCAGCAGACAATGGTAAGAAAACCAAAAGGGTCTTTTCTTTTCATTCATTCATTCATTCATTCATTCATTCAATGGGAGAGCACCAGCAGGGGAGGGGCAGATGGAAGGGGACAGAGGATCTGAAGGTGGCTCTGCGCTGACAGGCTGACAGCAGCAGGCCTGACGCAGGGCTCGCACTCACGAATGTGAGATCATGACCTGAGCCGAAGTCAGACGCTCAACCGACTGAGCCACGAGGCGCCCCAACAAGGTCTTTACAAAATGCGAGCCTTGAAGGAACAGATTTCTATCCTGATTGTGGTAGTGGTTATAGGAACCCATCCCTGTGACAAAATATTACAGAACCGTATGCAAACAGAAACGGCCCATAACCACTGACAAGTAAACACAAATGAGACCTGGGAAAGGTCTGCAGCTGAGCTCATAGCACGGTGGCCATGTCCGGTTCCCCCTGCTGGTAAGTGAATTGCGGTCACGTAAGATGGGGGGGCTTGATGAGGGACGCACGGGAACTCGCCTGTCTGCAGCTTCTCCCGGAGTCTAAAATTATTTCAAAATCCAAAGTTAAAAGAAAGACACAGTGGCATACCACTTGGTGCCTCTTACGACGGCTGAAACCCGCACAAGACCACACCGGATAGTCACGAGTCCCCACGAAGGAGGCAGAGCTCCAGGTGGAAATGTAGAGTGCCGCAGCCACCCCGGAACACGGGGAGGTGGTTTCCCCGCCAGGTCCGGCATCTGCTTGCCGTGGAGGCCACCAGTTCCACTCCCAGGCAGTTACCCAAGAGAAGTGAAAACCTTGGGTCGCATAAAGACCTGCTGGCTGGCCTCTCTAACAGCTTTAGCCGTAACTGCCCCAAACTGGGAAGAACTAAATCTCCCTTGGACGAGCTAACGGATGGATGAGCGGATCTATCAGTGGAATACTCCTCAACGGAAACAGGGAACAAACACCGTTACTTGAATAAATGTCACACGTGTTATGTTTTGTGAAAGAAGCCAGGCTCCAAAAGGTACATTCTATATGACTCTGAAGGGCCCGTGACGTGCTGGGGACGGCTGAAATGGGTCAGAAGACAGACCAGGGATTGCATGGGGGCCAGGGAAGATTGACTTTACAAAGGGCATATGGAACTTCCTGGAATGAATGAAATGTTCTGTATCTTGACGGGGGAGGTGATGACACGGCTGTATGGTGTGGTCAAAATTCGGAGAGCTGTCACAAAAGCAGATGAGTTACTGCATAAATTATACCCTAATAAATCGAACTTTGAGATGAAAACACCACCAGAAACAAACATAACTAATTAACAACGTGGTTTGGTTTGACACCCGTGTGTGTCTGACCCTTGTCTGGGATTGGATGCGGGCTTGTCCTCAGTTACACAGGCATCTCATTCACACAGGGGAGTGTCACCTCTCCAGGACTCTGGTCTCTAACGGAGCAGCCGTGATGACCCTCCTGTACAGGTGGGGGCTCTAGTATTTGTTAAACAGGGGGATCCAAACAGGAGCTTCTGCAGGAACTTTAGCGGAGGGGGTCAGAGGCGGTCATTACCGTGTGAGCATTTAACCAGGTGTCCCTCTGTCTCCTCTCCTGGCTCCTTTGCCATTAAAAGTATCAGTAATAGAGCAGACTTGGGGTTTTAGAAAGTTCTGTCAGCCATAACCGCTGTGCTGCGATCCCTCCCTCAGTGGATTATAAAATGTCCTGTCGTGTTTGATGTGCTGGGAGGTGGGGGGGGTGTTCTCACGGGTGACAGCCAGTGGCCTGATTTAAATGTAACTCACAAATGTTTACGGCTGGAACTGGAAGATACAGACTGGAAAATGGAAACCCTGGAGCCCCGAAGCAGGGTCTGTTGGTGATCAACAGCCTTCATGAATCAAAGTCAAAAGTCGATTTTGAAAGGAGACTTAAACTCTGAACTCCTGGCTGTGATTTGTGGGACTGACAGATAAGGCCTGCTGAAGCAGATCTGGGGATACCGTGTGTGGGATTACAGCCGTCTGTTCCCACACCAGACTCCTCGTTCATTCAGAACTGGCTCTTTCCTAGATTGGTTTGGAATTCGTGCAGTCCGGCAACCGTTTCTGTCGGGCAAGCCCTGACTAGTCATCAACCGCATATCCTGCCTGTCGGCACAGGCCGTGTTCTCGGGGAGCTCCGCGTCCGACAGGGTCCGCCAGGCCCTGCGCAGCCCCGCGAATCCGGCCCCCGGGACGAGGCCCAGACTGGAGAAGTGACGTGAGGTGGACCTCCGAGTGTAAGTAGAATTCGGTCTGCTGTGGAAAAGAGAAAGCTGAGGTCGTTCAGGCAGAAGGAGCTGAGTGCTATGTGGAAGCTTTTTTTTTTTTTTTCCCTTAATTTTTTTTCCCCAATATTATGGGGAAACATGAAAGCTTTTGTGGTCAGGGGATCACCTGGCAAAGAATGTCTTTCCTCCCTCCCCACCTACATGAGAGTTAAAATAAAAACATCACGTATGCGGTAAAAGACAAAAAATCATAAGTCACGTACCCCCTCTTTCTCCTCTGTATCCGTTTCTATTGCTGTTGTACGTAATCACCACAACATCTGTGTCGTGAAGCCTGAATTTATTCTCTTGTGCTTCTGTGGATCAGAAGCCCGACATGGGTCTCGCTGGGTGAAAACACCATGTCACAGGCTTTGGGCCTCGACCACCTTCTGCCCCTTTTCTTTAGTTTGTGGCCTCTTCCTCCGTCTTGTCCGTGACCATTCCTCTGTCGTCAAATCCAGGAAGGGGTCTCTGATTTTAAGGACCCATGCGATTAGATTGGGCCCCACTGGGTAGGCCTGGGTTCTCATCCTGGCTTACTGTCCTCAGTTGGCCCCATCTGCAAAGCCACGTAAACTAATACATTTACAGGTTCCCGGCATCAGGGTGTGGACTTGGGGGCCGTTGTTTTGCCCACCATATCCTGCCACCTTTATTCTTTCCCCCCACCCCTCCCACTGGTAAAATATTTGGACACCAAAGCTAGTATATATAATTAGATTGTGTTTTTTATCCGTTTGATCATAGCATGTCAAGTTTTACACCTTAAAGTTCTTTCCTTTTGTCAGCACCCACTGTTAGTATTCCATAGTATTCTACTTAGCAGGTGTGGCTTTTTTTTGAAGGTCACAAACAGTGCTGGAGTGACCCTCATCAGACGTATATCTTCACGAGCTTTTCCACATGTGTCCATAGGGAAGATATACTGAATTGCTGAATAAGAGTCCATATGGGTTGTTTTTTAAAAATTTTTAATGTTTATTTATTTTTGAGAGGGAGAGAGGGAGCAGAGGAGGGGCAGAGAGAGAGGGAGACACAGAATCCGAAGCAGGCTCCAGGCTCTGAGCTGTCAGCACAGAGCCCGATGAGGGACTCAAACTCACGAACCGTGAGATCGTGACCTGAGCCAAAGTCGGATGCTTAACTGACTGAGCCACCCTGGTGCCCCTCTATTGGGTTGTTAGTTCTGAAAGAAGAATTTGAGAGGTCAGGAAAAGGGAAGAGGAATGTTCGTAGTGAAGAAAGGAGGCACTTTGACAGCATCACGGAAGGAAGCAAGTGTCAGCTTATGGTTTAGTTTGTGCCATTTCTGGGCCCGAGAGGGGACTCCCTGTTTTCCATGTGCTGTCCCACCAGGGCGAGGTGATGCTAACCTGTTAGGTGAGGAGGAAAGGGAGGAGTTGAGGCAGTCCCCGGACCGCCTCCCGCATGCCTGCACTGGGGCCACCGTCAGCGTCAGGGACACTGGGGACCACTTCTGTCCCCTACATCTGGGTCCTCAAGCGTGGTCTGCAGAACGGTGGGTCTTTTACTTCTCTTAGCTTGTCGAGATCCTTACATGTTTGAGGTGCTCTTACATACGTCCTCACATGATTTTTACTTAAAACCGCACAGGATGAGTGACTGGTTTATTTATTTAAGAAACTCTCCACCCGACATGGAGCTCGAACTCACACCCTCAGGGCCAAGAGCCACATACTCGACCGACTAGGCCTGCCGACTGGCCTTAAGTAGAGCATCTCTGCAGAGCACCCTCGGGGACGAAGCCCGAGGTAGCCGGGTGCCGTGGCTGCGTGGCTGGGGTGGGGAGTGGGGGTCACCCCCGAAGGGCCCTGTTGTGGGCTGCAGGAGCCCCGGTCAGAACAGAAGTTCTCCTGGGCACGGCTGCTCTGGGCTGTTAGCGTGTTGGGCTCGAAGCCCCTGGGGCTGGCACGAGGCCACGTCAGGCTGTCTCTCCAGATGGCGCTGAGCGCACACGACTGGTGGCCGGTGAGCGGGGTCATTGTGGCAGGCTCGTGGCCGTTCGCTGATTTTTGGGGGGAGTGGCAGGTATTCGGATTCTGCAGTAAACTGAGTTGGGGACAGGTGACAGGTGACTCCCACGGCCCCTCCCTCTCGTACAGAAGCCATTGTGCGCGCAAACCTCTGTTGATGGCCACTCAGGGCGAGCGGGGTTCCGTGGAGAAGCGTCGGGCCGCCGACCGCGTACCTGGGCCCGGGGCCTTGGTGCTGGAGGGCTCCCGCCACCCAGAAGAGCCGCCTGTGTGGGCCCAGAGCCGGTGCAGCTGCGAGGACGGCGACGGGGTCCTTCCGTTTGGCTTCGGCTCCTCTGCAGAAGCCGCCTTAGCGTCTTCGTGACGTCACAGAGTTCCTTAGGACGGCTTGACATGGAGCCTGGGCCCGGGAGTGTCCCCGAGGGCACCTGCGAGGGGGGGTGCCCTGACCGGTGGCCAAGTGACCTGGGGCCACTGGCTGCCTCTGTCTGGGCCTGCGAGCCGGGCTTGGGCTCCTCAGCCGCGTGATGCACCTGGTACGGTAACACCGTGTGCCGGTTAACAGGCTCTGCGGGGATCTGGAGGCTGACATCTGCTTGTGGCTCATGAGCGGGTGCGTCCCTTCTCCACCCCCGACCACGTGGGCTCAGCCCGTGGTGAGGTTGCACAGTGAGGTCCGTTACTTGGGGGCCTGTGAGAGTAACGCCTCCGTTTGTGGGGCGTCCTCCCACGTAGTTCTTGAGCTCTGCTGTTTTTAGGGCACCGGCTGCAAAAGCGAGATCGCCTGATGTGGTCCTTGCCGCCGTGGAGACGGCCGGGGTTGGTCGGGAGCTTCCCGGGGGCAGGACAGATGTTGACTCGAGGGAGCGGTGCTTTAACCACGGGAAGTGCGGGTGCGGGAGGTGCGTGCTGTAGGGGCTGCAGGGTGGGGGTCGGAATGGCACCTGGCAGTGACTGTTAGCTGGAGGTCTGCGGGGTGACAGGGAGGGTATGCTGGGGGGATGGGGAAGGGACCCCCGCAAAGACCCCAGGGCAGAAAGGAGCTAGGTTTGTTGGAGAGGCTGGAAGAAGGCTAGCGAGCCTCTGGGACCGAGGGGTGGGGATGATCAGGGAGGTAAGCGGAGCTGGTCAGTGCCTGTGGGGCCTGGACGTGGAGGGTCCACATTTCACTGCAGAGCAGTGGGAAGCATGGAGCTGTTTAGAGAAGGCCGGGATACGGCTCCATGTGCCTTTTATAAAGAGGACTGTGGCTTCCCACTGAATAGATGTGGGGTCTGGAGCCGAAAGGACGTGGGGAGACGGGCGTTCAGCTTCTGCAGTCATCCAGGCTTGTGATGATGCCAAGGCCGTGTGCTGCTCAGGTGTGACCAGCCATGGATATGAAGGAGGTGCGTCCACGGGACCGCCCCTCCCCCCCACCCCCGATTGACTGGATGGGGCTGCGGAGAGGCCGGGAGAAGGGTGAAGGCATCTGGGCAGAGAGGAAACCAGGGGGATTTGTGGTTTGGATGCAGGACACTCTCCTTGCCCTTTGGGGGTACGGTCCCCCTGGATCTTGTGTGGCTTTGCTCCCCATCTCCCTCAGGGCTCTGCTCAGAGGGCCCCTTACCTGGGGCCACGTGTGGGACCACGGCAGCCACCCCTGTCCCGCCCCTGCTGTCTGGCTCGCTGGGCCGTGCAGGCTGGCAGACTGACTGTTGTTTTCTTAGTCTTTACCCTCTGGGAGGATGTGAGCTTCTGGAGGGCTTTCACCGGGTCCGTTCTGGATGTGTCCATGGCACCTGCAATGCGGCCTGCATATGAAGGCCCTCAGTAAGAACTCGATGAATGAATGGTGACTTTGATTTGCGTTCTGGTTTTTGTACTCTTCCCAAACTTGATCGACTTGCAGTTAACCTGAGACTAGAAAGAGGAGAAGAGGAGGGCTCTGGGGACACCGTACTGTTCATTTGACATCGCATGACTTTTTTTTTTTTTTTTTTAATTCAGTGTTAGGTTAGATATGATTAAAAAAAAGCAACCATGAAAGTGTTTGAATATCACATATTTTTTTGTGCTTTACTAGTGAGTTGGAAACCTCTAGCTCTCCATCTGATATATTGTTCAGATCTAGGGGCTGAAGCTCAGCACGCTGCAGAGTCTTGAAGCCGCTTACTAGTTTTTCTCGGAGGGTCGGTGGCCCTTTGGCCTCTTTTATCCTTTTTGGGACAGGTGTGGAGGCTGAGATCAAGACTCCCAGGAAGAGAAATGGGACGAAAACCGCCTCTGAGAGATGTTGGTGGATCTCTGGGTCTCCGCACAGCCTGTAATTTGAAAGGACTAATAGTTCAAAATGTTTTTCTAAATCTTTTTGAGTCTTGGGGAGTAAATCAGTTGCCATCCCTTGTGACAGAGGAGCAGGGTCTATGCTGTGGAACAGCCGGCAGTGATAGGGAGTGGTTTCCAGTGTAGCCGCTGGAGCCTGAACACCCCGCCTCCTGCCCCGTCACCCACTGGTTGCATAACCGTGCACAAGTCACGTAACCCCTTCCTTTAAAATGGGCATTACCAAAATCGCATTATTATTTGAGGGGTCAGGAGAAGACAAACACTCATCGTTGCCGCCATTTATAAGCTACCGTACTTGATACTCTTGCCAAGTGGGATTTAAAGGTAAAACTGCCTTAAAGAGACTGAGGTGTTACAGGGTATCCTTGGCCCAATCCGGTGTTCCCCAAACTTGCCCGAGCGTAAGGATCTCCTTGGGGTGCTTGTTAAGTCGAGATTCTCAGGCACCACCCAGGCTTGCTGAGTCAGGTCTCCAGAGGCGGGGCCTGGGAATCTTGTGAGGTGGGCAGGGTGGTGACACAGCGGGATTTTGTGAGCCTGTCCTTGGTTGCAAAATTCTGCCTGGGGGATTCCAGATACGTGTTTCGGCTTGTCAGGTTGTGTCCTGATTTCTAGACAGGAAAGATGGTCAGTGTTCAGATGGGCCATCTCATTCAGAATCTTCCTTAATCAGAGAAGATAGAACGTGCTTCTGGGTTCCCAGGACCACGAGAGGATGTCGAGTTACAAAACAGTGTAGTGTTGGTGTCACTTACTCAGCTTTCTTGGCCTTCTTTCTTTCTTTCTTTGTAAAACCCATAAGACCTTCATAACCTGCTGTGATAAATACGTACAGCAGCAACACGGTCAGTATATCCTGACAGCCCTCCGGCCTCAGCGTCTCTGTGGCCTCGGTCAGTCCCGGCTGTCAGAGGGACAGTGACCGTGGAACAGTGTTTGCACACGGAGGTGACCCCCAGGCTCTGTTCATTGGTGGCCAAGCCAGCAGCTTTGTTCTTTCCTCCTCTGAGGGCTGGGAACCAGGAAAGAACGTTTCACTCGACTGCACTTAGGACAGCGTGTTCTTAGCTGTTCTGGAAAAACAGGGTTTGGTTGTTTTCACACAAGCCCGCAAGTTCATTTCCCCACCCTGCCGGGGCGGTCGCTAATCATTTCCCTGTCAGTAACAGAGGCAGATGAGCATCTACAAGTTTTACACAGAGGGCCGCGCTTTCCACAGACGTCACAAGGGGGATTCACGCCTCTGGGAGGAATACGGGACTGTCATTCCCAGTAAGGTGGCTTTTCCCAATTCAGCTGGTGGCGTTTCCCAATTCAGCTGGGGCCGGGGCAGTGGGGGGTGGTTCTCTCCCAGGATTCTGTGAAATCTTGAAAAATTTCTCTGGCGGCCATCGTTTGTATGGGTCACGACTTTGTACTGGTGCTTGAGTTTGTTTTATTTCAGGTTGGACTTACCTGTTTGCGGGTCTGTCTGTATTATCGTGGGAGAAACTGATTTGTGCTGAGAGTCTTATTACTTGGATGATAAGTTCATTTTCACACCTGTGCCAAATCAACCTGCTCTCAGGAGCTGTTGTTAAGGCCACGAAGTCGACACGTGTTTGTATGGTTGCATCTTGGTCGCTTACTTAGGAAAAGCTTGTGATGTCTTGAGGGCATCTCCCGGGATACACTTAAAGTCAAGGATCTGGAGACTGAAAGACATTTTTCTTCTTCTTTTCCTCCTGCCCTAGAGTTCTCGGGTGACAAAATTTTGTATGCGCCCAGTATGAAGTAGCAGAATCCCAGAATTTTAGTGACTTTGGAAACCGCTCCTTAGGCAGATGTGCAGTGTGAAATGTGGGCAGACAGCTGTGGCTCTGGTCAGGCCCAAAGGACTAAACCTTCCGGGTGGAAAGGGCCGGAGGTGGGTCGGTCTACAGAGTGTGATCGCCTCTCTGTTGTGGAGGGAGAAGCAGGAAGCAGGTCTTCAGTGGGGGCTGTCCCCTCACCCCCCTGGGGACTAAGGGTGCTCCTGGGCCTGCAGCGTTCCTTCCCAGCCACTCCTGCTGGCCGGGCTTCCTTTTCCTTTCCTCGTTTGTAAGTCATCTGTGTGTGTGGGCAGCCGGAGTTAGAAGTTCAGAGTCATCTTTCACGGGCAGCGGAGAAGATTGCCCAGGTGCGCAGTTCTGCTCAGTCATGGCCGCCGACGGAGTCAGGCATTTCTAACTCTCGTATTTAGTTCTGCAAAATAAAGACACAGTCTCTGTCCACAAAGCGAGCCCTCTGCCCCAAGAAACAAATTTGAGAAAACCCCATAGCCCAATTCCTCCCTTCCCGGAGGAAACGTACGTACGTACATCCAGCAGAAATGGATGATGAAGCAAAACGTGTGCTTTTAATTTCACTAAATACTCGTGCTTAAAATTGTAATTGTTTATGTACTTATGTGTAATTACCTAAAAAATTAGTCCTAAGATTTTTTTTGGTTAAGCTTCTAGTGGTACCATAGGTTTGAACATCTCACCACATCCTCTGACCTCTTTGAAAGCAGGGTTCCTATTTCAGCCTTTTTCAGAAACTCCTGTGGCACCAGATGCAGGACAGAGCATCTCACAGATTTTAGAATAATTTTTTTAATGTTTATTTATTTTTGAGAGAGAGAGAGAGAGCGAGCATGAGCGGGGGAGGGGCAGAGAGAGAGGGAGACACAGAATCCAAAGCAGGCTCCAGGCTCCCAGCTGTCAGCACAGAGCCCGACGCGGGACTCGAACTCACAAACCGTGAGATCATGACCTGAGCCGAAGTCGGACGCTTCAGTGCCCGAGCCTCCCCGACGCCCTCATGAGGTCTCACAAACAGCTTGTTGACTTACACTGCACCAGGCTTCCCTGGATCTGTGCAGGTGAAATTCTGTGCTATTTGGTTGTGGGCATTCACGTATTCATGATATTCAGTTACAAGCTGTTTTAGCTCAAGAAATGCCTGCTAATTTCTCTCATCCTGTGTGTGAATCGTGGAATTACCTCTGCAAATTAATTTCCTTAATTAACCCAGAAAAGAGGGAAGAAAATCAAACATGTTTGATTAAGTGCTCTGCCTAGGATAATTTGAAAACACATAACCAAGTACCTTTGTCATACAATACAAAATTTTGTATAAAAATGATGTATAAAACATGGAATTGTAAATAGCTGCTACTTAATTTTCAGATAATTTAGGACGCTGTTTTCATCTGTGTTAGAATGGTAGGGTTTGTAGGCGGGATTCCTTCCCTCCGTCCCATCCTCAGCATTGAAGGCGCGTCTTGGGAGGTGCCGTGATGGACGAGGGAGAGGAGCTCCCCGAAGCGCGAGCAGGGGCGCAGGAGGGGCCTCGGCAGGGCACGTCTGGGGGGAAGCGCAGGCGTCACTGCCAGAGCACAGGTCACAAGGGAGGAAGAGAAGACATGAATGTGGCAAGGGTGGGGTACCTGTGAAGTCCCTGGATGTCTGCAGAGAAGGCTTGACGTACTCTTTGTGTTTTAAGCAGGGAGCGACGAGGTACAGTTTCTGCTTTGGGAAGATCGCTCCTGCAGCGTGTTGGGTAGGTAGAGGACTGAGATCCCAGCAGCAGCCCTCCCTGTGCCTATCTTTGCTTTGTTTCCTTGGAAGCACTTGTCACCAGAGCACAAAGAATATCTTTACTTACTGGCCGTGGCTTGCCTTTCGTAAGCCTCAAGGGCAGGGATGTCTGTCTTCCCACTGTGGAATCTCCAGTATCGCCATAGCGCCTGGCAAGGAACAGGTGCTCAGCAGGTATTTATTAACCAATCCGTTGCATAAGTCAGTTTCTGAAATCAAAGTATGTCACTGTTCTCCCCACAAATTTAATAATTGATTTAGCAAGTATCAGTTCAGTGTGGAACCTGCAACATCCCAAATGAGGGATCAAAGTTAACATCTCCAGTAAGGGATGGTGAGTGGCCTGTGTCCCTGGATGTGATGCTCTCATGTCACACCCCAGCCAAGAATGCGACATTTGACTGTGATCCTGAAGAAACCCAGAGACGCCCCACGGGAAGGATATTCTCTGAAACAACTGGTCAAACTGGTCAGCATCACCCTGGGGGCTATCCTAGAACCCATTAAAGAAGGAGCTCTTCGGACAATGGACCAATGAAAGATGAAACGTGACATACCCGTTCACCTTCCTTATTGAAGTTAGAAAGCAATTGAAAGGATTTTGACGTAACAGTGGTTGAAACAATTTTCTGGTGAAACCTGGACTACTTAACCTCAAAAGAGGCCTTCTCCAGGGCTTCCCCGTGTTTCCAGCCACTTCTTTGGGTTCCCCGGAGAAAGAGGTTCGTTAGCGTGAGCTGACGTTAGCCAAGCTGGAGAGATGCAGACAGTCTAGAAACCTGAAGCCAGTGACATAATTAAAGTTGTGGAGTGTTAATTTTACGTGAATGTTCCTCTTTGCGTCGAAATTTTAAGGAGTACTTGAAATGCATTGTAATGCCATCGGGACCCAAATCAGAAGCCCTGTGAGATCAAAGGTGTTCGTAACTGTAAAGTGCTCAGAAAATCACCCGGTACACACATACACGTAAGGGCTTACAAGTGTTGTTTCTTTTTTTAAGTTTAAAAAAAATCTTTTTAAGTTTTATTTATTTATTTTGAGAAGGAGAGAGAGAGAGAGAGAGAGAGAGGGAGAGAGAGAGAGAGAATCCCAAGCAGGCTCCACTCTGCCACCGCAGACCCTGATGCGGGGCTCGAACTCGCAAGCGGTGAGATCATGACCTGAGCCCAAACCGGGAGTCAGATGCTTAACCACCTCTGCCACCCAGGCGCCCGTCTACAGGTATTTTCAATGGTGCATCAGCATCCTTTTAATTTCACTTTTTTTTTTTTAATGTTTATTTATGTCTTGAGAAAGAGACACAGACAGTGAGCAGGGGAGGGGCAGAGAGAGAGGGAGTCACAGACTCCGAAGCAGGGTCCAGGCTCCCAGCTGCCAGCACAGAGCCCGACGCGAGGCTCGAACCCACAGACCGTGAGATCATGACCTGAGCCGAAGTCCAACGCTTAACCGACTGAGCCACCCAGGCGCCCCTCATTTAACTTTTATTTTTAAGTCCACTTCCATGTATTTGATTTGCTTGGCTGTGAAGTCGGCTTCGGGTTCCCAAGTGCTTTATGCTTCCCTGGTAAATCCATAGAAACAGAGCTGACCGGCAGCAGTTACTTGGGGGGAGTTTGGGTGAAAGATTTCCGTCTCCCCCTCACGTTCCGTGAATGCACACGAGATGCCGGATGAAGGAGCCAAGTGAAGGGGCCCCAGCGAGGCCTCAGCAGAGCGAGCCGTTTCTTTCCGACGGGGCGTGACTTAGGCAGAGCCACACGTCTGAGAGACAGGCGTCTGACGCTGACTCTTTCTCCCCCGAGAGAACAGAGGAAAACAGTCTCGGCTCACAGTGTGCTCTACCTTTCTGCTTTAACTAGGTTGAATATAACTTGAAGTGTGTGACGAGTTCTTGTTACCACTTCAGCGACAGCTTTGAGGCTTGCGGGGGAGGCGTGTAAATTGCACGGCGCACTGACGCCTGCATCGCGGAGGAGAGGCTCTGCGCGGAGACGGTGCTGAACGTGGGACCCTTCCGTGATTTACCTCTTCGTGGTGCTCCGGTAGTCACGCAGCACCTCCCCCACCTCCTCGTCACCTGTCATTCTTTCAGAGCTCATGGGGTGCCAGGCGCAGGCTGGAATGTGATTCTCCCGACAGCTTCCAGAAACGAGAGTTTCATGGATGAGTGATCTATGAGCTCGAGTTCATTAACCGGTAAACTGAGGTTTACAAAAGGCACGGTACCAGTCTCAGAAGCTGGCGTTTTCAGATTTTGAATACGGGGTGACTTTGTGTCAAGAGTTCTCTCTTTTTGGTTTTTTGGTTGTGGTTTTGTTGTTGTTTTGTTTTCTGTTTTTTGTTTTTCTTTTTTTACTCTTAGCTGCTCTATGAAAATTACCTGTCGTAATATGAATATTTAGCGTACTCACGAGAGGCAGGTTTGCTAACATCCTTAACTGACCGCACAGGTGAGAGGCGAGACAAAAATTTAATTCAGTTAACCAGTTTTAAAGTTTGAAAAATAAAGGGTTGCCATTAGGATGGCCACTATAAAAACAAGAACAGCAATAACGCCCAGAAAATGTAAATGCTGATGAGGCTGTGGACAAATTGGACCTTATACCCTGGTGGAGATGGGAATTGGGCGCAGCCTCTCCTACAAAGGTCTGGTGGTTCCTCCGGGAATGAAAAATACGCTCCTGAGAATTGAAAGCGGACCCTTTCAGAGAGCTTTGCTCACCCAAGTTCATGGTAGCGTTTCTCACAACAGCCCAGAGGTAGAGGCAACCCAGGTGTCCCTCTGTGGATGCGTGGTTACACCAAGTGTGATGCGTACACACGGTCGAGTCTTCTTCAGCCTGACAAAGGAAGGAAGTGCTGCCACCTGCCTCAAGGTGAGTGCGCTCGAACACAGCATGGGGTGCAGTGAGACAGTCACGCAAGGACAGATCCGGTCTGCCTCCACTTGTGCGAGACCCTGAAGCAGACACATTCACAGACACAGAAGGTGGGATGCGGCTTCCAGGGGCTGTGGGGAGAGGGTGGGTGGTTCCTGTCCAGTGGCTACAGAGTTGCAGTTTGGGATGACAGAAAAGTCCGGATGTGGTCATGGTGGTGATTGTATACTACTACGAATATATTTTTTTTTAATAAAAAAAATTTTTTTATTATTATTTTGAGAGAGAGAGAGAGAGAGAGAGAGAGCGTGTATGTGCACATGTGAGCAGGGGACCGGTAGAGGGAGGGAGAGAGCGAATTCCAAGCAGTATCCGTGTTCAGCATGGAGCCCACCGTGGGGCTCGATTCCATGCCCCTGGATCATGACCTGAGCCAAAATCAGGAGTCAGATGTTTAACTGACTGAGCTACCCAGACGTCCCAACACTGTGAATATTCCTTGTTGTTGTTGTTGTTGTTTTTTAAGTTTATTATTTTGAGAGAGAGAGTGCGAAAGCTGAGCGGTGTTGGATGGTAGGTGG
The DNA here is from genome assembly GCF_046562875.1 of Panthera onca. Classification (NCBI taxonomy): domain Eukaryota; kingdom Metazoa; phylum Chordata; class Mammalia; order Carnivora; family Felidae; genus Panthera; species Panthera onca. The sequence goes on from NC_138349.1 coordinate 82,021,887, forward strand.
GTGGATCATGTGGTCTGAAGCGGTCAGTGGAAGGACACGGAATTTGATACGCGGTAACCTTTCGGTTTATCTTCCGGAACCTCACTGGCGCCCCTCAGCTTTGTGCAGAGGAGTTGCACATGAGGCCGCCCTGGAGCCGGGTCGTCGTGTTCCCCGCGTCCACGTGGTTACGGGTTGCACGGACTGTAACGCTTGGAGAGGTGGGGTCGGGGGTTGCTTGCCGGTTGGCCGTTGTCTGAGCTGTCGCCCCGCAGCTCCTGGCAGGGTGGTGGTGAGGGGCGCTCACGCTCCAGCGAGGAACGGCTCTTATCAGGCATCCTCCTGTTCGTAAGGGTGAAAAGCTCAACGAAGGAGTAGTGGGGGCATCCGGCAGAGGCTTCTACCCTACCTTGGTGGTGGGGGTGGACCCAGAGTTAATGATCGTTGGTGCAGTCTGGAGAGGCTGGTGCTGAAGCTTCTGGACTCGGTTCTGTGATAACAGCAGGGCGCTGTTGGAGGGACAAAGCAGGGGGGGGGTTAACCAGGGTGACTTCACCCTTCCCCACCTTTAAGGTCACTTTGGCTCCTGAGAAGAAGCTAGTGTGGAATTAGGGAGACCAGCGAGGAGGCCACCACAGGGCCGTGTGAGAAGGTGGTGGTAATTGATGACCCTAGCCGACACGCAGGAGAGTGCCCCGTGTGCCGAGAGTCTTACCTGCCCCATCCTCACTGCGGCTCTGGGAGCTGGAGGTAGGTGGCATTACGGGGACCAACTTGCAGATGGAGACCTCCCGGAGCGGAGAGGCTGAGCAGTTGAGTTGAGGTCATGCACTTGCACGGCTCCAGAATGGAGGGCGGGCCTCGGTGCTGGCAGGAGGGAGCTGTTTTTATTGTCCGAAAGCCATGTGATCACCAGGTATGTGGTCTAGGAAGGTCCGGGGGCGGCCGATTGCCTTGAAACCGGGGTCCAGGAGCCATGTGGCTGCTGTGGCCACACCTGGTCCTTCTTAGGCGAGGTGACACCTGTCCATATCGATGGGGTTGGCCTGAGTTAGTTGAGGACTGGGCCAGCCGGGGCATTTGCTTGTGCTGTGCTCCTGGGTCCCCGCTTTTCCGGACAGTGGTGGTGGCGGTGGGAGGGCAGAGGGTGTGGTGTGATTCTGTGTAGTACGTAGGTGCTCTGTCAATGTCTGGTGAGGTGAGCAGTTCCGCCAGCCCCCCTCCCCCGCCTCCCTCCCTGCCCCCCCCCCCCCCCCCCCCCCCCCCGGACATTCGGCCGGGAGAGAGAGAGCAGCAGACAACCAGCAGAGTGCTTTTTGTGATGTTTACTTGAGGCTAGACGTTGTGTTTGGTGCTGTGACCTGCTTGACAGTAAGGAGGCGGGACATTTAGGGCCATTAAAGAACTATTCATAGCAGAGTACAAAAACAAACTTTTCGGACATTTTGTGGGCCTGTTTTCTGCAAGCATCTGTGGAACGTATGTGCCTCCTCCAGTAGAGTTTAGGAAAGGTGGTTAGCAGTTTTGTAGGGAAGCGAGGAAGTGTAATTGCTGCTTCGTTTTTAAAATTCTGCCTGCCTTGGTCATGCTTGTCATCTAATACGTTGGGTTCATATCAAAGGGAAACTGGGAGATAGGGACCGTCTATCTATCTACCTATCTATGTGACACTACTACGTCTATCTTTTACTTAAAAAAAGTTGTTTCTTTTTTTATTGGCAAATGAAACATACGCACGTGCCTCACAAAAATTTCCTATGCCACACAGAAGGATCTAGAAAGTGAAAAGCCTCCCCTGCTTCCGCGAGCCGGTTTCAGCTCTCTTGGTTCTTCCACGCGTGCTATGCAAATACAAACACGGACTGCGTACAAGGTCCACGCTGTTCCATGCCTCGCACTTTTCACTGGGCGGCACTCCTGGGAGGTGCTTATGGATCAGCACACATAAGTCTATCCCATCCGTTGTACTGGCTGCATAGTTGCGGTGTATGGAATGACTGGATGTATTTAACCCCCGCCCCCCATTTATGCTTTACAAACATACGCAGAGGTATGCCCTTCGTCATTGCACACATGCCTGAGTATATCTCTAGAGAAAACTTCTCCGTCAAAGGACGTGTCCGTGGAAAATCTTGGGATGCTTGCTCTTGGGCTTGGGAGAGCCAGAATTTGAGCATCTGTTGGGTGCATGGCCAGATGTCCTCTAGAATTCAGCTTGATTAACATGGTTTCCATCCTGACAGCAACTGTGAAACAGAGCCGATTAAATACAAGGCAGCTCTTTAACCATTTTCTCCTAAAAGGAAGGTGTTTCAAGCACGTGTGATTTCCGGCAAGTACAGTCTACTCATTAATTAAGTCCCTCCCTTGGCAGATACGGCACGATCCTGACTCTGAGCACCCAGCACCCCGTTAAAATCCCAGAACCTTAAGCTACCATGATGGGCTTGGAATGGGGCTCACTCACTCCGTGGACGAGGGACTTTATGCTTCCGAACGCCGGAGATGTGCCGAGTGTCTGTGCAAAGTGAGACACTCTTTTGTCTGCTTAGGCTCCTGAGGTGTTTATAATTTGTTGCCACCAGAGAACTGTGTTGCTGCTCTGTTTGTCATCGGCACTTGGGTGTTCCCAGTCCATGGGACATTTTTCTGCCAGCTTCATGCGTGTTAGCCTCTGGCAGGGCGGGCCGTAAGCTCATTAATAGCTCTGCACGTCTGCAAGGTCATTTGCAGACGCATCCAGCATCTTCCCAAAGCTAAATCTTACAGGGTGTGAGCATGTCCGAAGAAACGGGTACTGGCATGTCGTAGCTGTTTGGTGTTTCTGCATTTAACCTGGAGTTTGGAAGCTGGGCTTTGCCATTTAATCCTCTAGACTATTAATTATATTGTGGGGCGTACCTGGAAACCTCTGCAGGTACTGCACCTCGTTAATCAATGCCATTTGTATGTCTTTTTTTTTTTTTTTTTTTAAACAAGACAGAACACTAGTTTGCAGGTTCGTTTTGAGAGACCATTTGCTGAAATGTCAATATCAGTAATGAGGAGGCCCCTCTGGTCTGTTACTAATGGTTCTCGTCACCGGTGATCAGAGACGGGAGTACTTGCTGAGCTTTTGAAAGTGTGTGCCTGGTTCTCCTGTTGGTTGTGGGTGGCCGTGGAGTTGGGAGCACCTGTTGAACACCTATCGCTAATTAGCCCTGCTCTAATAATAACGTAGCTAACGTGCATTGAGCCCCTGCTCATCAAAACTCTGCCACTTTTTTGCCCGAATTTTATGGATGAGGAGACTGGAGAGGGTAAGTGGATTCATCGGGGTTCACAGTCTGCAGGTGTAGGGCCAGGATGTGAACGTGGGCAGTTCCTTCCAGCCCACGCCACGGTCTCACACAAAGAACCCTGTGAGGCGAATAGTAATATTTCCAGTTTACCTTTGAGAAACTCGAGTCCCGGAATTAAATGGCTTAACCGTAGGTCATTAAAGGGCACACAGCTCATGAGAAACCCTGTGGTCTGAAATCCAGATTCCTCCCTGTTGCTCACGGTTGTTATTTAAGGCGGGACCTCATATGTGGGCCTGTCCCACATACTTGAAAACATCTGGCTTCTCTGGACCCCACTTGCCCGATGCCGGCAGGAACCCCCATGACTGTGCCATCCAAGAAGACCCCCACCTATTTCTGATGTCTTCTACTAGACGTCATATTTACATGTGTTAATTTTCAACTTGTCTCATACCATTATACTACATTGCGTCCCGTGGCAATTTTTTAATCAACAGTAATCAACCCCGACTCTTGCTTATAATTTGGGATAGTTAGAATAATTGTAAGTGCAAATCATTTCAGTACCGAATCAGAGATGAGAGCTAGCATCTCACCTGGCTTCCTGTGTCACAGGTTAAACACACGCGCCCACACACGCCCAGAGGCACCGAGATGGCAGGAAAGACTTTTTCAAAGACATTTCAAAAAATGCACATGTGCACATTTCTGCACATTAGCAGGTTGCTTCGGGCAAATTCACCGAGCTGTGTTTGAGTTCTAGTGAGTGAGTTTTGACCTTTTCAAGGGAGACATGGCGGGGGGTGGGGGTGGGGGTGGTGTCATTGAGTTGGAACAGCACAGTGTGGAACCATGGGACAAATCCTCAGCTGTTTGGGAGAAGTCATTTCAAACAGGGTCTTCCTTTTAAAGAGTTTAAGGACGCCAACACATGAGGGGCTTCTGCTGAGACTTGTCACTTTGACCGTAGCGGGTGTTTGCGGAGGCTGCCCCAGAATTTAAGTAGAATATGCACTAATCCTGACGGGAACCATTTCTGGTAAATGAAAAATGGTATTGTTTGAAGACACACACTCGTTCGGAAAATTTTTTGTATGCCTCTCGTGGGGCCGATACAGTTTTAAGTTCTGTAGATGAACTGGGTATAGATTTTGCCTGTTGTTGATGGTAAACAATTATTTTCATGCCCTTCCTGTATCCTCAGTACAAGGTAATTTTAAAACATGACTTGCCGACCTCCACTTAGGTCACTAGACAGCTGTAGTACTCACTGTGTAGGACAGGGTTAGAGATTAGTTCTGGCAAATGTACCCTCTGTTTGCCTGACAGTATTGCCCTCATTCATTTAATAGTAAGCAGGTGCCCGGGTGGTTCAATCAGTTGAGCATCTGAGCTCAGGTCGCGATCCCAGGGTTGTGAGATCGAGTCCCGTGTTGGATTCCACACTGAGCATGGAGCCTGCTTGAGATTCTCTCTCCCTCTCCCCCCCTCTTCCTCTCTCCCCCTCTGCCCTCCCCCCACTCACATGCGCGTGTGTGTGTGGGCGAGTGCGAGTGTGTGCTCTCTCTCAAGTTAAAATAGTATGCCTATAGAATATGAAATGTAGTTTTTTGAGAACATATTTAATGAAGAAGTTGATTCATTATGCAGGGAAGGTCATCAGATAATTCTATCTTTTTAAAAAAGCGTCTTTAATCTCATGGAGTTGATTTGGCCTCAAATTTGGATCACGGTTGAAACCATCAACAAAACAAAATGACCGCCTGCTGGGTGGGAGAAGATATTTGCAAATCATACATCCAATAAAGGGTTGATAGCCAAAATATATAAAGAACTTACACAACTTAATGTCAAAAGACAAATAGCCTGATTACAAGGTGAGTGGAGGACTTGAATAGACATGTTTTTCCCCAAAGAAGACGTACAGATGGCCAATAGACACATGAAAAGATGCTTAAAATCACCCACCAGTCATCAGGGAAATGGAAATCAAAACTCCAGTGATATATCCCCTCACACCTGTTAGAATGGCTAGTATCGAAAAGACAAAAATAACAAATGTTGTTGAGGATGTTGAGAAAAGGGAACCCTCATTACGCTGTAGGTGGGAACGGAAATGGCGCAAAGTTCGTCAAAAAATTAAAACTCGAACTACCATGCTATCTGGCAATTCCCCTTCTGGGTATTTATCTGAAGAAAATGCAAACACCAATTGGAAGGGATACATGCGCCCCTTTGTTGACTACAGCATTATTTACAATTATTTGTAATTATTTACAATAGCCAAGTGCCCGTCAGCAAACGAATGGATAGAGAAGATGTGGTACGTATGTGTACATGCGTGCACGTGCACACACAGAGCGATATCACTCAGCCACAAAAAAAAAAAAAAAAAAAAAGAAAAGAAATCTTGTCATTTGCTTACAGTGTGGATAGATCTAGAGAATATGATACTAAGTGAAATAAGTCAAAGACACTGTATGATTTCACTTATATGTGGAATCTAAAACAAAACAGCTGAAGAGACAGGAAAATGGAAACAGACCCCCAGATGCAAGAAATAAATTGTCGATTACCCAGGGGGGGCGGCCGGGGGATGGGAGAAATCGGTGAAAGTGATTAAGAGGTACAAACTGCCAGGCAAAAATTAAGTCATGGGGTATAATGTACAGTGTAGAGAATACAGTCAATAATACTGTAATAACTTTGTATGATGACAGATGGTAACTAGAGTTATTGTGGGGATCATTTTATAATATATAAAAACGTTGAATCACTGTGATATACACCTGAAAATGATAGGATAGTGTGTGTCACTTATCCTTCTATAAAAGAAAAAACAGCAAAAAACTTGGACTGTGGCTAATCAGTCAAGCCGCAGAACCCGAGGAAACTGATAAATCCAGAAATGCCTTTTGATGAATGACGGGAAGGAATTTGCAGGTGTTGGAGTAAACCTTCTCCAGACGCCCTTACATGAATTTGGAGGTGTTGAGGGATATGCATTTCTTACTGACCGTGGGAAAGAAAAGTTGATTGAAACCGTTGATACTGACCTTTCATCACTACTTCATAACTTGGAGAGGTTGTTTTGAAATCCCCCAAGTCTTAGTAACAGGAAAATAATCTTCCTCCTCCACCTCTTCATACGGCGACTGGGAGTGTTTGAATCACTAACTCCCTTTGCAGGCACTTCAGCTGAGAGCTGTTTTATGTCTGTCTTGCTTTCATAAGGGAAAGACCGCTGATTAAAAAGCTTGGTATTAGAGAACGCTTAAAAAATCAACAAAACAACAGATATAGGGCGTCTCTTGGGGTGGTTCATCCTGATATGCGTGCGTATTTATTTGCACCTGTAGCAGTGACATATTATGGCTAAAGATATTCTTGATGACCTTGACTCACAAAGATCATGTGAAATTTGGCTGGGGTGGGGGGAGGGGGTTTGTTAAACAAAAAATCAAGAAATAACCCAAGAAGTATAATTTAAAGGTGTTTAGGATACAGTGTGAATGAAAACAAGTTACAAAATGGTATGCATACATGTCCTGCATTTGGTAAAACCAACCATGTTTTCCAAAATATGAGTAACTGTTACAAGAAAATAAATGTGGGGACTCCTGGGTGGCTTAGTAGGTTGAGTGCCAGCTCTTGATTTCAGCTCAGGTCATGATCCCAGGGTCATAGGATCCAGCCCTGTGTTGGGCTCTGCAGTGGGCAGGTTGCCTAGTTAAGATTCTCACTCTCTTTCCCTCTGCCCCCGTCCCCTGCTCTCTTTCAAATGAATAAATAAAGTTAAAAAACCAAATGTTATCAGAAGTTGGGGGAAAACTCTTAATTCCCCACAAAGCAGTGAATTGACCATCTCTCCAAATGGGGGGGGGGGGCGCAAAGATGTTGAATATTTTAATAGTGGAAAACGTGTTTATATGTTATGACATGAAAAATGATTATGAAACTGAGCATTTCATCCTATACTTATAAAATGAATGAAATCATGAGATAAGTACATAATATATATAAAGTATATAAAACGTACAAAAATATGCAAGAAATACACAAGAATTATACAGAAAGGTAAAAAACTTTTATTTCACACTATATATACATTAGTGGACTAAACAAATATTCCTGTCCTCCTGCAAAAGGATTGGAAATAAAAATTTCAAAGTGGTTAAGTGCTTCTGATGGAGGACTAAGATTATTGGCCATTTTTCTTATCTGTGCATACTTTTATTTTCTCATATCATTCTAAGTACATCTAGTATTTTTTCAAACGGGGAGAGTTCGAAAAACTGTAATATATTACAGAGAGATTTTCACTTACTAAAAGAGGAAAAATTCAACCCAGAAAAATCACTTTTCTTTTATCTGGGCAGCAAAGTCTCATTATGTTGTTTGATAACTGAGCCATTTGAGGATTTTTGTTTTAACCTGGACCTCCTAAGGAAGCCGATGCTTTGTAGCCTCTGGTTGTTAGGACTTGAATGATATAAACTTAAATTTTTTTTTTAATATTTGTTTATTTTTGAGAGACAGAGAGAGACAGAGTGCAAGCAGGGGAGGGGCAGAGAGAGAGAGGGAGACACAGAACCTGAAGCAGGCTCGAGGCTCTTGAACTGTCAGCACAGAGCCGGACGCGGGGCCCGAACCCACGAACCGTGAGATCGTGACCGGAGCCGAAGTCAGACGCTTAGCCGACTGAGCCACCCAGGCGCCCCTAAATGATACAAGCTTAAGACATGAGGGCAGTGAGCGAGTGGAGTGGCTCCACAGGTGCTCAGGTTACCCTTGGGGGGGTGAGACCCCTGCTGTCTCTGTACGTGGCTGGCCTGGATGGACACCTGGCTCTTGGCTGAGGAATACAGACACTCGGTGGAAGAAACTCAAGAGCCAAGCTAAGTGAATCGTTGTCACTAGGATATGGATTGCGGGATGTAGTCTTTGGAGTTCGGAGAAACAAGAGATGGTGTGTTACGGTAGCCTTTTCTTGGAGAATCCCTGTCTTCATTAGCGTTTTCAAGGTTCCGAGAAATTCTGGAGCAGGGAGACAAAGGTCATTGCCTCCACAGAAGGGTTTTTTGTGGGATTCTACTGACATCTGGGGAGTGGAGAGCTCGGCAGATGCATCCTGGAAGGGAAGAGTAGGCACTGAAGAGAAGGAGGAGATCTTCCTGGTCAGGGGGGTACCTGAGTCGGTACCTGGTCGGTATAGATCTGGGAGTAACATGAACCTTCTGAGTTCTCGAAACCTAAGGATGCAGTGTCCACAGGGCCGGGTTTTCGTGTGCAGTAACTTTAAATGGTTTCCTGAACACGTTGTGGTCACCTTGAAAAGTGTGTTTAAAACACATGCCGTAAATTACATAAATAAATTCCTGTTTTAAGTCTTAGTAGGGAGACTTGTTACTTGCAGGAATCTTTGTGATTTCTACTGTGTAAATACTTAGTGTAATGTATTTTCATGCATCAGGTTAGTTTATATTGAGAAACTATTGATTTTTGGTTTAGAAAATTGAGTGGTATTTAGAAAAATGAGTGGTAGAATTAACCTTCTTCTCACTGTTTCTATAAAGTGGAAACATTTGGCCCTGTTTTCCGCTTGATGTCTGTAGTTCTTATTTAAAGAAGTCATACGAAGTGATGGGTAGAGAACGCCAGACCCCTGTTTTGGGAAGTTGAAAGGTTCTGAGAATTTAAAAACTCCTGCCTACACGTATGTGCCTTGCTTTGCTAAGTTAGGTGTGTAGCTCTTTAGCTCAGAAAATGTAAGCACAAGGGCAACAGATTAGAACCAAGATTAAGACTTTTTTCCTGAATAAATGGGGTTGCTTCACCTCCTAGGTTATGTGTTCTACTTGTCTTCATTGCACAGCTCTATTTTTAGCTATGGTTTTGCACACACACACACACACACACACACACCCCACCTGCTATATGCATTTACTTGGATTTTGTTTATATCATCTCTCTTAGAAGAGCATGCACGGTCTGCATCTACGTAACTGGAGTTCAAGGCTCTGCGTCAGTTGTCACGTACTGATGTACCGGGAATGACACTGCTGTCATGGCCTTGACGTTTGTATGTTACCACCTATATCACTATGAATTGTGAGGATCTGGCTCCCAAATTGCATGGACCAGTTAATTCATAGCCTAGTGGGTTGTATTGTTACCAGTTGCTGTGAATACTTTTCTAGAGGTCTATAATGGAGCGATTTTTAAAATGGATCATCACTGCTGAAGAATAATTTTCAAAAAGCTAAAAATGTGTTTCATGTAGATAGTAAACGAACATATGTCATTGGTTTTATTTAACGCAGGAGGGAATTAAAAGAAAATTTGAGAAACTGGAAAAAAGGAATTACTGAAGTGATTTTATTAATGGATAACAAAACTAGTTAGAAAAACAGTACAGTGTACCGTTTGGGGTTATCTTTTCTTCCAGGCAGAAATCAGACCTTATGTGCATTGCTCTAGGTCAGATTATCTGGAACTACTCAGAGTTTCACAGGGTTGTGAAAGAGAGTCGGTCAAAGGTTTGCGCCCTGTTGACTTGGATGGCCCTCGGCAGGCCCACTGGGTGATGTCTGGTGTGCCGTTGAAGGGGCACAATGGGATGTATTTTGCTCCTTTCAAAGTCTTGAATAGTTTTTGTGACATTTTTAAAACAGTTTATTCATTTTGAGAAAGAGAGAGAGAGAGAGAGAGACGGGGAGAGGGAGAGAGAGAGAGAGGATCCCAAGCCGGCCCCACACTGTCAGTGCAGAGCCCAGCATGCGGCTCAACGCAGGGCTCAATCTCAGGAACCATGAGATCATGACCCAAGCCGAAACCAAGAGTCAAATGCTTAATCGACTGAGCCACCCAGGCCCCCCTTGCTCACATCATTTTAAAAATACTTTTTGAGGGGCGCCTGGGTGGCTCAGTCGGTTAAGCGTCCGACTTCAGCCAGGTCACGATCTGGCGGTCCGTGAGTTCGAGCCCCGCGTCAGGCTCTGGGCTGATGGCTCGGAGCCTGTTTCCGATTCTGTGTCTCCCTCTCTCTCTGCCCCTCCCCCGTTCATGCTCTGTCTCTCTCTGTCCCAAAAATAAATAAAAAACGTTGAAAAAAATAAAAATAAAAATAAAAATACTTTTTGAGCAGTTTCATTGCTTGAATGCTTACAGTTTTAGACCCTGAGACAAACGCTCTTCTAATTTGTTAAGACCTGTGTGACAAGAATATATGAGACAGGTATTTGCATTTACCGTGTCTGGTTTTGTTACCAGGTACCCCCACCCCTACCCCACCGAAGTGGGATACTGAAAATATGGTTAAGGTAGCACTATTTCTCATCTAAATATTTTGTCTAATGACTGAGCAGATAGGACGCTCCCTCTGCTTCTTAGATCGTTTACGGGAGAGGTGGGGCATCGTAGCACTGTGCATTGTAAATGAAAACCAGAGCAACTGCAAACGTGAGAGGCACGAGAAATTGCAATACTCTTCGTACACACAGCCGAAATGGGGCAGCCTGGAAAGTGGCACATTTTAGGAACTTTTATAGAAAAAGTTACGTATGGAATCGGATGAGAATCCACCGTTGGACAGCTCAGGTAATCGAGAGCATTTCCGCCATCGCCCCAGATGCCTCATGAGGAGTCATCCTTAGTCTGAAAGGGGTGTGGTGACGGCCAGGTGCCACCTGTGCGCAGGGCGCACGCGCAGACAGGAACGCAGAGCCCCTCCCGCGAACTGGCCTCATTTTCTAGCCGAGGAAACCTTGGGTCCAGAGGAGAGAGGAAGCCGCACTTCCTGGAGAACGTGGCCCCCGACTGCTTGCTACGTCATGTGAGCTGTTCAATCTAAGGGAGGGTGGCTTCGGGACGCCTGGGTGGCTCAGGCGGTTAAACATCCGACCCAATTTCAGTTCAGGTCATGATCTCAGGGGTGATGGGATCAAGCCCCGGGTCTGGCTCTGCACTGATGGTGTGCAACCTGCTTCGGATTCTCTCTTTCTCTCTCTCTGTGCACCCCCGCCCCCACTTGTGCTCTCTTGGCCTCTCAAAATAAATAAACTTAAAAAACTAATAAGGTGGTTATCCTTCACCCACAGGTGTACGTGGTAGGTCCCCACATAAAGGTTCACCTAGGTTGCTGTCCGGGGTTCCCTCTTGGGGAAAACCGGGTGGGGCTGCCTCAGGGAAGGTACCCGGAGGGGGGAAGGTAGGCGTAGCTCCCCCAGAGTCCGGGTTAGGAAATGGCCCAGGTTCAGCTCCCACTTCCCACGACGGACTGGGCCCCCCGGTCGCTGGCCCTGACTCTCCGGGGCCTTCTCACCCCGACGGTGGCAGGCAGCTTCCCCTAGGGCTTCTGGAGTCCCGATTTTGAGGCGGAGAATCCGATTGGCTGGCCCCGTCCTCGTAGGTTCTTGGCCAGCCTGTGAATGGCTGCCTTCCGATCAGGTGTTCCTGCAGGCCCAATCCGCGGCGGCTGTGTGGCTGCACCTGGGTCACGTGGCGGAGCCCCCGGAAGTAGGAGGGGCTGGGCGGGTCCGCTGACGTGTGCCCGCTCGCGTCGGGTGTGAGCAAAGCGGTAGGTTTTGGGCCAGGAGCGTGTCCAGTGATGCGCTTTGGAACTGGGTTTAAGAATTTCATCTGTTTCTCTGTCGGAGTGAATTTGGGGCCTTCTTCTATTCGTTTTCAGTAAATTTTTCCTCTTTTAGGACCGGGAAAGACCGCCTTGGTGACTGGCAGCGTGTGTTGTGGTAGTTTGGTTTGCCATTTCACGCTGAGTTTTCTCTGGAAGCCCTAATGTGACTTCAGAGTACGTAAAGAGGAAGTCAGAAAGTTCTCATTGTTCTGAGGTCCTTGAATTTTCACTAAATATTTATTCTTCGCAATATCTAAAAGGAAACAGGGTTCAAAAGGCAAGGCATTTGGATTAGTTTTTAAGGAACATCTATGGGGCTGCTGGCGTGCGTGCCCTGTGTTTGGGATGCGGATGCTGGGGGGCCTTCCGAGGACCCAGAGCGTCCTGGAGGACCAGCCCCGGGGGATCCGTGATGTGCAGGATGAGGACGGAAATCATCCTGGAGCCTGGAGGGAGTGAGAGGGGTTTACTGACGGTATAGACGGAGCCCCTGGGAGACTCAGGAAGGAGCAGGGGTCTCGTCTTTGTTTGGGGTGTGGCATTCAGGAACTGGTCAGAACAAAGGCGAGGGCCCGCGTGTTACTCCTCGGAGCCAGGGTCCCCGCGTGGGGACGGACGTCCAGCTCCGTGGTCTGGAATTGCCCTGGGATGGCTTCTCTCCTGGTCCTTCCTGGGACGTTATCTATTGTAGAGCAGTCATTGACTCCGTGTCCCTTACAGGGAGGACATGCACTGTTTGCACCGTGCAGCGTGTGTGACGTCGGGGTGCCGATCCTGGCAGGAATGTAAGCAGGGGAAGGAGCAGAAAGCGGATTTTTAGGGGGCCCTCTGGTTTCCCTATCTCAGTATGACGTAACCGAAGCTTAGGAGACCTTCTGACTGGTTGGGGAGATAGTGTTTCAAACGGATGCTACTTGGGACTACAGTAGATGAGACATCCCTTCGGTTGTAAGAAAGGATTACAGCTTCTGGGCTCCTGGGTGGCTCAGTCTGTTGAGTGTCAGACTCTTCATGGTTTGTGGGATTGAGCCCCCGAGTCTGGCTCTGCATTGACAGCATGGAGCCTGCTTGGGATTCTCCCTCTCTCTCTCTCTCTCTCTTGTCCCTCTCCCATGAGATCGCTCCCTCTCAAAATAAATAAACATTAAAAAAAAATAATAAAGGGTTATAGCTTTTGATCCTCCTGTAATTAAACCATATTTTGGTAGTGACATAAGACTGTGTAAAGATGGCTTTAATGAAAGGTAAATTATAACACAGCGTGAGGTGAAAGTAAGTCTCAATCCAGAATTTATTGGGTGCGCATGTGGTATTTTGAGAAAATGTTTTTGGTAAGTAAAAGGCCACGTGGAAAATTCCTCTCTTATTGTAAACACGTTTATTTCCGTCGTTCTTTCGAAGCCGGGCGATGGGCATGATGGACGGTGAGGGCAGCCGGGGAGGGAAGGACCTTAGAGACCCACAGGATCACACAGCTCACGACGAATAAAGCTTCTGACGGTGGGTAAGACTCCAGTTTTGAAAACGATGACTAAGTGTGGAGAGGAGAGGTGGGCGAACTGATCGGACGAGTCTGATTTGATGGAATGGGTAGGGGAAGACATGGTGGGATCTTGTGGATGATCGATCACCCAAGTCTGCCCTGGGTACCGAGAGCGGGAGGCGCACGGAGAAAGTGTGGCTCTTGCCTGCAAGGAGCCGTAACTATTAGCATTATTATTTTTAATGTTTATATTTGACACACACACACACAGAGCGTACAACCGAGGGAGGGGCAGCGAGAGGGGGACCCAGAATCCGAAGCAGGCTCCAGGCTCCGAGCTGTCGGCACAGAGCCCGACGCGGGGCTCGAACCCACGAACCGTGACATCATGACCTGAGCTGAAGTCAGACATTTAACCGAATGAGCTACCCAAGGACACCTTATTTTTTTAAATGTTTACTTATTTTTTTTTTTTTAATTTTTTTTTTTCAACGTTTTTTATTTATTTTTGGGACAGAGAGAGACAGAGCACGAACGGGGGAGGGGCAGAGAGAGAGGGAGACACAGAATCTGAAACAAGCTCCAGGCTCCGAGCCATCAGCCCAGAGCCTGACGCGGGGCTCGAACTCACGGACCGCGAGATCGTGACCTGGCTGAAGTCGGACGCTTAACCGACTGCGCCACCCAGGCGCCCCAATGTTTACTTATTTTTGAGAGAGAGAGAGAGAGAGTGTGTGAGCAGGGGAAGGACAGAGAGAGAGAGGGAGACACAAAACCCAAAGCAGGCTCCAGGCTCCCAGCTGTCAGCAGAGAGCCCGACATGGGGCTTGAACTCAGGAACCGTGAGATCATGACCTGAGCCAAAGACACTCAACCGACTGAGCCACCCAGGCACCCTAGGGAGCTGCAATTAAGAACATCTGAGGAAGGTTATATTGGCACAAACGTGGATAGAGTTTTAGTAACAACCAGACCCCGCTCAGGTAAAGCAGGGCGGGCACTGCGGGCAGGGCCGTGGATAACAGGACCCGCGATGATAGAAGGTTCTTCCAATTGTGAATGTCCCGGCACAAGTTGTAGGTGCCCGACACTCTTCTGGGCAGCCTTCTAAAGGGAAAATAGGGATAGATTTTATATTTGGGGAGGGGGCCAGGGTATCTGAAGATTCAATTAGAATAAAGAGATACTTTTGTTTGCAGGACCCTTTTCTGGGTCCCTTCTGCCCTCGTTCCCATTGGTAAAAAAGGACAAGACATTGGCCAGGCGGACGGCTGGTTTCCGGGATTAAAAGGAGATCCATAAAATGTCCAGGAAAGGCGCCTGGCCCGCGGTGGGGAAGCGCTTGGGTTCGTTGATGTTATTTACTTCCTTGGTCTCGCTGACCACCCACGAATGTCAGTACTGGTTTGGGTTTTCCTTCTGGCTGGACTGCGAGCTCCTTCCGGGAAGCCGCTCGCACATCCGTGTGGTCCCGGGCAGTAAGCGCTTGCTGAATGAAGGGACGAAGTACCTTTTCTTTCCTCCTTCTTCTGCGGGAGGCACTGGCCACCTCTTTGGGGAAGGGGAGAGGGGCGGTGGCGGGCATGAGGTCACACTCAGGTCTTCGGGGATTAGCCTCTAGGTGGTCACCGTTCACTGCACAGAGTACAGTTGCTTTCACTCTTTATCACCTTTGGGAATGACTAGTACCTTGTATTTCTCTGAAAATGTTTGCACCCCCCCCCCCCAAATGCTCTCCTTCCTCGCCCACATTTTAGTGGGCTGCAGTGTGTAAACCTGTCCTTTCCTTCCAGATGAACCTGTTCCTCCAAATTCCTCTATTTAAATGCACCTTCTAGAAGAGAGGGATGAGCAAAGCCTTCTGAGAGGCAGGGTAGTGAATGGGTGATTTTTTTTTTTTTATAGTTTGTGTTTTCTTTTACACCCCGGTGAGCAGCTCAGAGAAAGAGCTGGGACTTTCCAAGAGACTCATGATGTCCTGCATGTTGAAGCAGGGGTGGAGGACGAGGGGCTGGGAGTAGGCGTTCAGTTTGCCCTTGGCGCGAAGTCTTTAAATCTGGAAACGGTGGGGATGCTGTGCAGCGAGGGGCAGATGAAGGCTTTCCCGGGGTGTAATCCTGCGTTGTTCTCTCTGGCGAAGAGGGTGGTGCCAGCCGCCAGCAGAAGGACGCCTGTGGTGTCCGCAGGGGCACGTTGCACCGTCTGGTCACCGTGAACTTGACGCGGTGCCTGGGGCCCGGCAACCCGCCCTTGAATCCCTCCCCCATGAGAGACCGCAAAGGCTGTTCTCCAAGCAGAGGACAGAAAGAAACTGTTCAATTAAACTGTGTTTGTTGAGACTTAGATGCTAGGAAGAAGGTACTAACTCTGTACTTCCGGTTTTGTAGTCTCAAACTAAGGTCTCATGTGCGTTTGTTGTTCGTGAGTGAGAATGAGAAAAATTTCAGTGGTTCTTACTATTCTAATGAAGTGTAATTTTCATAGAAAAATGTAATAAAAACGGAAAAATATAACTAAGTTAATCTGGTGGTCTTATGGTCTCTCCATATCATTCGTGTCTAATCACGCATCATCTTCCCCTCCTAGAAGAAAAAACTGAATTGTATGTAATTACAGAGTTTCGGACCGAGTTGCCCACAGCCAAGCGTGCCCGCTGTGGTGTCTGTGTCTTGCGTCCATGGGGGACAGCGGCAGCCGATCTCAGCACTGTTGTCCTATGGGGCCGCCTCCCCCTCGCAATCTGTCAGGCTGCCCCCCCCGCCCCCCGATCGAGGAGGAAATGGTAAACTCTGGAAGGATTGGCTCTTCAAATACAAACCTGTAAAGTGGGCGTTCATGCCTTGCTGGGTTTCACGAACTTGAATCTTTTCCTTTCTCAGCCTTGCCTCTTAACGCTCGTTCCTTTGTACCCTTCGAGCCCCCAGCTCCACTGCGGTTTTTCTCGAGAGGAAGTCAGTGATAGTAAACACTAAACCCTTAGCAGGCTGAGCGTTGCTGCACAGAATTACTGCGCATAAGGGAAGGATACCTCCTTCTGTCCTCTCTCCTCCCGTTATCTGTCTGTATGCCACCGGGCTAATGTCTGCGAAGGTTCCTGTCTTACCGTACTCGGTCTCAACTGAACGTGTAGAGCCACCACAGCCTTATCCGTGTAATTTGGATAATTTCTTCCCCTGGATGCTTGACTGTGCAAGGTGAGCACACTTCCCTGGGACACAAGTCCCAGAAGGAACTCCCCCCTTAGTTTCTAACCAGCAGGTGTCTGTTGTGGAATCAGACCTTCAGCGTTTGCTGAGTACTCCCTGTGCCAGATCCCATGTCCGCCGGTCCCCAGAGAGCTCTCAGCCGCTTTCACCATTCTCTCCTCTCTAAAAAGAGTCCATCCAGATCTATTTTTGTTTCTGTCCTCAAGCCACTCGCCATCAACACATTAGCCCATCTACCAGGAGGAAGGCATGCCAATACCCTTTACTCAGGGCGAATCAAAAGCAATTTGAAACCGGGAACTTGTGAAAGGATCGTGAAATGATTTTGGAATGGAAAATCCAAAAATCACAGGTTGGGCGCTTTCATCACAGAGCCAGGCCCATCCTGTGTCTTTGGTGTCCCGTAGTCTTGGCGGGAACCTTTTCCTACTTCCTCACCGCGTGACCTTGGACGGGTTTGCAACCTTGGACAAGTTACACAATCGCTCTGGGCCCAGTGTCTGCCTCTGATCCGCCGGGGATCCTCAAGCCTCCCCCCTTTGCAGGGTTCTCATTAGATTAAATGTACAGGCATCAAATTAATTTGCACGTCACGTCTGACAGTCGTAGTTACTGTCCTTGACGTTATTTTGCATTTACCAGTGAGGATGCAGGAAGGCTTTTTTAATGACATGCCTTTTGGTGAGTCCCTCACGTATAGTCTTCTATCCAGTCTTTTTGGATATTTTATTTCCTCTCCCTCTTCAAGTAGCAGAACAGGCAGTTGTGGTTTTGAGCCGTGTTCCCTGCTTTTTGAAAGCACTTATGATCGAATTAAATATTCATGCAGGTAGGGCATGTCATTTGAAGGCGGCGTTATCATTGTATCCTCGATAATTGTCTCGTGGCAATTTGCCTCTGCATCTATGACTTTTTCTGACGGACATCATGTTCTTTCGATTCCCCTGCTGCAGTGGGAAAAGCCCGCAGCGCATGAAAGAAATTAACACGACAGAACATTACCCCTCGTGAAGTGTACGGGTTTCTTTCGAAACGTCTCCTTTGAGGTACAGAAAGATAAGTGGGCCTCCTTTGCGAGTGACGGAACTATTCAGCCTTCTGGTACTTCAGAAGACTTCTGGGGACCCCGAGTTACTCGATTCTTTTCCTTTAAGTGATTCATGAGCAGGGGCCTCCCAATGTATTCCGTATCTAGTTAGAACGGCCTCTTTTCTGGGAACATTTTCCTTTTGGTTTTTGGTGTCTCTGGCCCTCCACAGAAGCCGTAAAGAGGAAGAGTCTGGCTTCACCTAAGCGTGTAGCTTGGGGTATCACACTTACCCGCCCTGAGACCCGGTGCCCTCCTCTGTCTGCAGGCTTCATAGCAATTGGAAGATCAAATGAGATCTGCATCAGTACCTTAGTCTAGCTTCTGGCACAAACTAGAAGCTGTTACCTGTATTTTTATAGGTGTCTTTGCAGCTATAAAAGGAGGTCCCAGGGCGCCTGGGTGGCTCAGTTGGTAAAGCGTCCGATTCTGGCTCAGGTCATGATCTCACAGTGCGTGAGTTCAAGCCCCGCCTCAGGCTCTGTGCTGACAGCTCGGAGCCTGGAGCCTGCTTTGGATTCTGTGTCTCCCTCTCTCTCTCTGCCGCTCCTCCGCTCGCTCTCTGTATCTCTCTCAAAAATAATTAAACATTGAAAGAAAAGGAGGTCCGAACTCTCCCCCTCCCCGCCCCTTTTCCTCATGTCACCCCCAGCAGGACATTTGTCTTGGACAAATGGGAAGGCCCTTCCCTTTCTATTTATATCATAAAACAACTTCTCTGCCCTACAGTCTCTGGGGGGCTGGACGTTGACCTCAGACAACCATCCAGGCAGCCAGAACAGCATCCTTAGACCCGTCCCCATCTTTCTGAGAGAATATCTCCTTGTAGTCAGTGACTACTTGTCTCTCTTCCTAAAGCATTTTATTTTGGTCCAGGTACGGGGATTCGTGGATTCCCAGACAGATGCCTGGAGAAGAGTCCTTTGTCCCACAGGTGAAACTAACGTGGTATTTGAAGTCAGGGCCGCGGCGACCTTGAGAGTGGTGGCCGCACGTGTGTTTGCTTTAGGTGAATTAAGTGAGCACCTCAGGATTTCTGTGCTTTTCTGCATGCATGCATCGTCTTGATGCAAATGTTAGTTTCTTACAAAGGTAACTTTTCCCTCTTTCTGCAGGTACCTAACTCACGTATGAATTGGAAGGGTGATACTTCATTTTTAGTGGAGAAAGTCTTCAATGAAATGAAATGAGGAAGCGAGTCTGAGGCTTTAAGGGTATGTGGGTGGAAGGCTACTTATCAGCTATTCGTTCGCGCACAGTTGGTTTGTACACGACCTGTACACACGGTCCGCTCAGCCTGCTGGTGGTCGCACTTAGTGAAGACGAACATTTAAACGCGTTGCCACCCTTTTACTCTATAGTCGTAATTCTCCTAGTTTGAACACTGTTCTTTTTTGTGTGTTTATCCTTCTCCGTATCACCAATGAGCAATTATCTGCCTGACGAGAGAAGAGACAGTTTATAAAAAGTGTCTGATTTTTCGACTCCAGCTGTACCATTGGGTGTGCTTGGGGTACAGACTTGCATTAGCTTTGGGGTTTATGTGCTTCCTTCTATCAGGCTTTGCCTAATGAAGTTCACTCTGTATTCTGTGACAGCCAGAAATTAGCTGGGAAGTGGGGAAGAACGAGTTGTGCTATGGATAGAGAACAAGAAGTGAGCAGTAGTTACCCTGGATTTGAGGCGGTTTTTCTTCTAAGCAGTTTAGTACGCAAAGGATGCATTTTAATTCGCTTCTTATTTTCTCCTAGATTGGAAGGAAGACTGATGCAGAAAAATACCAACATGGTTCAGGTAAATGGATTTTTAATTTCTTTGTGTACCTTTTCTGCTTGGTTTATATTTCCCATGTTTTCCCACCGAGAAGAACTCAAAAAACTATTTTTGTGGCCAACCTGACATAGAAGGAATGTTTTGGGTGTATAGAGGTAATAGTCAAACGCATATTTATACCATTTAATTAATTTCGTTACACGTGTATATTTAGTAATTGTGTATTTACATCAAACAGCAGTAGAACTAATGTTTTTTTTCCTACCTCAGAGTAACTTTCTTCCAACTCTTTCCATACACATCTGTTGTCACTGTCTCTGTCATAAGTCACATTTTTGAAGCCTCCAGAACAGGCCACCGTTTATTGGTCTGCAGTGCAGTGTATTTGGAATCCCTGTGTGTGATGCTGTAATTGGAAGGTTTACTCCAAGCTGTAAGTAACTGTTTGCCCAATGTTAGGACAGTTGCTGGTTCCGTTTTTTCTGTGTCGATGAACATCGGAGGTCTCCACTATGTAACAGTTTGTAGGTTCGCTCTGTTAAATACACTTTCCTTCTTTCTTCCTTGCATCTACTCGTTCATTCGTTTTATTTATCTTGACGTAATTACATGCACATTGTTTACAATTAGAATAATAATCGTAACAGCCACCCCTCTTGTTCTTAGACTGTCATTATCCTTTGCCCCTGTTCAACTCCTTTACTCCTTATTCTCTCGTTTGCTATTTTTTTTTAATTTTTTTTTTAACGTTTTATTTATTTTTGAGACAGGGAGAGACAGAACATGAACAGGGGAGGGTCAGAGAGAGGGAGACACAGAATCTGAAGCAGGCTCCAGGCTCCGAGCTGTCAGCACAGAGCCCGATGTGGGGCTCGAACTCACGGACCGCGAGATCATGACCTCAGCCGTAGCCGGCTGCTTAACCGACTGAGCCACCCAGGCGCCCCTCTCGTTTGCTATTTCTAAACAACACATCGTATGCTTGAAGTGCCATTTATTGATTTCTTTTAAAATTTTAGACTTCTACAGATGGATATCCCGCTGAGGATTTAGCTCTCGTGTGTAACCCTTTACCCTCGGTGCACGCCTGCTCTTCCCGTCTCCGTTTTGTGGCTCCCGTCTCGTTACAGTGTGTGGATAAATAAATATTTAACGTTTACTTGATTATGACTGTATTTGCCTGTGACTGAGCTTTGTGATATTTATGTTGAAACGTCTCGGGCTGTTCTGCTTCCCAGCTGGCTGTGCGTGAACAGTTTTATTTCTCTGGAAAACGTTTGACTCTTTTCTCTATCCCCCAAACTCTGAAATTTCCAACTGGGACGAAGGTCGTAGGATCTTTTGATGTCAGTGGTCCTTTTAACCCTGAGGCTCATTTCCTTCAGTTTGGACAATTTTCTTGTACTATTTCTTGGATAATTTCCTTTCTACTCTTTTTTTTTTTTTTTTTCCTTTTAGTTAGATATTTGGGCCCTGTGGTTTGATTCTCTTATTTTATTATGTTTTTCTTTTCTTTTTTCCTTTTTTTTTTTTCTGAACTATTTCCTGTCTCTTTGTGTTTTTGTTCTACTTTCTGAGAGATTTTCTTAGGGTTATTGGACTTTTAATTTCTGCCAGCATGTTTGTGATTCCACACTTGATTTTTATTGGTCTCTGAATATTTTATTTTAAAAAATAGAATGCTGTTCCTGTTTTATGGGACTAGGAACGGTTTGGGGAAAAGATCTGGGGTTCTAATTACCCCCCTCTTCTTTCTTTCCTTCCTTCCTTCCTTCCTTCCTCCCTCCCTCCCTCCCTCTTGCTTGCTTCCTTGCTTAAAACAAAATTTATTTTACCTTTTAGTTCTGTAGGTGAGAAGTCTGATGGGTCTCACTGGGCCTCAGTTAAGGTGTCTACAGGCCTTCCTGGCGGCTCCAGAGGGGAATGTGCTCCTGAGCGTTTTCTCGCTTCTGGAGGCCCCCTTCCAGGTGGGGGCCTCTTTACAGGAGCAGTAGCAGGTCAAATACACCTTGTACTGCATTACTCTGACCTCTTCTGCCTCCCTCTGTCACATTTTAGCACCCTTATGATTACATTGGACCCACCTAGATCATCCAGGATTATCTCCCCCCACTTTTTTCATTATGGTAAAAAACACAAGTTTGCTATATTAACCATTTTTAAGGACACGGTACAACAGTGTTAACTACATTGACGTTGTTATGCAACAGCCCTCTAGAACTTTTTCATCTTACAAAACTGAAACCTTGTACCCATCGGTACAGTTCCCCTTTTCTCCCTGCCCAGGCCTCAGGCAGCCACTCGTCCTCTCCCTATTTCTAAGAGTCTGACGGCTCCAGATGCCTCATGTGGGTGGAACCTTCCAGTATTTGTCTTTGAGTGACAGGCTTATCTTACTTAGCATGATGTCCTCAATTCCTTTCCTGTTATAACCTGTGACAGGATTGCTTCATTTTTTTAAGACTGAATAATATAGCATTTTATGTCTGTCACACTTTGTCTTTTTTTTTATTTTAAAAAAAATTTTTTTTTTTTTTTTTCAACATTCTTCATTCATTTTTGGGACAGAGAGAGACAGAGCATGAACGGGGGAGGGGCAGAGAGAGAGGGAGACACAGAATCGGAAACAGGCTCCAGGCTCCGAGCCATCAGCCCAGAGCCTGACGCGGGGCTCGAACTCACGGACCGCGAGATCGTGACCTGGCTGAAGTCGGCCGCTTAACCGACTGCGCCACCCAGGCGCCCCAAGTCACACTTTGTCTTTATCCATTCATCTGCTGATGGACATTTAGGTGGCCTCCACCTCTTGGCTGTTGTGAATAGTGCTGTGGTGAACGTGGGTGTGCAAATACCTTTTTTAAAAAATTATTTTATTTTTCATTAAAAATTTTTTTTCCATTTGTAATTCAACACAGCACACAGCGTTATATTAGTTTCAGGTGTACAATGTGGTGAGTCAACAGTTCTGTACGTTACTCAGTGCTCATCGTGATAAGTGCCCTCTTACTCCCCTTTGCCTGTTTCCCCCATCCCCACCCACCTCCCCTCTGGTGACCATCAGTGTGTTCTCTGTAGTTAATGAAGAGTGTGTTTGTTCGTCTCTTTTTCTTTGTTCACTTGTTTAGTTTCTTAAATTCTACATATGAGTGAAATCATATGGTATTTGTCTTTCTCTGACCGTTTCACTTAGCATTATACTCTCCAGATCCATCCGTGTTGTTGCAAATGGCAAGATTGCATTCTTTTTCACGGCTAAATAATATTCCAGCGCGCACACACACACACACACACACACACACACACACACCCCATATCTTCTTTATCCATTCATCCGTCAGTGGACACTTGGGCTGCTTCCATAGTTTGGCTCTTGTAAATAATGCTGCTGTAAACATAGCAGTGCACGTATCCTTTCCACCTAGTGTTTTTGTATTTGGGGGGCAAATACCCAGTAGTGCGATTCCTGGATCATACGGTAGTTGTGTTTTTAATTTTTTGAGGAACTCCCGTACTCTTTCCACAGTGGCTGCGCCGGTTTGCACTCCCACCAACAGTGCACAGGGTTCCTTTCTCTGCCCATCCTCGCCAACACCTGTTGTTTCTCGTGTTGTTGATTTAGCCATTCTGACAGCCATCTGTGTGATGGTAGCTCAGGGGGTGTTGATTTTCATTTCCCTGATGCTGAGCGATGCCGAGCATCCTTTTATACTCTTGTTCACCGTCTCTGTATCTTTTCAGGAGAAACGTCTGTTCAAGTTCTTGGCCCGTTTGTTTTTTTTTTAATTGGGTTATTTGTTTTGGGGGTTAACTTGTAGGAATTCTTAATATACTCTGTGTACTAACCCCATTATGGTATACGTAGTTTGAAAATATTTTCTTCCTTTTCATTGGCTGCCTTTTTACTGATTGTTTCCTTTGCCAGGCAGCGTTTTTAGGTTTCACGTTGTCCCATTTGTCTATTTTTGCTTTTGTTGCCTGCACTTTTTGGTGTCCCACACAGTTAATCATTGCCAAATCCAGTGTCCTGAAGCGTCCCCCCGGTGCTTTCTTCTAGGAGTTTTATTGTGTCGGGTCTTACGTGTAGGCCTTGAATCCATACGCATGGTGTCCAGTAAGGGTCTAACTACTCCTGATGCAGACTTCTCCCCTGCCCCTCATTTTAACCCCTTCCCCTCTCCTGCCCAGGAGCCACCGCCCTCGTTCCTGAGCCTCTCGGGAGCGGTCAGCCGGCTTTTGTTTCCTGCCCGGGCAGTGAGCTTCCTTATCCGCTCTGCTCAGCAGTCACATCTCTTGTCTGCTCCAATATTCTTTTCTGTTCTCGTTGTCCTTCGGGATTTTTCTCTTTTTTTCTCTCGTTACTGTAATTTTAATGGGGATTTAGTGGGAAGCAGAGATCAACGGCCCTATTCCCTTGGCCATCTATCACTCCCCAAATCCAGATTGACTTTTAAAATGATATTTAAAAGACTTTTAAAAAATGTTATCTCATAAATGCTATTGTTAGGTTATACCTCCAAAAAAAAGAAAAAAAAAAGGTTCAATCTACTCTCCTTTGTTTCCTTTTTGTTAAAATGTCTAAGGCTAGCATTAATTGAAGTAATCTTCCCAAACGTTTTTAAATTCAGAATAAACAGATTTTTGTTCATAACGTGAGGTCTCGAATGTAAGATGATACCATTTCCTGAGGTATAGTTTTCTTATGAGGCGAAAATCCTTGATTTATTTTTAGGTGTTTACACCGTATGTTGGTATGATCAGGAGACGGTGTTCTTTAATGTAAATGTATTTTACTCGGATGCATCCATTGAACACCTGTAAGCCGAGGTAATGGCAAGCCTAATTTTTATTTGTTTTTCTAGTTAGTTTGTGACAGCACCTTTCTTTGTGACCGTATGCACGTTCCTTGACTTACAGGGGGGGTTACATCACGGTAAACCCATTGTAAGTTGAAAATATCGTTAAGTCGAATATGCATTTGATACGCCTAACATACTGAACATAGCTTCGTCCAGCCCGCCTTGAATGTGCTTATTTAAAACACTCGTGTGTGCCTACAACTGGGAAGAATCCTCTAGCACAAAGCCTATTTTATAAGAACGTGTTGAATAACTCATGTAAGTTATTCAGTGTCGAACTGAAAATGAACAGCAGAAGGGTTGTGTGGGTACAGAATGGTTGTAAGTTCCCCTCGCAGCTCATGGCTGCCTGGGCGCTGAGGCTCGATGCCACCTTGGCACCCGAGAGAGCATTCTACCGCACATCACTAGACCAGGCAGAGGGCAGAATTCAAAGTATGGTTTCTACTGAACATGTATTGCTTTGGCACCACGATAAAGTGAAAAACACCGGAACTTAAGCAACCCAGCAGCCATCCGCATTTGGTTATGTACAGGTGTAGCACTATTTCTTACTATTTCGTGACGGGATAAAGAGAGGTTAGACTGGGCACCGCCTGCTGTGAGTAGGTTCTCAGGGCTGTTAAGAGTGGTTTCTTTTGTTCCAGCAACTGTTTGCTCACATAGTTAATTCTGTTGAGAAGTTCAAGATTTCAGCTACCCTGCTTGCTGCATGGTCCTAGGATTTTTATCTTTGGGTCCAGGGATGGGCTTCAAAAGGTTTAAGGTCTTTTTGAAAATTTGGTATTAGAATAGGCTTCGCTTTCATTAGCTGGTCAGTGATGCAGGGCTCATGTGATCCTGCAAAGGGTCGAGGACCCACTTTTAATAGATTGTTCTAGAGAGAAAAAAATAGAATGCCACTGATTAAATTAAATACGATCACAATAAGATGCCGTGTTGCTAGCTGCCATTGGATTGCACATCCTTTCATGGGGAAGTGCAAATGACTGTAAATGAGGGACCCAATGAAGAATGCTCTTTGTCCTTTGTCAGATGCAAAACATCTCCAGCTTCCTGGTTATGCAAAAGCCCCGCTACACATGTGTAACCAGAAGAGGGGGCATTTAGGAGAGTCATGTTTTCGCCTCAGAGCAATGAGCCCCCTTTTAATCTACCGGTAAAGAGGGTAACTTAGTAGTTACCCTTTGTTTTCATCCCGAAGCTGCTGCAGTTAATTTGTGAAAATCAGTTATTTGTTGACAATTAAAAATGTAGATAAATATATAAAAGGAGAGATGCGTGTATGACCTAAAGAGTTGCAGAGTTTAGTTTTCAATTAAGAAAAGATGGGGGATGGGGGGAGTGTGGCGCCCGAGTGGCTCAGTTGGTTAAGCGTCTGACTCTTGATTTCGGCTCAGGTCATGATCTCGTGGTTCGTGAGTTCGAGCCCCACATCAGGCTCTGCACTGACAGCACAGAGCCTGCTTGGGATCCACTCTCTCCCTCTCTCCCTGCCCCTCTCCCCCAAATAAATAAACTAAAAAAAACAAAAGATGGGGTTTAATATTATATATGCTCATGGCACGCACAAAAAACTCTAAAAAAAGAGAAAGAAGAGGGTAGGAGTTTAGGGAAGGTCAGTTGTGAATTTTTTGTTTCCGATCTAATACTTTAATGTTTTTACTGATAGTGACGTAGACTGGATTTGTAAGGTGTCTTTCAGCTCGAGAGTCTTATGGTTCCATTTTCAAAGTGGTTAAGCTTAAGTTGCTCCTTGATTCTAGGTACATCACTGAGATTTTGGGGGTTGCACGAAAGCGTCCGGTTGGGCGAGTTCTGAAAGAAGAGACAAGGCCCTGCCCGAGGAAGCCTACCTGAGAGTAACTGCAAAGGAGCCTGTCAGTAGCTACAGAACAGCAGCAGTTGGAGGTACGTCACAGCCAGAGTTGGGGTCTGGCCTCCTGTGCTTGGTCTCTGGAAGGGAGGCTGTTCTTAGGACAGGGCCTCACTCAGCTTCTGGCCTCAAATGCAACTTGACTGAGTAGGGGGATGTTGCTCTGATCTCCTCCTTGAGCAGCTCTGACTGGGGCCCTTCCTGTTGCCCGAAGGACAAGAAAGACCATAAGGGCAACATGCAACTCCGGGCAGATGCAAGTGATAACACATTTCTGGCCAGAGACCTCCCTGCCTTTTATTGTGGGAACACGGAAGCCAGTTTCAAAGCTCAGTGTCCTTTGGACCAGCTCTTACTTACTGGCTTTACTCTTACCCTGAAGGGACATCAAGGCTGTATCTGATTGGGTAGTGGCTGCATCAAGTTGACTGATGCCCTGTTGGTCATGAACTTTGACCTGCCTTGACACCCTCCTCCCCCACAGTTATGTTGTTAAGTGGTTACCTTATTTCCTTGCTTGTTGCCTTTAATTCTTATCTCTTCAGTAATGTTTATAGTCAAGGTCAGGGTCACCCATTATTTCATATCCTGTGACCTTCAGTGGCTGTGTGGCTTTTGACGCACTCGCTCTTTTATTGTGGAATAGCCCAAGCCACGTCATGTGTCACGTTGATCCTTCAAGGATCTTTGTTTTTGTTTTTATTTTCTGTAGTGGAAACATTTTGTTTTTATTTTGGGTACTGTCAGCGCAAAGCCCGCCGTGGGGCTCGATCTCACAAACTGTGAGACGGTGACCTGAGCCAAGATCGAGAGGCGAATGCTCCGCCGGCTGAGCCACCCCAGCAACCCTGGGTTTTCTTTTGATCTACCAAATGTAGAACACAGCAGACGTGCCTAGGCCAGGTATTCTACATCTCTGGTCCTCACACTGTCCTGGGAATATTAAGCAAGTCCCATTTTCCAGATGAGGATACCGAGATTCCAAGTGGTTCAGTAACTGGCCGGCTGTTTCCCACCGCATACCTGGCAGAAACCGCATTTGGCAGTAGGTCTGTCTGTCTGTCCGTCTGCTACTCCACGACGCGGAGACAGTGTACCATGCCATCCCCCTTCTTGAGGCAGGATTTGACCAATAGCCTGATGCTTGTGGAAATCGTCCGCTCTCCTTTGTCCACCATCGTTTGCTACTTGTTCCCAACGCATGGCACGCTTACTTGGTTTATAGCTATGTTTGCGACATGTAAGGAGCAGAGTGAAGTTTAGCGTTTTTCAACGGTTACTGTTTCATAATTTTAATGAGGATGTATTCCTGGTATGAGACATTATTAAACATGCCCCTTTTGAAACATAGGCTCTCACGCCTTCACAGGTCAGTTCAGAGTTGACCGTGAGGCCAGTAGAGGAGGTGGGAGTGGACTTCATCGTTCTGACGCAGCCCTGTCGTGTCTGTGGCATCGTGTCACCGTCACCTGGACCCTTCCGGTACGCAGTTAGGGCAGATGACACAGGAGAGAGATGCTGTTCTGCCAGAAGTCCTGGCTTGGTTCACAGAGGCTGGTCTGCAACCCACATCCTTTAAAGTGTAGACCGTCTGTTCAGGTGCTCAGTGTTGGCCGAGTGGTCACATCAGCGTGTACAGCTGGGACGTTGTCCTGAAGGATGGGAGTCTTAAGTTTGAGTCTGTTTAAGAATAAATGGAATCTACGTGGTTTTTTTTGTTGTTGTTGTTTTTTCAATCGTGGGCTACATGATTTGAAAATCTGTGTATTTGGGCTTCTGAAATATTTTTAATTTGATTAGTAGATGCTGTATAGACCCAGAAATGTTTTATTTTATTTTATTTTTTTTATTTATTTTGAGAGAGAGTGCGTGCATGTGAGCGGGGAAGGGGCAGAGAGAGAGAGAATCCCAGGCGGGCTCCACACTGTGTTGGAACCCGATGCAGGGCTTGAACCCATGAACCGTGAGACCGTGACCTGAGCTGACACTTCACCGACTGAGCCACCCAGGCGCCCCCGACCCATACTTAAAATCTTCACTAAAAGCCTGGGAGGTGGCTGGGAGGTGGGTGTGGTCTACCTTCTTTGAGAGGCGAACCAGCCCAGGCAGTGACCTTGTGAAACCTACCCGCCCCTCCCATCAGAGACTGGGGGAGCCCTTACTCCCAACTCCATACAGGTCTGATTTCACAGACTGATTTTGACAATTACCCATCCTGGCTGATTACACACAACGGTGACGTTTAGACTGAGGCTGCGTCCAGGAACTTCTTTATGCTTTGCATCAAAGGCAGTCTTCTAACAAACAGTTAAATAAGCCTCATCGCCACAGTGGGGAAGCCTTCTAGATGGGGCTGGTGCGTCCCTGGTGAGACTGGGTCATGTGGTTTTCCGGGACCGCCCGGCCCTTGAGAACTGGGCGCATGTGTCACACGTGCTCCAGCCGCACGTGTTTCCTACAGGCCTTCTGCGCTGCGGTGGCAACCGGTTCCACTCCCCTGCGCAGCTGCTTCCGAAGTACTTGGGCCACACAAGCACACAGGTAAGGGCCACGTTTTATAGGAATCTCAAAACCTACAAAATATGCACACCTCGAAATTTCAGGGATGCGGTGTCAGTGTCACTATAAGTGAAATTCCTTTTTGTTTCTAAATGTATTTTTCCCCTGGTACTACATCGATAAGCTCAAATAACAAAATACAAACCACCGCGCAGAGGTAGGCACCAAGAGATAATATTTCGATGCTTCCAGATTTTAGCCCTAGGAGTGAGTAGATTTATTAAAAAGAACAGAATTAGAACGATAGTGTTCTGGATCCATTTTTATTTATGGCTTCAGTGTTTTCCCCATGGTTTAAAATTTTCTTTTGCAACATGCTAAAAAGGGGCTGAAAAGTATTCTGTGTGGGTAATACCAGAAGTGATCCCATCCTGTTACTTGATAGACCTAATCCTTTTTCAGTTCAGTTAGTACCTCTCCAAATCAGGCCACGGTGATGGGAGAGTATTAAAATAAACATAATTGCCAAAAGGTTTCCTGCGTCCTATAAAATAACTAATGATGGTTAAGTCTAGGGGATGAGGAGCGCCTGGGTGGCTCAGTCGGTTGAGCGTCCAGCTTCAGCTGAGGGTCATGATCTCGCAGTTCGTGGGTTCGAGCCCCACATCGGGCTCTGTGCTGACTGCTCGGAGCCTGGGGCCTGCTTCGGATTCTGTGTCTTCCTCTTTCTCTCTGTCCTGCCCCCCTCTCAAGCTCTGTCTCTCTTTTCTCTCAAAAATAAATAAACATTAAAAAAAAAAAAAGACTCAGGGATGAGAAGACCCAGATGACTTCTGCTGCCACATTGTGCAATGAACACGACTTGTAGATTTCCCAGTACAAATGCCATGCATGAAGGGAACACTGGGAATTCTCTTCTGACCCGGACGCTTTGCAGCCTGCTTTTTTCGTGCACTGAGGTGACCCACCTTTGACAAGTAACTGGTTTTTCCGTACTTACACGAAACTGTTCAACTTCTGATTTGCAGATATCTCGCCCTACCAGTTGCTTACTTTATTTGATGCTTCGTGCACTAATTGAGCACGTGCCCCCTCTGTTTTTGGCTCTTTCACATAGGTTACACCCTAGGGCAGACAGCTGCACTGACCTGAGGAAGCCGCAGGCATCCTCAGTGATGCTGCTTTTCCAGTTTCCTGGAGAGACATTCACAGTGCGGTCCTGGCGTGGCTTGTGAACCGGAGTTCTGTGTTCTGTGGGGAACGGGAGTCCTCCAGCTGGGATGGGTGACTGTGTAATGGAAGTACTCTGCTAGGAGCAGGCTTCTGGGAAGCGGGGACCGTAATGTACTGTTCCTTATGGTTCTCGTATAGACCTCGTTCCGAGATTATCACCATCGCCATCATCATCTCAACCAGGCCAGTGCTCTCCAGACATGGTTTCTCACTGCCCTTGGGATTCCAGTGTGCCTGGGGGCTGGGGTAGGGCTGCGGGAGGACAGGGCCTTCGACCTCCTGATTGTCCCATCAACCAACAGCTCGGCTTCCGTATGTTTCATACCTGAACCTCCACAAGGTTTTGTTTAAAGAAAGGATTCTGCTGCTCAAGGAAATAAAGACTGAGGGTCACTGTGGCCTATAGAACTTATGAGAGGTTGAAAAATAGAAGGAAAATCAATGTTCGCATAGTGAATCGGTGTTCACGTTTCTCTTGTAGTGACACTGTGCTTCTTGGGTTTGGTACTTAACATAATCCCTCCAGTGGGAATTCCCATAGACCGAGCTAGTGGTTTCTGTAGACGTGTTTCAGAGGAAGTTCTAAGGTCAGCAGAGATGAAGGGGTAGTAGTCTTACAAGCACTGGCAGTAGAATGAATCTTTAGCGATGGGTTCAGCAGATCGTGGTAATTGTAACTTCTTAGGGGTGTAGGAGACTGCTTTCTCTGGGAGGGTCGATGTGAACAGTAGGAAGATGTCCTTGCCGTCAGTGATGTGGTGCATGACATTGAGGCTGACAGTTTGTGAAATCTTCATGACTCTTTCTAGATTCTTTTAAAACATTTGGGTGGGCTGTCCTAAATTGAAGATTGATATCGATGAGTCCCAGAACTGACCACTCCTGAATCAGTAACTTTAGCTGCGTTTGGGCCACAGCTCAACTTGACTAAGTCAGGAACTTCCCTAAAGACTTTTGTAACCAGGGGACAATGAGGACCTAAGGAATTTACGGTGTCTAATTCACAGTTGGCGCTCAGAATCCTTAGCCAATGGTTAAAAATATTAACTGATTACAGGATGGTTGAGGCAGGAATGTCCATATGTGAAGATCTTCACCTGAATACGTATTTGGTTATTCAAATGATGAGATTAGTTTTGTGGAAACTGGAGAGAAAATTCTTGCTTATCTCTATCAAAAAAGGGGTAAGTTATGCCCAATTTGCAAATGTAACAGGATGCATTAGAGTCAAATAGGGCCTGAGCTATCTACATACTTACTACCACAGCTTCTGGGCTATTTCCTGCCATGATGTAGGGCTTTATTTTCTGTGTACTGTACAAGCCACTACATGTGAATGAGTGGTACCCCCGGACTTGTGCAGAACTACAGCCCTGCGTATATCCATCCATCCATCCACCCACCCATCATCCATCCATCCATCTACCCACCCACCATAGCCATCCATCCATCCACCTACCCATCATCCATCCATCCATCCATCCACCCATCCACCCATCCACCTACCCACCATAGCTATCCATTATCTACCCACCCACCCACCCTCCATCCATCCATCCATCCATCCACCCACCCACCCACCCACCAACCCACCATAGCCATCCATCCATCTACCCACCCACTCACCCTCCATCCATCCATCCATCCATCCATCCATCCAATAGCTGTTAAGCTGTTAAGCTGTTAAGCTTTGTATCACACACTTCCGGGTACAAGCCTACAGTGGTGAGTAGTGCAGACAAGATCCCTTTTCTCGTGGAGTGTATAATCTAGTGGGAGCGGGTCAGGGTGATTCAGGGAGACAAGTGATACAGAGATAGATAAACAAGACTATTTCTGACACGGATAAGTGCTGTGAGGAAAATAAAATAGGGTAACAGAATTTTGGTGTAGGATAGACTGTTGTGAATTGGATCTAAAATGTACAACTTGTGACTTGTTGGCTATTTACTTCTTGTACTACCCGTATTTTTATATTCACCAACTGTCTTCAGTAATCCTGAGAGGACATGAGATCCCTCTGTGTTTTTTTGTGGGAACTAAGCTGTTTCTCAAGGGGCCAGCATTCAGTGGTGGAAACTGAGGTAACTTGGTTGTTAAAGTAGTTTGTGGAACTAGAACTAAAATGCTTAGTTGCTGGCCCATAACATATAAAAAGAAATTTCAGATCCATCCCGGGAAGAAGTGTAATCTGCTCACAAGGGGGAAGATAGAGAGTTGGACTGATTCTCTCTTTAAGCAGCTTCTTGCTGCCCGTGTTCAATGGGTCACTGAATCTCACTGATTTGTTTCCTTTGCAGTGTCCCTCTCCTTGCCTGCCTTATTTTGTCTCTTTTCATCAGCTTGTCCCCACTCTCCTAAGGTCCTTGTTCCTGTAGGCTGGTCTTCTTAAATGGCCTTCCCCTGGGTGTCTCTGCCTCTGGTCCAGCTGACAGTTTAGTTTTTCTGATGCTGCATTCATAATTCTGTTCCCATCTTTAGAGCCTTTAGGGATGACTGTCCCCTTGTTTTGTGATAAAAGCCAGATTCACTGGCTTGGCATTGGAGGCCCTCAATGATCTGGCTCCAGTCCATATTTCCAGCCTCATTCCTGCTCTTGCCTAATGCAGACCTTTGGTTCCACCCAGATGTTCTGCCCCCTTTGTGCCTTCGCTCAAGCTGCTCTGTGAGACTCATTCGTTTCATTTTGTGCCTGCTTGACTCCCATGTGCTGTTCTACGTCCAATTCAAATGGATCAGCTCTCTCTCTTTCGGGCCACTTTAAAGATTCTGTTTTGTCTTTGGTAGTCTTGGTTTGCTTACGTCCAAGTGGGGAGTTCTCTTTCCTTTCCTTTTCCTGATTATGATTTTTTTAGATTTTTCTGAATCTGAAGATTGAAGTTAGGAGAATTTTACCATTATTTATCAGAATAATGCCTCCTCCTCATTTTTTCCAAGAAATTCCACGAGACACATTACACAATCTCACTTCCTGGTCTGTGTCCCTTTTTTGTATTCTTGTTATCTTTGTCCTTGTGTGTCCATTTCTGGACTGTTTCTTGGCATTTTTGTCTTTTGTTTCACCAGTTTTTTCCCCCAGTTTATTTTTAATCTGTTCAGATTGCTTTTTGTAAGAAAGGGATTTTTATACTTTCAAATTTTATTTTATTTTATTTTTTTAGTTTTTTTCTATCTCACTGCTTTATCTCCAGAGCCTAGAGAAAGGTGCGTCTAGTAACATAGGTGCTCAGTAAATATATGTGTTTTATTTTTTTCTTTTTAACTGTTATTTTTGGTCCTCTCGTAAGTTAACTTGGTAATATTTTTTTATTAAAAATTTTTTTTTACTGTTTATTTTTTGAGAGAGAGAGAGAAAGAAAGACAGAAAGACAGAGCATGAGTGGAGGAGAGGGGGGGCAGAGAGAGAGGGAGACACAGAATCCGAAGCAGGCTCCAGGCTCTGAGCTGTCAGCACAGAGCCTGATGCGGGGCTTGAAGTCATGAACCATGAGATCATGACCTGAGCCGAAGTCGGACGCTTAACCGACTGAGTCACCCAGGTGCCCCCAACTTGGTAATATTTTTTAAAGAAAATTATACTCTTTTCAAACTTCTCTTATTTATTGAGATATATTAAATATGTTTATTTTATGTCGGCTTCCAGTATTTGAATTTCCAGTATATGAAGTCTTTTCAGATGGGATTCATTTGCCTGTGTCCATTGGCACTCACTCATGGTGACTTACTTCCTTGTGTGCTTGTGCCCTATTGACTGTGAGCTCATGTTCATTGGAAGTTTTATCTGTGCAAGTTCTTTAAGACCTAGATCCAAGTATTTATACTTGTTTCTGCCGGGTACCCGTAGACACTGTCAATTACATTCCCTGCTCGACGTTTTTTTGAATTTGGAACTCAAAACTACAGAGTACTACTTGTTGGTTATGAATTCTCAAGTGGGATTTTCCACCTCACCTCACCCCTGTCCCCAAATGTACTCGCTTTCAAAAGAAGTCACCCGTGGGACTCCTGGTGGCTCAGTCGGTTAAGCATCCGACTTCAGCTCAGGTCATGATCTTGCGGTTCACGGGTTCGAGCCCCACATCGGGCTCTGTGCTAACAGCTCGGAGCCTGGAGCCTGGAGCCTGCTTAGGATTCTGTGTCTCCCTCTCTCCCTGCCCCTCCCCTGCTCATACTCTGTCTCTTTCTCTCTCTCAAAAATAAATAGACGTAAAAAGAATTGAAAAAAAAAAAAAAAAAGGAAGTGACCTGTATCCTGAGGGCATAGTTCTGTGAGGCCCAGTGTGATGCAGGAATCTGTTCAACTCCCCCTGAGCTGTCCTGGGGTCTGTCTCCTCCCCTGTTCCATGTAGTGATTAGAATGGAGGGTCAGGGTGACTGAGGTTCTTGTCTTGGTACTTTCCCATTTCCCAGATTCCCCACTTTTACTGTCTCTTACTTGACTGTCATCTCACCGGTGCATTTAAGAAGATGTTGTATTTTCTTCTTCTTTAGTTATTTTTGTCTCGGTGAGGGGGGTAGTTTAAGGTATCTGTTGTGTCATTCTGTGGAAAGGAAAGATCTGTTTTTGTTGCTTTGGTTTTAGTAAGTGCTTCTAATAGATAAAGTGGAAAGACATTTAGGGCAGAGCTCAAAGAATTATTAAAAATTGAGGTATAATCCCAGTTTCTCCTTTAGAGGGTCTGCCATACGCTGTTGGATTAGGTCAGCAGTGAGGTGGAAAGTAATACCTTGTAATATGCTTCTGAGTTGCATAGACCTTGATGTCTCTGAGACATTACTTATTGAAATGAAGATTCATTTTTGTTCATTGAGTTGGTTAATTGTCTAATGTTTTACTAGGTAATATGATTTTACCTTTTTTAAAAAAGTTTATTTATTTTGAGAGAGAAAGAGAGCGAGTGCGGGAGGGGCAGAGAGAGAGACAGGGAGAGAGAGAATCCCAAGCAGACTTCTCTGCAGTGTCAGTGCAGAGCCTGATGCAGGGCTCAAAACTCGTGAACCTGAGCCGAAACCAAGACTTGGACGCTTAACCGACTAAGCCACCCAGGCCCCCCTAATTTTACCCTTCTGAGTGAGCTGTGATTCCTGAGTAACTCCTCCAATAGAAGGGGGCGTTATTTGTTATATTTTTGTTATGTGCCGTCTGCCAAGGGTCCACGTGCTGGCGTCCTGAGAGCCTCTGATGTACCTTGGTCTGTTTACTCAGTGTTAACACTTCATTCGATTCTAATTCAGAATATTATTCGTAAGTGAAAATAGTTGGAAGTAGTAGACTGTGCTGGTGATATAAACAAGAAACCAGTCAAGAAGAAATTGTGAATGTTACAGTTTTTTTTTTTTTTTAACGTTTATTTATTATTGAGAGACAGAGAGACACAGAGCGTGAGCAGGGGAGGGGCCGAGAGATGGAGAGACACAGAATCTGAATCGGGCTCCAGGCTCCGAGCTGTCAGCACAGAGCCTGACACGGAGCTCAAACTCACAAACTGCGAGATCATGACCTGAGCCGAAGTCGGACGCTCCACCGACTGAGCCAGCCAGGCGCCCCAAATGTTATGGTTTTATATGCACAGTATGTAGACTTGCAGAGTCAGTTTTATGATTTGAAAATCCAGTCGGCTCTCTACTCTGGGAGTTCCCTGAAACAGAGGTGTGGCAGCAAGAAGCATCACCATCTGACAGAGAAATGTAACATGTGCTCCCGACCCTGCGTGGACCACACACTCTGTTGTGAACTGTCATTTTCTCTTTTTGAGAATCCCATCTTAGGTTAGTTTTGCTGAAAGGGACCTGCTCTCTGGGTTACTGACCTCCCGTGTGTGGCCTCGGTCTGCCTTGCCCACGTTCGATAACAGTGTCCCGGAATCGCCAATGTATCTGGCATGACTTAAGCCAATGAATAATTTTTTACACGTGTGTTATGGTGCTAAGCAAATGTTGAGTGGAATCAAAGTTGATTTAAATTGGTAGAAAGCTCAAGTGGTGATGACCAGAGCAGGGATAACAATTGCCCGGTACAGCTCTGTATTTGGAAATCTTGAAAATTAGTCGTGTGCTTTAAATATTTGCCACGAAAAGAAGCAGAAATGTGATATGGTGAGCGTGCCAGCTGCATTAATAGCCTGTTTTGTCAGCCATAGACTTTTATGTAAGACCATATGACGGTCATACATTTTAAAATTGTTATTTCAAGGGCTTAGAGGAATTAATCTTTGTTACAGCTTTGTTTGTTTTTTTGAATAACTGATTAGGAATTTTAATTTTATAAAACATGTTCACATAACGGATCTTCACATTGAGTCACAAAGAAATGGCTGTTTGTTTGTAAAATACTGTCGTGTTTACTCTGAATCAGCATTGGTGGAAATAGTTTCGAAGGTGGAAAATGGTTTGCGACCCACGTCATAAATATTTTTAGGCTTTTAAATTATTTAAACAAAGCATTCACTATTTATTTTTTGCTCAAAATTTGATTGCACAGACTTTTCTCAGAGTTTTCCTGTTCTTCTCTGTTGTATTTTTCATGCAGTGAATGCATTTCTGAAAATAGTATCCACGATATTTTAATTTTTGTTTATGTTTTATTGTTTCTATTTATTATTTATTTAGCAGAGGAGAGAGACAGAGAAGGGGAGAGAAAGAGAAAGGGAGAGAGAGAAAGAGAAAGATCTCCAGCAGGCTCCACGCTCCGCACGGAGCCCAACACGGGGCTCGATCCCATGACCCTGGGATCACGATCTGGAGCTGCAGTCAAGAGTGGGACGCTCAACTGACTGAGCCACCGAGGCGCCCCTTAACGATAGTTTTTGTACAATAAATTAATTTAGGTTGACAAGGAAAGTTCATGAATTTAAAGGGACTTCTTAAGAAATCCTTTAGTAAAATGAAGAAAGCTTTTTTGATATGGAGAAGTCTTTTCTCTTTTTATGCAGGGGTTTTTAATCTTGGGCCATTCCTTTGATAATTTATTTATATCACCTGCAGAGATGTGTTGGCTGTCTTTGTTTTGACTGTATATATTTATTGCTCCCTGTATTGATTTAGGAACGAAACCATAGTGGAAGCAAAAATTACATAAGAAATAGCTCATTTGCAGAATCTTTTTCTTCTAAAATGTTTGGTGGAAAAGTGTTTAATTATTAATGCATTCACTTACAAACTCCCACACCGCCAGAAAAGCCACCTTTAAGAAAAATATTTGAAGGCATGATTATTGTCCTGACATTATCACATTCCATTGTTTTTCTCTTCTGTCAAAATGAGTGAATCGAAATGAAATAAAACTGAGTGATCTTTCTCAGCGATGGGGCCCAGTGGCTGGGGGTGAGTAGCTGGGGGTAAGGAACACGTAACGAACACCCACTTGCAATCCAGGGTCTGTTTCCAAACTCTGTCCTGTCATAAACTTAGTTTCCTGTGAAGAGTGTGTGACGTTCTTAGCCTTGTCGGGTAGGATAACCCAGAACAGTCTCACCGCACGGATTTATAGCTGTTATTTCCGCTTTACTCCTTAGCTCCTTAATCAGCTGTCCTGTGTCGTCTCTGACGTTGTTTGCTTTATATAAAAAGTACTCTGTGAACAGTTTCGGATAGTCTCTTCTCTAAACATAGTATCATCTGCAGGGTGCCTTTTTTTTTTTTTTTTTTTTTATAATGTTTATTTATTTCTGAGAGGGAGAGAGAGAGGGAGACACAGAATCTGAAGCAGACTCCAGGCTCCGAGCTGTTAGCACAGAGCCCGACGTGGGGCTCAAACTCATAAACTGTGAGATCATGACTGAGCTGAGGTTGGATGCTTAACTGACTGAGCCACCCAGGCACCTCCCGTGCCTTTGTATCCTAAGTCCTAGATCACTGATAAAAACCCTGGGACTTTGTAGGGATTTTCAAGAGCTTCCTTCATTCACCAAAGTTTTGGTGTCACCCTTATCTTCTAGGCCTTCCTTTAGATACTTTAGGTTGTGAACTTAAAGGAAGGCACCCCATGGGCTTGATGAGGGATTGCCTGGTCCCGAGCACCTCTTCCCCACTCCTGTCACAGCCCTGGGGGAGGGACAGCAAGTGACTGGCCCCTGTGGACGTCCTGCACGGTCCAGCAAGGTTTTGGGGTGCTGTCATGATAGGGGTCCATACGTGCTGCTTTTCTTTCTTGCTCCAAATGAAGGAAAAAACTCCTTTCTCTTTTTGGAGAACATACTTGTCAGCCAACGTGCTGTTTATTGTTTCGTGACTTTGGTTTTAACGACTCTTAAGTGTCCCCAGAACTCATTCTCAGAATCCTGACCAGAATGATTTGCTGTGGGGTTTTCCAGTTAGGCTCAGTGAATTTCAGCGGCAGGCAGAGCCTAGCTTGGTGTAACTACTAACATCACGGTGTTGTTCCCTCTCGGAGCCAGTTTGTGCCAATGACAGTGTGTTAGCTGAGGCTTTGGAACGCAGACTGAGTAGACCAATTGCTTTCCTTTGTGCTGGCCATGCGTTCTTTCCTACTTAAGATTTAAGTACATAAGGGGTTAGGATGGGACTGAACTGGTTCCAGAGCCGTTGCAGGGGCGGTGGGGGGGGGGGGGGGTGGGGAACGCTCGTGGCCTGAAGATGTTGGCGCATTTCCAGGGAATTGTGAGCGCTGCTCTTGGGAAGACGTAAAGGTTGATGGCTTGGTGCCCTGGCTCCAGAGGGGCTCAGTCCACCAGGTGCTGTCTCCTTGCACTGGTAGCCTTTGTCACGGTGCTGCTTCCCCAGATTTATGGTTTCTCCTTCCAAGGGCTGGTTTGCATGTGGCCCTCCTGGCCTCTGCCTCGTCAATTGCGCCCTTGGTTTCTGATGCTGTCTGGGCCGGCGTCTCTGTTCATCTGCTCTAACGACCGGCCTGCGTGCCTCCTACAGAGGCCCCGATCTGGGTCCTGGGCTATGGCCCTGAGCCAGACAGCGTCCCTCCTCTCATTGCATCCGGAGGGGGAGAAGAGTCACATGTGCCAGGTATTGGTGAGTTTTAGGAGGGAAAAGAAAGCAGGGCAAACGCGTGGAGGGACGGTCAGTATGGCATCTTTGATGCAGGGGTGTCAGTGCTCGCTGGGGGGCAAGCTGCAGTCCCGGCGTATCTGACGGAAGTGTGTTTGAGGCCCAAAAACCGCAGTCGCAAAGACCCTCCTCCAGAAGAGCCTGCACTGGTGCCAGCCAAGGGGCCGGCGTGGCTGGACAGGAGTGAGCGAGGGGGGCAGTGAGGTGCGGGTTCAGGGACATAGTGAGTCCGGGCCCCACCGCACGGGGCCTCTACTCTTGGTCTCAGTGCGGCCAGAAAGTACCTGAGGCCGTAAGCACAGGAGCGCCGTGATCGGACTCAGGCTCCAAACGTTCTGGCTGCCGTGTGAAGGGCGTGACATAGGGGACCCAGGGGGGATGCGCAGAGACCAGTTAGGAGGCTCTTGCCGGAGTGCAGGCCAGCCAGAGAAGCTTGGATAGGGAGCGGGGAGTGAAGGGTGAGCAGGATGTGGTCCGATTCTGGGGATACTCCTGAAGAAGGCTCACAGAATTTGGGTGTGGTCAGGTGTGGATTTGGGAGAAAGAGGCATTCAGGATTTCTCCAGAGATTTTGGCCTGAGCTGCCGGTAGGTCGAGTTACCATTTACGGAGATGTGGGAAACCTGCAGGAAGAAAATGTTGGGGTTGTGGGGGGCGGGCAAGTGCGTATGAGTTCAGGTACATAGCTTTTGGATATCGAAGTGGGCATACCGAGAAGGTGGTTGGCTGTCTGAACCTGAAGGCTCAGAGAGCCCCCCCTGGGGTTACCTTTTCACTGGCAGTTGCCCTTGGAGGGGTGGTACTTAAAACCAGGGGCTTGGATGAGGCCACCCGAAGGGGTCCTTGGGCCTCTGTAGGGGTCTGCAGGGTCCAGACTTTTTACAGCAATACTAAGACCTCCAGTAGAGCTTGTCAGAGGCTGTGTGGGACGTCACAGCAGACTGAACGCGGACACAGACCTGGGAATCGGCCGTTTTCCATTAAGCTGGATATTAAAGAGATTTTCAAGAATGCCAATCACTGGCACTCTTCTTCCAAAATACATGTCTTGTCGTTTTGGAAAATATATTTTTCATTAGAATATGTTACTTTCGTTGGCATGTAATGGGCTTAGCGTTGCTTTTCGATGAATTACTAAATATTTAAAGATTTTCTCAGTTTTCCATCCCAGTAACTATGGATATAAGGCCGCTACACACACGAGCTTTTTGAGCTCCTTAATGGTTTCTAAAAGCGTGAAGAGGTCATGAGATCAAAGCGTTCGAGGACCGCTGACTTAGAGGGGAAATGATAACAGAGGAGACATGGAGAATTGAACTGAGTGACCCTTTTGGTGCTTGCAGAGATCAGGAAGAGCCCACAAAGGAGAGAGAAAAGGAACTGCCGGAAGGAAGGGCGGTGGAAGCGAGCTCGGGGTTCTGGGGGCCAAGTAAGGCACGGGTTTGGAACAGAAGCCAGAGGTCACCTGTGTCGCATGCTGCTGCTAAGTCGTATTAAAGGAGAACGAGAACTGACCGCTGGCGTTGGCAGTGTTGGAGGTCACTATTGATTTTGAAATGGCTAATTCCAGCAGAGGGGACAAGAGTAGGCTCCGGAGAAGGGAAGTGATTTGTATCACAGTTGGGTTCCTCAGGGTGGAAACTGACCTAGACCCTCTCTTCATTTTGAGCCTGGCCTTCAGACTGACCTTGCGTGGGTACCCACCCCAGGCAGACCAGCTGTGTGGCTGGAACCGAGGATGCGGGCACATACCGGACAGAGTTGCCCAATCCCATTTGCAGTGGGTAGGATCTGGGTTTTTTTTAAGACGTATAAAATGGGCTGTACCAGTTTGCATTCCCACCAACAGTGTAAGAGGGTTCCCCTTTCTGCACATCCTTGGAGTTTACATAAAAACTTAAAAAAAAAAAAAGGTATATGGGTTGTTTTTCCTTGAGCTAAGAAACGCGGTTATATGGAGTTAGTTACCAAATAAATTTTCCTTTCTTAAAATTATTGTGTTCTTCCAGAGGAATAACAGGATTCTTTGTATTTCTTGTATGTTATTGGTCAGTATCAGAATCAGCATTCTGATGGGTATAATGGGGTACTTTGTGGTTTCCTATGATGATAATGATGTTGAAAATTTTGTCATATGCTTCTTGGCCATTCCTGTGTCTTGTTTCATGAGGTAATCGAGTCAGGTCTTTTGCTTTTTTAAAAAGCTGGACCGTGTGACTTTTTTATTCTTAACTTTTTGTGCTTTTTAGTTCTTGAATTACAGCTGTTCTTTATATATTTTAGATATGAGTCCTTTGTCAGATATGTGTAGTGTATTTTCCAGTTGGTGGTTGTCCTTTTATTTTCTTAACTGTGTCTTTCCAAAAGCAGAAGTTTTAATTTTGATGAAGTCCAATTTATTGTTTTGTTTTGTTTTTCTTTTATCCATAGTGCTTTGCCTGCTCCATGGTCACAAAAATATTCTCCTGTTTTCCTGCATTATAGTTTCAGCTTCTATGGTTAGTTCTATGTGAGGTGTAGAGGTAAGGATTCATTCATCTTTCCATGTGGATATTTATTTGTTTCTGCCCAATTTGTTGAAAAGGCTATTCTTATACCCACTGAATTATTTTGATATCTTGGTCAAAAAGAATCAGTTGACTATAAACGCATACATCTGTTTTTTTAATGTTTATTTTTGAGAGAGAGAGAGAGAGAGAGAGCGCGAGCAAGCAGGGGAGGCGCAGAGAGAGAGGGAGACACAGAATCTGAAACAGGCTCCGGACTCCGAGCCATCAGCACAGAGCCTGACGCGGGGCTCGGACTCAGGAACCGTGAGATCATGACCTGAGCCGAAGCCGGATGCTTAACCGACTGGGCCACCCAGGCGCCCCTTTATTTCCTTTATTCTTGAAGGGTTTTTGTTGTGCATAGAATTCATAGAAAAGTTTCTCTCCCCCCACCCTCCCCTAGTTCTTTCAGGACGTTGTTGGCTGTCTTTTTGCCTCCTATTTTTAATGAGCTGTCTGCCATCATTCGTATTACTTCTCTGTGTCTTGTCTTCTCTGGTTACATCTACACATCTTCGTTGTTATCATCTTTGGTTTTCAT
Source organism: Panthera onca (assembly GCF_046562875.1). Taxonomy (NCBI): domain Eukaryota; kingdom Metazoa; phylum Chordata; class Mammalia; order Carnivora; family Felidae; genus Panthera; species Panthera onca. The sequence continues at coordinate 82,063,909 of NC_138349.1, forward strand.
GACTGGGCGAGGTTTTCTTGTGGTTAACTGAACATCCTACTGTGGTACATTGCTGTTTTTGCTCAGTTCTGAAAGTCTCTGGCCTGTGTTTCTCTACATATGTTTTTCCACCCCATTCTCTAGACTGGCCTTTAACTTGTAAATTAGACCACTTAGAGCTCTTGGAGGCTCTTTGTAAACCCTTGTTTTTCTCTCCTTGCTTCAGCCTGGACGGTTTATATTGATGTAACTTCAAGTTCACCAGTGCCTTTGCATTATTGTGTCCAAGCTGATAATCTGTTCATCTAATCCAGTATTGTTTATTTCAGACATTGTAGTTTTCAGTTCTAGAATGTCCATTGGTTCTTTCATTTTTTTCTTAATCTTTCTGCGGCAACTTTCCATTTCTTTACCCATTCTGTCTGTCATTCTCCGTAAATTCTTCAGTATATTTAGCATTGGTATTTTAAAATCCTTGTCTTCTGATTCCATTTTCTGGGTCCTGTGTAGGTCTATTTCTGTGGACTGATTGGATTATGGATTTACATCTCCCATTTGTATTCATTTTTAATCGTATGGCAGGACATTGCAGATGCTGTATTGTAAAGACATGAATTCTGTTATGTTCCCCCGAGGAAGGTTGAGTGTGTTCAAACAGGCAGTTAAATTATTGGCAAATCAGCTCAAATATTATTTCTTATGCTTTGCTCTCTCTGTTTTGCCTGTACCTCCCAGGAAATGTCTTCTTGCCTTGGGAAGCCATCTTTGTGCCTTAAGCCAGGGTCCTTCCGTGCTTCCAGAGGAGCCCGAGGCCTTTCTCAGGCCCCCGGAGCTGCTGGGCAGCTGTTGGAACTGGTCAGCATCCTACAAATGTTTCAAATGTTGTTTCCCTCAGGATCCTTGGACTCATAGTTCCCAGTTTAGCCAACAAATGTGGAGCTTATTTGCAAATTTGGGACTTCACTCTCCATGGCTTCCTCATTTGGGGGACTTTCTTCCTCAATTTTCTGCCACCCTGGCAGGTCCGTATTCTGACCTACAAGGCTGTGGTTTGCTCTTTGCTGTGGCCCAGCATGGTTCCACTCTCATGGGATCAGCCGTATAAATATAAATTATCACTGAGTGTGATTCTCTTCCTTGAAGGGCTGTAGATAGTTGACTTTCTGCCTGGTTGTTTTCCACCACCTTCAAAGTTTATTTTATATCCGGCCACTGTTTATAATTGTTATTGGGTGGAGGTCAGCTCTGTAATCAGAAAGCCAGTCTCCTGAAGAATTTGTTTTGTGTGGTTCATTTCAGTCCTTTATGAAGAAGGGTCAAACCTCTTTCATTTGGAGCTTCAAAATCTCTTCAAGTCATGTATAATGGATGAAACTGTCATTACTGGCCTATAGAGCATTAACTACAAGACAGTATTTAGGAGATACTTAGTGTTTATGAAAAGAAATGTAAGATATTAAAATATAATCCAAGATGGGAAATGTGGTAATCGGTCTGATTTAGGCATAGGCTGATGTTCGATTACCACATGAATTGAAATTAAACATACTTAGTATATGTACTTAAAGACTCCAGTGTAAACATCGGAATTAAATTTCAGGTAACTGCGAGGACATTCCTAATGCCTGCCTGCCAATTTCTGACCTATATAAATAACCTTTAGGACAGGACATTGCACTTTTGAAGTTTCTTACCACCCTGAATTCATTTTGGTCACTGAAGTTGGCGAGGTAAGTTTGTGCAGTTCTCAGAGTCCAAGACCAGAGAGAAATTGGGCCAACTTAAAATATATCGTGCTCCAGGAAAGGTAAGAATGTAGTTAGAAGCTGAAATGAACACCTTCAGCATTGGTGTTGGTCCTGTTTTGCTTTTGTGTGGTGTTCACCATGGTAAGATGTATGGGCGTGACGATATTGGTAGGAATGGGTGAACATTTAAGCAGGTCAGAATCAGTTTGTTTGTTTTTTTTACTGTATTAGCAACGCCCTATTAAATAATAACAGCATTGCCATGTTTCGCATTTTCTGTCTATATAATATTTCCTTGAAACAGCTTTGAAGAATTGTCTAATCAGATTTTTTGTTTGAGATTACTTAAAAAACTACAAAAATATGTGGTCATTGTACAAAAAGAAAGAAAACCCTGTTGACCCTTGAACAATGTGGGGTGGTTAGGGGCATCGACCACCTGCCACCCCAACATGGTTGAAAATCCACGTATACCTTTCGTTTCTCCAAAACGTAACTACTGTTGACCGAAAGCCTTACCTGTAACATAAACAGTAGCTTAACACGTATTTTGTATGTTGTATGTATTACTTACTATATTCTTACAATAGAGTAAGCTAGAGAAAAGAGAATGTTACTAGGAAACCCATAAGGAAGAGAAAACACATTTACTGTACTGGACTGTATTTACTGAGAAAGCCCACATGTACGTGGACCTGTGCAGTTCAGAGGGTCAACTGTACTGATAGATAAAAGGGAAGTCTATTAAGTTAACCCAGATCCCTCTACCGGGTACAACCACACTGTGGGGCGTACGTCATTTTAGCTACTTTTTCTGTTTTCATTGACACAAACGGCTCATAGTACATGTATTTTATAATCTGCCTTATTTCCCTCTTAGTTCAGACAGCTCTATATGTGTGCCGCTGTCTGTGTTGTTATACGTGCCGTGTGCACGTATTGAAACAAAAAAGAAATTGTGCAGATGCTCATTTAAAATCCATCCAGGTAAATAGCTTTGAATTTTCCGGGGCCTAGGTTAAGCGACATTTTATCACTACCCAAAACCACATGTGTTTCCGTAACTGATAAGCGTGAGAGAAAACCTCTTTGCAGCTTCTACTTGAACACGCCTAGGAACAGGTTTCCTGCCCGTCCTCTGTTGAACTCAGGGCCACACTGCCTCATGGCACGTGAACACGGTCCTCTCTCTGGCTTCATCACATGGTACATGGCACAGGCTGGAAAAGCTCCAAAGCTGCTCTGCAGAATCGTGCTCTGCTGATTTGGTGATGACCAGGTGGGTCTCGGGGCAGAGCAGCATCTTGAAACACCAGAGCCTTCTGTTTAGTGCAGCTCTCGTCACCAGCCTCGTGTGTAGGTGTTGAACAAGGCAGCTTTCTGGAGTTCATGGTCGACAAGGGAGGCAGGCGTTGAGCTAGGAAGGAAGTGTCAGCATGCCAAGAGTAGTGAAGAAGTTCAGTGTCAGGGGCGTGCAGGGCAAGTGTCTTGACCTCATCTGGGGTGTTTGAGAAGAGCTTCTTGGAGGAAAAGGTGGTTAGATTGACCCTTGCATGAAGAACAACAGTTAGGAAGGAAATGGCACAGGAAGTCAGAGTTTTCCAGGTAGGCGAGCTGGCCAAGATGGACGTCGGGATTCATTCGGCTGCCTCTCTTCCCGACAGTTTTCTTCTGTAGTTACTTTGGGAACATTGGGGTGATATTTCCCATAATTGCCCGTATAAAATATGGCATCCGTGTTATTACGTGGTAAGACTGGGCTTACCTGTTCATGAGTCATAATCGACACAGTATTTTACGGGTTGGTTCTTTGAATCTTAATAACTTGGGATGAGCTAACGCCGAACACACGCATCCCTCGAGTCTCTTCATCCAGTGGTCAGGCTGAGCGCCCACAGGACCGGTGCTTGTGGGGGTGGCCCCACGTGAGGGGACCGTTACGTCGCCCCAGGATTTTACGTCGGCTGTCGCATTTTGTCTTTGCTTCTTTAGTATCACCTCGGTTTTGTATGGAGGTCAGGTGGCCGTGGAGGCCAGGGGCTGGCAGACAGCAGCAGGAAGTCCAAGTCTGGCCTGACACCTGTTGTTATAAATATGGTTTTATTGGCACGTGGCCACGCCCACTCGCTTGCGTGTTATCGGTGATGCGTTCGCACGGTGATGACAGAGGTGAGTACTTGCGGAAGATTCTGTGCGCCCTGCAGACTTCTCGGGCCTGTGTGGAGAACGTTTCCTGGCCACTGGCCTAGGCACGATCCATAATCCAACGCCCCACACAGTTTCTTCATTTTGGTGGGTATTTATTTCTTCTCATGCTGTCCGTAGCCAGCCCGCCGTTTGTCCTTATTGTCCGGTTTTGCTCTTTCTTCTCTCCTTCCTGACCAGTTCCCGCAGGCTGAGCCAGTAACCGCGCGGCTGACATCACATGACCTCATGTCACAGCGCATCAGTGTCCCTCTTTGTTTTCGGCTCTTCTCTGCTTACGTTTTGTCCACTGCTCAGTCTCGGGAGCTCTTCCCATCATGTCTCGCTTCCTAGAGGCCTCGAGGAGAAAAGGCACAGATTGTGGCTCCACGAAAACTGTTTGGGGCCGAGCCCTCCACTAGAAAGGAGCTTACCTGAGGCACGTCCCCGTGCTTCTCTGAGTTCTCTGAACCTCAGGTGGTTTTTCTGGAAATGGGGCATCAGGGTGGTTGGGAGGACGCAGGGACAGAAGTGCTGTCGTGTCTGTGATTCGTCCTTCTCCGTAAAGCTGACCGTGCCGGGTGGCCGGCTTCCTTCCGGTTAGTACCTCTGGGAAAAAGAGAATGCTGGTTTTCAACTTATTGTGGAACAAATGCGGCCTGTTTTTATTTCGAGATTTTGGCTCAGGTAACACCAAGGAAACTATTCTTATTCAATACGGTTTGAATAGGAAAGCACGGAGCTCACGTTATCTGCATAAAAGTACCTCCATCACACACACGCACAAAAACCAGTTTTACTGAATGAAAGCCCTTTGAGTATATTTTGAAAACCGGAAGCACTGCATTTGGAGAGTACATGCAAGTTCAAGGGATAAGCCAGGGAATTAGAGCCCTTTTTATTCCCGGATGACAGAGCGTGGGCGGAAATTTTGTCCCCATCCTTGTCTGCGGTGGAAGTATCGTGCAGCTGATAAAAACTCAGGCTTTGCCAGGCCGGAGGTAGTATACGCCACCGACATCCCTCGGCCGTCGTGTGCGAATAACGCAGCGACTGACGCCCAGGAATTCTCGGCCACTTAGATCAGGGGGCTCCAGCGGCCAAGGTTGCTTGCATGCGTTTCACGCATTTGGGAAGGAGATCGTGTTTTTAGATCTAACACAGAGAAGAAAGTAGAGGAATGACCTCGTCTTTCAGATGGCACCTGACGGCGAGGTAGAAGAGTGTTCTAGAAGGATGCACTCTGCAGACACGTTGTTGCACGAGTCGAGTCGCTTATGTGCTCGCATCCCTTTGGGTTTCCTTTTCCATAAAAGAAATATTTACCTTTTTCCTCAAAGATCTTGCCACCACCCATTTGGGCTTTAGAACTGCCTTGTGTCAGGGTTTGTGAGGATGGACAGATGGGCCGGTGCCTCTGTTTCTCGTCGGTCTTCGGACCGGCGGGCGGACCAGTGGTGGTTAGCCCTCCAGAAAGAGGTTTAATTAGAAGTAAAACCCAGCGGGTTTTCTTTCCCTTCTCCCAGGGAAGGTTCCAGATGGAAACCTGAGGCCACAGGGAGTAGGGGGTTCCTGCCAGCCCTCTGCTGAGTGGCTGCTCCCTGAATAACCGTGCCTGTGTTCTCAGTAACTCGGCCTCAGTTTCTTCTCCTGTCAAGCCAGGATAATGACAGCGTCCCCACTCCTCATGCCGTCGTCCGCGTCAGTGAGTTAGTGCGTGTGAAACATTTGGAAGAGAGGCCCGCGTGCGGTGAGCAGTTTGTTTTAGCTGCAGCAATATTTGTATTAGTAATACTCTGTCCGGGCGCTCACGTGCGTTTAAAACATGCAGGTTGGATACCGTCCTGTCCAGGTAACTCCCGTAGTGGCTTAAGTCCATGCCGAGGAGACAAGACTGCCAGCTCCAAGGGAGGAAATGAGCCTTTCGTTCTTCTTGCTTTGTTTTAAACACGTATTTATTCTTGGTCCTGAGGAAAAGATTAGGAAGGAGAATGGTGAATGAATGACCACCGTTTTTTGTTTGTTTGTTTGTTTGTTTAATTGCTTTTAGGCTGTGGGAAGGGTCCCGTGACGGGAGTTCTGGAGGGCTGTGACCCGGGGACAGCCGTCGCACTGCTTTGCTTTGGTAACTCCCGCTGCTGGGGTAGGGGCCGTGTCATCACGCACAAAAGCAAGCTGCTGCTTATTTTAAACACGGAAGTTTCTTGGAGAAAAGAGAACTCCGGTCTGCGTTCCTAACAGCCTCCCACACGTGAGGGGTCCCCCCGTATGCGGTTGTCCACTGGCTCAGATGAGGTCACTTCTGCCAGAGACACGAGGACACTCGACTTGCTTGGGTCAACGGCTCCCGACGCGCAGCCCGGAGCACAGTGCTCCGCCATCGGAGGGAAGCCCGGAGTGTCCATGGGACGGGTCCGTGGGCTTCGGGACGGGACTGTGTGAGGCAGCGGGAGGGACACGCTGGCACCAGCTGCTCTTCCCCACTTCGTGTGTATTTAAAAAGGAAAAAAGCAGATCATTAGTAAGAAAAGGCAGCCGACTTTAGGGGCATCTCCGTTTCCTCCGAAAACGCCAGGCCTCGCTTTGGGAAATGAAGCGCACGTTTAATACGAACGGGTCCTCGAGGTCGTTTCTTTCTCTTGCCACAGGGCTCGCTGTTTCCAAGTAGGAGCTTGATAGCGTCGTGGAAAGGCCTCTCCAGGCTTGTCCCTCACGGAATATCTGATCCCACTGACTTTGCTGTTCCTGGTTGAAGCTGGAGTCGGGTCGACGGGGGGACGAAGGGGCCTGGGAAACAGGAGGTCCGGGTTCCGCACTTCTGAGTGAGCCTGGACGGGTCGGCCCCTTGGAGTGTTTGGGTCCCGTGTGTCGTCACCTGTCACGGCGAGGCTAGGCCTGGGAGATGAACGAGGATTCCCCGGCTCTGAAACGATGCAATTGTCCATCCCCCGACCGGTGTCTCCGGGCAGCGAGGGGGCCTGTTGCGGTAAGAGGTCCCTGGCTCAGTGAGTTAGTCTTAGCTACGTGCTCTGCTTGGGAACTCCTCTTGGGTTGCTTTGTCAAAGTTACTGGTACTTGCTCAGGGGACTTGAGAACATTTCTATTTGGTTCTTAAGGAGCCCCTACTAGCAAGAGTTAGATGGGACTTTGGATGTTTTACTTCTTATGCTGTTCTCAAAACCACTAATACAGAAAGTCTCCAGCTCGTATCTCTGAACGTGAGTTTCATAAAGTGCTGAAGTCTGTTCCATCACATTTGAAACACTCTTTCGTTCAAATTGTTTTACGAGGGGTAGGATCCCAGCATAGCGCCTGTGGTGATCAAAATCCTCGTGCCGGGGGCGCCGGGGTGGCTCAGTCGGTGGAGCGTCTGACTTCGGCTCAGGTCATGATCTCGTGGTGGGTTTGAGCCCCGCGTGGGGCTCTGTGCTGACAGCTCAGAGCCTGGAGCCCGCTTCGGATTCTGTGTCTCCGTCTCTCTCTGCCCCTCCCCCGCTCACGCTCTGTCTCTCCCTCTCTCAAAAATAAATACACATTATAAAGAAATCCTCTTGCTGCTTTACATGTGCGCGTGCTCGGCATGTTCAATAATAGCCTTTGCAGGGCCGCCGGGTGACCAGACCACCATTTGTAAGACCGCCGCTTCCTTGGTCAGCATGTTCCGTTACATCCTCTGTGTGGCAGGAGCAGGCTGATAGGACGTGTGCGGTCAGAGAGGAGTCTCGGGTCTGAGTCAGAGACCGTGGATGGGTGGGCCTCTCTCTTCCTTCCCCTCCTGTCTCGGAAGCGCCCGTGGTTGCGTCAGCCTCCCTTGCCGACTTCCCTTCCCGTATGAGTTACCTGGAGCCGCGGAACACGGTCGCGGCAAACCGGCTTACTCAGCGCACACGCTGTCTCGCGGCGTCTGCGGGTCGGGAGTCCGGGCGTGATTTCGCGGGGGACGAGTTTAGGGCGGCAGTCAAGGCGTCTGCCAGAGCTGCTGTGTCATGTGAGGCTCGACCGGGGAAGGCTTTCCTCGTCAGCTCCCGGGCCTGTTGGCGGTCTCTCGTGGGCTCCGGGACTGAGGCCCTGCTCCGTGTTAGCCGTGGGCGGGACGCTGCCCTCGTGTGGCTCTTCCTCAAAGCCAGCGAGGGAGGGAATCTTGCAGCCAAATGGACGAATGGACACTCCAGGCTTCCGGGAGGTAACCGGATGTATCTCGTCGTGTTCGCTTGCTCCGTCAGTCACGAAGAATCTCAGGCCTTAACCTGCTCAGGGGGTGGCTGTGACACAGGCGTGGGTGGTGAGACACAGGGGCCTTGGGGCCGTTGGAGCCGGCCACATTTGAGGCCGCCTGGGCGCGTGGACACCGCCCTGTCTGTGCATTTTCCCTCTTCACCGGGAGCTTGCTTCTCGTCCCTTCCGCCTCCTTCCTTCCTCCCGCCCACAGACAGTCCAGCCACCGGGGGTGGCCTTTCCTCCTCCTCTGCTGCCGAGATGCAAGGACGGGGGCAGGGAGCTGTCCCTGGTGAGCCTCCCGGGACGGCTGGCACTTAGATCGTGTGACACATTCCCTCGCACGCGTTTCTGGGTCATAATGTGCTTTACATCAAGGACCCGAGTGGGGTCCTTTCTGCTTTGGTGTCTCTGGTCACTGCCGTCTCCAAGCACGTGCTGAACCCCAGGGTGAGTTCACGTTCCCGGTGCTGTCCTCCTACGGTCTCTCGCTGTGACCGTGCTTGAGTTTCTCATTTAGAATCGTTAGTGGTTTCCGCCCTCTTACTCTTCGGCTCTGTTAACTGATGTCTGGTATCATCATCTCTTCAGGCGTGTTCGGGGCGTTTCTTGCCTTTCTCGGGCCTGCTCTCGGTCCGTGTCTCGCTGCTCATCCTCGCCGCGGGGGGGCCGTGTGCTGTCGGGGTGAAGCGGCGGGAGCCAAGCCCGGCCGCCTGGGTTCGAACCCCAGCTCTGCCATTTAGTAGCTGGGCGGTGTCGAGCGTGTGATTCCGTTTTGTTTCTGTGTGCTGGGTGTGAACGTTTCCGGGTTTTCCACTGGCCAACAGACCTCTGTGGGGGCTGCCACTCCCTCTTTGCTCCCAAGATCTGTATGTGTAACGATCGGAGCGGCCTGCGTGTGACTGCCAGATGAACCGTTTCTTCAAGCCCTCTTCTGGCCTCCTGGCAAGGTGGCTGGAGATACTTGAGCCCACGAGGACACCTCTTGTTTCGGTGACATTGCCCGTCCCTGCTGGCCTCCCCGGGACAAAGATAGTGGACTTCCTCCAGCAGCGGCAGCATCCAACGAGACCTTGTTTGCCGTGGGCTTCACTAAAGCGTTTGCGGGCGCCCTGCCTCGGAGCCCGTGTCACCGCACTGAGCTGTGGTGCTGCTGCTGGCAGAGTCTCTCGAGGAGGAAAGCGAGGCTTACAGCCATGCAGCAGCACGCCCAGGGGCTTCGTTGCTCTGTGCGTCCGCAAAGCACATGCTCTTGATGACCATAGGACGCTGTCGCCCTGCGAGGAAGCTCGGACCCGTCTTAGCGAACTAGCTCCCTGGGGGAAAAGGGGCGAAGGGTCCGAAAAGACACGCCTCGGGGGCACCCGAGCTTTCATCCACTTGCGCGGCCTCGGTGCCCGTGCAAGTGCTGTCCTTGCCCCTGCGGGCCGGAGCTTCCGTGCAAAACAAGAGTCGTTCTCCTCAGACAGGTGTTTGCACGGCGGCTGTGGAATCTTCACGTCGTATAAGAAGCAGGATCGAGAAGGGCTGGGCTGTCAACATGCTCAGCCAGGAGTCCCACATCCAGATTATTCTAAGTGCGGCAGCTAAGTTAATGGCTTGTATTCTGGTGAGACTACCACTGCACTGCGTTCCTTCAAACGCACTTCATCTCAAGCACGTACGACCCCTTCTTCCACCCCGGGACTCAGCACAGCACCTGCTGCCAGACGGGTCGTTCGTTAACGTCAACAGCGGAAGTCGCTTGTTCTTGCGAATAACCACCGTGGCGGTAAAGTACTGACTTGGAGGAGGAATTTCATGCCATGAACCTATTAAAATGGTTTCCATTGAAGTGAGGACAGCAGGTCTTGTGAAAAAAAAAAAAAATCAGCTCTAACCTGTAACAAGACAGATTTTCTTGTGTGCATTGTATGCTGGTTTTGAGGGTAAAAGAAGGGTAATCAACTTATTCCAAGCAGTCAGCATCACCGGGGTGAGTCCCAAACAGGGTGGTGTAGGCGGGGTCAAGGAGCACTGTTTTTCACATAGAATGTTCTGTTTAAAAGTTGGTGTTGGGGCGCCAGGGGGGGCCTAGTCAGTTGAGCGTACGACTCTTGATTTCAGCTCACGTCATGATCTCGCGGTTCGTGCGTTCGAGCCCCGTCCCGGATTCTGCGCTGACATCGAGAAGCCTGCTGGGGATTCTCTCTCTCTCTCCCTCTCTCTCTGCCCCTCCCCCTCTCATGCTCACATGCTCTCTTTCTCTCTGTCAAAATAAATAAACTAAACAAAAAAGTTGGTGTTGCCTCTCTTGTGGGTCTTTTTCTTTTTCCTGGAAAACACAGCTGACAGATCCATACTGTTGTTGGTGAGGCCGGAGTGTGAAGCTAGCCTTGGTGACAGGCCGCCTGCCATCCTCGGTGCGGCTTTTCTTTCCCGCAGATGCCCGCCGAGTACTTGGCATTGCATTGCACACCAGAAGGATTAGCACCAGTGGAAATGATTCATTCCCTCTTTCAAGAATTTAGCATCAAAAAAAGAAACGCGGTGCCGATATGAGGAATGCTCACAAATGCACAGCGAGGGCTTTCTATGTGCACATGAGTGAAGGCTGTCCCCTAAGATGGGCGTTTTTATTTGACACTCCTTTCAGAGCAGCTTCGGAAAGTTTGATGTTCTTGTCCAAAGTCTGATTTGAACCTCTCTCCAAAATGTTCACATAGGGAAGGAGTCTGGATTTGAAGGGGTCTAAGCCATCATTGCAGTTGGAGCCGTGAATTTAACAGGCTACCGTACTTGCATTAGTAAGTAAACACGATCGTTGCCGTCATGTCGTGGGGACATAGGCTCCGATGGGCACTGAATATGCGTTATCTCCGATCTGTGTAACTTCTCACCACACTACGTGTCATTATCCCTGTCTTGCAGGCCTGGAAACCAAGGCTTGGAAGGATTCGGTAGCCCGGCAGAGAGCACCCTGTGGGTGCACATCAGGAGTGGCGTTCAAGCCTGCTGGTCAAGCCCGTATCCGACCCTTCTCCACTGTCCGTGGTTTTGAGAGTCTTCCGTGCCAGGCGACCAGCATACAGAGCTCTCGCTAGCCGGTAAGCCTGGCACTCTGTCCTCTCAGTGCTGGGTGTAATCTCTAAGACCTTGACTCTACAGTCCTTCCCTGCTGGGCAGATTTCTTTGTTACTAGGAGGCTCTCTGGATTTATGTGGCATTTGGTCTGTTCTTTCCTTTCTTTATGCCCCCCCTTAGTCTCACACACACACGCGCACACACACACGCACGCACATGCACACACACATGCACACGCACACCCTTCCGGTTTGGAGAACTTGAGGCTTCCGTCTATTCCATAACCGAGACGACAGTGTCTCTCATGGCGCCTCAGCGCATGGAGCCATTTCATAATTAGCGTGCATCTCCTCTCCCTGAATGACAACACTGAGGCCTCAGAGAAACAGGTTCCCGTTTTGTACGTCTTGTCCACTTAAAGCTCTACATTCTTCGTGTAAAATAAGCAATAGTTGCATTCTGCCTGGCAGAGGTGTTGTGTTTTCGTTTGGGGCTCCCCTGTGAAGGGAAACAAAGCAGAACTTCCTGTCCCTTTTAGGGACGTGGACCCTAAAGTGTTACGAAATGTAAAAATTGAAAGTAAAGCATTGTTCTGAATGCCTTGCTCTTGGAAGAAGGAAGGCACTTTGTTGAGCATGTGACGTGCTCCGTGACTTACATGAATCTCCAATATTTGAATTGTACGCATGGGTAAGTTAGCAAATCTGATCCTTGAGCGGTGGGTGTCCCGGGTCCTGGGCCAATACCCTTGTCGGATCAAAGCATGCTTGGCTCGGCAGATTTTATCCTTCCTCTAATTGAATGTTCTCAACCACACAGTATACTAGGGGGCATTTGACCCTCTTTCAGAAAAGTAGAAATCGGGGCTGGGAAGAGATGAATGGACTTCCCCAAGGTCACGTGGCCAGGAAGCGGTGGGACCTGGAGCCACGGTGTCAACCGTGTGGTGTCCTGTTGAGGGTGGGGGCCTGGATCCCCTCGTGATTGATCTTTCCTGTTCTGTAAATTGTAGACAATTGGAGAAATAGAGCCACGATCCAAATGGGAATCAACACAGATGGTCGCTTAATTACTGGTAAAGCAGGGTTGGAGACCTCGCAGGCTTCAATTACCTCCTTCTCTGAAACTGAAACAGAGTTCAACTCCGGCAGCCTTGACCCAGTCCTCCAGCTCCTGCTGGAGAGAAGCCGGCCGCCGTTGCTGTCCTTGCGGAGGGCCAGAGGGAGCTCCTTGCTGCCCGCCCATTGCAGCCGCTGAGCGCTGAGCCAGGGTTTCCTGGGATCCCCCCAGCCACATTCGTCTCTCACTGTGAGAATGTGCCAGGAGGGGTGGGGCCGGGAGGGAGACGACTCTGATATGCTTCCTCCCAGGCAACAGACTAAAAGTTCTTCCCCAGAACATACGGGAGGGCATTTTAGGGGTTCACTTCCCCAAACCCCAGCAGTAGATATACTGCTCTTTAAATTTTTTGTTTTCCCTTGGGGTTACGTTTGTCTCTCTCTCTATGTTGTTATTGTCTCCTTCCTTTTTGATTTTGAGGGCAAAGGAAGAGATGGCTATTTTTCTCCATGTTTTGGTCACGGAGAACAGAAAAAGAACCCAGAAACCCAGAAATGGGTCTTTCTGAGACATGTACCTCATCAGATCCTTTCTTCTCACGACAGGTGATGGAAATGTACTGGCATGAGGGGAGAAGCTGGTAACTTATAGGAAGCCAAGATGACAAGAATTTTCTTAAATAATCAGTAAGTAAAATTTTGTTGGCCCCTTGGAAGTCTTCCGATTACCGGGTGAATGTTCTACAAGAGACTATGGCAAAAGCATAGCACGATCAAATGACTGAAAAGTCTGAAAGAGAAAATGTTTAAAAAAGAAATACCCAAACACTTCAAAAAACTCATGCTCACATTTGAGCGATTATTCTTTCTGGTAAGTGTGTCATTTTAGGTCGGGAACAGCGGTTGGGGAGATAGAGCCTAAGTATTTAAGGGATTAAGGGAAGATTCCTTTTATATTAACCTCTTCTCAATAAGCTCTTCTCAAATACAGATATTCATGTTCCCCTCGGTTCCATGGGCCCCATTTCTTACCAACTTTTGGTGGGTACGTTTTGGAGGTTAATATGAAGAAACTTGAACTTGGCAACTGTGACTAAAATAGAGCTCCTTGTCTGCACCCTCTCGGTGCATCTCCTCTTACACACATCTGTGGCATTAATGGTTGCTGGTTATCTGACAGTTAAATGTGGTTGATTTTGGTTTCGTTATGATGATGATAATGTCAGTGCACGGGGTTGCCTAGTGAAAAGGTTGTGTATTTCTGAGTCACACAGTCGGAGGCCTGACTCTTGCTGTTGTGCGTTTAGTGGTTACTCAGCCCCTCGAGCTCAGTTGACTCATCAGTGTGTTGGATTTGATAATCCCGCTCATAAAGCAAAAGGCTGCGGGCAGTACTTTGTGCTATGACTAGGACATTATAGGGCCACCGTAAAAGTACAGCTAACCGTTGAGCAACACGGCTTTGAATCACCCGGGTCCACTTGTCCACAGTTTTTTTTTTGTTTTTTGTTTTTTTTTAACAGTACAGTACTTGAATAAACGGATTTTCTCTTCCTTAGGATTTTCTCCGTAACATTTTCTCCCGCTTGCTTTGCTGTAAAAATACAGTATATAGTACACATAACATACAAGGTGTGTGTTAATTGAGTGTGTTATCAGTAAAGCTTCAGTCAGCAGTGGGCTGCCAGTGGTTAACGTTTCTGGAGAGTCAAAAGTTGTACACGGGGCTCTGACTGTGCGGGAAGTTGGCATCCCTGACCCAGGGCTGTTCACGGGTCCGCCGGAATCGCTTTTGTTCCTTATATTTGTATCACGGCTTCCAGATGATAAGCCCATATTGTGAGTCCAGTTGGCCAGCTCAACTTCCTGCTCCTGTCGGGCAGCCGTGGGTTAGTACTGGACGTATCGATAATCGACATGCGGGGAGATGTTAGGACTTGGCCCAGCCGGGAGGGAGGACGGGAGGAGAGGGAGATTTCTGTGGCGTAAATACTCCCCCACGTGTGGGAGGACCAGGAAGTGTGGCTGGGCAGGAACACCCCAGCCCGCACTTTGCTACCGGCCACGTACCACAGTGCCCAGAACACCCTGAGCGTAGCCCCCCCGTGACGAGTTCTGACCACTTGTTGCCTCTGCCTGTAGTCTCGTTTATTTGAGTTGTATGTTTGTACAATCCGAGTTCTAGCGATGGCTGTGTTTCCCCACGGGCTTGCCAAAAACCCCGAGAGCGTGACCATCTGCCCTCGGCGGACCGGTGTGAACAGCACCACGGGCAGCACGTTTCCTGTGAAGCTGTGTTTCAGCCACAGTTCTTCAGGTGCCTGTCTCAGCTCCGGTGGTAAGAGTTTGATTTGGTGGATAAAAGCACAGTTTGCTTTGGAACCTCAAGGCCGTCCTGCGCCCATGCCCTCTGGGGTTGAAGACCAGTCCTGAGACAGGTTTCGAACGTCCACCTCTGTTCTTAGGCGTGTGACTGGAGTCCTCCGGGCGCAGCCTCGGCTTCGTAACTGGCGCGGGACCCCTCGTCACTTCTGGCTGCGCGGTGACCGTGCTTGTGGTTGAGTCAGTCTCGAGTCTCTTCTGTCCCTTTGCTGTGCTCCCCTGAGTCCGCCTCTCATCGGGGACGAGCAGGCGGGGGTCCTCCTCACTCACGGTGGCACGTAGGTTTGCTTTGGTTCAGAAAGGAAGCTTTAATGAAAGTGAGTTGTCTCCAGAGGGAGAGAAACAAAACGAGACGGTATCTGGGCGGTTTCAGGTTCCCACAGGCTTGATGAAAATCTTGGGGAGGAGGATGGAGGGCCGAACGGAAACTGGACCAGATTGCTCAGAGTTTCTTCCAGAAGCAGTTTGTTTAGTGTTCTAGCTCGCCCTTGAGAAGGAAACAGTTGGAGCCTGAGATTGCTAAGGAACAGCTAAGATTGCGGTGGTTGTTTTTTTTAAATCTCACCCACCTAGCTCTCAAAACACATTCTTCGTTGAACCTTAAAAAAAAAAAAATGCCTTGCATATTTCAAAACATTCGTTTCTGTCGGTTCCCTGAAACAGATTTACGTAATCTTAAAACACTTAGTTCTCTTATTTCCTCCTAAAACAATAGATATTTATAGTTCCTACTGAGTCAAGGACGGG
Organism: Panthera onca; assembly: GCF_046562875.1. Taxonomy (NCBI): domain Eukaryota; kingdom Metazoa; phylum Chordata; class Mammalia; order Carnivora; family Felidae; genus Panthera; species Panthera onca. Next base: position 82,079,285 of record NC_138349.1, read on the forward strand.
CTTGGATTATTGCTAAAGTAATTCTTGTCCATTTCAAGCAGAAACTGATGGATAGAAACTGGAGACCTTTGCCTCTGGATAAGAAATATTAACCCACGTCATGGGGCACCCGAGTGGCTCAGCCGGTTAAGCGTCTGACTTGGGCTCAGGTCCTGATCTCACAGTTCATGAGTTCGAGCCCCACGTCGGGCTGTATGCTGACAGCTCAGAGCCTGGAGCCTGCTTCAGATTCTCTCTCTGTCCTTCCCCCGCCCGACCCCCCCCCCCCAATTTGTGCTCTCTCTCTCTCTCTCTCTCAAAAGTAAATAAATAAACATTAAAATTGTTTTAAAAAAGGAAATATTGACCCATGTCTCAAGTTGAATAAGGGTGTCTTTGGTGGCTGTGAAAGCAGACATGGGAAAAATGACCAACAGAGAAACCTCACCATGCAGAAAATATTCTGATTTATCATTTCTTCTCCCAGAATGGACCCGATGCTATTTCTGGACATCCCCAGTGTAGATGAGTGTTTGATGAGGGAGCTGTTAGGTGTGTGGTCTTCAGATGTGTAAATGGTACAGCCTTGCGTGATGTCCAGTCACCACACTCAGAAGTTTGCTCGGTACTTAGGACTTGTGGGTTATGGGGGTAGATTCCAGTACAAATAAGACGGCTCATTCCACGTCAAAACCGATCAAGAGCAAACATAGAAAGCTGTGATTTCAAAACAAATGCAGTCAGTGTCATTAGAGGTATATTAACTACTCTGGAAACTCAACAGGAGAGAGAAATTACCCGTGTGGCAGGAGTGATGAGGCCAGGGAGAGTTTCAGGAGCAGATGACATCTGAAGTGGGTGTTTTGTGAGTAATGCCTTTTTCTGGTTTTCTTAAGTTTATTTACTTTTGAGAGAGAGAGAGAGATCGCACGTGCGTGCACTGGGGACAGGGGGCAGAGAGAGAGTGGGAGAGAGAATCCGAAGCAGGCTCTACATCGTCAGTGCAGAGGCCAACATGGGGCTCGAACTCACGAACTGTGAGATCATGACCTGAGCCCAAATCAAGAGTCCACAACGCCTAACGGACTGAGCCACCCAGACACCCCGTGAGTAATGCCTTTTAGTTAAAATACCTATTTTAAAAATTCTAAAAAGTTAACCAGTGCTAATTGGAAAGAACTTTTAAAATGTGAAAATTATTCGGACTGGAAAAATTCATCGATATCATCACTGCCTAGAGACACCATCAGTAACATTGTTTTTTTGCTTTGTTTTGTTTTGTTTCGGTATTCTGCCATACTCTTTCTGAGCCTGGATTAGATTCATCCTTTTTTCCTTCCTAAAACAGATTATTTGTTTTAAATATCGTTTTAACACCTGAGTTGATTGACAGTGTACTGAAAGCATGCCGCCGTTAATAAACACACACTTAAGTCGTGTTTGTTGTTGTCATACGGCACTTCACGTGTTGTGTGGTCTGTGACGTGTATACCCAGTCCCCCAGTGGTGGGCATTTTGGTCGTGCTCAACTTTCCACTCTGGTAAAGCCGGCTGTGACGGACCTCTTTGAGCATGCGTTGTGGTGCACTTGCCCAGTTACACGCGCAGGAGCTTGGAACAGAGTTGGGCAGTGCTTAGCGCTGTAGCTGGAAGGAGCAGCGTGAGGCAGAGGTGGGGGAGGAAGGTGTCATTCTGGGGCAAGGCAAGTGGATCCGCATGTTGAGAGAGACGGGGCCTTCCAGGTCACACCCTTGTCCTTTCCTCTTGTCTGTTGGGAGCCATATTGGAATCTAACTCCTACTTCCAATGAACATTCTGAGTGTCTTCAGTTTTCCTTAATTTCCCTTATTGTGGGAAGAATTAACTAGTTAATTGTTATGGATAACGGGTAATTAGATATTAGTTATAGATGATAGATAATTAATAGTTCTTCTTTCCAAAACTTCTGGAGAGCCTTAAGCAACCGGCCAGTCGGGGAGTGAACAAGTAATGGAGATTGGGAAGAGATTGTATGTGTATGTGTATGTGTGTGCGTGAGAGTGTGTGTGAGTGTGTGTGTGTTTGTGTATATGTTTGTGTGTGTGTGTTTTTGTGTGTATGTTTGTGTGTTTGTGTGTGTGAGTGTGTGTGTGTGTGTTTGTGTATATGTTTGTGTGTGTGTGTTTTTGTGTGTATGTTTGTGTGTGTGTGTGTGTGTGTGTGTGTGTGTGCGCGCGTGTAGAAAAAACTGAGAGCAGAGGAGCCGGCAGGTTTGAAAAGCAAAGGAAACATCATTAATACGTGTGCTTTATACACTTTTTAACAAACTGAGTAAAATTTAAAGATGCTTTGGGAAAGATACAGATTAGGAGAGAAGTATCATAATTTAATAATAATACTATCTTATATTTACTAGGTGCTTTTATGCGCTTGTGTGTTTTACTTGTTTTTTTAAGTTCATGTATTTATTTTGAGAGAGAGAGTGCACGTGGGGGAGGGGCAGAGAGGGGGAGAGAATCCCAAGGGGGCTCCTTGTCGCCAGCACAAAACCCTGGCGTGGGGCTCAAACCCACGAAACCGCAAGATCATGACCTGAGCCGAAACCACGAGTCAGACACTTAATCGACTGAGCACTCCGGTGCCCCTGCTTGTGTTTTAAATGCACGGTTTTACTGAAGCACGTCTCAAACCCCTTCTCAGGGAGAGTGCAGGATTCCCCCCATTTTGCAGGTAAAACAGAGGCCTCGGAGGCTGGCTTGGGGGGGTTGTCCCCGGACTTGATGTTGGAGCTGAGGGCTTGGGGCGAGAGGGTCATGAGGCCCTAGTAAGACGATCCCTGACAGGTGACATGGAGGGACAGCTTCTTTCGTCGTCACCGATGGGAAGAAAGCACTTCCTGATCCATTTTCCCTTCCCTTCCTGGGAGATTGTGTTACTGCTATTGCCAGAGCTTTCCGGCAGCCTTCCTTCCCTTTGGGAGGGGGGAGGGGGGAGGGGGGAGGGTTCCGCTTTCCCACCCCAGGGGGGGTTGACCCCGTGGCCATCTTGGCCGGAGGACTTATTTTAGTGACGACACATGCCATTTCCCGGCAGCAGAGGAGGCCTGCCGCGTCGCTCCTGTCCCCGCCACGAGGCCCGCACGTCCCAGGGAGGGGTGCTCCTTCCCCCTCCATCCCGGGGAGGAGCACATGGGTAGCCACAGCTCAGTTCCAAGGAACCAAACAGGAGCCAGAAATTAGAAGACCTTTCTCTGTCGTTGGCGCTCTGTGATGCCGCAGCGTAATTTAGCCCGAACCGATGCGTTCCCGCTGTCGTGTTGCAGTCTGTCCCCTGCGCTGTCGAGGTGAACCTTCATCACACGTTACCCCTTCAGTAAGGCATTTAACTAGGTATTTGGTGCGGCCCCACTTGCCCCAAATTTCCTTCTTCAGACACTTGTGGGACATATCCCGGGTCAAGGGCTGGACGTCCAGTCCCGGCCCCCAGCCTCAGGAATCTTCGAGCTGGGCGCCACGCATCCGGAAGTGGTAAAACAAGGCAGGCGGCTGGGTCCTAGAGACAGTGTCACGTGGTCACTGGCGGGCCGTGCTCGGAGGTGAACCCGCTCTGTTGCCATCCTCATGACACCCTTGGAGTGGCTTTGCTCTCCGCCACCTAAGCTCATCTTCCCCCTTCTCTCCTCCTCCTCAACCCGTGTTTACTGCACTGTGTAGTTTGTGCCGAATGCTAGATTTCCTTACTCCCCACTTGCGTTTGTGCTGAAACCATTTGTACCAGCTCATCCACTAGATTAGTGCCTGTGTCCTTTCTTTTGACGCCTGTTGCAAGCGGCTTAACATCACACAGGACATTATCTTAAATTTTTCCTCGTCGTATAAATTGCTTAACATTTAATTAATTTATTACAACAAAATTAAACTCTCAGTAAATTATTGACTGTTTTTGTTGATTTTTTTCTCCCCTTGAAGTTACTGGTTCTTTTTTCCGTGACGTGTTAAGGCTCTGCGTGGACTTCGTAAATACCTTACCTCCGTTCGGGACAATTCGGAGTTGAACTGTCTTATTTCAGACCCCGTGTCTGACAGTCTGACAGGTGTTCAGGAGATCTGACTTGACTTCACGTTCCTAGCGACTAGGTGTGGCTTCGGACCGTGGAGAGAAACCGAAAGTTCCTACAGGTCTGTCCAACCAGTAGTTTCCGGGCTAAGACAGTGCATGATTTGGCCACTCCCTTCCTCTCTGATTGAATTCAGCTACTTTCTGTCTTGTTACTTCTGACCACGTCTCCACTTTGGCTTCATAAGGCACATGGTTAATTTATTATTCAAGTCCCATCTTGGACCAACGGCTTTCAAACTTCTTTTGTCCAATATACGCAGAAAGAAAAGGTCATCAAGTCGGACAGAAGGAACACTCAGGGAACTGCTGTGATTTATTGGTAATGGTGTGCTTTTAAGTTTGGGTGGTAGGTTCATGATTGTTGACTTTAATATCATTTTTCCTGACAAATAATGTTGAATGTATTTTCTTGTATGTATTAGATACTATGTAACCAAAAACTTTTTTCAAACGTAGAACACAGTTCATGTTGTTAAATGCACCCATTGTGTTTATATTGGCATAACTGTGACGTTAGTTATTTTAACAACTTTAATTTTCTTGTAAAACATCTTAGATGGGCATTTTAATAGAGAGTGCCCTCTGTTTTCAACAGAGCAAAATAATTTTGTTTTGAAGACACTATTTATTGACCTTTGATTTCCCGATGATCTTCATGTAAATACAAGAATCAGTATAGTTGAGGGCTCACCCAGGGAAATATTTTCTTTTGTTCTAACACAGAGAAGTATCCTCTGTTGGGAAGGATATAGAAAGTTAATGTCTGGTTATCGAAAGGGACTGGCCACTAGTCCCTTCGTTTTTTTGCAGGAGAATCTAAATATTTACAGAGTCTGAAACGTTAGCTCTCCGTCTCCTCAACTGTAAGCCCACGCCTGTTTGTCAGCTATGGAGATCAGACATGACAGCCCCAGCTTGGGGGTCAAACATACATGGCTTTGAAGCCGGCTCTGACTCATCTTAGCCATTGACCTTGGGCATCAAAACCTTCTTGACGCCCAGTTTCCTTGTGGGCTCAGTACGGCTGTTAACACCTGCCTTGCTGTGTTGTGTGCACTTTAAATGGGAAGTAACATCTGTACGGTAGGAGCCACTGTCATGACTGGATGCTCAGCAAATGAATTAAATTGAGCATATTGTTCTTGTTCCAGGTGGAATTTCAAGTACATTTTCCTGTAGGAACAGCGTGAAGAATGCGGTTTGAGTACAGTATCAGAAATATTATTAACACTGTACTTGGATCCATCATAAGTTCAATAGGCTTTTAAAGACTGGCCAGAGAAGCCAATGTCTACATTTTATCTCTAGTGAAATGCATTTCAGGTACCACCTAAGGGTTCATTGACTCCAGACCTTAGAAGTGAACTTTTAGAATGTAATTTATTACCAGGTTGAGGACTGACTGTTTAGATAACCTCTTGCTCAGACATAAAATGGAATGTCTTGACAGGTGGTGGTGTTTTTTTGGGCAGACAGATGAGCCCTCCTTTCTACTCCTGAGAAGGAAACTCACCTTCTGGAGAACTTACAACTCTTCCTGCTGAGCCAACGATGTAGTTCCAGCGTAGACAGGCCGAAATTGGGACCTTGACCGCTGGGTGGGCGTGTTTTTCCTGAGAATCTTAAAAATTCCAACTATGGGATAATCCCTCTTAGGGGCAGAGCTGGGAGGTAAGTGGAAGAAGGCAGGTTTCAGGAAGGGGGAATGGAACCGACCTGTAGGAGCAGAGATGCCATTTTGCCCTGCTGGGGCCATTTCACCTACGTCCTCAAGCCCAGCTGCCCTGTGGCTTTCCTGTTGCTGGGCTGCTTAGAGTCCACGCAAAGCACCTCGCTCTTACCCATGATGCTCCACGTGCCATTTCTGTTACCTGCAAGTTAAAGAATGCTGACTAACTTATGGGGTTGTTTAGACTTGGAATGCTGAAGAAGTTGTGTCTTTGTCATGGCAATTACAATAAATATAATTACATAGTAGGACAGCTGATTGAGGACATATCTTTTTGAGAACAATGGTGGTGTTGATTCCCAGTTCATACAAGCAGAAATGTATTAGCAAAATCAAAGGGTGCTAGTGACTGTGTGTGTGTGTGTGTGTGTGTGTGTGTGTGAGAGAGAGAGAGAGAGAGAGAGAGAGAGAGAGAGAGAGAGAATGACTCTTAGAACACACTGATGATCACCAGAAGGGAGGTGGGGGGAGATGGATGAAAAAGGCGATGGGGATTAAGGAGTGCACTTGTGATGAATACCCGATGATTAAAATAAAAACTTTGTAAAAAAGAGAGAAAGAGGATTAATGACTCTTGACCGGAGTTTGCTCTAATGCACGCATCTTATGACGTGTAGATTTTAAACCAAATAAACGCAGCAATTCGCGTGATGGTTCTAGTAGTTGGGAGTTGCCTCGAAGCACTGCCCTTTGCTACCACTTACAGTTGCGAGCACTTGCAGGTGACCCAGTGGAGGCTCGTGGCTGCACCGTGTACATTGCGAGAGATGTTTGTCTTTAAGGAGCAATTGGCACTCTGGCAAGATTGGCAGATGTGTGTACGTGTGTTCCTTTCCAGCAACGGAAGGTGAAATGACTTAGTGCCTCTGTTTCCTTCAGTGGGCCAGTGCTGGAGGAACTGAGACTTTATGTGATGACACTCTTTTGTAAACCGTACTCCCCTTTAGGAAGCATCCGGTTCGCTCTCTCTCGGCAGTGGCGCTCTGTATCGTTGGGGCACGTCATAAAGAGCAGAGAAACGCGCCTGCCACTTGAGGTCTGCTTGCCAACTGGTCTGAACAGCCATTAATGGTTGCTTACTCTCGAGGCGGCAGTGGTCAGAAGGAACGTTTTCCTTTCTCCTTTGCGGCCGTTGTAGAACTGAAACACCATGTATCTCAATGACCGCTGTTTCTTCAGAATCTGTTACGTCCTGGCCTTTGAAACACGATCTCTTCCTCCGATGGACTTTTGTCATCTGGGGGGAGAGAAAGGTCAGGGGTCTCAGGAAGAAGGAGGATGCCACAGTTCTGGAAGTCCATCTCGGGATGGAGTTATAAAGAATAAGGTCGGTAGGCATTTGGAGGAAAGGAGAGTTGTCTAAGGCTTGAGCCCGTGAGGAGGGTTCCAGGAAATGGAAGTGTCTAGAAGGTGACAACTAGTATGAAGGGCGAGTTGAAGGTCGTCAGCCCCGGAGCCTGTATGTACTGTGACTGCTGCTTCGAGGGAACAAGGAGACCAGTTGGGTTATTTGACTGAGGGTTTTCAAGGCGGAAGATGGCTGTTAGACAGTTGGAGGCCAGCTTTGGAACGACTGACACCGTGGCCTGGGCCCCGTGGGCTCATGGTCACTTTTTTTGAACTGTGCAATGATAGTCTGTACTTTGCATAATAATTTTAGGCAAAAAAGACCTCCTAGAAACAGTTATCCTTTTTCTACGGTGAGAACATTCCAACAGCATTGGCAACTGTGTCCTCATTCCCCAAGCATAAAGGTCACTGTAACCGTCTTGTAAGTGCCTTGAGTTATGGTCGCAGGTGAACATATTTTTAAGCTTTGCTTCCTAGACAGAGCACCCAGGCTATGAATTTTAAGTTTGACTGGATCCTAGGCAACAGAAGCAAACTTAATTGTCTCTCTCTTTCCTGTACGGCTACCTTCCCTTCCTCTTTCATGTACTGTATCTTTCATGTACTGTATCTGTGTATGTCTACACACACGGACAATTGCATTTTCGAGACTGTAGGTGTTGTTTATGGAGTTGCTCGCTTACCTGTAGGTTTTGTGTGTGTGTGTGTGTGTGTGTGTGTGTGTATCCTTCTGATATAAAAGAGCTATTCATGGTGTAACAGCCAACATATTATCAGTTTGGCAGTATAACTGGTTATAATAGTTTTGTAAACAGAAAATCACTGTGCTTAAAAATACATATTAATTTGCGTGACTGTTTGAGGAAAGTAGCCTCTAAAGCAAATATTTTCCTTTTGATCTCTGCTATAAAACCAGGTTGTTTAATTGGTAGAGAGAGGGAAGGTTTATGACATGGTGGCATGCTGGACTTTCACATTTATCAGGTGCTGGTGATGATGCATTAGGAGCACAGAGGGAGGGACCTGGCCGCTGGAAGAACAGCATTCAAGGGACACCCAGCCTTGGTGACCTGGCATAGGGGGATGAGTGCATGAGCTGGGAATGGGGGAAAACGGTACAGATACGTGAAGCCCACATAGGAGGCCCTCATCATACCTGTTGATACTGAATTCTCTGGAAAGGGGCAGGGCTCAGATGACTCCAGAATTTAACTTAAAGCATCCAGGATGATAAGATTACTTTTATGTGAGAGTCAACAGAGATTTTCAGCTTCATCATCTAGACTGGGCGAATGTATGCCTGTTACTAAGCATCAGTGTGAGGTCATAGGCTTACCTTGCACCTGCCCTTTTTGACCATAACGTTGGTCTGTCAGGTGGAGGAATTCTTAGAGACCTTAAGAGAGATGATGAAGCAGTTTGCTTAGGGCTGGCTTCCTGGTCACTCATGGGCAGAGCTGGGATTAGAGCTGCAGCCCTGGGTTCCTGGTGCCCTGTTCTTTCACTCTTACATGCTGGTTTGCAGAAAATCCCAGTTTAGAAAGGGCCTTTGATCTCACTCTAGATCTCATCTTTGCTGATGAGTATTTTGAAGAAATTTTGGCCTATAGAATGACTGGTTCTGAACAAATATATATAAGTTAAACTTAGGAGATCTTCTCCAAAGCCAAGAAGATTGACTTTGTAACCTAAAAAAAAATTCTTACTCTGCTAAAACTCTCTACTCCCACTAACCATCGACTCCTTTCTTTACTGGTCCACAGAACCTGGTGGTTCTGGAGGCTTCTGTGATTTGCCAATTCCCAGTTACCTAAAGTTTCCTTTAAGTATTTTTACTCCAGAGTTATGTTTAGGGCACAGTAACCCAGATGGAATGAGTATTTGAAAATCATTCTTACTTTTTTAACAGTTGATTTACTGTGGCGTCAATGAAATCATTTCCATTTTAAGCCTTTTTTTTTGGGGGGGGGGGGTAGTAAAGCTCCTATTGTATAACACCAAATCCAAGGATCCTAAATCAAAAGTTTCTTTAATTAAAAAAAATGTTTATTTTGAGAGGGAGGGAGGGAGAGAGAGAGAGAGAGAGAGAGAGAACACGTGTGAGCAGGGGAGCGGGGCAGGGGCAGAGAGAGAGAGAGAGAGAGAATCCCAAGCAGGCTCCAATCAGCCCCACCTGGGACTCCATCCCACCAACCAAACCCTGAGATCATGACCTGAGCGGAGACTGAGCCACCCAGGCACTCCTCTTTTTTTTTTTTTTTTTTTTTTAATCACTCAAATAAGGGACTCAGACCGTATAACACCAGAGTACTATTTCAGCTCTAAAATTATTTGGATATTTTAACATTGAAAAGACTTTTTTTTTAAAGGCTACTTGGTCCATAGTTTTGGTGATTCTGACTCAGAGCTTAGAGGGACAAGACAGCACCGTTGAGTGCCTGCTGTTATGTCCAGCACTGTGCCAAAAACGCTGTCCATGTATTATGACATACGAGCTGTCCCACAAGCCGTGTCAGGCGGGTATTTGGTCCCCCTTCTCTGCAGATAATTAACCTGCCCAAGGTCATTCGTGTCAGAGGTCAGGTCTGAACCTGCCGTGATCCCAGATCCCATGCTCATTACATCCAGAATCACCGCCTAACTCGAGAACTTTTCCCTGGAAGGAGTGGAAATCAGCGTACATCCACTGCTCAAGTATTTCAGAACAAGATTAATTCTTGTTTGGAAAGAGTTTCTGAAGAGCCATCCACCATTTCCTTGAAGTTGTTAGAGGCTGAAGTTAGAAAAAAAAAAAAAAAAAAGATTTTTGTTTTTTGTTTTAAAGGCTGTAAAACGGCGCCGAAGCCCGATATAAATCAAGAAAGGAAAGTTCCGCCTTAGCCGCCAGTGAACACGCTTATTGGTTAGGCCTGCCGGGGCTGACTCATTTCTTTTTTGCTGTGTTAGAGGGCCACACCCTGCATTCCAAAAACCCTCCGCCGCCCGGCCACGCCCGCGGCCTCCGCGCCGGAGCCTCGGGAGCGGCAGTCGGCGCGCCAGCTGCCCGCGCCCCGGAGCCCCGCGCGGGTGTCCGTGTCGGGGTCGGCGCGCGCCGGCCGGCCAGGCCGCGGGGCGAGGCGCAGGGCCCGGGGCGCCCCCCTCCGTCCCCCTCCCCGCCGGGGCCGCGCGCGCGCGCGCGCGCGCTCACTCGGCGCCCCAGGAACCGTCCCGAGACCGCCCCCGGGGACCGGAGACGTAAGCGTGCGCCTTCGGGGACGCGTGGCTCGGATCGGGTGCCGTGCGCGGTGCGCGCCGCGCGCCGCGCTGGCGGAGACGGCGGGCCCGGGTGCGGGAGGGCCCGGGTGCGGGAGGCGGCGCGCGCGGACGCGCCGCACGTGCGCGGGGCCCGGCTCCGCTTGGGGGCGTCGCGCGTCCCCGGGGCAGCCTTTCGGGCGGGCGGGCTTGCGCGGACGGCCAGGTTCCTGGGTTTGGGGGAGTCCCCCCTCAAGGTCCAGCGCCCGTGCCTGCCGAGCGTCCCCGGCGAGCTCCCGTGCTGGCGGGGAGCCGGGGCCAGGGGCGGCACGTGCTCCGCGTGTTTACTCCACCGCCACGCGCCCTAAGCGTTGTGGCCAGCAAGTGCTCGCGTGACCGGTGGGCAGGAGTCCCCGCAGAATGCCCGGCCTGGCGCCCCTGGCCCCGTGGGTGCTTGCTCTGCGCGGCGGCCAAGTCACACCGAAGTGACAGCCCGGAGACCTGAGGTCTCCGTCCAATCCCCTCTCTACCCTGTTGCCTTCTCTCTTGAAACTGTACGTAGAAATAAAATCGTGGAACTTACTTAAAAATCTTCCTGTGTCGAATACGAGTCCGCTAGTGCACCGAGATTTGTTTGTGTGCTGTACGTGAAGTATGTTTTTGCAAGGGGGTGGGGAGGTGTCCGGGACAGGAGAAGCCGAATGTCGTGATTATTCTGGTTGGCTGAGGACGCACACAGTGCCACAGACGTGTGTCGCCGTCAGAAACACGGACCGTCCGGGCAAGGCGGGCCGAGGGCGTCCTGGTAGCGGAGCGGGTGGCGGGAAGGTTGTAAACTGAACCACGAAGTTGCGAACGTGAATGGCGAAGCTGTGAGTGGTGCCCTTCTCCTTCATTCACGGAGACAGAGACGACTGCAAGCCGACAGGCCCTGTGGCAGAACGGCTCTTTGCAGCTGACTTCGTAGCTCTGGGAAGGAAACCTCTCTAGAAAGAAATCCACATGTAGTAATTAAATTAATTGGATGGAATTTTTAATTAGTTACACCTTGACCTCCCGGTAGCGCTGTGTCCAAGCTCACAGGCTTGTTGCTCTGTCTCTCTGACTTTAACTCATCAAGTGCCTCTGTGTGAGATGTGACAACACGGAATCCTGGTTCTTTTGAGGACCAGCCTGTGATATCGAAAGAAATGGTGTGAAGGGCCCTGGGGTAGTTGGAAAAGCCCCCCCCCCCCCCAATAGGTGGTGACAAGGGGAAAATACTTTGGTAAATCTCTCTGGTGTCTAAAATCTAAAGGGATGAAATAAACTTAGATTTTTTTTTAAGTTTCCTTTTTCAAGTTTATTTATTTTGAGAGAGAGAGAGAGAGAATGTGGGGAAGGGGCAGAGAGAGAGAGAAGCCCCACTCGGGGCTTGAAGTCAGGAACCCTGAGATCAAGAGTTGGACACTTAGGGGCACCTGGGTGGCTCAGTCGGTTAAGCATCCGACTTTGGCTAAGGTCATGATGTCACAGTCCGTGGGTTTGAGCCCCACGTCGGGCTCTGTGCTGACAGCTCGGAGCCTGGAGCCTGCTTTGGATTCTGTGTCTCCCTCCCTCTGACCCTCTGACCCTCCCCGGTTCATGCTCTGTGTCTGTCTCAAAAATAAATAAACATCAAAAAAAAAAAAAAAAAAAAAGAGTTGGACACTTAACCGACTGAGCCATCCAGGCGCCCTTAAATTCGATTTTGATTTGAGCTTTGCCTAATAGTTGTGACCGGGCCGGGCATTTAAGGACCTGCTATTATCAGGCAGTGAGATGCTTTACGCCCATACCTCATTTAACGTTTACATTATTGCCGAGGGATAGAGGTATTGTTTGTTTTATAGTTGAAGAAGCAGCTTTGGCAAGGTTACATCATCTCCAGATTTCACAGCCGGTGAGCTGGGTTTACACTCGAAGGTGGCGTTTAAGATTTGGTCATTTTTCCATGTGGTTGCCCGTTGTGCCTCACATAGAGGTAATTTTTCCATGTGAAATAATCCACAGCAGTTTCTTCATTCAGAGCAGGTGTGTGTGTGTGTGTGTGTGTGTGTGTGTGTGTGTGTGTGTGTGTGAGATTTTAAACGTTCCTTGTTGCCCCCGTGCCAAAATGCCGAAGTTCAAGGAATAACGCATTTACTCTGGGAGCCCATGGTCTTCAAATATTAACTAAGCAAAGCCCTGTTCTCGATGAACCTGTTAGCGCATGTGACCGCCTCATAGTTACTGATTTAGGGTGGCTTTCTACTGGGTTTTTTTTTTTTTTCTTTGAAGCCCTTTTCATTGTGGACTTGCAGATTCTTCCTGCTCCTCATTCACCCAAGGGCAAGGGCAGCTCAGGAGTTCTGTCGTCGTTGAATCAAGCCGCCTGGTCCGTGGACGTCCAGCGGTGGCATTCTCTGCGTGTGAGCGTGCACCCGCAGCAGTTTCTCCGTGATGTGACACGTTTTCAAACTTGTTTTCAGCACACAGGTTAGCGTCGCACCCGTCTGTTAGGAACGGTGAGGTCGCGAAGGTCACGCTCCGCGCGCTACGACTTTTCTTGTCAGGCGAAGGTGACGAAGTCTCCGTGTGTCTCACCAGGGGCGGCCGACAGCAGGAGGGTCCATCTGCTGGGTCATCTCTTGGGATGTCCCGATGAAAGAGAACGAGGCCGTGAGCTGCAGTATCTATGCCAGAACCGGGTACCACTCACACCCCCACCTTGTCGTCGTCACTGTCTGTTGACACAGAACGCCCACCTGCCTTCCGCGGCAAGATGACGATGCCGTGGCCTCCTCCCGAAACCTGTCTAAATCCTCGCCGCACTAAGTGACTTGAGTTCTGGAGGATGTTGAAAGCACATGCCGGTGTGATAACACCCCTGGGGGGTTATCTTGCGAAAATCATGGAGGGGAGGAAGTGTGCCGGGCAGCTTGGCTTTCAAAACTGGGGGTGGGGGGGATGGTCAGTTCTGGAAACTTGACCCTCAGGGCTTACGTTGGCATCATCTAGCAGAACTATAAATGACAGTCTTGAAAAGACGGGTAGGGATCGATTTAGAAAGAGTGGCGACGTTCGGTATCCAGCGTCACTCCTTTCCGTCTGACCTCATTTCCTTTTTGGTGGTGACCGGACAGGTATGTCAGCATTGCCGTAGGCGATGACAGGTCGGCCTCAGCCAGACAGTTAACAAAAGTGCTCTGTGTTCTTTGCTCAAGGTGGGACAGATGTAGGTGGGACAAGTGGGTTTGTGTCTTGTCCCAAAGGGGGATGGTCGGGAGGGTGACGTCAGCCTCGCGCAAGGTGCCAGCGGTGTGGGGCCCTTGATAACAGTTGGAGGAAAGACCTCACGCACTGGCGGAGATGGAGTATTTAGAACCAAGGAGGCGACGGTCCCTGAGTTCTCTGGAGCACTGGAGATGGTGGTAAAGAACGGGGACTCGGGGGTGCCTGGGGGGCTCAGTCTGTTGAGCGTCCGACTCTCGGTTTTGGCTCAGGTCACGATCTCAGAGTTCACGGGCTCGAGCCCGAGTTGGGCTCTGCGCTGACCACATGGATCCTGCTTGGAATTCTCTCTCCCTTTCTCTCTGCCCCTCCCTCCCTCTTTCTTTCTCTCTCTCCCTCTCAAAATGAGTGGACAAACTTAACAAACAAAAAACAGAGCAGGGACTCTGGCTTGACCTCGGGCAGGTTACTTGACTCTTCTGGGCCTCTGTCTCTTCATTCATAAAACGCGGTCAGTAATACCTACTTTATATGGTCGTCAAAGATGTCCAAGGATTAAATTAGATAATCCACGTGAAGTGCTTAAAAACCAAGCCTGATGGTAAATTGTATGTGTGAGATGCTAGTCCTCTGTTGATCCTGCCGTTACCACCTTGGGCAAGGCTGTGTACGTTTCTCGGTCTGTGTTTCAGTGTGTGCCCAGAATGGGGTAATCCGGTTTGGCCACGGGTCTGGAAACTTTGAACGGAGGTTGAAGACGCTGGGGACGCGTACCTTCGCGCAGAGGCTGAAAGATGGTCGTTGCGTCCTGTAAAGTGAAACACAGGGGGTCACGTTCTCCGTTGTGTATGTTCTATCCAGTCCAGCAGGTGCTTTCTCTTAAGGAGCTGTCGTCTGGTATCCTAGAAATCTCCATGAAACTGGAAGTTAGAAGCACTCTTTCTTGGTATCAGTATGATCTAACTAACAGTGATGCGATCTGAGGCACTCAGCTGAACGCAGTGGTTTCCCGGGCTGGTGGGGAGGAGTGTGCTGTTCACGTTCAGTGCGCAGAAGCCCGGGACGCTAGCGGCTGCCTGCGTGGGAGGAGCCCCTTGCCCAGGAATGAAAGGTCCAGTCCGCATGTCATCAGTGCTGAGGTTGAAAGCCCCTGCTTGTTCACTCTTCAGTATGTGTTTCTGAAATTTGAATCCTGATCTTTGCTCTAGCTCTGTCAGAGGGAGCGTTAAGGGTCTGTTTAGGAAAGGGCCTGGGAGAGTTCATGCGTTCTGGAATGTGCAGATGTATACAGCGTCTACACTTTATTAGCAGCCCAGCAAGATCTCATTTGCTCCATTCCCCGGAGGAGTACTTTACAGGGGTTCAGGAGTTAGATAAGCCTGTGTTTGCATCTCGGCCGTACTGAATTAACCCGCTGTGTGATTTGGGGCAAGTTTCTTTATCTGTGAAAACCCAGTCCCTGTCTCATGAGAGTCGCAGGAATAAACGAGGCCACGTACATAAATCTTGCAGTCCGGTTCGTAGGCACAGTAGTAAACCATTGTTTTGTTTTGTTTGTTTTTAATTAACTTTTATTTATTGATTGGTTTTGGTGGTGGGATTAACCGAGGCTTGCTGACACGTGAGACTTGGAAAGAGGATGAATAGAGAAATTGGATTTCTAATAGCAAAAAGACAAGAAACAGAAAAGGGGTCCTGGTCAGGATTCAGGAGGCTGCAGTCTTAGAAGTGTGAACTGTGGCCTGTGGGGAAGGCCCGTGGCATGCCCCGAGGGCAGAAACGCTCCAGAGCGGGCACAGCAAGAGCCCTGTTACCCGCCCCCCTCTCCCGCCCTGTACCCACCCCCCACCCCCACCCGGCTGCTGGGACCAGCCCGGGGCCTTTCTGCTTCTGTGAGCTGTTCTACCGTAAAAACTTGTTTGGAGCGTTTGATCTTGGGCAGTTTAATTAACTCTGTTTTCTCATCCTACTCTTGATATTGTGGTTTCTTAATAGATTTCCTAGTGCCTTAAGGTACAGGCAGCACCCCCAGCCTCGTGTACACGCAAACGTGTGAACTCTGCAGCCTCAGTGACTTCCTATACCCGCTCAGCCTCCCCACGGAAGATGCAGCAAAGCTTTCACGTGACTGCTCTTCCTGTCACCGCATTGGTGTGGCAGTCGCGTTCTAGGAGTCCGGAGGCCATCCGTGAGTCAGGCAGCACATCCGTGAGATCAGTGGAAAGTTCGTGTATCTGACTTAAGAGGGATTTGGTGCGTGTGTGATGAGGCGTGGGTGGAAAGATTGGCCAAGCCGCCCACGGTGCCCACAGCCCACCTGCTCTCCGCTTTGTAAAGGGAGAGAGTTTTGCAGCTCCGTTCGTCTTCCAGGATTGGCCGGAGAGACGCAGCAGTGAAAAGTTGCCTGGCTTAGCAAGAGGCTCTTACTCAGGTTGGAGGGTTGGAGTTAGTGGACTCTTTTTTTTTTTTCTTTTTAATAATTTGTTTTTTAATTTACATGCAAGTTAGTTAGCATCTAGTGCAACAGTGATTTCAGGAGGAGATTCCTTGGTGCCCCTCCCCCATTTAGCCCATCCCCCCTCCCACCACCCCTCCCGTAACCCTCTGTTTGTTCTCCATATTTATGAGTCTCTTCTGTTTTGTCCTCCTCCCTGTTTTTATAGTATTTTTGTTTCCCTTCCCTTATGTTCATCTGTTTTGCCTCTTAAAGTCCTCATAGGAGTGAAGTCCTATGATATTTTTCTTTCTCTGACTAATTTCACTAGGTATAATACCCTCCAGTTCCATCCACGCAGTTGCAAACGGCAAGATCTCATTCTTTGTGATTGCCGAGTAATACTCCATTGTATGATATATACCACATCTTCTTTATCCATTCATCCGTCGATGGACATTTGGGCTCTTTCCATACTTTGGCTATTGTCGATAGTGCTGCCATAAACATGGGGGTGCATGTGTCTCTTTGAAACAGCACACCTGTATCCCTTGGATAAAAACCTAGTGGTGCAATTGCTGGGTTGTAGGGTAGCTGTTAGTTAGTGGATTCTTAAAGAGATTTCGTTTTCGCGCTCAAGGTCCCTGCTGCCTTTGAACTGAATCGTTTGCATCCTACTGAACACGGGACTTGAGCCCTCGAGTGGAGTGAATGTCAGTACGCTCCCCCGGCAACTTGCCTGTCTCTGGGTTTGTGGAAGTCTTTCCTCTTGGAGCAGCGGAGAGACTTCACGCTGTTAGAGCAGGAACGGCCCGGGAGCAAAGCGCAGCAGCCACAGCCCAAGCGGCACGTGGAAGAGGAAGGACTTGGGGGTCAAAACCCACTTCTGAGGAATTTGCGACACCGGCTAAGCCCCGTAGTGCTCGTAGGCCGTCATGAGGCCACCCTTCAAACTTGCTTAACTCCCCTGATTAAACGGAAAGAGAAGGTGATGTGCCAGACGCTCCTGGCCTCACGCTGCCCGAGGGTTGCTGGGTTGAGAGCAATAATGATGAAAACTCGGTGGTTCTACCAGAGAACCCTGAGCTGGGTACACGGAGTCGCAGACCTCCGTGCAGTCAGAAGGAAAGAGGTTGATCATCCAGACGAGCTGAAAGTCAGGTTACTGATGGACGAAGGGGATGACAGACGACGTAGAGTCCTAGGTGGCGCCATGGCCACAATTCTTGAAGCCCGATTCGATGATTTCCCCACTTAGGGTTCTTCCCCATCACTTTGCTTTCTCAGATGTGGGTGAGACTAGAAAATTCCCTGAGCTGCGACAGGCATGTTGAAAGGACTCAAAGGCTGACCGTGTATTTGCTTCTGCCGGGTCGCGTGCCGCACCGTTTGCTAGCAAGATCGCGGGTTCTGGACTTGTGCCGAGTCACCAGACGTGAAGATAGGTTTTTGCAGGTTGAAACGGAGTCCCGCTGAAAGGCCCAGACACATCTCGGACGCAGAGGGAGCAGAGCGATTTAAAAATGTCAAAGTAGAACGGAACAGTGCACCTCCTGACCCGTGTCCGTGGGATTGTATTCTTCACAGTTTAAGCTTGGTGTGTGATGAATTCTTCGATGTACTGATTTAAATAGGTCTCGTGGGTGTAGTCTTCCTCTCTGAAAAAACATCCGACCCCCTTCCCAGAAATTCCTAGAGCCTTCATTTCACTGGAATCGCCGGTTTCCACCAGCAGCGTGGTTGGTCTGTGGGTACCGGACGTGAGGGCCGGGTAGACCCCTCGCCCCTTCTCACTTGGGAGAGAAGACCAGACCCCGAAAGGGACCGAAAGACATGTGCGGGTGAGCGGGTCCGTGGGGGATCCTGTCACTGTGCCGGGGCCGTCTGTGCGCCTTTGAGATCCGACCGTTAGGTTCCAGACCGCGCTTCGCCTTGCCCTGGCCCCTGACCCCCTCACGGTGCGGTGTCAGCCACACAGGAAGCCACAGAACGTAGCTCCGTCCCATGCCCACCATGCTTTCTTGGGATTGCTTGTGGGGTTCCTCGTGAATTCTGCTTCGAGCAAACACACGGCCAGCAGATTCCAGCCTCCGGGCTGCATGACGGTTTGTACTTCCCCCCACACGGTGTTCAGCTGGCATTTTTATTTTAACGCCACCGTGAGTGCAGTTAGCATGTGCCGTCTCCTGATCGTCTTGCTGATGAACCGCAAGGCTAACGGGCCACCCTGGCGAGTCCTCTAGGGGACGGTACCCTGCAGACACGCTTGCTTCGCGGCTGGCACCCGTCTTCACCATGAGCGCGCTCGTCTCTGGGACTGGTGAGGCAAGGGTGTGATGACCGTTGCAGTACCAGTCTCGTGTGTTTTTCGGTTTGTGCGTGTGCTCCTTCTGCTGCTTCGAAAGTGTTGAGAAAAACGGAGTGTAGCTCAGTGCTTATTCATGCTGGAAATGCGGTGTTCGTCCTGTGAGTGACTCCCGTGAGCATGAGTAAAGCGAGCCGGGACACATTGTAGTTACAATGTCATCTCACCCATTCTGGCTTCGCTAGGGAGCCTATCCTGTAATTGTCAGGAAATCGCACAGATTACCCAGCAGCCAGAGAAGCCCCCGGTCAGAGCCGTTCATAGCCAGAATGTCACTGATTTTTTTCATTGTGTGTTTTTTAAAAATTTTTTATGACAGAGAGAGACAGAGCACAAGCGGGGGAGGGGCAGAGACAGAGGGAGACACAGAATCCGAAGCAGGCTCCAGGCTCTGAGCTGTCAGCCCCAAGGCCGACGTGGGGCTCGAACCCACGAACTGAGATCATGACCTGAGCCAAAGTTAGATGCGTAACTGACTGGGCTGCAGGTGCCCCCACTGTGGTTTTTTATTGCTAAGATTCTTTTAAAGGTTTTAAAGAAATACAAGGAAATAAAGTTTTAAATAAAAGAAGTCTGCGGTTACTTGGTTGTCAAGATGATATGTCCGTCTTTTGGGCATTTGGGGTTCTGGAAGCTGTGGTTCCTTTTAAAATCTATTCATACAAGACTGCCTTTTTAATATTCTGTTGACACTGTTAAGCTGGAAGTTTTCCTGCCGTCCACGTTGTTGACAGTAATAGATTTTTGCGCGGTTGAGCAGCCGTTGGAGGAGGACCTGTCTAGCAGGTCACCCGGGAGAGTCACCTTCTTACAGCCTTAGCATTCACTTCCAGGAGCGGAGTCCTCGGGAGGGTCAGGAGCCTGATGTTTACTCTGACTGTGTCCGTCAGTGCCTCGGGAGGAGATGTGGAAATGAAACGTTTCCAACCCAGAAACCAGTCCTCACCAGCCAGCCCAGATCGGGGAGGTCGGGGGGCACGGTGTTCCACAGACTCCGGGGTGTTAGGATGGCCAGATGGCGTGTGGTGCAAAAACCACTGCGTCCCGGTGACCCTGCGGGGAGCCGACCAGCAGGTGGAAAACAGAAAGACATCTAATGTTCTCTGTGCGTGAAGAGCTACTCCCCTTCCCGGCCCTGGATTCAAGTCCAGGCCTGTCCTTAGCCCCCACCGTGTCCTCCCGACTTCTTCCTTCTCAGGCTGCCACCGTGTTCCAAGGAGCTTCCTTCTCTGAAACCGCATGGACCACAGTCTCCAAACATGGCATGTCCGTGGTGGGGAGCAGGGAGGCTGGGAGTTGTTGTTTTTAAACTGTGACTCGAGTCCGCTAGAGGGACTGATCCCTCTACAGAGCCTGTGTCTACACCCGTGCGTGCCCCACCACAGCCCAGGGAACGCCCTCGGCATAGCTCCTGCCCCACAGTGGGCGTGGCCACGCGCATTCTGCTGCCCGGTCCCCTGGCCGCTGGCCACGTGCAGACTTCTACAGCACATACGTGACCGCGCAGTGAAAATGCAGTAAAATGAACAATCCGGTTTCTAACGCGCACCCGCTGCATTCAGGTGTTCAGTAGCCACGCGGACCTCGTGGGGGGGGGGGGGGGGGGGCGGGGGGAGCAGATACAGAACATTTCCCTCCTCTTGCTCCGGGGAAGGTGGTGCGGCCTCAGGGAGAAGAGAGGCCGGACGGCACTGAATCCCTTGTCAAGGAATTCCCGTGTAAATCAAAACATTTCCAGGGCTTACTTCGCTCCTTTAAGCCAAATGGAGGTACGTCGCTGAAAATTTTAGGTTTGTGCACATTTGAACTTGGCATTGTAGCAGAGCCTGGCAGGTTTGAGAGCAGCCCGGGCTGAACCTCGGGCAGGTGGGGCACGGCCGGTGCGGGTTGGCCGGGGCCCAAGGCAGGAGACTAGAAGCCGCTTGGATTCACCGTGCAGGGAGGTTGGTGAGGTGGCTTGTACCCGGGCTGCGAGCCGGGCGCGTGACCTGGGGGTCGGCCGCAGCTGGAAGTCACGCGGCTCGGGCTGCGGAAACGAATGGGGGGCCCGGGTACTGACCCTCAAGGGGCAGCCGGGCCGAAGCCACAGAGGGGGTCCAGACGGGTCCGCGGCGAGGGACGTGCCGAGTCTTCCGCCCGGGCCTCCGTCGCGCGGGGCAGGCCCTTCGCTGGGGTAGAGCCAGCCGCCAGGGACGGGAAGGGCCCACGCCTGGCAGCCCGCTGTGTGTTGAGCCGAGTACCTCTCGAGCGGGGTGCAGGGTGCTGGGGGCAGGGTGAGCCCCTTCAGACACGCGGCGTCCAGCAAATCGCTTTCACTGCGTCCCTCCAGCGGGACTCCCACCCCCCTCGGGGCGGGGGCTGTGGCGCAGACCCTGCGGCAGAGCGGGCGCAGTTTTAGGTTCTTAAATTGGTTGAAAACTTGCTGCAGTGCGTTGTTTGCAAGGTGTTTGTTTTTTTTCTTAATCAAAGTTCGTATTTTAATTCCAGCGAGTTAACCTACAGTGTAACACTAGTTTCAGGAGCTCAAGGTAGCGATTCAGCACCTCCGAACGTCACCCCGCGCTCCTCACGACAAGCACACGCCTTCGTCCCCAGTCACCTATTATCCCATCCCCCACCCGCCTCCCCTCCGGCGACCATCAGTGTGTGCTCTGTAGCGAAGAGTGCGTTCGTTCCTTGGTTCACTTTCTTTCCTTTTGCTTGTTTCCATTTGTTAAATTTTCCCTGTGAGTGAAATCATATGGTATTTGTTCTCAGACATGTTTCTTAGCATTAGTCTCTCTGGTTCTATCCACGTGGTTGCAACTGGCAAGGTTTCATTCTGTTTTATGGCTGATACTCCATTGTATCTATTCTCTGGTGTGTATGTATATATATGTGTGTAAATATATGTATACACACCACACCTTCTTTATCCATTTGTCAGTCGACAGACATTTGGGCTGCTTCCATAATTTGGCTGTTATTGATAATGCTGCGATAAACATAAGGACGCATGTACCACTTAGCTCATTTTTTTTTTTTTTTTAATTTGGATAAATACCTAGTAGTGCATTTGCTGGACGTAGGGTAGCTCCATTTTAAACTTTTTGAGGAACCTCCATACTGTTCTCTATGGTGGCTGCACCAGTCTGCGTTGCCACCAACAGGGCACGACGGTTCCCTTTTCTCCGTATCCTTGCCAACACCCGTTGTTTCTTGCGTTGTTGATTTTAGCCATTCTGACAGGTGTGAGGTGATATCTTGTGGTTTTGATTTGCATTTCCCTGATGCTAAGGGATGTTTAAGCAGCTTTTCATGTGTCTATTAGCCGTTTGTGTGTCTTCTTTGGAAAAATGTCTCTTCATGTCTTCTGACCATTTTTTTCACGGATTATTCATTTTTTGGGTGTTCAGTTTGTATGTTCTTGATGTATTTTGGATAATAACCCTTTATTGCATATCATCTGAAAAATATCTTCTCCTATTCAGTAGGTAGCCAGCAGCCTTTTAGTTTTGTTGATTGTTTCCCTGGCTGTGAAGAAATTTTGTATTTTGATGGAATCCCAGTAGTTCATTCTTGCTTTTGTTTCCCTTGCCTCAGGAAACATCTGGAAAGAGCTATTAACGGCCGATGTCACAGAGATTACTGCCTATACTTTCTTCATGGACTTTTATGATTGCAGGTCTCACATTTAGGTCTTCAATCCATTTTGAATTTTGTGTGTGGGGGTGTTTGCCGTAAGAAAGTGGCCCAGTGTTATTCTTTTGCATGTAGCTGTCCAGTTTTCCCAGCACCATCTGTGAAGAGACCGTCTTTTTCCCCTTGGGTATTCTTTCCCGCTTTGTTGAAGATAAATGGACCATATAATTCTGGGTTTTTCTGTTGTGTTCTGTTGATCTGTGTGTCTGTTTTTGTGCCAGTACCATACTGTTCTGATCACTGCAGCTTTGTTATTTAACTTGAAATCTGGAATCACAGTAGCTGCAGCTTTGCTTTTCATTTTCAAGATTGCTTTGGCCATTCGGTGTCTTTTGTGGTTCCACGTTTTAGGATTGTTTGTTCTAGCTCCGTAAAAAATGCTGTTGCTAGTTGGATAGGGATTGCATTCAATCTGTAGATTACTTTGGGTGCGTAGACATTTTAGCAGAATTTCTTCTTCCAGTCAATGAGCGTGGAATGTCTCTCCATGTCTTTGTCTTTGTGTTATCTTCAGTTTCTTTCATCAGTGATTTATAGTTTCCAGAGTACAGGTCTTTTATCTCTTTGGTTACGTTTATTCCTAGATAATCTCATTATCTTTGGTGCAACTGTAAATGGGACTGTCTTCTTAATTTCTCTTTCCGCAGCTCCGTTATTGGTGAATAGAAGTGCAACACGCTTCTGTACGTTGATTTGGTATTTTGTGACTTTACTGAAATAGTTCGATTAGTTCTAGCGGTTTTCTGGTGGAGTTGTTCAGGTTTTCTATATATAGTATGTCACCTTCAGCTAGTGAAAGGTTTACTTCTTCCTTACTAATTTGGATGCATTTTTGCTGTCTGTTGTGGCTGGGACTTCTAGGACTGTGTTGAATAAAAGTGATGAGAGTGGAGACCCCTGTCTTGTTCCTGATCTCAGATTTTCCCCATTTCGGATGATGTTAGCAGTGGGTTTTTCATACATGGGCCCTATTTTGTTGAGGTGTATTTCCTCTAGACCTACTTTGTTGAGGGTTTTTATCATGAATGGATGTTGTACTTTGTCAGATGCTTTTTCTGCCTCTATTGAAAGGATCATATGGTTCTTCTCTTTTCTCTTATTGATGTGATGGTCACGTTGCTTGATTTGTGAATATTGAACCACCCTGGCTGTCCCGGAATACATCCCACTTGATTGTGGTGAATGATGTTTTTAAAGTATTGTTAGATTCAGTTTGCTAGTATTTTCCTGAAAATGTTTGCATCTATGCCCGTCAGAGATAGTGGCCTATAGTTTTCTTTTCCTGTGGTGTCTTTATCTGGTGTTGGTAGTAGGGTAATGCTGGCCTCACAGAATAAATTTGGAAGTTTTCCTTCTCTTCCAATATTTTGGGACAGTTTGAAAATAATAGGTATTATCTCTTTTTAAAATTCGTCTGTGAAGCCATCTGGTCCCGGACTTTTGTTTGTTGAGAGTTTATTGATTACTGATTCAGTTTCATTGCTGGCAATTAGTCTGTCCAAATTTTCTTTCTTTCTTTCTTTCTTTCTTTCTTTCTTTCTTTCTTTCTTTCTTTTTAATTTTTTAATGTTTACTTTTGAAGGAGAGAGAGAGAGCGCACACAAGCAGGGTAGGGTTAGAGAAAGAGATGGAGACACAGAATCTGAAGCAGGTTCCAGGCTCCAGGCTGTCAGCCCAAAGCCCTACGCAGGGCTTGAACTCACGAACTGTGAGATCATACCCGGAGCCAAAGTTGGACGCTTTACCAACTGACCCACCCAGGCGCCCCAGATTTTCTAATTCTTCCTGTTGCAATTTTGGTAATTTATATGTTTCTAGGAATTTATCCATTTCTTCCAGGTTGTCCAATTTGTTGGCATATAGTTTTTCATAATAATCTCTTGTAAATGTTTGTATTTCTGTGGTGTTGGTTGTTACTTTCCTTT
The DNA here is from genome assembly GCF_046562875.1 of Panthera onca. NCBI lineage: Eukaryota > Metazoa > Chordata > Mammalia > Carnivora > Felidae > Panthera > Panthera onca. Next base: position 82,103,308 of record NC_138349.1, read on the forward strand.
CTCATTTGTGATTTTATTTATTTGGGTCTTTTTTCTTTTTAGTAAGTCTTGCTGGAGACTTATCAGTTTTATCAATTTTTTCAAAGAACCAGTTCCTGGTTTCATTGATCTGTTCTATTATTTTTGTTTATTTTTTTAGTTTCTGTGTCATTTATTTCTGCTCTGATCTTTATTATCTCCTTCTTTCTGCTGGCTTTAGGCTTTGCTTGTTGTTCTTTTTCTGCCCTTTTCAGAGTGAGATTTTTCTTGCTTCTTGAAGTAGGCCTGTATTGCTAAATTCTTCTCTCTCAGAATTGCCTTTGCTGCATCCCAAAGGTTTTGAACCATTGTGTTTTCATTTTTATTTGTTTCGATGGATTTTAAAAAATTTATTTTCTGGTTGACTCATTCATTGTCTAGTAGCATATTATTTAACGTCCCATGTGTTTGTGGTCCTTCCAGATTTTTTCCTGTGGTTGACTTCAAGTTTCATAGCATTGTGGTCAGAAAAGGTACATGGTATGACTTCGGTTTTCTTGAATTTGTTCAGGCCTGTTTTTTGGCTTAATATGTGATCTGTTCTGGAAAATGTTCCGTGTGCACTTGAAAAGAATGTGTATTCTGCTGTTGTAGCATGGAATGTTCTGAATATGTCTGTTAAACTCATCCGGTCCAATGTGTCATTCAAAGCCATTGCTTCCTTGTTGATTTTGTGTTGAGACGACCTGACCTGTCCATCTGTTAAGTGGGGTGTTAAGTTCCCCTACTAATGTTGTATTACTATCGATTATTTCCTTTGTGTTTGTTATCAATTGTTTTATATATTTGGATGCTCCTATATTGGGTGCATAAATATTTACAGTAGTTATATTGTCTTCTTGGATTGTCCCCTTTGTTATTATATAGTGTCCTTCTTTGTCTCCTTTTACAGACTTTGTATTAAAGTCTAGTTTGTCCGATGTTGCTACTTTGACTTTTATTTGGCAATCATTTGTATGATGAATGTTTCTCCGTGTCTTCACTCTCAATCTGCAGGTGTCTTTCAGGCTGAAATGATTCTCTTGTAGATAGCATAGAGGTGGGTCTTGTTTTCTACCCATTCATTCACGCTGTGTGTTTTGATTAGAGTGTTTAGACCATTTACATTTACAGTTATTATTGATAGACTTGTATCTATTGCCATTTTATTACTTGTTTTGTGGTTGTTTCTGGAGATGGTCTCTGATCCTTTCTTATCTTTATTTCATGGTTTGCTGGTTTTCTTTAGTGATATATTTTGATTCCTTTTTCTTTATTCATTGCATATTTATTAGTAGTTTCTAAGTTGTAGTTACCGTTAAATTTGTATATAACGTCTTCTGCATATAGCAGTCTGTATCAAGTTGATGGTCGTGTAAGTTTGAACCCATTCTTTATTTCTGCCCTTCTCATGTTTTAGGTGTTTGTTGTCATATTTAACATCCTTTTATTTTGTGAGTTCCTTGACTGATTTTTTTTTTATAGAAACATTAATTTGTACTACTTTTGTGTTTCCTACCTTCACGTTCTCATTTATGTTCTTTCCTTTCCATTCACAGAGTCCCCTTGACTAGTTTGTGGTCATGAACTCCTTTAATTTTTGTTTGGGAACCTCTTTGTCTTTCTATTCTGAATGACTGCCTTGCTGGATAGAGTATTCTTGGCTGTAGATTTTTCTCAGCACTTTAAATATATCATGCCAGTCCCTTCTGGCTTGCCAAGTTTCTGTGGAGAAATCTGCACCTAGCCTTACAGGTTTTCCCTTGTAAGTTAAGAACACGCTTTGCCTTTGCTGCTTTTTTGTTTGTTTGTTTGTTTTTCATTTATCACTATATTTTGCAGATTTATTTTCAATATGTCTTGGTGTTGGCTTGCTTTTATTAATTTTTATGGGTGTTCTCTGTTACTCCAGGATCTGAATGTCTGTTTCCTTTCTCTGGTTAGGGAAGCTTTCTGCTGTTATGTCTTCATGTCAGTTTTCTGCCCCCTTTTCTTTCTCTCCTTCTTCTGGGATCCCTGTAATATAAATGCTACTACGTTTGATGAAGTCACTGAGTTCACTAAGTCTATTCTTGTGTTGTTTAATTCTTCTCTCACTCTGCTGTTCATCTTCATTATTTTCCATAATTCTGTGTTCTGTGTCATTTATTGGTTCCTTTGGTTCCTCCATCCTCGTGTTCATTGCATCACGCCTGTTTGCAGTGTCCTTTATTGCACTTTTTGTCTCTGATTGATTCTTTTTTAACTCTTCTATCTCTGTGGTAAGGATCTCCCTGATGTCTTCTATTCTTCTCTCGAGTCCAGTGAGTATCCTTATGATTATTGCTTTAAATTCTCCATCAGGCATGTTACTTGTGTGTTTCTCCTAGATCTCTGGCTGTGGCTTCACCTTGTTTTTTTCACTGGGGATAACATCTTTGCATTTTGTCTAAGTCTCTTCCTTCTTCTCTGTGTTAGAAAAGCCAGTTATGTCTCCTGCTCCTGAAAGTAATGACCTTATGAAGAAAAGGTCATGTAGTGCCCAGAGCCAGTGCTTCAGGGAGTGTCTCCAGTGTGTTGCTGCCTGTGCTCTGCTATTGTGTTTTGGCTGCTCTACCTTCAGACCATTGGTCTGCACAGGCTCTCCTTGTCTGCTGTGGGCAGTGCGTGGGCCCTAGCCTGAATGTGGAGAGTTTTAACTAGGTGTGTTCTGGTCTGCTTGTGAAATGAGACCTGGTGCCACCTCCACCAGAACTGAGGCCCTGCAGAGCTCTCTGGTTGGGGGACATGTTGTGGGCAGGTCTTTGTGCTGTTCTTCTATGGGAAGGTGCCTGCTGTGCTGGGACAGAGGCAAGCATGACTGAGAGGGGCAGTCCTGCCAGAGTACAGGGTGTGGGACTTGGTGTAAGCAGGTCAGCCCGCCAGTGTCAGCTCCCTGCTGCTTCCCTCTGGTGGCTCTGTGCTTATGCTGAGGGGTGGAGGAGGGAAATGGCCTTAGCCAGCTTCTTTGTTCCTGGAGAGGTATCTCCCTGGAGGCTGCCTCTCAGAGATGTGCTCTGAGATCAAATAGTTGGCCCCAGGCATTCTTCAGATGTTGTTTCCACACCCACACTGTCTGCCCCCAGGTTGTTTTCCTGCCTTCTCTCCAGGAGCAGCACAGTGCCCTCCAGGCTCTATCCCAGCCAAGCCTGCTGGCTGGCTTTAAGCCCCACTTGTTGCTAGAAGTCAAAAATTCAGCCCCTCTCGTTTTCCAAGCCAATGGCTTTGGGGAAAAGTTCTTCTTGTGCCTTCCAGGTGTGCTCCTCTCTTGCCTTCTCCGACCATGGCTCGCTCCTCTCCGCAGCACCCAAGATCTGTGTTTTCCCTCAACCGCATCTCCATACTTCCTGCCTTCTTTGATGTGGCCTCTTATCCAGCTTTGGTCACGGAGTTTTGTTCTGCCGATCTTCAGGTCGGTTTTTGGGATATTTAGGATGATTTGATAATTATCTACGTAGTATTTGTGGGATGAGAGGAGCCTAGGGTCCTCCTACTCTGGGGCTGTATTCCCCCTCAGTGTCAGACTTTTCATGTTGTTTTTAAATAATGTTTGTGGTCACCAAATTACAAAGATAAAGAAGGCAGTCCTGTCCAATTGGGCAGGGAAGATAAAGAATCTAGGAAGTCCCTATCCCGGAGCCAGAAGGATGAGCGGGAGGTCAGAGGGCCTGTAGCTGAGGATTCAGGGAAGGGGGTCTTCTGGGTGAGTTCACTAGGGCTCGATAAATAACCATTTACACCTGGCCAGTTCTCAGGACCTGTCTCTTCTCGGGGTCCCTGTGGTTTGTCATTTTGGCCAAAACGAGGAAGAAGGAGAAGGCACTGAAAAGAACATCCAACTGAAAATACTGTATCTTGACTATACAGATATCAAAAATAAATTGATTCCCAGTGTGCTGTCAGCTCTGGATCATGGACATTTTTGCTCCTGGTATTTCTTCAATTTAGTGTAACCTCATAGACATTTTTAAATTCAGTTTCCTTTTTATGTTTTCTACCCAGAGCCTACCACTCTCCTTGCTCATATGATGACTTATGATAACTGTAAATTTGCACCCAGCAGACAGTGGGCATTCAGTAAATCCATGCGCGCCAAGGAAATGAGCAAATGTTGAGCAGGCATAATTTAAGGCCTTCAGCTGCTTTTCACCGCATGAAATCTTTGCAGAGATCTCTAATTTAAACCTGTGCGTTTTAGGGGCGCCTGGGTGGCTCAGTCGGTTTAGCGTCCGACTTCAGCTCAGGTCACGATCTCACAGTCTGTGAGTTCGAGCCCCGTGTCGGGCTCTGTGCTGACAGCTCAGAGCCTGGAGCCTGCTTCAGATTCTGTGTCTCCCTCTCTCTCTGCCCCTCCCCTGCTCATGCTCTGTCTCTGTCTCAAAAATAAATAAAAACATTAAAAATAAATAAATAAACCTGTGCGTTTTGTTCTCTGTGTTGTGTCGTGGGATGGTTTACATTTACTGAGAGGTGATCACTGTGGTCAGGCCTTCTCTGTGCTTCTGAGGCTGGCACGGCTGTTCTCAGTCACTTCCATGAAGTGGCCACACAGCGAAGAAGAGGATGACCTGGTCTTTGCTCCAGAGGGGCTCGCTAGGGGTCCCCTGTGCTGGGGGTCCATTTCAGTGGAATGAACCCCATCTTCACGCACCTCTGCCCAGGGCCTCAGGGTAGGGAGGACTTGCTGGGGAAGGGGCAAGGGGGAGGCCACAGGCGTCATCCCAGGCCCGGCTCACCGGCCCCCGTGAGGTCCCGGGCGGGCCTGCCACGCTCTGTCGCTCAGGGGTCACTCCAGGAGACTGGAATGCAGATGGGAATTTCGTACCAGAACCGTTTTAATACACTTGCAAAATCATGGCACTTCTTACTTTCTGCCCTTTGGCTGTGACTGTTACTTAGAATTTTATTGTGAAAGTAGCTTATTGTGAAAAGTAAGGGAAACGTACACGAAGTTTTGTTTCTATCTTTATTTTTTTCCCCCGCTTTGTTTGTTTTCTGAATATCTAATCTTTCTTGATCCCTGGAGCACAGAGGAGTCAGCAGGTCCGGGCCCCGGCTCCCTATGCGTCAGGGCGCCAGGTGGGGGAAGCCATGGCGTGTTAAGTCCGATAAAGTGTGCCGGCTGCCAGGTTCATGCCGTGCCTGTGCTGGCTTCACTGAGTCCTCAGGACTCGACACTGTGGCCCGTCATTGCCCGTAGCTGTGAGAGGTGAGCACCCTGGGGATCAGAGAGCTGCGCCGATGTGTGGCCGTGCAGCTGGGCGCAGACCTGGAGAAATGCAGATTCTTGCTCTTTCTTTCACTTGGAAAGTTTGCCAGGGGACCTACGGCAGAAATGCTGGCGGGCGAAGGGCGTGTGTCGGGCCGCCTCTTCTCGGAGTAGAAGCCAGGCAGCCACTTGAACGGGATGGAGTTAGAGCAGGCACTGGGTCAAGTGTTGTTAAGGATAGTAGATACAATGGGTGGAACAGTGATGGGGATGAAGGGCACTGACCGGTGAGCACAGAGTAACGTGGAGAATCGGTGAGTCCCTGGGTGGTACCCCCGGAACGGGTGCCACACTGGGCTAATGGTACTGCAGTGAAAAAGTAAAATAAAATTGAAAAAAGAAAACACGGGGAAAAATGAAAACTGTTGTCACAATAAGAACTGTGGGAGGTTAGCCATAATATTTGCCATCAGCCACTAAACTGAAATGTTAAAAAGAAAAGAAAAGAAAACTTCAGAACAACCACCAAATGGAGAAGCAGGCCAATGATATAAACACATATACATGCACATTATAACAAAAAAACAACAACAGAATTATCAGCTACGACGAGGGGTTGGAGCCGTGATGGATTAGCTAATAAAAAAGTAAGCAGACCTGTGTAGGACATAGAAATAATGGGTCCTGGGGGGCAAGGAAGAGGCTGCACCTTACAGCCCAGTGAGAGCTGGTGCACATGGGGACCTAGACGTTGGAGGGGACGTAGCTGGGGTGCGCGGTCTGGTGTAGAGTCGCTGCGGGCCGGGTGTCTAACTGCAGACGCCTCGCTGTGACACTGTCACAGGCAGCTGCCGCCCCGGAGCCAGGAGCCGGCCTTCTGTACCGCGGTGTCTTTCCAGAAACTTCCTTATGCTGACAAAACCAGCCGGCAAGTGAAACCCATGTTTAAGGGACCCAGATGCATTTTTGCAGATCAGGCAATCAAGGGTGAATTTGTAGCCAAGAGGCACTAAATTGATAAACTGGCACAGAGAGGAAAGAGCACACCCTTTTTCTCAGAACGTGTATGTTTCTTTTATTCAACCAGACAGTTGCTCGTGATACATACACGTTTGGGTGGTTTCATATCCCGCCCCCACCCCCCGCCATGGTACTTCACCATATTCCTCAGACTTCTAACACTGAGTGGTTTGCTTACCTGTGTTGTGTCTCTGACTTACCACTAGGGGACTGTTGAGGATTAAGCTTTTTAAACTTTCTTTTTTGTTGTTTGCCCCTCGGATAAATAACACAGCTGATAAGGAACTAGCGCCCCATTTATGAAGTGCCATCCAGCCAGACGGCACCCCAGGCTTTATTGTTTGGTACCACCTAGAATTGTAATTGCGTGTAATTCAGTTTGGGATTTCATCTCTTGGGCTTTATAACCATTTGTCAGAGACTTCCCTGATGCCTTGTAGGGCTGGTGTTTTCTCTGTGCGTGGTGGGCTTTTTAGTTAGTTACCACTGCATTTCTGTACCGCCTCCCTGTGAATATGGAAGAATGGTTCTTCCAGAAGAGCTCGTCAAAGACTTTCCCTCAAGATGGTTTGCTGCATAACACAGGTTTGCGCTGCGGGATTCGTTTGTGACTTGGTGCCCCCTGGCTCCATGCAGTGTGTAATTTATCATTTGTTTAAAAGGTGAGAGAGGGAGAAATTCTCAGCCTTGACCTCGGACCCAGTTGATATGGAGCCATCGGCCCTGCCTTCTTTGTCTGTTTCACTTCGTATTTTGTTCTGTTTTTCTCCCTCAGAACTCTCCGAAAAAGCCTTTAACTCATTAAGTATATTTTGGGAGGTTCAGATGTTAAGGCCTATAGACACTCTCCATTTTCTGGGCTTTTTAAAGGTAGGTTTTGTTAAAACACAGAATGCTGAGAGAGAAGATAATTAATTGCCTGTGATCTTACATTTAGGTAACATCTGATGTTGAAGATAAAGAAAAAGAGAGCATATATGCAGTTAACGTATAAATGGTATCAAAAGGCACAGAAAAAGAGGTAAAAGCCTCACTTCAAATATAACTGTTACTACATTTCTCGTGATTTCCTCCAGGAAAAAAAAATGTTTTTGGCCCATGTCGGCATCTATCTGGCGCTCTGCCTTTTACGTTGTTTAACAAAGGTATTAAATATATATGCTTAAATATATTTTTCTGCAGCCTTTTTCGGTATACTTTTCCTGTTACATCTTTCTTCTCTTTCCCTTTTTATTTATTTTGAGAGAGCGTTGTGTGCGTGAGTAGGGGAGGGAGAGAGAGAACCTTAAGCAGACTCCACGCTCAGTGCGGAGCCAGATTCGGGGCTCAACGTCACGACCCCAGTGTGATGACCTGAGCTGAAATCAAGAGTCAGACCCCAACCCACGGAGCCACCCAGGTGCCCCTCCCATTACATTTTTAGAGATCTTTTCTGTCGACACACAAATCTCGCTTCTTCACTTTGGCGTGATTTGTACATAATTTCATGGCACAGCTGTGTATTAATTGATGTCACCAGTGCCTTATCTCTGGCTGCCTTTAGTAACTGCCAGGTATTTGCGAGGAGGTGTTGCGGTTAGCTATCGGGGTTTTCACGGTCTGCCTTTTTGTAAATAAACATCTTGCGGAGGTATCTGTAGGTTAAATCCTTAATAAATTGCTAGGGCAGATGATAAACGCATTATACACTTTGACAGACATTACCAGATGGCTCTCCGGAGAGGTTACGCACCTTCATTTCCCTTGGCCGAGGCTTTCCGTGGCCCCAGTGGCGCGGTCGGGACCAGGCTTTAGCATTTCTGCCCATCTGGGGAGTTGCCTGTTCCTGTGAGTGGCTTTGTGCTTTCTTCCTTCTCCATCCACTTCTTTTTCCTCCTTTCTTCCCTGTTTAGGGATCTTGTCTATAGCATATTGACTCATATCAGCTCATTTTAAATGAGAGAAGTTAGCCTTATTTCATGTGTGTTGAAAATTTTTTTCCCATGATATATATACCCTGTCTCTTGAAAAAGTTCATTAAAAACATTGTTTTTATTTTGGTGTAAAGATTTTTTAAACATGTCCTTTTTTATTTTATTTTATTTTTTCAATGTTTATTCATTTCTGAAAGAGAGACAGAGACAGAGTGCGAGCAGGGGAGGGGCAGAGAGAGAGGGAGACACAGAACCTAAACGGGCTCCAGGCTCCGAGCTGTCAGCACAGAGCCTGATGGGGGGCTCAAACTCATGAATCGTGAGATCGTGACCTGAGCCAAAGTCGGACGCTTAGCCGACTGAGTCACCCAGGTGCCCCTAAGCATGTTCTTTTTTAAAAGAAATGGGAAAAGCATGTGTATTGAGAAAACTTGGCCATCCTTTCAGCTGTTTTTAAGGCTGAGAAGTTGTAGGTTGGAACAAAAGGTTATTCCCGTGGTCTTCGTGTGACTTGTTGCCCTGGAGGCCCCACGCACAGCATGTTACTTGCACCAGGACTGCCAGAAGGAGTGATGGGTGTTGGTGACCTTGCCCTCTGCACTTGCCTTGGCCGTCAGCAGTTTACAGCCCTCTGAAGAGCAGGCGAGCTTATGAGCAGAATGTAGCCACCTGGGGACGTCCCCCCCTCCCCCACCGGTGTGATGCGTAGAACAAACGGATGCAGGCGAGGAAGAGCAAGGAGAATGGGCAGGAATAGAGAGCTCGTGTCACGGTTCCGCTGGGACGTGGGCGTCAGCTAGACGTGCGCGTGCCTGACGGATAGGCCCCCGGAGTCCGGGCCACCTCCATGCCTTCTCTTCATAACCCTTCACGCAGCTTCCAGGTAGCTGGGCTGAGTCCTGAGACGGTATCTGTCGTTCACGTCGTGGTTCGTTGTGTAGAGTATCGAGTGTGGAAACGGGGCGCTGGTGCCGAATGTCGTCTGTTCGAGTCTCTCCTTCCTTTGCGTTCGCACCGTTGCCTGCCTAGGCTGCCCAGGAAGAGGTGATCTGTTCCCTGTGGTTACAGTGTCGTTAAGACTGTACTCTAAACATCTAAATTCAAAGTAATGAACACACAAAGGATGGCTCTTTCCAAGGAGCAGTCTTTTCCTTTGAACATTTAAAATGTAAGATTTAGGCTAACAAAACTGGAGCGTGTGAGAGCTTGTTACGTTCTCTGTAAACCATAACTCAGCCTAACTCCAGGGGAAATACTTTGCTAGTTCTTTATTTAATAAGATGTCTCACCAGAGAAGAGTTGGAGGGTATCCTGACAACTTGAGGAATCTGTATTTATATACTTACCTTATTCATATACGTGAGAAGTTTTTTAATGGTATCCTATAAGGGATAACACGACGGCTCAGTATTGTCTTGGGTGACACACAAAATACCATAAGTCCTCGTTTCTGGTGGGATCGTGGCCGCTTTTTCATGCCCTTTGACTTGAGACGAGGTGCCCGTTGGCTGGGTTGCCTCTTGATAGCTTTATGAAGGCAGGTGCCTCTGCTAATTCGAATTTGCTGAAATGAAAGCCTGCATTGGTGAAAACAGGTTTCTTTTTGGGAGAGCTGATGCTCAGCTTTGACTTCTGTCCCTCTTCCGCGGCATTCCACACAAAAATAATTGGACATCAGCACACGAGAGAAGGCAGCTGTTGTCGTCCTGGATGGTCCCAGTGTTTATTAGGCATCCATTTCAGTACAGACTGATGGAATAATTGTGAATGATGTCATTAATTAGCTTTGATCAGAGGTACGTCTTGTGGTTTGGTAACGTCAGTTTTCTTTTCGAAGCCGTAAACGATAAACGGGGATGTTTAAAAACGTCTGTGTAGCCCCGTCAGAAGAAGCTCACAGATGATTTCTCGGGCACGGCGGTTTAGTTCAGCTGTGGTCCACCTGGCGTCCTCAGCTGCAGCTTATAGGTCTATAAGCTAAGTGGACTAAATACCACTGACAGAAGTTCACGTATGCGTTTGTCTTTAACATTTTATACCGGAGGACAGGTGCCTAAGGCAAACGGAATCCACCTCGAAAAATCCGTTTCTGAAAGCAGGAGCGTCTGCAGTTTGTTCGGTGACGGTGAGGACGGCTCTGGAGGTGAGACCCTGGGGCCCTGTTGCAAACCGGTCAGCCTTGGAGAAACAAAGCGAATGAAGAGTAAAATGCTACTATCGACCGTGACCGCCATGAAAAATACATACTTCAGGACACCAGGAGCTCCTGGTGTGTATTTTTGGTTAGGTGGCATACGATTCTGGGGGGCGTAGAGGTTTTTTGGAGGAATGCCTCGCAGCTGGAGTGAAAGGCAAGAAGCACATGGGAAGGAGGCTGGCAGGACGAGAGCAGGTGGAGAAGCAGAGGCGTTGCAGGCGGAGTTTCTGCGTTTGATCCTCAGTGCTGCCCCTCCCGGGCTTCCCAGGAGGGAGGGGACACGGGGCTAGATCGGAACCCGGTGATTTTCAGGAAGGCAGAGGTTCGCTCTGTGTTTTTAGCACATGACTGTTGATGATTTTTTTTTTTACCTCTGCTGGCTCAAGAGTCAGGTAATGACCCTGTTTTGTATCGTAGGTCTCAAGGTGAGGCCGGAAGTCCCACGGAGGTCAATTACTAGGCGTAAGTGTCGGTACAGAGCGGTTGTGTTTCAGGAGTCTCTGCCATCGGCCTGGTCGCACACGCTAATTGTTGCCGTCGTGAGGCAGCGTGGTCGCCGTGGTGACGGCCGCAGGAGGAATCGGTCACGTCTTGAGCCACGGCACCTGGGAGCCTCCCGGCCGGATACCCCCTGGTCTGGCTGTGGCCCACGGGGAGGGCGGTTACGTCAGTGTTGGTCAGCGGGCACACTCTGCCGGCTCTCCAGACTCCGGCCCGTGCCCGTCGCCTCTTGCTTGTGTTCCTACCGAACGAACTTGACGTGATGGAACAAGGGAGTCCGTGTCAGGGGTTTCATACCCCTTTCTGTTTTCCGCACAGAAGTCAAGTTCCTGTGTACCGATGAGTGCTAACGGGGAACGCTCTGTGCTGGACCGTGTTCCGCGTGCCTCCCGGACACGACGTACTTAGTTCTCACAAGCTGTGGTGGACGTGCTGTGACGTTCAGCGAGGCAGGAAGCTGCCACGCGGAGCGGCTGAGTAATTTGCTCAAGACCTCACAGCAAGTCGCCAGAAGAGCCGGGATTTAAAACCAGGCCGTCTCTCTCTCTTTTTTTTTTTTCTTAATTTTTTTTTTTTTTTAATGGTTATTTATTTTTGAGAGAAAGACAGAGACAGAGTGTGAGCCGGGGAGGGGCAGAGAGAGAGGGAGACACAGAATCGGAAGCAGGCTCCAGGCCCTTAACTGTCAGCACAGAGCCTGATGTGGGGCTCGATCCCACGAACTGTGAGATCATGACCTGAGCCGAAGTCAGACGCTTAACTGAGTGAGCCACCCAAGCACCCCTAAAACTAGGCCGTCTCTTGACCCCTGTACTAACCTCCCTCTCCGATAAAAAGGAACGGTGAAAAGGATCATAAAAAAACCATACAAATTGCACCTGGCCCAGGACCAGCGTTCTGGAGCTTTGGTGCCCATCCTTCCGGACCCCTCATTGAACTTTGGGGGAAAATCCTCCCCGCCCCGCCATGCCCCCTTCCAAAGCATGAGCATCGTGACCAATTTGGTATTTATCTTTCCCAGCACACGCGCAAGCACGCGTGTATACCTAGGTACCCCCCCACGTTCCTGACGTGTCCTGCCCGGTGCCCTGTCCTGCACGCGTTCCTGCGTGTGGTGCACGTGATCTAACATATTTTTAAATGGCCCGTTTGGCACGGAGCGCAGTACAGCCCGAGGGTGACTGCGCCATGATTTCTTCCGGTGACGGACATTTCAGTTGTCGCGTTTTCCCTGCATCACTTACGATAGCCTCACGTGCTCCACCATGTGAAGGGACCGTAATGTAGCTCATCTTCACCTTTGAACTTTGGGCTAGTGGAAAGTACTGGGATGAACATTCTCAAAAGTGAGGATTTTCATCCGTCCTTACTTGCTTTCCAGTCCCGATCAAAGTGCTAAGTCCAGGGGCACTGGGGGGGGCTCAGTCAGTTAAGCATCTGACTCTTGGTTTTGGCTCAGGTCCTGATCTCACGGTTCGTGGGTTCGAGCCCCACACTGGGCTCTTTGCCGACCGCACGGAGCCTGCCTGGGATCCTCTCTCTCCCTTTCTCTCTGCTCCTTCCCCGCTCCCCTGCCCTCACCCAATTTGTGCTCTCTCTAGCCCTCAAAATAAATAAGCATTAAAAAAAATACCAAGTCCAAATGATTACCCTGTCACTTAAACACTTTCCTGAGACATGCTCTACATACCACAGATTTCACCTCTTTTTAGTGTACCGTTCAGAGATTTTTAGTAAATTTGCCCAGTCCTGCCCAGTCACCGTCTCTGGGTTGGAGAGCGCCCCCTGCCTTTCCGGCTTCTCCCCGCTCCTTCTGCAGCCCTGGGCCACCCTGGGCCACCCTGGGCCACCGCCCATCCACTGACTGTCTCTACATTTCATGTGGCCCATTGCATTTGAGAACTTGATATCCACGAGTGAATTTCTCTGCTCATTCTTTTGAATAATTTGGCTCACATAAAATTCCTGGCTAGAAGTATTCATTACGCGAAGGCTGAGTACGGTCTTGAATAATAATAGCGTGTATCACCGTAAAGGTGGCTTGTCTCTGTGGATTGGAAGGGGAGCAGAAGGAGTGTGTGTGTGTGTGTGTGTGTGTGTGTGTGTGTGTGTGTGTGGTCATGACGTCCGCTGGGTAACCCTCGCCGTATGAAGAGAGAACTGCCTGATGGTCCGAAGCTTGTTTGGTCAGTTTCTTCAGACGGTGCCTCGATAGCACTTGAGCTTCTCGGCGAGGTTCGCCTGAGAGCTGATGGCGTGCTGGCTTCACAGGAGACGCGCTGCGAAAATGTAGCCGGAACCTACTGGAACCTCCGCTTCGAGAAGCGGTGCGGGCCAGCGCTGCGTGTCCTGTTGTGAGCACCGAGGGGGCAGCTGCCTGTCACGGAGAGGAGGCGCGTGGCTGAACTGAAGGGCACAGCTCTGTGATGTCGGCATAATTAAACACTCGGACGTTAACGTTAACGATTTGATCGCTTTTGGGAAACCATTGGACCTCAAAGCTGATCATTAAGATCCTTTAGGATGATTCCTTTTCAGTATCTGGTATTTCGGTGTTTGGCCACTCCTTCGTGTATTTTATTTTATTTTATTTTATTTTATTTTATTTTATTTTATTTTATTTTATTTTATTTTATGTTTTTTTTTTTTAATTATTATTATTATTTTTTTTAACGTTTGTATTTATTTTTGAGATGAAGAGAGACAGAGCATGAGCGGGGGGAGGGGAAGAGAGAGGGGAAGACACAGAATCTGAAACAGGCTCCAGGCTCTGAGCTGTCAGCACAGAGCCCGACGCGGGGCTCGAACTCACAGAGTGTGAGATTATGACCTGAGCTGAAGTCGGACGCTCAACCGACTGAGCCACCCAGGCGCCCCTCCTTTGCGTATTTTAGACACGTCCTCCTCAGTTTGTGCGGAGAGCTGTGACGAATCTGCTTGTCTTCGTCGGATCTGCATCGGGATTTCTGTTTGAACTGCGCACATGCTTATTTTTAACTGTCATTTTAAGTGAATAAGTACTATTTTCCAACGACCTGTTTTTTTGTTTTTTAAGAAGCTCAGGGAGAGCAGGAAAATTACAAGACTGCTACTTTTATAGAGAAGAAAATCTCACGCAGCGTGCGACTGACTGCACTGCGAAATACCTGCCAGCGTCTGAGGGCACGACGTCTGGGGCGGAGTGACTCCTGTGTGTGGCCTTTGGAGACGCGTCTCCTCAGCACAAGGCATTCCCAAGTCAGGGCTGAAGGGGGCGAGAGGAGTTTGGGTCACAGTCCTCAGATGCCTCTGCACCCCTTGAGGCGGGCCCCGTCACCCCCTTCCCGACCTGCACCTCCTTTGCTTTTAGTGGCTTCTTTGTGAATCAGTAATTAGACCCGAGGAGGAGAAAAAGCTTTTCTTTGAAGGAAAAAAACAGCTTTATCTTGAATACCCCTGGAACCCGAGGGGTCGTTTCACTAACGGCTGGGCTGTTGGCATTTTATCGTCTTGGGCAAACGGGAAAGGCGGCTTCCTTGGCATGTGCCGCCTTCAAGGCAGCAGGTTGGAGCTGATGCTCATCCAGAAAAGAGGGGGAGACGCACACTTCTAAGTAAACTCAGACCCTGTGTTCTTGCGACCACTGAAACATTTTCCTCTCCCATGGAAGGGGACGGAGCCAGGATCAGAGGTGTGTGTGCGGCTGGTCTGTTGGTAAAAATCACCGGGCCGTGTCCTCCCTCCTCCCCTTTCTGCTGTCTACGTTCGTGTCAGAACTAGACCGGGCTGGCCCCGCTTATCTTCCTGCACCCTTCAACATCTTCGTCTTTACTGTGGGTGTGTGATTCAAGATTCGAGATCCTTCTCTCCTGCTGGGGAGTGACCGTATAAACAGACACCGGCCGGTGTCCTGCCTGAGCCTGCACTTTCATTCGAGTAAATTTAATAACATAAATCAGGCAACTGACGTTCACATTTTGGGAGCCCCACAATTTCTGAGCTCCCAAGAGCGTGGAGACGTTTCTCACAAGTGATGTTACCTCGCTCTTTAGAGCTCTCTTCACAGTGGAGTCTCTGAGCTGTGGCTTTTGCGGAGTCACTGAGCTGTGGGGACCCAGTGATTTTCAAGAGAATCCTTGAGTTCTTAAATCGAGGGAAGGAAGATCCAAAAAAAAAAAAAAAAGAAATAATGCCATTTTGGGTACGGCTTGAGTACAAAAAGGTAGACTACTAAAGGCAGCCATGATTTATTGAGCACCTACTATGCGCCTGGACTGTACCAGGTGCTTTCCAGCTCTTTGTCTCATTTAATCCCGTGAAGTAGGTGGTATTATGCTGACGTTTTATGTACAAGGAAACTGGTTTGGAAAGGCTCTTAACTTTCCTGCAGTCACAGAGTTTAAACCTAGTTCTTTCTACTTTGTAACTCATTTTCCATAAGACTAACCTGTTCCTTGCAGTATCTGGTTCCAAGAGATCCCTCCCCTTCCACAGTACTGAAGTTTTTACTTCCTCTTTGTATACTCTTGAACTGCTACTACGTGCAGATAGGTGAATGTGGATGGATCTTCTGAAACGCAGCATCCTGGGCAAGACTAACAAACACTTTCTAGTGTGATGTGAACTTTGCCTTGTTTTGCTCAACTCCGAGCGTACTTATATGAGCTAATGGGGGTTGTAAATGCAAAGAAAAGAGAAGGGGCGGTGTTTAACCTTGGTCACCAGACGGGGGACACTGGGCCCCTGGCTCTGTGGGGCCGAGGGAGGTGACTCCGGGAGACGTGGCCATTGAAAGGGGGCTGAGATTTGATCAGGGCAAACTGTCTGCCTTTGATTTTTGTTCAAGTTCTTTATCAAGGAAGGAGGAAAATACAACGGGAGGGTCCAGACCTTGGTGTAGTTTCTTGGCATCATACTAAGCACCTGTAGCTGCATGATTCATTAGTTAAGAGTGGAAATAGTAGGAAAAAAAAAAAAAAGATATGCCCACCGTCAACATTTTCTTAAACTTCGAGATACCAGCGTTCAGAATTGGCCTGTCTTTCACGTGCTGGATGCGAAGCCCCCCTCTTCCCGCAGAATATTAACACCTAATTTTCCAGCCGTCTCTTTTAGCGGTTTTTTTTTGTTTGTCACTTCTTTCTAAAGCGTTTAATTTCGTCTGTATAGAAACAACAGCTTGCTTTGTTTTCAGACCCAGATTCGTTTATTACTTAACACTTAGTGAGATTATGTAATAACGGAAACCGGCATAGCCTGCATGAACAGGTTTGGAGGCGGAATCGGGCCAGTAGTAGTAATAACTGGAGGCGGGGAGCGGCGCTTTCCTGTGCCGGGAGGGGAGATTAATCGGGGCCCGAGCGTGGTACCAGGCTATACCTGCTCCTTAGTGGTGAAAGAGACCATCCATCGATGACAGGTACCCCGGGGACGACCCCTGCAACTTGCTTATTACCTTGATTTTTTACCCCGAATCGCATCTTGAATTGCCAACATTGAGGGTACCGATCGTGGCTGTTACTCGTGGAGGTGTTACTTAGGATGTAATCACAAGAAAGTGGCTGTGGCCAGAGAGAGCAGGGCCCGATACCTCTGGAGGTGTGTGTATGAGCGCGAGAAAGTCCATAGTCCGATGGGAACCAGCATTTCTCCCTCAGTCCGTCCTCGCAGAAGTCATGTGCTTCTGCCCAGCTCGCCCTGGTTTGTAAAAGCTGACGCGAGTCCGTGCAGATGACAGCGTGGTCCTGCATTTGATAATTAGATCGTAAAGTGTAACTCGTTAATACAGCGACGTGTCCATTTGGCTCATTACTTGACTTCCTTTAAGGTGCAGTCGTTAAGTTACTTTTATCCTTTAGTTAGGCAGAGAAGATTCATACCAGTCATTACTCTTTGGTGTTGAATGAAAAGCAAAAGCCTAGAAGAAAACAACCAGCCCTAACAGCCTGAACATTGGGGTCAAACTTGATTTGCTTTATGCCCTTGAAAGAAGTTAGACACAGCTTAAACAAAATGCATAGGCAGCTATTAAAAAACAATAACAACAACAACAACAGACGTTTTTTGCTGTTGTGTGTTTATTTCACACGACCCCCGATTTGCTTTGATGTCCGTTTCCTAGCGCGGGGCCCCAGAATTTGTCCAGACCCAGTCAGAGATCACACCCTTCAGAGAAGACCCACGATTTGAAGGTTATGGGTAACCGAATGACAGCGGGAGTTCCTAGCGGATGTGATTCTTGATCGAGTCGGGGCACATTCTGCCCTGTCATGTGTTGTAAAAACATGGTGCAGAACGAATCTGAGGGGCCAGGCGGAAACCAGCCCTGTGCTGTCAACCCGTGCTGCCGTCCGCGAGCCTCATCTCTTGAAGGAGGAATTTGTGTGGGTAGTGACGGTAGTCATGTTGTATGAGTCACAAGACAGGCACTCGGACCCTTTAGGTCCCAGCACTGAGTGTCTGGGTTCAGCCAGTCTGAGTTGTAGATTTGGCTCAGGGATTCCCGGTGGCCAGAGCAAAACAGGGGGACACGCCAAGATTCTCCTCATCCACGAGGTGGGGACTGGCCAGTTGTGAAAAGAAGACTTCTTGTGAAAGTTCAGGCAGGAAAGATAAGGAGATGGGGATGTGAGCGACTTTCCTGTCCAGCCTGAGACGTGGCCTTCACGGCAGCTTCCCACCCCCCCCACCCCCCCACCGCTTTTGTAGCTTCTGAATAGAGATAGGACGTGTGACTCAGGTGGCAAAGGTCTGCATCCCGGATGCTCAGATCATCAGCACTTTGCTCCGGGAGGATGAACTGAGCAGTGTTCTGGGGACACGCGAGAGCAAAGAATCCCCTTGGTTTGGGGGGTGGGTTTGCCCGCACCGTCCTCTCAAGCCCTGCTCCTCGGCCAGTGCTCCGTCGGCTGCGTCCCAGGCGTCCGTACTCATACAGAAACATTCTGCCGACAGAGTGTTTTCTTCCTTGCTAAGGGACGGCTGTCCGCAGAGGTCCACAGTCCGTGTTCCATCCCCGGTCGTCGGTCTCAGAACTCGGCACCTTATCAAACGACGTTTCTGGAGCAGTGTCCCATTGCTTCGCCTGCCTCCCTGTCTGCCGTGGGGTTTCTCAGATACCCCGACTTCCTTGTCTTCCTGGGGTGCCAGAGGGAAGCTCAGAGCGAGAGCGGAGACTGGGCCACACGAGCGAAGCTTCCGCACGTCTGCCCAGTAAGCACCACGTGGTGGTTTGGGCTGCTTCTGGTTTCTCTCGGGCTGCTGGGAGGTGCTCTGGCCTGTCAGCGCTTCTTCTTTTTGCCCTTCCCTTCCCTTCCCTCCTCTTCCCCTCCCTCCCCTCCCCTCCCTCCCCTCCCCTCCCCTCCCCTGCCCTCCCCTCCCCTCCCCTCCCCTCCCCTGAGAACATCGTTGCCTGGACCCGGTCTCTTGAGGCAGAGAAACCGGCCACGTGTCTTCGTTCCCTGAGGAAAGAGCCCTCTGACGAGGGCCCCCCTGCCAGTGAGTGTCGGCTGGGTGACGCTGGGGTGGGCACTCAGGGTCCCGTCGCACCTTACTCGGGGGACGTGGGCCGTAGGGGCGGGTTATTACAGACGGGCTGCTTTCACCATGTAACTTGAGCAGGTGACATCAGGGGGTGGTGGCTCCGGTAAAAGTTGACGAGCGCACGCGGCTTGCTGGAGAGGCCTGTGTGCTGAGCGGTGCCTCTCTGCTTAGTGCTTGTGTGCCAGCCGCTGACTTGTTCTTTGGTTCCATCCCGCCACCCAATATAAACTTGTGGGTGTGTTTAGTTTTCTTATCTGGGTGATTTATGTTTTTGTGTATGTCTATGTACTAATATTATTTTTTTTAATTTTTTTAATGTTTATTTTTGAGAGACAGACAGACAGACGGAACATGAGCAGGGGAGGGGCAGAGAGAGAGGGGGACAGAATCTGAAGCGGGCTCCAGGCTCTGAGCTGTCCGTGCAGAGCCCAACGCGGGGCTCGAACCCACGAACCTTGAGATCGTGACCTGAGCCGAAGTCAGACGCTTAACCTACTGAGCCACCCAGGCGCCCCTGTCCATGTATTATTTTTTAAACAAATTGGGTTCCTACTAAATTAGAACTTAAAAAAACATTTTGTTACAATAATAATTTTAAAAAACAGTTCTTGAGAACATACAGTGACTGGTAAAATGAATTCTGTCTCCTTATCACCCAGGGTTAACAACTGTCAGCTTTTCATGATTCTTTTCCTACGGGTGGTGAGGGGCGGTGGCAGGAAGGGGGATGGTTGGAGGAGGCGGGAAGGGGGGGGGAGGAGAGAGAGGGCGGTCGGTATTTTAAAGCGCATCTCAGGCATCATACCATTTCACTCCAGGACTTTGTTCTCTTTGTTATTCAATGATGTACTTTTTGTGTGTTGACTGTTCTTCCTCTTGTTACTGGAAAAACTCTTGGACTCTGTCCTGGTGATATTGTAACAGTGTGCCCTTGTGGACACATTGTCCTTTGCTCGGCGCTTGAAGGGCAGGTGGCCAGGGACCCTGAGGGGCACAGCGTGCGGCTGTGAAGCTCACGGTCCAGTTACTAGGAGAACCCAGAGGTGTAACCGTGGCCTCCCTAGCTTGTGGGGTCAGGTGGAAGGCTAGACCTACACTGATGTTGTGTTTACAAGGAGTAGATCCAGATCTAAGTCATAAAGATCTGTGTCATTTATCAGTGTCAGACGGCAGTGATTGCCTTGAATAATAAGCCTCTCTAAAGGAGTGTGGCAAGATCTTGTCTTATTTCTGGAGTTCCCTGGGCAGAAAGCTTTGGACATTACAGTTTAGTCCTTTATAGATTAATCTGCTGTGCTGTGAGCACTCTGACAGTCTCTTTGTGCTGTGCTTCCTGGGTTTGGAAAGCTCCCCTTTGGTCTGTCATACGCCTGCCCTGCCGTAGCCCCGAGCGAGGACAGGCGTTGAACTCCACCCAGGGAAGTGCAGGTGGCCGGTGACTTGACTTCAGTTCTCGTGTCCCCAAGCTCGGAAGCCTTTCTGCTTCAGATGGTGTTGACTTTCTGCTTCAGATGGTGTTGAGTTGCTCTGGAGCCGGCCGTGAACTGAAAGCATTACCTTCACTTGAACATGGCTGTGTCACATGTTTGGGGCATTCTCAGCACCCCGAGCGAGATCCTGCAGATGCTTGGGGAGGACCGCACCCCCCTTTGACGTTCTGGTCCGTGACAGGGCTGGGGCCGCGAGCACCCCCCTTGCTGGAGTTGATTCCCAACATTACTGTCTCTCTCCTGTGACCTTGCCGGTCCCCCATGACCTCTGTCCATTGGCAGACCAAACCCTGATGATGACCTCTGCCCTGTGTACCTTCGTGCTCAGGTTACTTTGGAGACGGTGGAGTTCATTTGAGCCTAAAATGTCTGAAATCTTCCCTGAGAACTACAGATCTTGCATCCAGTAGAGAAGTCGTCTGGACATTTCTCCCCACCCAGAGGGAGTTGGTGCAAACATCAGATTTCCCAGTTCCTTTTAAAACGTCTAGACGTGAACATTCTATTGGCTGACGTTCCCTGTGGGAGTAAAGTGATTCTTCAGAGTTTATGCTTTCTTCGGGAAATTTTTATAGTCACAATATCAAAATTTGTGTATGTTGCTTCTTACAGAGATATTTGCTTTTATTTCGTCAGTTAAAACTGGTCTCTGGCTGAAGCATCTTTCCTGCTGCAGGTGTATTGTGTAAAACCTGGTTTGTGCACTTGATTTAGGGGCGTTACACCTATTTAGAGTGCCAGACAGTTGAGTAAGAATTGAACATAATTTCAGTGCAGATATTTTAGCAGTTGTTTATTATTCAAGCAGTTCTTTCTAGAAAGTAGGTTAATCTCATTTTTTAATATGAAGTTGCTTTGAAATAAGGGAAAGCCAGCTAAGATAGGGGGGACCGTGTGTTGTGGAATATGTTGCACTATTTCACAAATTTTTAATGTTTATTTATTTTTGAGAAACAGATTGAGAGTGTGAGCGGGGCAGGGGCAGAGAGAGAGGGAGACACGGAAACCGAAGCAGGCTCTAGGCTCCGAGCTGTCAGCACAGAGCCCATGGCGGGGCTCGACCCCTTGAACCATGAGATCTGACCTGAGCCAAAGTTGAACGCTTAACCGGCTGAGCCACCCAGGCGCCCCTAGGCAGAGCTAAATTAGTCAAAATGGTTGGTTATTGGACCAAATGTTATCAAACCAAAGTTCTGGTTTTAACACGTAAATAAAACACGGGCCTATAATTAGTGCATTAACCAATATGCAAATGGTACAGCCAGATAATTAGGAAACTGCTTAGAAGCAGTTTCATTTGCAAAACAAAAAGCTTCCTACAAAGTCTAATGAGATATAGGGCTTGTTAGAGATTTTGTGTTTTGTGGGCACAGCTAGACGGAGTTTGCCCCGAATGCCGAAGGGACTACAAAAGCACAGTCTGCTCTTGGGCCTGGGCCTTTGGACCTAGCCGAGACCCCAGGGGGCTTCCGTGTGGGAGAGCTGGTGTGGCTGTGGGTGGGGGCGGGGAGGTCGAGACCACAGAGAGCCCATCAGTCGGGTCTGGTGCGCCCGCCGCAAAGTTGCCCACGGCCTGGTCTCAGCTCTGCCAAGTCCTCGCCGCGTGACCTTGGGCAAAGCACTTGGACGACTGCAGTTTGTAAACTTTGAAGATTCAACTAGAATGCGATTTTCAAATTCAGGGGCTTGAATTCTCCCCAGAGACGAGGTGTGAAGGAACGTGATAAACAGGTGACTTCTTGAAGACACGGGCAAAGATGATCGTTTTTGTGTGAATTTAGCCATGACTACAGTAGAGGGCAAAACACAACGTTGGCGCGTAGGCTTAAGGTAAACTGGAAGCATCGATTATTGCCCCTCTTACCGTGGAGGCCCGCAGGCCTGTCTGTGCACCTGTGCTCTGGGCCGGCTGTTTTCTGGCTGCGTTCACCCCCTGCCCGTGGGAGTGCTGGGAGAGGTGTTCAGGATGCTGGCTGACATCCTCACCAGTTGCCGGATGCTTCCTGAACTCTTTCCCTCCTCGTGGGTACCGCCCCTCCGTCAGAACGGATCCTGGACCCGTTTCCATGCCAGAAACACGGTGCTTCTCTTGGTTTGGCTGCAGCTGTGTGCCACATGACCCGCTAATTCCTAGACTCCTTTGTGTCATTCATTCTGGGCTCTGTCACTCGAGTGCCTGCTCCGTGCCGGGGACAGCTGTGCACTGGTCCTAAGTAAATTCTCCGTGCTGTAATGTTTAACTTCAGTAAGCAGCATTTTGAGTGGATGGTACATTCACGTGGCTCCGCGTTCACGTGGTGAGAGAGGACACACAGGAGCCGGTGTGACTGCCACGCTTGCTGCCCCGGTCCCCTGCCTGGGCTCGGCCTGCGCTGCCTGTTTGGAAGCCTTCGAGCGGGACTTTATGCGTGTGTTTAGAACACAAGTCCGCGTCTCCTCCCGTCTTTTACACAGACCGCGCGATGCGCTACAGATAAATCTCTCCCCTCGCTTTTGTCGCGTAACAGTTAGATTTGCATTTTCTTAGAGTCCTGAAGGATGCTCCTCACGGCGTTGGCCCGGTCGTGCGAAGGCTGGGGCCCAGGAGGCCCGTCCTGCCCGTGCTTCTGTGTGGGAGTCTCCCACGAGGAGGACGTGTTGCTCCTGGAGGAAGCAGGAGGAGGTCGTATAAGGTAACTGAGCTCACACGGACATGCGTGGATCAGACCTTGGCTTCTTCTAGTCGCTCTTCAGGACTAGGGAGCTGGGGGCCGCGGGCAGGGGCTCTTGGCCGGGAGAGGGGCGCTCGGAAAGAAGTGCAGGCATGTCTGGTTGCCTTTGCCAAAGCGCCGGAGGGAAACGAAGCCACATGGGCCCCCCACGGGCAGCATGTCCTCTGATGTGACCCCACGGTTGCAGATGGGACATGTGCTCAGGAGCGGTCAGAGGCAGGGGGCGGCCCGGAGCCGCCTGTGTGGAGCTCAGGCTCTGCGGGGAAACCTGCCCTTGACCCCTGGCTGGGGAGCAGGGGTGGGCCCGGTGGGCCTGCTGACTGGGGCTCAGAGCGGAGGAGGCGGCCAGGCCCTGTGTTCACAGGCCCCGCGACAGGACCCAAGAGGGTGCTCCTGAGGTGCGCGGACAGAAGGGAGAGTTTGTCAAAGAGATCAAGGCTTGTGCTCACGTGCACCTCATTTTAAGGAACTTCGCTTTTGGTGAGTGTGTCTGTAACAAGCTTCGGTTCTAGTAAACTCTGAGCGGTGTTGGCTGTTCTCGTCTCCCTCCCTCCTTGCCACGAGGGAGAGCAGGAAGTGAGAAGGCAAGCAACAGACCTGCCCTCTCACATGCGGAGCAGAAGTATGCTAAGAAAAGACTGTGGATTGATGATTATTTATTTATTCAGAGAGAGCGTGCAAACAGGGCAGAGAGAGGGGGAGAGAGAGAATCCCAAGCAGGCTCTGTACTCTCAGCATGGAGCCTGACATGGGGCTCGATCCCATGAACCATGAGATCATGACCTGGGCTGAAACCAAGAGTCGACGCATAACTGACTGAGCCACCCAGGCGGCCTAAGACCTAGATTCTTTTTTTAATTTACATCCAAGTGGGTTAACATATAGTGTAATAATGATTTTAGGAGTAGAATTTAGTGATTCATCACTTACGTATAACACCCAGTGTTCATCCCAGCCAGTGCCCTCCTTAATGCCTCTGGCCTATTTAGCCCATCCCCCTTCCCACAACTCCTTCAGCAACCCTGTTTGTTCTCTGTATTTAAGAGTCTCTTATGTTTTGTCCCCCTCCCTGTTTTTATATTATTTTTGCTTCCCTTTCCTTGTGCTCATCTGTTTTGTATCTTAAAGTCCTCATATGAGTGAAGTCATATGATATTTCTTGGACTAATTTTGCTTAGCATAACACACTCTAGTTCCATCCACGTAGTTGCAAATGGCAAGATTTCATTCTTTTTGATGCCGAGTAATACTCCATTGTATATATATATCACATCTTCTGTATCCATTCATCCATCGATGGACATTTGGGCTCTTTCCATACTTTGGCTATTGTGGATACTGCTGCTATAAACATGGGGGTACATGTGTCCCTTCGAAACAGCACACCTGTATCCCTTGGATAAATGCCTAGTAGTGCAACTGCTGGGTCGTAGGGTAGTTCTATTTTTAGTTTTTTGAGGAGCCTCCATACTGTTTTCCAGAGTGGCTGCACCAGCTTGCATTCCCACCAACAATGCAAAAGAGATCCTCTCTCTCCGCATCCTCGCCAACATCTATTGTTGCCTGAGTTGTTAATGTGAGCCATTCTGATAGGTATCAGGCGGTATCTCATTGTGGTTTTGATTTGTATTTCCCTGATGATGAGTGATGTGGAGCATTTTTTTATGTGCCGGTTGGCCATCTGGATGTCTTCTTTGGAAGTTTCTATACATGTCTTCTGCCCACTTTGTAACTGGATTGTTTTTTGGCTGTTGAGTTTGGTTAAGTTCTTTATAGATTTTGGATACTATAACCCTTTATCTGATCTGCCATTTGCAAATCTCTTCTCCCATTCTGTCAGTTGCCTTTGGTTTTGCTGATTGTTTCCTTTGCTGTGCAGAAGCTTTTTATCTTGATGAGGTCCCAATAGTTTATTTTTGCTTTTGTTTCCCTTGCCTATGGAGACGTGTTGAGTAAGAAGTTGCTGCGGCCAAGGTCAAAGAGGTTTTGCCTGCTTTCTTCTAGAGGATGTTGATGGCTTCCTGTCTTACATTGAGGTCTTTCATCCATTTTGAGTTTATTTTTGTGTGTGGGGTAAGAAAGTGGTCCGGGTTCATTTTTCTGCATGTCGCTGTCCAGTTTTCCCAGCACCACTTGCTGAAGAGATGGTCTTTATTCCATTGGATATTCTTTCCTGCTTTGTCAAAGATGAGTTGGCCGTACGTTTGTGGGTCCATTGCTGGGTTCTCTATTCTGTTCCACTGACCTATGTGTCTGTTTTTGTGCCAGTACCATATTGTCTTGATGACTGCAGCTTTGTAATACATCTTGAAGTCCGGGATTGTAATGCCTCCAGCTTTAGTTTTCTTTTTCAGGATTGTTTTGGCTATTTGGGGTCTTTTCTGGTTCCGTACAAATTTTAGGATTGTTTGTTTTAGCTCTGTGAAGAATGCTGGTGTTATTTTGATAGGGATTGCACTGGATATACAGATTGCTTTGGGTAGTTTCGACATTTTAACAATTTTTGTTCTTCCTATCCATGAGCTTTCTATAGTTTTCAGTGTATAGATTTTTCACATCTTTGGTTAGGTTTATTATTAGGTATTATATGGTTTTTGGTGTAATTGTAAATGAGATCAATTCCTTGATTTCTCTTTCTGCTGCTTCATTATTGATGTATAGAAATACAACTGATTTCTGTACATTGATTTTATATCCTGCAACTTTGCTGAATTCATGGATCAGTTCTAGCAATTTTTTGGTGGAGTCTTTTGGGTTTTCCACATGAAGTATCATGTTGTTTGTGAAGAGTGAAAGTTTGACTTCCTCCCTGGCAATTTGGATGCCTTTTGTTTCTTTGTGTTGTCTGATTGCCAAGGCTAGGATTCCCAATACTATGTTGAATAACAGTGGCGAGAGTGGACATCCCTGTCTTGTTCCTGACCTTAGGGGGAAAGCTCTCAGTTTTTCCCCATTGAGGATGATATCAGCATTGGGTCATTCATACATGGCTTTTATGATCTCGAGGTATGCTCCTTCTATCCCTGCTTTCTTGAGTGTTTTTACCAAGAAAGATGCTGTATTTTGTCAAATGCTTTCTCTGCATCTATTGAGAGGATCGTGTGGGTAAGACCTTGGATTCTTGATCCTGCTCAGTTCTCGGCTTCAGCTGCCCTCTGAACATTCAGTGCTTTTCAGAGTGATTTAGAGGTCACTGGGGTCCCTGATCCTTGACCCGGCCTGGCGGCCATGGCATCGGTCTTTCTCAGACCGGTTTGCACAGAGAACACACGTATTGCTCTGATACTTTTGCAGTTAGCAGAAGTGTCTCCCCCTGTAGGGGATCCCAGCTGACAGGGGAGGTGACCTTACCTGGGGGAATGAGTGTGCCCTGCAGCAGGGATTGGGCTCTTGTGTTTCTGGGCTCTTCCAGCAATGCTGTTCTCCCATCCAAGGGTGAGCTGTAGTGAGAGTGGGGTGCTGCTGGCTCCGGCCTTCCTACCTCCCACCTTTCCAGCTCCCACCGTGACCCAGGACCACCTTTCTTCTCGGACCTCAGGTTTCCTACCTTAAGTCCTGGTGCTTATTTTGCAGAAAAACAGTAGCTTCTTGAAAAAGTAATAATAGCGAGTCCTTTACCTAAATTTTCTCATTTTGTCCTCTTAACAACTGTATAATAACAAACAGCCCATGGCAACTTCACAGGTAGTTTCATCTTCATGGTTCAGCCGAGGAAAGCAGGCAAGTTAAAAGCCTTGCCCTTGGTCACATGGCAGAAACCGGTGGAAGGGGCATGAGAACACACATCCATCTACCTGATTCCAAAATTTGCGTTCTTTGTCTGACCTTTGCCATAGCAATGGCTTTCATTTATGGAGGCCTTACTGTGGGCCAGAACCACTGCTTATGGAAACAACTCTGTGAGGTTCCCAGCTTCGTTAAGGGTCCGCGTCGGCATTACCAGTAATGCGACGGGGACATCGCCTTCCCCGTCATACAATGCCCTGAATAGGACACGAGGTATTCTTGCCAGAATGCACAACCTCAGTCTAGAGGGAACAGCCTTGAAACCCAAATTGAGAGACACCCCACGGAAGAACTATAGTCCCTCAGCGGTGTCAAGGCCACGAGGCACAAGAAAAGATCAGGGATGGCCACACATTCGGGGAGACCGAGGAGGCGGGATGACTGCATGGTGGTGGGAACAGAGAGGACATTGGAGGGACCCTAGCAAGACTCAGAGAAGATCGGTCGCTTAGTTGATGACCCAACGATGTCAGTCTCCTGGTTTTGGTAACTGCACTAAGGTTATCTAAGTTAACAAGGCAGAGCTGGGCAAAGGGCGTTCCTCAGTTTTCTGTAGTATTATTGCAGCTTTTCTGCAAATTTGAAATTACTTCAAAATGAAAGGCCAAAAAAAAATTTTTTTTTTTTTTAACCACCTCAGATCAATATTATTTATCCTCATTTAAGAGATGACGAAACAAGGAGCTTGGACGTTGGGGTGACTCACCCCATGGTGACTCACCTCACACACATGGCGGTCGTTGTCCATGACAGAAGGAGAGAGGATTCGAACCCAGTCTTGGACGTTGCAGAGCCCACTTGAACCCCTAGGCCTGTGGCTGCCTCGTGTTCAAGTGTGTGTGCTCCAGAAACAGCAGCCCTGACCACACTGTGCTCCAGTTACACAGGCTTTATGTCGACAGAAAGAATGCCTTTGTCCCTGTTGGGAAAAGCAGTGCATGTTAATAATATAACATTTTATATATATATATATATATATATATATATATATATATATATATATATATTATATATATATCTAATATATATATATAATATGTATATATTATATACATATATATATATAGCGTGTGTGTGTGTGTGTGTGTGTGTGTGTGTGTGTGGGAAGCAGTATTAAGAGAACTTTGTATTTAAGGCAATTAAAAAAAATCTCTGAAATAGTCCAAGTCAAAGTTACATAGATGTTTACCAAGGAAAAGGGAAACTATTCATTATAAAGCTGTTGAAATGGTTTTCACATCATTTCTACATCCTGCGTCTCCAAACTGCAAATACCCAGTTTCGGTCTCTTCTTGCCGCCCTCTCAAACTTTTCTCTATAAATACGGGGCGCCTGGGTGGCTCAGTCGGTTGAGCGGCCGTCTTCAGCTCAGGTCATGATCTCATGGTCCGTGAGTTCGAGCCCCGCGTCGGGCTCTGTGCTGACAGCTCGGAGCCTGGAGCCTGTTTCAGATTCTGTGTCTCCCTCTCTCTGACCCTCGCCCGTTCATGCTCTGTCTCTCTCTGTCTCAAAAATAAATAAACGTTAAAAAAAAAATTTAAAAAAAAATACGGGTGGCCCAGTTACACCAGTGAAGCTTATACTGTTTAATTCACAAGATACAAGAAGAGGAAGGGCAACTATGTGGCTCAGTCCGTTGAGTGTCAGACTCTTGGTTTCAGCTCAGGTCATGATCTCACCGTCTGTGGGTCCGAGCCCTGTGTGAGGCTCTACAGTGACAGTGGGAGCCTGCTTGGGATTCTTTTTCCCTCTCTCTCTGCCCCTCCCCTACTTTGTTTTGCTTCATTAAAAAATTGATAGTTTGAAAATACATGTTTGGAAAAAAAAACAGCATTGTTTCAAAACTTCAATCAGAAGATGAGAATACAAGTTTGAAAGGAAATCCTGGATAATTTTTTTTTTTAAGTTTATTTTTGAGAGAGAGAGGCAAGGGAGCATGAGTGGGGGAGGGGCAGAGAGAGAGAGAGAGAGAGAGAGAGAGAGAAAATCCCACGCAGGTTCCGCACTGCCAGCACAGAGCCCGAGACGGGGCTCGAACTCAGGAACCCTGAGATCATGACCTGAGCCAAAACCAAGAGTTGGGACGTCTAACCAACTCAGCCACCCAGGTGCCCTGATCCTGGATAAATTTTTTAAAATCTGATAAAATAGAATTGCAATGGAAGTGTTTTTAAGCTTTAAAAGAAAAGAATCATTTGCTTTGTTCATCTCAAATATAATTCTGGATAATTCCTTGATGTAATAATAGGATTAAAACTGTTGTACAAGAATCTAACCTGAAATCACTTTCTCAGCCTCCATGGCCTGGCCTGTAAAATAGGGGTACAGTAAACTTCCCCAAAATATTTGCTGAGAGAATTAGATAATTTTATAGCTTATAAAGTACCGGCAAATAAAAAATGTAAGATTCATTTTTCTCTTTTTTTTTCCCCCTAAAAAAATCTCTTCCTTCCTTCCAAGAACCCATTATACTTTGAGTGTAACTCCTGCGGAAGTTAATAGCCTTCTAAAGACTTTGACCTTTGCTGTTTTGATTTCCGCGTGTTAGGTGTCTCACAGAAGCATAGAGGACAAGTTGCCATTTGCTGAGGCCGCATCAGCCAGTGTGCCGTGGTGCCGGTTTTCATAGCCTGTGATTCCCGTGGCCCTGCGATAGAGCTAGCGGGCCACAGAACGAAGCCCAGGGACAGGCCTCGGGGGTTTCGTGAGACCAGAACCCTTTCCGCGGCTGGTTTTGAGAGGAGCTATAAGTGAGATGTGTCTGCTGGGTTCAGTCTGTCAGTTCCCTGCGTCTCCTCTCCAAGTTGCTGGGATTTTTGGTGTGAGTAGGGTGACAGGTGGAATGCGTGTGTTGAGGAAGGCATCTACCTTTCATTAAAAAAATTTTTAATGTCTATTTATTTTTGAGAGAGAGAGAGAGAGAGAGAGAGAGAGAGCATGCACTAGCGGGGGAGGGGCAGAGAGAGAGGGAGACACAGAATCTGAATCAGGCTCCAGGCTCTGAGCCATCAGCACAGAGCCTGACGCAGGGCTCGAACTCACGAACTGTGAGACCATGCCTGAGCCGAAGCCGGACACTTGACCGACCAAGCTACCCAGCTGCCCTGGGCATCCACCTTTAAAATAGCTATTTAGGGGCACCTGGGTGGCTCAGTCCGTGATCTCAGGTCATGATCTCAAGGTTTGTGAGTTCGAGCCCCGCGTCGGGCTCGTAGCTGTCCGTACAAAGCCCACTTCGGATCCTCTGTCCCCCTCTCCCTGCCCGTCCCCTGCTTGAGCGCTCTCAAAAATAAATAAAACCTTAAAAAAATGATAAAGAAAACAGATATTCTTTTTTATAGCCTTTTACTTATTAGAAGAATAATAGGTACTCGTGATGCTACGTTTTGAGCTCTGAGAAGATACGTAGAATCATTAAGTCACCGGGGGTAACTGTCATCAGTTTGGTATGTGGACCTAAACTCTGATTTTCTGTGCGTGTGTATCTGTCTGTATGATGCAGATATCACAAAACTGTGATCCTGCCATACGTGTACTGTACTTGCTTAAAATTGGCAGTGTAGACCATCCCGGTATTTGTCCGTATCCTGGAACACTCTCCAAGAAGATAGCTTGCAACGGTGTGGAAATGCGCGTAAGGGTGCTTACCGATGCGCTTGGTCAGTTTCTTGTTGTTCACGGGGCCTCTTTTCCCCAGAGACAGGCTGGTGCCATCTGAAACCCACAGCTCAAAACCAACTAAATATAATCTCAGCCCTGAACTCCTAAGCTTCCTACCGTGTAAACGTTGCCTAATACAAAGGTAGGTGTACGTATACCTACCAGAATCTAACAATCTGATTTTATCTGCTAGTTTTACCCTCGGGGGGACCAGAGTATTTAAAAACAGGAGGTCTGTCATCTACCCTTGTGCGGCTCGACTCTGGGATGGGGTGGGGGGCCTGCCGGGGGCCGGGACCGGGACTGCTTGGTTTTGTTCACTTTCCTTCTGACCACAGCCGCCACTGCCAGCAGTGTTGGGTGGGTTTCTGAAGACACAGGGGGACTGGGGGCCCCAGGAAGACGGGGCTGCAGGGAAGGTGTGGTCTACGGCTGCCTGGCCTGGGCAGCTGTTTCCAGATGGACATTTATGTTTTATTACTTTCTTTTGATGTTGATTTAGTTTTTGAGAAAGAGCAGGGGAGGGGCAGAGAAAGAGGGAGACAGAAAATCCCAAGCAGGCTCCTCGCTTTCAGCTCAGAGCCCGAGTCGGGGCTCGAACCCACAAACCATGAGATCGTGGACCCAAGCTGAAACCAGGAATCGGACGCTTAACCAGCCGAGCCACGCACGCACCCCTGGCATTTATATTCTAAAAGACAAACGTTAATGCTGGACTTGAGAATTCTTCAGCAGTGTTTTTCTTCCCTCTTCTCTTTCTCCTTTTCCCCTCACACTCTTTGTAATCTTTATTTTTTTTGAAAGCACAGAGTGGTACATGGTTACTGCCTATAGATCATGTGTAAGCTGGCGACATTTCCTCACGCGCTCCCAGTTTCCACCCTGTTATCCCATCGCCTCTGTATCATACACACTTACAGACTTGGAATGCTTACGCACACGTATATACACGCATACGGCAAAATACCTGCATTTTAGAATGAAAATCGTGTGTGTTTCTGTATCACAGCCATGTTGGTATCTGCAGATAATGCCTCATTCCGTCAGATGACTTGTCTGGTATGTTATGCTGTGAGGAGGCACCGCATTGACTTACCCAGATCGCGACGAAGGATGTCTAGATGCTTCTGTGGTATAAACAGGGCTGCAGTGAATGTTCTTGAACGTCCATCTTGACTCGTGAATATGTCTATTAGGCAGATTCTTAGAAATGGAGTTTCTGGGACGTGAAGTAA
The DNA here is from genome assembly GCF_046562875.1 of Panthera onca. Taxonomy (NCBI): domain Eukaryota; kingdom Metazoa; phylum Chordata; class Mammalia; order Carnivora; family Felidae; genus Panthera; species Panthera onca. The sequence goes on from NC_138349.1 coordinate 82,134,566, forward strand.
GTTGTAGATTTTGGTAAATCATGTCACATTGCCTTATGTAAAGGCTAGGACAGTCTTAACTCCTTTCCATCTAATTATTTCTGCTTGTGTTGAATCTCACCACACACATTATTTGTGTTTATCTCCTGTCCCACACTTTTGGTACCCTTCGTTCCATTTATCCCACCTGTCGCGTTGTCTGTGAGACCCTTCCCAGACCTTCGGTTCTCACTGTCAGGGATACACGGCACTTGAAGAATGGAGGCTCAGTACGGTCATGACGTCCAGAAACCAAAACCTTAGTCATCTTGGAAATGATAAAGTCAGCCCCAAGTTCAGTGCGTTACTCTGCGTCTGTTGTGGATGCTGGTCTGATGTTCCTTAATGATGGGTAATAGCCATCAGGTGGGAACTGCAGTATTAATTAGGAGGCGCGATGTGCTGGCTAACTAGTAACCATTAGTTCCGCCTAGTCATTCATTCATTCATTCATCCATCCATCCATCCATCCATCCATCCATCCAGTATTTACTAAGAGACTGTGCTGTGTGAGATGCCCCACTGGTCCCTGAACGGTTGAGACTTTCATACACATATGGGGTGCTTCTGAGTAAGAGTTTCTGACTAGGGCATGAGTGTCTCCGAACACTGGGGGTCTCACGCCTGAGGGGATTGGCTCTGACGGTGTGCACTGAAGGGGGGGGGGGTGGGAGGGGGGCAGAGCGCCTGCTCAGGGTCTGTGCCCGTGCGCTCGGCAGCATGGAGCACACTTCACAGAACTGAAGAAGGCGCACAGGAGGGGTAGGGAGGCAAATAGGAGGCTGGGGGACATTGTAACTTACTTAGGAGCGTGGTGTGTGTGTTCCTGTGGCTCACAGGGTGCCCGGGACAGTGCTCACCGCTAGTATGTACTTCATAAATGTTTGATTTTATTTTGATTAACCAATTTGGCTTTTAGGGATACGTATAATTTTTTAGTCCTTAGCGCTTCAGTGCTGGCTCTGCTTATATCCAGAAGAAAGTCTCGTTAGGATTATAAATATGTATTTATAAATATTCTATTATAAATAGAAGCTGAATTTGAGCTGTGTCCTCAGGGGAGTTGACGTGCCTGCCGCCCTGCCAAAGCGCTCTGGTAATCTGCTCTCTGAGTGCTGATCAACAGGTTCCTTTAGTGAGCAGGTGTCTGTGTAACACGTCCCGAGGTCGGTCTGGGCAAGCAGGACTTATTTTAGGTACAAGGGCCTTTTATCACGCGTGTAGCTTGACCACGGTAGCCTAGGCGTGGAGCCTAGGCGTGGAGCATGCTCAAGGTACGGTATAGACACGCGTATGGGACCGCCTGGGTTACTTTATGGTAAGAATGCAGTTGTCAGAAACGATTTGGAACGCTGTTGTGGGCCTTTCAAGGTGCTAAATCGTACCCTCCTTATTGAGAGATCCTTTTCCCCCAGAGGTAGTGTGTGGTTGCTGTTCTCAAGTCATTCTCCAGTTTTGATCTTCGTGATCGGTGTTTTGTTCTTCTACAGATTAAATCCGTATTTTCCCTCGCTCCTTGTTTCTCTCTTAAACTTGAAATAACCCGTGACATTTGGAAGTGAAATTGTTTGAGCTCACCGTTTACATCTTCAGATCATTTGACAAGATTTTGAAATGCTTTCCATGAGCCAGGCCACCTCCTCGGGTTATGATAACGCAGTGTTCTCCTTGTACGTGAAACTGACGTGTGCGCAAGCGGCTCAGGTGTTACCGCGTGCAGAAGTGTGAAGACAGAAAAGAAAACGTGAGCACTGCCTGACTTGGGCACTTAAAAAACACAGCTCAGTGGCCAGGCCCCGCTGGGTAATGATAATGGGGGGCCCTGCTCAGGTGTGCCCGATTCCCTGGGACTGTTCGGCCGCCGCTGCAGACTGATGAGCGGTCTGTCCGTGAACAATCCAGAAGCTCTCATACTTCGGAGCTGTTGGGAAACACGAGTGAGCCCTCCTATTTAGGCTGTGCTACGTACCGTGGTACTCACACACACCTGATTGAACTTACTACTGAGGACGATCTCGGTAACTTTGAAAAACGTAACGGCAGGGGCGCCTGGGTGGCTCAGTCGGTTAAGCAAGTCCGACTTCGGCTCAGGTCATGATGTCACAGTTTGTGAGTTCGAGCCCCGCATCGGGCTCTGTGCCGACAGCTCAGAGCCTGCAGGCTGCTTCACATTCTGTGTCTCCCTCTCTCTCTCTCTGCCCCTTTCCTGCTCATGCTGTGTCTCTCTCTGTCTCAAAAATAAATAAACATTAAAAAAAAAGAAAAACGTAAGGGCTTAATTTGAGGTGCAGAAGGATGGTGTTTATAATTTGGAGGGAAACCCAGGTTGTTTTTTTTTTTACTTTATTGTGTAAATATGAAGAGGGAACTTTCCTTTGAATACTTTTCTGGTTTGGAGATGGTAGTCTTGACTCTGCATTTTCTCTTTGCTTTGCCTGTGGCAAAGAGAAAAAATGGAGAAGCCTCTCTGAACGTCCTTTTTTAGGCATAGCAATTGGACGGCCGATTCCTTTTATGTGTTGAAGCAAGGAAGTGCTTAAGCCAGAACGGCTCAGTGTTTTCTTCTACTAAAGTAAGTCTATCAGGAAGAAGGTGTGGGATCAAAAGACATGTTTTCCTGTCTGAGTATCCTAGATGTATTTCTTTTCAAGAGATTACTTATTCTTTAATGAATTTTTTGATGATGTAGTTTATGGATTTATTCTCTTCTTATAGGTGGGAGAAAATGAGTTTCAAAGAGAATAATCTGTTTATTCTCCCATTGGGAAGAATCTGGATTTAAGACCTATGCTCTGAGGGGCACCTGGGTGGCTCAGTCAGTTAAGCGTCTGACTTCAACTCAGGTCATGATCTCATGGTTCGTGGTTTCGAGTCCCATGTCAGGCTCTGTGCTGACAGCTTGGAGCCTGGAGCCTGCTTCAGATTCTGTGTCTTCCTCCTTCTCTCTCTCTCTCTTAAATAAATGAACACTTAAAAAAATATAGTCAGCTGTCTTCCTTAGCCGCTATTTCTTTTTTCACCAGTGGAACAGGTATTTATACCTAGTGCCTACGATGTACGGAGCACTGTGCTAGCTTCTGGGGATGCAGTAATGAAAAAACATGACAGGGGCCTTCCTCTGAGGAACTTGCATCCTGGTAGGACACAAAGACGCTCAGTAAGTGAGATGATGTACGTAAGAGGATGGCCGCAGGACGGACGCTTGTCTGAAGAGGTGCCGTCAGAGTGAAGAAATAGGGTGAAAGTGCCCCAGGCAGCAGTGACTGCATGTTCAAAGGCCCTGCGGCAGTTGGCGACTAGAAGCAGACCGGAGTAATTGAAGCATACAAAGTGTGCAGTGGCGGCTCTTGGCCATGCGACGGCAGGAAGGGTCTGGAAAGCTACGTAACAAGCGCGGGAAGCGTTGCAGGATTTCCAGGCGGGGAACCGCCCTTGAAGAAGCTCTCCTGGGCGCCTTATGGAGACCGCTTGGGGTGGGCGGGTTGAGGCCGGGGCAGCAGTTCAAGCGAGATGTGGTATTGTGCCGCGGTGGCTGCGAGGAAAGAAGAAGGAAGCGAGGTCACGGTCCGCTGCCAGAAGCTGGAGGTGCTGGTTGTTGGTTTTGTTGTTGTTTTGTTGTTTTGGTTTTAATTAGGGTTCTTCCTCATCTTTGGCAGGGCAATGGCTGTAACTGTGTTTAACTGGTGAGATTGGATTTCTTTTTTCCTCCCCATTTGTTGGTTGGTTTTGTGTGTGTGTGTGTGTGTGTGTGTGTGTGTGTGTGTGTGTGTGTGTGTGATTGGCCTGCTTGTAATCTTTGTTTAAAGTCTTTCCCTTTAACTGATTTTTCGATAGTTCCTTGTATTTGTGATCTGCGACAGGTTAGAAAAACATCTTGCCCGGTGTTTTCATTTATGAAGTAGTTTGACTGGTATCTTTATGGTTGTTTGTTTAAGGCTGTGGTTCCTACCCTTGGCGTGATATTTGTGTTTATGGTAGAGACTTCATGAATACACGTGAAGCCGAGAGAACACTTTACACGTGATCCACTTGGAACTTACTTCACTCTACACTACAGAGTGACAGATGTTCGAAGCCGTTTGAGAGCAAAGAATGTGTTTCAACAGAGAACAAGCCGGTGGTTGACGGAGGGAAGCAGGTGGGGGACGGACAGATGGGTGAAGGGGAGAGGGAGACACTTCAGTGACGGGACGAGTCCGTCCTGGGGATGAAGGTCTCGGCACAGGGAATACGGTCACTGGTGCTGTGATGGCGTCGAATGGTGAGGACAGCAGCCACCCTTGTGGTGAGCACGTCATAACGAACAGGGAAGTCAGACCACTGTGGGCCACACCTGCCACTAACAATGCCACACTGTGTGTTAGCTGTGCTCAAAACGTTTGTTTAGAAAGAACGGATTTCAGGGGCTCCTGGGTGGCTCAGTCGGTTAAGCGTCCGACTTCGGCTCAGGTCATGATCTTGCAGTTTGTGAATTTGAGCCCCGTGTCAAGCCCTGTGCTGACAGCTCAGAGCCTGGAGGCTGCTTCGGATTCTGTGTGCTCCCCCTCTTTGCACCCTCCCCCCCCAAAAAAAATAAATACTAAAAAATTTTTTAAAAAAGAATGTATTTCACCACACGAACATTAGCCATAGCTGTGTTTGTTCAGATCTCCTATTTTTTTTCATCATGGCTTTTGCTAATTTTACAATTTACATAATTTTACACAGTTTCTACAATTCACCTGTCCATCATTGATTTGGTTCACCATTTGCAGGGTTCTAATTTTGTTGCGTTAAGTTATGGTAGCCAGAGAATAAAACTTAGGAAGTTTTTTATATAAAGCAAGGGTACATGCTTAAGTATCTTAGGTGAGATGGCAGGCTAGCTCTGACTTGAAGTGTGGTCACCTAGAAGCCAGGAATCGGCCATGTTGCTGATGGTAGGGTCACTACATGCACATTAGAATCAGACGGAAGGAGCATCGGTTGTGGCCCAAGGTTCTAGTTCCTACTGGCTCTGGTACCTGCTTGGACTGCTTAGGTGCGGATCTCTATTGGAGGAGGTCTCCAAAATCCTTTGCAGCTGGGGAAGGGCGAGGGGAGGAGTGCGTGATTTTTGCGGGCCCTCTGCTGCCCCCTTGTGGTACTCGGCCTCGGTGCAAAGCTGGAGCTTCAGGCTTTTTCCAGACAAGTCCGCCTCAGTGCCCACCAGTTTGATGGACGAGGATCGTCCCTTTCTGTGCAGCTGAACTTTGTGCTGTTGACCACTGGTTAGTTAATAAAGGGGCACAGCGCGTAGCATAATGTATAGAGAGACGTTAAATCACCACGTTAAATCACCACGTTGTACACCTGAAACTAATGTAACATTGTGCATCAACTACAGGCAAATTAAAAAAAAAATTGGGGGAGGGGGCGCCTGGGTGGCTCAGTGGGTTAAACGTCTGACTTCGGCTCAGGTCATGATCTCACGGCTCGTGAGTTCGAGCCCCACATCGGGCTCTGTGCTGACGGCTCGGAGCCTGGAGCCCGCTTCGGATTCTGTGTCTCCCTCTCTCTCCGCCTTTCCCCTCCTCATGCTCTGTCTCTCAAAGGTAAAAAGTTTTTAACTTAAAAAAAAAAATGAAGAAACCCAGTGAATGTGGGCCCCAGAAGTTTAAGAAGTTGTCAGGTAGTTAGAACCAAGGTCGTGGCCGGTGGCTGGCAAGAAGCTGATGTTGGATACTCATTTTATAACAGTTCTTGTAATAGCTGTCGGGGTGGGGAGGGGAGTGGGGGAGTGCTTAATGCGTCTATTTTGAGTGTGGATACAAAGGTAGAGGAGACCTCCACTAGCTTTTTGGAAGCAAGCCTTCCTGGCAAAGGCTGCCCAGAGGACGCCCATGTAAGTGCCATCCACTTAGAATCTACCCTTGGGACGCTCTCTAGTCTGAAAAGAGTTTGCGCCCATCTAGCTGTCCACGCAAGTATTAGAAATTTATTTTGGGACATAGACTTGAACTTGATTTCTCCTCTCTGGGCCTGTGAGTTGTTGCTAATTTGGGAACATGGTGTTGGTCCCCCGGGTCATGTTCCCTAAATTAGCTTTCCTTTCACCTCAGTGAGTTACATTTATTTCTGTAGGTGTAAGTTGAGAAGAGATGGGGTAGGCTTTTTCTCACTGAAATGGAAGTGTTCCATTCCATTAGAATTACGTGGTATTTCTAATCCTCGGGGGACTGGCAAAAAAACCTTCACTGCAGATGAGATTTCTTTATTTTATAGTAATCAGGAAACCGTCTTCTGTCATTTCTGCCTGCTCTCAGTCTGTTACCAACACTGGGCAGTCCCCAGTTGGAACACCAAAAGTATACTTTAAATTAGCTGCATCTTAGTGCTCTGTGTGGTGGTTTGGGCCCCAGTGGGTCTTCCAAAGCCCACAGATGGTTAAAAATGACCATGCTTTTGAGGAAAATCATCAGCACACATCTGACTAAAAATCTCTAACTGCTTCTGGGCCACAGAAGCGTTCAGGGGGGTGGGGGGAGGGGAAGCAGTGTAGAAACTGAAATCTTAAGGCTTCCAGGACATTTTGATGGTATATGAGACAAGGGGAAAATATATTTGAAATGTGAACTCCGCAAATCTGGGGGACATGGTCCCTGTCTGTAAAATGCATCCATACTTTACGGTACTGTTATTCTGGGGGTTCGTATGGTATTAAAGAGACACCATTGCCTGTTAACAGCAGCGTGGCTGAAAATCACGCAATAACTCCACGTCTAGGTATCGCAGGGAAGGAAGCAATAACCTTTTCTTGTAGCCATCTCACACTCTCTGGCTGGGGTCCGATAAATGAGACTTGACAAAAGACAGATGAGCCAGAGAAAAAGCCCAGCGAGCTGACCAAGGTGATGAGGCGCTCGAAGGAACGGGAAGAACTTGGGTCGATACAGCATCTCGACAAGAAGAACAGTAAAGTTTCTTAGTGAAGGCAAGACCAGGGCTGAAGGACGTGGGTCTTCTCTCGGGCAGCAGCAAAGGCGGGCAAGGTCTGTCCTGTGGATCCTCCGGACGGAGTCTGAGGTGCTCTCCTGGCTCCCCTTCTGCTGTTCCAGGTAGAGAGGCGGGGGCGACCTTGACAAATTCACGTCCAGCTTGTGGGCAGGCGGGGAAGGGCAGAGCGCCTTTCTTGTGGCCGCCTCCCCTCGATGGCCTTCACCTGACAGCAGACCTCTGTCAAGGTAGCCCATCTCGGGGCGGTGCATTCTGCTGTCTCCACACCCCAAGTCTGCCTTGGGTCTTCTGGCCGGCGACCGGCAGGCGGGCAGAGCGTCCTTCAAGATGTCGCCTCCCGTTTTCCTTTCATGTGACCTGTTAACCGAACCATGATAAAAGGAACGTATATTCTCAGCTTTTACGGCCACTTGGGGAACGCTTTCACCCCTGGCCACTCCTGTCCCCCTCGGTTCTGAGAAATCCCTTCTCTCCCACATACGAAACTCCCTGGATTCTGTTCTTCGTGTTTTTACCTTTGCTCTCAGTTTTCCATCTCTGTCTTCTTCCACGGAGAGATTTTTTTTTTTTTCCAACTGAATATGTTGTGCTGTTTTCATGTTTGCCGTGAATTCATTCACAAACGGCTTTCCTTTTAAGATTCTCCGACTGCCTTTCCGTGCGTGGCCCATTCTGTTCGCGGCGTCTGTCTGAGGTCGTGAATACTCGTTTTTCTCCACATTTGGAATTCCCTACTTAGTGGGTGTTCCGTGCCCTGTTTTGTTTCAGTCTCTGGCTTTCCTGTGTATTGGAGAGTTTCTTCAGGTGTCTGTTACCTTTCATTTGTCCATTCGAATTGTAAGGGAAGCGCCAGAGATGCTGTTCGAGCCGCGCCCTTCACTCCTCTTGTTTTCTGCGGATTTCAGTGCCAGACGGTCCGGGTCCTTTTCTCTTCCAGTGTCGGGGGCTGTAAGGAGGCGAGGGGCCGGGGCAGGTGTGACGTCGCATCTGTGTGCATGTGCTTTCCTTAGTCCCTGTTTTCGTGCGATGCCCCTGCTCTTAACGGCGCGGGTGCCCCCCTTCCGCGGAAGACACGTGCAGGCTCCCCAGCTGCGGGGAGAGGCGGGGGCAACTTCCTAAATGGTCTTCTAACCAGTCCTTCTATCTTGAGTCCCGCCTCCCCCCCTCCACTCCCCCCTTCTCCCCGCCCCAGCCGTCCCGATCCTTCAAGGCACCTGTGCCAATGAGCTTCTCACCTTCCTGGCTTCTCTTCCAGAAATCACATTGCTTCTCATCCTTCCTTCCCGGGGGCTGGGGCTCTGCTTCCTTGGCTCCTCCCATCTGTTCCCAGCCGGCCACCTGCTTCTTCACCCCGCCCCCTCGGCACTTCTCCAGCTACCAGCTTCTTCACCTACCCTCTCTGCTCTTCTCCTTGCCTTTCCTGTTCCTTCTTTTTTTTTTTTTTTTTTTTAATTTTTGAGACAGAGAGAGACAGAGCATGAGCGGGGGAGGGGCAGAGAGAGAGGGAGACACAGAATCGGAAGCAGGCTCCAGGCTCTGAGCCATCAGCCCAGAGCCCGACGTGGGGCTCGAACTCACAGACCGCGAGATCGTGACCTGAGCCGAAGTCGGCCGCTTAACTGACTGAGCCACCCAGGTGCCCCTTTCCTGTTCCTTCTTTTTGAAAAACCAGGAGAGCTTGAAGAGGCCCTGGAAACGGACACATAATCACTCAGACACCTATCCTGAAATGCGATTCCTCTCTTGATCGACTGGACTTCGTTTTCCATCTCCCCTGCTAGACTGTATGGATGCTGGAGGACTGGAGCTTGGGGCTTTGAAAAAACTTGTCCGTTGCCTTTAAACCAATACACCTTAGATGTTTGACCATTTCTCTTCCTTTTACGAGCCCGTTTAGCTCTTGTTCTCCCCGCTTTCCTCCGGGGGCATCCGCCGGGCACAGGCCCAGGGGAGAACCTGGGATTTTCTCATAATTTCTTTAAACACACCTGTCTTTTCTTTTTCTCCTCTTACTGTTTCATTGAGGTTTCAACTTTCATTTACCTCTTTTGTATACTCACTTCACAGCCTCTTCAAACTTACTTCATTTTCTCAAGGTCGTGGTTTGGCAAACTTCCTGTTTGTCACACCTGCCAAATTTCTCCCTCATGGTGGATTATTTCCTTGTGTGATTTATAATTTTCAATTCTCGTTCTTCGTCAGCTCAGAGCACTTCTTCCGTGGGAATCCTGTGAACTCTTGCCTGCTGAAAGGGCTCGAAGGGGTTGTTCTGTGTTAACTTCTCATGTGTGTGTTTGCATCGATTTGTTGTCTTGGGACCCACACCGCACAGGTCATGCGAGTTCGAAGTCCGCATCGTCGGGTACTAATTTCACAGGCCCATTTTTTGTCGTCTTAGAGGGATTCTTGTTTAGTTCAAGGGTCTTAGTTCATTCTCAGTTCCATTTGCCTGCTTGGATCTGGCCTCAGGCCGTGTTGTCTGCCCAGGCTTGGGTCTGGAAACCCCAGCCCCTGGCCGTTAGGGTCCAAGGCTGGCATCCCTCTGGGCTGCTGTGCTGGCTCGTATCTTCCCTACCCACATGAGCATGGGTGTAGGCCCCGTCCTCTGCCTGTAGGGAAAGGCTGTCAGGTGGAGACACAGGCTGTGTTGTGGAAGGCCATGGCGGAGGCTCAGGAATGTGAGCATTGTCCAGGCAGCTGTAGGAGCCCCCAGAGGCCTCCAGCGTCCGGTGAGGAGATCGCCCTGCACACCACAGAGGCCCGTCTGACGGCAGCATGGCGGTGGCTGCCGTGGAGTCAGACTGCAGGCAGAAACCAAAGTGGAAGCAAACAGAGGTAAGGAGAGGGGAGCCTTTCCCCGGCTTCTTGGGGCAGGTGCGATCACCGCGCACCTCAGCTGGACGTGAGAGCCGTGCAACTTGGAGACCCTGATTATTTCCCAGCATGCCTTGAGTGCTGCTACAGGGGTCTGTAGGACCCCGGATTAGGACCCCGGATTAGGTCTGTGGGGCCACGGATTATCCAGATGAATATTAAATATTCCTGCTGGGGTCGCCTGGGTGGTTCCCGTCGGTTAAGCATCTGACTTCAGCTCATGTCGTGATCTCACAGTTCGTGAGTTCGAGCCCCGCGTCGGGCTCTGTGCTATCAGCACAGACCCTGCTTTGGATCCTCTTCCCCCCCGACCCCTCTCTGCCCCTTCCCCACTCGTGTGCTTTCTGTCTCCCTGTCTGTCTGTCTGTCTCTCTCTCAAAAATAATAAACAAACAAACAAACAAATAAATAAATAAAATCAGTAAGTAAGTAAAATAGTCCTGCTGGTTTCAGACTTAGGCAGCTTATCAGTTGGGTGGAAATAGATCATCTTCAGAGTTTGGTAATTGGGTTCTGACAATGAAACCCCCAGGGGGGAACTGCAGTGATTAGCTGTCACTGGAGACCTGCATGGTTTTCCTTACTGAAATGACAATAGGGCAGGGTTTCAAACAGTCAGTAGGTAGCTGGATGGATGGGTATTGAAAGCCTGGATGACAGAACAGTGGTAATTCTGATGGTTTGTCATTGTTTTCTCTCTGGAATGATGGGAAATCTCTGAGACCAGAACTTCTTTATGCACTTAGGTTCGGATCTGAGCTTTATCTTTGTTGATGGTTCGGCTCATATCCTGGGACCATTCTGTTTTGGAAATAGGAGGACTCGGGAACCTAGTTATACACAGGAGGCAAAGAATCCACTTATTTGGAGAAATCTGCAAGCACGCTTCTGATTTTGAAAGAAAGCTAATGTAGGAAGTATGTATTTTTAATTTTACAGTGTAGCCTCCATGTTTAAAAACAATATGCTTGAAGGAAAAACAACCCTTCTCTAAACAGAAGTAATGTGTATTTATCAGAGAAATTAGAAGAGAGTGAAAAAAAATTAAGCAGAAACTTAGTTTACAATTTCAACATCCAAAGGTAACAGAAGCTGACATATCCTTCTAGACTTCTTTTTTTTTAATGTTTATTTTTGAGAGAGAGAGAAAGAGAGAGAGAGACAAAGTAAAGTGTGAGCAGGGAAGGTGCAGAGAGAGGGAGACAAGAATCAGAGGCAGGCTCCAGGTTCTGAGCTGCCAGCACAGAGCCGGACGTGGGGCTCAAACTCACCAACCATGAGATCATGACCTGAGCCGAAGTCGGTCACTTAACTGCCTGAGCCAGCCACGTGCCCCTCGACTTCCTTTCTGTGGATAGTTGTGATACATGTATGTTCACAAAAATGGCTTCATTGTCTTTTGTAACCTGTTTGACAAATTTGCATGTGTGTATCACTACAGCTATGGAAACATCGTCCGGTCTTTAGCGGAGGCGTAATCAGTATTCTGTTGTGTGATGCTATATTTAATTCTCCCTGTAGAACTCTTAGGTGGTTTTTAATTTTTGCCACAGTAAGTGGTTCTTTGAATTTTCTGGCTGCTGAATGTTTCTGTTCGGCCCTGGAATTACTCAAATGAGCTCCTCTTGCTGGCGGTGGGGCTCCCCTGGAAATGGATGACACGCGTGTATTTCATACCATCAGAGAACAGCCACAACCGTGGAACAGCGTATCCAGTTGATTTGGCCGGTTTCTTGTCATGATGTCACTGTCCTGCTCTTGTCAGCCAAGAATCATTTCTTTCCCTCTGGAGCACTAGGGACTTCGACACCAGAATGGGTCCCTTTGGGAGGGGCCGTTTAAAGGGAGGTTGTCGGTGGGTTGTTCTAGGGCAACTGCTGAGAAAGAACTCGTTTCCAATCTGGTGAAATCTAAGTATCAGACTTCCTGAAATAGACAAGGTGTGGAGGAGAGGGAAGGGTGTCCCCACCTGAGGCTCTCCTAGCAGCCTAACTGGGCCACAGGCCCTTTCTTCTCGTCTCTAAGCAAAATCAGGCAGCGTGCACTTAGTTCAAGGAGCCTAAGGGGAGATTTCGTTTGCCAGTCAGAGTTTGACACTGGAGTTTTGAACCGTGCGCGTAACAGCAATCTACAATAAAGGACGGTTTGAAGGTTAAGGCATCCAAAGTGATGTAAAATTTCTTCTGCTCTAGACTGAAGTAAACATGTAGGTCCTTCAGCAGAAGCAATACAGTTGTTACCCCTAACCATTTTTTTCCTTCGGATAAGTACAGTTGTAAGAATTTTGCCTCTGTAGGTTAGCTCTTTATGTGTTAAATAGCAAAAACAAAAACAAAAAACAACAACAAAAAAACCAAACTATAGCTGATTAGATTGGAGAAAAGCATTCAGGAGTTCTCCACACTGAGTGAGAGAATTGGACACCTGTCTCTTGAGTATTGCAGAGGGCCTGGCCTGTGCTGCTCTAAAAGGTCCATTGGGGGGGTGGGAGGGAGGGGAGGGTGGGTGATGGGTATTGAGGAGGGCACATTTTGGGATGAGCACTGGGTGTATGGAAACCAATTTGACAATAAATTTCATATATTGAAAAAAAAAATAAAAAATAAAAAAATAAATAAAAGGTCCGTTAGGTTACTGTTGCCTTTTATGGAAAGTTCTAGGGACGTAAAGACCTTTATCTGGACTTGTAGTGTTTACAAAAAGGCAGTTCATGTGTTTCAAGACTATAATGTTGATGCTTAATTAGTGTTGCTCTTTAACAAGGCACCCACAGGTAGGTTTGTGTCAAAAGTCTGAGCTATTACACACTCACCAAATTGTGGTCTCGCACAAAGTTGATTATTTGAGCTAGTAGAGCAAAATCCGTATAGAGCCCGTGTTACTTTGCTTTTGCTTTTAAACATTTGATGCAGGAAGCAGAAAGAATTTAGCTCACTATATGTTTATAAGATTAATCATGCATGCACTGCTTGGTACTTTGATTTGCCATTGTTAGCATTCAGAAACATCTGGAACTTTGCTGTACTTTCTTCGCTGACAGGGCAGCTATGTTCGTTCAATCTTGGGCCCACCATGCCTTAAAAAAATTGTAAAAATTCAATTCAGGGGTACCTGGGTGACTCAGTCAGTTGAGTGTCTGACTTTGGCTCAGGTCACGATCTCACGGTTCATGGGTTCAAGCCCTGTGTCGGGCTCTGTGCTGATAACTCAGAACCTGGAACCTGCTTCGGATTCTGTGTCTCCTTCTCTCTCTGCCCCTCCCCTGCTTGCACTCTGCCTCTCTGTCTCTCTCTCTCTCTCTCTCAAAAGTAAATAGACATTAAAAAAATTTTTTTAATTCAGTTCTTACTTTCATGACACTTACTTTTAATAAGTTCCTTGAAACTTTAAAGGTTAACTGACGTTCAGTAAATAATTTTTTTACATTTTTATGTATTGCTTTATGTTATCCAAAGCACAGTTGTGCACACATTCCTGAAACTAATGCAATAAGCAGATGGAATAAATCATTCCTCCACAGGAAACTGAGGCCTTGGGATTGGAGGAAAGTACAGAGTAATTATTAGAACTCAGATTTTTCAGGGGCGCCTGGGCGGCTCAGTTGGTTAAACGTCTGACTTCGTCTCAGGTCATGATCTCTCAGTTTGTGGGTTCGAGACCCACGTCGGGCTCTATGCTGACAGCTTGGAGCCTGGAGCCTGCTTCGGATTCTGTGTCTCCCCCTCTCTCTGCCCCTCCCCCGCTCGTTCTCTGTCTTCCTCTCTCTCAAAAAAATGAAAAAAAACATTAAAAAATTAAAAAGAACTTAGATTTTCTGAGCAATTGTTGTGCACTGCGTTATGCAATGTGTTTTAATTTCTTGAAAACTTGTGTTCATTGTTTAATTCGTATCGTAGCTTTTTGTGAACACAACGATGTCTTATTTCTCGACAATACCAGACAATAAGATAATATAGTAGATTCTTTTTGAGCAGAGATAAACCACATACTCATAAATGACTTAGTTCTTTTGTTTGGTTAATGTTTTGTTTTCATTACCAGGCTAATTGCTTTAACATATTTGTCTGGTTGTAGAGAGCTGGCCTTGATAATGAAGTACAAATAGTTTATAGTGTGTTGTGGCACATTATCTGATGGCTTTTATAATTTTAAAGCCTAAAATATCTACTGTAAGAATGGGAGCCGGATTGTGTTAGCAGATTTCTTTTTCATTTAGTCTGGGTCCGAGAGAAACCTGCTGGATATAGGATCCGTGATGAGTAGGAGGGGTTGTGCCTGCCCTCAGTCCTGTAGGACTCCATGATTTTGGTTTATAGACTCTTAGCCTGCCCCTCACACGTGTTCACATCCGTGAGGTCGTCGAGTACCTGCAGCGGGGGGCCCGGGACGCATGTTGGGTTCCGTCTCGCTGCAGACTAGCTCTGCTCTTCTTCAGGAGAGTTTAGACGCATCACCGCCCCCTGGACTCTGGTTTACTTCCGTCCGAAAATTGCCCATGAACGAGCGTCCCGGCACCTCTTCCCTCTCTCATCTTCCAGTATTTCGGGATATACCGAGTTTATGTCCAGATTTTATTCTCTTTTTACTTAGGAATTCTGAGTACCCAATCTAATGCGTTGAGCTCTGCATTATTTCTGAACATTCTCCCAGGAATGGACTCGGGGCGACTTTTCTGGATGGCGGTAGTAGTTGTTTTCGGAGCTCAGCCCAACATGCAGTCTTCTGGGTCTAGATGGGAAAACACTTCTCAGAAATGCTGCACCCTATCCTATCCTATCCTATCCTGTCCTATCCTGTCCTGTCCTGTGCTGTCCTATCCTAAAGTGCGCACGTGGGGGGTCTGGGTGGCTCAGTCGGTTACGCATGGCCTCAGCGTTCACTCAGGTCATGATCTCATGGCTTGTGGGTTTGAGCCCCGCACTAGGCTCTGTGTGGACAGCTCGGAGCCTGGAGTCTGCTTCGGATTCTGCGTCTCCCTCTCTCTCTGCCCCGCCCCCACTCACATTCCGTCTCTCTCTCAAAAATAAACATTTAAAAAAAAAAAAAAAGTGAGCATGTGAGGCCAGCCACTTTGTCTCCCACGGCTGGACCCTGGGGTGTCTGAGTAAGTCCTCACCTTTGAGCAGTGACCTTTGAAGTATTGAGTATGCCCGGCAGTTGCTTCCATGGAAATTTTCTTTTCCCCTTTTACGTGATCTTAAAATCGTCTGCAAGAAAATAGCATCTAGGCCTTTATTTTCAAGCTTCAAAGCTTGCTTGAAAAACAAAGGTTTCTTTTCTGAGGAAATTTGGAAGGCTGTTTGAACTCGTGTGTCAGAATGATGGGGCTTTAAAAATGCCATTTGGAGGTGGCAGCTTCAGTCCCTATTTATGAAATGTCACCGGGGGCCCAGTCGGGTGTCAGAAAGCAAGCAGGACATTACCAGAGGAACAAGACGTATTTCTTGGCGTAATCAGTAGCTTTCATTCCTTTTCCCCCATGAGGTCCTCAGAGCAGGAGCAGCCCCAGGGAACATGGGCAAGGTTGTTGTTAATCCTATTTTCCAGAGGAAACTGAGGCTTGGCAAGGGTTCAGGACTTTCTCAGGAAGGGATGTAGCCAGGCAGGGGCCCAACTCCCGGCTCCCCGAGTCACATAGGCCGCCGTCTTTGTGGGCACACGAGCCGGTTACATCGCGTGGTCGCAGGTATCCGCGTGGTCGGGATTCAGGGATGGGGATGGGATTGGGAAGGACCTGAAGGACCAAGGGAAGAAGACCTTGGACTTGTTGGAGCGGAGTCGATGGCGGGGTGTGGGCGCTGGGGGTGGGCGCCGGGACGGCCTCGGGGAGGGGGCAGCGCTGTTGTCCTCTCACCAGGGGAGCTGTCGCTGCGTCTTGCTGCGTCTTGACAGTTCCTGTGGCTGTCAGACTGCTGATGGGACTCACTTTTGTGACATCCGTGTTCCTCCATCTGCGAGCGTGTCTGACGGCCTCTATTGTCTCCTACCTTTGGCTGTTTTCCTGTTTTAAAGGTTATTAAGCCTTAAGAGGAGATTATCAAGACAATTTCCTCATCAGAAAGAAGTGAAAGCACGAGTTGGCATGGTCTGGTCTCTGTGGTCCCCCGCGGTTTCCCCTCTGGCCGACTTCCCCACCTCCGGCAGGGGAAATGAGGAAGCCACACGAAAAGCCCTTTCATTCCCTTGGGCCTGAACGTTCCACCAGGATTTCTTCTCTAGAGTTCTTGTAGCCACTCCCACGTGCAGAAGGCCCCCTTGCCTGTTACTGTCACTCTGCCGGGGAGTATCTGGCAAGTTCCCCTTTCCTGTAGGACCTTCCGGCAGGACTCCCATGTGGCTTGTGTCTTTCCCGTCGCCGGGCAGGACTGGCGACGACTAACGCTCTTCTCTAGTGCTTTTCAAATGGCCAGAGGTCCACCTTGGCTTCATGTTTCCCTCTGAAGAATGCCCACCGCATCCTCCTTGGCCATCCAAACGGTTTTCAAGCAGCTTGCAGCGTCAGTGGCAATGTCAGTAGGTCTTACTTTCCACGACCCCGTCTACATGCCGGTAGATGTCAGGGGCGTGCCCTGAGGTACTGAGCAGGGGTCGAGTGAGCACCTCCCAGCCCTTGCACGGTGAGTGTGTGGATGCTCAAGGTGGCAGCCCTCCCGCCCTCACTCGTGGTCTCCTGGGTGAAGTGCAGACGGACGCTTGCCACAGGCCGGTGGAACAGCAACGTGGATGCCCAGGAGAGAGAACACCCAGTGTTTTTGCAAGGTCTGGAATATCTTGAGCTGTGCTGCCCTTTGGTTGGTTGCTACGGGGGTGGAGAAACTGGGAGTGGATGGCTGTCCGCCTTCATTCCGGCCTCTGATTCAGGGTACGGTGGAGACGAGTCTGGACTTGGGAATTGAAGACCTGAATTTGGGTCTTGTTTGTGCCGTTACCAATGTGCTCCTTGCGGGGTTGACAGGGATCGCTGGGGAAGAAAAGTGGTGGGGAGCAAGCCTCAGTGAAGTCCATTCGAGGAATCGTGGTAACCCGGTTTTGGTCCCGGACGATTTCCTGGAGCCTCGAACTCATGCACAGTCCCAACTGCCACAGACTGCTGGCCCTCGGAGAGGACGTGCACTTCCTAGACTTCATTTGGATGATTTCTAAAGCGCAGAGCGTTGTGTCAGATTACGATTCTACGAAGCATACTCGGGAAACACGGTCACGACTCATTTCTAGCCATTAAACCTATTGATCTGTGCACATTTTTTCGTTTGGTTTTGTTTTTGTTGTTGTTGTTGTTTTGTAGTTAACACCACATTCACCTTTTGAGAAAGAAAAGTTAGGCAGCTCT
Source organism: Panthera onca (assembly GCF_046562875.1). Classification (NCBI taxonomy): domain Eukaryota; kingdom Metazoa; phylum Chordata; class Mammalia; order Carnivora; family Felidae; genus Panthera; species Panthera onca. The sequence goes on from NC_138349.1 coordinate 82,151,763, forward strand.
TGGACAGGGTGTTTCCATGGTGAGGGAAAGTAGACTTTGGCTACTGGATAGGATAGAAAATTTGAGAAAGAGAAAAGATATGGGATCTCCAGACCCCTTTTAGTGCTCCAATTACATACGATTTTTCAAGGGGATACTTGACTGTTCGTTTCACAGATGAGGGCGCTGAAGCTCCCCCAGTGGGTTGCCCACGGGAGATGTTGACTCAAATCATGCTTGGTCTTCCGCTGACCGCCGTTATTTCGCTAACCACGATCGTTTGTTCCAGAACGCGGTCTTTACTTCTAACGTGTTGTTTTGGATTTTAAGTGATTGTTACAACACTAATACATGCTGATTAAAGAAAACCAGCTGAGAGAAGAGTAGAAAATGACCCCACATTTGGAAAAAGGGATTCTTTGGTGTTTTTTTGCGTGTAGGACTCTGCAGTTGTTGGACGAGATGCTCTCGAAGCTCAGCATTTCTGTGATTCTCTTGTGTCTCTGTGACGTTGCAGTGGCTTATGTACGTTTGAAGACATTTCTCCACCAGATAGTTTGGTAGATTCGGCCACTTCGCCGCGTTATTTCAGATTATCTCAGAAAGTAGGTAGTAAGCACAGAGGGAATCCCCAACCTATACCGAGGCATATCCGGAGCACTGTTGGATGCTGGCTTAGAAAACATTCTTCGGTATCTGTCCGGGTCTCACCTAATGCTCCTTCAGGAACGATGGGCCAGGGAGACCCTGGGCCAGGCCCTGCGGCCAGCTGCACCCTCCCCGGCAGGTGGTTCTCCGGGTGTGCGGGGCACCTTCCCCGGTAGCCTGTTCTCGGGGTGCACGCTCTGCCTTCCCCGGTGGCCGGTGCTCGGGGCGCGCCCCCGGGGACTGATGTGCGGCCCCCCCCTGACTGTGTCTCTTGCCTCCGCAGAAGGAAGACCCCCGGTGCACCATGAGGTGAGCGCGCTCGGGCGCCCAGAGCCCCGGAGAGCTGCGTGCGGGCTGCGGGAGCGGCTCCGCGCGTCTGGCCTCGCACGTCCCCGGCATGAGGCCGGGCAGCATGGGCGCGCCGCCGCGGGACCGCTGACCCCCGCCCGCCGGGACCATGAAGGAGGTGGCGCACTGGTCCCCCAGGAAGGTGGCAGACTGGCTGCTGGAGCACGCCATGCCCGAGTACTGTGAGCCCCTGGAACACTTCACGGGCCGGGACCTGATCGGCCTGACCCGGGAGGACTTCGCGCGGCCGCCCCTGTGCCGCGTGTCGGCCGACAGCGGGCAGCGGCTCCTGGACATGATCGAGACCCTGAAGGTGGAGCAGCACATGGAGGCGCACAAGAACGGCCACGCCAACGGGCACCTGGGCGCAGGTGCGGCCGGCCCCGGCCTCCAGGCCACGCCCAACGGGGTGCCCAACGGCTACCGGAAGGAGATGATCAAGATCCCCATGCCCGAGCCCGAGCGCTCCCAGTACCCCATGGAGTGGGGCAAGACCTGCCTGGCCTTCCTGTACGCGCTCTCCTGCTTCGTCCTCACCACGGTGATGATCTCGGTCGTCCACGAGCGAGTGCCTCCCAAGGAGGTGCAGCCCCCGCTACCGGACACGTTTTTTGACCATTTTAACCGCGTGCAGTGGGCCTTTTCTATCTGTGAGATTAACGGCATGATCCTCGTAGGACTCTGGTTAATTCAGTGGCTGCTCTTAAAATACAAGTAAGTGGGAAGCGAAAGCTCTGGGCCGCGGCGATTGGAGCGGGTGGGGGAGCGGTCCGGGGGGGGGGCAGGCGTCTGGTGCGGGTTATTGGGCAGTGACACTCAGCGGGAGAAAACCCTCGGACCCCTCCGGAGAGCACAGGCTCCTGCATCACGGAGGAGCCACCCAGCGTTGGCGCCATTAACCCCCCAAATAAATCGTCGACTGGCCCGTGTGCCGTGACGGCCGCGTGGCTTTTCCCACGCAGGGTCAGACACGCAGACCCTCAGCGGTAGGGATTTAAGGACGTCTCGCACCCAGAATGCAGGACAGCCGTTCCAGGGTGGCTTGGGCTGTTGGGAAGGCGGCACCCTCGGGAAATGACCGTGCGTGAACCCGCACGGCTTTCCACCGTCCAGAATGCACAGCACTTACGGTCACGTGGGGCTCTTCCACTGAGGCTTCTCAGGAGCTTGCACAGGCACCTCCTTTTGGTTGCCGCTGGGTGCCAGGTGGCTTTCGTGTCCTAGGCTGTGCACTCAGTACGGACCCCTCAGGCGCGCTGGTTGCCCGGGCCCACAAAACCCACCTTGCCCCCATCGTCGGCGTCTGGCTTTTCCATTAGTGGAACGTTTTCGTGTTCCATGCGTGGGAGCTGGGAACCGATTTGCATCTGTGTCCAGTGGACTGCGTTTCATGACCCCCAGTGTGGTTGAATTCAGTTAAGGAGATCATCTGAAATCAAGACAACCAAGTGCAGACTGAGAGCCTGTGCTGAACTTTTGTCCAAGAAATGATGAGTTTTTTTCCTGGCATGTTTTCTTATTAATCCTTATATAAAGGTAGCATTTCTTATAAATTCTGTATCTGCCCGTGGAAGCGAACGCAGTTCCCCACCGCGTGCCGGGAAAGAACGGCCTTACCCCTTTATAAAGGAAGTTGTTTAAGTGGCCGGTGCCGACTTTGGGGTTGGCCTGGCACTTCCACAGTAAACTGGGTTTGAAATACAAACCGTGGTCTGGGCTGCATTCGATTTGGCGGAAGACTTTCGTTCGCTTCGTTTTAATAGGCTGAGGAAGCAGGAGAGGCTCTAGAAATGTGAGGTGCTGAGAATTTACTTAATGCGTTTTTTTCAGCTGCCAGACTTCACATCTGCTTTTGACGTAAAAGCCCATGAGAAGAAAATGCCAGTAGGATTTCTGGGTTTTGTCTGATCTTTGTTATTTTGTTTACCCTGAGTTTGTTTTCTGGTTTTTCGTAAAAATTTGCACATGCAAGTAAATGATTTACTGCCCCAGAATGAAACCCTGCAGATCAGTCAACACCGTGTACAAGTTCGAATCTTTCACTTTTATTTAACTAATTTTTAATTAGTCAATTAATTTTTTTTTAGGACCGCGCCTTTTCGACACTGTGCTCTTGTTCTGCGACGTGTCCCAACCATAGGGCTCATTTCTGCAAAGTGTGTTGCTATTTACATTCCTCTGGGCTGGGACTTGTCACACCTGTTTCTCTTGAAGCTTTCTGATTCTATGTTTTCCTGGTACTTCCTGCCACTGCTGCGGTCCCTTGTGTATTTAACTTTCTCAGCAGCTGCGGATCTGTGGGTGCCGGCCCCCCACCGAGCCTCCACTGAGCCCCCACATGCTGGGTGTTGTGGGGGAGTCTCTAAGCCTCCAGAGCTTTGTTTTCCTCACGGATAAATTAAGGGCCTCCTAGTCTAGAGAGTTTCTGTTATCCTGCAACTGTGTTTCATTCGTTTCTAACATTGTTCCTTTTTTTTTTTTTTTTTTTTAAAGTCTGTTTATTTTCGAGAGGGAGAGCAAGTGGGGAGGGAACGGAGAGAGACAGAGAGACAACCGCAAGGAGGCCGGCCCCACTTAGTGCAGAGCCCGGCGCGGGGCTCGAGTTCATCAACCGCCGGATCGCGACCTGAGCCGAAGTTGGATGCTTCACCGACTGACCCCCCCCTCCCCACTGGGCACCCCTGTTTCTAACATTATTGAATGGGCCAGTTATGTTTAAACACTGTTAGCCGCAGAGCATTTTTTTGTCCGGAACACATCCAAGTAAAGATTCTCTGAAGTCTTCTCTCAAGATCCCATGTGGGCAGCTGAGGGAGGCCGGCTGTTGTCGTGACAGTCCAGCCCCTGTCCTGCTCTCCGTGTCCTTCCTCGGGAGGCCTCTGCTGAGCGTGTGTGGCACAGCGGGTGTGTAAGAGGCAGGAAGAGCGATGAAGCGGGTGGGAATGAACCGGCTCCCTTCCCCTGGCCCGCAGGAGGAAGAGGAAAATGTTCTGTAGAGTCAGAGAGACCCCTTGTTTCCGGTGTGTGGCTTTTGTGGGGCAGCGGTTTTATTTATCCAGTGTGTTAGGGAAGCGGATCCTTCTGGTTCTGGAACGTTCTGTGTAACAGAGCTAACTTGTCACTGTGTTTGTGCTCGACTCTCCTGATTCTTGCCCGCCATCCCCAATGTGCAAGGGGTTTGCCGCCTAAGAGCACATTTTACACAGCTCCCAGGAGTGAGGCCCATCCAGCCAGTCATTCCCACAGGGCGATTGACTTTCAGAGTGTCAAAGCCCTTCCGGGCGCCTGGGGGGCTCAGTCCTTGGGCATCTGACTTCGGCTCAGGTCATGAACTCACAATTCGTGGGTTCGAGCCCCACATCGGGCTCTGTGCTGACAGCTCGGAGCCTGGAGCCTGCTTCGGATTCTGTGTCTCTCCATCTCTCGGCCCCTCCCCTGCTCATGCTCTATCTATCTATCAAAAACAAATAAACATTAAAAAAAAAAAAAAGGTACTTAAAAAGAAGTAAAAGTAATTAGGACACATGAGAGCTGGTCTCAACAGGGTGCTCTCTTTGTGAAAATGCATCAAGCTGTAGTTATAACTTGAGCACTTTGCTTTATCTATTTATGCTATACTTCAACAAAAAAGTTTACATTTAGAAACCAAAATACTGGGGTGCCTGGGTGGCTCAGTTGGTTAAGCATTGACTTCAGCTCAGGTCATGAACTCATAGTTCGTGGGTTCGAGCCCCGCTTCGGGCTCTGTGCTGACAGCTCAGAGCCTGGAGCCTGCTTTGGAATTTGTGTTTCCCTTTCTCTCTGCCCTCCCCCACTCGCGGTCTCTCTCTCTCTCTCTCAAAAATAAAGGTTTAAAAAGAAAAAAAAGTCTCGGAGCCCTTCAAGGCATCAGCCTGTTCCTTCCTGCTTCTGTATCTTCCACTCCTCAGGGAAGGATCAGAGGCTGAAGCCATGGAGGATGATTGATTCACTGAGAGGTAACATCACTAAAATTTGGGCCCCACCCCGCGATCACAAGCCCATCGGCAGGACGCGTGAGGTGCAAACCTTGACACACTATTGACACTGAGACGCGTGCTGCCCTTCCGTCGCCTGTGGGTGTCCTTTACTGTTAAACAGAAGTTGTAGTTTTTTACTTAAAATATTTTTTTGCCTCCTTAACACGTCCGCCTCAGGTTTGTATGTACGTGTGTTTGTGTTCACGTGGGATTTCCGTGGGATTTCCATGACATTGCTAAGCGGAAGATAATAGTGCCCGTTCTTCGAAACTTTTTCTCCTTTTTTTTTTCTTTGCTTATTTACTTATTTATTTATTTATTAATTTACATCCAAGTTAGTTAGCATACAGTGCAACAGTGATTTCAGGAGTAGATTCCTTAGTGCCCCTTACCTGTTTAGCCCATCCCCCTTCCCACAACCCCTCCTGTAACCCTCAGTTTGTTCTCCATATTTAAGAGTCTCTATTGTTTTGTCCCCCTCCCTGTTTTTATATTATTTTTGCTTTCCTTCCCTTGTGTTCATCTGTTTCGTATCTTAAATTCTTCATATGAGTGAAGTCATATGATATTTGTCTTTCTCTGACTAATTTCACTTGGCATGATACCCTCCAGTTCCATCCACGTAGTTGCAAATGGCAAGATTTCATTCTTTTTGATTGCCGAGTAATACTCCATTTGTGTGTGTGTGTGTGTGTGTGTGTGTGTGTGTGTGTGTGTACACATACATACATACCACATTTTCTGTATCCATTCATCCGTTGATGAACATTTGGGCTCTTTCCATACTTTGCCTATTGTCAATAGTGCTGCTATAAACATGGGGCGCATGTGTCCCTTCAAAATAGCACAGCTGTATCCCTTGTATAAATGCCTAGTAGTACAATTGCTGGGTCGTAGGGTAGCGCTATTTTCAATTTTTTGAGGAGCCTCCACACTGTTTTCCAGAGGGGCTGCACCAGCTTGCACTCCCACTAGCAGTGCAAAAGGGTTCCTCTTTCTCCACATCCTGGCCAACATCCGTTGTTGCCTGAGTTGTTAATCTTAGCTATTCTGACAGGTTTGGGGCGGTATCTCATTGTGGTTTTGATGTGTATTTCCCTGACAATGAGTGATGTTGAGCATTTTTTCATGTGCCGGTTGGCCACCTGGATATCTTCTTTGGAGAAGTGTCTACTCATGTCTTTTGCCCATGTCTTCACTGGATTATTTGTTTTTAGGGTGTTGAGTTTGGTAAGTTCTTTATAGATTTTTGGATACTATAACCGTTTATCTGATCTTTCATTTGCAAATATCTTCTTCCATTCCATCGGTTGCCTTTTGGTTTTACTGATGGTTTCCTTTGCTGTGCAGAAGCTTTTTATTTTGATGAGGTCCCAATAGTTGATTTTTGCTTTTGTTTCCCTTGCCTACGGAGACCTGTTGAGTAAGAAGTTGCTGGGGCCAAGGTCAAAGAGGTTTTGCCTGCTTTCTCCTTAAGGATGTTGATGGCTTCCTGTCTTACATTGAGATCTTTCATCCATTTTGAGTTTATTTTTGTGTCTTTTTGTGTCTAGTGTAAGAAAGTGGTCCGGGTTCATTCTTCTGCATGTCGCTGTCCAGTTTTCCCAGCACCATTTGCTGAAGAGACTGTCTTTTTTTCCATTGGATATTCTTTCCTGCTTTGTCAAAGATTAGTTGGCCATACGTTTGTGGGTCCATTGCGGGGTTTTGTATTCCATTCCATTGATCTGAGTGTCTTGTTTTTGTGCCATGGAACTTTTTCATCTTTAAAATCGTGCATAATGTCGTCTCCCATTTAGAATTGGACTTTGAAGCCATTGACTAGGAAAAACTCCCTGGAAATCTCTGCATTTGTGTGAGACTTGCCTGCAACAGGTATCCCTTGTGTTAAGAAAGGACAGAGAACATGTCACCCCTGACAGATGTGGTAAGGGTTCCTCACGCGTGGCTGAATCCCAGCTAACACGGTGGTGCCTGTGTGTGATACGTGTAGCTGAGCCCCTGACAGAGAAGAAGGTCAAGGAGCAGGATGGTGGGCTTCCCAAGTGAGTCAGGGGTCTCCCAACCCCCAGAGAAATGCTTGTGGCTTAGAGCGGCATCCTCAGGTGCCACAAACTCAACCTGTCCCAAACCAAGTCACCATCTTTTTCTTCCGGTCCTCCGCGTGCGTGGGCAGTGGCATTGTCTAGAAGCCTACGGCATGTCGTGGGTTTGCCTAGAAGCCTGTAGCGTGTCGGCTTGCGTCACACAGACAGCCACTGCATTCTGGCGAGTCTGACCTCAGGTTCTGTACGTCTTTCTGTTGCTGCCCAGTGATGTGTGGTGGGTCCTCAGAGGGAGGCCTAGTTCCTCAGCATGCAGTTCGGGGTCCTTCAGGGTCTGGCCCCAGTCTGTCCTGCCTCATCTCTGACTACCCCGCTCCAGTTTCCTGGGAACGCTCGTCCCAGTGCTTTCTCCTCGTTGCGGGTGGTCTCCCTCGCTGCCAGGTTTTAAGTCCCTGAGGGAGAGGCCTCGGTCCCACTTGTCGCTCATCTTTAGGCCCCGCTGCCGGGTACGGAGAGTGACACACAGAAAGTGCTCATTTAAAGTTCATTTGTTCCTTCAGCTTGTCTTTACTGAGCAGCCTATTAGGTGCCAGGCACTGTCACAGACCCTGAGGCTGCAGCAGAGGCCCCGGTGTCCTCGTGGAGCTTGTATTGTGGCCAGTGGGAAGCAGGCAGTGAGCAAATGAATACGTGATTCCAGGTAGCGTTCAGGGAAATGGAGGAAAATAAAGAAAGCACTGTAACGGGTTAGCAAGCGGATGACGATTTAGATACGGTGATTAGAAAAGTTAGTTTAGGGGCCCCTGGGGGGCTCAGTTGGTTGAGCGTCCGACTTCGGCCCAGGTCACGATCTCGCGGTTCGTGGGTTCGAGCCCCGCGTCGGGCTCTGTGCTGACAGCTCAGAGCCTGGAGCCTGCTTGGGATTCTGTGTCTCCCTCTCTCTCTGCCCCTCCCCTGCTCACACTCACTCTCTCTCTCTCTCTCTGTCTCTCTAAAATAAATAAAATAGTGAAAAAAAAGAAAAGTCAGTTGAGCAGACACCTGAACCCAAGTGAGGGGAGCACCCTGCGGTGTTGGGGGCAGGGGCCGTGCACACCGGAGACGCAACAGGTGCAGCAGCCCCCGGGCTCACTGGCGCAGCAGCTCAGGGCGCGTGCGGCCCACTGAGCTGAGAGGAAGCCACGACTCAGACGGTCAGCAGGGTGTGGACGGCGGGCGAGCGGGGACGTTGTGGGCCACGGATGAACAGGATGCCGTTCTGAGTGTGGTGACAGGTCATCAGAGGAGAATGACGCGAACGGGTCACGTCATAAAGGAGTCGCTCTGGCCACAGCATAGAGTGGACGCGGGGCCGGTCGGGACGCATCGCAGCAGCCAGATGGATCGTCGCCGTGACTTAGACTCACGTGACATTTGAGTAAACCTTGTTGCTCTAGAAGCCACGGCTGCGACTACATGTGGGCTCCCGTATGTTTTATAGCCACGACACTGGCTTCGGCTGCAGAATTTCTCATATAAGGCTTTCAGGTCAGTCTGTGAACCGCTGAATTTTATATAGCATTTAATGAGGAGCTGGAATTCACTAACGTGGAGCTCTCGCCACCTGGCTTGGACACACCCAATCACACGTTCATCCCGACAGGTGTTTTCTCCTGTGGCTTCTTTTGGACCAGATACTTGTCTAAAAGGTGTAGTGCAAGCCCGTTGGGGCTGGGGGTGGGGATTGTGTAAGAATGAATTAAGTATCGCAGGATACATTATTGGCCCCACTGCCGGAGAGAAGATTTGAAGAGAAAAAGGAGCCACTGGAGAGTTGGGTCCTGGAGCGCAGTCGCAAGAGGTCAGTGCTCGAGACAGCCTGGGCCTGCCGTAGAACATTCCGGCATAAAGAGTTAGAAGGTTAGAAGGAGTCACAGGGGGCGACTGCCGCCACTGAGTCTGTCCTTTGACGGTTGGGGCCAAGACGAAAGGCGAGGAGGGAGAGGGTGCTGGCAGAGCCCGCTCAGGACCGTCTCTGGGGCCTCGCTGACCTACGGGAAGAGGCAGGTGCAGTTTTCCCGGCCGGCTTCCCCGGGACGGCACCCAGGGCACCGGGAGGGCATTCTGGATGGCGACAGCAGCGTGCGGGCGACGTTCAGACCATGCGGGAAAGGACTTGTTTTGTATTCTGTCCTTTGATAAGCGCTCTGGCCTCGCGGGCGGCGTTGATCAGGAGGGTCACGTGCCAGCCTGAGGACGCATCCGCAGCCTTCACCTCGTCCCGCGAGTGGGATCTAATCTCCCGCCAATGAGCAGCCACTGTATTTTGGTCCGTGTCTTACTGCACAGGCTGGACCCCGTGCTATAACATTTACCGTCTGTTCTGCCCCCTTCTTGACTGCCTTGCACCCGTGCTGCTCCTCACGGGTAGTTAATTGGATCTGAGCACTTACCTCTTGGCTCTTCCGTAGTCCCCAGGGTCCTTTATGGCCACGGTTACTGTCCACGTCTGGCCGGGTCTTCGGTGGTTGTGATTAAGCTTTTCAGAGCTCTGCGTTCAGGGCGTCCGCGATGAAGCTGGTGTCCCCACGTTTCCAGGCAACAGAGTTCATTTTCCAAGTTCCAGAAGAGCCCTTTCTTGAGGCCGTCGCCCGCTGCTGTAGACGGACCTCACGCTGAGGACCGCGAGGCTGGTCTGCTGGGACGTCCAGACATCGTTCTGTCGAGCTGTTGGTCAGGAGGTCCTGCAGACGGTGGCATGCCAGGGCCCAGCACCAGCACGGCCGAGCCGCGTGGGGGTTCTCTTCGGCCGGGCGCTGTCAGTTTCTGAAAGCGTGTGTTGTCCAAACTCACCAGGTATACAGCTCAGAAGGACACACGTTCCCCCATGTTGGTGCAGCGCTGGAGTTGGGGGGGGGGGGGGGGGACACCTGGCTCATGTAATTGACCGGTCGGTTGTCGTGTTCCTTGTCCGTGCCAGCGGTGAAACAAGACGAGTGCTCAGGGACCCCCCCTTCCTGCCTTCGCCCCCCTCTGCACACAGGCTGCGTCCGGGACGTGAGCCCCCCATCTCTTTTCTCCTGCACTTCCCGTCCGTGTGGCCAGCACTCAGGGTCACCCCGTTCAAGTGGCACATTCCAAACCAGCTGAGGTCAAGAATTGGTTTCTACGTGCATCCCGTCATTTAACCCCGTCAGTCCTTAACATAATTGGCGGCTCCCCTTTCTCAGCGAAGGAAGCCGAGACGCAGGGTTGACTTGCCGCAGGTCCCACGGGGAGTGAGTTGGGGCCGGAAGGCTCTGCGGCAGAGAGGCAGTCTAGAAGTGCCCCTGTCCTGTGGAGACACGCTTTCTTAGCTGATGCGGTGGCACGAGACGGCGTGATTAGGACAGACAGACCGAAGACGGATCCCGTGTTGAGCGGCAGGGTTGATGTGTCCTCGCCCACCGTGCGGAGACGCGTGTGCCTGCCCCGCACCCCCGACAGTGGTGACGTCTTGCTGTGCCACCGTGCTTTGTAGGAAGTGCACTTGGCTCCATGCTGGCCGTGTGCCGCCCTGTCACTTCCCACGTGGGCCCAGCTCACCGCCGCTCCGGGAGATCCCCTCGGCCACCAGCTTCAGTCACGCTTTTCCCCCAGAGACCACCGAGCAGGGGCGCCCAATCTTATTCACTAATGCTCTGTTTCCGGCAAGTTCTCTCCCCTTTGATTGCAGCCCTCCCACCGGCTGGGCTGCGGGACCTGGGCTGAGATCCTGTTTCCTTTCCTTTCCTGGGGACCTTCTCTGTCCCATTATCTTCCCCAGCGATCCTGACCTCCCAGGTTTCCACGGGCCGCTGCTTCAGCTCCTCTGATGGGGACGTTGCTTGCAGACGAGGGGACCGTCACTCTAGGAGCTGGGGGGTGGACTCAGTCCCGGCTCCGCCTGACTTCTCGTTCCCACGGCGGCTGCCAGGCGGTCGCCTCGAACTTTCTCATGTTTACCAGGTTAGATCTCAAGACCTAAATGCTAGTCTAAGTCCTAGGAATTCTAGGGAAATTGGATTCACCCTGCAGAGCTCCCTAAATGCTGGAATCACAGCAGTTTAGGTTTTAAGTTAACACAAGTGTTGCAAGAGTTTTTTCCACCAAGACTTAAGAGGAAAGGGGGGAGAGCGCGAAACTAAAAGTACACAGGCACAACAAATGGCCATTTTCATGGGTCGATTTTTATTTATAACGCTAAAGAAAACTAAGTAATGCAGCTTGCCTCTAGGCAGATTACAAGTGAAACAAAAAGAAAACAGAAGTCACCCGTCGGGTTGCCAAACATAAACAATGGGTTTGTAGCCCTTGGGATATTTTTGTGTGTGTGCCCAGATATGTGTAATCTGTATATGAGTGGGTGTTTAAGCAGTATTAGGTTCACCTTCTTTCTGTTTTATAGCACACCCAGGCATGCTGTCTCCCAAACCATTAGTTACCCATGGTCTGATTTGGAAGTCACCGCATTTGTCCCCCGCCAGCCTGTCGGCACCGTGACAGTGACAGGCACTCAGTTACGCGGCAGATCTTACTTGTGGAAGATCACCTGTCCCTGCAGCCACTTACTGTACTAACCGAGTAGATCTGGTCAGGTTGCAGAATTACCGTAGTGGCATTGTCTCCTTCCTGCGAGATGGGAGTGAGGTGGCAGTGTCTGTCCCGACACTGTCCTGTGGGCTGAGTGAGGTGACCTGTCTGAAGTCCCTGCCTGAGTCCTTGACACCCTCCTGGTTCCCAAGCCTAACCCACCACATCCGTCTTAGTAAGTGGCATCCCACCCTTCCTCACCACCTCTGTGGCCGCCCTGGATCTGCCACCATCCTCTCTGGGCTGGGCTGTCACAGGAGCCTCCCCCCACCCCGTCTCTCTGTTCCTGGTCTCCCTTCCCCTGATACGCTTGTCAGCCTGGCAGCCTGCGTGTGTCACCGTGAGAGTAAGCAAGTGTACCTCCCTCTTCTCCCAGCTGCGACAGCTTTGAGGTCAGAGTGCTCGTGCCGACCCGGGGGGTCCTCCCAGGTCTCCTGTCCTCGGTCGTTCTACTCCACCACCCCTCACCTGTCAGCAGACGCCCGCACACGCTAGCCTGTCTGGAATTTCCTGCCACGGACATCCTCCTGGCTAACCCCCATTCACAGGGACGTCTACTCCGACCCGCGTAGCCCCAGACTGCAGTCTGCCTTCCCCCACACCCTCGCTCAGTTTGACCGCCTCGCTCTCTAGATAAAATGCTCTGTATTTTGCTTATTTGTCTTGCTAGTTGTCCGACCCTTCCACCGCTAGGCAAGCACCCAGGCAGGCTTCCCGTCCATGCTGTGCAGCACAACATTCCCAGTGCCCAGCACGTGTATTTTTGTTACGTGAACAAATACGGAAGTCTTAAAAAATTTGAAGTAATCTCCATACCCAACGTGGGGCTCAAACTCAGGACCCCAAGAGCAAGAGTCGCAGGCTCTACCGGCTGTGAGCCAGCTGGGCGTCCCTACGTGAACAAATAAATAATAGCAGCGGCTAACGTTTATTGAATGTTGCCCTGTGCTCATCTCCGTGCCAAAAATTCAGTGTTAGCCACTGCTGCTGATGTATGTGCTTATTACGGTTTTAGAAACCCTCTGTGAGAAGGAGAGTGTGTTACTTTTAAGGTTAATCCATTAGCCCCAGAGCAAACATCGATAATCGTTCAGTTCCGCTAGCTGTGACAGAACCAGCCCCTAAGAAGGTGATTCAAGGTGGTAAGTTTTGATGTAGGAAAGATGTGAGTGTACATATACCTATATGCGTCATATGTATGCATGTAGGCATTTATGTATATGATGCATATATGTTATGGACGCGTAAGATCTATGTGTTTGGGTATACCACGTATGTGCTTGCATTATGTGTGTGCGTATAGCTATGTGTTATATATATGTATATGTAACACAAGCACACATGTTTATACACACGTATATACGTGTGCAGGTGAACATATATCATTTTTGTTAATAGCCTGAAATACCAACAAGAAACGTAACTCCTTCTGTTTTGCACATACAGATCTAGCAGTTTCTGGAAGACACTTGACGTTAATTCTTCATGACTGTTCCAGGCAGATCATATAGATATCGTCTCTCATATCTTGTAGAGTAACATTTTTTTTCTTTACCTTATGTTACAGTCTCTGTTTAACCCAGGAAATGATAACGTATATATTGATATATTGAGTGGGGGCAGTTTTATAATATGACCTGTTCTTTGCTAATTCCTTAAGCCAGCGTGGATCGTTTCCTGCTTGTAATCAATTATTGTATTAGAGTGCACATCTTCTACATGGCACTTAGGAAAGAAAACCTAAGCCATTGCCTTTTTTTTTTTTTTTTGCCCTGACCATTTCTTTAGTGAAAAGAACAGCTGGTTGAAACTCCAGAGACCAAGGGCCCATGTGGTTCTCATTGACTGGCTCTGGCCCCAGGCTAGTGCTTGAACTTTTTACATCCTGATTTTTCCTTCTGTAAAATGGGACAATAACCTATGCTAAGCAGGAATGTGGTTAAAATAATTAATACCAAAGATGTAAAATTTCTTTGAGATGGCTCATTAAAAGGGAGAAAGGCATTCCGCATGCACAGACACCTGTCTGGGCGGGGTCTGTGAGCATGTCTGTCTCCTGACTCACAGGCTGTGCCATCCACCCTTGCGGGTGCCCAGGAAATATTAAATGAGTTACAGATCTTTGGGGGGGGGGGGGCATGCACGTTTGCTCTTTGTCCCACGGCATTTACCCTGTCCCTTTTGTGTGTTTCACAAACCTTTCCTTGGCATTTTCTTTCCCAAAGTAGTGAGTTAAGCTCCAGGTTTTCATGGCTGTCCGTCCACCTGGACCAGTCGAGACCCGGGTGAGGGCTGTGAAGACACGGGACGGCGGGGGGCGGCTCGGTCCCGGGCTGCGGGCATCTGCGTGGATGCAGCCATCCTAGCAGGTGTTGTGAATGTTACTGCGCGTGCCGGAAGGTGCAGAGTGAGTGTCGGAGGCGGGTTAGTTCTGGCTGATACATGGATGAGTTTAAAGGACAGTCGTTTACGGAAGGAGGCGGGAAGGGCCTGTCAGAGGCAATAAAGAAGCGATGTTCTGAGGCACAGAGCCGCGTGGTCTGGCCAGTGTCACAGGTACCACCGTGAGCCTCACTGGGACTAAAAGAGAGACCCAGCCGTGTCTCAGAGCTTGCCCTGGTAGAAGGGACGAGCCCCTCTGTTGCTAATGGTGGTGTCAGCGTCACGTGAAATATACCATAAAGTAGAAGCAAAGTTCAAGAGTGGTGCAGAGGGTGAAGTGGCTCTGTCCATCTGGGGACATCTGGAAGGCTTTGGGCAGAGGTGGCATTTGGGGTGGGTGGCTGGGATTATTGCAGACGGGATAATGGCAGAGGCCAAGGAAAGAGATTCAGGGCAAACGCAAGAAGCTAGGGTTTTAGAGAATAATGAGCAGCTTCTTTTGCCCCGGGGAGTGGGCTTTGTGTCTGCCAGGTAAGGCAGCTGTGGGGTCTGGTGGAGGGGACTTTGAACTTGAGTAGGCAGTGGTGAGGGGCTGACATTATCCAGGGAACCCAAGGGCTGGTAGCAAGGAAGTAAAGGGAGGAGAACATTTAAAACCTGTTGGAGTTTGGAGGGGCACCTGGGTGGCTCAGTCGGTTAAGTGTCCGACTTCAGCTCTGGTCTCGTGGATCGGGGGTTCGAGCCCCACATTGGGCTTTGTGCCGACAGCATGGAACCTGCTTCTGATCCTGTCCCCCGTCTCTCTCTGCTGTTCCCCTGCTCGTGAGTGTGTGTGGGCGCTCTCTCTCGCAAAAAAAACCAAAAAATCCCACTTTGGAGTAAATGTCCACAGAGCATGGGAATGGGGCGGGGGTGGTGAAGAAATTAAAACACAAGGATGGGATAGAGCGTACCAGGGAACTTCTCCAGAGTCTCCTGCCAGAGGACGGAGTGACAGGCAGCATCCTGGGAACCGAGCGGATGGAATGGCGGGCACAGAGGTCCTACCTGAGGCAGGAGGGACTTTGCACAGTAGATTCCAAGGGCGCCAGTGGCAGCGGACTGGGGTTGAATCCGGACGACAGCGGCTGGAACGGCGGGACGTGAGGTTGGACAGAGGCGGGCCGGGCTGTCCCGGGCCTCCTGGGCTTGGTAAGGGCTTCGGATCGAACTGTAAACACATTTGGCCACCGCTGAAGGGGGTCAGAGGCTGTGTTCTGTTTATCTGTTTCCAAAAAAATGATCCTGGCTCATCCGTGTGGAAGGGATTTTAGGGAAGCACGGGTGGTGTTAGGGACAACAGGTGCCAGGTCATTGTGTGGGAGTGCGGGCGAGACGGAACACCGAGGCGTGGCTGCCGCTCCAGACCCGCAGATCGAACCCCAGCGGGTAAGCAGACGTGGCCGTGCACGGTGGTAGATGCCTTTAGTGCTGGAGATCTAGATGGATCTGGTCCCGGACTGTGATAACCAGTGTGCCTACTAAATTATCATCAGAACTCTTAGTTTTTAGAGTTCTGGTCGATAGGAAATATGACGTAAAACCCTAACTTAGTGAAAAATCTGAGTTAAGTAGATTTTTAAACGTGATTTAAATGTGTTAGGATGTCACCTCATCTGTAGGTGCACAGAGTGTGTTCTCCAGGTAAAATTGGGGTTCCTTACACAATTTGACACCCATTTCCCGAGTCTTTTCGTGTCGTGTGATATATTTGTACTTCGGCTTAAACTCAGAGCCTCAGTCTCCCCATCTGTGAACTAAGGATCGTATTGCGTTGCAGGTTGCCTTAAGAGCTAAATGGCACAGAGCCTGGCATATGGGAGAAATCTGGCAAAATCCTGGTTACTGTTTGTAACAGCCTGGAAAGACACCTCAGTAGCATTTCTCTGATTCGTGAGGAGGAGGAGGAGGCGAGGTGTCCTTTTGCTGGTGAGGAAGTAATTTTCAAGGAAATTAGTTGCGGTGGCCCAAGTCACCAGGTGCACCTTTGTTAGAGGCCGAGCACCCGTGTGATGCCCTCAGAGCACCGGGTCTGCGTGGCGGACCCACGACTGCGCCACAGACGACGGGTCTCCCTGTCCTGTCCCTGCCACGTGTGCTTCTCTTGTTTCTCGCTTCTTGGATTGTTGCTTAGTCCACTGCCGTGTTTCAGGGCCCGTTGGTTCTAAGGGCCAGAAGCTTCCATAAAGAGCAGGCAGACCAGGTCTGAGCTCTGAAAGCATTTGTACGTTTTCTGGCTGTGGATTAGTTGAAAGAGACAGCTTGTGGGAAACAGAAGGACTCTCCAGTGTTTTAATTTTACACTGTAGTGTGTTGACTTCTTTCAGCCTTTTTTCCTGTAGAACTTTACAGACCATTGTGCCAGGTGCCAAAACCCACCTAACTTTGGTAGTATTTATTCAGGTTCTGAGTACTTTTTTCCTTTCTAAATTAGGGATGTTGAAAAGTTCACAGTCACCTGTTCTAGACATGACATCTCCTCTAACAAGTCTTTAATAATTGTCTGTAAAATAGTAATTAGTGCTTTTATTCTTGTACCCTTATAATCACATTTCACCAACGTGGATTGTTTCTGGTTTTTTTCTGTCTCAGGAAAAGTTGTAAGGGCCTATTAGTCAAGTAGTCCGCAAATAGATAGCCACGGCCAAAGACAAGTACCTGAGAAGGTCATGGTCAGGGCACAGTATCAGCGGACGGGGAACAGGCTTCTCTCCGGCGTGAAAGGAGAGATGACCCCACGCGAGAAGAACACCACTGTGGTGTCGACAGTTAGCAGTGTCTTGTTCTTGGCATTTGCTGGATTTCTCGTAATACCTCATCAACACTTTCTCTGTGGCTTTTTTGTTGCCTTGTTCCATTTTTAACTACTGTAAACCTTTTTAAAAAACACATCTCGAACTTTTGAACCTCTAAGTAAGTAAAACGTTCTAACGTGTGAAATTTTTGATGAAGGAATCAGTGCCTTAAGTACATACATTTCTTTGAAACACTTTTATGATCTACTTTTTTAAGTTTGTGGGGGGAGATCCTAGCTTAACTTTATAGATTGAAGATATTCTAAGATTAATTTTTAAAAGATTAAGTGATTCTCACAGCCACTTTCAACTCGTGGCCTTGTCAGTACTGATGAAGTCACATGAGAAATTCATTTGATTGTTTTCACTTCAAGTCAAAGAGTAAATGTGACTGAATCTTCGATGTTTGTTACTTTTAATTTTTTTCTTTTTTTTTTAAAGTTTACTTATTATTTTATTTATTTTTATTTATTCATTTATTTATTTATTTTTGAGAGAGAGAGAGAGAGAGCACAAGTGGGGAGGGACAGAGAGAGAGAGGGAGAGAGAGAATCCCAAGCAGGCTCCATGCTCCGTGTGGAGCCTGACACGGGCTCGATCAGATGACTGTGAGACCTTGACCTGAGCCTAAATCAAGAGTCCACCACCCAAGCTCCCCTTACTTTAAATTTCTTTTTTTAAATTTTAATTGTCGTCTTTACCCAGATTAACTGGTAGCAGTCACTTTGTTTTTCTACCCCTAGAGAGAGAAACAGATCTGGATAAACAGTTTTGTGTCTTAGGTCTTTCTTGGGTACGTCAAGTGAAATTGCAAATAATTCTGGTTGGTTGGGGCTGGGTGGTGAGAGAGGGCATTTCCTTGTGAAGTAAGATAATCTTTATAATTCACTTTGGTGTTTCGAGTGTTCTCGGTCATTCATGGGGTACATATTGTTCTCCACTATTGTCCTTCTCTGTATTGTTTAATTATATCGCGCCTTTTGTCGTACCGGGCGGCACATACCTTTCCAAGACCGCTCTGTGCTGGGTAAATTCTTGCACTTGGAGGTGGTGTGAACAGCTTCGCTAAGAGAAAGTAACACCACCTCTGTGGTGAGCAATTCTGACCCAGTTTCTGAAATGTGGGTGAGGGGGTAAAACACCCAGACTCCATCCATACGTCGTAAGTAACATACACCAACAGGTGCAGTTAGGAATGAAATGCCAGTGCGGTTGCGTGGGTTATTTTGTTCTTCTTTCATACTCCCACAGCCGGCCCGTTACTGAACCTGTTACTTTTGTTCCTCTCGTTACCACCAAAAATACGGGTGGCACCAAGTTCTCTTTCTAGTCCCCACTGCAGTAGGGACGTCCATCCTGCCTAAGAATCGAGCAACACCGTAGACTGTAGAGTGACTGAACGCCCAGGGTCCGAAAGGAAAGCCTGGCCCCTGTGTCTCAGACTTTTTTGTGTGTTTAACTCCGGCCGCTCCAGGCCAAGGAAACCCTTGAACTGCTCTTGGCGGAGGGAGGAGCCCCCAGGACCGGGATCGTGGCCTGTGGAAGAACAGGCTAGACGTAGGAAGGGAGGGACCGTTTTTGTCCAAGGATTCCCTGAAGTCAGTACAACTTAATCTAACTGAAGGTGACTCGTGTGGACCGCCAACTCCGTACCCCGTGCACGTGTGTGGGTCAGGTAATTCGTTAGAAAGGCTCATCAAGGTGAAGGACGAAGAGCCTCTGTGTCTCTTTCCTGCTTGTTTGGTCGTCCATCCATGTAACCGTCGTGCGTGTGTGACGGGGGGCTTTCCATATGGGATTTCTGATGCCATTACCCCAGGTTTACGGGTACACAGAGCACGAGTCAGAGATGTCCGTGGCCTGTCCCACGGCCACGTGGTTAGGACACGGAGAGGGGCGGCGGGCTCACATGCTGGCCCTCAGGCTCTTTGCCTTGACGTCATGCTTTCTCAGAGATCAGCTCGGAGAATCCCTTTCTGGGACATACGGGCGAAATTGTTCAGTGTCCTTGACCCATTCCTGGTCAGAAGAATTTTGAATTTGCACTTTAGTGCCATTGTACTTTTCTGAGCATTTTCCTTGTATGACAGAAGAGACTGCACGCGTTTAAGCACAGACACTAAGGCAGCTGTGACGGGGCGGGGCGGGCCCTTACGTCAGGCGAATGTCAGCTCAGGTTTAAGGCCTCGGGTAGCCTAATCAGTAGCAACAGCGAGCACTGGAGACTCTCTGGGCCAGTTAATAGTAAAAACCAAAAACCACAACATCGTTCTCAGAATCCTCACCGCAGTCTATTGGCTTTGATGAGAACGCTCTTATTCTAGGCTCTCAAGGAACGTCGGGTGGGTTGGCTTGGTCGGGTCACGGAGAACTGAAATGCACCTGCAGAATTTCCTGACTGAGTGCCCTGTTTTTCCCTTTCTCCAGGTCTATCATTAGCAGAAGATTTTTCTGCATAGTCGGCACGCTGTACCTCTACCGCTGTATCACAATGTATGTAACCACACTCCCGGTGCCCGGTATGCATTTCAACTGCTCTCCGAAGGTAATCTTTGCTCACTGTGATTTTCCCTGTGTTTTCTGTCTGTCCTCCGGCCCGGGGGTCCTTTGACTAAGGCCGAAGGTGGAAGTTTCTTCAGAGTGTAGTCAAGGCCCCCCCCCGCCCGTGTCTGGGAAGGTTACTGAGCAGTGTGGCCCGGCGCCCGCCCCCTCCCCCCTTCCCCACATCTCCAGGCCCCGCCATGCGCCCCAGCTGGGAGCATATGTGGTCTGGTGAGTGCGCTGGAGGCGGTTAAGCCGCGTGTGTGGGTGTAGCTCTTTGCTTTTCCTGCCAAACTTTTAAAATACCATTCGCTCCCTTGACACAGATCCAAGAGTTCGTATATGCTTTTTTCCCCTCTCTTGGGTGGAAGGTTCGGCCTCCAGTGATATTTTTTCCTTCTTTCTACTAATCCCTGCGGTGGTCATCTCTGACGGCAGAGCAGGAGACGCTGTCCCCTCGCGCCCTCCACCCACCCGAACGAGGTCACCGCTCCCCAGAGGCGCGTGTGGCCCTATCGATCTCTCTGGCGGCACAGAGACCTTTCGCTAACGTAAACCGTTCCTCTCTTACCGTCTCTGTTTTTCCACCCGGTTCACAAAATAACTTTTACCTTGCAATGCTTCCAACTAGGGAGGTCACTGGAACTTTTGAAATAATTAGCAGAAGATGGAGTTGTAAAAATGTTGGCTTGCAGCAAAGCTCTCAAGCAGTAAGGAGAGGCCGGCGTCCTCGGTTAGGCTGGGAGAAAATACGGGGTGCTCCGATGTGTTTGGAATGATTCTTTTTGCATCGCGCTGATGTTGGTAAAACACCCATGTCCTTTCAGCTCCCTCCCCTTTTATAAAGTTTCTTCTTTCCAGAAGAGAGAGTTTCTCTGCTGGAACCATGAAAGAGAGCTGCAAAACCTATTGGATTTTTGAAGCGGAGTCTTTATCATTTGAAGGTTTGGACCCCGCTAAGTTACGTGCTTACTTACCGGTCTCCCTTCTAAGACTCACGCGTGTGCCCAGGAGGGTGGCTGGTCCCCTGCTTCTCTCTTCCTCTGGTTCACTTCAGACGCCTCACCCTGGAGAAGCCGCCACAAAGAACAAGTGGTCCCAGCTTCCGCTCGTCCCTCACAGCAGCCCCACCGCCCTCCCCCTTCCACCTCGTCCCCTCTTCCTCCCGGGAAGCCAGCCTCCCTTCTGCGGCCTCTGAAAACTGAGTGCCTGCCTGGGGCTGCCGGGCTGTAGGAAATATCTTCGCCGGGAGGCTCCAGTGATGCACGTGGACTCTGGGGGGGAGGCTGGTGATCAGCCGTGTGTTCTCAGTAGTAGGCTGACAGTTGAGATGTATGTGCCTAAGTTGAGTTGGGCTTCTTAAAAAAAGTCTGCACGTCGAGAAGCGTCTCCAGCGGGGAGTGGGGCGCGCTCGTTTAGGTAGATGGGAAGTCTGGCCGGGCCCACGGACCGGATCGGCCGTGAGGGACTGTGCCGTGCGGCCATCCCCCTTGCCTGGCTCCCGCTCCGTTTCTCCTTACGGCCTCTCTCTGCCATCGCGCCCAGGCCGGCCGGCCCACGCCCGGGGCCTGTTGGCACTCACGGCCTGCCTGAGTCATAGGCAAATCCAGCCAAGGTCCCGAGGCTATAAAGAGTTGTGGCTTTTCTTGGTAAAAACAAGAGGTCACAGCAGGAACTGTGCCAAAAAACGAAACCTCAGACGTGCCTCTGGTTTATGGTGTTGCCAGAAATCCCAAGCGGGGCCGTCCCTCGTGATGGTCCTTTGGAAATTGGGAGTTTTTAAATAAAAGAACGTGGGAGGGGATGAAACGTGAGTACAGCTTAGCAAAAAAAGTGAGCACAATTAGTTACAATGTGTTAAATCTAATTCCTTTAGGCTCGTGGAAGAAAGGATTCAGAAAATAATTTTTATTTTAAAACCGTTCATGCGCGTCTCCCAGGGCAGAGGACCTCATGTGTGGAAGCTGTACGTGCCCAACCCCCCAGACGCCGTGATTATCAAGAGTGGCTACGTTAGCTTCATCTCATTTTATTTTGACGTATTTAAAAAATTAAAAGTATATGTGTATTTTTTTAAATGTTTTTTATTTAGTTTTGAGAGAGAGAGAGAGGCAAAGCTCGAGTGGGGGAGGGGCAGAGAGAGAGAGAGGGAGACACAGAATCGGAAGCAGGCTCCAGGCTCCGAGCCGTCAGTGCAGAGCTGGACGTGGGGCTCGAACTTGGGAACGGCGAGATCATGACCTGAGCCGAAGTCGGATGCTTAATCAACTGAGCCACCCAGGCACCCCTTGAGGTATTTTAAAACAGACCCCAGGTAATGCCGTTTCATGGCTATCTACTTTAGTATGCATCTGAAAATTTTGGACATTTTATTGATAACTTTCATGCTGTTGGTGTAGTCAACACGATCAACTGTCATTCCTCAGTATCGGCAGTTCCCAGTTCGTAGACCATCTTGGTTGTCTTAAAAATGCCTTTAAAAACATCAGTTTGGGGGCGCCTGGGTGGCTCAGTCGGTTAAGCGGCCGACTTCGGCTCAGGTCATGATCTCGTGGTCCGTGGGTTCGAGCCCCTCGTCGGGCTCTGTGCTGACAGCTCAGAGCCTGGAGCCTGTTTCGGATTCTGTGTCTCCCTCTCTCTGACCCTCCCTCGTCCATGCTCTGTCTCTCTCTGTCTCAAAAATAAATAAATGTTAAAAAATAATTTTTTTTTTAAAAACATCAGTTTGTACAAGTTACAGGAGCCAACTTCCTTACATTTAGTTGATCTGTCTCTTAAGTCTCCAATTCTAGGCCAGTACTCTCTCCTTTCTCCCTCTTTTCTTGTTTTAAGCCCACTCGTAACCCATGGAGATCAGACAGGCTATTCCGTGGGGTATCCCACGTTCTGGATTTATCCAGTTTTTCCTTTGTAGTGTCGATTAGCCTTTTTCTGTCCTCCATTTTTTCTCTAAATAGAAAGTTGGCTCTGGAGACTTGATTCCAATTCAGTTGTGACTCCGTCGGCAGGAATGGTCCCCAGGAACAAGGGAATGGTTTCTGATGCTGGACAGAAGAGTCGGGGAGGCCACGGAGGCCGGGGCTGCCCCTGGCATGGCGGGCCAAGCTCGAGCAATCGAGTGACCAGTTGAGGACTAGAACAGTGTCAGAAGGGGGAGAAGGGGTGCTAGAGGGGGACCCTGGACATCAGCTTTGCTGCTTCAGAGCCCTGCCCACGGCTAATCAGCCAGGATTGAAAGGAGCCTCAGGAAGTCACCCCGCCCTCCATAGCCTCGCCTCCAGAACAGCCTCGCCCTGGCCCGTTGCACAGAGAGGGGGCTTCTCACCCCATAAAAGGACAAACCGACCGAGTAACGAGTAGTGGGAAGAACTGAGGTCAGAGTCAGGACGGTCTCACACAGCCCCTTCCCAGCCAGGGCAGTTGCGTTGACCTTCTCAGTTCCCCAGTCTCCTTAGTGGCTGCACAGCACTAGTGACACTTTCTGGGTCTGTCTGAAGGAGCTCGGGGGAGACGGCAGCTCATAGGGCTCAGTCGGCGGAAAACGCCAAAGGCAGGGTATGCTTCAACCCTACGCCCTGCCCTGTCCAGTGGATGTTCGCATCACGGGCTGGCCTGCGTCGCACGCCTCCAGGAGCCAGTGAGCGAGGAGTGAGCATGGGGGACAGAGATGCCTGTGTGGACAGCGCCTTGGCCCCCTGGTGCAAGCCCGCGCCCTCGCGGTCCCTGTGCAGAGCGCTGCAGCGGCTCGTGCTTGGCCGTCCCCCGGAGGGAGGGCAGGAGGGCGCAGGTCATACCCCTGGGCAAAAACCTGACGTGGGGAATGAGGGTTTCACAGGCCCCTTGGGTCTTCCCACTGGGATAGTTATGCGTGAGGCGCTTGGGAGACCCCTGAGTGTGGCGCCGTCTAGGACGGTTAGCGGTACGGGGTCAAGGTTGGGCGAGCACGGGAGCCGTCACGTTCTGCATGCGGGCACGTGAAAAGGCCCGAGACAGGGCGGGAAGTAGAGCCTCCAGAGGCGAGAGCTCCCCACGTGACCCCTTTCCCAGCCTGTCGGTTGGTGGCCCTCACACGGTGTCCCGGCGTCATTCAGCTGCGTGGGACGAGTTGGGCCTTAGAAGACGCTTTGTGTGTGATGTCGTCTGTCGGTTCTGCCGTCATGTTGGGAGTCCTAATGCCGGTGCCCAGGACGTGGGGCTTCCAGGAGGAAGGGCCCGGCAGGCTCGTGGCACTCAGTACGCTCATCTCCTGGCCGTGTGCTCGGCACTCGGCAGGACCGTGACGGGCATGTGCGGTGACCAGGGCACGAAGGACAGAGGCCTCCGTCAGTGCTCCCGCCACAGAGCTGAGCCCCCCTGGGGACATGCAGAGGGGAGTCGCGGTGTGCAGATGCTCAACGAGGAGCTCCTGGGACGCACGTGTCCTCTGGCCTAGCGGACGCCAGCCCGTCACACCATCGGCCCCGTTACCGTCATCAGAGCTTTTCTGCCAGGAGCGTGTGAACCAACCAGAACATAGCCACTTGCCTCTTGTTCCCGCTCTTTCAGATCCAGTTTTAAAAAAGAAAACGCAACGGCAAATATTTGCGAATTCTGTGGTGTCCTTAGCTTTCCGTACGAACGTTGGCTCTGACCGCCGGGGCAAAGGAAGACCCGCCCCGGGCCCCAGGTTCGCGCACGGCCCACGGCTGACGGAGGAGGTACCGTGGGGCTGTTTCAGCTCTCTCGCCAGTCACCCTGTGAGGGAATCCGTGGCTCAGATCACGTTGAGGTGCATGCTGGGCTCTGCTGGGTGGTCTCCGTGGTGACCTTGGAACAGAGAGGGTCACGGTCACATGGCAGCAAGGGCGCTCAGCTGGCCGGTGCCGTGATCTGACACGGCGTCTTAGTGACGTGGTTCTCCTCAGGTACGAAGTTGTGTTTTCTTCCCTGCACCCCCGCCCCCATGCACTTGAACGTGGCCCGCCGTTGGACAGGCTGTGTTTGGGTGGCAGCGGGGGTTCACTGTTCTGCGGTCGGGACAGAACGGCCTCCGTGCTCTCTCCTGCCCGCGTCCCAGAATCGAGAAAGGTCCAAGCTCCTGCAGCCCGAGGTTGAGACGTGGAGGCCCCGCTCCCGCTCTGCAGGGACCTCATGGCCTCTTCTGGTGCTTTCTCAGGTGGCTGCCCCGTGGCAGGCGGCCCTGCACGCCCGCCGATCCCAGGTTGTGACGAGGTCCCGCGGGCCTTGTCGGCCGTGAGAACACGGCCTGCGTCCCTTACCAAAGTAGCTTCGTGTCCTGCTGTGGAATCGTGTGGGATTTAATTTGTCAGTGTGCGATTTCACCTCATTTTCTGCTTGCTGCCCTGTTTCTTACCGTCGTCACCGTGACCCCCCTTTCCGTGTTCAATCTCACTTTTAACTATTTCTCGCAGGTAATTTCCAGACCCTTCCCCATCCCAAGGCTCTTCCTCTGTCTGCCTCCAATGCTCTCTTCCTTTTTCAGGGACAAAAAAAAAAAAAAAAAAAAAGAAATGCACTGGATTGTTTTCTCTCTTAAAAAGATTATTTTTTTCCATTTTAAAGAAACTACACATTTATTGTAGATACACTAAAAACAATACAGGAAGAGGAAAGTTTTTACAATCACTCAGAGCCCTGTTTACTGTTAATGTTTCCGTATGTTTATTAGTCCTTTATGCATCGTCTTACGTATTTCTCATCTTGCTTTCTGTGCAGTTATTCCCAGTTCCTTATAGTTTACCCTTGATATGTGCAGTTTTACATCATTTTATAAGCCTTAGACTTTCTGCGTGGTTTTATTTACGGGACATCCCCAGAGAGCCCCCAGATTGTGAGGCAGGGAGATTGTTTCCTGAACAAGCATTTCTAGAGCACCTGCCCTGTGTGGGGTGAGATTTGAGGATACACAGGTCAATACCACAGGGGCCTCCATGGGCACCCAGGTTCCCCTGAGTCACCCGGCAGATCGCCGTCACCTGCCTATGGTGCCCGCAGAAGGTAGCATATACTCTGCTGGGTGTCGGCCGTCCCGGCCAGGTCTCAAAGGGTGAGGAGTTCACCAGGTGGGGTTGAGCCACGGGGAAGTACAGAGGAGGCCTGGGGAAGGGGGGTGACCCTGGGTGTGGGCCCCAGTGGCAAATGGCCAGGGATGAAGCCGGAGGGGCGCGGTGGGCAGACTTGAGGGGTCTTGTCACCCTTCCGAGGAGCCAGGCTACGGGGGAAGGCATAGCAGGAGTGAGAGGTGGTCACCTGTGCCCCTTCGAGGGACCCTCCAGCTGTCTGGGAGGGAGGGGGGACAGAGGACTTGCCCAGGTGCCGGATGCCGGGCCCCTGTCCTGAACACCCTGTCGTTTGGCACCCCCGGGGGTGTGAGGGAGTTACAGTTGATTCAGAGCTGCCCACCCCCCACCCCCCAGCTGTCTCCCAGTTATTGTCGGTCTTTAGTGACGGGGCAGGGAGTCTGGCCACGTCTCGGGTCGTGAGGGAGGTGATGAGGCTGCGTTGCCACTATGGCCTGATTTAGAGGTGAGGGGGAGAGGGAGGGCTGTGTTTGGGGGACACTGGGAAGGTGACAGGTTTTCCACGTGGCAGCAGCTGTCTAGAGTAAGCAGGTCACCAGGCTCAGAGAACTCAGTAGGCACCCCAGGGAGACCCACAGGTGGTGGCAGATGGGTCTCCAGGAAGCGTTTT
This sequence comes from Panthera onca, assembly GCF_046562875.1. Lineage (NCBI taxonomy): Eukaryota > Metazoa > Chordata > Mammalia > Carnivora > Felidae > Panthera > Panthera onca. The sequence continues at coordinate 82,177,818 of NC_138349.1, forward strand.
CCACTGTGTCAGAGTAGGGGCAGATGGACAAATGGACTTGTGTCCTGAGGGAAGGGCTGCCTGGCCACCGCAGGCCAGGGCGTCCCATTGAGAAGCCATACTCCCTGCTGGAGAGGTTCCCGCTGGCCGTGTTCGAGATAATTATAGTATCACAATGAAATAATGACAGTAGTTGATTATACTACATTAGAGCAAAAAAAGCTTTTAAGAATTGAGGGAGAAAAAGGTAAAAGAAATACTAGAAAATCACCATTTGTAACGACTACAGTAGTAATTCAAGCAGGAGCCATTATTGGTGCTAAGGCCATTAGGTGAAAGGTTGAGGGCATGATACTTAGCTAATTTGGAAAAGAACACAAACTGCTTATTAATTATAAAGGGGCAGAGGTGCGTATTTGGTGGAGAAATCCGGCAGGCACTCCTGTAGCCAAGTGATCAAACCGGTCACGGGACAAATGATGAGAGATGCTTGTCGCTATGGTGTGCAGAGAAGGGCCTGCCATTTCTGTAATATTCCTGCCAATAACATTTCACCTGGACTTGAACATAAACAATCAGATAAACCCAAATTGAGGGACATTCTGTAAAGAAACGAGGCTGGACTCTTCAGAAATATCAGCGTCATAAAAACAAAGACCGAGAAACTAGCAGACTGGGAGAAATTAAGACTGTGACAAGTGTCCTCACTGTGCATTCTCTGATCAGACCCTTGGCCGGGGCATAAGAGCTGTGAAGGGCATTCCAGAGATGTCTTAACTGGGACCATACTGCCTTGTTGTTAAAAGTTAGGAGTGTGACAGTGGAGGAACATGTCCTAGCATATTCAGTTTGTCCTCAACTGGTCCAGGAATAAGAGGGAGAATGGAGCAAGGGTGGCAGCACATCGATGATGGAGAAGGCTAAGCACAGAGTCTGTGGGTGTTTATCAGACACACGATTCCCAAGGATAGCGGCTCAACTTAGGATTTTCTGATTTTACAGTGATACAGTGAACACATTTTCCACTTACATTTTTCAACTCACTGTGGGTTTATTAGGAGGCAGTACAGTCGAGGAAGACCTGTACTATCCTTCAGATTTAGGGATTTTCCTAATAAACATCTGAGGGAATTTGCTTATAAATTTTTGCTTCATGAACAAGTGAGGCTAAAGGATCGCTCAACACTAAAAGCAAATGTACTTTTGTTAAAGGGATTAGTGCCTTGCTGAAATACTGGATTTATTTAATGTAACAAATAAGAAAATGGGAAATCTGGAGCCAACCTTTTTTAAAGATTTTGTGAAGCTTTGGTAAGTCTCCTTTACTAGAGGTCATAAAAAAAATACAGAAGTTTTTAGGGGGAGGAAGGGAGGCTGGTTGGGCATTTCGTGTTTTATTGATGATAATTAGAGAGACCGTGCCCCCACAAAATAAAAAAAAAAAGAAAACAACCCGCATAGTATTAGAATGGATGGATACACTTGACAATGGAGAGGTGCAGAGAGCCAGATCCTTCAGACCTTAAGGGAGGGAAACGTCTTTTTAGAAGTTGCACGAATGTGTTCTAAGAGGACGCGCAGTGAAATCTCGCCACATCAGTGGAGGTGGACGCGATATTTGTGGGTGGAACGAAGTCTTCCCAGGAATGAAGCAGTTACCACGTGGAGGAGAAGGGTTCAGAAAAGTGCCTTGTGACCACGGACGAGAGTCGGTGAGGGCCGCGTGGACAGCCACCCCGATCTGGATTGCTGGGTGCCGGGGTGGGGTTCTCCCCGAAGGACATGGTCATTGCCATGCTGCCCGAAGTTTGGACGCACTTTATAACGGAGCAGGCACTTGTAGCAGACCTCCCCTCACCTTGGCTGGGGGTGCCGTGGGCGAGGAAGTATCATTCTTGCCGTCTTCCAGACGAGAGAACGCTGAGGCCGCGTTGGGCAGAGTGTCCGTCCAGATCCCCCCGGACGCCGGACCCCGACCCGGGGCTTGTGCTCCTGTGCAGGCAGACTCAGAGACTTTGGGAGCACCCCTCCGGCACAGCCCAGCCCAGGGCGAGGAAAGTCAAGGACAGGTGGGAAACACCTTGTTAGAGAAGGCGGAAAACGTGCCCTTGGCTTGTGAACGATTTCCATGAGAACAGCTTTTATAGAAACGGGGAAGTTTGATTTAAATGGAAAAAAAAAAAAACAACCCACTTATGGAAAGTGGCTCTTCAGCGAGTGCTCCTGTGCACCTGCCTGGAAATGACGTGCGTAAAGTGGGCTGGATTTCGTGAGAACCGCCACCACAACCTGGAGATGCTCTGGAGCCTTTGTCAACTGGGGAGGCGTTGGGGACAACAGCAGGCCGTCTGTAGGGCCCCAGAGGCAAGCTCGCTTAGGGAGGGGAGAGGTGGGATCTGAGCCCAGACGACTCACTGGGTGAAACAAAGAAACAGCCTCTCTGCTGATTTGCTCATCTGTGAAATGGGCGTCACGGCCTCTGCACCAACCACCCCACAGGCTGGTGCAGATACAACCAGATCATTAATGGGGAAACTCAGTGGAAAAGTTGGACTCTCCATCCCCACGAAAGCTAATGTTTTCGTACACAAAATCCCCCTGTTACCACTCCCTTTCTCCTGCCCGCTCAAGTAGTGGTAAGACGGTGTGAGAAATCGTGCGGGGCGGGAGTACGGAATCACAAGAACCGTTCACCCAACCCGCAGGCACACCACCTCTCCCGCGAAGGACGTTCTCGTAACTCCTGCTCGTTCTTACGGACGCGTCATTGGTTGGGAGGGCTGCCCCGCCGGGTGACACGCAGGGAGCGGCGGAGTCTTGCCGTTTCGGGCTCCATCATCAGGGGGAGAAGCTGAGGGAAGCCGCAGTGTGGAGCGTGTGTTTCTCAGCTGCAGGTGCTTGGGCGTGATAGGCATGCCGCCAGCCCTTCCGTGCCTCGATGCCTGCTTCCCTAGCGGGTGTGCCTGTGGTCTGGGGGCTCAGAGCGGCCTTCTCGGCTTGTTGTAGAGGAGAGTGACTTTTCTGTTTGGCGGGGAGATTGCTCTTCAGGAATGGGACAAAAAGTTATTTGCCCTGATGGTAGTAGGTGGATTCATTGAATGATGGACTGATTGAATGAATGAATGAGTAATTTGAGAGCTACCTGGCTGCATGGCTTCGCAGTGGGGCATGATCACAGGACGTAACCTCTGAACATCTGGACAGGAGGAGGCTGCTGGAGGAAAGTTGCTCCGCGTGTACCCAGGTCCTGGTTTATGCAAAGCTGGGGGGTACCGGCGGTGTGCAGGGGGCCTGCAGTGCCTCGGACAGTGGCAGATGGGGTCCCAGGACTTGGGTCCCCTCCCCAGCTCCAACACTGAGCAGCCGGCGGATGGGACCAGCCGTGCCGATTTTCCAGGGCTTCTGCAGGGCGAAGCCTCGGTGAGGGGCACGGATTATACTCGGTAGCATTTCCGCTCCCGTCGCCTTGCGGCCGTTCGTCAGGGTTAGAGCGGAGCCGTTGGATGACGCAGCCTTATTTGGTGAGCTCGGTTCCGGCGGGTGTGCCCTCTCGGGCCAGTAGGGGGTGAGTGTCCCTGCTCTTCAGGTGCAGCAAAGGGAAGAGGCAAGTGGGCTAGACCGTGTGCGAACCGGGTGATGGGGAACAAATTCTCATCCAAGCGCTCTGGTACTCAGCCCTGAAAAGTCGGGGAAGCCTGCTTTCTAATAGCCAGGGGCTCACTGGTTTCTGACTGTACTAGATTAGTCTGTGTCATTAGGAAGCCTCTCCCGCCTCCTCCTGCTCGCGGTTTCTTCCTGTGCCTTGTTATTGCTTAAGCGATTTGGGCCAGTTTACTTCTTAGCCATTCATCAGATGCTGAAGAAAATTGCTGTATTTTCACCGAAAACTGACTTTTCTGTGTCCCTAAGAGACGATAATTCACAGAGTGAATTACTACAGCTGTGTAGCGTCTACTGAGACAGTGGTTTGTGTGAACGTCCCCCAGAATATCTCTGCTTTCAGAAATGAACATTCAACAGCCTCCTGTTGTGGGGGGCGGGGTACTTTTCCAGCGACAGTGGGGTGAGCGCAGTCCATGCTCTTTCCCACCGACTGCAAGTAAGAAACACCCCGCAGAATGTTCGCAGCAGCTTTTTGAGGATGCTGCAGGAGGGGGGCAGGCAGATTGGGGAATGAAACTAAAGGAAGCATGAGAGGGAAGACCAGAGTTCCCGTTTTTTCCTCTTCTTTAGTCTCTTCCCGTATGTCCTGCCTGCACTCGAAGGCCGCCGAGATCCCACAACTGGAGACTTCCAAGAGAATTCCTCTCTTTCTAGCCCAAGGAGCGGGGACTTCTAGAAGTCCCTTTGGGACAGAGACTGGGAGAAATCCTGCCAGCTGCCATTGAAACCCTACTGACGTGTAGTTTGTGCATTCTACGTGTTCTCTGTGCTTGTTTTTAAAAAAATACAGTTGATTATGCCAAATGTTTTGTTATTTCCTCGATAAGAGATGATGTTTATGATACAAACTTACTACACAGGCATTATAAACTGATTTCGTTCATAATTTATTACGCAGTCTTAGCCCAAGTCAACGCATTTGAATCACTGTGGTGTGAGTCTAACCAGTCACCTCAGATGGTGGTTCAGTAGGTTTGAGAATCGTTTTATAGGGACTCCCGATGTTGCCAGTACTTGCCAGCCTGGGCTTCGAGTAGCAAGCAAGCAGTTATTTAATAACAATTCCTGGTTAGATTGTTTCCACTCTGTTCCTTTTATATGTAATATCATAGTGGGAGAGTTCTACCTAAAGCGTTCATTCCCATCTGGGATCATTTCTTTGCGGTAGGCTCTGAGACTCCGTGTAAACGAGTCTCGGGCGATGCGGTTTGGATTGCCGGTCAATATCGATGATGATTTTTGCAGGAGAATTTTGTAGTTTGTCATAATGATGATGCTCCCCAAGTAGTAGGTGAGGAAGTGGAGGGTTAGACTGGTCCGGCTGCCTCGGATCACCCAGCTAAGTGGCAGAGCCCAGTCTGCCCGCCACCCCTCCCGGCTGGCAGGTGCATTCGGCTCACCCCCCCCTCACCCAGCCGCTGGGCGTGCCCCGCCAGCCCCAGCCCTGCTTCCGCTTCCCTCAGCCTTGCTAACTTGATGTGCGAGCAAAGTTTGTATCTGTTTGTTTGGCAGTCTCCATGCCTCCCGCTGGTCATATCCTTTGTCCTCTGATACATTTTGTCTCCCACGTTGGTCTTATTTACTTGGTTCATATGGTCAGTTTCCGTGAAAAAGATGTTAGCTGGTTTCTGTTCCGGTTGTTATGCAACATGTCTTTTACTTTGTTTGCTTTTTTTTTTTTTTTAAACATAATTAAAATTTTTATGTGGCCATAGCCATCCACCTTATTTTCCTGTTTCCCACTAAGCTTGAAGAGACTGCCCCTCCCAGAGGTTTGACAGCCATGGAAAGAGATTTTTTAAAAGAAAGCTTAGGTGTTTTAAGGGCACTTGGAAGAAATGCAGCATTAATTTTCAGCTATTTTTTTCTCGATGCTGTGTTTACCTGGTAATGTCTCCCTCCTCCCCACGCGTACAGGTTCCCCACAAATATTTTCGTGCTAAAATGGGAGGGCAAATTACGGGGTGGTGGTGCCTGAGAATAGGATTTCTAGTGTAAAAAACACAGTTTTTGGAAAGACAATCTGAAATGGAATAAAATGAAAAGCTACCCAGGCTTTTGTTGCCATAATTTTCCTCTTTATATTATGCATTGTTATGACAGAACTGGACCCAACTTTCCATTTAAATCTTTTGAAAAATTTCTATCGTGTTTATTACATATGTGCAATTAAAAAAAAAAAAACAAAAAAAAAACGGGCACCTGGGTAGCTCAGTTAAGCATCCGACTTCAGCTCAGGTCATGATCTCACAGTTCATGAGTTTGAGCCCCACGTCGGGCTCTATGCTGACAGCTCAGAGCCTGGAGCCTGCTTTGGATTCTGAGTCTCCCTCTTTCTCTCTGCCCCGCCCTCATACTCTCTCTCTTTTTCCAAAAATAAGTAAACATTTTAAAAATGTTTTTAAACAAAATGGTTCTGTACAACTTTCACGACACACCGTAGCCACCCGTCCCCCTGAGCCCTGACCAACTCCAGCCCACGTTCCTAACTGCTTTCAATAATTTTAACTGAAGCTGGTGGTGCTTATCTTCATAGCTTTTTACTTTTCACAGGTGTGTGTGCGTGTGTGTGTGTGTGTGTGTGTGTGTGTGTGTGTGTGTGTTACCCTGCGGTTATAAGGGACACAGCAGTTCCGTTTCTCTGTTTTTCTGATGGAAGTCTTATTATTGACCTCCTACGGGAAGGCTGGAGGGAGGGTCCACGGTGCCCCAGCTCCCACCCCCCCGGTGGGCGGTCCTGCTTCCTGTCCCCTCTTCCCTGCCCGGGTCTGGATTTCTGTTCTGACTTAACTCCACATTTCGTGTTCACACTATTAGTTTCTAAATGCTCTTCGTAGCCAGCTGAAGTCATTTCCTATAATGACTCTTGTGCACAACATTTTGTTTCTTAGAGAGTTAGTGATTGCCTTGCCTTTTGCTTTCTTAGTGTTCTGTGTGCACACTCACCCCCATGTGGTTTCACCTTCCCGCGGATGACCCTCGCACCCGTACCCACCTCCCGCCATGGTTCACTGTGCAGGCTCACAGCCCCTCGGCTCTGCCTTCACTGACCACCTAGCAAATCCTGTCTCTTCTTTTTTTCTGCTCTTTCTGCTTTACAAAGCGTATGCTCTCTAGTTCCCTGAAGAGTATGTAGGTGGTAAATACTATGAGATCTTGTGAAAACAGCTTTAGTCGATCCTGTACTGCAGGATCGCTTAAGAGTATGGCTGGGCAGGGGCGCCTGGGTGGCTCAGTCGGTTAAGCGTCTGACTTCAGCTCAGGTCACAATCTCGCGGTCCGTGAGTTCAAGCCCCGCGTCGGGCTCTGGGCTGATGGCTCAGAGCCTGGAGCCTGCTTCCGATCCTGTGTCTCCCTCTCTCTCTGCCCCTCCCCCGTTCATGCTCTGTCTCTCTCTGTCTCAAAAATAAATAAACTTAAAAAAAAAATTAAAAAAAAAAAAGAGTATGGCTGGGCATAGGTTGCTAAGTTGAAAATCATTTTCCCACGGAACTTGGAGGCATTTTTCCAAAGCCTTCTGTCTTCCAGGATTGTTTTTGAAAAAGCTGACTCTTTGATCCTTTGTATGAAGCTTGTTTGTGTGGTTTTTTTTTTTTATAAATACATCATGACTTTAATTTTAATGTTTACTTATTTTTGAGACAGAGAGAGAGTGCAAGTGGAGGGGAGGGGCAGAGAGAGAGGGAGACACAGAATCCGAAGCAGGCTCTGGGCTCCGAGCTGTCGGCACAGAGCCCGATGCGGGGCTCGAACTCACAAACCGTGAGATCATGACCTGAGCCAAAGTTGGCGCTTAACCGACTGAGCCCCCCAGGCACCCCAAGTATGAAGCTTGTCTTTGATTTCTAGAGGCATTAGGGTCTCTTGCTAACCCCCACTGCATACCTGAAATCTCGTGGTGCCGAGTCTTGCCGTAGAGGTCTGTTTTCTTGTGGTGACCCTTTGAATTTGGAAATCTGTCTCCTCTGTGCCATGTGTCCAACCTGCCATCCTTGACTAGAAATGTTGATACATTTTCTTAAAGGGAAATTGTAGCAGACCACGTGTCTCCCAAAGCCTGGCATGTTATCAGTGAAATGTTGAAAAGGGTCAGGGTGATTAATTTAATTCTGGTTAAAAGTGACTCGTGTGCTGGCAACCTAAGATACAGACCGTTTGACATAGCAAAGAAAAATGGCAGGGAGTGTGTTGTTTAAGCCTCTGATGACTCTGGCGTGCAGCCCAGACTTGCATCAGAGACGGAGGTTTATCCGTGAGATTTTTTCACTCTTGCTGAAAAGGAAGAGCACACGGTTCCACTCATGTGATTTCGGTAGATTGAAGGTACATCCAATCAGTCCCTTGTGTCGCTTTGGTCGCTGAAAGTCCCGTTTGACCTCCTCAGCATCCAGCATCAGCTGGGTCCGTAGAGCCGCTGTCCTGTGAGCTGAGCACGGGGACTTGTCCCAGATATTTCCCCCCAAGTGGCTCCCGTCGTAAGCCGCGATCAGTTACTCTTTCTCTGTCAGTGTAATTTTAAAAATGGGCCAAGCGTCTGCTGAAACGTGCTCCAGAAAGCGCACGCACGCAAGGACCGGCTGTGGCCACACGCTTCCTCTCTAGTGAACGTGCACGGCAGCCTTCGTGGGGGGTTTACGTGTCTTGACGGAAGCTCAAAAAGCAGGAACATTCCTGTGCGCCTCCTCTCCTCAGCACCCACACCAGGCGCTTCTGTGAGCACGCGTGGGGGGCGTTAGTTCTGTTGCTCCCTCCCTGGAGGGACCTCTGTGTCACACCGACTGACCCCTCCCCCTTCAGACTCCAGTGACGAGTGCGGACTGTCACCTGTGCGTCCGACCACTGAGCTGTAAATTGGGGGTTCCCGTGACCCCCCCAGATTTGGTTAGTTTGCCAAAGGTTGCTCCCAGAAGTAAGGAAAACATGTAACTTACCAGAGACCCGGTGTATTATAAGAGGATGTAACTTAGGGCAGCCAGACGGAAGGAATGCCCTGGGCGAGGTCTCTGGGGAGGGGCGTGGGGCTCCCACGCTCCCCACATCTCTACTTTCTCATCAGCCTGGCCGCTTTCTGAACCTCCATCCTTGTGGATTTCTGTGGAGGCATCGTTATGTAATAAGCAGGATTTTTTTTTAATGTTTTTATTTATTCTTGAGAGAGAGAGAGACAGAGGCAGAGCATGAGCAGGGGAGGGGCAGAGAGAGAGGGAGACACAGAATCCAAAGCAGGCTCCAGGCTCCGAGCTGTCAGCACAGAGCCCGACGCGGGGCTCGAACTCACGAGCTGTGAGATCAGGACCTGAGCAGAAGTCGGACGCTTAACCGATGGAGCCGACCAGGCGCCCCTGTAAGCAGGACTGATGAGTCACTGGCCATCCACCTCCAGCCCTCGCCCCTCCCTGGTGGTCCAGCCCTCTGATCACGGGGTTGGCTCTCCGGGCATCCAGCCCCGACCGCCCTAACCAGCTCTCAGGTGCGGGTGAAAGCGGCTGGTTGTGACTAGCCACAGATGCCTTTTGTCTCGGGAAATGGCAGAGGTGGTGCCGAGAGCCACGTCCATGGCCAGGTGTGCGTTTCTCGGCAGAAGTCAGGGTATCGCAGGGCCTGGCCCTGACCGGAGGAGGGCGCCACAGCACCCCGGGGTGGACTGGTAACCCTCTCGTCTCTCCTCTCCCACAGCTGTTCGGAGACTGGGAAGCACAAGTGCGGAGGATAATGAAGCTCATTGCCGGTGGCGGCCTGTCCATCACCGGCTCTCACAACATGTGCGGGGACTACCTGTACAGCGGCCACACGGTCATGCTCACGCTCACTTACTTATTTATCAAAGAGTGTAAGTCGAGGACAGCCCTCCGGCAGCGTCCCCACCGCACCTGACACCGCGGGCCCCCGGCGCGGGGGGCGGGGTCGGGGGGCGGGGTCACCACTCTTGCCCCTGGGGGGGGGGGGGCGGGGGGCGCCTGGTCTCCTCTGGTGTCGGCAGAGCCTTCGGGCTGCGCTACAGCTGCTGGAAGGAGCTGGGAGGAAAGCTCGTGAGCCCAGGCCTGGTGGCACGTGATGTAGACCGCGTGTCACCGCCCTACGCTGCGCGTGGGGGTCAGCGAGGTCTCTGCCCTCATAGAAGCCGGGGGCTCAGGGACACTAAGTGATGCAGGCGCCAAATGGGAGTCTCCTTTAAAATGTACTAATAAGGGCCGCCTGGGGGGCTCAGTCGGTGAAGCATCCGTCTCCTGATTTCGTTTAAAGTCGCAAACCTCCCTTCCCCTTCTCGGTTTCTGATCCTGCTTCTCCTGTTCAACTTTATTTTTTCACAGCATTTAACACCTTCTAACACAGTGTAAAATCTCCTTCTTTATTATAATTATTTTTTACTGTGTCTCCTCTGTCCCAGGAAGGGATCTCCCCCAACAAAGGCAGGCCCTTTGCCTGTTTTGTTCGTTGATCTCTATACCCAGAGCATTTCCTGTCCCAGGCACATAGTAGATGTTCAATAAATACTGGTTAAACAAATGACTAGTTCTTTTTTTTTTTTTTAATTTTTTTTAGTTGTCTTTATTTTTGAGAGGCAGAGAGAGACAGAGTGTGAGTGGAGGAGGGGCAGAGAGAGAGGGAGACACAGAATCCGAAGCAGGCTCCAGGCTCTGAGCTGTCAGCACAGAGCGTGATGCAGGGCTCGAACTCACGAACCGTGAGATCATGACCTGAGCTGAAGTCAGACGCTCAACCGACTGAGCCACCCAGGCACCCCCAAATGAGTAGTACTTGTATGCTGTGAGAAGCCAGTGAAAGTCTAACCTTTCTCCCCCTGGGTAGGGAGGACGGATCACATTCAAGTGACATTTTTGCGTAAAACTTCAGACCCTCTTCAGCCCATTCTTTGAGAATGCAAAGTGGGAAGGCCTGGACAAATAGAGACTATGGTGCTCCCCTCAGGTGGGAGCTTCCAAATCAAGGTACGGACAGGTATTGACCTGACACTACCCTGCCTTTGAATGCACTTGCACCAAAATCCCCAGGCATTTGGATTCTTTCTTATTTCTGTTTGAGAAATGGAATCTGAGACTCTTTTTTTTTTTTTTAATATATGAAATTTATTGTCAAATTGGTTTCCATACAACACCCAGTGCTCATCCCAAAAGGTGCCCTCCTCAATACCCATCACCCACCCTCCCCTCCCTCCCACCCCCCATCAACCCGGAATCTGAGACTCTTAAAGAGTTTCAGGTCAGTGTTTAGTCACAAAGCTTGGGAAGCAAGTAAGACAGTTGGATCAATTCTAATTGCCTAGTCCGTGTGTAAGGATCTGTAGACCAAAAAGTATTGATTTTTGTTTGGAGCATTAACCCCAAATTATTTATAAGTAAGTTGAATGAGACGTCAGTGGACAGGCTTTTTTTTTTTTTTTTTTTTAATGGAACACGACGCATTATCCTCAGTTGTCCTTCTCAACTGTCTTTATATGTGAATCAAGCAGTAGCCAAGTATAAATTACAATGCTAATAAAGTCACGTCATAAGATAAGCTGCTTCCATTCTTTTTTTTTTTTTAACACTTATTTGTTTTTGAGAGACAGAGATAGCGTGCAAGCGGGGGAGGGGCAGAGAGTGAGGGAGACACAGAATCTGAAACAGGCTCCAGGCTCCGAGCCGTCAGCACGGAGCCCGACGCGGGGCTCGAACTCACAGACCGCGAGATGGTGACCTGAGCCGAAGTCGGACGCTTCACCGACGGAGCCCCCCAGACGCCCCAAGCTGCTTCCATTCTAACCTTGACTACACATAAGCTAAGACCCTTAAATTTGCAGCCCAAACGATCTGTTTTCAGACGGAAAGGTCAGAGTAACCGGTGTGAATCGCTCCTCTTTTCAGACTCCCCTCGACGACTGTGGTGGTACCACTGGATTTGCTGGCTCCTCAGCGTGGTTGGGATCTTCTGTATTCTCTTAGCGCATGACCACTACACTGTGGACGTGGTGGTGGCGTATTACATCACCACAAGACTCTTCTGGTGGTACCACACTATGGCCAATCAGCAAGTGAGTTTTCCCCTTGTCTGATTACAGCTTCCCTCAATGCCTGGCCTGGCGGTGCTGGCTTGGGGGCGGGGGGACGTGCAGAGAACCCACGGATGTCTTAGGCCTCTCTCCAGGGGGGCTAGGCAACTGGGATTGCGTGGTCTTTCGTGATGCTGACCCACTTCGCAACAAAAAATGAGCAAGAAACGTGTTAGTAGAGTGACGCAGAGATCGCATCCTTCTAGAACAGGTATCACCGTCCCCCGTCCCTGACAAATGCCTTCCAAACTGGGCCCCCCTGCTGTTTGATTGGCACCCCTCCCCTCTTCTCCTGGCCTGGGCCCCTGAGCAGCTGAACATTTAACTTCCATCGCAGAAGAGTAACAGAGACGCTAACTGGGGCGCGCACTTACGGACAAGAGATCGAGGAAGCCACGCGTTCTCCGTGCGCTCCCGGAGTTGGAGTTCTTTGCTCTCCTGCTAGGGGGTGGCCTGGTTAGCACACGAGTGCAGAGTGGGGGCGTGCGTGTGAAACTGGGGTACGTGGGTGGACACAGGGCCGTTCCGGGGTCCTTTGTGAATTGTAATTAGGAAAATACATCCACTTAAAGTGGAAGATCGTTAGAAAAGCACATATGTTCGTTTGGGGGCCCATGAATTGCTCTCCCTGACCTGGTTTCCTGCCTTTGTCGTCATAGGTGCTCAAAGAAGCTTCCCAGATGAACCTCCTGGCTAGGGTGTGGTGGTATAGGCCATTTCAGTACTTTGAAAAGAATGTCCAAGGAATCGTACCTCGATCTTACCACTGGCCCTTCCCCTGGCCGGTGGTCCACCTCGGGAGGCAGGTGAAATACAGCCGCTTGGTGAACGACACATAACGGCCGCACCAAGTGGGGGACGAGGACCCTTTCCAAGTGCTGAGAACTCCAGTGAGAGCAGACGCCATAAACAGACGATCCCGTTATCTTTCAGCCGTTTCCTTGACTTAACCTATTGAGTTACCTGGTCAGCACTGTGATCTTTTTTTCTCTCCAAAGGACCTGCGTGGGACAACAATAAAGAAAACGTAACCTATCATGCACTGCACACATTTCCTGTTCGTGAGTCCGGGGTTCCGCATAAGCTGCATCACCACGTTCCTTTGTATACGATGCAACAGCATAAATGTAAGCTTTTCTATCATCAGTTCTGGTCTTTCCAGTCACATCTGGAAAATAAAGCGTATTATTTTCTTGGGAAAACATACTTTTCATATCTCTTGCCCCAAAGATTGGGCTGTAAGCCATTTTCTAGCAAATGTCTCTATGAAGGTTTCTAAGTACCTGAATGGGGTTCGATTCTGAAATCTTTCTACCTGTTGCACCGCTATTCAAATAAAAAATGACAGACACAGAAAGGTGTGGTAACTTTGGGTTTTGTAAAAAGCAGAGAGAGTGTGTCAAAAAGTGCAAAAAAAAAAAAAAAGATTCTGTTATAAAGTGATTTTCTAAGTATTTCCTAACTTTATTTTTCAAAATGATGTTATGAAAACCAAATTTCAAGATTTTTACATGTCAGAGAGAAGAGAGTTAAAATTAAAAAAAAAAAATGCTTCTTGGGAGAGAAATTTGTCTATGTTTCTAGTGCCTTTCTTGTCTTGATTGTATGGTCAGTAGGCAATCTTAAATGTTTTTATTTAAAATAAAATATTCCATGAAAATATAAATGTATGTATACACTACTAAATTTTGCATTTATAGCTAAATTAAATCTGAAGACTGCTTATGGTTTTTAAATTGCTATGAATTCACGAATGGGGGAGTTAATTAGAAAATCAGAGCCCTGTTCCCATATTGTGAGCAGGTGGCAATGACATGTACCACTTAAATTATTTTCTCATCTATTTGGTGGTTCGATTTTAACTATACAGTGAAAACAGCCATGAATACTTTGTTTTTAAAAAGAGAGTTTTGAAAATGATCACTTAACTAAAACTTGAAAGCTATAAATTAGTTATCCATACTCTGATGACAATTTTGTTGGTGAACAACAAAACAGAGATCTATTTCTTTAAAATATATTTGTGCAGAAACTGCATGTATCTCTAAGTTTTACTCCTAACAGAAGTATGTTTGGGGAAGTATTCTATTCCATACTTGCCAATGTGGAGAACAAAATAGTTTTTTAAGAATGAAGAAGTATATATATCCATTCTGTATTTTACGTGCAGCAGAATTATCTTCCGTAGGGTTTTTTTTTTCCTGTGTATTCACAAGGTGATATTTGTATTGTAAAACAATAATGGTGAAGGAAATAAAAAGGCTTTTAAAATTTTGTTTGTTTTAAATATTTGTAAAGTTATTATTATTCCAGAGAGTATACTGATATCTTAACAGCTTACCTAGACCATAAATTAATCAAAATGCACTTTTTAATAAAACCTGATACTTAAAACATAAATGGCTGTTACTCCTGATGTGTTCACATCCTTCCCAGAGGTCGTAAACAAAGTCATTAAAGCAAGGTAAAAACCTGAGTTGTGGATGTCTTCCCGGAGTTTGAGACAGGGCCTGCGGCGACCATGTTTCTTTCCCCTTGAGATTTCCTAAAATGTGTGAGTGGGGGTTTTTTTGGTTTTTTGTTTTTTTCCAAAGTACACCAAAAGAATCACACAGGTAAGTTAATTTCAAAATGCAGACAGACCACCTTGCTACAGATGTAAGACTAGGATCGTGTCCCGCCTGGGGCTCCGGCCGTGTGTCTCACTCAGAGGACCAGAATCCTGGGATGGGTTTCTAGCACAGCCTCTCCCGCGCTTGGACTCTTGGGCGAGTGTTGCGAATCGAAAGGGAAAGCACCTTGAGTAATGAAAACGCGTCACTGGCACGTGCTAAACATTGGATCTTTCTTCCTAAGTCAAAGCAGTTTTATTTAAAAAAAAAAAAAGATTATTACAGGTTTGCATACTACATAGGTACTAAGAAATTCATTCACTAATTTCTCTTCATGCCCGACGGCACCGGTTCGTGAATGGACATACCGTGTGGCTCCCGGGTCTGAAGATCCCAGGAAGGATAGAGAAACCTCGTGTTGTGGAGGATTGCAGTACCCTTGGTGGGGTCTGCCTGAATGAGGACATGTGCTTTTCTGTCCTTTCGTTTGGTAAGACAGTACCTCCTAAGGACAGTAGCTTCTTTACTTGGCTCTCGTATGAGCTGGGCATTCTTTACATGCGCTATCTTGTTAACGGCCACACAGCCACAGGGTTAATGATTACCCCATTTTGTGGGAGGCGACTCAGAGAAGTTGAATAAACCTCCCAAGGTCATGCAGCCGGTAAGTGGTGAAACTCTGATTGGAGTGCAGGTCTCCACCCCTCCTCACCACCCTGCATGCCCCCAAATGCTGTGAGTGTTTGTAAGTTCTTCCACAGGAGTCCGCGGTGGGAGACATCGGTGCCCGTGGCGGTAAGGCCGAGTAGAATGGCTCTTCCTACGAACTGAGTGCCAGAAAATCCACCTCATGAGGTATGAGAGACTAATTTTGCCAGTTTCCTAATTGCTAAATGTTTCATTTGTCTCCCCAGCAAATACCTAAATTGATCAACGTGATAAAGATCTCAAAAACTTTATAAACATCACATAAAACGAGGGCTTTAATTTGACTGCCATTGTACAAAAAGTCAACCAGGTGTTGAGGTAACCTTCGGGAAGTAGAATGTGCTACCTGGGGCCCGTGTTACTGATGTCCTTTATTTTTCTCTCCCTTTGGTCCGGAAACTTACTCTGAACAAACCCAGACTTGAAATGGTGCCTGTCAGCGCCTTAGGGTTCTTATGTGTCTTCTGGTTCAGGTTACAAGAAAATTAAGCGAGTCCTGCTGGGTCCAGACTCCGGCTCTTAGAGGTCAGAGGTGGGCATGGTCCTCGAGACACAGGCCGAGTGAGGAGACGTTGCCCGAAGCTGGACAAGGGAGGAACAGGATTGGGGCATCGCCCGGCTTACTATTGGCGAAGATACGGAGTGTGGGTTTATCACGCAAGTGAACGTGTGTTGCATGTGTGAGGAGTCCTTCGAGTTCGTGAGGGCTGGCATGGCCCTGGTGTCATCCAGCATCTAGTGACTGAGCAGATTTAGAAATGCCCTTGAGGATTTGTGACGTGTGAATCATGGCATCTGACGTGTAACACCTGGTCCGCAGGAATAGTGCTTATCCAGAGGATCCATTCGCCATCAGCACACCGTGGTCGGTGGGTGCAAAGATTGGAGAGTCTCTCGAGGATTCTCGGGGGCAGGTTTGCTAAAGATTTGAAGACAGATCAATGAGATGGGCAGACTCCACGTTTCTCCTAGCTAAAAAAAAAGGGGAGGGGGGGGCGCCTGGGTGGCTCGGTCGGTTGAGCGTCCGACTTCAGCTCAGGTCGTGATCTCACGGTTCGTGGGCTCGAGCCCCGCGTCAAGCTCTGTGCTGACAGCTCAGAGCCCGGAGCCCGCTTCACTGCCCTTCCCCACTTGTGCTCTGTCTCTCTCAAAAATAAACAAAAGCAGGGAGTCCCAATTCAGAGGCTGTACAGCCTCCAGCGTCCAGGTTCCCGTGTTGAAGGACGTGTAGGGTGCGGCTTCCGGGGCAGGCATGGCATTCCACGTGAGGATAGGGAAGGTTCTGGCTCCCTGGAGGGGGCCGGCCCAGAGTTTTCTCCCAGCCCTCCGGTGGCCTAGAGCCACGTGTGTTTTGACGGTCTCTTGTTGGGCACATAGACGTTAAAATTGCTATGTCTTCTTGGAGATTTGACCCCTTTATCATTATGTCATCTCTCTATTCCTGAGGATATTCTTGTTGTGAAGCGTGCTTTGTCCGAAGTTAAAATAACTTGAGCTTTCTTCTGATTAGTGTTAGTATGGTATATATCTTTCTCCACCCCTTTATTTTTAACCTGTCTGGATCTTTTTTTTTTTTAATTTTTAATTTTTTTTAAATTTACATCCAAATTAGCATATAGTGCAACAATGATTTCAGGAGGCGATTCCTTAGCGCCCCTTCCCCATTTTGCCCATCCCCCCTCCCACAACCCCTCCCGTAACCCTCGGTTTGTTCTCCATATTTAAGAGTCTCTTCTGTTTTCTCCCCCTCCCTGTTTTTATAGTATTTTTGCTTCCCTTCCCTTATGTTCATCTGTTTTGTCTCTTAAAGTCCTCATAGGAGTGAAGTCATAGGATTTTTGTCTTTCTCTAATTTCACTTAGTGTAATACCCTCCAGTTCCATCCACATAGTTGCACATGGCAAGATTGCATTCTTTTTGATGCCGAGTAATACTCCATTATATATATATACCACAATTTCTTTGTCGTTTCATCCATTGATGGACATTTGGGCTCTTTCCGTACTTTGCCTATTGTTGATAGTGCTGCTATAAATATGGGGCGCGTGTGTCCCTTAGAAACAGTGCACCTGTATCCCGTGGAGAAATGCCTAGTTGTGCATTTGCTGAGTCGTAGGGTAGTTCTATTTTTAGTTTTTTGAGGAACCTCCATACTGTTTTCCAGAGGGGCTGCACCAGCTTGCATTCCCACCAGCAGTGCAAAAGAGATCCTCTTTCTCCGCATCCTCGCCAACATCCGTTGTTGCCTGAGTTGTTAATGTGAGCCATTCTGACAGGAATAAGGTGGTATCTCATTGTGGTTTTGATTTGCATTTCCCTGATGATGAGTGACGTAGAGCATTTTTTCATGTGTCGGTTGGCCATCTGGATGTCTTCTTTGGAGAAGTGTCTATTCATATCTTTTGCCCATGTCTTCACTGGATTATTTCTTTTTTGGGTGTTGAGTTTGATAAGTTCTTTGTAGATTTTGGATACTAACCCTTTATCTGATATGTTGTTTGCAAATCTCTTCTCCCATTCTGTCGGTTGCGTTTTAGTTTTGCTGGTTGTTTCCTTCGCTGTGCAGAAGCTTTTTATTTTGATGAGGTCCCAGTAGTTCATTTTTGCTTTTGTTTCCCTTGTCTGGATCTTTATATTTAAAGTAGGTTTCTTATAGACAGAATATATAAACAGAAAAACAGCATCTTGTTTTTCACCTATTCTGACGATCTCTTGTCTTTTTAATTGATGTATTTAGACCTTTCACATTTAAAGTACGGTTAACCTTTGAACCACACGGGTTTGAGCTAAGCAGGTCCACTTATACATGGATTTCTTTTTCAGTAAATACAGTACTGTAAATGTATTTTCTGATTTTATTAATATTTTATTTTTTCTAGCTTCCTTTTTTTTTTAAGTTTATGTTGAGAGAGAGAGAGGTAGAGGGAGAGAATCCCAAGCAGGCTCTGCACTGCTAATGCAGAGCCTGATGTGGGACTCAAACTCACAAACTGTAAGATCATGACCTGAGCTGAAACCAAGAGTCAGATGGCCAACTGACCGAGCCACCCAGGGGCCCTTCTCCAGCTTTATTCTAGGAATGCAGTATATAGAATACAAAGTACGTGTTAATCAATTGTTTATGTTAGTGATGAGGCTTCTGGTCACCAGTTGGCTATTAGTCAATAAGTTTTGGGGGAATCAAAATGTATTTGTGGATTGTTGACCCCTCTCCCTCCCCCTACCAGCAGTTCATCTAAGTTTCCATAAGTGTTCCTTCTAATTTATGGCTCCATGTAAGCAGATCTCACCTGTGAGATCTGGATGCACCTGTCTCTCCAGGTTCGGGCATGGTGGTTGGAACCATTGACCCCAATCTTGTGATGGCTCCAAGAAAAGTTGTTTTTCAGTTTGTCCAGCCTTTTCTAGTTGTAAGGATAGGAATGGTGACCAGACTCCCAAGCTTTTTCCGTCTTGAACATGAAACCAGAAGCCCTTGGTGACCCAGCTTTTGTAGTCAAATAAATTTGGGAGTTAGTGACTAAGCCGTTATCTCTAGAGTGCCCTTAATGTCTGGACATACAAATCTGTGTCCTAACAACAAATGAAGAACTAAAACTAAAACGGCTGGTAGAGTCCACTGTCATGACTTCCAACCCTGCGCACGTGAGCTGTCCAGAAGAACGTGAAGATAATTAACGCTGGACTGGGGAACAGAGGGCATTCGTGCAGGTGGCTTAAATGTGAGCTTACCCAGCAGAGCCTTTGATGTGCCCTCCCACAGGTGACCTAGGATGCAGCCGGGCGCTAGAGCAAAGCCCAAAGTCCAGAGTAGCCTGAATGACTTTCCCTCTCTTTCTTTCTTTAGACTGCTCTAGTTGTTAGTTGTCTGACTGCTGTGGCATATCCCGGGCTGGTCCCTGGGAAACAACTGCCAAGGACGTTGGTTAGTAACAAATATGGCTGCTTATGAGGAACCTCAGAACATTAAGAGAAAATGTCGGGTGCCGACAGTCCGGAATGCTTGGTCCATTTCTGTCCAAGTGCTTACAGTATGTTCTGTTGGGTTGGTCAATTTCTTCTCTCTCTCTCTCTGGCTTGGACCAAGATAAGTTCTAAATTAGTTTAACTTGGTTACTCAAAGCCTTTTTCAGCGTGAGTAGGAAATACAGAAAGTGGTATTCTTGTAGCTGTCCCAGTCCATATTGTACCAAGAACCTCAACCAGAATATCGTCCTTACTTTTATTTCACACCAAGGGCTTTGTCCGGCTCCTCTCTCAAGCGTTGGAGTCTAAGATGCGGTCGCGCTTGGGAGATGCAGTGTGTCATGTTCAAACACAAACCAAGGGCAGCTCCTGAAAGAACGTGAATCATTTAGGCCAGTTACGTGTGTCGTGGTGTAATGTGGGGTAATGAGGAGGCACACGTACCAGTTCTGTGCTCAGTAAACAACCCCTGGCATTATAGAGAGGGAAATGAGAGAGAGAGATGGAAATGGGGCCCCTGGGAGCCAAGGAAGAAGTCCCAGTCAATGGAAAGACCGGCCCCAGCCAGGGAGAGAGCTGGACGACATACTGAACCAAACCTAGACTCAGCCTTTATCGGGACTTCTGGATTCATTATCAGTAGACAGAAGCCATGTATGTCTTGGGTCTTTATTAAAAGACTTGCTGGACCGTCCTGAGCATCTGATGCGTGTGCACAATGGTGACTGGGTTACTGGCCGACTCTGACGAAGCAGGACACAGTTATCTCGGATGAGGAGCGAGGGTCACCATGAAACAGAAACGTGTATCTCCATGATTTACTGGTGCTTGGGATCTGCTCCCCTGGCCAGCTCTGTGTTATTACTTGGAGGAACTGGGATGGTTTTAATTGCTTCCTGCTAGTAGTTATCAGCACGGGAGAAGCAGAAAGGGGGTTCCAGCCAAAGCACTCTGTCTTTCGTGCTCTTTTTAATAAAGAGCTTGTGCACAGAATCGGGTTTTCCACGGGGGACGCGTAGCAATGCTCCTCGATATTTTAGGATGTTTCGGGGGGTGGGGGGGCGGGTACCTCACTTGGGAAAAAAGTGTGATCTGTGAAAATAAACGTTTGTTTGGAAGGCTTCTCTGAAGTCATCGGCTTTGGGTTTCAAGAGGCCACAATCCAATCGTTGCCAGGCTTACGGAAAGCGTGTTCGTTGCTAGTCCCCGGGGTCACGGGAGCCTTCTGACCCCTGGCTGCCGTTGGGCTGTGACGGTGGCCCCCGGCAGGGGTAAGAGCCGAGAATGCTGTGTTTGCAGCAGAAGCTTCCTTGACGCAGCAGGAGCGTCACAGCCGCTTCAGCGAGCCCCGCAGGCTCTGTGCGCACCAGAGGGGGCCGGACGGATCTGCAGGCGTATGCTGGCTGGGCTCCTCCGCAGGCTCCGGGGGCGAGCACATAAAGCAAAGCTTGTAGAGGAGCTGTGCACACGTCTGCCCGGGAAGTGTCGCCGGCCCCGGACATGGGAGCACATTCCTGTGCTCACCAGCGGACACCAGATGACCCCAGGGCTTAATCTCTGCCCTGCAGCTCACCCTGGCCTCTCCAAACCCTGGGGCCCAATGGCTGCTGCTGAGGTTTCCCCTGGGGCTCCGGGTTCTTGAGCAGAGGGATCAAAGCAGGGAACGCGGCCAGAAGGCCCTGTTCCCTGTTTTTGCACAATCCTCGGTACCAGCAAGAAAGGGCTGCGGCGGGGGGGTGGGGGGGGGGGTGGAGAGATGGCAATACAGTACTTCCTTCGGGAGGGAAAATGTCAATGTATTCAGCACACATAACCCCCACATACTATTAACATTCACCAAGTGTGAATTCAAACAAAAGTCACCAAAATTAGATGGGAAGGGATCTGAAATGTCACTTTCACACATGCCGGGCTTGGAGAGCTATGACAAGTTGGCTTCCTGTGGATCCGGGCCGTCAAAACTGGCTTGGGACGTTCAGGTCTAATCACCAATTAAACTCGGCAAACACAGCGGATTTGCGCAGGCCCTGGGAGATCCATTGCCTTCTTGCGAATGAAGAGGGCCCCGGTCCAGCTCTTTTTCATCTGACAAAAAATGAGGAGGAATTGCTGGCCATCTCCCTACCGCTAAAGGAGGTCAGAGCAGGAAAGGCAGGCGGGCTCACTGGAGAGACCCGCTGGTGTCTCACTCCCTCTGCCCAGTCTGCCCAGCAAGGCAGGAAAAGCTCTAGCGGGACCAGAGCCGCTGGGGGCGGGGCCTGGAGGGCCGGTGAGCCTTGGGTCCACAGAACACAGACTTCTCTGTTTCCCAAACTGTCGTTCCCTCGCTCGGGGTGGCGAGTGAGATCTCAGGGGTCACACTCACACAAACACACACGTATGCAAATTTAGCATTCCCATCAGCGCATTTCAAGCCGTAACAAATATTTTATTATGGAAAGTTTTTAAGTCTACGCTAACTTCGTAAGAATCCCACAGTGAGAAACCCAGGTAGGCACCGGCTAGCTTCTACCGTTATTTTCTTAACTTGCTGTGTCACCTATCAATCCATTTGCCTGTCTTTCTATGGGTCTTATCCATTACCCTGATTTTCTGAATGCATTTCAAGTAAATTGCAGACACGTCTCCCTAAATACTTCAGCGTCCGTGTTCACTAAAATTCAAAATTTGTTCCCAGGTTTTGTTTGTTGCTGTTGTTGTGGTGGTAAAATGTATAGGCAAAGAAATACATAAATCTTAAGTGTATATTTGCTGTTTTGACAAATGCATGCACCTATGTTATGCAAACACCTATCGTGACAGAGACGATTACTGGGGCCTTTCTGCCTCTTCCCCATCAATCTTGGCCAGCCCCCCACCCTACCGTGACTCCCAGAGGCAAACACCTACCGTACCTACCCTGATTTTCCACCACACACCTTGCCCCACCGTGTATGATGTGTGTACTCTTTGCATCTGTGTACTTCATTCTGTGTAATATGTTTGCAGTCATCCGTGTTGCCGTGCATGTGGATAATCCCTTCCTTTTTATCAGTGACAAGTATTCCACTGAATAAATGGACAGCAGTGTGTTTATCCACTCCCCTCTGGATTGATACCTGGACAGTTTCAAAGTTGTGCCTACTATGAATAAAGCAGCTTACAATATTCTTGTATACGTTTTCCTTGTGTGTGTGCATGTATTTAGGTCTATATGTTTTCAACTCTTGTAGGTAAATACTACCCAGGTGTGGGATTGCTGGGTCAGAAAGTAGATGTATGTTGAATTTTCTAAGAAATGGGGGCGCCTGGGTGGCTCAGTCAGTTGAGCACCCGACTTCAGCTCAGGTCACGATCTCATGGTTTGTGGGTTCGAGCCGCGCGTCGGGCTCTGTGCTGACAGCTCAGAGCCTGGAGCCCGCTTCAGATTCTGCGTCTCCCTCTCTTTCTGCCTCTCTCTCCATCTCGGTCTCTCCCAAAAGTAAATAAACATTAAAAAAAATTTAATTTTAATTTTACAAGGACCAAACCTATAAGCCACATGTCCTTGAATTATTTTAGTGTTTCAGCAGTATTGGCTGTGTTTTCCCACCTATTCAGATTCTTTCCGGTGAATCTTTGTCAACAATTTCTTTTAAATACAAAT
Source organism: Panthera onca (assembly GCF_046562875.1). Taxonomy (NCBI): domain Eukaryota; kingdom Metazoa; phylum Chordata; class Mammalia; order Carnivora; family Felidae; genus Panthera; species Panthera onca. The sequence goes on from NC_138349.1 coordinate 82,200,421, forward strand.
CAATAAATTCCGAAAAAAACCCCAAAACTTTAAAAAATAAGTAATAGAAGGGAACAACAGCAAAATGACCAGACTTGCTCCTAGGAATTTTTTTTCCTTCTGTGAGTTCATAGGGTTCCTTATTATTAAAGTCCGTCCGAATCAGAGGTTCTTTTAGAAAAATTTGGGGAGTAAAAATCTTTTTATAAACTCCACCGAAGGATGACATACGTACAGAAAAGTGCATCCAGAATCATCTTCGCAAACCGTACACATCCGCGTCGCGGGCCTCCGGCTGGAGAAGCAGCATGGCCCGCGCCAGGGCGGCCCCGGGAGATGGGCCACATCGGGCATGATGAAAATTACAAGTGCAAAGACAAGTGGAGGCCCCGCCGAGCTCACCGGGGCATCCCACCGAACACCTAAGGGATGCCCCCGCAACAGTGAAGGCAGACTCCCCCATTAGAGGCCCTACTGTCCTCTCCCGGGGCTGTCTCGACCCCACACCTCCTCCGGCACCACTCCGGCCGCGTGGATTTCGCCTCTACAGTCTCTCTCCCAACGCCGCGCGGCTTGCACCCGGCATTCTGCAAGGAGAAGCCGTCGCTTTAGCTAAAACTCATCACCGAGTCTCCCTCCGAGCGTCCTGGGGGCACGGTGGGGGGCTGGGGGAGCCCCACGGAATAGAGCAGCCCCCGGCCTCCGCTGGGCCGGCTGAAACGCAAGAGGCCAGGGGACAAGCTGTGTCACTCCGGACGTGGGGCTACTCGCGCCTGGTGCGGGTGGTGTGTGTGAATCAGAGTAACGGCAGCTACGCGCTGGGGCTGTTCTGGGGCCGGAAGGGGAAGGGCTTGCAGGCAGGAAGGGGGCTCGAGTTCCAGGGGGCACGGGATAAGGCCTTCCCGGTTTGCGCCCTGAGCAGGAAGGGGCGCTTTCCCCCCCCAGCCCCGTCAGCCGAAGCACCGAAGGTCAGCGGTGTCGCAGGAGCCCCGCAGACCCAGATGCCCCCCGCCCCCCACTCTGGGTTCCAGGCCCGCGGCCCCCGGTCGGGATGAAGGCAGCAAGTGGCCTGTGCGGGCGGCGCACTGTCATCTCGAAACCAGTCTAATTGTGAGCACGGCAATGAGAGCAAACTTCGGACAGTGCATCCGAACACAGGAGGAGAATAAGGTACTGCTGCTGTTTCTGGTTTTTGGCACAGGACACACGGCCCCAGTCGGACCCCACGTGGAAATGAAAAGGTAGTGGGGGTCGTGGGAGGCTGGAAGTCCTTTAGCAAACTGTAGATGAGTAAAAATTTCGACGCGTCGGAAGAGAGTCAATGGCCCAGGCTCTTCTTCTCTTGAAAGATACTTGGACGAGGGGCGCCTGGGTGGCTCCGTCCCTTAAGCGTCGGACTCTTGCTTTCAGCTCAGGTCATGATCTCGCCGTCCGTGAGTTCGAGCCCCGCCTCGGGCTCTGTGCTGACAGCTGGGAGCCTGGAGCCTGCTTCCGATTCTGTGTCTCCCTTTCTCTCTGCCCCTCCCCCGCTCATGCTCGCTCTCTCCCTGTCTCTCTCTCTCAAAATTAAATAAAGCACTTAAAAAAATTTTTTTTACATGACTTTAGCCTCCCTCTTTGATTTCCAACCCTAATTCTCACCAAAGCTAGTCTGTAACTGTCAACTTGGAAACCCATCACGCTTTGCAATGTATTTTCTCCTGATGTCTCTGCAGAGAGTGGATGGCTCCCAGCCCATCTCACTCTCCCCGTGCTCCAGCCCAGAAGGCTGTGGAATCACTCGTGCCTCCTGTTTCTCTCCCATCCTTCGCAGCCCGCCAGGAAATCCTGTTGCCTCCACCTTCTGACACACCCTTACTGTGACCCACCGCTTCGGCCACCTCCGCCTCCAGCCCCTGGTCCCAGCCTCTGGCTTGGGGGTGGGCGGGAGCCTCTCCATCCGCCTCACTGCTCCTCAACCCGCCCCTCTGCAGCGTGTGGTCACCCAGGAACCCGGGTGACAGGTACGCGAGAAAGCTTTCCAAGGCTCAGATGGTGCCGCTGCTCTGCCCGTCAACGTCTCACTGCTTCTCACTGAAGTCAGCGCGCCGCCAAGCGTCCTCGAGCCCTTCCCGCCCGCCACCCCTGCTGGTCCACTCCGCACACCTTGGCCCCGTCGCCACTGCTCCAGTCTTGGTCTCGCGGCTCAGGCCCCCCGGGCCAGTTTGTCCTCCTTCAACCCATCCACCGCACTCTCTTGTCGGGGGAGACCTTTATCACTGGCCTTCCTTTCCCCAGGAATGCGCTCCCTCGGGCAGAAACACGGCTCGCTCTTTCTCCCGCTTCCTTCAGGTGTCTGTTGGACCGTCACGCTGTCAGAGGACTTCTTTGATTATATCACACAGAACAACATTCTCTCACCTCTTGTTCTGCCGCCTTCTTCCTCTTCGCACACACGACCTAACAGAGACCTAACAGATTACATTTATTTTTTGTTTGTCTCCTTCCGTGTAGAACGGGGGTCTCATGAGAAGATGGGCTTTGTTTGGGTCCAAAAGAGCATGGTTGCCAGACGGTTGGCATTCAATAGATACGTGAGAATAAATATTGGGTTGGATGAATACCACCTGATCATCACGGTCAAGATTCTGGTGCCCAGAGACAGCGAAACCAGGTGGAGAGCACCTGCCTTCCCCAGCTCCTGCTCGTCCACCCCACGGTTCTAGGAGGCTTCGTGTTACGTGCTCAGTATTCTTATTGATCAACGTGTTCACTCATTATTATGTAAAGTGCTACAAAGAGCGGCTGGACAACTCCCTATTAAAAAAGAAATAACCCAAGACCAGAATTCTAAAGGATCGAACAACCCAGAGATCTAAATGGGGAGGACGGTAGATAAAGCTTCTGGAAAAATATAGACCGTGTGTTGGGCCCCGAAGAAGGGCGTTGCAGTTATGTTTGCTTCATACCAAACTACTCCAAGCATAGTGGCTTAAAGTGACAGGTGTCTGATTGTGGCTGATAGTTTTGTGGGTCAGGAATCCGGGCAGAACTTGGCTGGGAGACACTGCTCCTCAGTGTGGCATTGGTGATCCTCCATTGGATCCTGCTGGTGGACGGACTGCTTTGGAGTCTGACCCCGATTCACTTGTCTATCTGGCGCCTCCGTGCGGGGAGCTGAAAGGAGACCATTCGGAACTGTGACCAAAGCATCTACGTGTGGTCCCTGCAGCATAGTAGCTTCAGGATTTCCAGACTTCTTACACAGCGACCCAGGCTTCTGTTAAAGACAAGACAACAGGTCGGTCCAAAATGGAGTTGCTTATGCTAAGCCCCACACCACCAAACTCAGACTTAATTACATTTTTGGCTCTCCAAGAAAGGAATCTTAAACCAGTCAATCGGGAATCACCTAATCAGCACGAGTTAAATCATCTGCCTGAGAGACCCCTGCCTTCCCCTAAAGGAAAGTAACCTTGCAATAACCAACCTGCTTTCTCCCCCCCCACCCCCAGCATAACTGTCTTGTCCTGCTCCCTGCTGCCTATAAAAGGCATCCATTTTGCACAGCTCCTCGAAGCCCCTTCCTGTCTGTATTGGGGTGCCGCCCAATACACGAATCATTGAATAAAGCCAGGAAGATCTTTAAAACGGACTCAGTTGGATTTTGTTATTTTAACAGATCCAAGGGCAAGTGCTCCAGGAAATGGAGAATTGACACAAGGCTTTTGTGACCCAGCCTCAGAAGTCACACGGCAGAGATTCCATGTCCTCTGTTGTCATCACGGGCAGCCATAAACCCACCGAGTCTTGGGGTGGGGGGGATGACACAGATCCCCTCTATTCCACGGACGGAGTGTCAAAGAATTTGCAGCCTTGTTTTTGAACTCAGGGAGGTATGACTCAGTTAACCGGGGAGTAGGTGAGAAAGTATTTTGAGGATAAAAGTTTGAGCAGGGATGGGATAGGACAGGTGCATTTAGGAGCCATAAAGAGGCCCAGGTGCCCAGCATGACCAGGAAAATGTCAAAGGCCAGGTCAAAGGCAGAGGCCTTGGGCTGGGTGGGTTTGAATACCCCGTGAAGGAGTCTAGCCTTTGCTCTGCAGACAAGCTGTGTTTGAACTGTGTTGCTCACATACCCCGAAGGGAATTTTGAAAGAAAGTGTTCAGCTTTGCATCCATCCCCACCCCCTCCCCCCACCATGATTTAAAAGGAATCGCAAAGGTCAGCAGCTCTGTGTGGTCATTCAGGCTGACGGAGGCTTTCTACCTACTTCTTCGTGGAACATCCAGGGTCACTGTGGGCATCTCCCTCCGAGACCGCGTGGGAGCCTGGAGAAGCACGTGGGGGGCCAAGGCCGGCGTCGGTGCCTGTCACTTCCGCTCATGCCCCAGTGGCCAGACCTCAGCGAATGGCCACTCCAGACCGCACAGGAGGCCCGGAAGAAGCGAGGAGCACAGATGTCGCGGGAGAGCAAGGAGCCCTCCCTACAGGGCATATATACAGCGTTCTGCACACTGACTGCTGCTGTTGCTTACACGGCCCGTATTATTATGCACTCAGCCTGTAGGCCGTGCTCTGTGCACGGATGCATGTGACTCCCCGAGCGTCAGCTCGCAGGACCCCCAGGTAGACGCGCTTCAGGCGCAGGAGGCCCCGCAGCCTCGGGGCCCAGTTAGGAGGTGAGACATCGCTGTGGGAGGCTCGGCCACTCCAGGCAGGGGGCTGCAGGGGGGGCCTGGGCCGAGTCGGGCCGCAGATCCCCGCGCGGCTGTCCGGCTGTCTCCGGGCGCCTTCAACGGTCCATCCCCAGCCGCTCACTCCTCCCTGCCTTGCAGCCAACTCCTCCATGAACCCCAGGGTGGATTGTGCTGCGCCTGAAGAAAAGCAGGGCTTTGCCCTGGGCTCAGAGGCAAGCTTCGCCCCTCCGGCTTCTAGGAAGCGGCCCAACAAGAACTAGGAAAGCGGCCCCGGTTTTCAAAATCCTGGGCACCTGTGCTTCCTGTCATGGAGACAACAGACGGACGGGATGTCGTGCCCTTGAGGGGCCTGATCAGACGCGAGAGGTCTTTGTCTTCTCTTCCCTGCCGTCGATACCGGGGCCCCAAAGGTTGGAAGAGTGGATTCCCCCCCCCCCTCCCCGGGGGCCCCAGAAACCACGCAGTCTAAAGCAGACTGTACTGCAGGCAGCCGATGCTCCGTTTTTTTGGCCGGGCACAGTGTGGACGTTGCTGCGTTTGCTGCCCTGAGCTACCAGGGCGGTTGGGTGTAATCAGTCTCTCCAGTGACACCCTTTCCAGACCAGCGAGGCGGCCCCTCTGCGCGGAGCCTGACTCCTCCGCAGGCAGTGACCCTACCCCACGTCTCTGGGTGGATTTGTCCCCCAACATCGCCTCGCAGTGCGGCGTAGGGGACCCGGCGGAGGAAAGGGTGTCCTTTTCCACATCAAACACGGGAGGCAGGTATGTCTGAGAAGACGAACGCCTCCTTCCCACGCCGTGTCCGTGCAGGGTGCTTGGGGACGGGCTCCAGGTGTGACCTTGGGAGGCCCAGGCAGGGTTTTTCCACAAGCAGGCTCAGCTGGGGCGCGTCCTGCCCGGTGTGTGAGTCAGCACACAAGTAGTTAAGTTGGAGAGCCTTGGCTTCCCCGGCTGGTGCATTCAGCCTCCGGGAGTCAGCAAGCGGCAGTGCTCATGAGAGCGGGGGCCGGGGACACCCAAGTGTCCTGGCACTCGGGCTCGCGACGGGGACCCGCTTGCCTCTCTGAACAGCCAGCTGCCGCCGCAGGTACGTAGCTGGGCTTGGATGGATGGTGCTTTGTTTTCTCCCCCGAGGACAGAGAGCCACGGTTGCTCGCGTGTGCACACAGGCTCCCTTGACACTGAGAAGAAACAGATGTTTATTAGCCTCCTGAATAATATGACTTATTAAAATAAGGGACAGGGGCGGGGGGTGGGGGCGGAGAGAGGGGAGAGACGCTTCCTCTCCCCGTGCGTTTCCCTCGCAAAGGCGGCTTTTCTTAATTCTGTGTGCATTCCAGGGCTGTGTGCGCTCAGGTCATTTGAATGTCGCGATCACAGGGGGAATTCGAAAGATGGCCTTTCGCTGTCCTTTCCGTGAATCTTCAGATCCGCGTTCAGAGAGCTGGATTCAGTCTGAAGAGTTGTGTTGCCGAATCGGGGAAGTCAAGCGGCGGGAACTCACTTTCCTACCCCGTTTTCGACAGTGAGATTCGAATCCTTAGTCTTCAGAAGCAAACTTCTTCAGGTTTACCACATAGCTGCAGGATCTCAGACGTGGTGTTTTTCTGGCTCACAGCCTGAGGCCTCCTGGCTCAGATACGTAGGGTGACCTGAGTTAACTTTTCGAATCCCAGTTCTGTTGTTGTTGTTGTTGTTGTTGTTGTTGTTGTTGTTGAATTCTCAACTTAGCTACCATACGGTGTCATCTTGGCTTCAGGAGTAGATGCCCGTGGTTCATCGCTTAAATACGACCCCCGGTGTTCATCCCAGCAGGTGCCGTCCTCCATGCCCGTCCCCCATTTCCCCCACTTCCCCCACCGCCAGCAACCCTCAGTGTGTTGTCTGTACTTAAGAGTCTCTTATGGTGTGGTCTCCCTCTGTGTATCTAATTTTTCCTTCCCTTCCCCTCTTCTTGTAATGAGTCTGCTCAACTTGGTCATCCTGGCCTTCCCATCCTTTTGGATGACTCTTCTTTATACGAGCCGTTGAAGAATGTCTGAAATTCTGAGTGGATTGGAACTATCCTCAAAAACTCGGACTTGGTGGAATTTCCAAGGATATAGGGACATAAGCAAAGCCTGTTTGGATCTCATTCCATCTCTAATCTTTTTTTTTTTTTAAGCTAGATGACCAGTTTATTATAAAAGGGTATAATTCAGGAACAGCCAGATAGAAAAGATACATAGGGCCAGGCAGGTATGAGGAAGGGGCCCAGAGCCTCCCCGCCCTCTCCAGGGACACCATTGCAGCGAATCTCCACGTGTCTCCCAACCTAGACCCTAGAAGCCCATCCTTTTTGGGTGTCTATGGAGGCCACATTGCAGAGGCGTGGTTGATTCAGTCCTCAGCCCGTCTCTGTTTTGTCACGGCCACATCAGCCACCAATAACTGCCATCTGTGGCATGGATGGTCAGGGTGATGTCACTGCAGCTGGAGTCAAAAGGATGTGAATTCGAGTCCCACGTGCGTAATTTACTGGCTCTTCGAAATACCTCGAGCCTCACTTGCTTCGTTTGTAAAATTGGGATCCTGTGTGTAAATGTGGTGCTGGTCGCACAGAGAGAAATAGGATGGGCTCTGACACCAAAGCTTCCAGTGGAGAGAGAGACACTCACGAAACCCTAGGTACCAGAATGGAGGAGTGTGTAAAGTGTGAGAGGAAGAAACGGGTTAAGCCATGAGCTCCAGCTGGGGGATCGCTGGATTCTCGGTAGGAGGCTGAGGAGAGGCGTGGCCCCCAACCCCGTCCCCTTTGCCAAAAGGAAACCGTTTGTGATGTGAGGTGACACCTAGAAGGCTTGTCTCATTGGCTAAAGAACAGACACCGGTAGCTGGTTTTACACGTTCTTCCAAATGGGCACCTTTCAAAGCCTTCTGCAGGGAGAATGTCGCCAGCCTCCTCCTCCTTTCTCTTCCTCTCACAGAAAAGGGTGCCCCTTCTTTCTACTCCTGCTCCAAGGTCAACGGTAGATGAGAGAAATGGAGAGCTCACCACATCTCTAGCGCAAATGCATCATTGAGAGGGAACCAGGCTAATCTGGACCATCGTCTCTCAGGGCAGGTTCCAGAAGTTCTAGCAGAACCAGGGTGGAATGGGTGTGTTTGAAAAAAAAAATGCTCATAAAACCTTTGAGGTAATGAGTTATCCAGTCTTAGGATCAAGACTCTTAAACAGGAGGTGAAGAGCCACTTCCTATCACCGGACTTGAATGTCAAGGGTCACCCTAAAGGGAAAGAACTCTGATACCCAGACCTCCTGCAGCAGGGGACACTTGGGCTGTGACTCTAAGTAGTCCCCCTCCCCAATTTTCCCATCTAGCACGTGGGAATCTGTCCCATATTTCTCCAGAACACTGGAAACCAGAAACTGTTGTGTCCATGGTCATGAGGCTTCTCCTCACACCTCACTGAGGACAGCTTCAGTGACCTTACGACGCTCGAGAAGGAGGAAGAAGGTGGTCAGGGGTTAGTCATCCATCACTAGATTCTGGCAGGCGGTGAGGCCACAAGAGGGCGGTGCAGAGAATAGCGCTGATGACCGTGAAGGAGAATTTGAATGTCTGCTGACGAGCTTCTTAGGATCCTGCCAAGAAATGAGGTCCCTGAGGCCCTCCGAGAATCTTCTGCAACTGTTTTCCGTATTGTTTTTCTTTACTGCTACCCACCTTTCTTTGTTGCTCTTGCAGACTGGCCTGGTCTGGGAGGAGCAGCTAACAGAAAGGAAAACAGCAAAGTGTATTTGTGATACAGAACACAGCAGTGTGTACCCGTTGGATATGGTTTCGGCAGCCATCTGGAATATCCAGTCTCAATTCCTGCTCCCCATTGCCTCCCTAGCTCCAGGGACAACATTGTTATCTTAGACTATGCTTAAGAAATGTCTCATTCAGGGCTTAGAAGGTGGTTTGTGTCGTGACAACGGTGGGGTAAGGAAAGTTCACATTGGTGCGTTGGGGCCAGCTGTATATACTTCCAGTGTTTTCCTCGGGGGGCCTGAAATCAACCATGGCGGGAGTGTTCACATACACACCAGTACAACACGCCGGGGCTGTCTATGCCCGGAGAGCCAGTTGTTAAATGGGTAGCAACCCACCGCTCCCAGGACATGTCACAGAAAATTCTGTGACAAAGAGATGAGATGCTGCCTTAAGACATTAAGAGGGAAAAAATTGCCTTTGGGAGAAACTATTTTGTATTGTTAAAGAACACATGATAGACCCATGATCAGGTTTACTTAGTGGCAAAACTCTACAAGTTCGAAAACGAGGAGCATTCTGGCCAGGTCACCTTTCCAGGGAATGCTATCACTTTTTCTAAATGTTCAGACCCCTGAACTATGTTGATGGAGACACATAACCCCATCTTTATGTTACTGTGTTCATAAGGGGAAGAATTTATAAGTGAACCTTTGCAGCTGAAGTTTAAGAGTACTCTAATCCTTTTCCAGCCCATTTACTATTTGGGTTAATACGAGTAGGAACAAGAAATTTTCCAAACTCTAAGGTGGAAGATTGTTTGTTGAAGTGCGTCTCCCTAACCTCACAGCCACGGAGACTGAGTATGACCAGCACCCCACATAGATGAACTCTGTGGCCAAGATGACTTCAGATCTTCTCAGAGAGTGGGGGCACTTCGGAGAGCTCCCTCTCTGGGAGCATTCATTCATTGATAGGTCCTTGAAGTTCCTCATCTGATGATGCAAAACCAAAGGAAACTTTCCATCTAGAAAATGACAACTCCCTGTGGATGAAACTGACATATAAGAGGAATTATTCATGAGCACTTAATAAGCGTCTGTGCTAAACAAATAAAGGGCACTGTGAAGCAGATTTACTCATCCAGTCTGCCTGACATGTACTTCTTAGTGAACCCTCACAACCACAGGAAGAGGTAGTTGTGAGTATTCTCTCCAATTCAAAGATGAGGAAATTGATGTATCAAGTTAAGTGACTTCTTCCAGTGAGGGCATTGCTGAGATTTGACCTCAAGAAATCTCCGTCTAGAGGGGCGCCTGGGCGGCTCAGTCAGGTAAGCATCCAACTTCAGCTCAGGTCATGATCTCACGGTTCGTGGGTTCGAGCCCCACGTCGGGCTCTGTGCTGACAGCTCAGAGCAGGGAGCCTGATTCAGATCCTGTCTCCCTCTCCCTCTGCCCCTCCCCCGCTCATTTCCTCTCTCTCTTTTTCTCTCTCTCTCAAAAATAAATACTAAAAAAAAAAAAATCTTAATCTAGAACCCTTCCTCTTAAGCCACCATTGTTTACCATCTCCCTGCAAAGTACGTGACTAGAAATTTAGCTCCTCTCCTTGGAACATGGGCCTCCACTTTTGTTGCATGAAAAACGATCTTGATTCAGATGTCGCAGAACAATGGCTGTCAAAATTGGATCAAGTTTTCCGCGATGCGTTGAGTCGGCGCTTCCTGCAGACACAAAGCAGTGGTTGAAGAATGGAGCAGGGAAGTTCGGGCTTCGACGTGCACAGCCACGGCCTGGACACAGGAGTGCTTCTTTCCAGCTGTTTCTCCCGCGAAAGAAAGGCAAAACCCTTCCACCACCAATGTTTCACCTCTCTCCGTCTTCCGGGTTCCAGCAGGAATCTCGAACAAGGTCGTGATAGTCCAAGAAGAAACAAGAAGCGTGTTTCTCTCCCACACGCGCCCTTTCGACGTTGCTGGAAGCTTGGAAGAAACGCTATGTTTGTGATATTTTGGTTCGGCGTGAGAGTTACGAGCGTCGGCCTTAGCCCTCGTCCTGATGGCTTTTGGGCCTTGTGTTTATACCCAGAACTCACAACGAACCCACTTCCTTCTCCACCGCACAATCAGTTGATTTCCCCAAGTTTCTTCTTTTGGCACATGGCACCATGATTCTCTCCCGCCCTTCAAAAATTGGACTGACGCTTGGTCTTCCCTCTTCTCCTTTTCCCATGTTGACCTGGTGGCAACTCCTAGTGGGATAATCAGCGCTTCTCTGATATCTTCCTCCTTTCTGTTCCTACTGTCACCCCCACAGACCACCTAAGCTCTGCTTCCCCTCCCCCCCAAATGGGGTCTCAACTCTTCAACGGCTGCCTGTTTCAGCTCCAACTTCTACAGCATTAGAGCACTGAGCAGGGACACATTTGGAGGGCCTCAAGAAGTCCTGTGGTCAGTTAGTGATGTTGGCCATGCCAGGGGATGGGAAATAAGCATTGTCTGTTAGCCCCACCTGCTCCTTTATGTTTGCAAAAATGCAGGTCTCTTCACGTGTTTATCTCACTCAAACACATTTGGGGACCCTTTCCTGCGTTCACTCAGTTAAGATTCCCCAGCCTGGCATTTCAGAACATTTGAGAACATCCAGTAACTTATCCCTCAGCTGTAGATTTTATTGCCCCCGACAAAGCCTACATCAGTGGGTCTCAGGCTCAGGGTCACAATGGACCAGCGGGCGACAAGGGGTGGGGTTACATCCAGAGCGCCGGCCACCTTCCGTAACACTGTATCCTGTCCTCACCCTGACATATTGGGGTACGGATGTGGGAGTGTCACATATGAAGAGCATCTTTCAGAAAGTTAAGGGAGAAAACGATTGGGGACTGCTGCCTCAGTTTACCCAAACCACGCTGTCTGCTGTTGTATAGATTTGGGACTTTCCTTCCCCTGCGCTGACGCTCCAGCATCCACACCTCTCCCTGGCCAAATCTGGTTTCTTCTTCAAAGTTTGGCTTCAATTCCATCTTGTTCATGAAGCCCGCCTTGATTTTTCAAACTAGAGAGGATCTCTCCTTTCTGCAAGCCCCCAGAGCATCTTATGTAAGATGCTTATGTTCAACCTTGCGTTGTGTTTACTTGGCATCTGTCTTGTATTCCCTGCAAAATCCAAGAGAATGATTTAAAACATCTTTGTATTTCACTGGGCCACATACCTGGTAGGACCTCCACGAACTGGCCTCTTCTCGCCACCCTTGTCCTGTCTTTCCTCGGTGTCCCCCCTTTGCCTTCTCTGCTCTCGAAACAGCAGACGACCCGGAGTTTCCCAGAAGTCAACTTTGCACGTGCCTTCTTATCAGGTGAAGTCGATGGCCCGGATGACCACAGTTCTCCACCCCTCCCTGAACCCACACCTTCTGCAGCATGAGACGTGGAGACCATTTCTCCTCCCCCTGAATCTGGGCTGGCCCCGCGATGTGCTTTGGGCAGTACAAGGCAGCAGAAGTTACAAGGCGCCAGTTCTGAGCCTGGCCCTCAAAGACTTGCAGGTTTCCACTCGTTTTCTTGGACAGTTGCCTAGCTGCCACACAAGCAAACCTGGGCCAGCTTGCAGGAGAATGAGAGACCGCGTGGAACAGAGATGAGCCATGTGGCACAGGCCATCCTTAAACTGGCAGGTCCAGGGGAGGGGCAGAGAGAGACACACACACGGAATCCGAAGCAGGCTCCAGGCCCTGAGCTGTCGGCACAGAGCTTGACGCAGGGCTCGAACCCACGAACCGCGAGATCATGACCTGAGCCAATTAGAAGCTTAACCGACTGAGCCCCCAGGCGCCCCTCAAGGAATATATTTAAACGAGGGAAGCAATGGATTAACTCAGAGGCTGTAACAAGCCTGCATATGTTCAATTTGTCTCGCATAGTGTAAGTAATGAGGTATTTTTTTAAAAAATGGTTTGCCTAGGGGCGCCTGGGTGGCTCAGTCGGTTAAGCATCCCACTTGGGCTCAGGTCATGCTTTCCAGGTTTGTGGGTTTGAGCCCCACGTCGGGCTCTGTGCCGGCAGCTCGGAGTCTGGAGCCTGCTTCGGAATCTGCGTTTCCCTCCTTCTCTGCCTCTCCCTCTCTCTCTCTCTCTCTCTCTCTCTCTGTCTCTTGAAAATAAACATTAAAAAAAAATTTGTAATGGTTTGCCTATATTTGAAAATCAAGAAATTTAAGGTAAGCCCCATATCACTAACTTTCCGCCAAAAAAAAAAAAAATCCATCAACCTTGGGCCTTCGTTTTCTCGTGGCACCAGTGAGTGGGGACTCCCCTTTAGATGAGCATACTCTTCTGGCTGTGACAATCCTCAGTGATCCCTGCCTGTCGGCTTCTTGATACACGTTGTCATTTGTCATCACGTCTGCACTTGTGCTGCGTCCGCGGCTTTCACTCCGTGGTTTACCTGCTGTGAAACCCTGAGCACTTAGGAGAGCTGCTGATAACTGGGTCCCCTCGCCTCCTTCTGCCTGTAGCATGGGTGTGATGGAGACAGATTCTCTCTCCCCAGGCGAGATTTTAAGTGTCACTCATATCTCATTTTTCTCCTCTACTAATTGAATTGTTTTCTCCCTCCAAAGGGTTTTCAGGGATAATTTGGCTTACAACCTGCCGAAACTAGAGCAAGGCATTTTCTTTCATCTCACAATTCAGTTTTATTATGGCAGGAACTGCAGAGAAAGAGTCACCCAGCAGGGACGGCAGGCCGGTCAGGAGGATTGTGCCAGTTTTCTGATGTTTTTCCCCTTCATAACATTATTTTTTAAGTGTGTGTTTATTTTTGAAAGAGAGAGAGACAGAGCGTGAGTGGGGGAAGGGCAGAGAGAGAGGGAGACAGAGAATCCGAAGCGGGCTCCGGGCTCTGAGCTGTCAGCACAGAGCCCCACGCGGGGCTCGAACTCGTGAACTCAAGATCATGGCCTGAGCCGAAGTCAGACGCTTAACCGACGGAGCCACCCAAGGCATGCCTATGTTTTTCCCCTTTAACGGTGCTCACAAGGGTCAATGTACAACCTGCTATCTGTGGTCTGTCTCTTTCAGGATGGACTGCAGAGCTTTATCTATTTATTTTTGGTCGGATGATTACTTATTCTACTTCTAAGGCTTATAACTCATTGATGTTCAGCAGGAAGGCACTGGTACAGGTAGACCAGCTGTTTACTCTGGCATCTGCTCCAATTGGTCGTTGCCCAGGCTGAACCCGTAGTTAAATCTTTCGAACGTATCAACTCTGGACTTAACACACTGGAACGCAAAACACGCTCCTCTTCAACGATGCCTTTACCTTTGGACTCATTTGTGACACAACAGGCTCAGCAACTTGGTCACAGCTCTGTGCCACTTGGCTGTATCAGTTCTTTTATGTAAACACCAACTTAATTATCCAATTCAGAAGAAACTTTGTCTCTTGTGGTGCATCCAAAGTTCAGCTTGTGAGGGCATGAAAGGCAGCTCAGCCTGTTCTCCCATTAGTGAAATGAAAAAGCAGGTAGAACTCGCCTAAGTAAGTTGGTGCCTCAATATTTCTAAACGCCCCATGGGATCGGGCAACCGACTTAAGAGTTGGACCAAGATGGCCTCTGAAGTGACACATTCTGCTTCGTCGAGCTGAGAAAAGCAACGGAAACTCTATTTTTAGTAGTGGTTGTTCTTCAGTAAGGATAGGCAAGAACAGACTAGCAGAGTTGACACCTCCTTTCCAGCCTACTTGGAAAATCGTTCACCCGACGTGATGTTTTCGTATCCTGTATCCATCCGTTGAAGACAATACCTTTTGATCGCAGAGGTAATACACGACCGTTGCGACAAATTTTAATAAGGTTAAGCAAGATGCAGAAAATAAAAAGTTCCCTCACATCCCGGGAGTATTTCGAAATGGATTACTCTAGTTCTCTCTTTGTCTCTGTCTCTCTTTGTATTTTCGATAGCTTTAAGACTTGGGAGTGCTTTCTTTTAAACCCCAAACTTGGGGGGAAAAAAAAAAACATCTTGAAGGGAATGTTTTCAAATCTGGTTTGCATTTCCCTGCTGTCCTAGAGATTTTAAACGAAAAGGACTCAGGCTGTCCCTCTGGCCACTGATCATTGTCATGGGCTGACCCCCCTCTCTTTTGAACGTCTTCCAATTGCTTGTCACTCTTATCACCTGTGTGCCTGCTTCTGGAAACCTGGAGTATTCCAATTTTCTGTAATTGGAAGAAAAAGAATGTTTGGTTAGAACTATATGTAAATTAAAAGTCAATAGGCTCTGCACGAGCCGAAGAGGCTCTCCTATGGTTTATTTTTTAAAAAGTTTTTATTTTTTTAAGTTTTTATTTATTATTTTGAGAGAGAGAGAGAGGGAGAGAGAATCCTAAACAGGCTCTGCACTGTCAGCTCGGAGCCCAACACAGGGCTCAAACTCACAAACCACAAGATCATGACCTGAGCTGGAGTTGGACGCTTAACTGACTGAGCCACCCAGGCTCCCCTCTCCTATGGTTTAAAATGCGGACTTTATTTCATAAGTTTCTGTGATCTGGAGACCTTTTATATTTATTTCCCATTTGTAACTATGTCTTAGAGTTGAGACTGCCTGAAATGTGACCTCTGAATTAAAGAGATTTTAGTATATTTTGAAACGCAACATTGAACATCTCTTCATCTGTTTGTCATTTGGATGTCTTCTGTGGAAAAAATGTCCACTAGCTCTGCCCATTTAAAAAAATTTTTAGGGGCACCTGGGTGGCTCAGTTGGTTAAGTGTCTGACTCTTGATTTCGGCTCAGGTCATGATCTCGCGGTCCGTGAGTTCGAGCCCTGTGTCGGACTCTGTGCTGACTTCTCAGAGCCTGGAGCCTGCTTCGGATTCTGTGTCTCCCTCTCTCTCCACCCCTCCCCCACTTGCACTCTGTCTCTCTCTCTCTCTCAAGAATGAATACATGTTAAAAAGTTTTTTTTTAAGTTTATTTATTCTTGAGAGAGAGAGAAAGAGAGCACAAGCAGCGGAGGGGCAGAAAAAGAGGGAGAGAGAGAATCCCAAGCAGGCTCCACACTGTCGGCACAGAGCTTGATGTGGGGCTTGATCTCGTGAACTGTGAGATCGTGACCTGAGCTGAAACCAAGAGTCAGACGCTCAATGAACAGAGTCACTCAGGTGCCCCCCTTCTGCCCATTTTTAAGTTGGTTGTCTGTTTTTTTTGTTATTGAGTTATATGAGTTCTTTACATATTTTGGATATTAATCCCTTCTCTCACATATGGTGTATAAATATTCTCTCCCATTCCGTAGGTTGCCTTTTCATTTTGTTAGTGGTTTCCTTTGTTGTACGGAGGCTTTAGTCTGATGTCATCCCACTTGTGATTTCTGCTTTTGGTGCCTGGGCTTTTTGTGTCCTATCCAAAACATCATTGCCAGGGTCCTTTCTTCTAGGAGTTTTATGGTTTCAGGTCTTATGTTTAAGTCTTTTCTCTTTTTTAATTAAAACATATGTTTTTAAT
Source organism: Panthera onca (assembly GCF_046562875.1). NCBI lineage: Eukaryota > Metazoa > Chordata > Mammalia > Carnivora > Felidae > Panthera > Panthera onca. Next base: position 82,216,333 of record NC_138349.1, read on the forward strand.
GTTTATTTTGAGAGAGAGAGAGCGAGAACGAACAGGGGAGGGGTAGAGAGAGAGGGAGACACAGAATCCGAAGCAGGCTCCAGGCTCTGAGCTGTCAGCACAGAGCCCAATACAGTGTTCGAACCCACGAACTGTGAGATCATGACCTGAGCCGAAGTCAGATGCTTAACCAACTGAGCCACCCAGGCACCCCTTATGTTTAAGTCTTTAAAAGCCATTTTGAGTTAATTGTTGCGAATGGTGTAAGATATGGGTCACATTTAATTTAGCTGTATGTGGTTGTCTAGGAATAAAACCTTTTTATTTGTGGCATTTATTGGAAACGTTAATGAAAGAAATGTTAAAGAAGATTTATAATTGAGCTCAGGAGTCTTCTTCATTAACTGGTGTTAATTAGGAGGCTGTGTTAATCAGGATGGGTGGGGGGGCTTGCTGTGGTAAAATCGTTGCTTAACACATAAGCATTTATCTCTTGCTTATGCAAAGCGCACTCCTGGTCTGATGAGTCTCTGAAAGAGATTTCTTCCAAGTGGTGACTCAGGGATCGGGTAGCCTATCATCTGGGACAGGCACTTATCAGGGTCACCAGAGCAGAGGAAGAGAGATCATGGAGAACCCACACCCCCTCTAATGCCTCCGCATCAAATACTTCAACCTGCAAGTGACACATATCATTGCCACTCACGGCCCAAGGATCAGTGACTGCCAGGGGGCCAGAGAGCATAACCTCCCTGTATGCCCACAAAGGAGCAAAGGACCAGATATGGACCAGTGTTTCCAGACTCCATGGCCATGACCTTAGGCAAGTATTGTAACTCATCTATTATGAGGGGTTTGGACCAGATGACTCAGTGACCGTCATCCTACTACCCTGAGTCTAAATATCTGATTTCGTCTTAGCTTTGTGATTTTTACTGCTTTGTACGCATGATTTCACTGTTCCTCTAAGAATATCAGGCAACTTCCAGCAAGGGACAGATGTTTGGTTTCTTATTGGCAGTATAACCTTTGGCTATTTGTTTCACTTTTCTATAACTCTTCTTTTCCTTTTTAATTCGAATATAGAATGGGGATAGGAAGAGCGCATCTTCAAAAAATTACCGAGTAGTAAATGAGGCAACTCATGTAATGTTTTAGAACAGTGTCTGGATCATTCTAAGAGTCCAGTAGGTTCATTTCGTGTGATTTTATTTTTAGTTTTATTATTATTTTTTTAATGTTTATTTTTGAGAGAGACAGAGAGACAGAGAGACAGAGAGAGAGACAGAGCATGAATAGGGAAGGGGCAGAGAGAGAGGGAGACACAGAATCTGAAGCAGGCTTCAGGTTCCGAGCTGTCAGCATATAGCCCGGTGCAGGGCTCGAACCCACAAACTGTGAGATCATGACCTGAGCCGAAGTCACATGCTTAACCGACTGAGCCACCCAGGTGCCCCCAGTTTTATTTTTTAAAGACGACTGTCCTTTTTGCCCTGGCTTGATAAGTGTCTACATAGTAACAACTCAGATAGGTGTTGTTGTCCTTCATGCCCTGGCGTGATTAGTCAGCCCAGCCCATGCCAGTCTCTTTCGTGTACCCACACATAAAATGGGGTCACAGACTCTACTTGTAGGTGTTCTGGGTCTTTCCCCAAGACCCTCACCTCCCGTGCACTGTGCCTCATCTGCCTTAGCACATTCATCTATCGATGGACACTTGGGCTGCTTCCATAATTCGGCAGTTCTAAATAATGCAGCAATAAACAGAAGGATACATATATTCCTTTGAATTAATGTTTTTGTATTTTGGGGGTAAATATCCAGGACTGCAATTCCTGAATCATAGGGTAGTTCTGTTTTTAACTTTTGAGGAACCTCCATACTGTTTTCCACAATGACTGCCCCAGTTTGCATTCCCCCCTATAGTGCAAGAGGGTTCCTTTCTCTCCACATCCTCACCAACGCTTGTTGTTTCTTGTGTTTTTTGCTTTTATCCATTATGACAGGTGTGAGGTGCTAGCTTATCTCTAATCATAGTTTTGATTTGCATTTCCCTGATGATCAGTGATATTAAGCATCTTTTCACGTGTCTGTTGGCCACCCAGATGTCTTCTTTGGGGAAATGTCTGTTCATGTTTTCTTCCCATTTTTAATTGGATTATTTGTTTTTTTGGGTGTTGAGTTGCACAAGTTTTTATATATTTCAGATACTAACCCTTTATCAGCTATGTCGTGGGGGTAATATCTTCTCCCATTCCTTAGGTTGCCTTTTAGTTTTGTTGATTGTTTCCTTTGCTGTGTGGAAGTTTTTTATTTTGATGTAGTCCCAATAGTTTATTTTTGCTTTTATTTCCCTTGCCTTGGGAGACATATCTAGAAAAATGTTGCTACAGCTGATGTCAGAGAAATTACTGCCTGTGCTCTCTTCTAGGATTTTTGTGATTTCAGGTCTCACATTTAGGTCTTTAATCCATTTTGAGTTTTTTGTGTATGGTAAAAGAAAGTGGTCCAGTTTCATTCTTTTGCATGTTGCTGTCCAGTTTTCCTAACACCATTTATTTAAGAGAATGTCTTCTTCCCATTGTATATTTGTTCCTCCTTTGTTGAATATTGACCATATAATTGTGTATTTCTTTCTGTGTTTCCTATTCTGTTCTATTGATCTATGTGTCTATTTGTCCCAGTACCACACTGTTTTGATGACTACTTTGTAGTAGTAATTTTGTAACTTTGTAGTATAACTTGAAGTATAGTAGTAGCTTTACAATATAACTTGAAGTCTAGAATTATGATTCTTCCAGTTTTGTTTTTGTTTTTGTTTTTGTTTTTGTTTTTCAAGATTGCTTTGGCTATTTGGGCGTCTTTTGTGGTTCCATACATATTTTAGGATTATTTGTTCTAGTTCTGTGAGACATGCTGTTGGCATTTTGATAGGGATTGAGTTAAATCTGTAGATTCCTTTGGGTAGTATAGACATTTTAACAATATTTATTCCTCCAATCTATGAGCATGGAATATCTTTCCATTGTAAATGGGATTTTATAATTTCCATTGTACATGGGGTTGTTTTCTTAATTTTTCTTTCTGCTACTTCATTATTAGTATATAGGAATGCAACAGATTTCTGAACATTGATTTTATATCCCATGACTTTACTGAATTCATTTATCAGTTCTAGTAGTTTTTTAGTGGAATCTTTAGGGTTTCCTATATACAGAATCATGTCGTCTGCAGTGAAAGTTTTACTTCTACCTTACCAATTCAGATGCCTTTTCTTTCTTTTTCTTGTCTGATTGCTATGGCTAGGAATACCAGTACTATATTGAATAAAGGTGGTGAGAGTGGACATCCTTGTCTCGTTCCTGACCTTGGGAGAGAAAGCATTCAGTTTTTCCCCATTGAAGATGATGTTTGCTGTGGGTTTTTCAGAGATGGCCTTTATTGTCTTGAGGTATGTTTCCTCTAGACCTACTTTGTTGAGGGTTTTTATCCCGAATGGATTCTGTACTTTGTCAAATGCTTTTTTTTGCGTCTATTGAAATGGTCATATTTCTCTCATTGAGGTGATATATCACGTTGATTGGTTTGTGAATATTGAACCACTTTTGCGTTCTGGGACTAAATCCCACTTGATCGTGGTGTATGATTTTTTTTTAATGTATTGTTGGGTTCAGTTATTACTAGTATCTTGTTGAGGATTTTTGTATCTGTGTTCATCAGAGATATTGGCCTGTCGTTCTCTTTTGTTGTGATGTATTTATCTGGTTTTGGTATCAGGGTAATGCTGGCTTCATAGAATGAGTTTGGAAGTTTTCTTTCCTTTTCTGTTTTTTGGAATAGTTTGAGAAGAATTCGTATTAAGTCTTCTTTAAATGTTTGGTTAGAATTTGCATGTGAAGCCATCTGATCCTAGACTTTTGTTTGCTGGGAGTTTTTTGATTACTGATTCAATTCCATTGCTGGTAATTAGTCTGTTTGAATTTTCTATTTCTTCCTGCTTCTGTTTTGGTAGATTATATGTTTCTAGAAACTTATCCATTTCTTCCAGTTATCCAATTTGTTGGCATATAATTTTTCATAATATTCTCTTATAATCCTTTGTGTTTCTGTGGTGTCAGTTATTTCTCCTCTTTCATTTGTGATTTTGTTTATTTGGGTTCTCTTTCTCTCTTCTTCTTTTTTTTTTTTTGATGAGTTTGGCTAGAAGTTTATTAATTTTATAGTTTTTTTCAAAGAACCAATTCTTGGTTTCATTGATTGTTCTATTGACATTTTAGTTCCTGTATCATTTATTTTTACTCTTTATTATTCCTTCCTTTTGTGGGTTTGGGGTTTCCTTTGTTCTTTTTTTTTTTTTTTTCTAGCTCTTCTAGGTGTAATGTTAGGTTGTTTGAGATTTTTCTTGCTTCTTGAGATTGGCCTGTATTGCTGTCAATTTCCCTATTATAACCATTTTTGCTACATCTCAAAGATTTTGGACTGTTGTGTTTGCAATAGCATTGTTTCCATGTAATTTTGTATTTCTTCTTTGATTTTTCGGTTGACCCATTCATTGTTTAGTGCCATGTTATTTACCCTCTGTGTATTTGTGGTCCTTCCAGATTTCTTCTTGTGATTTATTTCCAGATTCATAGCATTGTGGTCAGAAAAATTCATGGTATTATTTCGGTCTTTTTTAATTTGTCAAGACTTGTTTTGTGGCCTAATATGTGATCTATTCTGGAGAATTTTCTGTGTGAACTTGAAAGGAATGTGTATTCTGCATTCTTAAGATGGAATGTTCTGAATATATCTGTTAAATCCCTCTGTTCCAGTGAGTCTGTCCTTCAAAGTCACTATTTCCTTGTGGATTTTCTTTTTGGATAATATGTTCATTGATATAAGTGGGGTGTTAACTTCCCCTACTATTATTGTATTATTATTCATTATTTCCTTTATGTTTGTTATTAACTGTTCATGTATTTGGGTGCTCCCAGTTTGGGTATATAAATACCTATAATTGTTATATCTTCTTGTTGGATTGTCCAATTAAAATTACATAGTGTCCTTCTTTGTCTCTTGTTACAGTCTTTGTTTTAAAGCCTATTTTGTCCAATGTAAATGTTGCCACTCCAGCTTTCTTTTGATATCCATTCACATGATAAATATTCTCCAACCCCTTACTTTCAATCTGCAGATGTCTTTAGGTCTGAAATGAATCTCTTGTAGGCAGCATATAGGTGAGTCTTGGGTTTTTTTTTTTTTTAATCCATTCTGTCACTCTGTGTTTTTTTTAATACTAAAAAAATTTTTTAAAAATGTTTTTATTTATTTTTGAGTGAGAGAGACAGGGCATGAATAGGGGAGGGGCAGAGATGGAGGGAGACACAGAATCTGAAGCGGGCTCCAGGCTTCGAGCCGTCAGCACAGAGCCCAATGCCAGACTCAAACTCACGAATTGGGAGACTATGACCTGAGCTGAAGTTGGCGCTTAACCAGGCACCCCTATCCTGTGTCTTTTGATTGGAGATTTTAGTCCATTTATATTCAAAGTAATTATTGATAGACATGTATTTATTACCATGTTGTTACTTGTTTTGTGGTTGTTTCTATAGTTTTTCTCTGATCCTTCTCACTTTCTTTCAGGGTTTGTTGGCTTTCTTTAGTAATGTATTTTGGTTTCTTTCTCTATTCTTTGCATATTGTTAGTACTTTTTGACTTGTGATTACCATTAGGTTTATATATAACATTTGCACAGAGCAGTCTATGTTAAGTCGATGGTCATTTAAGTTTGAAACCATTCTTTACTCCTGTCCTCTTCATAATTTAGGTATATGGTGTTGTATTTTGCTTCCTTTTATTTTATGTATTCCTTGTCTAAATTTTACAGAAATACTTATTTTTACTCTTCTCTTTTTTTACTTTTCATACCTTCACTTACATTCTTTCCTTTCCATTTAATGAGTCCTCTGTAATATTTCTTAAAGGGATGGTTTAGTGGTCGTGAACCTTAGTTTTTGTTTGTCTGAGAAACTTTTTTTTTTTTTTTTAGGAACTCTTTATCTCTTCTATTCTGAATGATTGCCTTGCTGGATAGAGTATTCTCGGCTGCCCATTTTTCCTTTACAGCACTTTGAATATATCCTGCCACTCCCTTCTGGCCTGCAAAGCGCTAAGAAATCTGCTGATAAAATTGTGAGAGTTCTCTTGTATGTAACTGTCTTATTTTCTCTCGCTGCTTTTAAAGTCTTTTCTTTATCATTTTTGCCATCTTAATTACCCTGTGTCTTGGGTTGATTTTTTTTTTGGGGGCGGGGGGAGGATCTCTGTGTTTCCTGGATCTAGATATCGATTTCCTTCTCCAGATTAGGGAAGTTTTCAGCCATTATTTCTTCAAATTAGTTTTCTTCCCTCCTTTCTCTGTCTTCTTCTTCTGGGATCCCTAGAATATGGACAATGTGGTGTTTTTTTCCACAGGTACACCGTGTGGACAGGAGATGCTAAGCATCTGAGATTTATGTAGAGGGAATGAATTACATCAAAAGATGTTGTCACTTTGTCCCTGAAATGACGATAAATGTAACGGCAGCCTGCTTTCCCCCGATCCAGCTTCATCATCATGTATGGCAAACAGGTCAAATTTGTCACTGCCAAACACAATAAATTCACACCCTGGTTTTGGAAAAAGATAAATCATCAGAGAATAATTTCCAAATACTCCGCAAAGGTTGTATAGCCCCACATTGTTTTTCTAAGCGTAGTAAAATAGGGACAATTTCAATTCCTATCTTATCTAAATTTCAAACCCTCTGGATGTTTTGAAAATAGCAAAGGACTCCCCTTCTTCCCAAGGCTGTGTGTGTCAAACTAATGGGGAGATCCTTCAAACCACCCGTGTAGAATATGCCGAGAAAATAACTGTGCTCTAAGGCTTAAACACACAGAACCTACCATTCTTGGACATTTACATTCAGCCTAATTAACATAAGAACTCGTTCACATCAGGCTACTGCGTTAACAAAGAACTTACCAAAATGTATGTCTACGTGAACCTTTCAGCTAGGTAGGTTTCTGTCAGCCTCCATTTTTCTAATAAGGAAAACAAAAGGGAGGGACTACGGTCACTGTGCAAAAAGCCTCAATCTTCAGATTCCAAATTCCAGTCCTTCCCATATACTGGATCTTTTGCCTTTATCTTTTGCCCTTTGTATTGAAGACACCACTGCAGTAAATTTGGGGAGATGAATCCTGCAGCCCCAAGGAGGGAGAGGTTATCTACCTTTTCCTGTGAGAAAAGCAGGACTGTCGATATTGCTGGAAACAAGGGCATGGTGAACCCCTTGGGGATGAGAGCCATGGTGCACCCTGTACCATACCGTCTTCCCCTTGTGCTCGGCCAGTGTGTTCAGAGCTGGGACCTCCCTCATGGAAGGAACCTGGGCTTCCCATTGTAGTGAAGTATATCTATTAGTCTCCTTCTCAAACTCAACATATGACAGGTGCAGAAGGGGTTTACTAAGAAGCAGCCTCTCCAGGGGCGCCTGGTGGCTCAGTCAGTTAAGTGCGTGACTGCGGCTCAGGTCATGATCTCACGGTTCATGAGTTTGAGCCCCATGTCGGGCTCTGTGCTGACAGCTCAGAGCCTGGAGCCTGCTTCTGATCCTGTGTCCCCCCTCTCTCTCTGTCCTTCCCCCACTTTCACTCTGTCTCTCTCTCAAAAATAAACATTAAAAAAATAATTAAACAAAACAAAAAAGAAGCAGTCTCTCTGGCTTGGAACAGAAGGAGCCTCCCTTCTGTTGCTTAAGGTTTAAGGTCAAGATTCAACTGAGGCATATGGAAAGGTAAATCTATAAATAGTCAACTGATAATGGGACTGCTTTGGGGTTTAAAGGTATTTTTCAATTTCCTTTGCAAAACCTGTGAAGTGGTAAGATACCACCATGACAGTCCTGTGTACTTAAAACTAATTTTTTTTCTGATCTAATGAAGAATTCATTATGTCAGACTACTCATCACTTTGAACTTTAAAAATGTTCCCAGAGGCAGCTTGGCATACACAGTGTTCAATGATTGGAATGCATATATTCTCCAAAGGGAGGTATGGTGCTCACTTTTGTGAGATTTAGCTTGGGCACGTTCTTAGCTGGAGCTAACAGAATCTACTCCAGAGGAAAGGTATTTATTAGGGGTTAGAGATAACTTGCCGAATCTTGGCGAAGGCTCAAGGCAGAGAACTGGGGTTGAGCTTCCTGCAAAAACTCTCCAACTTAAATATAGACCTGAGCTGCTAAGGGATGGGCTGCTTTGGTCGTGGTCATGGAATAAGGAAGTGGCTGAAGCCACCACACTGCCAGCTCAAAGTCAGGCTGCCATGATCCAAACCAGGAAAGCAGGTGTCCAATACAGAGCCCCTCTCCTCAAGTGGCTCAGTGCTGAATCAGAGTCTCACATGAGCGCATCTGAAAGGCAGAAATGAACCTGCATCTGGAACCCAGGGCAAATGAGTGTCTGGTGTTGGCATGCCAGCTGGGTTGAGTGAAGCCCTCTGCAATGCCTGCCACAGTGCTTCACCCCATTTCTCTTCTCTCCACTGGCGTATTAAAGAGCAAAGCTTATTTCCTATCCATCTAGCCTCCTACCTTATCTATGACCCAGCCATCCATCCATCCATCCATCCATCCATCCATCCATCCGTCCAACCATCCAACCATCCAACCATCCAACCATCCATCCATCCATCCATCCATCCATCCATCCATCCATCTGTCCAACCATCCATCCATCCATCCATCCAACTATCTGATTTTTGCACTTCCATTATTATTATTATTATTATTATATTTTTAAAAATCTGTTTCAGGGATGCATGGGTGGCCCAGTTGGTTATGCGTCTGACTCTTGACTTCAGCTCAGGTTGTGATCTCATGTTTCATGGGTTAGAGCCGTGTGTTGGGCTCTGCACTGACAGTGTGGAGTCTGCTTGGGATTCTCCCTCTCCCTCTCTCTGCCTCTCCCCCCATTCACTCTCTTTCTCTCCCAAAAATAAATAAACTCTAAAAATTTGTTTCAGAATGGGTCTAAAAGATAAGGACTGTTTACAAAGGTATGACTACAATACCATTATCACAGTAACATTTTTAATAATAATCCCCTAATATCATCAAATATCTAGTCAGTGTTCAAATCTTCCCAATTGTCTCATCGTTTTCAAAGCCAGTTTGTTTGAAGTGGGTTCTAAATGATGAGGGTTTGGGTCTTACAGTGTAAGTTGGTGGGCATGTCTCTTCAGCCTCTTTTCATCCACAATTTCTTCTCCTTTGCTCCCCTCCCCTCCCCTGCCTTGGCCACTCTCCTCCCCTGCCCTTCTGCTTCCCCGCCTCTCTCTCTTTCTCTCCACTTCCAATTTCTTTGTTCAAGAAACTGGGTCATTTGCCCTACAATCTTTTGCCATCTGGATCGTGCTTACTGTATCCCCACATTGTCCTCTGATAGTTGTTTGTCTTTCATATTTTCTACAAACAAACCCTCATATCTAGAGGTGGATCCAGTTTAGGGTTACTTTTTGGTAAGAGTATTTGAGAAGTGAGGGTGCATGCATCGCTCAGAGGGCTTGTGGTAGTCATTTGTCTCTCTCTTTGGTGACTTAAATCAGCATCCAGTTGGTGATCGTTGCCTGGTTCCATCCTTTCACTAGGGGTCTGCAAAGCATTTAGATTCTTGGTGTGTCATTCCTTCCTCGTTCATTGGCTCGGATTCTTCAAGTGTGAGAAACTCTTTCATCAACGATTTGGCTTTCCCAAGATACCTCTATATAGGAAGAGCAGACCTCCCTCCCTTTTTCCTTCCCAGTTTTCAGAAAAACAAATTGGAATTCATTATTTTATTGTGTTAAAAAAATTGTTTTTAACGTTTATTTATTTTTGAGAGACAGAGCACGAGCAGGGGAGGGGCAGAGAGCGAGGGAGTCAGAGAATCCGAAGCAGGCTCTAGGCTCTGAGCTTTCAGCACAGAGCCCGATGCGGGGCTTGAACTCACGAACCAGGAGATCATGACCTGAGCCGAAGTTGGATGCTTAACTGACTGAGCCACCCAGGTGACCCTGGAATTTGTTATTTTAAATGCAGCATCTTTTAAAGGTAGTCAATGAGGTTTGGGTTTTTTTTAAGCATCATTATGACATCATGGATCTAAGCAAATTTGATTTGCTTCAATCTTCTGCAATTATCTTTTTAAAAAATTGATGTCCAGATTGATGCATTTGAGAGTGAACCTCTAGTTCTTTTTGACACAATTCTGATCGTCTTGCTCATCATCTTGACTTCCTTGACTTCCTTGATTCCTTGACTTCCTTGATGGTCTTATTGTGACATCTGTTTAACTATCTCCATGAGGGAAGGGACACGTATATGACCTGAGCCAGGCCAGTCAGATGCTGTCTGTCAGGAACTGAGCCCTGAACAGACCTAGGAATGAAAACGTGTTGCAGGTTTCGTTTGTGTGTTTCTTGCCCCGGACCTAGAACCAGCCATTTCTTCAAGGATCGCTTGTTTTTTGTTTTTGTTTTCGTCTTGTTTTATTTGTTTGTTTTGTTTTGTCTTAAGCAAGAAACAGTATTTAGAGACCACAACCTGGATGCTCTATGAAATAACATATGTTTTCAAAAAGTAATTTATTCTTCAATTATCCCAAGAATCAAAGAATGGAAAAGGATGAGATGATTAGCATGGGGCATAACCTTGCAAAGAGGGTTTATTTAAAGGCCACCCAGACAGAAATAAAAAGGAAGTACACATTACAATATTTGCAGTGATTTTTATCTTCCCCTCACCCCCAGGGAGTCTGGCTGTTTTTTTGGGTGCTTCAAGTCCCCTCGGCCCAACATGGCTCCTACCCTGGCCCTGCCATGGTGCTTGGCATCTTCTCGATTATTCTCACCCCTCCGTGTTTAGAGATGGGTCTTCAAATGTCATCTGGGAGAAATGATACATGATGTAACACCCTGGTTACAATGATCTTACTGGACTAGACTGTGGGTCACCTCCTAAATCTCGGTGTGAATGAGCACAGCAGGGCTCCTTTCCTTGGGGAGGGAGGTGTTGGGAGAGGACCGGCCGGGATGGTGGGTGCAGCCTGGAGGCCCTCCCACTGCAAGTGAGAAGGGAATCTGATGGCAGGTCACTAGGAGGTGTCCGTTGTTTTTACCTGCCTTGATTTCATTTTGGAGATCTATCCTTCCCTCTTTGGGGACGGTCTTGTTGTGACACCTGTTTAACTATCTCTGTGAGGGAAGGGACACGTATATGACCTGAGCCAGGCCAGTCAGATGCTGTCTCTCAGGAACTGAGCCCTGAACAGAACAACGTACAGACCTAGACAGCCGGAGTGCGTCCATCTCGATGGTGAGACTCTGGTTTTGTTTTTTTTGCTGGTTGTTTTTTTTGCCGTAACCATCTTTATTATCTAGATTGATTTTGACTGTAGCTCCTACAGTATTGGGATAAATTCCGCATTTAAACATCAGGGAAAGAAGAAGAGAGACAGGCGAAGATGAAGCAGAAATGTGGTTCTGTGGGGAGCCACCCCTGATGCCCCAGACCTCAGGACGGGGGCTGTGCTCAGTCCATTGCTTGTCTATTTGTTTTTCATTTCTTTTCTTTTTTCTTTGATTTAAATCCCAGTTAGTTAACATATAGTATAGTAATGATTTCAGGAACAGAATGTAGTGATTCATCACTTACAACACCCAGGGCTCATCTCAACAGGTGCCCTCCTCAATGCCCATCACCCATCTAGCCCATCCCCCACCCAACACCCCTCCAGCAACCCTCAGTTTGTTCTCTGTATTTCAGAATCTCTTATGACTTGTCCCCTCTTTGTTTTTATCTTATTTTTCCTTCCCTTTCCCTATGTTCATCTGTTTTGTTTCTTAAATTCCACATATGAGTGAAATCATGATACTTGTCTTTCTCTGACCAATTTCGCTTAGCATAATACCTTCCAGTTCCATCCACGTAGTTGCAAATGGCAAGATGTCATTCTTTTTGATTGCCGAGTAATACTCTATTGTATATATATACCACATTTTCTTTATCCATTAATCCATTGTTGGACATTTGGGCTCTTTCCATACTTTGGCTATTGTGGATAGTGCTGCCATAAACATGGGGGCGCATGTGTCCCTTCGAAACAGCATACCTGTATCCCATGGATAAATGCCTAGTAGTGCAATTGCTGGGTCGTAGGGTAGTTCTATTTTTAGTTTTTTGAGGACCCTCCACACTGTTCTCCAGAGCGGCTGCACCAGTCGGCATTCCCACGATGGCGACGCTCTGAAAGATTGTTCAGGACGTCCTGCCACCTGGATCTGTCCTGATCTCTGGCTTTCCAGAGCCTGTGTCTTCACCTGATTTTCTGCCTTCCAGTGGATTTATTTCTCTCTCCTTCCTCCGCTGCTTAAGTTAGCTGGATTTGCCCTCTGCTGCTTGGCACCAAGAATTCTAACATAAATGCATGAAAGGAACCCTCATTTACTACCATAATCTAACCCGTGCCCCACTATAGCAGAGAGCTAGCTGAGCGACATTATGAAATGCCCTGTTGGAAGGCCCTTAGATCTCGAATATTTCCTTTGGAATGTCGGGGGCTGGTCTCTCTTGACCCTGCAAGGAATTCAGTGGCCTATGTGTTCTTCCAACTGCTTCCTGGACAGCTGGGATCTAGCAGGGAAAAAAGGAAATAGGGGTTTCTCTATTCCTTCCTCTCTTTGTCTCTTGTGGGCCATTGTTTACCTTCATGCTGCTCTATAGTATACCTGCTTCAAGAGGAGGGTTTTCCCCAATATAAAAATGTGCATGGCCCTTACAGACAATACCAAGAATCGAAAAGATGAAAACAAAACTCACAGTCTTATCACCAGATAATTACTTCTTAACATTTTGCTGTGATTTCTTACAGTCTTCGCTACCACAAATAGATAATGTTTGGAAAACAGGATTATAGGGGTGCCTGGGCGGCTCAGTCGGTTGGAGCATCCGACTTCGGGTCAAGTCACGATCTCACAGCTAGTGAGTTCGAGCCTGCCTCAGGCTCTGGGCTGACAGCTCAGAGCTTGGAGCCTGCTTCGGATTCCGTGTCTCTCTCTCTCTCTCTGCCCCTCCCCTGCTCATGCTCTGTCTCTCTCTCTTTCTCAAAAATAAACAATAAACCATTAAAAACAGTTTATAAAAAAAATTAAAAATTAAAATGAACAAAACAGGATTATAATGTCTTATAAATTTAAAATAACTTAATACAGTAACTTTTTCCAAGTCATTAAAGTATTTTCTTCTATATCATTGGTAATGGTTGCACATTATTCACATGGGCATTGTATGTCCATTATTTACATTCTTAGTTCATCTAAAGCCTCGTTCTTTTCTTTTTACGTTTATTTATTTATTTTGAGAGAGACAGAGCAGCAGGGAAAGGGCAGAGAGAGAGAGAGAGAGAGAGAGAGAGAGAGAATCCCAAGCAGGTTTCACACTCTCAGTGCGGAGCCCAATGCAGAACTCGAACTCATGAATAGTGAGATCATGACCTGAGCCGGAATCAGGAGTTGGACACTTAACTGACTGATCCACCCAGGCACCTCTAAAACCTCATTCTTTTTGTATACAAGAATCTAAAAGTTAAAATCACTTTTCTCTTCTGAGATCAGTGTAAACGCTGCCCAATGGGACCCATGGTCCACACTAATGTCCAGCATGCATCATCATTCCCTCCTTGTCTCTGGGTGAGTGACCAGTGGTAAGTAAAGCGAGTGCTCTTTTTGGTGAGCCAGGCTGTAGACCTCGCACAGAACTTGTACTGGAGAGGTGTGTAAGGGCTGAAATCAGTGACCTTCAGTCCTCCGGATCCTTTGCAACTTCTATCTCAGTATCAGGTTGTCCCAGGGGAGGCAGATAAGGCTCTTGTTATCAATACCCTTTAATCTCATCCTGCACCAATCCCACAAAGGTATGCTAATGAGAACCCTAACTCTCCTGGGCATGACTGGGAACCTCTTTCTTCAGTATGTTTCAGAACGTGCTGAGAACTCTGGGCTGAGCAACGTGCAAGGGGAAGGGAACGAGATTCTGGACTGTCATTTGCTTTGCTGGGATGTGGAATTTCTTTTGACGGGTTGAATCAGGTAAGAAAGTTCTGTTTTCTTGGAGGGAGAGAGAGGGATCTTGAATCATCCCCTTGTCTTAGAGATCTTGATGAAATCCTAAAAGCTCCACTCCATTTCCTTAGCTTTGGGAAACCCTTTTGCCAAGTCATTACCTTTTCCTTCCACAGTCTTGTAAAACAGAGACCTCAACATGGTAACGATGTGCCGAGGGGCTCGCTGTTGTCATAAAGCCTCATCACCGAGCTTGCAGAATTGCACTGGATTAAGTGAGAACCAGTGGGAAATGCCAAATCTTTTAAGTTACAACCACTGGCTCAGCTCTCCGTGGTCCATTTGCATTCTGAAGGCAGATGAGGCATTTGCTTTCTTTCACATTTGCCTTCAGATTTGGGGTCATCAAGGAAAAATAAATAGTGCTCACTGGTTAAAAAAGAACATTAAAAGTTGGCATTAATTCTGGCAACAGGGTGGTGAGACCCAGGGAGGTACATCATTGAAATCCGAGTAGGCGGTACAAACTTTAGTGTTAAATCAAGTGCCATTGTGGACTTGTGTAAAAGGCTGGTGGTGGTGATCACTTCAGCCCAATAAAACAAGCAAAAAAGAAAAAAGTATTCTTTTGAACCATGTCTTGCAACTACTTGTTGCACAGGCTCCTAGCATGTGGCCACGTTTGCATCTGCAACGTGCGTGTAGACACTCGCATTGGGAGATCCCCCTGTCGGTCAGCCATGTTTAGTTGCCCTGTCGGTCCTGCAATCCCAGCTGGCAGGAAGCCTAATGAAACCAAAACTTTGAGAAAGAACTGGGTATACTGGGCTCGAGGTTGGCCACTGAAACAGCACCTAAGGACCAGTAAACTTATTTGGATCATCAGAGTTTCAGAGGCACATTTTAGAGGTGTCTCCTGACTCCTGGGGACTGGCCAGTGAATGTTGGGACCAAGATCAGAACCCATTTGTGTTGCCTTACATTTGAAATTGTCCCTAACGGTGGTGGTGAAGGTGATGACAGTGGTGATAAGTGGTTGAGGAAAGCCTGCTAATAACCAAGAGATTCGGGAAGATGTTCAAGTCTCTTTGTCCACTTCCAGTTCAGCCCTACTTCTGAAGTATTTGATGTTAGACTGATTTTTAAACTCTAGTCCAGGGATTGCTCAATAAAATAACTACAAAGACCAGGTAGTAACTTAGATGGAAAAGATCCACTGGGAAGAGGTTGTGGTAGGCTGGAGAAGGCATGCTGTATCTATCTAAAGGTCACAGTAACTACTGGGTTTTACCAAGCTTCTGGCTCAGTGTTACCACAGTTTATGAAACGTGAGAGAAAACCTGAAGGTTTAGATTTGTAACTGTGGACTCTCTTCCAGATGGACTGTAAGCTCCTCCGTCTTGTCAAGTAAATCAAACTGAAACAGAAAATTGGGGCGTGCTAAGCCCACCCATTGGTTGCCAATTTACAACTCTTGGGGGGTAATAGCATCTTAATATGGCTGCATATTACCCATTGTGGGAGCAAGTCCTGGACTCTAATCCCATCTCATTGCTCAGGCTTCCTGAAATATGGGTTAAGAAAACGGGTTCCAAAGTTTGTATGTGTGATTCCAATAATTCTTTAACACTAGCTTCATATAAATTCCCCTTGAGGACAGTAAGGAGCAGAGTCTTTGCTATTTTGGGACCTAATGATAAATGCAAACACCATAAACACCTATTGCAGTCTATGGGACGAACGAATTATTACTGCACCATCTCCTTTTTATAAGAACTCTATAAGATGGGTACTAAAATTATTGTCATCACCACATCCTTATTTACAGACAGAGAAACTGAGGCTCAGTGTTGGGGAGGATTCCCCAAGATCGTCCAGTAAGTGGCAGAAATGAGCTTTGGACTCTGGAGTTAGAAGGCAGAATCCAATTTTTATCCACCATATTATACTTTCTCCTGCTACCCGATATGGACTTTTAGCTTCTATAGCCTTGCTGAGTAACAATGAATCCTACTCCTAAAATATCTTCGGGCATCTGTAAGGACATTTCCTGCTATGGTAGAACACAAGAGCATTATCTTTGTCCCCATCCTTCAACAGGTTTGCAAGATGTGTGAGATCCTTCTGATGACAGAGAGGGAGATTTTCCTGATGTCTGGCTTGAGACCAGAGATGGTCTTCTGTGTTGGTTTCTCATCAAGTAGGAATTGAAAGTTAGCAAATGGAGTTGCAAGGCCAAAGTTATGTGTTTCACCTCCTTGTAGACAAGGTAGTTTTCCCAAGGCCATGACCACAGGGGACAGCCCTAACTGCAGCCAGCCTTCTCACAAGAGCAATCAGCCCTGTTGACAGATGTGTTCCAACCTAGGCCCGTGTGCAGATGGCTTCATCACCATAAATGAAAGCTGTATGATACAGCCAAGGAATACAAATAGATTTTTAGCTTCATTGCCAATGCCAAATGATGGGTGGTTCTCTAGAACGAGTGCTGTTCCAGGAAGTGTTTGGAAACCACATCTGAGCTTATCAAAGAGTGCTGTAATTGCTTGGTCTTGTCTGCCATGGCCCCGGATGTGATAGGTATGCTCTGTACTTGTCCTCCCTGGTGTATAGTCCATTCTAGAAGAGCTAAGACATCTTAACCTTGGGCAGCTCAAAGCATATGTGTTGTAGTTTGTGGTTGTGCCATTTTCTGCCTCTTCCATTTCTGCTTTTCCTCAGGAGACATGGCCAAACACACCCTCTCCACATTAGAGGCATTCCTGATTTTCCTCCTTGTGATGATGACTGCTGTGACGGTAGCCCTCCTCAGCCTCTTGTTTATTACCAGTGGGACCATTGAAAATCATAAAGGCAAGTTGTCATGGGCTCCCTTGGATGCTATTCCTAGCCTGTGGGAAATTTCTGGATGACTGGGGACACGAAGGCAAGGAACAGTGCCTGCTGATAATGCCAATAACAGGGCAGTTCAACTGGTATGTGAGCAGCCCGGGATGGCCACCGAACCCGTCCATTAATTGTACTTTCTGCATTGACAGCAATTGTTATCAGGCTTACCTTTGCCCCCAAGTAGGCAGTTGACAGGCACTCTGCCGTGGGCTTGTCTCACTTCTCCACTGACCTAAGCCCAGTTCAGAATTATTCAAGGCCCAGTAGTGCAAGCATCCCCGACCCCCCTTCCCCCAAGCCTCTTCTCTTGCTCTTTGCCTTTTCTTGGGCATCATCTTCTCTTGGGGACAAAAGCAGAATGAAAGACCCACTGAATATCGAGTAGTGCTGAGCTTTAGAGAAGGGGGTCTTGAACTCCAATTCTCATGAGGACCAGTCAAGTTCTGTAAAGGAGGTGGGGTGGGGAGGGGAGCCGGGGTGGGGGAGGTGAGAGTCTGGTGAAGGGGGTCTGCAGCCCCTCCTGAGTGTGAGCTGTTAGTTGAAATGGTGTCCCATGGATTCAGATCTCCAGAGTTTGCAGCAGAAGCTGGAAACTGGAGGATTTAGGCATCTCCTGATTTTTTTTTAATATTGGGAATGAATTTAGTTTTTGAAAATGATGCAGGCTACATTTGCAGGCAATATTGGGGCCCTGGGCATTTGATGGAGCCCTGCCTTTGTGGTGGGTTGCATACCTGGTAAATGAGTAGAAACGATGGGTGGGTGTTGAATGCTTTGACTGAAGTAAGGGGAGGGCTAGCTTTAGGCCAAACAGAGAAAGAGCCTGATTTTTTTCAGCCTAGTTTTCTCTCTTGTGGCCTCTTCTTCTTTCTGGTGTAGTGTCTACCATGAGCCTGCACTTTGAACTCCCTGTAGACACAGAGGGACAGAAATCCTCTATGCCAGCAGTGTGCAGGGCAGGGGCATGGACTCCAAGAAAGGAAAGCATCCATAGGACTTATTCAGTTTTAGCTCTTAAAGTTATAGAATCCAGAGGCTGAGACTCACGGAGGTGATCAACGATTATGGTCACTATTCTCATAGTAGGAGCGGCTGTTTATTGTACGGTCGCTTTGTGTCAAGCACTATGGTCAGGAGTCTACATCCTTTTCCCAATCCTTTTCCCACTTAATTCTCATGAATCTTCTATAAAGGTAGGTGCTAGTCTTAGTACCGTTTTCTGGATGTAGAACTTGAGACTCTGAGGTCATAAGGAAATTGCCCTTGGCCATTGGACCTGGTTTGGCTTTGGGTGGTACCCCATTCCTATGTTAGTATCAATAAGGCAAAAGTGACTGCCTTCTTCCTTGCAATACTTGACGTCTTGTGGAAAACATGGGCTTGGTGTTGAGAAAATGTGGATTCTAACTCCATGTTGAATATGGATGAAAGAGCATTAGATCCTTAGTTGGAGGATCTGGTGTCTACACCTGATTCATCCCGTGTTCTCCATGACATTGTGGTTACATCACTTCTCTGGGCTTCAGGATTCTTATATGTAAAGCAAAGGAGATCAGACTAGATGATCTCTAGCTTCTCCTGAGCCCCTAAATTCTAGGATCCCAGGGACGTCAGCAGCCAATCTCTTCACCAAGTACTTTTCTGAGCACTAAGGCCTGTGACAGTGACCTCCGTTGCCTTGGCCACCCTGGCTGTTGTCTGGGGTGGAAACAAACAACATGCATGTGTAAGATATCTCAATAGGTAAGTAGAACCAAAGCTATATTCTGGCCATTATTCGAAATTTTTGATATGTGTTAACATATTTATTGTTCAAAACAACCCTAGGAAATTAGCGTATTAGGACTGCCTCTCTTTTCTAGATGAGAAACATTGAGGTAGAACAGGATAAGCGATTTCAGCTAGTATGTTCAGCTAGTATGTGGTAGAATCAGTTTTTAAACCCAGGTTGTTTGTTTCTGGTACCTGCTCTTGCAGTCTTTCTGCCATTCTGTTTCCCTTGATATTCACGTATGTATGTGTGTGGACATATGTGTGTACAGGCACGTACATAGATGGTGATATGATTACAATAAGGTGCAACTATGTTGAACGTGCAGTGATCTCATCTGTATTCCAAATAGAAGGCTTGAGAAGGTTGTGGGTGCAGAGTAGAGACAACAGGGGGGTGGCCTCCTGCCAGGAGGGTTGAGCTGCCTCTGGGTGTGATGGAAATGAACCAACTTGAAGGGAGTCTTGGAGCTCGGTTGGTAGAACAGAGAGGAGTGGGGGTCTCCGGACGGAGAGAGCTGTGGAGACAAATCCCCAGAGGCTGGCCCCTGAGGAACCTGGCGCCTGCTTTGTTTGGCTAGAAAAGTCCATCAGGAGTGAGTGAAGGGCCATGAGTTTGACAAGGAACAGCTTGTGATGAGAAGCGGATGGACATTTGACACAGGACTTGATTGTTAGGATGACACATCTCCAGCTTACCAGAAAGATCCTCCTTAGGGTTGTTGTATACAACAAGTTCCTGAGAGGTTTCTTTCTATATATTTTAAATATAAGACAGTATATAAAAACTTTTCCATGGGAACCTGAACCTGTGTATTCTAATTGATGCCCACAGATAAGTGGACTGAACTGTTGTTTCTTGAATGTTCTGCTTTTAGATTCAGGCTTTCCGGTCACCCAGAGCCCCCCAGCCACGCTGGGTTCCACGGCCACTCAAGGCTCAACGCTCACACATGGCTCCACAGCCACCCAGGGACCTCCGGTGACCACCACCCCAGAGCCTCCTCTATTTCAGAACTTCAGTGGCTACCATATTGGTGTTGGGCGAGCTGACTGCACAGGACAAGTAGCAGATATCAGTTTGGTAGGCAAATCATGGGCTCCTCAAGGAGAATGAAACAAGTACTTTACTTTTACCCCTTGCACCCTACACTGATTCCTTATGATTACATTATTGTCTTCCTCCTTTTTCATTGACTTCGCTGCTGTCTAACACTGTGGATATCGTGCCATAGAGAGCAGAGGGGCCACGTGTTCAACCACAATTCCTTTGTAAAATCAGTTGGCCACTTTTTTATGAATGGAACTGCTGTCAAACTCATGTACCACCGGGGACGGGCCAGTACTATAAGTGATGGAAGCAGGCCTCTCTGTGAGCTGATAAGAGTCTAGCGAACCCTCAAGGAAGTGGTAGGGATTATGGGACAACTAGAAAGTTCATGGCTTTAGCAATTGTTACCATGGAGGGCTGCCCTATCCCACAGTTTGTTCAAGAGAAGCTGGAAAATTTCTGAATTGAAGACCTGAGGATCTAAGTCTGTCTGTGGGGAAATACAGGCAACTCTAGTCAAAACTGGAAACCTAGTGTTGGCCAACACCATGCAAGCCAAGTGAAATGCTTCTGTGGGTCAGGTGTGGCCCATTGGCTGCTGGTCTGCAACCTCTTGGCTGTGATGGTGGATGTATTCACTCATATCAACCTTTTTCTAGGAAGCTAGAACGTGAAGTTGTCTGATGAGATTTTCTCCCTCCTACCAAATAACCCTTAGATTCTAGGAATTGTTCCCTGATGTCTGTTCTGAAAAGTGGCTCTGGAATGAGAACCCTGAATGACCATTCCTATGAGGGGTAAAGTGAGCGATAGAGAGAGCATTCTGAAGACCAGGATATAACTTTACGGGTGGGTCTTATGACATGGTGTGAGGGGGGGGGGGGAGTGGGAGATAGGTGGATTTGGTCTGACTTGGCTGAGGAATGGCCACCAAGGTAAAATCCAGGGTGTGGTACCCTCAGAAAAAGATTATTAGGGTGCCTGGGTGGCTCAGTCAGTTCAATGTCTGACTCCTGGTTTCAGCTCAGGTCATGATCTCGTGGTTTGTGAGATCGAGCCCTGTGTGCTCTTCGATGACATGCAGAGCCTGCTTGGGATTCTCTCCCTGTATCTGTCTGCCCCTCCCCCACTTGTGCGCACGCTCTCTCTCTCTCTCTCTTTCTCTCAGAATAAATAAACTAAAAAATAAAGAGATTATTGAATCATAAAGAAACCATTTTCTTCTGAAAAAAAAAAAAAAAAGAAAGAAAGAAAAGAACATCATACACCAAACAACCAAAGTGAGGGAACATTCAGTCTTTAGACGCACCTGGGTATATGGGATGATGGTAGGGGAACTATTTCCTTCTGTAATACCTCAGGCAGGAGAAGAGAACAGAAAACCCTGAAAGGTCTCTGGTGTGGTAACGGAATTCCCAAGCCATGCCAACCCCTTCCTTGCCCGTGGGCCTATGGATGGCTTCTGCCAAACAGATAACTACTTTGCCTTTGCATTTTTGTAACAGAAGAGTAAAGCTTCTCTTATGATGTTGGCTTTATTCTTGAAAACACATGTTATCATCTCACTCAGAGCCACAGTGTCCTGTGGAGTGTGTTTTTCTTTCCTACGTGGTCTCTTTTTGCATGGTTGTGCTTGGTTCTCATGGCAGGGCAGTGAGGCAGAGGGGCCCTGACTTTCTCTTCCTTCTAGATGGGCTACAGCAAAACTGGCCAGAATGCACGGGGCATCCTCACCAGGCTGTACAGCCGTGCTTTCATCATGGCGGAACCAGATGGGTCCAATCGAGTGGCGTTTGTCAGCATCGACATAGGCATGGTATCCCAACGACTCAGGCTGGAGGTAAGTGATTGAGGTGACAAAAGAAATGACATGTGATTTAGAAGAGAAGTCTGTGGGTGACCTTGAAAGTAACAAAGCCCTCCTGGCTTCTCATCTAGTGAGATTCTACTGCCCTCCACATTATTAACTCTCGACAATCCAGCAGACAATTATCCCACAAATAATTCCGGTCTGCGCCATCTTGGTCAAAACTTGCTTTCAATTCTGCTGATGACTTGTTGTCATTATTAACGTTAATGTGTTTTGAAATTTTATTATGTTCTGGGTAATCTTCACATACATTCTCTTATTTAATCCTCCTAATTAGAATTCTGAGAGCGCCAACTAATCACTAACCCTTCCCTCGAGTTTTTATACGACTGAGAATAGATGCAAGGTGCCAAATGAGAATGAAAACGTGACACTGAAATGAGATTGGCCATAAATGTCTGAAGCTGGGTGAGAGGTATATGGGGGTCTCATTATGCTCTTCAGATTATTTTTGTACGTGTTTGAAAATTTCCATAATAAAATTAAAAAATATATATAATGTTAGTGCTCTCACCCTTTAAGTGCTATTGTAGACTATGACAGGCTCTTCTGTGATTTTTACCTGAATTGAGACCATGTCACCCCACTGTGGGGAAGGTTGAGCTTAGCAGAAAGGCGCCTGTGGGTCCTGGGCAGGCAACAGTAAGATGCACAGAAGGAGAGGGAGACATAGGGTGATGGGCTTGGACTTTCATGTCTGCCTTTCTAAGCCAGATTCTTGGCCCTGACCCAGTTATATTTTCTGCATGGGATCAGGTCACAGAAAGAGAATGTGCTCCCTTAACATTTGCTCACACCTTCACGAAGGTAAGGGAGATGAGGGTCTGGACTATCCAGGACAGTGACCATCAAATGCCCACTATTCGTTGTCATGTTCTATCAGCCTCATCTGTTAAACACTGTTACTCCTGCTGTGTGAAAGAGCCAGTGAGAGAGATGAGGGAGGCCCTCAAATATTTCTCCAGTGTCACTCTTTCTTGGGGAATGTGGTGGGATCCTCCCCCATCTATAGACGCTCAGGAAGCAAGATTACATGTTTTCCCCACTCCTACGCTTCCCCACTCCTACAAAACTATGCAGTGGGTCTGTTGTTCTCTCCACTTTATGGATAAGGTAATAGAGTCTTAGAGAAGGCAAGTAGCTTTTTCAATTTCACACAGTCAGCAAGTGGGACAGCTGGGTTCTGAACATACAGATGCCTGATGTCAGATCCCATATTCTTAAAAGTGACATTATTCTATTATCTTGCAGGGAAAAATGCATTGACCACCTGCTTTTGGCGTGGCACTTTGCTGGCAATTTCAGAGGGTACATAGCCAAAGGAGTCATAATACATGTTCCCTATGAGCTCACTGCCCAGTTGGGGATAGGAGGAAGGGAGTGTAATAGAAAAACACATGAACTATAGTTCACTGGAGTAAAGTTCAGTGGTGTGTAATCTACTGAATAACAAATAGCTCTGGAATATGGTGGTTTAAAACAATAAACATCATCTAGGGGATTCTGGGTGGCTCAGTTGGTTAAACATCTGACTCCAGCTCAGGTCATGATCTCATGGTTTGTGAGTTTGAGCCCCACATTGGGCTCTCAGCTCTCAGCGTAGAGCCCCCTTTGGGTCCTCTGTCTCCCTTTCTCTCTGCCCCTCCCTCCTCCACTTGCATGCTCTGTCTCTCTCAAAATTAAATAAACATTAGAAATAATAATAGGGAAGGTAAACAAAAATAATATAAAAGCAGGGAGGGGGACAAAACAGAAGAGACTCATAAACATGGAGAACAAACAGAGGGTTACTGGAGGGGGTGTAGGAGGGGGGATGGGCTAAATGGGGAAGGGGCACTAAGGAATCTCCTCCTGAAATCATTGTTGCCCTCGATGCTAACTAATTTGGATGTAAATTTAGGAAAATAAAAAATAAAGCAAGTTAAAAAAATAATAAACATCATCTCATACATTGTGTTGATCAGGAAATCAGGACTGGCTTAACTAGGTGGTTCTGGCTTAGGATATCTTGAAATCAAGGTGTTGGCAAGGGCCACAGTCATTGGAAGTCCTGATTGAACCACTTCCAAGATGAGTCACTTGTGTGGCTGCTGATAGAAGACCTCAGTTTCCCACTTTCCAGATCCTTGCGGCCCAAAACTGTTGCTTCCCCCAAAGTGAGTGACTCGAGAGAAAGAGAAGTGAAGAGGCCACAGTTGTGCTCAGGAGTTGAGCTTCCAGCCTATTTTGTCCATTGGAAGCAAGGTACCAGGTACATTTCACACCCAGGGATAGGACAGCAGAACCTCCCTTCTTACAGGGAGGAGGAGAGAGGAACTTGTGGGCACACAGTGATTTAAAACCACCACAAGGGGAATCCGAAAATGGAACGTAGGGGAAAATTTCACAGTGGATGTGACATTTGAATGGACAAAATTTTAGTTTATTTTAATTCCAGTGTAGTTAATGGTAGAGTTATATTTCGGGTGTACAGTTATTCAACAATTACTGAGTGCTCATCAAGTCGAGTGAATTCTTAGTCCCCTTCACCTGTTTCACCCATCCCCTCTCTCGTAACCCTCTGTTCATTCTCTATAGCTAGGGTCTGTGGTTTGGTTTGTCTCTCTTCTTCCCTTTGTTCATTTGTTTTGTTTCTTAAATTCCACAGATGAGTGAGGTCATATGGTATCTATCTTCCTCTGACTGACTTCTCTTAGCCTAACACTCTCTAGATCCGTCTATGTTGGTGCAGATGGCAAGATTTCATTCTTTTTTTTTGAATATTGAAAAAAGTTTTTTTTAATGTTTATTTCTGAGACAGAGGAAGACAGAGCACGAGCAGGGGAGGGGCAGAGAGAGAGAGGGAGACACAGAATACAAAGCAGGCTCCAGGCTCTGAGCCATCAGCACAGACCCCGACACGGGGCTCGAACTCATCAACTGTGAGATCATGACCTGAGCCGAAGTCGGATGCTCAGCCGACTGAGCCACCCAGGTGCCCCAAGATTTCATTCTTTTTGATGGCTGAGTAATATTCCATTGCATATGCATACCACATCTTTTTATCTGGATGGGAGGAATTTTAACTGGTTAACGTGGCAGAGGGAGGGATGTAGCCTCCTTTGCAGGCACAAGGCTTCCTGCTATTAGGACCCATGTAAGCATGTAATTAGAAATATACCTAGCAGGTATGTTGGTCATAATCGTAGAGGGTCTGGGATGCCGGTTTATTTTGACTCTGTTAAGTGATGGGGCTTCTGCAAAAACTTTTGAGTGGAGGAGTAATGCAAACCCAATTTTGCTTCAGAATGATTAATCAGACAGCAGTGTTTGATGAAATAGACTGAGGCTGGACCAGGACACAAACTGGCAGCTTTGTTAAGTTAATACGAAGGCTCTACTGGTGAGGATCTAGTTGGGAAATGGTAATCACACTCGGTATTTCAAACAGAGGAGATTCAACACAGGGGAGTTTTACAACATGTTGGAAGGCTGCACGAACTGGAAAGGGAAGGGAAGCTCGCGGGAAGGATGTCAACTTTGCCTGGACATTTCCCCTGGACCGCGTGAGGCTCGCACAAAGGTCTTCAGTCAGTGTGGTGGCCGTGAGGCTACCTGGTAGTAAGAGGTCACCTTAAATGCAAATGAGGTTTGAGAATGAATAAAAATAAAAGCTAAAACTTGCCTAGTTCCCGCGATGAGTCACACCTGATGGCTCCACGTACATTAATGAATTCAATCCTCCAAACAACCGGAGGAGGCAGGTGCTATCATTATGTCACGTGACAGGTTGGGAAGCAAACATGAGCTGCAGGGGATCAGGGAACTTGTCTGCGGAGCTGGGTGGACGCACAGGCATCTCGGTGCCAGTGCCCACACTTGTTACCATGACGCTTACCACTCTTCTCAAGGGTCGGAGATGGTTCTCATGGGGTGGTGGTGGGGTCATGAGAAGAAATGGGAGAGTCAGGGGTGGACTTTGGGGGTGGAGTGGGGAGGGGAGAGGGGATTAATGTGTTGGACTGCAGAGGCTGTGAAGTCAACAGTCCACCATTTCACCATCCCTTCCTATTTTTACTTTCCCCGTGTAATCTGAGACCTGGTGGGAAGGCCTTTAAATGAACCCACTCTGTTATCCCAGGCTAACCCAAGGGAAAGTGTGAGGAATAAATGTAGCTCGACAATTGCCTTCCCGCTTCCTTATAATACCTGGTTTTAGGCAGGTTCTCAGCCTCAGCTTTGAGGACTGATGACATTTCCAGCATGCAATGAAGGTTCTGGAAGATCTCTGAGCAGTGAGACAGGGCAGATACAGAGGGGCTTTCCGGGTCTTTCTGCGGCAGGTTCCCAGGTGTGTCAGTAATAGGAAACTGAATGGAAACTGAACACAGAGGTGAGCTGTAGACCTTAAGGTAACTTCTTCATTCTGTTGAAACACCCCTCCTCATGAAGTAGGTAACATGCTATTTACCATGGCTGCTGGCAGACGTTGCTACTAGATGATTGAGTTTTTCTTTTCTTTTTCTTGAAGTTCCGTGGGTCTGAATTCACGTTGGAGCATATAGGTTAGGATAGAAGTTTTGGGAGATGTTTGTGGTCTTTCTCTTTTGTTTTAAAATTTGAGTGCCATAATTTTTCTTCCTTTTTTTTTTTAATGTTTATTTTTGAGAAAGAGAGACAGACACAGAGACGGAGAGACAGAGATACAAAGCACGAACGGGAGAGGGGCAGAAAGAGAGGGAGACACAGAATCTGAAGCAGGCTCCAGGCTCTGAGCTGTCGGCACAGAGCCCGATGTGGGGCTCAAACTCACGAACTGTGAGATCGTGACCTGAGCTGAAGTTGGACGCTTAACCGACCCAGCCACCCAGATGCCCCCGCAATTTCTCTCTTGCTAAGAGCTCGATTCTTGTGTAAGCCCGAAGAAGTACACTTGCTATAAAACCCTAACATTCTCTGGGAATAAAAATGGGATGGGGTTAGGAGAGCTTTAAGGTTGACCAGAAGTTCTTTCTCTTTGCTACCTTCCTGTCTTAGTTACAGAACTGTGAGCACATTAGCTTTTCACAGCAGCCTTTAGTCAAGCTTTCATGGTGCCCCTTTAGCGATGGGCTTCTCCTTCATGAGTGGAGTTATTACTGTTTTAGAAGAAGACATAGGGTGATGAAGAGTGTGGTCTGGATTTGGGTCACACAGGAGCAACATGGAGACTTACTGGGATGGAGAATGTAGGCTACTTGGTCAGAGGGTGTTGGTCTGGTCATGTCATAGTTCCTTTCACATTTGCCTGGCATCACAGGATTGTGTATATGGACGTGGTAACCTAGCAATCGGCGTGTGGGACACGGATTAGTTAATGAGGCAACACTGTTCATAAGATGTTCCTCATTCAATGACCACACGAGTAGAATGAGGGTGGGGTAGCTCTTCCCCTAAAATAGAAGAGATTGGTGGTTGTATTTACGCGGGTTAAGTATATAGCCTGTAAGTTGCACGCTTCCCAAGCGTGTTCTGGGACCGTCTTGCACCAGCTCATGAGGGCTGGCTGTTAAATATTCAAGAGCTTGGGGGAGTGGGGGGGAGCTCGTTGTTAAATTTTGGAAGCTTGAAATTGACTGGGGCAGGGAGTATTTACACCAGAGAAACTGACAAGCGATTCAAATGACAGCTTTTCGTTTCCCGCTGTGTGACGGTTGATCAGCCTACCACCACCTGTGCCACACGCAGAGTAGACAGCGTTGCTAATCAAAAAAGGCACTCTTTCTTGCTAAGCCCAGGTTTGGGCTCAGGATCCTTCTCAACACCACACGTCTGAGAGCTACCACCAATAGACGGGACTAAGTGCGTGACGTAAGTGATATTTGCGATCCCTGCCGTGAATGCACTGTCATTACTGTGCAGGGTATTAACTGACAGTATCTTACGTTGAGGAAGGTCGCTTGGGGTCTGACACTTCTGCTAGATCATTTTAAAGATTTTTGACATTTAAAAAAGTGAACAGGGGTTTCTGGGTGGTTCAGTCAGTTAAGCGTCTGACTTCGGCTCAGGTCATGATCTCAGTGTGTGGGTTCAAGCCCCGTGTCGGGCTCTGTGCTGACAGCTCGGAGCCTGGAGCCTGCTTCGGATTCTGTGTCTCCCTGTCTCTCTGCCCCTCCCCTGCTCACGTTCTATCTCTCTCTCTCAAAATAAATAAATATAAAAACTTTTTTAAAAAGTGAAAAAAAATTTTTTGTTAATATTTATTTATTTTTTTTTTTTTGAGAGACCATGAGGGGCAGAGAGGGAGACAGAGGATCCAAAGTGAGCTCTAGCTCAGTGAGCTCTAGCTAGTGAGCTCTAGCTCTAGCTCATCGGGCACCGAGCCCGATGTGGGGCCCGAACTCATGAACCCTGAGATCATGACCTAAGCCAAAGTCAGATGCTTAACCAGCTGAGCCATCCCGGCGCCCCTTTATGTAAAAAAAAAAAAAAAAAGGTCAAAACATCTTTCCCAAGGAAGCCACAATAACACCCAATTTCAGGTTGAAGCTGATTCAAGCAGAATCAGAAACAGGTTCTCAGCAGCAGGGATTTTTCTCTCCGTTGTCTTCGTGATGTGTCTGGACCCTACGAGCACACTTATCGTGCGTTTAGATGTTCACAGTCGTCCTGAATTACCGCTCAGGAATTCTGTGGGTCAGGAATCCCAGGGAGGCCGAGCTGGGTGATTCCAACTTAGGTTAGAACTGAAGTCACACACACACGCCCACTTCCTTGTCGTGGGTTGAACTCATGCGTCGGCTGGGGCTGCAGGTGTTGGAAGGCCTGGCTGAGGCCGAAGGGTCTACTACTCTGAGGTGGCTCACCCGCCTGGCTAGCAAGTTAGTGCTGACAAGATGGTTCCTTTCCGATGGGCCTCCCCACAGGGTGGCTGGGGTGTCCTTAGGTCCCCTCAGTTGGCTGCCCCCAGACCAGTAAGGGTGACAGTATATGTCAGGGAGCATGGAGTTCTTCATTTTGGGCAGGGAGGCGGCAAGGGGCCCTTACACAACTGTTCGCTGCTCCCGGGACGCTTTCCATTGGTGTTGCTCAACCGGCTTATGCTCTTGGGTGGAAGGCAGCCTCTCTGGAAAGATGTTTCCTCATTGACACCCATCACTCTTTTTCCCCACTCAACAACATTTGTCTTCAGAGCACTTATCATTGTGTGATACCATATTACGTGCTTCTTTGCTTGTTACCTTTCTCCCTCATTAGAATAAATGCTCCATCAGGGTAGGAACCTCATATACTCCTAGTGCTCAGATATTAACCTCATATCGCTCCTAGTGCCTGGATATTAATAGCATGTGTGGAACGATGAATAGCAAACCATACTGGTTCTACAGTTAGAGAGATGTGGATCCAGGTTGTGGCTCTCACATTTACTAGGTCGGTGGGCAAATTATTTATCTTCTTTACACTTCAGTGCTCTTAGCTAAAAGATGCGGTTCCAAATATCCACCTCTGGGGCTCCTGGGTGGCTCAGTCGGTTAATCATCCATCTCTTGATTTTGGCTCAGGTCATCAACTTCATGAGATGGAGACTGCATGGGGCTCCGGGCCGACAGTGCGGGGCCTGCTTGGGATTCTCTCTCTCTCCCTCTCCCTCTGCCCCTCCCCTGTTCTCTCTCTCTCTCTCTCTCAAAGATAAACGAACATTGGAAAAAACATCTAACTCTTGGGGTCGTTATAAAGATTTTAAAATAACATAATGTGTGTCCTACCTAACACTGTGCTTGCATACGGCGAGAGTCTATGAAATGTTAGCCTTGATGGTTACTGGCTTTGTTGAAGTTGTGCCTACGATGAGACACTCCAGAGCCGAGTGAAGGGCCACTTGACAGGGGTGCCATTGATATGGATCCTTGATTAGACTCATTGGAGCCTTTTCCATAGTGAGTTGCTATGTTATCCCTCTTCTTAGTTCTGTTTTTTTTTTTTTTCTTTTCTCTTGAAGGTCCTGAACAGACTGCAGAGTAAATATGGCTCCCTGTACAGACAAGACAACGTCATCCTGAGTGGCACTCACACACACTCGGGGCCAGGAGGGTATTTCCAGTATACTGTGTTTGTAATCGCCAGTGAAGGATTTAGCAATCGCACCTTTGAGTACATGGTCACTGGCATCGTGAAGGTAGGCAAAGGGCCCCAGAGGGAGCTGCCCTGTCCCTTGTTCACAAGTGTTCAGGAGTGGTTTTCTGTGATATGGAGAGAGTCCTTATAGGATGTTGCTCTGAGCAGTCTCAGCACCTGCCCCCTCCGTTCCTGACTCCCCAGGAGCTTCTGGTCTCCGAGGCACTGACTGATTGAGAGGGGCGAGTTCCGTGCAGTGAGCCTCCTGCAGGTGTCCAAAGGGACAGCAAACGTTTCCTATGTCACCCTTATAACTGAGAGGGCCCTACCGTCTGTTCTCTGTGCAAAGTCACACAAAAAGGAAGCCATCAAGGAACCAAGAGTCATTGCAAGTAATTCCAATCTCGCCTCCTAGTTCCCAAACAACATGACAGGGGACCCACTTCATAAACACACGCCCTTATTTCTCACGTCCTCTCTGAGAGTTCTAGATGGCACGGTCTTCTGTGTTCCTGGCTTGGGCACCTCTTTCTCCTCTCTCCCCATCTTGAAGCTTATTACTACCTCCCACAGGGTCCTTTCTCATGTTTCCCTCATACCTTTCCCTTCTAGATTTAGTCCCTCTCTACTTTGTCTCATGAAGTACCCCCCAAACCTGGCGATCCAGTCGGCAAAGGCAGAAATGTCTTTACCACGATGCTTTCCAAACCGTGGATGGTAATTCATGGCTGGCTTCCTGAAGTCAATTCCATGGGTTGCAAGAAGCATTGAATGAACAGAAATAAAGTAAAACAGATCGGAGCCTATCATGGTGCAAAACATACGGGAAGGGTGTATTTTGTGAGCTTCTGTTTTAGCACACATACGTCGACGTGTATTAAGTTGTGATGAAAAATGTTTTGCTTGTTGTAGCTTTGAGTCAGAAAAGTGTGAAAAACTTGGCCTCAGAGGTTGAGGGCACGGAGAGGACAAGGAGGGTGGGACACCTTCAAGCTAACAAATCCTGGTCCTAGGTCGGGGGGAGTTGCTCCCGGTTTGGCCAATTGAACCTGCGAACGGTGCCTGACTCAGCGGCTCTGAGACACTCAAATGACCTTCCCAGGTCACGGCAATTCTTATGTCTCAGCCTTGAGGCCATCTGTGTGCCCCCCCAAGTGACACTGGCTGTGTGGTTCTCTAGCTCTTGTCCCATAGCAGGGGCAGCTCGGAGACCAAGGAAATTGTCCACAGCGCTCCTCTGTTTCTATTGACTAAGTCCTTATCCAACAGGATGTCCAAATTCACAACTGGCTCTCTCTCTCTCTCTCTCTCTCTCTCTCTCTCTAACCCACAGAGCATTGAGATGGCGCACAAAAATATGAAACCAGGCAAAATCTTTATCAACAAAGGAAACGTGGAAGGTGTACAGATCAACCGAAGCCCCTCTTCTTACCTTTGGAATCCTCCGTCAGAGCGAGCCAGGCGAGGGGCATTATCACAATAAAATCATGGGTTTCCTTTAGAGATCAGCAACAAAAATCTAAGGATGCAGTTGGTGCTCAAGGAATGGGGTGGGATCCTGAAAGAATAGTAAAGCTAAAGTAAATTTAAAACATGTTGATCATCTAAGCAGAAATAAAAAGTGAATGTGGTAACTCACGCCAGCCCGTGCACCAATCGGCCCGCTCTGCTGGTGGCTGGGGTCAGCGTGAGTGTTGGAAGGACTCCCAGTTTTGCAATCGGGCACGACTCTGGTTCCATCTCTGCTTTATCACTTCCTAGTCATGTGACCTTCAGTGATTTACTTATAGTAATTTATTGCCTCTCAGCTTCTTCTGTAAAGCGGAGATGAAAATGTGCGCAACACGTGTTTATTAAATTAATGAATAGCTCTTTTTGTTAGATCGTTCAGCAGAAATCATCTCCACCCAGGAGACTGTGGCAAGAGAGAAGCCATAAAAGGATAAAGAAGCAGGAACAAAGAACAATAAATAAAACTAGCATAATGGAATGGAACTAAGGCCGATTGTTTGTTTGTTTGCTTAAGTGCTGACCCAGGTTAGCCACAGGAGAGAAGCCCTTGACTGCTGTGGCACAGTAAAATAATATCTCACTTTCAACCTGGCCACCTGGCATTTTACATTTGTCTGCGTATTTTTCCATCCATTTCAAAGGAGTTGAGTTTTAGAAAACATAATCCGATTTCCCTTGAAAGGCCATGAAAGAACGCTTGAAGCTACAGGTCGGGGATGGTTTTGATGTTGCATATTCCCTGCTATGTTTAAGAGATTCCGTGAAAATTTGACCGGAGTAGAAATTTCAAAGACCGGTCCCTTTTCTAAGAAACACCTGTATGTTCTATAAGATCACGACCATTACATAAAGATGTCAATTTCATCTCCAGTTGGCTGACCTAATGCGACTGAGTGTGATGGTATTTGCAAGCCATTTCTTTAGCTGAGGACTGAGGTCCTGGATGTGTTTCGTAAGACCATAGCACATCAGGAAACCTCGCTCACTGAAGGCATTTTGATTTTAGTTTTTGTGTCAGCTTCTACTGTTGGTCATACAAGAAGCCCAGGCTCTAACTAACATAGAAGTGACTGCGTTTCTTTGTTTTGACCAGGTATTCTTCAAATACCGACAAAGAAATGATCATCCTGAAAATGGTAGATTTGAATGGAGTTGACCTGGGCCTTATCAGGTACTCTGTTTACTTTTTTTGCTTTTCGTCCTATCTGGATAGCTTTCCTTAATCATGGAGGTGGGGACGGGGAGGGGGGTGTGGGAGGAGGAGACTAGAATAGTGGCAGCAG
This sequence comes from Panthera onca, assembly GCF_046562875.1. Taxonomy (NCBI): domain Eukaryota; kingdom Metazoa; phylum Chordata; class Mammalia; order Carnivora; family Felidae; genus Panthera; species Panthera onca. The sequence goes on from NC_138349.1 coordinate 82,248,886, forward strand.
CGGCTGGGAATATGTTGAGTAGTTAAGAGTCCAGACTTGGGAGTCAGACACATCTGGGTCCAACCATGGATCCTGGGGCAAGGTTCTCAGCTTTCCAGGGCTCGGTTCCTTACCTGGAAAACAGGGCTAATTAAAGGATGACGTAAATGAGGGATTCAGGTAAAGAAGTGTAGTGTAGCATCTGGGATATGACATAAGGATTCAGTCAATTCTAGTGCTTATTACTCTATCAAGATGTTGTATGTGGAATTTCTACGATGGCAGACCATTATCTCTTGGTAAAATGAGAAAACAATCTGACCAACCAGGCTAAATGATTATGGGTTTGAGATGATTTATCTGTGTTTTCCTAAAAGAATGAAGTCAAGTCTAATGTAGGACAATGCCAATTAGTGATGGAAGCAGAATTGAGGCCACCTGAAGGAAGCAGATGAGGTGAAATTACAGCCTGGCACAGGTTTTAGTTCAGGATTATACATAAGAAGACATGTGGATTTTTTTTTTTTTTTCATAAAGAAGGCATTTGCATTCATGTGTGAATTTTGTCCCTGCAATTGGACTGACTCAGGAATTGACTGGCTGGGTAACAGCCCCAGGTGCCTTGATGTGCAGATGTCCAAGTGATGGAGGATGCCTGAAGGAAGTGTATGATGGCTCATGGGAGCTACAGTTAAATGGCTTCGGTTCGCTCTGTGTTGTCCTCGTGATGAGCTTTGTGACTTTGGCCAAGTGACTTAACTGCTCTGTGGCTCAATTTTCTTTCTTTCTTTCTTTCTTTCTTTCTTTCTTTCTTTCTTTCTTCTTTCCTTCCTTCCTTCCTTTCCTCTTTCTTTCTTCCTTCCTCCCTTCCTTCCTTCCTTTCCTCTTTCTTTCTTTCTTTCTACCTTCCTTCCTTCCTTCCTTTCCTCTTTCTTTCTTCCTTCCTTCCTTCCTTCCTTCCTTCCTTTCCTCTTTCTTTCTTTCTTTCTTTCTTTCTTTCTTTCTTAAATGTTTATTGATTTTGAGAGAGAGAGAGGGAGCAGGGAAGGGGGAGGGAGGGAGGGAGGGAGAGAGAGAGAGAGAGAGGGAGAGAGAATCCCAAGCAGGCTCCACACTGTCAGCAGAGCCCGATGTGGGGCTCGAACTCACGAAATGTCAGATCGTGCCCCGAGCCAAAATTAAGAGTCGGATGCTTCATCAACTGAGCCACCCCTCAATTTTCTGACTTTAAAAGTGAGGGATAAAGTGAGTCCTTAAAATGTTGATAATAAGCGTGAGTAAAGGTGGTAGGGGCCTATCAGGTAGGATTATGAAATACTTAACTGAAAGGGTCTATGTAAGTCAAATTAATAATTAATTAAAATTAATAAGAGGTGAATGAAAACATTAAGGACTGTGATCAGTACTGGCCCTGTAACCAGGTGGAGAACAGCACGGTGGTGAGGAGTTCTGGTTTTAGGGGTAGATTTTAAGACTTGAGTTCAAATCCCAGCCTTGCCACTTACTAACCTACTTACACCTCAACTATTCCATTTGGAAATGGGAATGATAATGCCTCATAGGACTGTTTCAGGATTAAATGACATAATACATGCAAAGTTCTACTCTGTGTCTGGCATAGAAAAGAGTTTTATTATTTTGGTTAAATGGTAAGCAGAATAACATTCTACTTCTTCTAAGAACTCCATTGTTGGCTTCTCAGAATGCTTGACATTCTTTTTATGTATTTTCTTAAATGTTTATTTATTTATTTTGAGAGAGGGAGATAGAGAGTGAGGAGGGGAGGTTCAGAGAGAGGGAGAGAGAGCATCCCAAGCAGGCTCTGCACTGTCAGCGTGGAGCCCGACGCGGGGCTCAAACTCACAAACTGTGAGATCACGACCTGAGTGGAAACCAAGAGTCGGATGCCTAAGTGACCAAGCCGCCCCGGACGCCCCTGAATGTTTGACATTTTTAGCATTGGAGTTACTTCTTCGGGTGTCAAGTGAGGTCACTAAAAACTCCCTGATAAAATAAACTTTATTATGTGGGTTGACATGATAGAAGTTATTCTTCCATTATAGTGAATTCATCTACTGATTGGTTGCCAACTGGTGTTGAACACAGTGGACTTTCTTTTTTTAAAAAATGCTTTTATTTATTTTTGAGAGAGAGAGACACACAGAGTGTGAGCAGGGGAGGAGCAGAGAGAGGGAGACACAGAATCCGAAGAAGGCTCCAGGCTCTGAGCTGTCAGTACAGAGCCCAGCACGGGGCCCGAACTCACGAACCATGAGATCATGGCCTGAGCTGAAGTCAGACCCTTAACCGACTGAGCCATCCAGGGGCAAACACAGTGGACTTCCTAAATGTGTGCTTGGGGTATGTGTTGTGATGGGCATGGTCCCTATCTTGAAGGCTCTAACAGACTAATGGGGTGATTGGGGCAGGGGACAGAGACAGACAGGCAAGTAATCACAACATACATCAGATGGCCATCAGTGCTACCACCTGGCCATCGATCAACGCTGTGGGAACTTGGAGGAGGTAGCAGGGATACCTGAGAGCATCGTGGAGGTCATGAAAAGACAGTGAGCTGGGAGGCCAGAGGATGGGCTATGTCAGGGAGGGGGTGAGGGAGGAATCCGAAAAGGTGAGCTAGCTCCAGATTGTGGGGCACTTTGGTGGGCCATTTGGTTACGAGACAGTCAGGATACAAGCATGTATCTCTGACGAGTTAGAGAATTCCACATTCGTTGGGAGAAGGAGGCTTTTTCCTTACGGTTTCCACTCAACTCTTGGCTGAATGACTGAGATCGTCCGTGATTCCCTCTTATTAGTTTCTGAATCCTTTAACGATGCCCATGGAAGACTAAAAAATGTTGTCCTTCTTCCAGATGTTCGTGGCTTCCTCGCATATAACTATATAACATATCTGGAAGTCCCAGGGCCAACCATCAAGGTTATAGCAACTCTCCTCCATCTGCTAGGCTTAACACCCTGCAATAACTTGCTATTGTTTTTGCAGCCACCATATGTTATCCTTGACATAATTGCTCGTGCAATTGCCTCTTGTTGCATAGTGGCAATTGCTCTTTGAATGCATTAAAAATGATCCAAAGCATAAAGCCAAATCTGGGCTGCTGAGTAACTCAGCCACCAGATGTAGGTGCCTGCTGTTAGGCAGAATCCCAAGGCATGAGGAGTTTGGAAGCCTAGAATCTCTGACTGGCGGAACATGGGCGTCATCTGCCTCACAACTCAGCTAAGGGCCAGGTAGGTGACGTGACCTGCCCAGTGTTGCAGCCAAGACTGTTCTCTTCATGCTGGGAACCATATTGAGGTCCACAATTTCTTCTTTCCTACCTTCACCTTTGGTTTCATTTCTTCATTCGGCGAGTCCGCATCGGAGACCTACTGGGTGCCACACAGGACTTCCCAGTCCTTGGAATGGTGCTTTTCCTGGCCCTGAAATCAGGAATCAAATAATACCCACTCCCGTGTTCCTTGAGCAAGTCCCTTAAGTTCTCAGAGACTCAATTTCCATATTTCTCAGATGCAGATATAACCTCTTCTCTCCAGAGATCATCGATTTGTTTACTCATGTATTAAATGGTGTAGAATATATGTGTCATGAACTGAGCTCGTCCTACAGATACACTGATGGGCAAAAGTAGATGGTGTTGTTGCCCTCAGAGAATTTATAATCTCTTGGTAGAGACAAGAGGTATCCAAACAGTCCTTGAAATATGTGTAAGATGATAACTGGGTTAAGTGCCAGGAAAGGAAGGTGCATTGCATTGTCTTAAAGGGATGTGACCCGGGCAGGGAGACTGGGAAAAGCTTCCCTAAGGAAGTGATAATGGAGCTAAAAACCAAAGGAAGATTGAGAATTATTTGTAAGCCTTTTATTTTTATATGCATTCCAGCTAGTTAACATACAGTGTAACATTAGTTTCAGGTGTGCAATATAGTGATTCAACCTTCCATACATCACCCGCTGCTCGTCACAAGTGCCCTCCTCAATCCTCATCACCTGTTGAACCCATCCCCCACCCACCTCCCCTCTGGTGACTGTCACTTTGTCCTCTATGGGTAAGAGTCTGTTGGGGTGCCTGGGTGGCTCCGTCTGTTAAGCATCCGACTCTTGATTTCAGCTCAGGTCATGATCTCAGCATTCGTGAGTTCAAGCACTGAGTCGGGGTCTGGAGCCTCCTTGGGATTCTCTGCCTCCCCCTCTCTCTGCCCCTCTCCTGCTTGTTCTCTCTCTCTCTCTCTCTCTCTCTCTCTCTCTCTCTCTCTCGTAATGAATCAATACACATTAAAAAAAGAGTCTGTTTCTTGCTTTGCCTTTCTCTCCCTTTCCTTCCCTTTGCTTGTTTTGTTTCTTAAATTCCACATATGAGTGAAATCATGTGGTATTTGTCCTTTTCTGACTGATTTCACTTAGCATTATACTCTCTAGCTCCACCCAGGCCATTGCAAATGGCAAGATCTCATTCTTCTTTTATTGCTGAGTAACATTCCATTATATATAGACATCTATATCATATATGTATATCATATATGTATATATCTCCTATCTATATCATATCTATATCGTATGTATCATGTATGCATATATATAGATATATATATATATCACATCTTCTTTATACATTCACCTATCAGTGGACTCTTGGGCTGCGTCCATATCTTGGCTATTGTAAACAATGCTGCTGTAAATATCCAGGCACCCGTATCCCTTTGAATTCATGTTTTTGTGATCTTTGGGTAAACACCAAGTTGTGCAATTGCTAGGTCGTAGGGTAGTTCTATTTTCACTTTTTGAGGAACCTCCACACTGTTTTCCAGAGTGGCTGCACCAGTTGGCATTCCCACCAACACTGCAGGAGGGTTGCCCTTTCTCCATATCCTCACCAACACTTGTTGTTTTTGTGTTGTTGATTGTAGCCGTTCTGACAAGGTGTGAGGTGACGTCTCATTGTAGTTTTGCTCGGCATTTCCCTGATGATGAGTGATGCCGAGCATCTTTTCATGTGTCTGTTGGCCATCTGGAGGTCTTCTTTGGAGGAATGTCTATTTGTGTCTTCTGTCCACTTTTTTAATTGGATTATTCATTTTGGGGCTGTCGACTTTTATAACTTGCTTATGTATTTTGGATACTAAGCCTTTCTTACATGTCATTTGGAAATATCTTTTCCCATTCCGTAGATTGTCTTTTAGTTTTGTTGGTTGTTTCCTTTGCTGTGCAGAAGCTTTTTATCTTGATGAGGTCCCAACATTCATTTTTGCTTTTATTTCCCTTGCTTTCAGAGACATGTCAAGTAAGAAGTTGCTATGGCTGATGTCAAAGAGGTTGCTGCCTGTGTCCGTCCTCCTCTAGGATTTTTGTGGTTTCAAGTCTCACAGTTAGGTCTTTAATCATTCTGAGTTTATTTTGCATATGGTGTAAGAAAGTGGTCCAGCTTCTCTCTTTTGCATGTTGCCATCCGGTTTTCCCAGCACCAATTATTGAAGAGACTGTCTTCTTCCATGGGATATTCTTTCCTGCTTTGTCAAAGACTAATTGACCATATAGTTGTGGGGTGGAGAGGGCTGCAGTTAGCACATAGGACCTTGGGGCACAACTCACAAAAGCACTTTCTTCTCTGGGCCAAGGTGCTTAGCTCCGTGAGCTGAGTGGGGTTTGGATTTCAGCCTCCTCTTACCCCCTTTGCAACTCATCTTTGTGCAGGGCACAACCTGCATGCTGGACATGGCGGCCCAGGTTTGAGAGAATAGAACTTGGGATGGGTTTATTACTCTTTTAGAATATTCAAGAAGCTCGATTTTGCCTTTGGCTTTTCTTTTCTGCTTCAGAGTAGGAAGTGCATAGTGTCCCAATGAAGAGGCCCTAGAAAATGCCTCGATTACCTAGGAGGAGAGAATGATTATAATATTCTATATTACTTTGCTGTTTATTGATTCACAGAGCATAGTCAAAATGTATTATTTTTCATCCCTAGGAAACAGAGACTAGGAAATTTTAACTAACTTGGCTACGGAGTAGGATAAAATCTCAAATCTCTGGACCTTCCATGATACCTTGATTACATTATGCTGACTCCAGCATGGCCCTGCTTTAGCTGTGATGTAATCCTTATTTAGAAATGTTTATTAACAGGGACGTTAGTTATCCGTTTATATCTGTGCTCTAACTTCTTTTGAAATTACCTCGACCTAACTTCGCTCTTTTGAACTTTGCTTGGAAGAATGTTGTTTTGACCAGATAAAATAAATTGTGAGGGCCGCTTTCTTTTATTAAAATGATGACCTTTCTGCATATCTTTACAATACTCATCTGTTCCCATCGCACTTTGGTCGCTGTGACAAGCCTGGTATTTTAATCTCACATATTTCAAAGGCCAGGAGGAAAAATACAGCTCTTCTCACTCTGAGATTCACATCACTTTTCCGAATGCTTATTTTTTCAGTTTTGTAGAAAAAGACAAATTCAATTAATTTTCCAAGGCCTAAAATAAATGAACATAAAGGCATGAAATCAATACGAATTCAAGTCTAATTAGCAGACTAGAATTCTCAGCAATTGCTTTCTCTACAGATATTATTGTCGGCCCCTGATTGAGAGAACACACCTGATCCCCCTCTGTGTTCCTTGGCGTGTGACACAATGCCAACCACATTCTTGCTGCTAACAAATTCATGTTGGTTGAATGAGAAGAACAATTGTCATCTCTCCTTGCCTTTATCCGTTACACTGTGGCCAGAATGACCGTCCGTCCTCTAAACCCATCTTGATGCCTTTGCTACAAATGAGTTTTCTCCAGTGATCCCTTTGCCGAGTCCCTACTCCTCTTTTAAGACCCAGCTCAGATGTCGCATCCTCTCCCAAGCATTTCTCAAGGGCAAGATGCTGCCTCGCTCACCTCCACGTCTCCAGTGCCTGGCACAGAATCAAAGTTAACTGTGTACTGAATGAGCAGGTGAATGAACGGAGGGGACAGAGCCAGTATCCCACAGCAGATTAGAACTTGGGCTCTGTGGTCTGACAAACCTGGACTCTTAGACCTGCTTCTTGACTTACAACGGGTGTGACCTTGGTCAGATTACTTACTGGCTCACTCTGAGACTTCGTTTCCTTGGCCATAAAATAAGGACAATGATAACATCTGCCTCCAAGCATGCTTTTAGGATGAAATGAGATCCTGTGTATAAAATCCCTCACCTCATCAGAGAGACATGACAGTCCATGTTGATAAAACTGTTCCACAGGCTTCCTTTGATTGCCCTAGAGAGATTGCAGTCTGGCTGAAGCTGGCTGACCTCAGGGTAATCAGATTAGACAGAAGTGTTCTGGTTGGGGAGCCATGGGAAGGTCATGGCCACCACCCCATTTTCCTTCCAAACTAAATGGAGTAAAACTGTAAAAAGACTCCCAACTAACTGGAAAACACTAGTTGACTAGAATTTTCTCTGGGACCTGAGTTTTAGGAGAAGGAGAGAAACCCATATCCACAAAAAGGAAACTAGTATAAGGATTTTTTCAAAAGAGAGAAATTTTGCAAGTAATTTTAGGGCATGAGCTCAGAACCACCTTTAACCTAATCTTCTGTTCCTTTACATGGGGGCAATACATACCTTGGGGAACAAATTTAGCTCATAGGCTGGTGATAGGTTTGTTCAACACTGTTTAAAAAAATTCTAAATGGATGCCAACATGAAAAAAACACTATTATAGAAATTTTCAAATATATGCCAATTTAGAGTGATTAGTCTTTGAGTTTCCATGTAACTATTATCCACCTTCAGTAATTAGCACTATTCTCCCACTCTGTTTCATCCCTCCTCTCCTTTTGTTTTGCTTTGCTAGAGTTTTAATTTTTCTTTTTTAATGCTTATGTTTTGAGAGAGACAAAGACAGTGCGAGTGGGGGAGGGGCAGACACACACACACACACACACACACACACACACACACAGAATGTGAAGCAGGCTCCATGTTCTAAGCTGTCAGCACAGAGCGTGACGTGGGATTCGAACCCACGAACCGGGAGATTGTGACCTGAGCCGGAGTTTGATGCTTAACTGGCTGAGCCACCCTTGCTTTGCTAGAGTTTTAAAAGCCAACACCAGATAGCAAATCATTTCACTCATATATATTTCAGTGTATATCTCTATCAGGGAAAAACGTAAAAAAATATAACCATAACTCATGATCCCAACCAACAAAATGAAAAATAGTTTCTTGATATGCTCTAAAACCTAGTCTGTGTTCAGTTTTCCCTGATTGTGTCAGTAAGATCTTTTTATAATTGTTTTATTTGAATCAGCATCCAAATAGTCCGCCCACCAACTCCATTTGTTGGCTATGTGTGTTAAGTCTCATAATCGGTAAGATTTCTCCCCTTTTATTCTGTGCTATGTACTCCTCTCTTTCTTTTTTAATGAAAATTTTTTTCTTCTATTTTTTTTAATTAAAAAAATTTTTTTTATTTGGGCGTAGTGGGCACACAATGTTATATTTGGTTCAGGTGTACAACATAGAGACTGGATGATTCTGTGCCTTGTGTTATGCCCACCACAGGCGGAACTCCTGTCTGTCACCACAGGGCACTGGTACACTGCCATTGACTCTGTTCCCTGGGCTGCACCTTCCACCCCCGTGACGTACCCCTTCCCTAACTGCAAACCTGCGCCTCCTGTTCCCCTTCAGCCATTTTGCCCAAACTTCACCCCTTTCCTCTCACGCCATTTACTTCTTCAAGAGTTTTTTAATCGAGGAGTGCCTGGGTGGCTCATCGGTTAGGCATCCGACTCTTGATTTTGGCTCAGGTTGTGATCCCAGGCTCGTGGGTTTGGTCCCGAGTCCGGCTCTATGCTGAGCACAGAGCCTGCTTGGGGTTGTCTCTCCCTCTCTCTCTGCCTCTCCCCTGCTCACAGGCAGGCACATGTGCATGTGAACGCATGTGCACTCATTCTCTATCTCAAAATAAGTAAATAAACTTGAAACATAAATCGATAAATATTTCGCAAAATCATGGATTTATCAAAGATCTGGAAGCTCTGGCTTACTCTCATAAGGCAACATTTGGCAGCCGCATAGTAGAGGCTACGGTCTTTAGGCCCATGCAAGTGCCTCCGGGTGTCCACAGTCCACACCGGTCCCCGTGGCACGAACCAGCTGAACTCATCCGTGTTGCCTACCCAGCCCCTATAGGCCTTGTGCTGGCCATCTCTGACCTACGTATACATCTGTTGGGCAATGAGAACTGAATCCTGAATGATGACCTTGATGTTTAAAAACATCCCTAGTCAGTAAGTAAATGTTCAGTTTTGTGAGCTATAGTACTTAGGTAGTAATGTAAGCTGAAATGTTTTATAGAGTCGTCAGCAAAGAATTAAACCAACAAAAGATTTTTTTTTTTTTTTTTTTTTTTTACAAATCCTACATGGGCCTGAAAGTTCATGAATTAGCATCTCTCTTTTCTTGAGCATTCATTCTAGTTAATTTGCTTTCCAGCCTTCCATTCTCTATCTTTTTTATCCACGTGGAGGTTCGATCCTACAAAGGCCATTGGACAAGGTGTCCCAAGACCCCAACTTTAGTCTTGGTCCCCTATGACCAATGAGCTACCATTTTGCTTCTCTGAGACACCTTGCCGGGTGGAGGTCATAACTGTTTGGGCTCCAGGGCTGTTGTGAAGTGCAAGTACGGTAACAGATGTGAAATTAGTTTGTAGACGTTGTGGCTCTATACTTAAACAGGTATTACTATGCATATGGCTAACATCAAATTATGCATAACAGCCTCTTTCACACCTTTGTGCGCTTACTGTGTTGTTCCTTCCCCCTGGAATGCCCGTAAGAATTAATTGCTAGTCATCTGTGGTCCCCAAACACTTTATGCCTATTTTTTATAAGGTTTGTCACACTGTACTAAAGCCATTTGTTTACATCTTTGTCTGACCCTGGGTGTAAGGAAGCTTCAGTGTGTTCAGAACTGGGCACATGGCAGGGTCTCCGTAAAGGTCTTCTGAATTAGATAGGGTTGACTTCAATCATTGTTATGTGCACCTGTCTTGAAGGACAAGGTCGGCACCCACACAATGCTTTAGGCATATCGTCTGATCACTGACCGTTTAGTTTTGTATTTTTAACTTACGTAAATGCCTAGACTTTTTGAGTATGTTATTCATAAGCTAAGCTCATCATCAGTGAAATAACCTAAATGTGAAAGGCCTACCGTTGAAAACTTTTTTTTTTTTTCCTGCTGGAGAAAACCAAAGCTCGCAGGCATTGTTTTGACTCCATCACCTGGTTCTCTTCCTGAGCCGAGGGCTCCTTTTCTCTTACAGCTGGTTTGCCATCCACCCCGTCAGCATGAACAATACCAATCACCTTGTCAATAGTGACAACATGGGCTATGCATCTTACCTTTTTGAGCAAGAGAAGAACAAAGGATATCTACCTGGACAGGTGAGATTTGGGTCATTGAAAACATCATCTTAATTCATTAGATCCTCATTCATACAATGCTCAGAATAGCTGATTCACATCTTCAGTGTAAAGTGTCATCAAGCACATCACATACTAATATGCTTGGATAAAAAGAATTCTCCATCCTCCCTGAGAGGGGAAGAAAAATTAACAATGACTGTGTCAAACGCTGCTGACATCTGTAGCTTCATAAAGTTGCAATTAGTTAGAGAAGGAAGGACAAGCTTAAGATTTTTGCAATACGTGATACTTTTTGATCGGCTTGAGGATATGATCAACCGGGTTGATATTAACTTTTCTCTTCAGAGCTATCAAAGTATTAAGTACCTTCTGAGTAGCGTTAAGAACCTGAATGAGGAGGGGACAGGTGATGAATCTTTTCTGCGGTCCAGATTTCCCTGTTAATGGCGAATTTCCTTTTAAGGAGTTTCGTCATACTTTCTTTTAATAAGCCCCAAGGGAGAGATGACCCTAACCCACCAGACTTGTTATCGTAACTTTGAAACGCAATGAGGGATGGAATCAGAGATGGGGGCCGGAACTCAGTCCATGTGCCTCAGAAATCTCCTCAGCTCTGTGTTAATTACTGACTACAGATAGCTAAGTGGTTGGGGGGAGGGGGGGCTGCTCTGTTGGATCCTAAGGTCCAAGTCCCAAATGCCAAAGAATATAGGACGATAAGAACCCCAAGCCCTTGACTAGGATAAATGTCTAGAAAGTGCAATGATACCAAAGTTATTAGCCCCATGAACATTCATAGTGATCTTTTAGCTCCTGACTGATAAAATGCTATTTTTTTTTTCATTTTAGCCTGCATTTTAGGGAAAAGAAAGGAACTTCCCATTTATGATCGCTGGCTGGGGGCATTTTGAGATAAGTTATCTTTTTGGTGTAAAAAAAAAAGACACATGATCTCCAATACCTGCTTATTTCTTTCCCTAAGAAAATTGAAGTCATGGAAGGTAGAATTAGATCAGCTGGGTTGAGGTTAAAGTCTTACACCACTCAAAAAGGTTATGTGCTGTTGCTTCAGGTTGAAGAGCTAAAAGAAAAGATACACAGAGGTAGATCTGGATGGTGAATGCTATATTTAGGTTCAGTTTTGCCACAGGAACATCTGGATTCATATTTTCTTTTTAAGCCAGTAGGGATATTTATTTTTCAAGGAGAAAGGGACCTCTCAGCTCCAGATACAATACCAGGAAGGAGTCTGATGAGTCAGCATTTTATACCGTGTTGTTGTATGCTGTGTTTCTTGTCAAAATGTTTCTGTTTGTGGTACAGAGTTGAAACTCTCCTATTTGAAACAGCTTTATTGATCGTTGGAATATCATGAGCGTGATAACATGTATGCTGACTGCAATGTGAATTTTTTCACAAAGTTTCTCAGAATGTCCTACCTCCTCCTTTTATTGTGCTCAAATGGTTTTGAAGAGTTCCCCAGAGTGGATGGAATGTTTGTGTTTTTAATGGAATTCATTGTGGGAAATAAGAGAGAATAAAAGGCCGTTGGATGTTTCTTTTGGCAGGGACCCTATGTAGCAGCCTTTGCTTCATCAAACCTCGGAGATGTGTCCCCCAATATTCTTGGCCCACATTGTGTCAACACAGGAGACTCTTGTGATAACGCCAATAGCTCTTGTCCCATCGGTGGGGTAGGTAATTATGACATGAGATTCTTTGTGTTTGCATCTCATGTGCATTTTAAGTATTCACCATTAACTTATAATTGTGTTCTCCCCAAGTGCACCCAGGCCTACTGACCGCTGGCTCTTCTCAGGAGCACCCATTAAATTTCGATTGGATAAAATTCTAGTTCTCCCTTGGATTGACTCTTAAGTGTTTTGAATGGTGAGGCAATTAGTAAATGTGAGAGATGAAATACCCTTGCCCAAACTTGGACAGTCTGAAACATTTCTTTCACCTTGGCATTTCTGATATCACAAGTTAGTACCAGAAACTGCTTGCCTGAGATGTTTCTCACTTGTGAAGTCTACAGCGTTACACACACACACACACACACACACACACACAAAACACATCAACATTTTTTTTTTCTTTTCTATAAAATCACAAACAACAGGGGTGCCTGAGTGGCTCAGTCGGGTTAGTGGCCAACTTCGGCTCAGGTCACGATCTCACAGTTTGTGAGTTCGAGCCCCGCATCGGGCTCTGTGCTGACAGCTCAGAGGCTGGATTCTGTGTCTCCCTCTCTCTCTGCCCTTCCCTTGCTCATGCTTGCTCTCTCTCTCAAAATTAAATAAACATTGGCATGCCTGGTGGCTCAGTTGGTTAAGCATCTGACTTCTGCACAGGTCATGATCTCCCAGTTCATGAATTCGAGCCCTGTGTTGGGTTGTGCTGACAGCTCAGAGCCTGGAGCCCACTTTGGATTCTGTGTCTCCCCCTCTCTCTGACCCTCCCTTGCTCATACTCTCTCTCTCAAAAATAACTAACTAGATAAATAAATAAATAAACATTAAAAATAAAAATAAAGTCACAAACAACAAATCTTGCTGTCAAAACTCACACAACATGGAAAACCTAGAGGGCAGTAAAAAGTGAGTTCCTCTTCATTCCCTTCCTTCTCCCCCCTCCAAGGAAGTTACCACTATCCCACCTCTTCCTGTATACTTGTCCACACATTCACGAACAAAATTTTACAACTTCTTTGTTGATTTTTTTAATAGGACTGGGATTCGAGTTTTCCACCTACTTTGTTGTCTTTAAAATTGTTTTAGGGCTGAACACAGGTCTGTGTGGCAAGTTTTAAAGACTTACTATTATTAGTATGGCCTTATTTAGGCCATACTGTCATTTATTTCATTGTTTCCCTGCCACGTTCATTTAGATTTTTTCTGCCTTGACGTGAGAAGCAGATTGTAGTTTCTGGGCTCTTGTTCTTTGTGTTTATAGAACATGTCACCTGTGATATGACTTTTATTAAACGTCATTTCTGGGCTATTTATTTTATTCCCATCAATTCTACCCAATGGATAGTAGAGCGTAACAATTAGAGTTTTCTATTATATATTACCATTTTGGTATAGAAAGTCTTGCTTTATTATTATTCATTTGCAAAATGTTCACACATCATTCATTCTCATTCGATTTCAAGATTACTTGTTGGATTCCAACATTCAGAGAGGAAACGTTTAAATAAATTATGGTACCTGTTTGCAGTAGAATATTATGTACCAACAAACTGTACTGTGTTGGAATATTGAATGTGGGAAAAAGCTCACAGTACACAATGTTGATTTAGAAAATCAGTATTTAGGGGGCGCCTGGGTGGCTCAGTGGGTTAAGCATCCGACTTCGGCTCAGGTCACGATCTCACGGCTCGTGAGTCCAAGCCCCGCGTCGGACTCTGTGCTGACAGCTCGGAGCCTGGAGCCTGCTTCGGATGCTGTGTCTCCCTCTCTCTCTGCTCCTTCCCGTCTGGCACTCTGTTTTTCTGTCTGAAAAATAAATAAACATTAAAAAAATTAAAAAAGGAAGAAAATCAGGGTTTAATCTTGTATATTGATTATGATTGCAGTTTTGAAAATAAATGCATTGTAGTGAAAAGACAAAGTGAAACACACTGAATTGTTAACCCTGACTTTCTCTGTTTGGCATTACTATGGCATTACGGGGGGGGTTATTCTGTTGATTTTGTTTATTGTTTTTATTCTATTTATACACTTTTGTAGTTTTTTCCTACAAGGAGAATACTTTTAATCAGTAAAAATTATCATAGAATCACACCCTCTCCCACGACAGAATTCTCTTTCTCTCCATTCCATTCCATCTGTTAGATTTGCTTCCCTCATGATTGCAAGATGGCAGTCAGTACTGAGGACAGTATATCCTTTTCTCCCCCCAAATATGGTAGGAGAGAGAGAAAACCCGTCTCTAACCATGGAATAAAAGTTCTTTTCCTTCTGATTGGGTCACGGGAGGTACATATCCATTCCTGGACCGAAACGGTTGCAGGGGAAATAGTGTGCTGACAGGCTCAGGCTGGGGTTCCTGACCAATCTTGGGGAGGGCCTAGGGAATTACCACAGTCGTTTTAGACTTACCTGGGCTGGGAATGGAACTGTTGACTGTGAAAGAAGCGATGCCTTTTTGAACAAAATCGTGATTCACTTAAGAAACAGAAAGAGGGAAGCGGGCAAATGTTGACGTATCTTTTGCTTTCGCGTAGCTTCTTTCAACAGATTTTTTTTTTTAACTTCAGAAACTAGCTTTCATTAAAACAAAGATGTATACTTATTAACAATGCAAACGATGTTGAGAAGTTCGGGAAACAAAACAGGTCAATGCGCAGCCTCTAACTCCACGATTAACCTGTTAAACCTTAAATGAACATCCTACTAGGCAGCCTTTTCGGCTTCCACGCTCCTACGTGTACGCACAGTTGTACACAAATGAGGTCACGCTGGAAATGCTGTTCTATAGCTGCTTTCTTATTTCCCGCGAATATACTTTATGTTTTTTAGTTTATTTATTTATTTTGGGAGCAAGAAAGAGAGAGAGAGAGAAAGCAGAGGAGGGGCAGAGAGAAAGAGGGAGAGAGAGAATCCCAAGCAGGCTTCACGCTCAGCATGAAACCCAACACGGGGCTCGAACCCACAGCCCTGGGGTCATGACCTGAACCAAATTCAAGAGTCGGACGCTTAACCTGCTGAGCCTCCCTGGTGCCCCTCCAGTGAATACACTTTAAAACATCCTTTAAACGAGTGGTACAGTTTTCAATTTTAAGTACCGTAAGTTAGTTCACCGATCCCCTCGTGATGAATATTTTCTTTCCTTCCCTCCTCTCTCCCTTCTTTTTTCCTCCCATCACATAAATGGACTACGTGTGTCATACATATTTTCACACGTATATGAGTTTCACCTTAGGACAAATTCTTGCGAGCGAATTTGCTGTTCAAGGGAAAGCACAGTTCCCATGGGGGTGACCGTGAGTCCTGTCCCCAGCCACAGTGTGTGAGTGACCCTTTCCCCAAAGCCTCCCTGATGCCTGGTTTATCGAGCATTCAGTCTTTGCCAACAGAACAGGCGGAGTTTCTTTTTGTAGTTTAAATGTATATTTAATGATTCACAGGCTTGAATGTATTTTAATGTTGAAGAGAGATTTACATTTCTTTTTTGCAAATCACCTATTTTCATCTGTGTTCCACTGTGTATCCAGTGGGATTTTTTTTTTTGCTTTTTTCCTCCCAGATTTATTGAGATATAATTGAGAGATAACATTGTATCATTTTAAGGCATACACTGTGATAATTTTGATACACATATAGGATGCTTTTTACTGCAAATAAGAGAAAACCCAACTCCATAGGGATGAATCAGAAGGTTATTAAGGAGGTGTTCATCCGCATTTTCTTGAAATGCTTTTTAATTTTCAATTATAGTATTTAAGTATCTGGTCAATGTCAACATTTTCTGGGGTCAGAAGGGAAGGATAGAGCCAGATTTATCTACTGATTTTTATTTTTTTCCAGTGGCTCACCTATGTGTTCCAATATAACGTTGACTGGGTTTCTGATTGGCTCAGACTCACTTGTGATTTTGCATTCCTTGAGATAATTGCTTCTTTCACTAAGAGCCCATCTTGTCTCCCTGTGTTGCAGTCTAGCACGTGCATCGCTATGGGACCCGGACACGACATGTTCAACAGCACTCAGATTATCGGAGGGATCATATACCAGAGAGCAAAGGTCAGCCACGGGCTGGCCTCTTTCAAGTTCATTTAACCTTGTTCTTTCAAATCCACGGGCAGCGCTCCTTACAGAGACGGTAATGGTAAGAGACAGCAGGAGCCCGAGCTGCGCCGTGGAGTCTGGAAGCCTGCTGTTTCCAGGCCCGCGAGGAAGGCCGCTTCCAAAGGCACAAGACCCCCCCTCTCGGACTGCCCCTCTGACTTCCCCAAGGAAGTGCTTTTAAAACCAAGGAGGCAGGGAAACATTCTGTCGGGGCCAGAACGCTTGCTTCCGACAGCATGGTGACAGACGGTGTAAGGATTCCAGGTAACACGGTGTCAGACGTGACCAGGTGGATCCGGACCCACCGGGCCACCTGGCCACCCTTCACTCCTTCAGCGTCAAGGCCAAGCAGAGCCATTCGCTCCTGCTCTGGAAATTCGATTCAGATGACTTCCTAGGCTCCAATGCGGCATAGAGTCTCCATTTTACATTTCCTTCTCTTTCCTTTTTAAAACATTTTTTGATGAGGACAGAATCTGGTCTTCAGTGAGATTACAAGGAGTTGCTCTCTGCTTCTCCCTCTGCTAAACTTTGGCTTCCATTTTCCCCCAAATTTTGTGTCAGCTCCTATGGGGACAGACATCGGACTTTTTTTTTTAAGTTTATTTGTTTATTTTGAGAGAGAGAGAGAGAAAGTGTGAGTGGGGAGGGGCAGAGACAGAGGGAGAGAATCCCAAGCAGGCTCTGAGCTGTCAGCACAGAGCCCGGCGTGGGGCTCGAGCCCACGGACTGTGAGACCATGACCTGAGCCGAAGTCGGATGCTTAATCGGCTGAGCCACCCAGGCACCCCAGATATCTGATTGGAAAGACAAAGGATGGGGGGCCTGGGCGTGTCAGTCAGCTAAGTGTCCGACTTTGGCTCAGGTCATGATCTCACAGTCCATGAGTTCGAGCCCCACGTCGGGCTCTGTGCTGACAGCTCAGAGCCTGGAGCCTGTTTTGGATTCTGTGTCTCCCTCTCTCTCTGCCCCTCCCCCACCTGTGCTCGCTCGCTCTCTCTCTCTCTCCCTCTCTCAAAAATAAATAAACATTAAAAAATACTAAAAAAGAAGAACAGAAAAGACAAAGGATGACTTCAGGCTGCGGTATCCCCCATAGTTAAATCTCTTCCTTTGCCTGGCTCGTTCCTACCTTTGCTGCGCGTGTGTGTGCACACGCACGTGTGTGTTTAAGTAAATATTTTGCTCCAAGGGTTCTAAAATGTTTCAGGAGCAAGTAAGGAAGAGCTAAAGTACCTTTAAAGCCATTGGACAGCAGCCAGCCTAGTTGCTGCACTTCCTGCTTTATTACTGTGGCATCATCAGAGGATTGTTCTAAATGAACAGATTCTATTTAGGGGAGGCACCTGTGACACACTTCAGTGTTACTGTCCTGGGCCCGCGAGTCATAGGGGTTCATCTCACAGGCTGGAATCTCTTCTCAGCAAGGCACACCTTTGCTTTTCGTCAGAAAGGCGGGCAGCAGCTGGTGTTACCCACGACTCACCTGAGAGCCCCCACGTGGCTGTAGGAGCGAGGATGGGGACAGAGTGGGGACAGTTAGGTGTCAAACAAAGGGGGCATGTGCTGAGGCGGGACTGGCCTACCGTGTCTGGTGCAGATCAGTTTCCGAACGCGATGGCTCCCATTTCCCTGCAAAGTTAGAAAAAAGCGTCAATTCACCCTGAAGGGAAACAAAACAGAACAGAACATCAAAGCGTGGGTGGTGGGTGGGGCAGACGACGTGGGTCGTGAGGTCTTTCCAGCTGTCCTTTGGTGGCAGGGAACTCACTCAGAGAATCCCTGCAGTTGAGCTCTCCTCCTGGCCAAGTCAGTGATGGGCCCACCTACTCCTAATCTTAAATTTTCTTGACCGTCTTTCAAGAGAGATGGAGGCCTTTTGGTGCCACAGGCCATATCCCTAGACTTTCGTGTTTGTGGGGAGTAGACGCAGGTCAATGGTCTCAGGGCCGCCATGAGTCTGGGAAGCGACTGGAGGTGGCAGAGGGACCCACGTGGGTAGTGGCCATTTCTAAGCAGCCAGCAAACCTTGGCTCAGAGATGCTTTTCCAAATTGGTGCTTACGGGGTAATATCCGTACTGTTCATTTTAGCTCTTCTGCTTTCGTCAGCAAGCCTGTGTGGGTTTTCTAGGAACTGTATGCCTCGGCCTCCCAGGAGCTGACGGGACCACTGGCCGCGGCCCATCAGTGGGTGAATATGTCCAACGTCACCGTCTGGCTCAACTCCACCCACACAGTAAGTGTCCCTGAGCCACACTGATCATGCCACGAGGGGAGAGCTCTGGGCTGATCTCAGTACTTACGGAAGTTTGACTTCTGTTTCTTGTTCTGTTGACTTCTCATCTTTGTGTCTGTTTAAAAATCTTCCCTTTAGGCCCAAACCTGTAAACCTGCCCTGGGCTACAGTTTCGCGGCCGGCACAATAGACGGGTTCGGGAGCCTCAACTTCACGCAGGGTGAGGGGGCATGTCGTGACCTCTGTGGTTCCGGGCTCTGAAGCGTCAGGGCTCTGAAGGGCTTCGCTACAGCCAATACGTTTGTCATTTGTTACTGTTGCCTTTAAACACAGGGACGGGCGTGCTTTCCACGTGTGCACGTGACAGCCAGATTTCCCAGGGATGGGTCTCCTGGAATGCAGCTTCCACGGATTCACATAGAACGGGAGTCAGCTTTTCTTTGCATTTCAGAGTATGGATGGATGTTGTTTTTTTTTTTTTTAATTTATTTTTTTAATTTTATTTTTTAAATTTACATCCAAATTAGTTAGCATCTAGTGCAACAATGATTTCAGGAGGAGATTCCTTAGTGCCCCTTCCCCATTTAGCCCATCCCCCCTTCCGCACCCCCTCCAGTAACCCTCTGTTTGTTCTCCATGTTTATGAGTCTCTTCTGTTTTGTCCCCCTCCCTGTTTTTGTTTTATTTTTGTTGCCCTTCCCTTATGTTCATCTGTTTTGTCTCTTAAAGTCCTCATAGGAGTGAAGTCATATGATGCTTGTCTTTCTCTGACTAATTTCACTTAGCCTGATACCCTCCAGTTCCATCCACGTAGTTGCAAATGGCAAGATTTCATTCTTTTTGATGCCGAGTAATACTCCATTGTATATATACACCACAATTTCTTTATCGTTTCATCCATCGATGGACATTTGGGCTCTTTCCGTACTTTGGCTATTGTTGATAGTGCTGCTGTAACACGGAGGTGCGCGTGGAAAGTGCTTTCGTATTTTCTTTTGATTTCCTCCTTGACCATTGTCAATTTATGATCATGTTGCTTCATTTCCACATAGTTGTGAGTTTCCCAAATTTTCTTCTGTAATTTATTCCTAATTTCATTACATTGCGGTTGTAAAACACACTTTGTATTACTTATACCTTTTGACGTTTGCTGGAGTTTGTTTCATGGCCAGCCTATAGTCTATCCTGGACAGTGCCTGTATGAACTTGCACAGAGTGTCTGTTATGTTCTTGCTGCGTGGACGGAGGTATCTGCGGGTACCTGTTAGGTCCACTTGGCTTCTAGTGCTGTTCACCTTTTCTATTGTTGGTCTTCTGACTCGTTGTCCCATCTATTACTGAAACTGGGATTCTTTTTTTTTTTTTAATGTTTATTTATTAGTTTGAGAGAGAGAGAGAGAGAGAGAGAGAGAGAGAGCGAGCGCAGAGGGGCAGAGCGAGAAGGAGACACAGAACCCAAAGAAGGCTCCAGGCTCTGAGCTGTCAGCACAGAGCCCGATGCGGGGCTGGAACCCAGGAAGCATGAGATCATGACTTGAGCTGAGGTTGGATGCTTAACCAAATGAGCCATATTACTGAAAGTGGTGTTATTAAAGCTCCAGCTATTATTATTGATTGTCTCTTTCTCCCTCCATTTCTGTCAGTTTTGGCTCATGTGTTTTGGTGTTCTGTTAATAGGTCCATGTATGTTTATAAGTGTTATATTTTCCTAATGAAACATAGATTCTAAGTTCATAGGTTTCAGAGTTAATGTAACTTTTCCCCAGATTGTTGCTTTCATGTGTGATTTTTTTTTTTACTCTGTGTGTGTGTGTGTGTGTGTGTGTGTGTGTGTGGGCACACACATGTGTGGATATTTAGGTGGGGAGTTAAGAGAGGCTCTTTCTTTGGACCACAAGCTAAACAATCAGTGCTTCAAGTTGGAGATTGACGTTTTTAGTTTCTACAATGGGAAGAATGTGATTTAGTTCGTAAAGCTACAGTTAATTATATCATTTTATTTTTATTTGAAACATGAATGAGGAAGAGCAGTGGAAACAAATCCTTAAGGACCTTGAACAAAGTACATTCTTTTATCCTATTGGCCACACCAAGGATCTAATTAAATAATGACTCCTATTTTAGGAAGCACAGGAAATTTTGCCTCTTCTCTTATTCAATCTGTTTGGCACTCTTGGACAACAACCTTCATAACATCTTTGTAATAAAGTCACTGCTGTGCATTTGTCAAAGTGATGACATTTTTTTCAGAGCGTTAGAATCAAATTAGTGATAATATTCCTAACAGGGACAACAGTAGGGGATCCATTCTGGGACACTCTTCGGGATCAACTCCTGGGCAAGCCATCTGAAGAAATCAAAAGGTGTCATAAACCAAAGCCAATCCTTCTTCACACTGGAGAGGTAATGAATTTTGACTATGATGGTAAACTTAGCATATTGTTATTTTAAAACTTACGAATTGTCAGAGACAAATGATAGATCGTTACTGACATGGGAGTTCTTATTCAGATTTTACCACATCCAATTTTTAATATTAAAAATACGTGTATTAAGAATCACACTCTAAGGAATAAGAGGCATGATTATTAAATATTGTGACTTAGATTTTATGATAAATAACTGAAACGATTAAAACAGTGGAAAAGGAAAATTAGATCAACATCTACCTTATTCAGGATTCATTGATGTTGACTCCAGGAAAGGAGTTGAGACACAATTCTCTGCAGAGGAAAACATCTAGGTCCCATAAAAAAGGACATGTCCGTACCTCCATTTTCTCACAATTCGGGCAACATGTTTAACTAAAGCAATATTCTTTTAATACTGCTTTGGACCATGGATTTTCACATTCTGATCGTCAAAACTTCACGTTGGTGTTCATAATGTAAGTTGTTGATGTGGAAAAAATTTTAAATAGAGTTTTTTTCTTCCTCTAATATTCGATTAGAATTCTTCAGGAAGAAGAAAGAGAGGAAAGGAAGGGATAGAGGAAAAGCTTCCACACTAATCTGACTATGGAAAAGGATAGATTATCTTGGAGAAAACTTGGAAAGCAAGGCCAGGCTTGGTAACTGGACTCAAAAGGGAAATCATTAAGCTAAGCCGTTCCCATGGTGGTAGAATTACTTATACACCTTGCACAGTCCTCTTTGGCTTATCTATTACACATTGAGATTCTACCATGCCAGGTCCACCAAAAACTTCACGGATGAGAAAGCAAGTTCAGGTTAATGGGGCATTGGCATTGAGATCCATATGTTATGACCAGATAGAATATTGAATACTACCTCATTAATTAGAAAGAAAATCTCTGGTAGGAGGATAAAGCACCAAAAACAGCTGGAAACATTTAAAATCCTTTAATAAAGGGAATTCTCTGAGCATCATCTGTCGCTTGCCCATATAGAGAGCAATATCCTTTCACACAGTTTTCACATTTGGGGTTTTTTAGCTGACAAAACCGCATCCATGGCACCCAGACATCGTTGATGTTCAGATGATCACCGTTGGGTCCTTGGCCATAATTGCCATCCCTGGGGAATTTACGTAAGTTTTCTTTGTTACTTTGTAGTTAAAAATGTAATTATTGGGTATGTGTTTCTGTTGCAGTCACTTCTTCTGGGGGGGGGGGGCGGGGAGATAATTCTGCGCTGGCTCCTTTGTATCTCACTGTATCATACTCTTTTTTCAGTTTTCCCCACTTGGGATCTTGTGGCAAATTCTGAAACCCTGACCCTCCTTTTATCCCCACGACCGACTCTTCTCTTCCTTCAGCTCTTTGTTCAGATCTCTAACAGAGATGCCAGTCCTGCTGACCCCAGCTCACACTGTCCTTACTGCCACCACCAAGTCCCCACAGCATCAGCAGCGGCCTCATCATTACAAGGACTGCCGTAATCGCCTTTTCATCCTTACTCTGCTTTCTGGTCCCCGTAGCCACCATTGCCATCCCATTTCTTTTATTTGCTTGTTGACCATCTCCCCCCCTGCCGCACCCCCCCCCCCCCCCCCCGCCCACCCTGGAAAGTGAGCTTCATGCCCTTGAATCCTTAGCCCTTAGAAAGGAGCCTCTTGGGGCACCTGGGTGGCTCAGTCGGTTAAGCGGCCGACTTCGACTCAGGTCACGATCTCGTGGTCCGTGAGTTCGAGCCCCGCATCGGGCTCTGGGCTGATGGCCCGGAGCCTGGAGCCTGCTTCCGATTCTGTGTCTCCCTCTCTCTCTGCCCCTCCCCCGTTCATGCTCTGTCTCTCTCTGTCTCAAAAAGAAATAAACGTTAAAAAAAAATTTAGAAGGGGGCCTCTTATGTGGCAGATGCTGTGTTTTGTTAAGGATTCAATGAAAGAAGGAAACGGTAAATTCTTTGTAGGCAGGAGCACGTACACTCTCAACTTGCCTCAGTTCTTGCTAACATCGAACACAGACAGTACATTTTTTTTGGGTCAACGAATGGAAAATGATCGTCGTCTTTGCCAGTGATATTCACAGAGGGCCTTTCCCTCCTCCAAGTCATCTGTTTTCAGTTGAGGATTTGTTCTGAAGATGGGACAGCCAGGGGAAAAGGGGCTCAAGTTTAGCTCTGCCTCGTCACAGAGCTTGCATGTGCCTTACCGCGTTGTGTTAAGAGCCAGGATCCCGCCTGTCTTTCGCCGCAAGTTTTTCTGTGGTCTTTGCATGCTTTTGGAGTCGGGAACCACTTAGATAACTCTGTTTTCTTGACTCAGGACCATGTCTGGACGAAGACTTCGGGAGGCCGTTCAAGCAGTGAGTTAAAAATGAAATAAAATATGTATACCTTTATATTTGGGGAAGAGAAAAGAATTCCCTGATCCTGCGATCTGATACCTTTTAAATTAATCGTTGCTAAGATGCCTAGAGTTTCACACACTTGAAAGTAATGCATAGAGGGGTGCCTATGTGGCTCAGTAGGTTAAGCATCCAACTTTGGCTCAGGTCATGATCTTGTGGTCTGTGAGTTCAAGCCCCATGTCAGGCTCTCTGCTGACAGTTCAGAGCCTGGATCCTGCTTCCCATTCTGTGTCTCCCTCTCTCTGTGCTCCTCCCCCACTCATGCTCTGTCTCTCTTGCTCTCAAAAAATAAATAAAACACAAACAATTAAAAATAAATAAAAAAGGAAGTAATGCGTGGAGGTGAATATGAAATATTAGTGGTATAAAAATAAGCTTAAAATGAGAAGGAAGCTATAATCCAGGTTAAATATTTTATTGATATATTTATCTGTTAATAATTTAAAAATTGATAATGGTTTTACAGATCAAATAGTAAATAACCTTACGTACCTTAATATCTTGAAGTTCTGTCTAAATAAAATCTAATCCATGTTAGGAATTCTGTATTTTATCTGCATTTATGATTTTCTTCCTATTCAGGAAGGTAGTGTAGATGGTTCTAAAATGACGTAATCATGCTTAGAGCCGGAAATAACCACTACGGTCAGCTAGTATCCTTCTATTATGCCTTTTAAGGAAATGGGCTTAGTGTCTGTATTTTAGTAATAAAAAGATTCTATATCTGCAAATTCAACCAACCAGTGAGATGTTCTTAGATCCACTGACTTGCCCACAGGTAGTGCAGTTACGGCTCTAACTTTTCCCCAAGGCCTCTTGGGTACTTGCACACGGCCGAACAGTTTTGATCATTAGGAACGAGGTTAAGAGAGTCACCTTACACGAGATTCACATCTACGGTTGTATGTTAAGTATAACTGGGCCGATAGGATACAGTACAGCGAAGAGCAATTTTATCGGGCTCTACCTTTCCCCCACCAGGAATTTGCAACCTATGGGATGCAGAACATGACCGCCGTCATTTCAGGCCTGTGCAACGTGTATACACATTACATTACCACCTTTGAAGAATACCAGGTAAAGTAGAAAAGTTCTCGTCGCTTCAGTGAACTCTACCCTCATCAAGACTGTGGTGGCAAATGCAGGTTTCCTGTCTAGACTTCCTCAAAGGGGTTTTTGAGTGGTGATTTTGTTTTGGGACAGACGAGAGAATGATAAGCCAGAGGTCGTGTTGGGGAGGATTTGTATCTGGGAGTTTGCCCTTTCCAAGTTCAAGTCAGAATTCTGGCCTCACTGACCTCCACTTTTTCTGAAATGAGTTATTTTGTCGGGGGCTTTGGTAATGAGCACGGGTGCTGGCATGTCTCAGGAGTCCACGTGGAGGCATACGGTCTACTCCTTGACAAACGTCCAGTGACAGCAGCAGTGAGCTCTGTTGACTCTCCTGAAAGTCCCTGTCTTCTAGGAGATCCTGTTGACTAATGATTCCTAACCGGTACACTGGATGGAATAATTTCTGTTTATCCAGTTTTGCATTCCTCTGTAACCGTTCACTTAGAATTTCCTTCCATTGTGAGTGTACGTTTCAAACAACGATAACGCTAGCAGTACCTCTGACTTGGTCACCGATGGGGACCACGGACACGTTTTATATCACCTAGAGTTATTGCAGATTTGGAAACATTTCACTCTCGTTGCTATTTTAAAATCACAGTAGTTTGGGGGCGCCTGGGTGGCTCCTTCGGTTGAACCTCTGACTTCGGCTCAGGTCATGATCTCACAGCTCGTGGGTTCAAGCCCCGCGTCGGGCTCTGTGCTGATGGCTCGGAGCCTGGAGCCAGCTTCCAATTCTGTGTCTCCCTCTCTCTCCACCCCTCCCCTGCTCGTGTTCTGTCTGTCTCAAAAAAAAAAAAAAATCAGAGAGGAATTTAAATGTTTTGTCTAACAGCCTTGAAAATTCAGAATAATAGATCTATAAATAGTAACGAATATAAAAATTCCATTTCTGCATTATGAGTAGGAAGGGAGAGAAGAATATGTGAGAAATAAGAAAAAGAAGTTCACTGGAGGAGACACAGAAGCCATATCAATGTATCATTTTTGAGGAGGAAGGAAGAAAGCGAGGGAGAGCGGGGTGGGGTGGGGTGGGAAACCCCAGGGAGAGAAAGGCCCAGAAACAGACAGGAACAAGTATACCAAGAGATGAGGAAAGCATGATTTGAGATAGATAACAAGGAGAGCAGCAGAGAGTTCAAGAAAGATGGGGAGGGGCGCCTGGGTGGCTCAGTCGGTTGAGCCTCCGACTTCGGCTCCGGTCATGATCTCACAGCTTGTGAGTTCAAGCCCCACATCGGGCTCTGTGAGGACAGCTCGGAGCCCGGAGCCTGCTTCGGATTCTGTGTCTCCCTCTCTCTCTGCCCCTCCCCCAATCACGCTGTGTCTCTGTCTCTCTCAAAAAATAAAAACAAACATTAAAAAAAATTAAAAATAAAATAAAATCACAGTAATTAGACCTTATTACTCAGTCAAGAAACACAAACATTACTCGTTATTCAATGAAGAAGAACAAACATTATGCTATCACGAAAATGGTCTCTGAATGTTTGGTTCATGTATTTCAGTCTAATTGGTTTTCTTTGTCAACCATGTATTTTATTGTATGCATTTAGAAAACATTTACTCTGAGAGGGGTCCATAGGTCTCAACAGACTGCCAAAGGAGTCCAAAGGCACAAATAGGGTTAGGAACCCCTACTGGCTTCTCTTAGGGACACGCTCCTACAAGGACTAATATTAATTAATTTATTCACTAGTTCATTCCACAGATATATGTTGTGACAGATACTGTACTAGCCACTATCTGAGCATAACAATAAGTAACAATCTGCCCCTACCCTCATGATTACTAGGACTTATGGTCTAGTGAAAGACAGAGAACAGCAGGTAATCACATTTCTATAAAAGGGATGCAACAGGGTGATATGAAAACAGAGAGGAAGTGCATTAGTCTATATTGGGCATTTGAGGAATGGAGACTGGCAGATTTTCTGGAAGATGTAACATCTGTGTGAGTTCTTGAGAATGAGTAAGGACTAGTTAGGCAAATAAAATTTAGGGAGGGAGCCGGTATTGGGGAAGCTATGCATGCAAAGTTCCGGGGGGCAATGAGTTGGTACATTTGTGCGGCCATAGTTCATGAAGGATAGTGAGACAGGGACTAGTTGATGGAGAGGCATGGGTTAATGCAGCATCTTCTATGCTGTGCCCCAGAAAGAAGGCTTTAGAAAACTGAAGTAGAATTAATTGCAAGGGAGGAGTGTTCTGATCAAATTTGTGATCCAGAAAGGTCACTAGGATGGCAGTGTAGAAAGATTAATTGGAAGATTAAGTGTGGAGGCAGAGAACTGGTTGGGAAGCGGTGGTTATGATCCGGGTGAGAGCCAAGGGTTTGGCCACAGTAAAATCAGGAGACCCAGAGGAAAATGAAAGAGTTCAAGAGATGCCAGGTAATGGGAGCTTGGGGATTTACAGGATATAGGATGAGGGAGAGAGAGGAGTCTCTAAGATGTTGGGGGGGGGGTGGCATTCACTGAGCTGAAGAATGTCGCAGGGAGAGGGGGTGCATTTGGAGTGATGGGATCCACTTAAGATTTGATAAGTCTGTGGAAAAACCGAAGGCTTGCAGCTCAACTAAAGGAGAGTAGATGTATCTGGTTCTAGTTTGTAGCTCCATGATGGTTGAATGTCCTTCTCGGGTCAGTATCCTCACTACCCATTTTCTCCAGGAGTTCCTGAGATTCTCATTCTCCCTCATTGTTTTTTTCTCCTGCTATGCTCCTCGAGGGCAAACATTTATATTACAAGTACTTAACATAGACTTAAGCTCAGGAGCCGTTCCCCTCTTTCAGAGTAGATGGGCTGGTCGTCCAAATACCGGAAGCCGAGAGAAGCCACTGCCTTTAACAAGTAGTTGGTGGGAGCCATTTACTTTAGCCGGTATATGGAAATGTCCACCCTCCGTTGTCATAATTAAATCTTGAACGAGGCCAGTTTGAATTATGTGAGATGTCCAGTATCACCCCTCACCAAAGACGTGGGACCTCTGTAAATGGGTCAAGGCATGTAGAACGGTGTATGATTCAGCCCTGCCTCTCCTGCAGGCTCAGCGATACGAGGCAGCTTCTACAATTTATGGACCACATACCCTGTCTGCTTACATCCAGCTCTTCAGAGCCCTTGCTAAGGCCATTGCTACGGTAACCAAAACTCATATGTGTGTGCGTGTGTGTGTGTGTGTGTGTGTGTGTGTGTGTCTCGGGTGGGGAGATGTGGAGGAAAGCCAAAGAAAACCTTAGCCGCAAATGTTCAGTTTTTTCAAAACCTTCATATTTAAAGAGTTTGTAGTTATGAGGTACCTCTAAGAAATGAAACTGATAGTGATTTCAGATTCAGTTAATACATTTTGGTGGTGACAGCTTTGCTCATATGTATTATCTCATGGTATGCTCATGATCGTCATGTGAATATGGCGGTATCATTTCCCCCCCCTCCCACTTTTCAGATAAGCAAATTGGTTTGGAGATGATAGCTCACTGGGCTTACTCTAACTGTAGCTGGGAGTTGAACCAGTGTTCTCGAATCCCGGTGATGATCCTGCCAATGACGTCATGAGTTGAGTGGGTCATTCCTTCTGAGATGCCCATTTTCCGTATTGTAGCATCTCTGAAATCGGGGTGCACCTTCCAATCAGAGGAATCTTATGGTTAAAATTAGTAGCGTGTTTTTACTTTCTTGGTGGTTCAAAAACAATAGTTGCTATAATCAATAGAGGTTTAGATGCAATGAAATACAGCAGGTACCTTGGAATGTGCATTCGCACGCATCTACCTAGAGTAAGTACATCTAAACAAGTTTCCTTGAAAGAACTCCACTTATGGACATCTTCTGGGATGCAGTTATTAATGAAACTAACTCTGGTGTCAGAAGATTACTCAACAAGCAGGATAAAGGGCATAAAATAATAAACAGATCTTTATATAATACCCCATAAGCCCCAGTGAAGGCTGAGAAAGAATTGGGGCATAGCACAGACTATAAAGCCTTTTCAAAGGAAGAGCTTGGTCATATCAAGTTGAAACAATGAAATACCTGTTTCTGTGGGTCCAAAAGTTGGATATTGGCAATCCCATTTGCTTCCTCTAATCGCCGACTGTGTGAAGTTTCAGTAGGAGGTATTTACGTAGGGTCTATTTTAATTACCCCATTATTGTATTATCATAACACTCCTTCAGCTTCAGCTCTGGTACTTTTTTTTCAAAGTAGAACTGCTTTGATTTTCATCATAAAGGCTGTAACTAGTTATAGAATATTCAGATGATACAGCAAAGTAGGAACCCATAACCCACCCTGAGAGATGGCCTCTGTTTTCAGAGTTGTAACTTTCATTTACAACTATATGTCTACTGTTCCTCCCATAGAAATAGAATCTTCAAGTTTTATAGTGATACTTAGGAAGAAAGTGTGGTTCATTTTGTAGACATTTGTGTCACAGTCGATGTTATGCATCTGTATCTAAGATTAGCTATGCGATCTTGAAAAAGAATACTGAGTATCTCCAAGCTGATTTTCCCACTTGCAAAATGGGAATGCCAACCGATATTATGGCCATTGAAAAAGATTAAATACATAAAGTGAGGATTAGAGTACATTATGAAGGACTACTTAAAATTTGAGATCAGCGTTGCGATGGCACTATTAAAGGTGACAAATGTGGAAAACATAGGTTAAACCAGTCACGATATATGCTGATCTTAACTTTTAACTTAAAAGAGTGTTGATTTTTTTTTTTTTTTTAATGAGCACAGAGAAGGGTTAGGGAAAAAAAGAAAACTTGGTACTGACTCTGGATAAGAGAGGTACAACACTTTTTAAAAGTAAAAGAGCTTATCGTGTGTCCGGCCCTATCCAAAGTCACACAATTAAGGAATGGCAGTCCCAGGATCTAACCCTGAGTAGTGCTTACACTCAGATAGCTGAACTATAGCTATAGCTATATAGCTATAGCTGCCTTGGGCAGGGGGGCGGGGTGAAAGTGTTGCCTATGACCCAAATTTTCCTCTGGCGACCAAAGTTTACATTCTGGATGTCTAGACTCACGTCTTAGCAAGGTTCCCCCACATCTTGTTAAAGCTCTTAGCTCTCAGAGCGAGGATGTGTGTGTGGGCATTTCCTTTAATGAAGGCATTTCTGGGAGGTGGGAGCCTGGGGAAAGGGGCTTTGACTCTACATTGTGTGCTCCTTAAGCAAATGCTCTCTGTTCTAGGACACGGTAGCCAACCTGAGCAGAGGTCCAGAGCCTCCATATTTCAAACAACTGATAGCCTCATTAATTCCCAATATTGTGGATAGAGCACCACTAGGCAGAAATTTTGGGGATGTTCTGCAGCCCGCGAAACCTACATACAGAGTGGTAAGGCTCACCAGGAGATCCAGAAGCCTGCGTCTGGGGATGGGGGAAAGATACTGTCTAATGTCACCAACTGCCTCTAATCATGATGCAGACCAGCTGTTAGCAATGATTTTGAAAATTGTTCTTAACTCTGCAGGGCCTCTGCAAACATCAGAATGGGGAAATATTTATTTTTCAGGTGGCCATCATGTAAAATCAAATTTCTAAAATCCAAATTATTCTTTTCTTAATTTTTTCTTTTCCATTTTCTTAAATGAATGAAGAAAATTCATTTTCTTAATGGATGGTCATGGAACCATTTGTTGGAGCTAAGAAAAGTCTCTAAAGTCAAGGACAGGAAGAGCTTGTAGAAGTGAAGCAGGACTATTTTACACTGATTTTACATTGATCTTGTATCCTGCAACTTTGCTAAATCATTTATCTGTTCCAGTAGATTTTGGGCGGGGGATGTGGATTCCTTACACATTTCTACATATGTATCATGTCATCTGTGAATAAAAACAGGCTTCCTTATTCTTTTTTGGATTTCTTTTCTGGATGCTTTTAATTTTTTTTCCTTATTGCACTGGCTGGAATCTCCAATACGATGTTGAATAGAAGTTGTAAGACTGGGCATCCTTGTCTTGTTTCTAATTTTAGGAGGAAGAGTAGTCATTAAGTATGACGTTTTCTTTATGATTTTTGTAGACGCCTTTTATCAAGTTGAGAAAGTTCCCTTGTAGGCCAATTTTTTTCTCTTTTCCTTCCTTCCTTCCTTCCTTCCTTTCTTTCCTCTAAGAATAGAGGTTGGATTTGTTTCAAATGCTTTTCTATGTCTTCTGAAGTGACCATGAGGGATTTTGTCTCTTATTCTATTCATATAGTGTATCACATTTGTTGATTTTCAGATATTAAATAAATACCCTTTAGTAATGGTGTATAATCCTTTCTATATGCTGTTGCATTTGGTTAGTTAATATTTTGCTGAAGTTTTATACTCACGTCCATGAGGACTTTTGCTGTCTTTTCACATGTTGTCTTAGTTGCCTTTTGTGTTAGGGAAACACTAGTCTCAAAGAATGAGTTAGCAAGGGTTTCCTCCTGCATTTTCTGAAAGTGCATAGAACATATTGGTATTATTTCTTCTTTAAATATTCTATCAGATTTTTCAGCAGAGCCACACGGACCTTGGCTTCTCTTTATGGCAAAATTTTTATTTACTAATTCAATTTCCTTACTCCTTATAAGCCTAACCAGATTTTCTATTTTTTCTTGAGTCAATTATGTATCTTTCTCAGCATTTAATTTGTCTTGAGGAATCTGTATCTTCCTAAAAGTTTGGATCTTCCTAGGAATTTGCCCGTTTCATGTAAGTTGTCTACTTTGTTGAGATAAAGTTCATAATAGGTTCTCACAATCCTTTTAATTTCTGTAGGGCCAACAACAATGTCCTTTCTTTCTTCCTGATTTTGATAATTTCTGTCTTCAAAGCGCTAGCTTTTACCTTCATTGATTTTATCTTTTTTTTTTTTTTTTCTGTTTCTATTTCACAGATTTTTGCTCTGGTGTTCTGTATTCTTCCTTCTGATGGCTTTGCTTTTATTTTGCTCTTCTCATTTTTTAAGGTTGGAAGCTCTTCTTATGTTTGACTGTACCTTTTTTTTTTTTTAATTCCTCTGTTGATTTTTAAAAATGGTAGATATTTTTAATTATTCTTCTAGCCGTTTTCGAGACTCAAGAAGTCTCTCCTCTCCACACTCTACACTCGGTAGTTGTGACAGCAGGCGTATAGAGGTTCTCCCCACGCCAAGCAATTCTTTAGTCTTCTGCAGACACCCCATTGGTGTCCTACAATTGAATTCACTTCTGACACTGTCTGCTGGGGGTTGGCACATACTCCACAGGTTGAGGGCTCAGTCCCACAGACAGGACCCCCCAGCCCCTCACGCTTCAGATACCAATGGCGAATCTAAGTTGTCGCATCTGCTTCTGACCCATTGGCTATGAACTGGAGATCCCCAAATGCCCCATCTCGGGTTAAGTAACTTGCTAGAACAGGCTTAGAGAACTCAGGAAAACAGTTTACTTGCTAGGTTATACACAGATACGACTCAGGAACAGCCTGAGGGCAGAGATGCAGAGAGGGCAAGGGGTAGGGGAGGAATGTCAAGCTTCCGTGACCTCTCCAGGAAGGGCCCCCTACCAGCTTCTCCAAGCATTCGCCAACCTAGAAGCTCTGGTGAACCCTAGACTTGAGGGACTTTTATGCTGATTAAATCATCAGCTGTTGATGATGAACCCAACTCCCAGCCCCTTTCCAGTCCCTGGAGATCGGGGCGTAGGACTTGATCCTTTCAACCGTCTAATCACCTGGTTGATTACCTGGCACCAGCCCTCACCTTGAGGCTATCGGGAAACCCACACCAAAGGCCATGTCACTAAGGTACAATCAGACCCATCCTTCGGGGATTCTAAGGCTGGAAATGTGCCAGGAAATGGGGGCAGGAAGGGAGGCTTAACTGACTGAGCCCCCCGCCAGGCGCCCCTAGAATATTTTGAATTGAGCCCACGTATTTACCCTTCGGGTGCTGCTTACTGTTTTCTAAGGAATTTGAGTTATTGTTACCATCTAGCATCATTTCCTTTCAGCATGAGGAACTTCCACTGGTATTTCTCCAAGGGCAGGTCTGTAACAACACAATCTCTCAGGCTTCATTGATCTGGAAGGGCTGTATTTTCCCTTTATCTCTGAAGAACATTTCGCTGTGTTCTTGGTTGCCAAATGTTTTTCTTTCATCACTTTGAATGTGTCACACGGTTGCCCTGTTCTTTGCTCTCTAATGAGAAGTCAATTGCTAATCCTGGGGTGTGCCTGTAAGTAATGCATTGTATTTCCCTTAACTGCTTTCAAGATTTTCTTTTCTTTTCTTTTTTTGTCTCTGACTGCCACCTGTGTGCTACAATGTATCTAAGTGTGAAACACTTTGGGATTATCCTACTTGGGATGTGTTGAGTTCCTTGGCTCCTCAAGGTAACGTTTATCAAGTTTGGGAAGATTTCATCCATTATTTCTTCAAAAAGAGTTTTGTTTGTTTCTCTCTTTCCTCTAATTCGGGGTCTTCTGTTTTGTGAATGTCAGTATACCTGAGGGCCCATGTGTTTTTGGTTTTTTTTGAGGCTTTATCAATTTTTCTTCACTTTTCTCTGTCCATTCTTCTGATAAAATAATTTGTAATTGATAAATGCTAGTTCACTTATCCTCTCTTCTGTCATCTCGTATTTGCTATTAAGCCCTTACTGAGGAATTTCTCACATCAGTTGTGATTTTTGGTTCCAAACATCTGATTGGATGCTTAATCCATCTTTAAAGTTACTTCTCCTAGGGCGCCTGGGTGGCTCAGTTGGTTGAGCATCTGACTCTTGATTTCAGCTCAGGTCGTGATCGCATGGTTCATGAGTTTAAACCCCACACAGGGCTCTGTGCTGATAGCGTGGAGCCTACTTGGGATTCTCTCTCTCTCTCGCTCTCTGCCCCTCCCTCCCCATTCTCTCTCTCTCAAAATAAACAAGTAAACATTTTTTAATTAAAAGAAATAAAATAAATAAAATTACTTTTCTTCACTGAGGTTCTCTAGGTCATTATCATCATAAGAATTTCTTCAGTTCTTTACACATAATTTCTATTAGTTCACAGAACATCCTTATAACAGCTGCTTTGAAGTTTGCGTCTGGTTTAACGACAATGACAATGTCTGGGGGCACAGAAAGTCAGTTTTGATTGCTGCTTTTTCCTCTCAATATGAGCCATATTTTCATATACGCACATCTCATCATTTTTTGTTGTTGAATCCTGGATGTGTTTTGCTATATTGTAGCAATTCTGGATTCTGGCCTCACCTCTCCACCCCCGGCCTTGTTGTTTTTGTTTGTTTGTTTGCTCATCGAAAACTTGACTAAGTTAGTGAGCTCTGTCTCTCTTAAGTGTGGCTCTCAAGGTGTTGCCCCCGTAGTTACCTCACTCAGTGTTCAGCCCACTATTGATCAGAGTTTGTGCTTGGATGCTTCAGGGAGTAAGAATTTCAGTCTCTGCGGACACAGTCTTCTCTTGGCTTCAGGTGGTTGTCTTACAGAGTTGTGAGGAACTTCCCACACCTCTCCAGAGTTCTCTCTCTCTGTGGCTCTCCTCTGCCCGGTGCCCTCTTCTGTCTGTCACTCTACCTCGTCAACGCAAGACTTCCTGGCCTTCGTGGACCCCACAAGGCTGCCTTACTTTGCCTGAGCTCTGCCTCTTTGTGCTGTGAATGGCACGCTCTGAAGGCGTTAAGTTGATCACTGTGTCTGTTTTCCATCACTCTAGGATCACTCTTTCCATTGCTTGTTTTCCTTGCCCTGCAACCATTGTATAAAACACACCTGTCCAGCTCTTCTGGTTGTTTCCAGTGCGGGGGATGGGGCGGGGGGGGGGGGGGGAGGGGGAGACGCACACCCTGTCATTCTGCCTCGTATCTCGTTCATGCCAGTGTAAGCACAAGTCACTCGTGGGAAGTTTTGATCGCTCTTATGTAAGTCAGTCCGTTTCCTATATGTGTGTTGGAGGGAAGTGTGAGAAAATAGCAAAGGCTGAAGAAGCAGCTTTAATGCACTGTCGCTGACATGAGCCATAGCTCTCTGTTTTCATCTACATCTGAATATACTAAAGGCAAATTCACTGGCGAAAAATTGTAGAGCAATTTACTGGCCCCAAATTCCTGTGTCCACTCTTGCAAGGGCATGTTCTCTGATAGTCTGAGAAGATAGCTCACTTGGTTAAATAGAATAAAATCTGTACAGGTGCCCAGCATCCTAGAACATTTCATAAATCATGGCCTAAATCTGAGCCCAGCAAAGAATGCTTTTATTAAAACTCATAAAATGAGTTTTTATTTTCAGGGAGAAGTTGCCGAAGTGATATTTGTAGGCGCTAACCCAAAGAATTCAGCAGAAAACCAGGTAAGCATCAACGATTCTTTTTATAGATTTCAACCCACTTTTCAGTCTTTGTTTGAAAATCCTTCTAGAGGTTAACAACATAATGACAAAATATTCCTACTTGATTTTCATCTTATTTTTTTAAATTTTTTAAATGTGTATTTATTTTTGAGAGAGGAACAGAGAGAAAGAGAGAGAGAGAGACAGGCAGAGAGAGAGGGAGACACAGAGGCTCTGAGCTGTCAGCACAGAGCCCCATGCAGGGCTCAAACCCACAAACCATGAGACCGTGACCAGAGCCGAAGTCCGATGCTTAACTGACTGAGTCACCCAGGTGCCCCTCATCTTATTTTTTTTAAGTGTGGGAAATTTTTCAGTAGGAACAGTAATGTAGAATTAAGTCTGGGAAAAAAAGCACATGGGAAACATTTAACTGGCTCTGCTTAGGCTCACATGTTGCACAATACAGAAAGAACTGCACTGTCTCTTGAGAAGCTATAAATTTGAGTACAATCCCATTTATGTATTCCAACTTAGAAACCCGACTAAATTTGGAAAAATAAAGCGCCAAGGATGAAGTGTATCTTTGGTTCCTTCCTACCCCTGTTTTGGCCCCTCTCCTCCAGGATCCTGGCCTCTGGTCCTACCTATACTGTCGTGGAGGGGGTGCCCTCCTGGGTTGGAGCCCTTTATCTTGCATTTGCCATTTCCCTACTCTTTACTACTGGCGCTAATTGGATATTTATTTCTTTACCTCGAAAAATGACACAAGAAATACATGTTCAATGTAAAAATAGGCAATATAGAAGGTTTTTAAAGCAGAATAGGAGGGGCGCCTGGGTGGCTCATTGAGTTAAGCGTCCGACTTCGGCTCAGGTCGTGATCTCACGGTTTGTGGGTTCGAGCCCAACATCGGGCTCTGTGCTGACCGCTCGGAGCCTGGAGCCTGCTTTGAATTTTGTGTGTCCGTCTCTCTCTGCACCCACCCCTGCTCGTGTTCTGTCTCTGTCTCAAAAATAACATAAAAACATTAAAAAAAAATAGAGTTCGAAAGTACCTGTCTTTCCATAAACGTTTTTAGAGGTAATAATTGTTCATAGTTTGTTACATATCAGTTCATACTTTACTGTTTTTATATCCACATAGAAGACACATGACAAAGTGCATATATGTAATATGGCTATTAATAAAATGAATTCATTTTACTCCTCTGTAACTCCTTTAGAATGTTCTTATAACTACCCAAGCAACAGCTAGATACGTTCTGGTTGTAAAAATTCAAACAACAAAGAAAGCTGTAGAAGAAAAGGAGTAAGTATACAAAAATGATTTCGAGGTCAGACTTTTTTTTATTGTGGTCGAGGGTACATTTATTCCGTCCATGAGCCATTCTTCCCGGGGACCATCGTTACTTACAACCCCAAACGCCTTTTCTCCAAATCTGCCTTCCATTTCCGTTCATTGAAATCTCATTATTGCTGTGATAATAATTGTGGCAAGAGGACATTGGCAAATACGCCATTAGGGAAAAATGTTCTCCTGCTTGGAAAGTCAACACGCACCCGTTTGCAATAATTTCTCTAGGCAGTCAAACTCTGTCATAATATTTGCATGTTTATAGCATTGTTTTCGGGAGATCTCAAAGTGTGGTAGCAAAACTGCAGGATTAATTGTCATTTGATATCCTTGGGGCGGAGAAAGGCTAATCGTCACTATTGCCATGGAGAAGCAGGAGAACAAAATGCTTAGAGCACTGTAATGAGAAAATAATTAATTCCTTAAAAATTTTTTTTTGTAATGTTTATTTATTTTTGAGAGAGAGAGACAGAGCACAAGCAAGGGAGGGACAGAGAGAGAGGGAACACAGAATCTGAAGCAGCCTCCAGGCTCTGAGCTGTCAGCACAGAGTCTGACACGGGGCTCGAACCCCCAGACCGTGAGATCACGACCTGAGCCAAAGTCGAATGCTTAACTGACTGAGCCACCCAGGCTCCCCTAGAATTAATTTCTAAGAAGGCCCTGGGACTCAGCACACGACAGTTTCCACTCCCCTCTTTTGTTGGTAATCGGGACCTCCTCACCTCTGCTTATTCTTTACAGGCGCTACGTGAAGTGCTCTGTGTATGTTGTCACCTCGGTCTAATTCAATCCTTACTTCTGTGCATTGGGTTACATTTTATTATCCCCATGTTACAGACGAAGAAACTGAGGCCTAGAGAAAGATCCAGTAACTTGTATGAAGCACTTGTGTGTCAGGAGTTGTGTGTCAGGAGCTGTGTGTTGGGAGGTGGGAAATGGTAGTCACATAGTTCACATAGTCAGTGGCCTACCCTCGTTCTCTGGTCCCCACTCTAGACCTGTGCGCCAGGGATCACCCTATCTCCTACTCCATCAACAGCCTCCCCGATGTCACTCTGCCCTAAATGGCCGGAAGCCATTCTCTTTACAAGTGACCATCATAGTGAAAACTTCTTCATTGAATATAACCCATCAGCTGAGTAGTATTTTAGATAATCCCATGGCCCAGTTGTAAATAAGTGATCCATTCACCAGAGTGTTATTTGAACATCTACACGTGACAGGTGTAAAGGACTGTAATGGATAAAAATGAATTAGACACAGGTCCTGCCCTTAAGGGCCACAATCTAAAGATTTTTGAGGAAAATTAGAGATTATGGCCTCTGTATCTTTTAATTTGTTATATCAAATCTGCACTGTATTTGAAGCTGAATTGTTGGTCTGAAATGAATTATTATCGCAATTTTCCAATGGGGGAATGAAACCTGCTCGTGATGTGCTTTCTAGGAATCCATTATGACAAAATATAGGGATTGCTTTCAGCATCTAAGATGGGGAAGGTTTATGCATCATTTTCAATTCTTTTCACTTGGGAGACATATTTACTAATAATTCATTTACCCAGAGATGGAAAGATGAAGAAACATTCCCATTTTCCCTCCTACGTCTTGAAATGACAAGAGAAAGTCTTGGAATATAGATCAATAAACATGTCTTGAAAAGGCTTGACTTAGGCCTTTTTTAGAATCTCGAGTTTTATTCGGTCTCTTCTCTGCCCCGGTTTGCAAAATTTGCTATCAGCTCTAAAATTATGGTCCATTCACTTTTCTTAAAAAAAAAAAAAAAAAAAAAGAAAGTCATGGTGTGTAATAGCATGGGTAAAGTGACATTCTGAAGACCTAGCACGGAATGTAGAGAGATATGCACCTGAGAATATGGACGAAATTCTAATACGTTTTTACACAAGGTATTGGCAGCTCAGCCTACAGACCACAAGGACGTACTTACAGGCAGGCACCTTTTATGACCGTGCGGGGTCTCATCAAATGTGTCAATTGCGTTTCAGACCCATCAGACCTTCCTCACTGTCGAGAAATACGAGGCCACATCAGCAACGTGGCGGATAGTACATAACGACGCCTCCTGGGAGACACGGTGAGCTCGCCTGTTGGACATTTTGTCTTTCAAGCCATGGGAACAGTCGGTCAGTGAAGCGGGGAAGACAAATGGGAACACGGGCTCAAGGCCGGAAATCACTGCTATCAAATTCCCATGGAGCCTTCTGGCCATATTTAGTGGATTTATTCGACTCCATTTGGATTCTCTTTCCCTGCAGAACAGTGGGACATGTGCTACTGTCAGGAGAGGTGCTAATGAGGTTGTGGCCTCCATTTTTGTAAACATCTGTTAATTTTGTTCTTTTCCACGGCCATGGACATTACCCCTGAAGGCTGGCTAGCCTCAGCCATTCTTGCAAATGGGTCGCGAGGCACACGGGCCTCTGTAGGGCCTGACAGTTCCTTCTGGGAAAATAACAAGAGTCTATGGGCAAAATGATTACATGTTTATACGTGGCCAATGATTCTTCATTGGAATTACTAACACACGAGAAGCTTGAGTGTTTATCTTTTCCTGACTCCAGTGAGAAAGAATTTGCTTCTGGAGTTTCCTCGGAGAGGCGTATCTCTGTGTTTTTGTTACCAAATCCCTGAGCCGAATAAATATTTTGAAGATTTGCAAGTGGCATCTGAGATAAGAAAATGTTTTTGTTCCCGAGCGCATCAATTTCACACCGCAGGACAGTGGCAGGGGAGTGGGCAAAAATTTTGGCAACTTGTACCTGACTCACATCACCTTAGATTAGGTCATTAGTTGCGTGTTGGTTTCCTTCACGTGGTTAACTGAAAATAGAGATGGGACCGTGCTGGGGCCCCTGTGATCGCCAGACATAAATCTGGGCCTCAATTTTCCTCAGATGTTTAGGAATCTCGGGCACAGATCATTTTTAAACAAATAATAAATACATATTTAGGGTTAAGATAAGATTATACAGACGATAAAAAAGCATGATTTGTTTTCAAAAGCCCCAAATCGGAACAGCAGTGAACACTGAGGATATGTATAGGCTTGCTTCTGCCTTGTTCAGCAGCAGCTGGAATGTCACCTCTGTCATGAGAGCACAGGGCCTGTCGCTGAAACACGCAGAATGTTGAGAATACTCTCTCCACCCAGGGAACTTACTGTCTACACAGTTGGGGTTATCAGTCAGTCACCCACTCTATCTCACTTACCTGCAAGAGTATCTCAGCCGCTTGAGGTGGTCAACAAGGGCTTGTGTGAGCTGACTCCGTCTGTTTTTGTGACCTCAGCCCCTGTGTCACACTTCGCTGCCCCTTCCTTCTGCTCTTCCGCTGCACCACGTTTTTTCCTGCTCGGAACGCTTCGCACCCTCTGTTCCTTCTACCTAGAATGTCTTTCCTCTGGGCACATGTGGGTTCAGCTTAAATAACATCTCCGTAGAGATACCGCTGCCATACTTGTTTCGTTTCACCCACCACTTTTAAAAATCATTTCTCAGTTTACCCGTTCACTGCCTTTCTTCCCCCCCTTGCCCTGGTAGAACACAAGCTCCATGGAACTTGGAGCCATGTCTGTCTTGCTTATGGCCGTATCCTCGTGCCTCTAGAAAAGAGTCTGGCGCATGCACTCGTGAAGTAGATATTTTTAACAAATGAATCTGGCTGGGAGAGGAAGTGTCAGTTGAAGCAGAGGACAGCAAGGGCAGAAACAGTGCCACAGCCATTCTCAAACAGGAGACATCTGTGTTCTGAGTATCGGGTGAGGCTTTTTGGGGATGGATAAGGTTTGGGTGGTTATAAAGGTAGAACAGGCAAGACAATTTCTACAACTGGCTATTAACTAAAGGTTCCCTTCTAGAAAGTATTTGTCCCTGTTTTGTTCATTGCTGCACTCCCAGTATCTAGGAGAGTGCCTGGCTTATGGTTGGTACTCCCTGAATGTTCATATAATGACCAGTCCTACCTTTGTTGAATCACACCTTTTTAAGAGTAAAACTTGGTTTGTTTGTTTGTTTCCTACCAACAGTTTCTATTGGCACAAGGGATTGCTGGGTCACAGCAATGCGACGATACAATGGCATATTCCGGGTACTGCCCAGCCTGGAATCTACAGAATGAGATACTTCGGACACCATCGGAAACAGGACTTTCTCAAGCCGGCCGTCATACTTCCATTTGAAAGCACTTCCTCCGCCTTTGAAGTTGTAACTAGTTAATGAAAAGTTGACGAATAATTTAACGCGTGGCTGTCCTCCCTAATTTATAAAAATGATTTCACACGAATGTAAACAATTAGGATGACTTCTATAATTGTCCCTGTTTGAGGACAGATAGTTTCCTGTGAATGGGACAGAGGTGTGTGTGTGTGTGTGTCTGTGTGTGTGAGTGTGTGTGTGTGTGTGTGACTGGTGGTCTAGAGCCTAACACATGATTTTCCTCGGGGCCTTGCAACTGTTTGAAGGGACAGTTCCCCTCAATATAAAACCTCTGAAAAGTTAGTAAGAGTGGCT
Organism: Panthera onca; assembly: GCF_046562875.1. Taxonomy (NCBI): domain Eukaryota; kingdom Metazoa; phylum Chordata; class Mammalia; order Carnivora; family Felidae; genus Panthera; species Panthera onca. Next base: position 82,289,448 of record NC_138349.1, read on the forward strand.
GAAGATGTGTGAACAGTGGTTCAAGTATTTATTTATAGAATTATTGAGTGTTAGGCTGGGAAAGTTTAAACAGCTCATGTAGTTGGAGTCTTCATTTTGCAGATGGGAATGATGAAGTTTCATGGATTTAAGATTCACAAAGGCTACAGGACCTCTCCCCCCATCACACTTTAAAAAAAATAGTATGTAAACATCGACCATAAATGTATAAGTCCAATTAGAGGCAATTGGTGTGGAAATGAGCATGTCAGCTTTTCTCTATTTAGCATAGCCTCTCAAAGCGATTACCCTGGACTTGATGTACCTGGTCCAGAGTTGTTGATATTGTTAAATTATTTCTGGCCTTCAGAGGCCAAGTACAGGAAAGTCAGACTTAGAATATTTTGATCATGCCCTGTGTTTCCCTAAGTGTCCTTATCCCTCTAAATTGTGTCTCATCTCCTCAAGACTGGCTCTGAGTGATTTTGACTGTTTTCACTAATCAAATTCATCCCCAAAACCTAAGACTTGTCGTTGGTGTAGATATTAAAACAGAAGTGTTAGTGGATTGGAAGTCAGTCCTCAAAGAGCAAGATCTAAAATTCATTTATCTGTTCTTTTATCACTCACTTACTCGTGGACCCATTCAATCACACAGTATTTATTAGGGCCTTGATAATTAGTTATCATATTTGAGATGAACGTGTAAGTGTCAAAAGGGGACCGTTGTGAAGAAGAAAATACTCAACTGAGGATATCAATTTTGGAAGGCATTTAAAAAGCAGTAATCTTCAAGTCCTATCTCATGTGTAATCTGTGTTGGGTGCTCGAATTTTGGGGGAAAGAGGCTCCAGACAATTTGGACAAAGTTGGTTCAAAAGTAATTCGAGGGCCTTATGAAATTCCCAGTCCAACGTCCCGAAGAATGAGATAGGACAATCCGACATTGATTGCCTGAAAGTACCAATTCCATTTAAAATTATCCAAGTTAACTGGAGCTAGCTCCCAGGCTACAAAGGAAATTTCCCAAACCCAAATCATGCTTTTTGTATGAATGTCAGAGCTTTAGCATTTTAGGAAAAAATCAACCTTAATTTCAAAAACAAACTTTACAGCTTGAAAATAGTAATGATGCTAATCACGATGAGACTGACATTCATCTAGCTGTGACTCAACATGCCGTATTGCATTGGGACAAACCCGGAACGCTTTTTGATGACCCAGGGCTCTGGTTCTAAGCGAGTTCACGGATGGAGAATTAGCTCATCAGGATTCCAAAGGGTAGCGATCATTTTTCCTAATGACTGTTTGCTATCACAGTTCAGAGTCTTCCCAAGAGCAAGGAATTCTGAAAGTAGTTGACCTTAGATAAATTATATCAGCACTGATGATAAAATTGTTCTCATGACTCAGAAGCGTACTGAATTTTTTCCCACTACCTCCATGCCTCCCACTGCAGCTTTTCTCAGTGGACCTGTGAGTCCCTGTCGTTCACTTGGACCCGTGCCAAGCCAGACACTGCATTGCCTCGTACTGATGCTTCTGCACCAGCCCTCTGTCCACCAGGACTCCTGCCCCCAAAGAACCCGCAGAAACCTGTCTGCACGCCCGCTGCCCTCTCTTCCAATCCAATTCCAATTTCTGCGTTTTGTATGTAAAAATAAGACCAGATCTCCTGCCGCTGTAGAAACCATAGCTATTCACGTGTGCGTAAAAGAACACCACAAAAGAGGCGGTGATCTGTTAACGTACAAACTTAGATCCAAGCTATGTCATTGGAGCCAGACTATGGGGAGAAAGCCCCTGAAATTGGCGGCGAATATGGGGAAAAGGGGGCTGGTTGGGGGGGGGGGAGAACGCTTCTGCAGAAGATTTTGTGTCTCCTGTCAAAGTGTCTGCATTTTGTTTGTTGTATTCTGCCTTCTCTGGTTTTAAGAATGCTGTGACTTCCTAAAAAAGCACTGACTGATCCCCCTACAATTTTCGATGAGTATTATATCAATTGCTAATACTCAATATAAGACTTAATAATAAATCACTGAATACAATTGTGAATGTATGGTCTATGGAGAAGTGGAACACTTGTTTTTCTTTTTAAAAACATTTTTTTAATGTGTATTATTTTTGAGAGAGAGAGAAACAGAGTGTGGGTGGGGGAGGGGCAGAGAGAGGGAGACACAGAATCAGAAGCAGGCTTCAGGCTCCGAGCTGTCGGCACAAAGCCTGATGCGACCCGGGGCTCAAACTCATGACCATCACAGGGCTCCAACTCACGAGCCGTGAGATCATGACCTGAGCCGAAGTCGGACGCTCAACCGACTGAGCCACCCAGGTGCCCTTTGTTGTTTTTAAGAGATGGACTGAATGGTGCTGGATTCCATGTGGGTCAGGTTGAAAAGTGATATGGATGGTCTCTGTAAGTAACCACCCAAACATAAAGGGTCCGCTTCGTCCGTTCCTGCGCTCCAAAGATGTATTGCTGGAAAAATACATATGGTTGAATGTATTTTAGGACTAGGGCAACCGGGAGTTTCCTAGGCAGGTAGTTATCTGCAAAATTGTCTCATGAGCTAATTCTGAAGATGCTAAGAATGACTATATTTGTGAATATGTTTCTCCAGGTTGCCTCCTCATACATCTCCAGCATAGGAAGACACACCTCCCTTTTTTTTTAAATTTTTTTTTTAACATTTATTTATTTTTGAGACAGAGAGAGACAGAGCATGAATGGGGGAGGGGCAGAGAGAGAGAGACACACAGAATCCGAAGCAGGCTCCAGGCTCCGAGCCATCAGCCCAGAGCCCAACGTGGGGCTCGAACCCACGGACCGCAAGATCGTGACCTGAGTCAAAGTTGGACGCTCAACCGACTGAGCCACCCAGGAGACCCAACACACCGCCCTTTTCTAACGTTGGCGCCTGGGTTTCATCTTTAGCCAACCAATTTCGTCATTAGACGATCCTTTTCATGCCTTTAGCTCTTCAAATAATGATTTTGCTTCCGGTATCCCAATGCCACCTGCTGGTTTATAGTGGCTTTTGGAACATCATGCCTTACATGAGGCCACAGAGGAAAATTTGCATGTTCCTTACATAATTAGAATGTGTTCAGCTGTAACAGCATATTCCTGATCAACAGGGGTCCAAGCGCTAAAGACATTGACAGTCGCACATAGCAATGTCTTAAGGTGACCAGTTCAGGTTTGGTGCAACCACTCGATGATGTCACTGCTTTTTTTCTTTTTTCTTAACCTATTAACTTTAATTTTTTGGCTGTCACCTCAGTCTAAAGAGACCTACCTTGTGTCTTCATGCCATTGTGTGCAACAGCAAGAAGGAAGGGGAGAGTTCTTGGAATCTCTTTTTGGAAGGTGAAAAATATTTAGTGGGAACCCAAGTAGAATTCCCTTTCCATTTCCTTGTCTGGAATTGTGTCACATAGCTTTAAGGGAGCCTGAGAAAGAGAATATTTGGCATTTTCTGCCTCTAGAGAGGGAGACAAGTTCTGATAGCAAATCTGTTTTAGGAAAGAACACACCCTGGGGCTTAATGGTGACAGGGCTTGTTTTCTACATTGTGAAATATATGCATTCATTCAGCAAGTTCACACTGAGCGACTGTATACTTTGTGGGCATTGTGCTACCCCCTGGCGATACAGTAACGATCAAAGCAGAGCAAGTTCTTGCCATCAAGGAACTCAGACTTTTAATGGAAGAAGCAGACAAGTAAACAGGCGATTCTGTACAGAGTGACTCATACTGCTGCAGTTTAGGGTGTTAGAGATGGGACCTTATATGGTCTTGGGGAGAATGCGGGAGGTTTCCTGGAGTAAATAACGTCTAAGCTAAGACCCAAAGGATATTAGCTAGAAGAAAGCTAATGGTGTGTGTGTGTGTGTGTGTGTGTGTGTGCGCGCACGCTCCTTTCCATGCATGGATGCAGGATGACTAGACTATTTCAGGTAAGGGGAATATCAAATAGCTAATCACGTCTGTAGTTCTCATGCAAGGGAGGAATGGCCAGAGAGGTAGCACTGAACTTCACCTTCATAAATAGCAATTTGGTTTTACGTTCATATTAGCATTTTCTCCCTTAAGACCCTTCATTTCTTATATGCATGTGCTTGAACGTATTTTCCTTTTGCTAAACTAATAAAACACATCTTTTATAACTAAGGCAACTGATTTTCCCAGTCTCCAGTGACATTGGGCATCACCCTTCTGTCTTCATAGTCTTTAAGTGTTTCTTGGAATGGATTTATTGACATTTCTTTTGCTTCTGTCCATCTCATGTTTCCAAATCTTGATTTCCTTTTGCTTTTTTGTGCCTATGAAGTGGGATATTACAGCCAACAAACACCACTCTCTCCCTTTAGATGGAGTCCAGAGTTCCAGCCTACATCTTATAAGTACTTATTAATACTAAAAAAACTGACCCACCCACATAAACTTCAAAGTACCTCAGTGTACATAACTTCAAGTTATCGGAGATCCAGGCTGTGTTGACCTTTTTCTGGCTGTGTTTTAGGATGATGAGCAATCCAGAGACCTGGGATATTGGCTTAACACTAGCAGAAGAGAACAAGTCTACCAGCCCACTTTCTGGAAAGATTGACTTGACCATATTGCCTGTTTTATTGGCGCTTCCTTATTCAATACAAGACCAGGGTAAGCTAAACGAACCTAAGAACTTAACATCTCAGCAATTACAACCTTGCAAAAAAGTCCAACAGGACCCACAACATTCTTAAATGGCATTTCAATAAACTAACACGATGATTTTATAGATAAATTTGATGGCACTACAATGAGGAGAGTGTGTACTTTGAATTTCCTTCTGAAACTGTGGATGGTGTTGTGCTGACCTATTGCAACTCTTTTATCAGTGTCTCTTAGCCTCAAGTCCACAGATTCAAAATATTTTATGAGGACTGAGGGATAGCTTTTAACCATGGGACATAAGTTGTATAAAGTGAAAGAAAGAATCTAGGTTTTGCAATCTGGTCAACTTGGATTGAATTATGTCTGTGACCTTGGGAGGGTTACTGAGCACCCCTGGCTGATAAAATGGTGTAACAGTAATAACCTTGTATGATTGATATGGGGTCATATAATTTAAAGGCTAAGAGAGAAAGCTAATTGGAAACTAGTAGGAAAACTAGTTGGTTCAAATCTTGGTTCTCCCATTTATTCAGTGTCCAGCCCTGAGTAAATTAATTTCTTAAAGCCACAGTTTCTTAATGCATCTCAACTTCTTACTATATCAATGAGAATAATAAAAGCACTTAACAGTTTTAGTTTGTGAAATTAGAGTAAGGTAAAGTTGTTGGCAGAGTGTCTGGCATATGGGATATGCTTAATTTATTTATTTAGCTGTTAATTAACTTAGCAGTCACTGAGTTTTATGTAAGATGAAGCATATAAATGTCAGGAAGAGAGTAGGAAATAAAAAAATTTCTCCATTGTGAACTGAATCCATAACTTGCTCCAGAGACGTTATGCTTTTCCCGATCTTTTGACATCTCCAATATTAGTATAGGAAGAATTGGAATGGGTGACAACTGAGGCTATGAGAGTGGTCTAGACTGAGAGGCAATGGAGGTCAGAACCAGAACCACTTCAGAAATGGGTCAGAAGGTGGGAGCGTATAATACTCTACACACAAAATGCTCTTGAGTTACTGATTGATGGGGCGGGGAGGGGGACAAAGACAGTTTAAAAAAATTAAAACCCTAAAACTTTGGGTGACAGTAACAGTAAAAACAAGTGCCAGAATGAAAGGAAGAGATTTTGAGAGGCATGAAGGCAAATCTGGGTTTGGATGGCTGAGACTTGACAAGACACCCAGGTGGCAAAGTCTAGTGCACAGTGAGAAATGGGGAGCTCAGGTTTTGCAGAGAAGTAGGGCAAAACAGAGAGATACAGGAAGTGCCCGTTTTGGTCCAATAGCAGAAATCAAGGAATTTGATGAGTTACAAGAAGGAGAGCAAAGAGCAAGAATAAGCCTGGATGACAGGCCCATGGGGAACACCTACTTTTAGGAAGAGACAAAGGAAGGAGGCCCAGAAAAGACTAAGAAGAAGAAGAATTAGAAGAATTAGGAGAGTAGGAAGAGAGAACTCCAAGAAGATCAATTATATAAAGGTTGTAGACATACTAAAATGGTTAAGAATTGAGTTAAGGCTTTGTAACTTGAGCATGAACACTTTCTTAAGAATGGTAGAAGGCATATGCCGGAGACAGTGGGGGTACTACAGGGTTGATGGGATGTGGCAAAGGCAGCGGCCATTCCGTATCTGCTCCCCCATCCATAGTGAGAGTTTGCATTGGTCACAGGGACAGGACTCCATTTTCAGGCTGGGTGTGTCCTAGGACTGCGTCTGGCAGCTGGGAATAACCATCTGACTCAGTTCTGTTCGGTGGGGTGGGAGATGTGAGATGTCCTATTTCCCCATTTGTGCACTCAGAAGGGACAGTCATACATTCCTTTGGTTCCCTTCCTAGTAGCTGTGTAACAGACATGGTGGACAGAGCTGGGGCAGCCACCTTGAGCCCACAGACTGAAGCTCCATGTCAAAGATGGCAATCTTATAAAAGACATTGGGTCCTTGATAGTCCTTGATAGTCAAATCATCCCTTGACTCCTTCATTTCAGATGATTGAGGGGGAAATAAATTCCCACCTCATGTTTACTATTCATGTCATTGTTAGAACAGCAGAAACCTGTATTCTAACTACTATACTGATTATAGACTCGACAAAGGCTATGATTTAGACACTTTCTTCTACTGTGGCTAAGATAAATATCAACATATTTGTGTAAAATCAGAAAGCAGATCTTTACTGGCTGGCCTGGGGGACATGGTATGGTGACCTCTTTCTATTTTTTGACTCTCTGTTATGGGTTGAATCATGGCCCCCCAAACAATGTGTGTCTTTAAAAAAATACGCCACATAAAGAGATACACACAAGGAGAATGCAGCATGAATGCGAAGGCAGAGATTCGAGTGTTGTGTCCACAAGCCAAGGAATCCCAGAAGATTGCAAGTAAACCGCCAGAATCCAGTTGAGAGGCATGAAGCAGATTCCCCCTCACATCCCTCAGAACAAATCAACCTGCTGACACTTTGATCTTGGACTTCTAGCCTCCAGAACAGTGAGCCAACAAATTAGTGTTGTTTAAACCACCCAACACCTGGCGTTTTGTTATGTCAGTCCTAGGAGACGAGTGCACTGGCCAATGGATTAGTTTGCACCCTATAGACACCTGTCAGACGAGATCCTTGGGTGCCTTCCAGTTTAGAGGACATAGTCATTATGTCTGTTCTTTACTCTTTGGGACAATATGGTCATTTTATGGCAACTGGTCTCATCTCTCATTGGTTGCCTGTGAGTGTCACCTGTCACCGTCACCATCAAAGACCATATAGTAAATTCTGAAACTAATTTACATATCATAAAAAGCCAAATGACTCAGCTATGATGCAGCTCTAACTAAAATTTGATGGAGAATAAACATTCCATATTTTTGGAAATTGATCTTTTATGGGTTGTGGATGAGACCATGAATATCTATTATATAAGATGACAGAATCAGGACAAATATAATTACGCATGTTTATTCTCACTTCTTATTGAACTACATTGGTTTTTTCCCCTCTCCAATTTATCATGCAAGTGTTATTAGCTCTGAAGCAAATGAAGGACATGTCAGTAGAGCGTCTTTCTGTTTACATGGTGGCAAAGCTAGCAAGGAATCATAACATACTTTAGGAATTTGGCAGTGCTAGTTTTTTTTTTTTTTTTTAATTTTTTTTTTTAACGTTTATTTTATTTTTTTGAGACAGAGAGAGACAGAGCATGAACGGGGGAGGGGCAGAGAGAGAGGGAGACACAGAATTGGAAGCAGGCTCCAGGCTCTGAGCCATCAGCCCAGAGCCCGACGCGGGGCTCGAACTCACGGATCGTGAGATCGTGACCTGAGCTGAAGTCGGATGCTTAGCCGACTAGCCACCCAGGTGCCCCGGCAGTGCTAGTTTTAAATCAAGGCAGAAGATGATCTTTACCATGTATTAGAGAGGTGTTGCAAAAAGTAGCGGCCGTGAATTTTTATTCTCAACGAATAATTGACTTAATGTTTACGTAAATATTTCCTCTTTTAAGAAATGCTTTTATAAACGAGAGAATGCTTTGAAGATTACTGAAGAGAAATCTCATGTTTGGAGGGATCTTATTTTCTTGGACTTAACAAAGTAGTATCTCAATATCCACGTTTTACATAAAATCAACTGGGACCCGTTGGGAAGTTTCCTCCTGGTTGGGTGCCATGAAACCCACCCATAGGAGTCTGATAATCTCCGCCATGGTAGGAACATCATGAGAATGCCGTCATGATTACAAGCTCAGACTGTCATAGGGGCGCCTGGGTGGCTCAGGTGGTTAAGCATCTGACTTCGGCTCAGGTCATGATCTCACGGTTCATGGGTTCAGGCCCCGCATCGGACTCTATGCTGACAGCTCAGAGCCTGGAACCTGCTTCGGATTCTGTCTTTCCCTCTCTCTCTCCCCTTCCCGCATTTGCACTGTCTCTCTCTCTCTCTCAAAAATAAATAAACATTAAAAATTTAAAAAAAAGGTTAGACTGTCATTGAACTTTTTGAGACCTTAGGACAAAATATTATGGAAAATTTGAAACGTACAAATACAGAAAATAGTACATTAATACCCCATATATTTCAGCATTTGGCTTCAGAAATTATAAACAGCTTGCTCTTTGTGTTTTATTTCTCCCTTCACATTTTGCTGGGTGGGACTGGGGTCGAGCTGGACTATTTTCCTTATAAAATTTTAGCATATTTCTCCAACAAATATATTTTTTTCATTTACTTAACCAGAAGGTCACTCTCCTATCTTAACAAAGTTGACAATAACCTCTTAATTTCAGCTAATAATCCGTGGTCAAATGTTCCTGTCTAAAAAATACCCTTTTAAGGGTGCCAGTCAGTTAAGCAGCAGACTTCAGCTCAGGTCATGATCTCATGGTTTGTGGGTTCAAACCCTGTGTCGGGCTCTATGCTGACAGCTCAGAGCCTGGAGCCTGCTTTGGATTCTGTTCTCTCCCTCTCTCTCTGCCCCTCCCTTGCCTGCGTGCTCTCTCTCCCTCAAAAATAAACATTATAAAAAGGAATAAAAAATCCCTTTTTATGGTGGGTTTGTTTAATCAGGGCCCAAGCAAGTTCTGCACATAGCATTTATTAATCTCTTCAGTCACACTTAATATATAACATCTCTCTTCATACCATCCTCTTTAAGAGCTGTTTAAGAAACCATGGTATCTAATAGATTTTCCTACATTATGACCTTTTGCATCTTTATGATGTGTTTTAACTTATTCCTCTACCCTTACTGTTTCCTGGAAACATTAGCTCTAAATGCTTGACTAGATTCAAATTAATTTTTTTTTCTTTAGGCAAGAATACTTTGTTGGGTGGGCTCTTTATTTCCTAGTTCCTAAAACAGGAGATATATAATGTCTGGGTGTCTCGTTCAAGTTAGGATTGACCTGACTTTCAGGAGTCGTCAGGCTGATCCATTCATTATAAAAGTCCCTGTCAACCTTTGAGCTTTGGGTTTCCACAGGCAAAAATCATTGTTAATCAGATCCACTATTTCTTTAGGGATTACAAAATAGTAGTTTTCTTTTTTTTTGATAACTTTATTGAGATATAATTGACAAGTAAACTTGTAATATATTAAAAATGTCTAACGTGATGATTTGGTGTATGTATATATTCTGAAAAGATCCCCAGGATTGAGTTCATTAACACACATCACCTCACATATGTACTTTTTTTTTCTTTTTTGGTGAGGACACAAGTTCTGCTCTTAGCAAATTTCGACTATGCCACACAGTACCATCAACTATAGTCACCGTGTTTTTCACTGGATCCTTGTATATAACTTATAATCACCATTCTACTCCCTGTTTCTGTGTTTGACTTTTTTTTTTTTTAAGACTCCATGTTGGGGCGCCCAGGTGGCTCAGTCGGTTAAGTGTCCAACTTTGACTCAGGTCATGATCTCATGGTTCGTAGGTTTGAGCCCCACGTAGGGTTCTGTGCTTATGGCTCAGAGCCTGGAGCCTGCTTCAGATTCTGTGTCTCTCTCTCTCTGCCCCTCCCCCCACTTGCACCCTGTCTCTCTGTCTCTCAAAAATGAATAAACATTACAAATTAAAAAAAGAAAAGATTCCATGTAGAAGTGATACCGTGTGGTATTTGTCTTTGGCCTATTTCACTTAAAATAATGCCCTCCAGGTCCATTCATGTTGTCGTCTATGGCAGGATTTCCTTCTTTCTCATGGTTGAACAATATCCCACTGTATATTTAAACCACATCTTTTCATCCATTCATCCATTGATGGACACTTCAATATTCTTCCATATCTTGGCTGTTGTGAATAAGACAATAAATACGAGAGGTCACCTATCTTTGTGATATCACGTTTTCATTTCTTTTAGATATATACTCAGAAGCATGATTGCTGGATCACACGGTAGGTCCATGTTTGATTTGCTGAGGAACTTCCATACTGTTTTCCATAGTGGCCCCACTAGTTTACATTCCCACTACGAGTGTGTAAGGATTCCCTTTTCCGCACATCCTTGTTACCACATTCTCTCTTGTCTTTTTGAGGCTAGCCATTCTGACTGGTGTGAGGTGATATCTTTTTGTGGTTTTGATTTGCATTTCCTTGATAATTAGTGATGTTGAACCTCTTTTCATGTACCTGTTGGCCATTTACATGTCTTCTTTGGAAAAAAAATCGACTCAATTCCTCTACCCATTTTTAAATTAAATTGTTTTCTTTTTTGTTGTTGTTGATAAGTTGCATAAGTGTTTATATATTTTGGATTATTAACCCTTCATCAGATATATGGTTTGTAAATATTTTCTCCCATTCAGTATGTTGCCCTTTCATTTTCTTGATAGTTTCTTTTGCTGTGTAGGAGCAGTTTGATGCAATTCCACATATTTATTCTCATTTTTGTGCCTTTGCATTTGGGTTCAGATCCAAAAAAATCATTGCCAAGACTGATGTCAAAGAGCTTGTTGCCAATATGTTGCATTTTTATACACCAATAATGAAGCAGTAGAAAGAAAATTTAAGAAAATAATCCCATTTACAATTGCACCAAAAATAATACGATACCTAGGAATAAACATAACCAAAGAGGTGAAAGATGTATGCTCTGAAAAATATAAAACACTGATGAAAGAAATTGAAGATAACACAAAGAAATGGAAAAAAATCCCATGCTCATGGCTTAGAACAAATATTGTTAAAATGTCTGTACTACTCAAAACAATCTACACATTTAATGCAATCCCTATCAAAATACCACCAGCGTTTTTCACAGAACTAGAGCAAGCCATTCTAAAATTTGTGTGAAACCACAAAAGAGCATGAATAGCCAAAGAAATCCTGAAAAAGAAAAGCTAGGTTAGAGACATCACAATTCCAGACTTCAAGTTATACTACAAATCTATAGTGATTGAAACAGTATGGTACTGGCACAAAAATAGACACATAGATCAATGGAATAGAATAGAAAACCCAGAAATGGTCCCACAACTATATGGTCAATTAATCTTCAACAAAGCAGGAAAGCAGTGGGAAGAGGATAACCTCTTCAACAAATGGTTGAAGAATGCAGAAGAATGAAACTGGACCCCTTTCTTACACCAAACACAAAACAAAACCAAAATGGATTAAAGACCTGAATGTGAGACCTAAAACCATAAAAATCCTAGGAAAGAACCCAAGCAGTAACTTCTTTGACATTGGCCATAGCAACTTCTTTCTAGATAGGTCTCCTCGGGCAAGGGAAGTAAAAGCGAAAAGAAACTACTGGAGCTTCGTCAAAATAAAAAGCTTTTGCACAGTGAAAGAAATAATCAACAACACTCAAAGGCCACCTGAGGAATGGGAGAAGGGCTTTCAAATGACGTATCTGATAAAGGGTTAGTACCCAAAATATATAAACAACCTATAAAACAGAACACCTCCCCAAGTGAATAATCCAATTAAAAAAGGGCAGAAGACATGAACAGGCATTTCTCCAAAGAAGGCATTCAGATGGGCAACAGATACGTGACAAGATGTTCATTGTCACTTACCCTCAGGGAAATGCAAATCAAAACCACAATGACATATCACCTCACACCTGTCAGAATGGCTAAAGTCAACAACACAAGAAAAAACAGGTGTTGGTGAGGATGGAGAGGAAAAGGAACCCTCATGCACTGTCGGTGGGAAGGCAAACTGGTGTAGCCACTCTGGAAAACAGGATGGCGGTTCCTCAAACAGTTAAAAATAGAACCTACCCTACAATCCAGCAATTGCACTACTAGGTATTTATCCAAAAAATACAAAACACTAATTCAAAGGCATACATGCACCCTGATGTTTATAGTAGCATTATTTACAATAGCCAAGATATGGAAGCAGCCCAAGTGTCCATCAATTGAGAATGGATAAAGAAGATGTGGTGTATATACACAAGGGAACATTATTCAGCCATCAAAACGAATGAAATATTGCCATTTGCAACAACATGGATGGACCTAGGGCGTATTACGCTAAGCGAATTAAGTCAGAGAAAGACAAACACCATATGATTTCACTCATATGTGGAATTGAAGAAATAAAACAAATGAGCACAGGGAACAAAAGAGAGGGGCAAACCACAAAACAGACTCTCAATTACAGAGAAGAAACTGATAGTTACCAGATTCCAGGAACCAGGCTACCAGAGTTCAGGGGGGTGGGGGAAACAGGTGATGGGGATGAAGGAGGGCACCTGTCGTGATGAGCACCGGGTGATGTAGGGAAGTGTTGAATCACTATTTTGTACACCTGAAACTACTATTACACTGTATGTTAACTGGAATTTAAAAAAAAAAAAGACCCATGAAGTAATTATGGGAAAACACAAACACCCGCTGGTGGTTAATGCTGGATACATAGGTATCCATTATGTTATTATTGTTTTGATTTTTTCTAGATGTTTGCGGTACTTCACTGACATTTGTAAGAAGAGCGCAACAGGCGGAGGTTAGCGTGACCGTGAGGATGGGGGGAGGGAAGGAGGGACTCAAAGTAAGACTTCAGATTTGGGTGACAGTGCACTTGCCACGTGAGAATCAGGGATGAGCTGGTGGATGACAGCAGCACTTCTGGGTCCATAATATTTATTTATTTATTTTTTATTTGAGAGCAAGAAAGAGAGAGAGAGAGTAAGACAGCATACGAGTGGGGGAGAGGCAGAGAGAATCTCAACCGGGCTCCGCGCTCAGTGCCGAGCCCAACGTGGGGCTCGATCCCACGACCCAGGGATCATGACCCGAGCTGAAATCAAGAGCCAGATCCTCAACAGACTGAACCACCCAGGTGCCCCGTTGAGCGCATGATATTTAAAATTCTGGCTGGGTTTCATCTACAGGTGCCCCAAAGCCCACTGGAAATGCTCATTCTGACATTATCGGTAGTTTGGAGAAGAAAAGTAGCAGGATGTTGTTTAAGGGTTTCACCTCAGCTTTTCCTGAAGCACTTTTAGAGTGACAAATTAGAAGCTGAAAAACCCAGGGGTTGGGGGTGGGGGGAAGAACATAGAAAAACCATAGAAAATTCCCGAAAAAGCAATATTAATGACGGGCCCTGCCATTGAACTAGAAATTGGTACCTGATTGTCTTCAAAGCCAAGGGGTAAAAAGCCTTGGCACGTGCAGGTAATGGCTTTGGGGCAAGAGCATCTGGAAGACTGGGCCATTCTGGGCCAACAAAGCAGGATTTCCTGGACAGTAGGTCCGCAGTGCCACCTACTGGGGAAGACAGGAAACAGTGCAAAGCCCGTAAAATATGTCCCATGACACACGGAGGAAATCTTTTGCTTTTTACTTAAGACCACATAATTTAACTGCATAATTTAGCTGCACTTACCTGATGATATATATTTTTTTTGTGTGAGAGAAATCACTAGTGGAGGAGGGGCAGAGAGACAAGGGCAGAGAGAGAGAGAATCCCAAGCAGGCTCTTCACTGCCCTGATGCGGGGCTCAAACTCATGAAACGTGAGATCGTGACCTAGGCCGAAATCAAGAGTCAGACACTCAATTGACTGAGCCACCCAGATGCCCCTTACCTTATGATATTTTAATAGGTGAAGCCTTTTGAGAAGCTCTTACACCATTTTTAATCTAATATGAACAAGAATCATGAGTAGGTTGTCAATACATGTTGAATCATGGTTTCATTTTTGTAAATTATTATTTTAAGTGATAGAGTTGAAGATTAAGAACCCAAACCCCCAACCCCAAAGTGTACTTCTGATGCCCTTCTAATCACAAGGATGTTGGTTTTAGGAGGTAAGCAAGTCTGGGAGGGAGAAGAAAAAGGCAAGCGACGTTTGTCAAGGGTCTATTGGGTTTTGCTCCAAAGTGCTGTTCCCAGGACTGTTTCTATCAGTGTCAGGAAAGAGTCCCATGATCTGGTAAGTTTGGGAACTACTGTGTACTAATCCCTTTCTCACTGACTCACAGGGCACATTAGAATAGTAGAGGTTTTTAGATTCTCTGAAGGCAAGAACTCTGTTTAACACTAATTCAATGTTTCCTAAACTTAGTAGACCATGACTTCTTTATTTTAAAGCATTTCCGATTTGGGGCTCTCACGTGCCAGATACAGTGCTAGGTGCTTGGTATACATTAGCTGATTTACATCTCATTACAGCCTGTGATTTGACAGAGAGGAAGATGCTGAGGGCCGAGGGGACTTTTGCAGTGCACATTTTTAGCGGCAGTGCAGGAACTGAAACCCAGGCCTGCCTGACACCTGAGCGGAGGCTGTCCCCAACGTTGCCACATGGCCTCCTGACACAACATTGTGGTTTCACATGGCCGAGGGCAGGCTCTTCTGCTTGGCAAGGGGTGGGGTGGTCACAAGAGCCCCCATTTTCAGCTGGCCTTTCTCTGGGGTGAGCACTTGAAATGGTCCTCTTGGAGAAGCAAATGATTTGCTTCTCCTGGACATTAGACATCGCAGCCTGCCTGTGACAAACGTGCTTTGTCACTCCTCACGAACTCAGCCGGCTCTTTCCAAAGCTGGCCTCATTTTGCAGGATATCTGGTGAGAAAGGATGTCTCTAGGGGATTGGTAGTTTGCACACCATGCATCGGCTCTGGTTCCTTCCCAGGGCTGTACTGGGCTTGGGTTTCGTAGCCCTGAAAGAAGAATTTATAGCTGAATTCTCTGAGATTCAGAGTTCAAAGACATCTCCGGCGGGGATCATGGATTTTGTACATTACCAACAAGGCGCGGTTGGGAGAGAACAGACAGTTCCAGAAGGTCACCTGTCCAGAAGCTATTTTGAGGCAGACTATTTTGGGTGCTTTATATATGAAAGTTGAATGAGAGCAGGCCTTTCGATCTCTGTGTCCTCACACGTGCAGAGGAAGCAAACGTACCTCGTTCCTCAGGCTGGACTGAGTCCCAAAGGGGATCTCAAAGGCCTTCATTCTCTCATTCCAAATTGTTGTCAGCCCGTGATACTCAACAAACACCACCGCATAAAACACAGCTGACCGTTTGTCGACGTGGTAGAGGAAACCTCTGTGTCTGACCCATGTTTTAGAAAATATTTTGGATCCCCTCCCCCTGACTTCAAATGGTGGATTCAAAAGAAGGCGAATTTAGGAAGTTTGAGGACACAGGGGGAAATCTCAGACTTTTTACGTGGATCAGAAATATGATTACGACATGGGGCGCCTGGGTGGCTCAGTCGGTTGAGTGTCCGACTTCGGCTCGGGTCGTGATCTCATGGTTTGTGGGTTCGAGCCCCGCGTTGGGCTCTGTGCTGACAGCTCGGAGCCTGGAGCCTGCTTTGGGTTCTGTGTCTCCCTCGCTCTCTGCCCCTTCACCACTCATGCTCTGTCTCTCTCTCTCTCTCTCTCTCAAAAATAAATAAAAACATAAAAAAAAAAAAGAAATATGATCATTGCATTGGACGTCCATACATTGGACGGCAGAGTAGTGAACTGCCCCGGGAGCCCCCAAACCAAGGTCAAAGCTCCAGGGCTGGAGGGCAAGCCTGCCCAGGTCTCTTTGCATGAGGAGATCAGGAGCTCAGAGGAAGAGAAAATTAACTCTTGGAATTTGGCTTCTCCACAGGACCCCTCTCAGTTTTAGGGGAGCCATGTAATTTTTTTTAACGTTTATTTTTGAGAGAGACAGAGCACGAGCAGGGGAGGGGCAGAGAGAGAGGGAGGCCCAGGGCCTGACGTGGGGCTCAAACTCACAAACCTCGAGACCATGACCTGAGCTGAAGTCGGACGCTCAACTGACTGAGCCACCCAGGCTCCCCAGGGGAGTCATTGAAACACCAAACCTAAGCCTCCTCCTTACTCTGCTTGTAGAGACGCAATAAAATATTTGAGTAGTAGAGAGAATATTCTAGTAACCATTCCATGACTCCGTGTGGTTGAGGACTCCTTGGCTGCCCCCGACGTTGCTGGTTACTAAGGTAAACGCAGCTCCCTGGCTTCTGGTGTGTGAGCGCAGTCCGTTGGCCTCTGTCGCTCTGGGACCTGTCACCCTCGCATATCCTAGCGCATGCAGCTCTGTGACCGCCTCTCCTATGTCAGCCCTGGCCTGTGGGGGAGAGCCACGAGTACATTCTTTACGGCGTGTGCTCTGGGCCGTCCACTGCCGGGGCTTTTGGACGCACAGTCTCTCCAGCGGGCATGCTGCCTGTCTGTACCTTTTAATTTCCTCTACCATTTTTCAGGGCAACTCAGGCATTTCTGCTTCAATCAGAGCGGGCCATCATTTTCTCCAGGCCCTCAAGAGTCACCTGTTACGTGCACGGGGATATTATCCAGTCAAAAAACCAAAAAAAAAAAAAAAAAAAAAAAAAAAAAAGCAGAGAATCCCGCTCTTTGCCACAACATGGATGGAGCTGGAGGGTTTTATGCTAAGCGAGATGAGCCAGACAAGAGAAAGACAAACGCTGCTAGATCTCATTTCTATATGGAATCCACACACACACAGAAAGGGACTTACAGACACAGAGAGCAGACTGGCGGTTGCGAGGGCTGGAGGGAGGGGGCTGGGCTGAATGAGTGGATGTGGTGGAAAGGCACAGAGTTCCACTCGGGAGAGAGGTAAGCGTCGAGCGCGGCATGGTGACCCTGGTTAGCCACACCGTGTCGCAGATTTCAAAGTTGCCAAGAGGTTTGATCTTCAAGGTTCTCGCTGCGAGAAAAACATTGGAAGCATGGGAGGCGATGGATGTGAAACCAGGCTTCCCGTGTGATCCTGTCACGATGTGAACAAGCGTCAATTCGTGGCGTGGGCCTTAAAGTAATGCAATGTGGCGTGTCAAGAAAAATGTCGTCGGAATCAGGCAGAATAATGCCCCGCCCCAGCCCCAAAGATGGCTGTGTCCTCATCCCTGGAACCCGCAAGTATGTTACCTTACTCTGCAAAAGGAACTTGGCAGCTGTGACCAAGGACCTTAATGTAATTAAGATCAAGGATGGGGGGGAGCGGTCCTCAGCTATCCAGGTGTACCTCCGTGTAATCACAAGGGTCCCTCTTAGGGAAAGACGGAAGGGGGCGGTCAGGGAGCGAGACTCAAGGTACCGTACGAGGAGGGGGGGAGGCCACAAGCCAAAGAAGGCCAGCAGCCTCTAGAAGCTGGAGAAGACGAGGAAGCAGATTTCCGCCCTGTGTCCAGAAGGAACACAGCTTTGCCAACGTCTGGATTTTAGCAAGATCCGTTTTGGCCTCCTGACCTCCACAGCTGCAAGACCCGAAATGTGTGTTGTTTTAAGCCACTAGAGCTCGTAATAATTTGCAGCAGCAGAGAATGAATACAGCCTGTGCCGGTGAGTGTGCCCCTTCCTGAGGGATCAATCCAACCCCACGGGTCCCCCTTCGTGTCTGCCTCTGTCTGCCGGGTCATTTTTGCCATGCCTGCTGGGGATATAACTTCTTTCCTCTCTTATCAGCCCCAGCATGCGTGAAGCATGAGTTATGCTGGAGTGGATGTCCCTGTTGGCCAGGCAGTCAGGAGAGGGGGTGGAGCACTGCCTTAGGGGGACATCTGTTATCTTGTGGAGAAACTTCCCCAGCGTCTTCCCATCCTGGGGAGATGCTAGTTCTCCTGCAGAGGGGCGGGCCGCTTCAGCAAGCTTTCGGTGGGGGTGGTGGGGTGTCTGCAGAGCCAAGATCCTTGGGGGCATCCATTCCATATTCCAGGGTCCCGTGTTTTCCCAGCCAGAGCCATGGTTTTAGCTTAACTGCCCTATTTTGGCTGAGTATTTATTTTTTTTCTTAATGTTTTTATTTATTTTGAGACAGAGAGAGACAGAGCATGAACAGGGGAGGGGCAGAGAGAGAGGGAGACATAGAATCCGAAGCAGGCTCCAGGCTCTGAGCCGTCAGCCCAGAGCCCGACGCGGGGCTCAAACTCACGGACTGTGAGATCGTGACCTGGCTAAAGTCGGACGCTCAACCGACTGAGCCACCCAGGCGCCCCTTGGCTGAGTATTTAAATGTGAATATGGAAAGGCGGCTGGAGTCCTGCAGCTTTCGCTATCAGGTTCTGAATATGGCCCTCTGCTGTTTGGCTTTTCCGCTGCAAGATAAAAGCCACCTGCAGAGGCCCTCGGGTTCTCTCACTGAGCCTGGAGCCCTTTCACACCACCCGTGAGGCCTTAATACAGCCTGGGAATGACCAAGCCACTCCCCTAGTCTTTGCAAGAGTTTTGCCCCAAACACCCGAGTCCTTGTATGTTGAAGGCGTTCCCTTCCGCCAAGGCTTCCCCCCCCCCCCCCGCTTAACCCCGGTGGCATCTTTAGGGATTAGGCTGCTGGCGGTGCAAAGGACTCCGTTGCATTAAGGATGGGGTCGTCCCTGCCGGCGGGATCATGAGAGAGCCGTCCTGAAACCTGACCACATAGCCTCTTTTCTCAGACACTTCTGGTGTCACCTGTGTCATCCGAGAGGCAGATGGCCAAAGATGAGACAGGCAAGAGATCATCGCTTGAGGATGCAGGGAGGGTGCGGAAGCAGGTTGGAGAAGCTTCAGGCTGCAGGGCGGATCTGGCATTGGTGAAGGGAGAGCAGCTGAGGATTCACAGACCTAGTGCCTTCCTGAGAAAGTCTAGGTAGGGCTGATAGGGATCTCCGAGCAAAGCTTGCTTGATAGGTGACATCCACGCTGGGCAGGGACAGTCCTGTCCCAGTGCCCCTGCTGTGCTCGCTGTGAGGGTGACACCCAGAGAAAGTGTGGCTTGCCGTGAACTGTGTGGTAGACCCAACTGTGGCGGGTCCTCCCTTAAAGGAGGTGTGAGTGGCACCCCTCCGTGGCCTTGTAATGGTCGATAACGTCAGTTCCTGAGTGAAGCTGCGAATGTTTGAAACTTGACAGAGTCGCTTATTAGCTATGGGATCACTTTCCGTAAGCCCTCGTTGTCATGTCCGAAATCGTGAGTTCATAACAACTATCTCATGGGCGAGCTGTGAGGCTGGAGTGGGTGACTACGTGTGAAATGGGTCGCACACCAGTGGGCACACAGAAGGGATATCAGAAACGGTAGCTGAACAAATCAACAAACCAGGACGGTGGCTGGAGAACCTGTTTTCCTGTTTGAGCCTACCTATTGCGCTAGGAAATGCTGTAGGGTGTGCACCTTTTCCTCTTGATACACGTGACAAATGATTAGTAAGAGGCCCCTAGGCACCCCCATAACACTTGGCTGACCTTGGGATGCCACCTTCACTCAGGAGTGTTCTGTGAATTCTTTGCAAGCCTCGCAAGCTTGACAGGTGTGGTTACCGCACGGTCCCTTTCACCGCATTCCCCTTGTGACTGGGAACTCGGATTCTAATGGGGACACACAACCGTAGGAAGAATAATCACAGTGCAAGGCAAGATGGAGAGAATGAGCAAAGGGGGAATGAAACATGCCGAGGTAGTAAGAGGAAGGCATTCTCCCAATGACGGGATCAGGGAGTCCTTTAAAGGGGAGACTTTACTGTATTTGAGTTGCACCCTAAAGCGGGACGTAACTTTCGAAAAGTGGGAATAGCTAAAAAGATAAGAGGGATGGGAAGGGAGGTAGCCATGGGGGAGACACTCGAGCCAGAAGATGTGGCTGGTGGAGAAGCAGAAGAAGCTTGTCCTGGGGGTTTTGAAGAGGTGAGTCCTAGAGCAGGTGCAGCGTGGGAGCAAAGAAAATAGGACAGAAGACACCTTTCGCCAAGATCACTGTGGACTTTCTATTTGAATGCCCTTCAAAGTCACTGGGGAGATACAACAAATGAATTCCTTAGAAGCTGTTTCTTGAATGGCTGTGAGAGTGAATTGAAGAGTTGGGTTTTATCAGGGAAGAACAGGCAAGGGGGTGCTGGACATAGTTCTTGTCTGGAAATGGTTCCCCCGTTTGTAGCATAAACTACAGATGGAAGGTGGGAGAATCCCTGCCAGATGGGAGATGCCATCCGCCTCCTCCGATGGACTATGTTCATGGGTTTAGGATGTGGCAATTCCAAGCTGGTCTTCAAGATAAGCTATCTTACTGCACAGAAAATGTTCACTGTCCTCATTTTCGATGTTAAATCTTGCTAAATTAGATTCCACATTTCTTTACTTGGTTAAGCATAGGACTGTAAGAATAATTTAATCGTTAATGCCTCAGGATCGTCATGGCAGGCATTAATTATGATGCTGGGCTGTATGGAGTAAAACATTTAGAGTTTAAAGTGTGTCAGACTGGGTCGCCTGGGTGGCTCCATCAGAGTTAAGCATCTGACTCTTGATTTTGGCTCCTAAGCAGGCTCCAGCTCCGAGCTGTCAACACAGAGCCCGACGCGGGGCTTGAACTCACGAACCACGAGATCATGACCGGAGCCGAAGTCGGATGCTCAACCGACTGAGACAGGTGCCCCCCCAAATTAATATTATTAATTCTTCTTTTGCCTCCTTTCTGCTGCCGACTCTTGATAAAGGGCATTTCTATTACGGTCAGTTAATTATGGAAAGATTAATTAGTGGATCTTCTGTAAGATGTGGCTTCTAGCCTCAGCCCTGCCCCCAAATAGTTATTTTATTTTTGGCATCGTGTAACTTCCTCACCCTAATTTCCACCCGATGGACAACACTTGTTACTTCCAATTCCCTTTCTTCAATTGAAGTCTGTTCAGCAAGACAAAGGGCCTCCAGGTCAGAATTCCCCAGGCTGGTCCAAAGTGTCTAAGTGTCGTTAGCCAAGGTGACCACTGGATGTCACACTTGATCTAAGTTGCCACACACACAACGTCCCGTGCACGTTGGCTTGGACACTCTCAGGCTTTTAGGAGTTGAGTAGACCTTAGTGATCTTTGAAACCAGAGTCAGTGGCCGGCGGCTGGCAAGTTTTATTTCGCATATGCTTTATTGTTTTTCAGCTTCAATGGAACTTGAATTCGTTAAGACTCTGTCCTATTCTCCAGAGTCCTCCTTGGGCCCTAAACTCACTTGGGTTATTACCCAGCAGGTTCCTCAAGGCAATAAAGGGGGGAGCACCCGGTCTCACTTTACAGGGAAGGCGACTGACCCCCAAGACACCTTCACAGTTTG
Source organism: Panthera onca (assembly GCF_046562875.1). Lineage (NCBI taxonomy): Eukaryota > Metazoa > Chordata > Mammalia > Carnivora > Felidae > Panthera > Panthera onca. The sequence continues at coordinate 82,311,110 of NC_138349.1, forward strand.
ACCGAGGACACAGGTTAAGTTCATAGTAAACGTGGGACGGGAACTGCTGTCACTCGACTCCCAGGTTGGCCTCTGGCATTGAGCCTGGCGCTTGAGAGATATATCAAGATTATGCACCTTTAGGATATTTTTATAGTGCAGAAGCAGATGAGATCATTATGTAGCTGAAGCTCTCTCCTAACCTCCGTCCAATCCACAAGCTTCAGAAAACTTTGGCTGTCACATTGGCACTCTATCGGATGTTTTCTCTCGTGCATTTTATTGGGGGTTGGGGCTGTGGTTGGACATTGGAATGTGTTTCCCAGGGCACTTAGCAGAGATACGTCAGGCTAACAATAAAGTCCACAGCCCCTAACAGGAAACCAGTAAGACAAGTCAAGGGTCACGATTTATCCCAGCTCTTATCGGAAAAAGCAAGCCAACAGACCTCACTCTGAGTACTAATAAGTTACAATGTAACCGCACACACACGTTTAGATTTTCATAACTACCAGAGGGAGGGTAGGCTAATGTTGCTCACATTTTACCAATTGCCTTTGGAAAGAGCAGGCCAGAGAGGGTCACGATCCCTCAAAGTTCGACTTCCCCGGTCGTGTTCTCGTTAGAAGAGCAGAAGGTTATTTCTGGGATTATCTCAGCAGAACTGCAAGCCTGCAGGACTATTGACATAAGAGTAAATCAGGCTTGCCCTGAAAATGTTTCACCGCCCAGGGCACCTGTCCCTCGATTCTGCTAAGTGTGGGGAGGTTATGGTCCCTTCCGTGGGGACCAGAAATACGGACGGTGGGCCATGCCTGTGTCTTCAGTTGGTGGGAATTTTGAAGGTTCACAAGAAAGCACGCTGGCAGTCTCTTTAAAGTCTGGTTTGCAGAATCTCGATGTCAAGGAGTAAAGAGCATAGTGTAGCCTTTAGAAGGGGAACAAATATTAAAGAGCGTCACGTCCAATCACTTCAGATCACAGATCATACTCACAAAGCCAACCACTGCAGCCAAGGTGATGAACACAGCCATCCCCCTTCAACGTTTTCTGCTGCTGTCTGGCCATCCATCCGTCTTCTCTCCCCCAGGCAGCCACGGATCTGCTTTCTCTCACTGTACAAGGGTCTCCATATTCTGGAACCTTACATAAATGGAAGCACACAGTGTGTACTCTCTTTTCGTTTGGCTTCCTTCACATGGCATACTTCCTTCGAGATGCCTCTGTCTTAACAGTTATCAATAATTCATCCTACTTACTGCTGGGCAACATTCCTTGTATAAATGAGCCATAATTTCTTTATCCGTTTATTCACCTTGTTAATAAATGGGCTTTTTCCAGTTATCAGCTACTACAAATAAAGCTGCTATGAACATTCACGTTTAGGTCTTCCTATGGGTATAGGCTTTTGTTTCTCTTGGGTCAATACTGGGGGAGAGAGGGGAGCCTGGGTGGCTCAGTCCGTTAAGTGTCCCAACTCCTGATTTCTGCTCAGGTCATGATCTCACAGTTTGAGTTTGAACCCCATGTCGGGCACTGTGCTGACAGCGTGGAGCCTGCTTGGGATTCTCTCTCTCCCTTTCTCTCTGCCCCTCCCCTGCTTGTGCTCTCTTTCTCTCTCACAATAAACAAATAAACGTTAAAGAAATACCTAGGTATAGAATAGCTAGATCATATGATAGGCATGTATTTAACTTAAAAAAAAAACAGCTTTATGGAGTTATATTGGATATATAGTACACTGGGCATATTTAAATGACAAAGTTCGATAAGTTTCAGCGTATTTATGTACCTGTGAAAGCATCACCACATTTAAGATAGTAAATGTATTGATCACTCAGAAACATTTCCTGGTGCTCCTTTGTAATCCTCCTTCCCTTCCCAACCTCAAACCCAGGCAACCTCTGACCTGTTTTCTGTCAAAAGAGAGTAGTTTGTATTTTCTAGAATTTTAGAGAATGGAGTAATATAGTGTGTGCTATTCTGTGTTTGGCATCTTTCATCCAATATAATTATTTTTAAATTCATCCATGTTGTAGCAAATAAATAGTTCATTCCTTTTTTTAAAAAAAATTATTTTGAGAGAGCGAGAGAGTGAGCAGGGGAGGGATAGAGAGGGAGGGAGAGAGAATCCCACGCAGCCTCCGCCTTGTCAGGACAGAACCCGATGCGGGGCTTACAAACCGTGAGACCATAGCCTGAGCCAAAATCCAGAGTCGGGTGGCTTAACAGACTGAGCCACCTGGGTGCCCCATCATTCCTTTTTCTTGATAAGTCGCATTTCATTAAATGGGTGGGTTTTTGGCTGTGACAGAGAAAGCCGGTAGGAACAGTCATGTACAAGTTTTTGTATGGAAAGAAGCTTTCATTTCTCTCTGGCGGGTCATTTGGTGAGTGTGTTGCAACTTGTGCACATGCTTTCCACACTTGGTATGGTCTGTCTTTTTTTTTTTAATTTTTTTTAATGTTTTTATTTATCTTTGAGACAGAGACAGAGCATGAGCAGGGGAGGGGCAGAGAAAGAGGGAGACACAGAATCCAAAGCAGGCTCCAGGCTCTGAGCTGGCAGCACAGAGCCCAACGCGGGGCTCGAACTCACGGACCGTGAGATCATGACCTGAGCTGAAGTCGGACGATTAACCGACTGAGCCACCCAGGCACCCCGGGATGGTCTGTCCTTAATCTCAGCTATTCTCCTACGTGTACGGAGCTCTCTCTCATGGTCTTTGCATTTCCCTGATGGGGAAATGATATTGAGTATCGATAATGATATTGAGTATTTTTAAATGTGTTTATTTGCCATCTGTACATGCTTTGGTCAAGTGTCCATTAACGTCTTTTGCTTATTTTTTATCGGATTGTTTTCTTTGTGTTAAGTTTTGAGAATTCTTTACATATTCTGGGACACATGTCCTTTGTAAGATACCTGCTTTGCAAAGATTTTCTCCTCGTCTGTGGCTTATTTCACCTTCTCTTGTAGACTAGAAGTTTTTGATTTTGAGATTCAGTTTATCAATTTGTTCTTTTATGGACTATGCTTTTGGTATTGTATCTAAGAAATATTTGCTTATCCTAGGGTCACAAAATTTTTCCCTTATTAATTTATTTATTGCCAGAAATATTTTTATTTTTTACTGTCTACTTATTTTTGAGACAGAGCCAGAGCACAAGCAGGGGAAGAGCTGAGAGAGAGGGAGACACAGAACTTGAAGCAGGCTCCAGGGTCTGAGCTGTCAGCACAGAGCCTGATGTAGGGCTTGAACTCGCAGAGTGCGAGATCGTGACCTGAGTCAAAGTTGGACGTTTCGCTAACTGAGCCACCCACGTGCCCCATGAGCATAAGGTTTTAAAGTTTTTGTCTAAAAATATTCCTTCCTTTTCAATTTTCTAGACGAGTTTATATAGAATTGATATTTCTTCCTTAAATATCTTGTAGAATTCATCAGTATAGCCATTGAGACATGATGTTTTCTTTGTGGGGATGTTTTTATCTACAAGCTTAATTTGTTTAAAAGCCATTGGACTATTGATGCTATCTATTTCTTCTTGATTAGACTTTGACAATTTGTGTCTTTCAAGGAACTTACCCATTTTGTAAACTGCTCAATTTCTTTTAATATATTTGTTCATAATTTTCCTTTGTTATCTTTTTAATATCTATATAATGTGTGGTGTATTAGTAACTTGTTGTCTTTTCTCCTCTTTTTCTGATCAGTTTGGCTCGAGGCTTACTAATCTTACTAATCTTTGATTTATCAAAGAAATAACTTTTGGTTTCATTGATTTTCTTTGTTGTTTTCCTGGGTTTTATTTCATTGATTTTCATGCTTATCTTTATTATTTCTTTTCTTCTGCATGTTTTCATTTGCCCTCTTTTTCTATATTAAAAAAAGATTTGAGACTTTCTTTCTAATATATATATTTAGTGCTATAAGTACTCCTTTGTGGTATCCTGGATATTTTGATATACTGAGTTTTCCTTTACGTTCAGTTCAACATATGTTCTAAATTTTTTCCTTGACTGAGCCAACCAGGCACCCTTTTCCAGATAGTCTTTCTGTTACTGGTTTTCAGTTTGATTCTATTGTGATCAGAATATACTCTGTATGGCTAGGATTCTTTTAAATTCTCTGAGATTTCTTTTACGGCCCCAAATAAGGTCTATCTTGGTACATTTGAAAGGAATATTTGCTTCATAAATTATTGAGAATAGTATTCCAATCTCCAGCCATAATCAGGCATTTTTTTTATTCTCCTTTTAATTCCCTCAGTTTTTGCTTCATGTGTTTTGAAGTTCTATTATTAAGTGTACAAACGTTTAAGATTGTTCTGTCTTCTTCAAATTAGCTCCTTTATCATTAGGAAATAGACTTCTTTATTCCTGGCCATGATCTTTAACATGTCTTTTTGAGTTTTATTGTTGTTGTTGTTGTTGTTGTTGTTGTTTTCTGAGTACGTGCAGCCTGGGGTGAAAGTGGAATTTATGTCCATTAATACACACATTTAGCAATTTCCCTTCCCCGCTCTACTTTCTGAGATTTCTCTTATGTTCTGTCTCCTGGGACTCCTTTGCCTGGTCTCTTTGGCTAACAGGATGTGTTTCTCTCAGAGTTCTGTCTTCCTGTGTTCTCATGCAGCTCTGCATGGCTGGGTCTGCTCTCTGGGTGAAGTGGCAAGGGAAAAGAGTGAAAATGAGGATTCTTTCCACACTCTTCCTCTTCTGCCTGGATACTAGAATCTTCTCTGGGGTTCTCTGTGCTGCTGTTGCCACTGCCGCTGCCCCCTTGTAAGGAGGTCAGGGGTGGGCAAGACAGGGAGAGAGAAAAGGAGGCTAAAAAAGGAAAAAATAAAGACAGTCCTCCACCCTCCCCCGCCCTGCTGGGTTCTTCCTTTCCTGGGCCTCTGGCCAGAAAAGGAGATTTCTCTTACACGTTTTAGTGTTCATACTTGTAAAATTTCATTACCCTGAGGTTAAATCCTAAGAGATAAAGGAGAAAAAAAAAACCCACCAGGAAAGCTCACTATCATTATGGATTGATCTTCAAGTTTTGACTTTTCACCTCAAGCTGCCTGCTAGAATTTTCTGTTGTCATCAGTGGGAGAAATCAACTGCAGTTGGATTGCTTCTTTGTACAGCACCAGAAGTCTGTGAGCCTGATTTTTACTTGTTCCTTAGAGAAGGGAACCCAGACATTTCCATCAGAATCCTATGTCCTATGTGTAGAGTTTTGTAATGATAATGACTTCTATTTATTTGGTTCTTACCATGTCAAACACTGTGATGAGTATCCTAATGTACATTATCTCAAAAAATTCGTATCCTAACCCTATGAAAGAGATATTGTAGCTTCTCTTTAATGGATGAGGAAAGAGAATCAAGTAGATTAAGTTTTTCCCATGTTCCCAACAGTTGGTAGTTGGCAGAGCAGACTCCATTTTGACTGGCTCCAAAGCCTGTGCTCTTAGCCATTCTGCAAGTTTGCATGGGATTAAAAAGAACGATTGGAACTATGTGAAGCTGGACTCTGAACGGCAGAGCAGCAGGTCTCAGTACACAAATGCAAGCATGAAAGAAAAAAAAATATTTTTCTGTAACCTAACTTGATTTTTTCCTGAGCTCCCATCTCCGGGGGGGCAGGTCCAAGCAAAAACTCGCCCACATTCGTCCTTCCATTGTTGAGATTGTGCAACAATCATTGGTGTCCTACAGACTGGTGGGGATGAATCGAGATTCCCTGCGTTCTTAGTTTTTCAGATCTCCTTCTTCTCTCTCTCCCTGTCCGCATTCTATTTGGGGGATGAGGGCATGCCTTCTTCCCCTCGCTTTTCCACGGTACTCTGTCTCTACCATAAATCACTTTCTCCCAGTCTTTCGCTTCCTCCCCAAACCCTGTAAATTCTTTGAATTGCTAAGGCATTTGGAAGACCAGAGCCAGAAAGGCTTGTGTGGACTCTGTTTGATGTTTGGCCAGATACTTTCATTGAAGCAGTGATAGATGGGCTTGCTGAGGAAAGAGGAAAATACAGTGAGAATAGAAGTAAGTTGATATCTTTCTTTCTCTTTCCATGCCTTCCCTTCCCCTTCTTCATTTCCTCTCTCCCTCCTTCCCTCCCTCCCTTCTCTCCCTCCCTTTTCTCCCTCTTCCCATCCCTCCCTCCTCTTCTGCTTCCCTGGGTCCTTCACTCTCTCGCTTCATCCCTCCCTCCCTTCCTTTCTTCTTCCCACCCCATCAGCATTTGTGAGCACCTCCTGAGAGGTATGTACAACTTCCTTAGCTTTTATTCTCCTCAGCATCGAGCATATGCTCCTGCATACTGACAACAGCAAGTTATTCATAAGCTCAAAAATTGGGTTGGTTTCGCAGGGTGATGCATGCCAACGTTGGACGACTCTATTATACACCTGAAACTAGTCTAACACTGTATCTTAACTAACTGGAATTAAAATAAAAACTTAAAAAAATTGGGTTGGTTCCTCTGACTTTGCATAAGAGCCTCGGTGACTCTGCTGATAAACACATTGGCATTTGCTGTAACTTTATAGCTTTTTTGCTGTTGTAGCCATTATCTGCTGTTCACAGCAGATTATCCTGAAGCTTAGCAAATTTAAAATACCTGCTTCCAAAGCCCAGTCATGCAGTTGTGGGCAGCCCTTGGTTCACAGCCTGTCGGCTGCAGGCTGCCTCCAGTTCCCTGCCCCATGGCCCTTTCCATAGCACGGCTCCTGGTGTGGCAGCTGGCTTGACCAGAGTGAGTGAGCGAGACCCAGAGAGAGGCCAGTGAGATGGGGAGCATCATCTGTTACAACCTGATCTTAGAAGAGATGTCCCGCATTCTAGTCATTAGAGGCAGTCACGGCCAGCTCCGGCCTGTCTTTACAGAAGAAGATTATACAATGGTGTGAAGATGGGACCCATGGAACCATCCCCACCACAGATGTACCTTCAATGGGTTATGAGACTTTGAGAAATTCTGAGCTAAACGAACAGTTCCGCTTTCATTTGGGAAGGGAGGGGTTCCAAGCCCAGTGCCAGATGATCTCATGTGCCATACTTCGTTTCACCCTCACACCTTTCCTGTGTTGTAAATACTTGTGGCAAGCTCTGTTGGTTCTCCTCAGCGTTCATCATTCCATTCTTTCATAGCAAAATACCTCTTTATGGTGGCCCAGATAAGGACTACATTTCACATCCTCTCATGTGCCTAAGCTCTGCCCAATGGGATGTAAGCCAGCGTGAAGCGTGGCAACTTCCAGTGCATCTCCTTAAGGGAAAGCTGCTTAGCTGTCCTTTCCTCTCCTTGTTTCTATCTTCTTCTTTCCTTCTACCGGGATGTATGTGCCATCATCTTAGACCATGAGATGGAGATCCTACAAGTAAGGAGACAAGAAGAAAGACTTTCTGTTCATAACCCTGTGAAGACTTCTGCCAGCTTTGTACTACTTTTGGGACTTTTGGGGCCAGTGACAACAAGTTGTTGCCTTATTTAAATCGCTGCCATTTTGGATACTGTCACTGGCAGCCAAACCCAGTCCCAGCTAATTTGGAATTTCGTACTTAGAAGCGGGGTGCTACCTGTAACAAAAGTCAAAATACGCGGTGTTGGCTTAGGGCAGGGTTGGCAAACTTGTCATAAAGGGACAGATGGTAACTATTTTAGGCTCAGTGGGCCACCTAGGGTCTTGTCACAGATTTTCCCTTTATATTTAAGCAACCTTTTAAAGTGTAAAAAATGTCTTGGCTCAGTCCTTTAAAAAGATAACAACCGTTCTTAGCTCAAGGACCAACAACAACAAAAAAAAACCAGGTAGCTGGATCTGGCCTTTGAAGGATAGTTTGTGACCTCTGTTCTTTTCCATTAGGGATCAGCACCTGCCCCCAGGGCAAATGTTGACCTCAGAGCCCACTGACCTTTCTGGAGTCACGTTTTCTTATCATTTGTAGTTTCTGGGTATTTCTCTTGTTTTCTTTATTGATCGGAAAATAATGCACTTAATTGTTGAAAGTTCCCTTTACCCTCAGAAGATGCAGCAGAGGGAACTTTTATCAGAGATGCAAATGTAAGGAAATCACCAAAAGGATACCTGCTTTTATAGGTCATTACTGTTTAGGTATTGACTCAAAAAGAGTAAAGCTGTAGTTTTCAGGAAAGAGAAAATAAATCGGCGACTCAGGCTGGTACTTATTAAAACTTTATGAGGTTACATGAAAATTCAATCGAAATCATCTTGTCATCTTGAAGGTACACTAGTCATCACAATACTGCATTACTTCTTAGTTCCTGTCGTTCATGATTGTAAGGCACCGGCTCCATTGCATTTACATCTTCGAAGCCAATGATCACTGTCCTGATGAATGGATGTTGTCATTTTACTTAGTATATTCAGATAGACCCAGGTCCTATAGGATATGGTACTCAAAGTACAAAAACAAGCGCTCTATGCACATTCTTTAATACTGTTTCTGTTTCTCCTTTTCTTTGGTGCCTCAGCTAACTAACGTCACATAAATCAGGTCGATAGTACCAAAAAGGAAAAGAAGCAAGAGATTGTGTAACACCTGGAAGCTAGAAACACAGTTTGCTGATGGCATTCTCTTTGTTGGGAGGAGGTAACGATATCTGGCTGTAATGCAGTCAGAGAAATGAGAAAGCAAGAACTCGGGAAGGAATAGAAACAAAAATACCAACAATTACACTAAATATTTAAACCAGTGATAATGATGGATTGATGTAAAGAGACTCATCTGCGGCTCTTGTCCCAAGATCCCCCAAATCTCTTAGGAATTACAGGAAAAAGTGCCAAATTTCAAAATAAAATTGCCATTTGAAAAGAGCATGTATCCTGCATTGCAAATCATTTCTTGCAAACCATACAGGTGTAGCTCAGGCTTGTTCAAAAGGTTTTTGAATTGTCTAAACACGAGTATGTTTAGAATCCAGAAATACTTAATAACAAACTGTTTTCAAGTGAATAACAAAGTCTGGCTACCTGTTCTTTAACATCATAAATCAGTGGGTGAACTTGGCAATTCCACGTTTCAAAGCATGTGTTTTTGTTTTGTTTTGTGTTTTATAAAACTGCCTGTGTCATGTGCTGGTGAGGATGTACAGCAACTAGAACTCTTTTTTTTTTTTTTTTTTTTTTAAGTTTCTATTTTTAAGTAATTTCTACACCCAAAGTGGGGCTTGAACTCACAACCCCGAGATCAAGAATCATGTGTTTCACTGACTAAGATAGCCAGGTGCCCTTGCTGACGTCTGTTTTAAATCTGCACTGCTAACGAAGATTGTTTCCTCTTGTTTTTTGCACTATCTTTGCTATTTCTCCTGGGAAAGAGCTTTGAAAACTCATTTTACTTAAATCGCAATAATAACAGGTCAAGGGTGAAAGTCATCTTTGCCAAGGCTTACAGCACCCACCTTGTATTTGACAGTAATGGCTGAAACTTAAAATTGAGAACAGGGTTGATTTAATTTGGGGGATTCTGACTAAGTGAAAAAAGCTACGAACTGGTGAACTTCAGTGCAATTGCACTCAGTTTGCAAAAATGCAGAGGATGCGTCACAGGACCGTGTACTGTGCTGTGGAAATACACACACACCCGTTCATAGTTTCCGGCAGAGGAGAAGGTGCATAATAAATACAGACGAATCATCCATTCTATGAAATAGAGGCCTCTGGTTTATAGCAATAGAGATTATAATTTGTTTAATTCTTACTATCAGCGAAGAAAATAATGAGAGAGTAAAAGGAAGTTCTATAAAAAGGAAAGTATCTGTCAATATTCTTCTCCATTAAGAAATACTCAACACTTTATATGAGATTATATGAGGATAGTTCATGAGCAACAGTAATGTCGACGTGAGAGGCAGATATTTGAGCAAATCTGTAAAACACGGAAGGGAAAAAGCAGCGTCCCTTTTACGAGGAAGGCTGATGTTCGAAGTCCTTCCTGGTTTGCAGCATAAGGAGCTTGGTTTAAGGAAGAAAGGAACCGCCAAATCCTCCAAAACCCTCCCAATGCCCTACCTTTCATCTTGTTCCCTGTCCCATCTGGCCCCAGTGGCAGAGCTCAGGACCCGGAGCCCAGGGGCTTGGGGAGGACGACCAGGACCAGAAAGGGGTTGGTGGTGGGGTCACTGGGTGGGGAGGAGATTGAGGGTAATCATAAATGAGAGGACGACACATTTCTCTTGGTTTCTCTCTGCTCCTATCTCCGTCAGAAAGAAGTCAGTTGGGCATTTTCCTTTAACGTGCACCTGTTCTGGAGAGGATAAAGCCAATTCTATAAGATTAAAAAAAAAAAAAAAGGAACGACAAGAAAAGAAAAGGAGCCAACAAGATGAGGTCACTGTATAATTTGTTGTCTAACTGGGACACATTTGTGAGTCTGAAGGGTTATTGTCAATATTGATAAACAGGGCTGTCCCGGCAAACAGAACATACTGTCATCCCAGAGGGACATAGTTAACCCCGAGTGGGGTTGATGTTCTTCAGTCTCCAAGAAGTCTCTGAAGGCAGCTTATTTTCTTTAAAGTGCTGTTTCTTGGCACCTCCCCTTCCATTAGACAAAGTAAGGAAAATGCAAGGAATATTCTTCCTGATTTCTCTCCCCAAACGGGAGAACAGTGGGAGGAGGGAGGTGTAGAAGGGTTCTAGATCTCATTCCAGGCATGTTCGAATGAATGGGGGCTTCTGGTTTCTAGGCAAATGAGTGAATTATTTTTCACTTCCAGATTGTTTACCAGTTTCTTTTCACTATTAGCTGAAGTATAAGGCTTTCTTTTTCTCTTTTCTACAAAACTGAGGTGACCTGGGAATGCCTAAAGTTCACATTCTCCCATCAGTGAGTGTATGTGTTCAAGATATGCACTGTTCTCCCTATTAAACTCACACATTCTATTTCCTGTAGAAATATTGTAAGAAAAACCTGGCTTGTAAAATGGACATTCTCTGTAGAATTTTCTGTAGAATTCGGTAGAATATTCTGTATGAATTTTCTGTTGAAAAAAGTTTTTGTATGTTCTAGTCCATAAGCAAAGTGATCTGGCATGGAGGTCAGAAAGTCTCATTTCTCTGATGGTTTTTTACTCATTAGAGCAGGACATGCTTGGCTTAGTCCTAACATTGGCAAAGGCAAACATCGATCCTGGTGGATACATGACATTTTCTATGACTATGTTCTTGTAAAGCTTGAAGCATTTTCAAGACATCACTAGAATGAAGTAGAATTTCAACATCATATTTGGTGATCAGTTCAACAAAAAGCAGTAGGTAACTATTCCATGTCAGGTAGGAATATTGGGTCCCTAGTTTCTCTGTCTTCCAAGAAGTACATTGAAATTCCCAAATTTTGCCGTTAATGTTTTCTTGTAAAAGTATTTACCACAAAGTTTACTGTAAGTGTTATACTTGAAGCTTGGTTTTGTCTTGGACAGAGGTATTTATATATAGGTAAAAATGTATCCCCAAGATGTAAAAAGATATAAGTTGTTTCGTCTCCTGGGTATTTCTGTACGAATGAAGTCAAGGAGGCGATGAATGACCATGGCCTTGTGTGAACCCTGGGGCACACTGCTCACTGTGAGTTGTAAGTTATTTGGGGGAAATCTTGGCTTGTCCTGGAGCTACGCAACATTACTATATTTTATCAAACTCTGTAGCTTTGGATACAAAAACAATTTACTCCAAATACTGTCTTTACTGACTCTTCTTCTTGAAAAGCCACCCTGGAGAATCTCCCTGTCCCCATGGATTCAAACTGTGACCCAGTTGTCCAAGGCAGAACTAGAAAACAGTCATTTAAAACATATCGTGAAAATGGACATAAATCAAAAATTACATTGAGGCAATATTTATGAAAAGCTAATCAATGTGAATGGGAGGTTGTGTTTACAAAAACTTTTAAGTAAAACTAAACCTAATTTCCTGCATAAGGATTACATAGCCATAATAGCTATTAAATTACATAGCTATTAATACATAGCTATAATTTGATCTCCATTCACCATTAAAAAGTCCAGGACCTGTGGTTTGTTAGATATTTTTTGAAGTCAATGTTTTTTTTTAACATGAGGTAGCTTTCTAGCAGCATTTTGGGTGCTTTTACGCCAACACAGTGTGGTCTGGCATGATACCAGGTTTGGGCACAGGTGGGAGGCAAGAACTGGCTCTGTAGGAAAACTGTATCTTACTACAGGTGAAGATGGTCTTCTTGTTACAGTAAATGGGGTGGGAGAGAAATATAGCAATTGGAGAATAAGCAGCACTCTTACGGGTAAGAGAATAGATATCTAATCTCACTACTGTACCATTTCTCGTGAGTAACAGTGGTTAATTTTAATTTTCACTAAGCTATTAAGTACCAAAACTTAGAAACTCAATTCTAATTTACTAGATGCTCCTAAATGATTGGTTTGGCACTCTGTTATCATTTGGTTGGTTTACTCATGTTAGTTTCTTCTGTGAAGAGTCTTTTCTAGGAAATAAGAAAGCAAGAAGTAACAAAAAATAGATTTGATGCATAAGGTACGATAGGTATTAAACAGGTGCTAGTTTCTGACGTCCAAAAACATCAACATCATGTGAAGTAAACCTGTGGTCCCACACTTGATTTTTAAACATCTCATTTTTTTAAAGTTCCAAACTCATTATAGCTGGAGCTGTTCTACATGACTCAATTTGGGCAAAGTCAATACATATGGCACTACAGACACATTGATACTTTCTACGAATAGGTTCTAATGGAATTCAAAGTATTCTCTCGATTTTACTAGAATGAAGTAAAATTTCAGCAAAAAGTAAAACCATAGTTACTTGCTTGAATACAGTCCATCCTTACGAGGTAAATGTACAAATACCTGTGTTTCCTTGGTGTTGAAGTGGCAATTCTCGATACTTTGCTATTTTTGTATGTTTAGGCTTCTCTTCTTAGCCTTTAAAAAACTCATTATGATTTCACCCAGAATAATGATTTTTCTCATAAAAAGATTCCTGTGGTTAACTAACTGTTCATTTTGATTAAATTTAAAACTCCTCTGGATGAAACCTTCTATTTTGCATTGACGAGACATGTAGAAGGAATCTTTTCTATTTCCAGAGATTTTAAAGAACATTAAAGCTTTTGCTCTTGGAGTTTGGAATGCTTTTTTGGACTCAGTGGGAATTTGCCTGCCTCAATGTAATTACTCTTTTTGAGTATAAAAGCAGGTCTGTCCAGGAATGTAGATTTGGACCTCAAAATTGCTTATGGAGGAATTTTTCACTTCCTCATTTTTAAAACTAGTTTGGTCCAAAAGTTAGTTTGAAGCCAGTATGAATTATATTCAAATTTGTACTTTTTATGAGATGAATATGTGTAAAAATATGATTTGGCTATTTAGAGAAATTTTTCTTGCATTTTTCTATTTAATGAGAAAGAAATAAAAAAGGAAGACATTAAGGGTTGAAGACAGGGTTGAAATGGAAAGATTATGGCCATTCCCAAAGTTAGTTGCACATTGAAATCACCTGAGATTTTTAAAAAGTACCGAGAATATCACCCCGTGGTATTCTAATGTAATCCATATGAGGCGCCATCTTGGTAAAGGCATTCTGAAAAGCCTTCCGGGTGTTTCTGATGTGCAGTTAAGTTTGGGAGCCACTATCCTAGGGAATATGAGGATCAAAATGTAAAGCTGAAAGCACCGGGTCTTTCAGAGTGAGCTTAGCCTTGAGGCCTTTGATACCTGATTAGAATTAACAGAACTGAAAGGTTACAAGGACTTTTAACTCTTATTGGAATTTAGCTGATTTTGATTGGAATCTGGGCTGATTTTGGATCCCAGGATCCCATTCAAGAGTTGACCAATGGTTCTATGTTTTCATGTGTATGTCTTCCTTTGAGTCCTGTAGAATTTTTACCAGGGCCAAAGGATTTTTTTAAATGGAAATTCTGGTACTGTAGGTCTTAAACCACTAATGAGACTGAAACAGTAGTGATAGGTGTTTGGAGTTCAGACCTGGGTTATTTCTATTTTGATACAGACGTAGTCATTTACATGTATGGCAAGAAAGTAGAGCTTTCTGCTCCCTCCATCCTGTTTTTTTGTAGCACCCGTATCCCTAGAAGATGTTCCTGGAGAGAGGCCTGAAGCCCTCGAGGATTTTGGTAAACAGCACCCTGGCTGGGTGTCTAAGAATCAGCTTCTGATCAATCGGCAGTGGTGGGTGTAAGGTTTCTGTGCTCAGTTCAAGACCAAAGGGCTCAGACATGGTAAAGCTGTCCGATACTCGTTGAAAACAGAAGGGAGGAAAGGTGGAGGATTTGTGGGCAGATTTCATGCGAGTGGGTGAGACAGTCCAAGGCTGACCCCACGTCAATATAACAGTCTCTGAATGCCGGACGGTGGACCGGATGCTGCAAAAAGTCCAAAGAAATGAGAGTGGATCTTCACTCCTCTGTTTGAAAAGACTTCACAGCCCCTTTGCTGAGTAGGAAAAAGCGTCACAAGTGATGATCGGTAGATCTGATGCGCCTTTTTATGGTATTAGGCACGAGCCACGTGAGACAGATATGAAAACAAATCAATGTGAACAAGCGAAAAGTTTACAAGGAGAAGTCCTTTTACGCCGGGGTGATTACTGTGTTGGGGGACCATTGGCAAGGATGGGGGTTCCAGGGAAGGAGAGGTGCGGGCCGATGAGTTTAGTAAACAGTGGGCCCGGGTTCATTTTATCGTTACCTGCAGCACATCACGCTGACTTCCAGGAGGTCCCCAGGGGTCACGGGGGCCACAAAGATGCTGACCTAGGACAGACTGACCTGGGGCATTTTTTGGATGGAAGTGATGCTGACCCCATCAGACCTTGGGCAGTCTTTCACGGACCCCAGCCTGAGGACATACCCCATGCGGCGGGCAATGCGAACGCCTTTCATAGAGCGTCCTCCCCGGCCCCCACCCTGCCTGTTTGTGACTCTCTGTGTCACAGAAGCAGCTGTGAGCCCAGGTTAAGACTCTGGAATTCACATGGCTCTCTTTGTTGTTTCTGGCCCAGGTCTGCTGACCCCTGAACGCTTGCTGGTTAACAGGTCTCTCTTTACACTGTCAGGGTTCAGAAACCCGTCACCAGGTCCCTCAGGAGCCTGGGAGAAACGACTGTTGGGGCAATGGTTCTTTAGCTTTCTGTTAGACAAAAGCCTGCTCGACATTTGATTTCACTGGGAATACAGCCTCCTATCATGATTCTACAATTAGTATACACTAACCAGTCTCGGGCAAGGCATCGCTTTAGGAAAAGTATTACTTGTGATCGTAAGGAAACTGAGTGAGAGGTTTATTTCTTCCGGATAGAGTTGTGTGTGTCTTATTCTTAAATTAAAAGAAAGATATCTTCAGAAGGCTCCATATCCATCCCCTCGGGCAGTCACTGCAAAAGTGGGGTAGACCTCATACGTCGTATATGCTGCTAAGTCTTGTCCAAGGGTCACCGCTTGCTTGAGCTGGGCCGCGGACACAGGTGCACTTGCGTTAGGGACAGCGTATCCTGGAGAAGGAGGCAGAGAGAGCTTCAGCAAAGGCATCCGGGTGTCCTCCCTTTTGGTTAACTGTCTTCTTTTTGGGATATGAAAGTTTGATGTCGCTTAAAGCCAAAAGTTTAATACGTCCCTCTAAAAAAGTGAACTCCTGGGGCACCCGGGTGGCTCAGTCGGTTACGCGTCCGACTTGGGCTCCTGTCTTGACCTCGCGGTGTGTGAGCTCAAGTCCCGCGCCAGGCTGTCTGCTGTCAGCCCAGAGCCTGCTTTGGATCCTCTGTCCCCCTTCCCTCTGCCCCTCCCCCACTCTCTCTCTCTCTCTCACAAATCCACATAAAAAGAAATTAAAAAGGGAACTCAGGAGACATAATATCTAGACTCAGTGACTTAGGGGACAGTGTTCCTCAAAGCGAGGTCAACTATGTGTGCCCTATCCACTTCATGCTTGCAGAATCAGAAACACCAGAGATCGAGTCTGAGAAACAGAAACTTAACAGGATGCTGAGTTAATTACACTTGAGACTTGGGTCTTTATCAGAGGGTCGCAAAATTTACAAAGGAGGAGAGGTGATTGAGAGGTTGGCAGGGCTGGAGGAGTGGGGGCTCTGTGGGTCTGATTTTGTGCCCCCACCCCCATCTGAGTGAAATGTTAAAAACTCATTGCTTTTGTCCAAGAAGGACGTATAGGGAGTAGGTAGACCGGTAGAAAAAATACTGAGCGTTTTCGTGTATTTCTACGTAGCACCGTGAAAGCAAATATGTGGGCTGTTTACATTTAGACCCGACCGTGAAGGGCAAAGATCATCTTGCCTCACCAGCAAGCTGTCTGGAGGCCACGATGCTTGTCCTCACCCTCAGACAACTAAGGGGTTTGAGTGGTGAGGAGGCCATCATGGGCAGTCACATTAATATCACGTCTGGCTGATTGACATCCACGTTTAGAGAAAACAGCTATTACCTAAAAGCAATGTTTCTCTGTTAACGTTTTAGATCAAAATTAAACCGTTTCTGAGACGACCCAAAAAGTGTGCAGGTGACAAGAAAAAAGGAAAAATATACTTAAGCAACAAACAGGGACCTGAAAAAAAAAAAAAAAGAAAAGAAAAAGCCCATTTTGTTTATGTGCCGTGGCCATCATCCCAACCCCAGACACATTGATTTCTTTCTGGTGGCTTCTCAGGAAGTGGTGGCAGGAAACTGGCTGGACCGTTTTTTTAAAAATTAAATCCACTCCTTGGCTTGAACACTTTGGCCAGTAATGCTGACTAAGGCACGACTGAAGTTCAGTCTGTTTTCCAACGAGATGAGAAATGTGTTACCGATTACTTCCCTGACTTTGGAAATAGTATTTCTAAATAAGTGAATAAGAAATACACATGTGTGAAGAGAGCGTGTGCATGTGTGTGTGTGGTGTATTTCTATTTTAGGGATTTTGAATTTTCTTCTTCAACTTGGCTAATTTCCCAAGTGCAAGAGTATTTGGAATTTAAACAGATTCTTCCCTTGTGACCCATTATTCTTTGCTTGACTCCACAGCAAAGTTATAAGAGAGGCTCTCAGATTCTCAGGCATCCCCAAGACAACTCTCATGCCCTAAATATTTTTTACTTCTTGTGGGAGCAAACAGAAGTGAGGACAAGAGCAAACGTTCTTAGGTAAAAGCAAATCCTTTGCAATGTGCAACTGGAAAATTCTGACAGTGGCTCATTTGTTTTTACGGTACATTATTTAAGTGGCTTTGGGGTGCAGCTGTCCACAAGACAGGGGCTGAAACTTCTCCCAGAACCGAGAAGCCATGGCACAGGACCCCCAGGAGACTGACATGTCAACACCCTGTTGTGTGGGAAGCGAGCACACAGCTCGCACACAGCTCACTGTGATGGCCCCAGCACAGCCCAGGGGACCTGCCCTGTGCATTGGCAGCTGTGGTCTTGGCAACCTCATGGGGGCACGCCACACATCCTCTCCACGTTCTACAGAACAAAGCTGGCATTGAGGTCACATTCACCGGTTGCAACCTTGCTTGCCAGAATGGAAAACACATTCGCAACTTTTGAGAAACAAAAGAAAATCAGAATGGGCCCAGGTGTTATGTTCGTGAGCAACAGACAGTTCTCACGCCTGTATGTGCCCAATATACGAATGAATGCATGGGTTGACAGAAATGCCCTATTTCTGGGTCCAGTCAGATCTCTTAATTTGTCTTAAGGGAGGTATGCCAATGCAGTGACTCATGACCAATTTCTTCAAAAGAAATGAACTTTTATTTGCTAAAACTGAACGGAGTTACTTAACCTAACTGTTAAGGAAACATTTCCAGAACAAATTTGTCATCTGGTTTCTTTGAATCTCTAGAGGGTTCACTTTTTAATTGTTAGCATTGGTTGTAGGTACATAATAAATGGGGAAAAGTCTTTTAAATGTGACCCTGGAGGCGTGTCGATCTACGGACAGGCTTTATTCTGAGCAAACAGTGTGCTCCAGACCAAAATTATAGAGCAGATAAAATGAGGGCTGATTATCCACATATTGAAAGGATCTCGATCTGTCTCTGACTCTCTCTTGCACACAGAGTTTTTGACTTAAAATAACTTAAGAAATGCGTGGTCTACACGATTCTTCCAGAAAGCAAAGCAATGAAAGTCAAGTTGAGTTGAAGATGAGAAAAGTGCAGATACTCCAAGGGCTCCTTAAAAGCCAGTTGACCTTGGCCAAATTACTTCATCATCCCTGTCCTTGGTTCCTTCAGCTCACAATGGGCAGTATGCCACAACCTACCTCTTGCGGGGTCCTGAGCGTCACTGATGTAGCATAAAGCATGCGGAGCATTTAGGCGAGCACCTGGCGTGCCCTGAGCGTTCGAGTGAACATCAACTCTTAACAGGCAGTTCCAACCTCTCTCATTAAAAGTGAAAACCCAAGCCGACCAGATGCAGAGGCTGGCTCTTTCGAGATCACGCTGCTACTCAAGCTGAGCCGAGCCTGACCCCCCCCCGCTCCTCCCACCCTCCCCCCTCACTCCTCTCTGTCCTACCTGGATGGTCCACTCACCTGGAGAGCGTCTTTGGTCACAGATGGTGTAAGTCAGATTTCTTGTGGGTGGGGGTCATAAAGAGCTCTAAGGGTCCATGGTCCCAAGGGAGGGTTTCCCAAACACGCTGGGTGGGCTGCCGTGTCCGGCACAATTTTCCGTACCTGGGAAAGCAGCGGCGGCTGCGGGGGCGGTGGGGGCCTCGGCCCCGTCGGTGGGGATGCCCAGGGTGTGGAGGGTGTGCTCTGCCGCGTAGGTCTTGGCTTCGTCCACGTAGGCACTTAGCTTCGGAGGCGTGAAGGGGTGGCTGCAAGACATATCCAGTCGGGGCAGGCATTTAAATTTGGGTGCTGAGGGCTGAGATGGGAGCAAAGTTCCGTCGCTGTTAGTGTTTGCAGATGAGCGGGTAGTGGGGTTTTGTGTGCGTGGTTTTCATTCTCTTTGCATTTAAGACTTGTACGTGTGTGTGTGTGTGTGTGTGTGTGTGCAGGGAGATTTGTGACCTGACCCAGGACCTCAGCGGTGGATACGACATTCCTGGGGCACATGCCTAACGCACCACATGGCTGTTCTACTGCCCACGTGAACCAGGAAAGTTCCTAAAACGTGCAGAGACGCGGGCTTGAGGCGGGGATACCCACTCCCAGAGAGGATCTTTGATCCAAAATTTAAGTGACCGCGCACGGTGTCATGCTGTACAACGTGGTGATTTCCTGTGGTTCAGCCTGAATGCTGCACAGGTAAAAGACGGGCGACAGTTTTCATTTCCGTTACATTTTACATCTGAAGTTCTTCATTGGTGGATGATGCTATGCAGTCTTCATCGTCTGTTTGAAACATGGGGCCTTTGAGAGGCTGGCACCTCTATCCCGCTACACGACTGGACGTTTGCGTTTAATGAAAATTGAGTAGGCAGTAGACTGAAACATTTAGCTTATATAGATAGTGACAACGTACGGGCACCTGAGTTGCCTAGTGGGTTCAGCGTCCAAATCTTGACATTGGCTCAGGTCATGATCTCACAGTTCATGGGATCAAGCCCCGTGTCAGGCTCTGCGCTGACCGGATGGAGCCTGCTTGGGATTCTCTCTCTCTCTCTCTCTCTCTCTCTCTCTCTCTCTCTTTCTCCCTCTCTTTCTGCCCCTCTCCTGCTCACGCACACCTTCTGTCTCTCTCAAAATAAACATTTTCAAAAAAAGATAGTGACAAAATACACTCAATTTACTGGAGACTCTTACTCTAAAAATCTTAGAAAATTAGGAATTTGGAGATGTTACGCACATGGCAGGATTCTGGCTGGCCAGGGCAGGAATGGTTATTTTGTATAAGAATAGTTGCCGTTGATCTTGTCCAATGGCCGAGTGCAGCTGATATACCGGTTGTCCCCAGTTATTTTTCTGACAAATTTCTTCTAATATCTATGAGAGTTAAAACAAAAAAAAAAAGTGATTTTCCTTCCAATTGTCGTATTTGCACTATTTCATCAGCTTTCAGGGTTTTAAACTCTAATCTTCAGTGTTGAAGCTAATGTAAGAAAATATAAAACGCCACATGGTTTAATGACTCATACAATTTTAAGACGAACTCAACTTGAACTCCATTTAAAATGTTACATCTATTGGGGCGCCTGGGTGGCGCAGTCGGTTAAGCGTCCGACTTCAGCCAGGTCACGATCTCACGGTCCGTGAGTTCGAGCCCCGCGTCAGGCTCTGGGCTGACAGCTCGGAGCCTGGAGCCTCTTTCCGATTCTGTGTCTCCCTCTCTCTCTGCCCCTCCCCCGTTCATGCTCTGTCTCTCTCTGTCCCAAAAATAAAAAAAAAAAAAAAAAAAAAAAAAAAAAATAAAATGTTACATCTATTAATTCACAAAAATCGTTTTCACGCCATTTATTCTCATATGTTTTTAGTTCAGTCCATTAGCCGTAACTTTTTCTTCTTCTTTTTTTTTTTTACCCATAGCTTAATTCTATGATTTGTTGGATGTATTTATTCCATTAAAGAAAAACTGACATTTCAGCACTGTGTGGCTGGATTTCCTCATTACCCTCAATCCTTCTGTCTACAGTGGTTTAGAGAAAATAACCTAAGAATATAGTCCTACTTCATGTCGTTTGTCATAGGGTTTTAACTTTACATTTTCATAAAAATCAAGGTAAAAAGTTTAATGGGTTACTAGTTACTGGGGTTACAACTGCTGACTGTACGGGACAGTCCTTGTCTCTCTGCTCCTGGTGGGCATTTGTGACTCCACCGCGGAACTGTTAAGGCTCCAACTCTGTTGGTTTGGGTTGGCACAGCCTTCAGTGTCTAAGCTGTAGTTGTAGAGATTCAGAGACAAATTAAAGAACTTTCAATAGTTGCTAGAGATGGTTCCTTACATATTACTATAAACCATGACCAACTTCTGATCTGGGTTGAATACAAGAAGGAGAGATTGTCCCTCACGCTATGGCAGCTCATAGAACTATGACATGGAATTTATAACAATTACTATTTTTTATTTTCTTAAAAGATTTCCAAGTATCTTAGTTCTTTAATAAGGTGCCTTATTTTAAATTTTAACCCAAGATAGATTGGATGACAAGCTTTAGTGCTTTCTGAGCAAGGCTTCATCATGATTTTATTACAATTAATTTTATTACAATTAATTGGCTTATGTGTCAGCTGTCTCTTACTGGATTGCCATATGAGTTTTTTTTTTTTTTTTTTTTTTTTTTAATTTTTTTTTTTTTAACGTTTATTTATTTTTGAGACAGAGAGAGACAGAGCATGAATGGGGGAGGGTCAGAGAGAGGGAGACACAGAATCTGAAACAGGCTCCAGGCTCTGAGCTGTCAGCACAGAGCCTGACGCGGGGCTCGAACTCACGGACCGCGAGATCATGACCTGAGCCGAAGTCGGCCGCTTAACCGACTGAGCCACCCAGGCGCCCCGCCATATGAGTTTTGATGGCAAAGACCGTATTATATTCTCTTTTCCATCCCCAGCACCTAACGCAATACGTGGTGTGTGATACATGGCCAATAAATGGTTTTTGAATAAACAAATGTTTGCTGTTTACCACTCTGATAGGCATCTTTATTTTTAATTGCCTGGGTAAGGATAGCAGCAACCTTAGATGAACTAATGTGTATGTGTAAGACAACCATCAATCCTGCAAAAATAGTACTCAGGATGAGCTGTTAGAAAACCAAGTTTTCTATTTGCTTGCAATCATAAGGCCTACTTCCATAAACCTGGGGGCTTATACCTTTGGGCCTGGAGTAGGAATGTTTCCTTTAGGGTCCACAGACTGTACCTCTGAACGACCGGTTACTGGTTCTTTAGCCAGTGTCTCTACAGGGAGGCCATCAGAGGTACTGCACACCCACAGGCTAAGGGTTAACGCATCCTGTTTTGTTTTATTTTTACCCCTGTTAATTCATTTTCCATACTGGAACAGCTTTTATAACTTTTAATTTTCCAATAATAAAAACCACAGCCTCAAGCAGAAACATGGAGCTGTGGAATGAGAGCATTAAAAATTCCCCATCATCACTGCCCAACTATAATTATTGTAGAAGACTTAATTGGATAAGAGTGATGGCATCTCATAGTTAATATGGGTAATGATATCACCATCGGTAGCATGGTTTTTATCTCTTAAACATAGTGTTTCTGGGGTGTCTGGGTGGCTCAGTAGGTTAAGTGTCCAACTTTGGCTCAGGTCACGATCTCACGGTTTGTGGGTTCAAGCCCGCATCGGGCTCTGTGCTGACAGCTCAGAGCTTGGAGCCTGCTTTGGATTCTGTGTCTCCTTTTCTCCCTGCCCCTCTCCCACTCACCTCTCTCTCTCTCTCTCTGTCTCAAAAATAAATAAACATTAAAGAACCCCACAGTGTTTCCAATAAAGGATGTCCTTTATTGGCACATAAGAGTGGTCTATTCATTCCCTGTCATGAATACTCTCCATTAGCCTACTCCCACACGGTAGGCATTTATTTTGAGTCAGGGTCTTTGCTGCACTTTATTTGCATTTAAGGTATTGGTTAATAATTCTTAGTAGGATCTTCGTTTTCCAGTTCAGATTATTTAGGGTGTCAAACTTCATTTTTAAGAAGAAGAGTGAAATGGGACAGTGACACTCAATGGTGGGGCATTCTCTCATTGTGTCGATTGGCCACTTTATCTATGTAAACAAAACAAAACGAGCAGTGGCCCGAGTAGGGATCAAGTCAAATCATTTGACGAAAGGTGTACCAAGGTCTTTGGCCTAACTTAAGGAAACTATCTCCGGAATAACATTACCTACCTGGGGAGCAAGTTTAATTCCCTGGGGTTTTAAAGTGACAGGATTCATTGGGGTGAGCTCCATCCCAGGTAAAAGGTCGTAGAGTTTGTCTTCTCTCTTGTCTCCCTTGACCTGGTATCCACGACCCAGGCCTGTGTAGGTCAAATAGCCACGGCCACCTAGTCTTCTTACTCCCGCAGCCCCTACAGGTACATTCATGTAAATTTCTAGGAATGTAAGAAGGCATTAAACTGAATCAAACCACCAGAAAATCACCCTGAATCTTACTGAAATGGAAAAGTTAGCCCAAGTCCCATTGATTACCGCCCTGACGATGCACAGAAAACTCTAGGATTCTGATGTAATGAAACTCAACAAAAGGTAGGGGTCGCCACAGGTGTGTTTTTGTGTGTTTTCTTTTTGACTGGGGAAGAAAGCAATCCTATCAAAGCCATCATCACTAAGTACACGAGCAACTTTAAAACTTTGGTACAGAGAAAAATTTTGCAACTTCTGTCTGCAGTTAACCTTTTGTTGATATTTTTCTATAGGCTAATAAATGTTGGGAAGGCATTTATTTCAAGATCCCAGCGTGTTATGACCACATGCATTAAAATAAGAGTTGCATTTTTATCTTCGATCAGGAAATCAGAAATGAATTCTAGCTTCCCCAATAGTTCCGTCCCCAGTGATCAGTCGGGAAATGGAACATTGAGAATACAGGTTTTTAAGTTCACTATTTTCTGTTTCATGGCCTGTCAATGTGAGGCTTAAATTCCCATTGAGTTTCATTAATAGATTCCTTTTGATTTTTTGCTTTGCTGTGTTGCCACTTTGATTTCCTACTGATGGCATAAAGTTGATAAAAAAATTAAATTGATTACCCTTCATCCATGAATCTCATTCATTGATTTCCTTTCTTGTTATAAGGTATTTTTTTCCCCTTGGAGTGGAGTTTGTTTTTTTCCTACATTACAACTGGTTGCCAATTTATATTTAACGTATGCATTATTTAATAATATGATTTCAGATTACAAATGTGTAATATTTTAATGACATAATTTGCCACCACATAGATAGATTATACCAGAGGAAAACCTGATGATTTCTTTAGCATTAGAATCTTGGGTAGAGTGGTTTTATGATGATTATGGAAATTTTAAGGCTGTTGAAGACTAGAGATCTTAGGATGGCCAACTCAGTTTTCCTGAAAAATAGTAAAACACAGTAAGAGGATAGTTTCCACAGTAATCTGACATGCCCCTTTGCTTCTAACTAAAACCCAAGGATGGGATTTAAATACACAGTTTGTTGTCAAGTTGCCCAGAATGGTTTTATATTTGGAAGACAGAACTGGGATTCTTTTGGCATTAACTACATCCTAGCAGGACCATTCTGAAGGATCCCATTAGGCAGAGACAAACTAGTTTACTAGAAATTAAAAAAAAAATGCTTTCCTTTTCATCTATCTTGCTTGAACGGAGCCCAGAACACTGCTTGAACATTTGGAACTCTTATAGGATTACATAGGAAAGATTTATCATTTAGTAGTTAGTCTTTTTTCTATTTGGACTTTACTATTTAGTTCCCCATATCCTGGAGAAATAAATTTATTTCCTCACTAGTGTGGCTTTTTACAAGGCATAGCGCATAATCCTGGGAGGAGGTCAAATGAAAGCATGTCATGTGTCTCTTAGAACATGTTTATGATAATTTGATTTATATACGAATAGGCCCCTGAGTCGCCCTCAAAGGCACATGTGCCTTGACGTGTTTTTGCTATTTGACATAACTGGTTTTCATTGGCCCATCCTTGCTTTCATTTGTAAATTTTCTAATGAGTCACAAATGACTGCAATATGGTGGTGGTCCAATGATAAGGGAGAAGCTAACTATTTAGTCTGTACAAACTTTATGCACCCATGCGAAGACCAAATGTATGCATTAGACTCCTTTGTGCTATGTCCTGACCAAGTTTTTCCAATAACCAGTTGTAATGTGAAAAAAGATTTTTATGAAAGGACAACTATTGATATAATAATATTTGATTTTTCATGAACAATTTTCCAGTCCTTTTCTCCCGGTGGACCCATCCAATTTGTCTAAGGCTATTGAAATACAAATCATTTGAAATTGTAGAGTTATTCCAGGGCAAGAGCTGACGAGCATTACCTCTAACAGAAGGGGCTCGGATAATGGCCCTGTTGCCAAGATGTCCTTTAGTGGCTGGGAAATGAAGGCTGGGAATTGCTGTATAGGCCTGAGGGGCATAGAAGACAGGAGCTCCAAGGTAGGTTGTGGTGGGATCGTAAACATGGCCCAAAGAGTAGGTGTAATCTCCTTGCAGCATGGCGCCCCTTCCGCCCGTGCCTCGGGTGTACCTAACGTAACTGTCCTTGTCCACTGGTTTGGCTAGGGTCACTTCAATGGGGGAACCATCTAGCACCTGTTGTAGAGAGCAAAGAAGAAACAACATCAGAAGATATGAAGGCAACCCAGTGTGGCTGAGCCCTAGTCTCCTGAGCGTTAGTCAATTTGCTGCTCTGTTCGCTGTTTCGCTTACACATATCTTGTCTCTTTATCGGTTCACGTTTGTGGGTCAGTTGAGTTTTCCTGAGTCATTTTGTTGGTACATTGCCCATAATATGCACCAGGTTTCACAGTGACAAACTGACTACTGTCTGCTGACATACGGGTTATAAATTATGCGAATACAGTCATTGCAACAGAGAGTTATGTGATATTTTTATGAGATATATACGTTTTATTTTTTTGTTTTATTTTTTTTTAAATTTTTTATATGGAACGCTTCACGAATTTGCGTGTCATCCTTGCGCAGGGGCCATGCTAATCTTCTCTGTATCGTTCCAATTTTAGTATATGTGCTGCCGAAGCGAGCACGAGATATATATGTTTTAAATTACACGTTATGTAATTCTAAGACATTTTAGGTTAATAATGGGTGGAACGTAATCTTTACTACTTAGCACAGCACAAAGAAGGTGAAAGGACACCAATAAAGAAATCTTATCGCTTGTTAGCACGTTGGCATGGGTAGCCTAGTCAGGTCGTTCCAGCTGCCAGCCAGTTAAATAGCTTACTTCTTATTTTTTTAACGTTTTGTTTATTTTTGAGAGAGAGAGAGACAGTGAGAGCCTGACCTGGGGAGGGGCAGAGAAAGGGGGACAGAGGATCCAAAGCGGGCTCTGCGCTGACACGCTGATCATAGTGAGCCTGACGTGGGGCTTGAACTCACGAAACGTGAGATCATGACCTGAGCTGAAGTCGGACGCTCAAATGACTGAGCCACCCAGGTGCCCCTAAATGGCTTACTTCGTAGAGCGGCTACACAATAGGTAAGTTTTTACTAGAAAAGAAAAGAGACTTAAAAATGGGGCCTTACTCAGGGAAGAGGGATCAAGGAGGCCACTGTACTTTCCCCCCAGGTACCCGTGAAGCAACCTTTTGATCTGTTGCACAGCTGGGAACTGGCAGAGAAGCCAGGGGAAGCCCCGTGATTTCTCAAGTCACGCACTTCTTAAAATGTGTCCTCAAGAATTATTGGAGTGGCGTTTGCTTCTGCCGCAAGTTTCTAACATTTTGCAAACAGATCCCGACGTGGAAGATAATGGATGTGTGTAGATCTATGTGTGCCACTCGCTTTTCTCTCTTGCTTGCCAACACGAGACAAAGATGGCTCTCAACAAATGCTTGACGGATTGACGTATTTCTTATCAATGGGACAAGGTGTTGCGAGGAAGCATTTGTAGCTTCCTCCGAATAAGAATGTTGTGAGCCTCTATTTTTTATACAGGAAAGGAATGATACGAAGTGTTCCTGCAAGGATTCTCTGTCATAGCAGCTCGCCATTTGGTGAGAGCCTCAGTCCATTCTGGGGTCATTGAGGTTGGCTGGACAAAGTTGTGCTTCATGGTTGTTGTGACCATTTTAGTCAGCCTTGGGGCAACTTGTTCTTAGTTTCCGATATCTGCCCTACTTTTTAGCAGCAAGAGCCAGTCTCGAGTATGTTAGTTGGAATATACTGAGAGAGAATCCTGATGATATTCACCTATCTTTACAATGGTGTCGATGTAATGAGAAGCAACAGATCAGAGTATCAAAGGAAGGGGGTGGTCTTGGTAATAAGATTCTTTATCTTCAGTCCTGTCTTGAGGAAGGTGAGAGAGACCCAAATAGGTCTCTGCTTACAGACCTTCCTATCAAGAGACATTTTTAATTTTTTTTTTAATGTTTATTTATTTTTGAGACAGAGAGAGACAGAGCATGAATGGGGGAGGGGCAGAGAGAGAGGGAGACACAGAATCGGAAGCAGGCTCCAGGCTCCGAGCTGTCAGCACAGAGCCCGACGCGGGGCTCGAACTCACGGACTGTGAGATCGTGACCTGAGCTGAAGTTGGACGCTCAACCGACTGAGCCACCCAGGCGCCCCTCAAGAGACATTTTTAATGGAATGATTCTTTACTGCAAAGTCAGGTTCCATACTGTAATAGAATTTGTGCTTCATTGTCCCCGTAGGAGTCGTTTTAAAAAATTTTTTTAACACTTATTTATTTTTGAGAGAGAAAGAGAGAGAGCATGAGTGGGGGAGGGGAACAGAGAGAGGAGGACAGATTATCTGAAGCAGGCTCCAGGCTCTGAGCTGTCAGCACAGAGCCTGATGTGGGGCTTGAACTCCTGCACTGTGAGATCATGGCCTGAGCCAAAGGGAGACACTTAACCGACTGAGCCACCCAGGCGCCCCTTGAGTGTTTTAAACTCAGTACTGTCTTTTAGTGATTTGCTCTAGACGTTTCAAGAGCTAGGGTGATATATTATTCATTGGTATATTCCCAAGCCCCGAAAAATTCCTTACACATCACAGACACCCACAAGTATTTCTAGAATAGAGAACCACATGCAAAGCTCAGTTCATCCCCTTTCTCTCTAAATAGGTTTCCTTTCCTGGCTTCCCCCACAGTATCATCCTGATCCCCCATATTGAAAACCAGCCAATGGCTCCTGCTCACTCCGACATCCAGTCAGTTCCTGGATGTTTTCAATTCGTGCCCCATAGCCCTACATAGAGATTTCTACTACTTTCCTTTCCCGCCCTCCTTCAAGCCCTTATTCAAAATGAGAGAGAGAGAATGAGAGAGGGAAGGGCAGCGAAAGGAGAGAGAGAGAGAGAGAGAGAGAGAACCTTCAGCAGGCTCCATTGTCAGCGTGGAGCCCAATGTGGGACTTGATCCCATGACCCCGGGATCATGACCTGAGCTGAAATCAAGAGTTGGATGCTCAACTGATTGAGCCACCCAGGGGCCCCAAACATAACATCTTTAAAAAATATACCTAGCTTACCTAGCTGTAAAATTTGGGAACAATTTGAGCATTTTTCCATCGTAATTATTTCAATGTAATTATTAGCGTTTAATTTATGACCGTCTCTTCTCAGCATTCATCATGTATCCTCAGGAATGTTCTCAAATGGAGAAACTGACCTGTGAATTGTTTTCAGAGTAATAACAGCTTTATGGCACTAAATGTGATCGTCGATAAAGATGAAGTGGTGATTTGCTTCATGGACGTGTATTTAAATCTGCACGAATTTCTGCTTTGCAGTTTTTGCATTTCGGAGTCAGTACTTTCTCTCCTCCAGGACTCAAGCATGTCTGTGGACCCCAGATCGTCCCCTAAGCCCAGCCCCCTGTGACTGATGAACCTGCTCTGGGAGGTACTCCCTTAGCTGCTGGCCATGTCCTTCGGCCAAACACCCCTGCTTCTTTCTCCCAAGGAGAACTGCTCTGTCCAGTCCTCTCTCTCTGAGGTTTCCTGTGATGTCTCCCGCCCCTTGTTGCCTTGACCCCAGGGGTGCGGTGACCCTCAGCTCCTCCACTCTTTTGCTTCCCCTTCCCTGCACTCACACTTCTGTACTTAGCCCCTTTGCCAGCTGGCTGCTGTGAGGACTGACTGGTGCAAAGCCCGACAGGCTACACAGCCCTGCGTGCATCATGTTCTAACTGAATCGCTCTGCTTTCACCTTCCTTAGTCACTTCTTGCGCTTTCCAAATTCTGTGCCTAGGAAACCGCCTCTCCATTTCCATGTGTTTTGATTTGGGAAATCTGCCCAATTTTTATGGCTTCTTATAGTTACCATCTTCTCATCTCCACGAAGATTTTCTGATTCTGAATGGCTCATTCCTCCTTCCTTTGGATATACTCACCACTTTTTATGTGTATATATATGTGTGTGTGTGTGTGTGTGTGTGTGTGTGTGTGTATACGTATATATACATATATACACATACATATATATACACACATATATATATACACATATACACATACATATATACACATATATACACATATACATGTATATACGCATATATACACATATATATAATATATATATGAAACTTATTTGGCTGAACTATGAAAGATGTGTGTGTACTTATCTTATATACATATACATACACATACATGTGTATACATATATGTGTATACATATATACACATATACATATATACACATATACACATATACATATACATACACACATATACATATATATACACATATACATATACACACATATATAATATATATATGAAACTTATTTGGCTGAACTATGAAGGATGTGTGTGTACTTATATACATATGCATACACATACATGTGTATACATATATGTGTATACATATATATACATATACATATATATACACATATACATATATACACATATACATATATATACACATATACATATATATACACATATATACACATATATATATACTATATATATGAAACTTATTTGGCTGAACTATGAAAGATGTGTGTGTACTTATCTTATATACATATACATATACATATATATACACATACATGTGTATACATGCATGTGTATACATATATACATATATATGTATACACATATACATATACACATATACATATATATACACATATACATATACACATACACATACATATATACACATATACACATATATACACATATATAATATATATATGAAACTTATTTGGCTGAACTATGAAAGATGTGTGTGTACTTATTCCTCTGGTAGACTTTTAGCTTGCTGACAAGTATCTTTGGGTTTTTTTTGTATCCTAGACATTATTTAGCAAGATAAGTGGTCTATAGAAACGTTTTAGTGTTTTTTTTAAATATTTTTAAAATTTTATTTATTTTTGAGAGAGAGAGAGAGAGTGTGAGCAGGGGAGGGAAAGAGAGAAGGGGAGACACAGAATCCAAAGCAGGCTCCAGGCACTGAGCTGTCAGCACAGAGCCCGACGTGGGGCTTGAACTCACCAACTGCGAGATCATGACCTGAGCTGGAGTCGGACGCTCAACTGGCTGAGCCACCCAGGTGCCCCAAAGGGTTTTAATGTTTTTTGCATTGATAAGTAAATATTATATTGGTTTCTATTTACAAGTCAGGAGAAAGGACTTAGAAACTAGCTTTTTCCTGGACCTTATTCTTGGCCAGGTGAAGAGACCCAAAGCCTTCCAGAGTAGGGAGATCAAAACTCTGAGGGTGGACTGACAGCAGTGACCTTGACATCTTTTCTGGTCATCAGCACTACTGAGGTGATAATCTCTCAAAGTAATGACAGAAAGTTGCACCTGAGAAAAACACCTTGAAATAACCTACGCCAATACTCCAATCCCCCACTTGGGAAGGAAGTTGAGGGGCAGTGACTTGTTCAAATCAGCCCAAATTAGAGACAGGGCCGGACACAGGAGCCACATCTCCATGGTGTTTTCTGTCGCTGACTCTTCTGTTCATCTTCAATGGATCGAGACAGTCATGTTAGAGGTAGAGAAAGCCTGAGTGACACAGACTTGCGGGATCGTTCTTTTGAATAAAATTTCCACGCCAAACTTGGGTGGAACTTGTGTGTGTGTGTGTGTGTGTGTGTGTGTGTACGCGCATTGTCCTATATTACCTTTCCATTTAAAGCTTTCATTGCCTCAACTGCATCCTCTCGACTGCTGAAATGCACAAAAGCATAGTCGCGGATTTTCTTTACCCTCTCCACAGCACCTGTAAACAGAGAGAAAGTAGCCCCATTAGCAACCTTGAGACAACACCGAGAATGGCACATTTTAGCATTTGGCTTCCGAGAGTATTTGATTTTTTTTTCAGACTTACTATTTAGGTTAAGTTCTCCTTGAGAATGTTTGCTATGTCCAGGTTTGCAATTGTACACATTCAGTAGAAGCTTTTGTTTGTAATTTTTTTATATCCCCTATATTCTTCCATATTATTATAGATTTGTGTTTTCCACTTCCTAGATTATAAGACCTTTAAGAGTAGAAGCATTATCTTATTTTGTCTCTATATAATGTAAACAATAGTAACTTATACTTGGTAAAATATTTTTTCAATTGTATTGAAGTATTGGTCATCCTATAAATATATATTTAGGCGATTACCTTATAAAATTTTATGGCTTTTCCCCCAGACAAATATTTTATTTCTTTTGATTTATGTAGTACAACTTTAGAATTAGGAGAGACTTTAGCAATGCTTTACTTTAAGCTTTTAGAGATTCACTTGACCTTGGGTGCCTGGGTGGCTCAGTCGGTTAAGTGTCCAACTCTTGGTTTCGGCTCAGATCACGATCTTGCAGTTTGTGGGTTCAAGCCCCGCATCAGGCTTTGTGCTGACAGTGTTGAGCCTGCTTGGGATTCTCTCTCTCTGTCTCTCTCTTCCCTTCCCCCCTTGCTCTCTGTCTCTCAAAATAAATAAACTTAAAAAAATTAAAAAAAATAAAAATTCACTTGACCTTAATTTATTTTTAACTTAAAGATTAGGAAACTAAGGTTCTAACAAGGAAGGTGAGCTTGTAAGGGTTCTCACAGCTAGGAACTGGAACTCAGATCTCTTAACTGCTTCTCTGATAGTCTTTTGATTAAAAAAAAGGTAGTTTCTGAAAGAACATTTGAAAACCAAGATAGTTCTTTCCCTGCTGTTCATAATATCTACATGTTGGAAACAATGTAGATATCCAAGAATTCTCCCTTGAGGAACATCTTTTACAGAAGCACTCCTATATGCAAAAGGATCATATATGAGGACGTTAGCTCTCACTGTTGTGGTAGCAAAAATAAAACAACTTAAAGTCCATTCTCCTGAGAGTGATTAAATCTGGTACATTCATATCAAATGAAATAAGTCTTTAGGGGCGCCTGGGCGGCTCAGTTGGTTAAGCGTCCAGCTCTTGGTTTCGGCTCAGGTCGTGATCCCACAGTTTGCAGGACGGAGCCCGCATCCCACTGTCTGTGCTGACGGTGTGGAGGCTGCTTGGGATTCTCTGTCTCTCCCTTTCTCTCTGCCCCTCCCCCAACCTTCTCTCTCAAACAAATAAAAAAAAAAAAAAAGAAATGAGTCTTCAAAGAGAAAAGATAGACCTATGTATGCTTACACAGAAAGATTTAAGACCTATTGTGAAATTCAAAAATTTGTAAAATAGTGAGTATAATTTTGTAACATTTGTTTTCAAAATCCCAACCCATATATATGTACAGAGAAATATGGATACACACACACACACACACACACACACAGAAAGAGAGCTGGAAACATAGAGACCAAACTGTTAATACAGGTTATGTAAGGAATGGGGAGAAAATTTGCAGAGAATAAAGGGGACTTTCACACGTTAATTTATATTCTTTGGTATTTTACAAACATGTGCAATGTTTATTTCTATTGTTTGTATAATAAAAAAATAACAAATCGACCTGACCTATTTTAATATAGAGAGACTGCTGCAGATGCTAATGGCAAAAAAATAGAAGTTTCGGGGCGCCTGGGTGGCTCAGTCAGTTAAGCGTGTGACTTCGGCTCAGGCCATGATCTTGCGGTTCGTGAGTTTGAGCCCCGTGTCGGGCTCCATGCTGACAGCTTGGAGTCTGGAGCCCGCTTCAGAGTCTGTGTCTCCCTCTCTCTGCCCCTTCCCCACTTGCACTCTGTCTCTCAAAAACAAATAAACATTAAAAAAAATTTTAAATAGAAGTTTCACCTAGAGTGAAGGTAAAATGGAAACTTCTTTGACATTAACTTGTTAGTAGTTTAGCGTGACGACTGTCCTCTTTCAGTGACACTCACGTGGGTGTGTCTTGAGAGATGCGGTTTCTTCTCCTCTCCCTAAGTTCCCAGACATCACAAAGGATGGGACACTTTCCCAGGGGGGTCCAGAAGAGGACACGAGGGCTCTCCTTTTGTCGCCTCCCTATCAAAGCTCAGTCATCTATCCTATCAGATTCAAGGTCACAAAGACAGTTAGACGTTTTACTCTGCCATGTGGTTCAACGGCTATACGTTATCTTCTTTTGGAACAATGGTAGGGCTGTATTGTCAGGATGATGTAAAACCATCGTGGCCCTCTCTCTTCCCTCTGCATCCAGCACTTGACTTCTTCTGGCAAAGGGTGTAGAGAGCAGAATTGTCCGGCTCGGTGGAGTACGTACATAAAGGCAGTTGAGACCACGAAGCATGGGACACGTAATTCCCTGAATTTCCAGCACACTGTCTTCATTCCTCCAGGGTCAGGGAGGGTAATTTTCATGATGTAACCCCATGGCTTGTCCTGGTGACTGAGAAGTCAAAGGTGGGACGATAAGGACTTGTGTCTTTCCAGTCTTTGCTCTGTGCGTTCTCCAGTGCTGTCCTTCATCTGGGCTCCACTAGACTCGTAGCCCCCCGAGAACAAGATCTCCTTTGGGGCCATCTCGGTACTGTCTTCACCTAGGTCCTACCTCCTCCCTCGTGTACAGAGGCTGCTCTATAAATAGACATGGGACGAATGAATATTACCAGTCAATTTGCACTCCAACTTCCATCGTTCATATTAGTTAGGTGGCATTTCAGATGGCAATGGATCTAAATGTCCTCAAATTCTGTTCGTAGACAAGGAAACAGACTGGCATTTTTGAGCAATACTGTTCAGTTACACCTGATTTTGGAAATGTTACTGTATGAAAATGTAGCCCCATGAAACAAATTTGAGCCTGTGAGCTTGGTTTTCTCTACAATGGTATTGACCACCTGGCTTATTATCGTATGCCCCTTCTTTAGTGTAGAGGAGTTTGTTTACTGATTGATCATCATCTGGCAGAGGGTGGAGGAAAACAAAATGCCCGTGGTCATCGTCAGCACTGGTGAAAAGACTCTGAAGTCCTAATACGGGGAATTAGAAAAATAGTACTCTGAAGAGCAGCACATTGAGTACCTGAAGAGAAACACACCTGGGATCCCAAGGAAGATTATCAGAGGGGTGTGGTTCTCCAAGTGTGGTCTTCTGACCAGCAAGTATCAGCCTGGGTCCACCCTGGACCCATAACTCAGAACCATGGGGCGGAGGAGTGGGGATGGGGTGAGGTGGCCAGCAGTCTGTTTTCACAAGTCCCTCCTGTGGATTCTGACACTAAACTGTTTTAGAGAAATCAGATTTTGTAGAATGACTATAATTGGAATTTCCGTGCATACCCTTAGGCTACACTGGGGAAGAACATACATTTTTAGCCCCAGTTCCTGTTCTGATTGTCATTGATCTCTCTGAGTGGCAGTACAATATTTCCAGGCTAATCAGGGTTAAAACAAGACGGTCGAATATTTGCCAGGAATATTCGAGCTTGTCCGAGGGACCCAAACTTTAAATAGCATTTTTTTTAAAGCGTTATTTTCCTGTTTCTCCCCATACATTTTCCGAGAGAAGTATAAACACACCCTTTCCACTGGAAAATAAACCAGTTCAGCTCTGACTTTTTATTTCTAATACAGCAGATGTCTGCTAGTTATCCATCCCGTATAATTCATATTCTCTTATGGAGTGCCAAGAAGCCGCCACACATCATTATAGAGCCCTGAGTTGTGCCATCAGAGGGAGAGAGGTGGAGAGGGAGAGAGCGCTAGCATTTATTATCTTCATTATAACTAGTAGGACAAAAAAGCAAACAAAAAAAGGTCGTGTTTTAATTAGATAAAAAAATACCATGTACAGCTATCATCACTGTCCATTTCTAGAACCGTCTTATGAACCCCGACTGAAACACTGTGTCTATGAAATAGTTATTTCTGAATCCTTTGTCCCCTGTCCCTGGGTAACCACCATTCTGCACTCTGTCTCTACGAATGTGACGACTTTAGGTACCTCATATAACTGGCATCAGACGGCGTACGTCCTTTTGACTGTCTTGTTTCACTGGGATAAGGTCTCCGAGGTTCATTCAAGTTGCGCGTTTCAACACTCCCGTACGGTTTAGGTCTGAGTGTTGTTCCGCTGCTGGTAATCGTATGTTCGTTAGTACCCAGCGTGTAGTTTTCCACAGAGGCAGCACCAGTTTTGTATTTCCAGCTACAGGGCACATGGTTCTAATTGCCCCACAAACTCCCCGACGTTTCTGTGTCTTCTTCTTGTTGTTCGATTACTACTGCTACTCTTGCTATCTTGGGAGGCAGAAAATGGCTTTGGATTACATTTTCCCGGTGCATAGCGAGGGATGTTGAGCATCTTTTAATGGGCTTATGGGCTATGTGTATGTGGTAATTGGACAATAGCGTTTTGTGGACAAATATATAGTTGAAGTTTTACTTGTCTTAATTTTTAGCTGTTGACTTACTGGCGCACTTGATATACTTGGGATGTCGATCCTTTATCGGCTATATTGTTTGCAGATGTCTTCTCTTATTCTGTGGGTTGCTTTTGCAGTGTTGAAAGTGTCCCTTGATGTACTTTTTAATTTGTATATAGTTCATTTAATCTATTTTTCTTTGTCGCCTCTACTTTTAATACCATCCAAGAATTTATTGCCAAATCCAATGTCCATGAAGCTTTGCTCTGTATGTTCCTCTAGTGTTTTTATACTAGCTTTGTTTTGATCAGTCTCTGATCCCTTTTGATTTAACTTTATACCTCATATCAATCCAGTTCAACTGTGTTATTTGCATGTGGACGTGCCATTCTCTCAATACAATTTATTGAAAAGATTGGGAAAAAAAGTATTGAATAAAAAGAAGGTTGGAAGTCAACACAAAGCGGGAGCAGCATCTACACACGCACGTCTCATTCCTCTGCCCACAAATGCGTCAACTTTCGTATCTCAGCTCACGCTTTACTCCTCTTAAACACGAATCTCTCTGTGCCACAAGGGCGGGCTGTCATTGCTGTTATTCTTCTGGAGTATCTTGAACTCCTCCCACACACACCTCACACCTGTTCACTCCTCCCACAGTGCCTGGCACATAGGAGCTACTGAAGTAATGACAGTTGAATGAATGAGTGAATGAATGCAGTAAGGATGGGGCATGGAGGTCACAGAGTTGCGAAGAACATGGTCTTGGCCAGACCTGGACTCTAATCTGGGATTGGCCCCTTGCTAGTTGTATGACCCTGAGCATGCTACTTAACAGCTCTGGGTTCTGGTTTTCTCATTTTTACGATGGGAGTGACAGAGTCACTATATCCTGGAGTCATGGTGCCAAATAAATGACACGTGCTGGGAAAGTGCCCGTGGCAATGCCTGGAGCATAAGTGAGCAGTCAGTAGCCAACCACTTGCAGTCTCTATGTTAGTAATGGACTCACAGCTGGTGGTATGGGGCCACACCATTATACTAGATTGGTAGGAAGTTGGCAGAATTCCCGAAGGCTGGCAAACAAAGAATCTGGTGAATATTTCAAAAGCGAGAAGTGGCATCCTTACTAATTATCTTCAGAACAAATCATCAGCTTATTCTATTACACCTGACATGGCACCCAAAGTTGGCAATAGGAACACACGAGGGGAACATTCCCCAGCCGACTTAACATGATGGCACCATGGCTCATGCTTATCAACAAAGTAGAGAATTACTACCTGGAGACAGAAACATTTTAATTTATGGAAAGGTGTTCCCACAGTGATAAACTTAGCCAGAGCATGTCCCAAAACATGCTAATTCCACAAGATGATTAGCCAAAAAAATGAGATCTGTACTCCAAAAATTTGGGAAATGAGGCATCCTATATCTCTTCTTTTGGATACTTTCAAAGCATATTAGAAGGTTAAGGACTCTGATAAGTCCCACAATGAAAAAAAAATCTGTTTTATGTTGGTGAAGTTGTTGTTTACAAATTTATTTGACCATGGGTCTCTTTTATCAGTAGCATCTACTAACAGTCCATAGAATTAATGTTCCACAGAGCTGGCTTTGGGAAATGATTATTTGGACATTGTTTGGTGAGATGTTTTACTGTCTCACTGTTATAGTTCCCATATGAGAAAAAAGTGATAAGGACTGAATCTCATGGTTCAGTTCCTTCCTCCTCCTCTTCACCCAAATGCGTCTCCTAGAATTAATTCTTACCTCCCTCCTTATGTACCTAAAGTCACAATCATGTTGCATTAGACCAGTGGTCCTCCACTGGGGGCAATTTTTCCCTCCAGGGTACATGTCTGGAGACATTTTTGATTATTACATCTTGTGACTGGCATCTAGTGGATAGAGGTGTGGGATGCTGTTAAAATTCCTATAGTGTGCAGGACAGAGTCCCATGACCAAGAATTATATGGCCTAAACCATCAAGAGTACTGAGGCCAAGAAGCCCTGCCTCAGATCCAGAGTTATGGCCATGCATTCATCAACACAGTCAATATTTAGTGAGTGTCTACTATGACCTGGCACAGAGATAAGGGCTGAGGATACAATAGAAGCTAAAAAACTCTCTTGGAATTTATAGTTTAGTGAAGGCAATGTGTGTTAATTAAGGAATCACACAGATAATTGTAAAATTATAATGTTGATCAATGTTATGGACCACATGTCCCTATTTTCTGATCCAAGGTTGAAATATGGTGTTTGTAGTCCTCATGCAGTTATGAGAGTGCCACACGAAGCCTGCCCTGTTTAAAGTTATGGGAAGTCATCTCAAGCCTAAGTGTTTTCAGAGCACATTTCAAAAACAGTCGTCTTGTATGGTATGTCCCACCTGGTTTAATATTGTTGAATTCTTTCTCAATCATCTCTTCAGAAGTAGACAGCATCAGGTTTCTCACATACAGGATTTTCACCGAAGACATTGTGTCTTCGTCAACTTCTACTTCTGGTTCTGCCCAGTCTACTGCGATAGGATGTCCCCATAACTGAATTCTTCCTGTTCAAAAGGATCACAGGTATGATTAGTTATATAGAAGCCAGGACAATGCCATCTCGGTTCACTGAGATGGCCTTTTAACTTCAGCGGATGCTTATGGTCTTGACTGAGCACGAAGACAAATATTAAAAGAGGTGGATACTGATTTCAAGAAACATTCCAAATAAATGGAAGAGCTGACTAGAAGGGACTTCTGTGTGACAGATGGTTTACAGTGATAATTGCATACAAAGGGAACCGGGATGTGGTTTGAAATGGGGCAGAAATGAGGCCACGATGGACAGGTTTGGGTCTTTGAACAGCTCTCACAGGGAAAGTAAGTCTTTGAAAATGAGATGGCAGAAGGAGAGAAGGGAAACAATGGATTTAGGGCTTGGACATAGAGTCTGACTTCATGAAGCATTAAGGTCATTAGGGAGTATGTCTGCTGCTTCTAGAATCTGCGTGACCAGGTGCCACCACCGAGCAGTCTAAAAACCCGTGGTGTGTGGGCAGGAGTGAGCAGGGTTCAGGCAACCCTGGTTTGTTCTCTGTCCCTTATGCTTGGTCAGGGCTCCAATCAGCTGTGTTCATGCCTAGTTCTCTGGCTGCACATGGGCAACTTGGGAATTGGCAGAAACATTCTTGATCCCGATTGAGAAGACAAAGAGTAATGGAAGGGTCTATGATGAGAAACTGAACTCTTTTTAAAGGGGTAGTTGTTCCCCATGACTACGTATATTTTTGTATTTCTACAGTTGCAATTTATTGAGTGTCTTGCACTATATACTGTGTTTTCCATATGCTACCTTGGTTCCCACTCACAGTAACTCTCTGGGGGAGGGGAGTGACTGTCTCGATTTTACGGAAGAGGAAATGAGCTTTAGAGGGATGAGTAACTTGCCCAGACCCACTTCACTTCTTCATGGCTCCTTTGTGTTTTGGGACTACCCAGCCCTGGACCCCTACACAGGGCAGAGCCCAGCTGAAGTGATGGGGGGTCAACTCAACTTCTAAATTTGATTGGAAGTCTTGTGTGTTTTTTATTAGTTGTTTTGGAACAAGCTACAGCCTGGAAGCAATAAAAAGCTTGAGAGAACACAATCAGAAATTCTCAGTGTTGGTAAGGGTTCAGTTGTTCAAGTATTATTCCACATGGGAGGCAATCATTTTCAATCAAAAGGCATCTTTTTATTCTTTGGAAAGCAGTTAGTGAAACCATCTGTTGCACTGACTCCCTGAAACCCGAACAAAAAAGAGGCACGTTTACATGAGTTAGCTAATCCCAGAGGGGCTGGTTCTTGTGGGACCCCAGTGGCTAGCTACCTGCCCCGCATCCCAGGGGATAGTTTTCTTCATCCCTCTCTTCCCTTTTCTTCCCCCTGCTCCCTTCTATTCCTTCCACTTCCTTTTCCTTTCACTTCTTTTGCTTTGTTTTCCTTCCCTTTCTTTTCTGTGCTTTACATAGTCCTTGCTGACTGTCCTAGCCCAAGATCCCCAAGATGTCTCTGGTTTCTGTAGCTGAGGGCTTCTCAGCATTGGCCTCAGACTGTAAGAGCTTTGAGAAATACCCAACCTGAGTCCCACTCATTGTTGAGCTGGACCCAATTCCTTTCCACTTGCAACACTGGACTGTTAAGTTTTCAGAATTGTGTGAGCCAGTGGATGCCACCTTGGTAGTTTGAAATCAGCCACAGCGGGACTGTCAATACCATGGGAATCTGCACATACTACAAGGCAGGACTTTGGATTTTCTCTGGGAGTTGCCTGTTAAAGATTGACCAGCTCAGGGGCGCCTGGGTGGCTCAGTTGGTTGAGCATCTGACTCTTGATTTCAGCTTGGGTCATGATCTCATGATTCGTGAGATCAAGCCCCACATTGGCTTCCACCCTGTTAGTGCTATTAGCTTGGGACTCTCTCCCTCCCTCTCTCTCTCTCTCTCTCTCTCTCTCTGCCCCTCCTCTGCTTGCACTCTTTCTCTCTCTCTCAAAATAAATAAACTTAAGTTAAAAAAAAAAGATTGACTAGCTCATCACTGACCCCAGGACTCTCCTTCCCAAATTTGATATGAGTGGTCCGGGTTTCAGGATTCTTAAAATCATCTCAGTTAATTCAGCCAAAGTTGAGAACACTGCTCTAGCCTTCCTGGCCTGGAACCACAGTCTGCCTTCAGCCGGCCTGAAAATCTGCAGAAGGCTGAAGTGGACAGAAATGAGAGGAATTATGGTAAGCAGTGATCTCAAACATCCCCCTGAAAGTCAGTGTTGCAGGGGGATTTGGAAACATGGCCTCTGAAGCCAGACAAGTTTGAATATCAGATCGCCATCCTGGCTAGGACACCACCTTCCTAACCACCAATCTCCTCATTGATAAAATTGGGATAATAAAAGTCACTACCCAGTGCTGCTGCAAAAATAAAAGATGATACACCTAAGGGACTTTTTTATTTGGTCTCTTTTCTTGTGTGTCTAGTTTTCTCCGAGTGTGCACTCTTTGAGTGCAATAGTTAGGCTTGATTTTTTTTTTTTTAAAGAATTTCCTTTGGAAGAGAGCAAAGCACATTGTAGAGTTTTAGTAAATGCTCCCATGCTGAGTGGTCCCCACGTGTACTTGTTGACCTCCCATGCAGGTGATGGCCAGAACCCTTAGTTGGAGGATTTAGCAGTGGATCGCAAAACTAGCTCCACTACAAGATCATCTGGAAAACTGAAAACACCAGTGTCCCAGAGAAGCAGATTCAGCTGAGGAGAGATTGATTTG
This sequence comes from Panthera onca, assembly GCF_046562875.1. Taxonomy (NCBI): domain Eukaryota; kingdom Metazoa; phylum Chordata; class Mammalia; order Carnivora; family Felidae; genus Panthera; species Panthera onca. Next base: position 82,351,810 of record NC_138349.1, read on the forward strand.
GTTTCTGGTATGTTTAAAAGTGTCCTCAGGTTATTCAGATCTGCGGCCGGTGAGAGACGGTCATTGACTTAGATTGCAGGTTCTCAGACTCATGGTCTCAGAAGCATAGCATCTTGGGAACTTGTTACGAAGGCAAATTGGCAGACGCCATACCTGACCTTCTGACTCCGGAACCCTGGAGGTGGGGCCTGGCTAGCTGCACTTTGACAAACCCTCCAGGTGGTCCCCGTGCAGGCTGACACTAGGGCTTTCTTCAGAGTATCCTTTGAATGTTCTGTTGGCCTCTCAGTTGGATGCAATGACTTTGTTCGACACACGCCTCCGCAAACATGCAACGTCCAGAGAGGGCTGCTGCTGTCACCTGGGAAGGTAGGTGGCTGGGAGGCAATACATTGTGTTCGACAACAATTTTCTGTCTGTCTCCAAGTCTGGATCAACGAAGAAGGAAAAGCTTCTTGCGGTCCTTGCTTATCACGTTTAGTAAAGATCTCCTTCTTTCAGAGTAGGCCCTACAGAGGACGGTCAGTGACTGAAATCCTCTGTTGTTGACTGTATGGTGAGGTAATAGGTAGAGTGTCCAAAGGGGCAGTAGATTGCGCAGGTAGAGAGAAGCACTTTCATGGGTCGATATGCTCTTTTCTTTGAAGACAGGAAGTTGAGGGGATATTCTAGTTCTTTAGGAACACTGGCCCCTGAAAACTATCTTTCTCCCATTTTGGACCATCTTTCACTGCTGTGCTCCCCAACCCCCTTGGGACAGAGTGGCACCATTCAGTCTCTCCACACATAGAGATCAAATTCCTACTGTTGACAAGAATTGTAGAAAAGATGATCTGATATTTGGCAACAGTGACCTGAGGGTAATGTTCAGGATGGAGTAGGCAGATGGTGGGGTACGTCCAGAGAAGAACAGAGTGGGAAGAATAATCGCGAGTGTTTTAAAACAGTCTATGTTTGGGAATAAACGTTTTGAGACTCTATGGGTAGTCTGAGGTCAGTAGGGATACAAGGAACTTTTTCGTGGCAGAACTGTTGAACAGAGAAGAGTTGAAGAAGACACCAGAGATGAAGTTCATGTCACCAAAAGGCTAAGGGTGCCTCATGAGGAGGGCCCGTGATTCTCTGTGCCTGGGTGGCCCAGGTCTGACCATCGGGTGGTGACGGAGTAGTGAAAGGAAGCATCGACATTAAAAATGCCCAGCTCTCTAAAGGACTCAGCAAATTTGGGGGCTGTTTCCTATCTTTTCCCTTATAAGCTGCCTCCATGAAAATATGGATAAAAAGTCTTCCCCAAGATCAGAAGCCGTCTTCCAATTTTGCAAACTTCTAGAGGGTGAATGCTCTCATTGTGTTAACACTTGTTTATGTTCTGAAGTATAGTTGATACACATGTTACCCTAGTGCCAGGGGCAAAACATAGTGACCGGACAACTCTACATGTTGACGTTGCGCTCACCACAAGTGTCGCTATCACGGCCCCATACAATACCGTTGACTACAACGTCGTTACAGTACCATTGACTACATTCCGACTCTGTACCTTCCATCCCTGTGACTTCATCATGGCTTTTTTGTAAGGATGTGTATGTGGACAATGTAAATCTAGGTGGTGGTTGTTTTGTCTTTAATTCTCATGGCTTTTCCATGGTGTTCAAGAGAAGAGTTGATTCCAATGTGTCCACTCTGGCATTCTTGAAATCCTCTCATTTTAGTATCGATTCCTCTTAATACCTTACTTTGTGTAAATTTTGGTGACTATTTTAGAATGAGCAGAGGACTTTCAACAATTTACCCTAAGCTGATCTGACTGAGGGAGGGCCTTGTTGGAGTCTTTTAATCTCTGGAATTGGTGGCTGTTGCCCAAACAGGACCCACCCTGTGGTTGTAGCACCTACTAGCTACCTTTCTGTGGAGGGCTGTTATTTCTACCCCGCCCCCCAGCCCCACATTAGATACTGAGGAGTCACGGTATGACTTCATGTCACTTAATTGCCATCAGGCTAATGTGTCGCTTGCAGGCTTATTCTACATTGTAATGGACAACCTCCTCCATTTCTAGTAAGCCTGACAACAGCATCTGTATAGAAAAATAATGTATATATTCACTTTTGAGAAGATTCCTCACTTTAACACCTTGTTACAGGGCTGCTGCAGCTCCTAGGTCTGGAGGTCCCCAGGGCAAGTACATTAGACTAAGGGCATGTTTTCCAGAACCCATTCTGTGAAAACTTCAGGGAGCTTAGTCTACGGTAACATAGATAAGAAGGGGAAGGGAGTTAGGATAGCGCAGAAGCAAAGCTCCAGAGCAAGCCAACCACACCCAGCAGGTACCTCCTCCTCTGCAGCAGCCTGAGGCAGAGCGGAGGAACCTTCTCTTTGGGGAGGGGATGCCAACCTGGCAGCAGCTTCCTTCGGGCCATGGCAGCTGTCCGATGACTCTCGTACTCCACAAAGGCAAAGCCCCGGTTTCTGGTTTTATCTGCGGCGCTCGGGTAGACAATGACATCTACGACTCCCTCGGTGACCTTTTTCATCTCCGCTAAGATCTCTTCTCGCTTTTTGGTCTTGGGGATCCCCCCGACAAACAACCGGCAGTTGTCCACACTGGCGCACACCCCTAAGAGACGCCCGTTTCTGCAAAAACAATGAATGAATGAATGGCATTCTGCTTGGCAAGAATCCTGTGTGATTGAGGTTTAAGAAGTTGAAGACACGAGGGGCCCCTGGGTGGCTCAGTCGGTTAAGCATCCGACTTCGGCTCAGGTCATGATCTCACGACTTGTGGGTTTAAGCCCCATGTTGGGCTCTGTGCTGACAGCTCAGAGCCTGGAGCCTGTGTCGGATTCTGTGTCTCCCATTCTCTCTCTCTCTCTGCCCTTCTCCTGCTCATGCTCTGTCTCTCAAAAACAAATAAATGTTAAAAAAAATTTTTTTAAATATAAATAGCTCTTTAAAAGCTAAGTCCACCTTGGGGTGCCTGGGTGGCTTAGTCGGTTGAGCGTCCAACTTCAGCTCAGGTCATGATCTCCCAGTCTGTGAGTTGGAGCCCCGCGTCGGGCTCTGTGCTGACGGCTCGGGGCCTGGAGACTGCTTCCGATTCTGTGTCTCCCTCTCTCTCTTCCCCTCCCCCATTTGTGCTCGCTCTCTCTCTCCCTCTCTCAAAAATAAATAATCATTCAAATTTTTTCCAAAAAAAAAAAAAAGAAGTTGAAGACACGTGACTGTGGACCTGATAAGTCCTGCAGATGTGACATGTTTGGTCTTCATAGTGTTTTCTCACCACCCAGGATAATTCCCGATACTGGGGCTGCTGCACCTTGGCCCACGTTGCTCACACTGCCTGCCTGGGTGGGGACGGTCATGAAATTGCAAACCTGGCTGCTCCCTGTCCTCGCCAGCCCAACAGGGAAGCTATTCTGACATGCTTTAGAAATTTTCACATAGCATCTTACTTGGCCTACGCTAAACCTGTGATATGGGCAGAACAGGTGCTGTTTCCATTTTCCAGATGAAAAACTCGAGGCTCCAAGAAATTAAGTGGTTTGCTTAAGATGGTAGAGATCTTAAGGGAGGAAATTGGCCTCCGGACTCTCCGTTCAGTTCCTGTTTCTTCTCTATGGTGTTGCTGATTAGCAAGTTAATGTTCATCTCCACCGGCAGAGTGCAGATTAAGCTTTTCTGGGGGGACATTTGGGGAAATGTGTCAGAAATCTTTTGTATATGATTTGGGGGCACATAGTGCTCCTTCTGGGAGTGTCTTTAGGGAAGAGTTGAACACCAACATTTTTGTGTAAGGATATTCACTGCTATTACTTAAAATAGTCCCCAGATTAGAAATAATCAAAATATCCCAGCATCCAGGACCGGTGTAAGGCCTCTTGGCTGAGACGATATCGAATCTGAGGTTGGACGTTTCCTCCTTGTGCACCATAACAGGCTTGTCACCCTGGGTTCTTCCTCACTAAATCCTAATGACCACCGTTAGGCTGTCTAAAAATGCCTCTTCATCTTTCTAAATGTCCCTTTGGGTGAATGCTTCTGCTCCTGGCTGAGAATCACTGGTGAACAAGAGACGGGCATTTATACCGTAGGATGCTCGAAAGTCATTATGGGTAGTAATGTAGAAGGGTATTTATTGGTTAAAAAAACGGCTCACAATATGCTGCTGGCTTCAAAATAGATGGCAAAATACATGTATGAGGAGACCATTTTGATGGACACGGTGCTGAAAACCTAGGAAGGCAATAAAGAGCCAACATAGTGATTATCTCGGGGCAACGGGGTTATGGAGGAATGGTTTGCACGTTAATGTTTTTTTTTTTTATTTTGGCTTTTGCTATTTGTTGTATATCAGGCTGTGTGACTTTTCTAATAACAGGAAGTTATTAAAAATGGGTAAAGTTCCTTTAACAGAAATGACTTGTGCGTCATGAGCAGAGGTGCTCAGCTGGGTGAGCAGGGGGGTTGCTCTGCTCTCTGGGAGCTGGTGGTGTCGAGTCCTGTGCAGGTGCTGTCACCGGGACGGGGGCCCTGCCCCGCTGTCCTCCATGCTTTGCTGAAGAGCTGGGGACCCAGTATCAGAGGTGTGACAGGTCCATTACAGTCTGGTGGACATTGCCCCAGGAATGTGGTTTTTCCCAGGGGTGGGGGGGGGGGGAGGGAAGGGTAGATAAAGTAATCTTTGGGACTTTTGTTTTTGTTTTGCTTGCTTACCTTCAACCCCCCTCTATTCCAAGATACTATTTCTTTAGAAAGTCTCTTCTTTTTGAGGGAGGGCCAGTCAGGTGTCAGTGGCCAGCAGGTGGAGCCTGGAGCCTCCGTGTCCTAGTTTTAAATCTGTGTGGTTTGTCCTGCACTTTCCCAGCGCTGCTTGGAGATGAAAAGCCACCTCTCACAAGCTGAGGGCACGGCTTTCATGTCTCTAGAAGCCAGGCATGAGACAAATCTCCGTGAATATTTGCTGAGGAGGAGGATGATACGACAATTGTGGGTCTTTTCCGCATAAAGAACCTTATCGATCCCCTGAGAAAGGGTGGCTAAGAGCCAGTTGAAGTTTATCCTTCTCTGAAAGAAAGGTTCTCTCTCTGGCAGGACTGATCCAAGGCAGAGTGGGAGCAGGTGAGGACGACTCTAGGGTATCTATTCTTCGGCTTCATATTCTATTTATCCCACACCGTGATTTTTAAGTACCTCTGTGCCTTCCCCTTGCTTCTGGAATCCAACCTGAACTTTGACTTTCACCAGCTTTCTCTTTCCCGATGCTTTATAATATTCCTCTTCCTCCTCCCCCTCCTCCACCCCCTCCTCCACCCCCTCCTCCTCCCTCTCCTCTCCCTCCTCCTCCTGTCTGCTGTAATCATCAGCAAACACTCATAGAGCATGTGATCTGTGCCAGGCACTGAGCATCGCTGCATGGTCTATTTATGTTTCACGATGCCCCCACGGGGTAAGTATCGTTTTACCTCTTTTATAGTTGAAGGCCCTGAAAGTCACAGAGAATTCTGTTATGGGTCAGGGACTGTAATGGATCGATTGTGTTCATTATTCATAGCCTCTCTCTCTTCCCAAAGCACGGACAGGCCCCAGGGTGTAACAACGTGTTGAGACCCGTGCTGATTCCCTACGTAGCTGAGTCGACATCTGCCTCAACTTCAAAGCTATTTTGGGGATAACTCTTGCTCTTAAGGTGTCTAGGCTCCATGAAGGACCAAGGAGTGGGGACTCTTCCGATCCCCAGATCCCTGTGGCTGGAATATTTAAAAGTTACATTAAAATAGAGCTTGCTGTGGTCCTGTCCAAAACAGTTCAGGGGTGCATTATTTTCCGCGACAGATGCCGAGAACACGTGAGTAATTATGTGCCGATGGTAAAACTGTCACTGCACGAGGTTCCAGGATTTCTCCGAAGGCACCTGTGTTCTGATCGCCTGGTTCCCATGCCAGACAACCCTCCACATTCCAGACAGAACTCTTTGGGATCCGTGGAGGCATGTGCGGAACTTCCTGGATACCTTCCTCCAAACCCCGGTTCCAGGCTCTGACCTTGGGATGGGGTGGCTGGGCTGTTACAGTTGCCAATCCAGTCAATGTCTCGATGGCTGGAGGGTTTTAAGAAAAATGACCCAGTAATTGATTGATTTTACAGAATTATGAGGATAATACGTGACTTATTTGGGGTGTAGAGGAAGGAAGTGAGGGAAAAGATAATTGTAGGAAATCTACTCTCTATTCACATCTAGGATGACAATAATTTTCAGAGGCAGAGAGGAAATCAATGAAAACTGCATCTTGGAATTGATGAATGTGCTAATATGTAAGAGTTCTGTCATTTATTGACCTATTACCAAGTTCCACACACTGGGGTAAACATTGAAAAATCTTTAGAGCATCCCCACAATAACACCTGTGAAATGAGGCCTCATATCACCACTTTAGGGAGGAGGACATTGAGGCTCGGAGAGGTTATGTCACTTGCCGGCACTCAGGCGAAGCCCGTCTGACCCCAAAGCTATCACTTTTCAACGGTTCCACTAATCTTTCTTCCAGGTGGCCCAGGACTTCCTTTATGAGAGGATTCAGGACAGTTCCCTCTCTATGTGAAGGTGTTAGAACTCCGTTTCGTGACGCTAGTCATATTTCCAGCCGATAAAAGCCAATTATTGATTGCACAGGGCCGATTGTGCCCTGGAACCTTCCACTGGTCCCATGATTTGCAACATCACCTATGTTTGGCTGGCTCTGTGACCTCTGTCCTGACTCTGATATCATGCAGACGATCACCTCTTCAACCGCTCCCCCGAGACGTCTCACGTGAATCTCGAATGTAAATCCACCCCAACTCAGCTCTTCATGTGTCCAGCAGGCTATTCTCTCATTCTTTCCCATCTCAGTGACTCTATCTCATCCACAGATACTGGGACCCACATCTTAGCTTTCTTCCCTGAATTCGAACATCGCTTGCACTCTCAATCCAATATGGAGCCCGTCTTGTCTGTGCAACCTCCAGAAGGTATCCCAGATTCGGCCTCTCTGAGCACCTGCACCGCCAGCCCCTGTACACCTGCCATCATCTGTCGTCCAGACCTAAATGAGTCTCCCGCTGCAGCTTACCCCTTTCCATCTTTGCCTACCTGTTACTTCACCCAACAGCCAGAGTTCTGGTTTAAGAAGCACGGACCTAGTGAAATGTTTTCCCCTTTTTATTAGAATAAAAGCTAAATTTTGAATCGCGGTGTATAAGGCTCTCCAACTGCATCAGCTTCAACTCTCCCGTCTGTTTCCACCTCCTCGGTGCTGTTCTCTAACACACTGAGCTTGTTCCCACTTGGGAAACGTTGCCCTTGGTGTTCTTATTCTCTGGAATCATCTTCCTCCAAGTCTGGCTGTGACGGCTGACTTTTTGCATTCAAGTTGCGTGTACAGTTTTACTTTTCCCGGAGGGCAGGTTCTTAAGGACACCAAGTTAGAGTAGCCATTTCCTCGCAGGTGGCTTTATTTTTTCATTCTTAATTTATCTTTCAAGTGTAGTTGACACACAATGTGACATGGCATTCAAGTGCTATGAAAGCCCAGAGTGCCGTGCTCACCACAGGCATAGCTACCGTCTGTCACCGTAAGACGCCGTTACAGTACCATCGTACCCTATGCTGTGACCTTCATCCCTGTGACTTATTCACTCCGTGACTGGAAGCCTGTGTCTCCCCCCGCCTATCACCCATTTTGTTCAGCTCCCCCAACCCCGGCAACCATCACTTTGCTCTCTGTGTTGGTAGGTCTGGTTCTGCTTTTTGTTTGTTGCGTTTGCTTTCTTAGAGTCCACTTAGGACGGTCCTACTCTTAAACAATCTGTATCCATTTGCTTACAGGGAAAGGTATCCTGATATTTCCGATGTGTTGAGCAGTGCCCAGCACATATTTATGCAGATCCGTTGTCTGTTTCATTTTCCATCAGGAGAGGCGGGTCTTACCTAATTTCGTAGTTGTTAAGTTGTTTGATGGCGTCCTTGGCTTCTTGTCTATTTGAGAAAGTTACAAATGCATACCCTCGATTGTTGCCATTAAAATCCATCATCATCCGCATTTCATAAATTTTACCCATCTGCAGGGAAAAGAGAGAGAGAGTCCAGTTTGTCTATTTGTCCTTCCAAGTGAAAACACACCCACACAACGTTTTCCGAAGTCTTACCTCTGCTATGTTTGACATTTGCATCCCGTGTGGAACGCTTTGCATAGTTTCATTCTGGGTTCGGATCTGCTATCTGACTCACGGGCAAAGTCAAGTTACATAAAGAAAACGTGTACACATGGCATTTCAACCTGACTTAACAGAGTATGTTTTCAACGGAGTAAATGGCCTTTCATCATTCAGTTATCTGTGGATCTATCCCCCATCCCAGGGACCTGAAAACGCGTTTGTCCTCAGAAGGACAATGTCTTGACAGATTTGTCCTTGCCCTCTACATTGCCTCTGAAGTTTCTATAGTTTTGTCTTTCTTTTGTAATACTCCACCACTGATGTTTAAAACAAAAACCCGGATGCTCATTTGAAACCTTGCTGAGCTGATTTCTTAGCTGTCTTTCTGCCACCATGATCTCAAGATGTACAGGGAAGATGTGATTTAGAGGACGATCTGGGGATTCCTGTTGTTTTTTTCATCTGTAGGCTGAAGGTCGGTGCTAGTCTTATGTGACTGGTCCAACGTCAGGACCTCCACAGTAGGAGGACACTCACCGTATCCCTCTGGTCTCAGATCTTTTGCTTTGCCTATAAACTATTCCTTCTTGCTACCACAAATCTTCTCCGGCAAGCCAGGCTCAGTAATTTATTATTGCTGGCCGCTGTACGATGAGTGACCCTAACAGGTCAGGCATATACAGGGAGAAGAGGTGTCATTAAATGTGTGCGAATACCCTGGTGGTTGGTTACCCCTTGGAACTGCCTCCTCCCCATTTTCAGGTTCAGTATCTAAGATTCTTACCGGATTAAATCCCCATAGTTTGTGCACATGCCAAATGAGATTTTTTGTACAAAATTAGGAATGGTTCTGAAACTGAAGCTGACTTATACATCCAAGCAATTTTGGTATTTAGAGAAAGAAATTTTTTTCTAAATTTTCTATGGGGCACCTGGGTGGCTCAGTCAGTTAAGTGTCCGACTTTGGCTCGGGTCATGATCTCACAGCATGAGTTTGAGCCCCACGCCGGGCTCTGTGCTGACGGCTCAGAGCCTGGAGCCTGCTTCGGATTCTGTGTCTCCCCCTCTCTCTGCCCCTCCTCAACTTGCACTTTGTCTTCTCCCTCTCAAAAATAAACAAACATTAAAAAAATTTTAACTTTTCTAGGAATGGGGCTGTTGAAACACCACTTGGTAAAATAATAAAAATAAAATTTAATTTTGTGTCCTCCCTGTAAGTTTGGGGTTAGTAACAGCATATCGCTTGGAATTAAAACTGAGGAAATGTATTCCTTAACTATATAATGACTTTGAGAAACTACATTATTAATCTTGTTGATGCCTTAGGGCAGACAAATTCAAACCTGTAGAAGGAAATTTCGTTCTGAATCCCTATGTATGGATACACCTTTGAGCCACGACAAGTGCACGCATTCTTTAAATGCAAAGGGTATACTTTTTAAAACCGGATTAAAATGTCAAGTTGGAGAAGTATCTTATTCTGGAAGGTTGTTGTAGTATTATTATAGACTGATAGCTATCTTGCTGTGAACTCCATATGTCTGTGCCATTTCAGATCAAAGATCAGAATTTGAAAGTTATCAGCAGCAGTTCAAGCTGTCAGTCAAGGAAGAGCTACATCAAGTCAGTGGCAATAAGGGGACAACCACTCACAGGAAGGTTTTAACTTTGTCCATGTTGAGGAACAGCAGTTGGAAGAGACACCATCACTGACCAAGAACAAGTGTGAAACAAAGTGTGGAGTATTTTCCCTTTGAAAGATAAAAAAAAAAAATTAAGTTTGGACTCACTTTTTCACATAATGGTATAAGTTCATCCTCAAAAAGGTCTCGTGGAAGTTTCCCAATAAAAATCTCACAGCCCCTTTCTGGGGGTGCAGCATCCCAGCCAGGTGGAGGTCCACCATATTTTCTTTGCCCGTTTTCCTGCAAATCCAGGGTGGATTATACGAGGGAGAGAAGAAAACAGTAAGACCTTTAGTTTGAGTGCCTCAGTTATTTTCAAAGTCATGATAAGGAACAGATTTATCATTGACAAGTAATAGCTGGTCAGAGGATAAAATCAAGGTCCTTTACGTGGATTTTAATACCATGCTCTGTGCTTCAGCAACTTGCTTGCAATAAGCATCATGAAAATGTGTCAAGCTCTGGACAGATATTATTATTGCTGTTCACACTCACCAATGCCTGACCATCGAAGGATTGGACAATAATTTCAATCTGAGGCTCTGCTGTAACCTGGAGTCTGTAGGGTGGCGGTAAGGGTTCTGGAGTTGGGCTGCCTGGCTCTATGACTCACTAGCTATAGGGCTTTGGGCAAATGGCTTAACTTCTTGGAACCTCAGTTTTCTCATATACAAAGTGGGGATAATATTGGCTTTTTGATTAAGGGAGATAATACATCAAATATGCGTGGCACCGTTCTCGGCATCTCATAGCCAATAGTGATGAATTCTCTTCTCGTCTCCCTGAATTTAGGCCCTCTCGTGGGCCAAGGGAGGGAGGCCATGGGAGCCCCTACATAGAAACATTGTGGATTAATGTTTGAAGGTGTGGATTGGCTAATTTTGGGGGTAGCTAGTGAGAAACTTAAATCTGTTTTCAAAGCTGACAGGATGGTGAGAGGGGTTTACTAATGTTGGATCTCTTTGTGGGGAACAGTGCTGTTCTCAGTCCAAATAGAATTTCCTACTCCCCCTCCTCCCTCCTCTTCCTCCTCCTCTTCCTCCTCCTCTCCCTCCTCCTCTCCCTCCTCCTCCTCCTCCTCCTCCTCCTCCTCCTCCTCTTCCTCCTTCTTTTGGCTTTGTCTTAACTAACCCTTGGTGAAACCAACCAACCCTTGGCCTTCTTTGGGAAGGAGTAGTTCTGGTTCTTTTCTTTACTAGACATTAGATATTAAAGATAGCGTTACTGTCTTTATTTTTCCAGAAGTTAAAGACTGGAAAGCAACTTCAGGGGTCCCATGTGAAGTGTGGGCCTGGTCCACCACTGCTGACCTGGGATAGTGTATTTGCTGGGGAGGGTCTTCTTATTCCCACTCAGGCAAAGCCAGAGATCTTTGTCTTTACACCTTATTATGATTTTTGGAGAAAGGTGAATATAGGGGACGGAATGACAGTATTCATTGCTAACTTCTACAAGTGATACTTTAAGAAGTTTTAAACTATAAGAAGTTTTAAACTATAAAATGACATACGTTGTTGGAGAAAACAGTAACGTAGAAGAGGAAAAACACGGTAAATATATAAGGTGAAAAGAAACATTTCCCAGTGCATCACCCTACCCATCTATAGAGGCAGTTAGTGTTAAGTTTTTTGTGTGTCCAAATATTTTTCCACGTAGATTCTTAAAAGTCAGATGTTAGTTGTTTAAAGACCTTGTTTTACAGGATTGTTTAAAATCAAAAGTAAAGTGGCTGCTAGTTTCACCGTTAAATCTTTCTGTATCCCAACTTGAGACTTCCTCAACTATTTTATAAGTATTAGCACAAAGGCTTTTGGATCACAACGTAAATTACGTCTCTGGTTGTGATCACTTTTTTTATTCCTAATTTATATCATGTTGTTTTCAATTAAAAAAAGGGGCGTCGGATGGGTGTTCTACCTTTGCCTTGATTATTTTATGCTTCCGACAACTGGGTGTTTCTTTTACTAAGTATTTAAACATTTGCCTCAAGAGTTCTTATCCTTTTTTCCTTCCCCTATATTTTTGCAGAATCATCTAGCAGCAAAACATTTACATCACTGAGAAATGAAATGTTTTATACTTATAGGGGGAAAAAACTCCTTAAGAATTCAGTGAGCTGTATCTTAACCAAGAATTTATTGAAAAATATGAAGTTGATATTTTCAGAGATATATTAAAAACTTCTATTTATTTCTTGTCTAACAGAAACCTATACGGCACTTGCTATATACCAGACACTGTAGTAACCCTTAAAGAACGTCACAGGTTCAGGACCATGGCTCTCCTCGTTTTACCCAAAACACTGAAGCCTAGGCAGATTAAGTAATTTGCTGAGGTCACATGGTTGGGAAGAGGCAAAGCTGGGATTCGAACCCAGGCAGTCTGGTTTCAGAGACCATCAGCCTTATCCCCACATTTTGCCTTGTTATATGGAAGCTTAATCATTTGTAAGAGATCCATACCTTTAAACACTCATTTAAGAAAAAAAAATCAGCATGCTGTTAAATTGCAAGCTCTCTGCTGCATTTAAAATCCTTTCCAATTTCCAATCATTTTATTACACAAATTTTGGAAGGACATATCTAATATCTGTTGCCTATAAGGAGGCATATTTCTTTCACCAAAGTAAAATCCACCTTCTTGGTTTGCCCTCACCATTTGGTTGATGATGATCCCTTGGGGGCGATTTCTGTGTATGTTAAATGCCTAGAGGTCTAGTCGATGGATTATTGGAATACACAGCATGAATTTGGTAGTATTTTTATTTTTCAGGTTGAAGAAACCCAACTTTTATCCCATAATACTAAAGTAGCGATTCCAGAATTTCTGATCTGGCAGGCTTTGTCTGACAGTTGGAAAATAAATAGGCAACCAACAGATTGACCTTTAAAATTTTCCCTTCAACTTTCTTTCTTGCTATAATTGCTAAAAACATCACTGAACTATTTTGTGGACATCACGTGCATGGGAGGCTTCATCTGCTTATGAGCCAAGATGACTGCACAGGAGAGCTTATTGTCTTTCTATGGTTTCTATGACCACTTGAAAAAAATTCCCCAAGGATATTTTTGGGGATCACAGAGTCTGGCTGGTTCAGAGACACCTCAAAGTTCATGCCTGGGGGAGATCTGTTCTACCCACCACCCACTGGACTTGGACTACACCAGGCTGGAAGTCTAGACCAATTTAAGACCACGCTGGGCGTTAGTCATGGTATTAGAATAGCTGTCCATTACTCAGAAAGGACAGTTGGGAGCTGTATTGTCGGTATTTTTGGCACTGTTTTTATAGTTAAGGAGTTTAAAATAGATAAAGCCCGCTTATAATGGCTCTTTCCCCGACTGGCTGATGTCCTTCTCAGGGGACACATTCCCTCAGCACAAAAGTATTAATAGTTCCGAGAGAGAGAATATAGGTTTTTGTTTTTCTTGAGAGGATGTTCATTAAACTCTGGGAACCTGTACGTTTCTAATGGAAGATCTGGAAACCACTTACTGTCTGTTATAACGCATACATACATAGAAACCTTCAACTAGGTAAATGACAAATTGAAGACCTAATTCTAACTATAAATCCAGGGGGTTGAATTCACATATTGGATGCTGAGCCTACCTAGTCATTCAGTTTATATATCAAGAGTATTTGAAAGTTCCTCTGTCACAGATTTTAAATCTTTCATTATGGAACCATAGAGTCTTTAAGAAATGATGTATACTATCTTGAGTGAAACCACTCACACTTTCATAAATGATTGTAGGCAATGAATCTTAGCATGAGGTCAAATGGGCTGAGTTCATTTTGACCACCTGGCATCTGCTCTTTTCGTACATCTGGGGAATCTGAGCAAAATTGCATTTTCCTACAAGAGTTAAGAAAGGCCAGATACTTGTCATTCCAAATTCTTTTGCAGCTGGGACAGTCATGGTTACAATAAAGTGAACTTGAATTCTGGTGTAGGAATCATACTGGTGCAAACTTATAATGTCGAGCACCCATGATATATTTTCTTATTATTCCAGATTTGTGTTGTGGTTTCCTAAAACCATACTTCCTAAAAACCTTAAACCCCCCCCTGAAAGCTTACTCTTAAATCTAGTTCTCCAAATTTATAAACAAACACTCTTTTAGTAAACTTCTTTCCTGCATAATCAGCAGGAGTTGACTTCTGTTATTTACACACAATAGTAGCAGGAAAAAAAAAATCCCACAACACTTAACCCTAATTGAGTTACTGTGCTAAGTATGGGCTTTCCATGTATTAACTCGCTTAATCTCAACAAACCCAACAGGATGATAGCATTCATCTTAGAGATGAAAAATCCAAGGCACAGACTGTGTCCCAAGTCACTCAAGCTGTAAGTTACAAAGACAAAATTTGAATCCTAAGCCCTATGCCTGTGATGATATTTTTCTTTGGTTTTTATATTAACCCAATATGCTCATTTTACAGATGAGGAAATTGAGACCAGAGATATTACAGGGCTCACCTAAAGTCACACTGGTTTAATTTCTTGCAGAAAACACTAGTCTGAGGGTCCAATAATTCTCAATCTGGTGAATTTCATGGGACATATACTGTTAACAGTCACGAAAGCCTTTTTCTCATAATTCTTCATGTTGCACTGTGCCTACTTTTTTCATTCAGCTTCACCAGACCTAGAGACCAGATGGTTTGTTGTCTCCTCTTAGTGAGCCCATTTATAAACTGGAGGGAGATTAATTAATAAACCCTCTTACAGCCTTCTTCTTCTTCTTTTTAATTTCCTGAACAGTAATTTTAATTCCTTGAATGATTCTTTGGAAATGATCTGTAATCCTCATCGTGGTTGCCTTTAGTCCTTTGTTTTTTCTTGCCAAGGGGAAGAAATTGTGTATGTTCCCTTACTAAACTATTTTCAGATGTTCTCTTGCCCATTTTCCAATTGCTGATGTTTATATTTATTTCTGTTCCTGTTAGCTCAGGTGCTGGATGGTCCACTCAGGCTTGGTGGCATTTGTAGCCTTTGCAAGCATGCCAGTCACCAGGGCCACGGCCAGAGCACTGGTTCAGAGGCCAGACTCTTGTAGACTGTTCTCAACAGTCAATGTCAGTGTATCAAGAACATCTTTCAGGACTGCGTCTTTTGAAGTTTATGACTTAATACCGTGTGTTCCGAGTTATTTGTAAGATTGAATAAAGTTATTAGGCATTATTTCTATTCCCACCTATATACCACCTATATATCTCTTATGTCATAGGGTTCAAGGCAAATGTAAGAGTACTTAAATGAGATGCATCCCAAGGATCCTCTTAGATGTGATTTCACTTTTGGTCTGCTTATGACCTTTCTGTTGTCTGAGGACAGCAGATGGTGATGTGGGGAGCACTCATTTTGTTGATTCTATATAAAGATAATCATCTGTTTGTGTTTTAATTATTCACTCTCACAACTTAACATAAGTGACTTCAGGTTGGTAAAATCTATTTTAGGCTGAGAAATTTTAGGGAGCAGAGTTTTTTAAATTTATATACTGTTGAATTTGACATGACCCTTATTAGTTACATATTGGTTCTTAATTTTTTAATACTTTTTTTTTTGAGAGAAAGAGTGTGAATGGGGGAGGGGCAGAGAGTGGGAGAGAGAATCCCAAGCAGGCTCCATGCTGTTAGCACAGAGCCCGATTTGGGGCTCTATCTCATGACCGTGAGGTCATGACCTGAGCAGAAATCAAGAGTTGATGCTTCACCGACTGAGCTATCCAGGTGTCCCCCCGCCCCCCACCAATTATTAGCTATATTTTTTACAGCCCTTTAAAGGCATGCTCAACCAAAGCATAAGAGACTGTTAAAAACTGAGAACAAACTGAGGGTTGATGGGGGGTGGGAGGGAGGGCAGGGTGGGTGATGGGTATTGAGGAGGGCACCTTTTGGGATGAGCACTGGGTGTTGTATGGAAACCAATTTGACAGTAAATTTCATATATTAAAAAAATAAATAAATTAAAAAAAAAAAAAAAATAAAGGCATGCTCAATATGAATGTCAGGTATTACTTTTCTACAAATAGAGCAATAATAATTGTGATGTAAGGGCTGAATAAATGGGATGTGGCAATTGACAGAAAGCGAAACCACATCTGGAAACCGAGAGGAAAAGCTAAAGCAGGGATATAATAAGCAAGTACAAACTGAACTTTCTCCTCATACAGCTTTGTGTTTCTGAAAACGTGGTGTGTGGGATATTACGTAGTTTACAGGCCGATGTTTTATCTCAGGAGGCACTTTATTGTATGTGAGAAAACATGTAATTATATGAAACTTGTGGCTTTTCTGTTTACGTAAGTGAGAGAAAGTTTACTTCTAAACTTGAATAGAAATGGCTGATTCAATAAATTCTGAATAATATTCTTGGTGGCGTGCATTCATGGCAAAGATCACAAAAAGAATCACAAATCGATTTTGGCTCTTGCAAACTTACTTCACTCTCCACAGAGTCCTTATGTTTGATCGTACAAAAAAAAAATATATGCTACAGTTCTCCCATGAAAATGACTTTTTTAGCAAATTAGGAATCACGTTCTTGTTTCACTTTGGAAAGCTGACTTTTGAAGGCCTGTTGCCTAGCAAAACACTCCTAATGTCATCTCAGGTTACTTGTCGTCTTACGGAGGCAGAACTAATTGACATTATCAAGTGCTGCATTTAACAACCTGTAATGATTTCCTTTTCCCTTGAAGGATTACGTGTGGCAAACCATTCTTTTGGAATTCAGCAACTCGCTATTTGAAGCATTCAAAAGCCAACAGCCCTTTAAACATACCTTGTATCTTGTAAAGCTTTTTATAATACACGTTTCTGGCCAATTTCATGGGAATAGTCAATTCAAGAACATCCTTATGAAAATTTCGAAATCAGAAAAACTTTTTGGAGTGTGTCTGCCTTTACTAAGAGGAAAAGTAAAATGCCAACTCACTTCTAAGACCCTGCGTTCACATTTTGCAACAAAATCCACCTAATGATGGATCCCACAGCATTTATTTATGTGACACCAGATTCACTGTGCTCATGCCTTCATCTGGCTCCAGGCACGTGCGTGGACACACGGCTGAAATCTATAAGAACCTCTTGATCCCATCCAAGAAATAACTGGGTGACAGCTTTGGTGATTCCTTTATCCTTTTTGGGCTTTTACCTTTCAGAATGTGTGATTTATTCAATAGGCCCAATTATAGATTCAGTTCGCCTTTTTGAATTGAGTAATATTCCAGTAGATGGAGATCTGGTTACATTATACAAAGCTGTCCACATTACAGATAAAGACATTGGTCCACATGCAGGTGAAGAACGTTGGTTTGAGTGACCGACCTCTTATCCTGTCCTACCTGGTTCAACGTATGCCAAGAATGTCACCTAATGCATTTGTTTTTTGGCACGAGAGGAATTTTATACAGTAATTATTCTCCTTACCAAATTCCCCACGAATTTTAATTTCTGGCAAGCTGAGGGATTTGAGAAGACACGTAGCCTTTCCTGACTTTAAAGTCTTTGTTTATAAAAGAACAGGGCTGACTGGGTGATGGCAAAAGTCTTGTGAGGGTGATAGAATGCTCCTGAAAGGAGGCTACCCTGACTCCACAGTTCAATGTGGGACAATGTCCAGAGGATGTTTTGTGAGTTAGTCAAAAGGACCCTTAAAGGGAATGCTGTGGAAATTTAAAGAACCAATGTCTTGGGGCGCCTGGGTGGTGCGGTCGGTTAAGTGTCCGACTTCAGCTCAGGTCACGATCTCGCGGTCTTTGAGTTCGAGCCCCGCGTCGGGCTCTGGGCTGATGGCTCGGAGCCTGGAGCCTGTTTCCGATTCTGTGTCTCCTTCTCTCTCTGCTCCTCCCCCCTTCATGCTCTGTCTCTCTCTGTCTCAAAAATAAATAAACGTTAAAAAAAAATTAAAAAAAAAAAAAGAACCAAAGTCTTTCTGATTGCATGTCTGCTTCATACCTATTCTATTACTTAAAGACTTTCTTTGCATCGGTTTCTTTTTCTTAAAGAAGCTTAGGCAAAAAAGAAAACCTAAATCATTCTTATAAGTGAAATAGCAAGATCCTTTCGCACAACTGGAAGGTAATTATGAAAACAACCGTACACGAGGGAAATCATGATCACATTGTCGCTCGGCTTGTTGTCTAAAACCTCTGAGCCCGAGTCCTGTCCTCGGTGTTTAAGAAAAGATCAGCAGGGGCTGGGGAGGGGTTTAAGACGTACCTCCAACAACTAACTCTTCCTATCAGAAAGCCTGAAGGAGGACGGAAACTACAGTTGACCTTGGACCACTGGGGGTTTGAACTGCGCCGGTCCACTTAGGTGCAGATTTTTTATGGTTCTGTAAATATATGTTCTCTTCCTTATGATTTTCTTAACATCTTCTGTCTAGCTTTATTGTAAGAGTACTGTGTATATATATAGTATATCATATTAATTGGTTTAATTGACCTTTTATGGTCAGCAGTAGGCTGTTAGTGATTAAATTTGGGGGAGTTAAAAGTTATAGACAGAGTTTTGACTGTGTGTCGGGGGTCAGCACTCAACCCCCACACTGTTCAAGCATCAGCTGTAGAATAATTCCTACTCTGATATTCAGTCACGTAATGCTGTGTCAAGGCTCCATTTAACATCATCTCTGCTCTCTCCCCTGCACCTCTGAAACAATGTTGAAAAAGAATCGCAAGTATGAAATCCTACACAGATTCATGACTGCATGTTGTGTGAGCTGCCTTTTTTAGTCGTTGCCTATGTTGGAAAGCTATCTTTGAATCTCATGACAAACTCTCAGTTTCTTTAAGTGAAGAGTCACTTATTTTTGGTTCACTATTAAACATACTTATTTTGAGGAGCACCTGGGTGGATCAGTTGGCAAATTGTCTGACTTTGGCTCAGGTCACGATCTCACGGTGTGTGAGATCAAGCCCTGCATCAGGCTCTGTGCTGATGCCTCGGAGCCTGGAGCTTACTTCAGATTCTGTGTTTCCCTCTCTCTCTACCCTTCCCTACTTGCACTCTGTCTCTTTCTCTCTCTCAAAAATAAATAAACATTAAAAATAATTTTAAAATATTTATTTTGATAACCCTTAATACTTGTTTTGATCAGTATTAAAGAAACAATAATTTGAGAAGTCCTGAAGTTGCCTATAAGCGAAGTCCATAGTCCCAAAGAGCTGTCCATGCTTCTATATATTTGAGTCATGAAGTTCGCACCTATTTTTACATGGAAAACCCCATGTGCTTGTAGTTTAAGGAAAAACACCATCAGACGTAGTTTCCAAAGATTTTGAACCTTATATTGAAGAGCTCATAAATAACCAATCCTCTTTGAAGCTATTTGAGGAGAATTTCATTGATGTCTGCCAACAGCTTCGGGAATGCATTTCTATTTCTCAGAATCCTGAGGTTCCCGTCACCTGTCAGGCATACGTTTTCCTCAGAAAGATTCATGGGACTATTGTGTCATTTGGAGTCTGCCATACCATGCTCTGGCACTTGTGGCTCGTAGAAGCAAAGCTTCTTAGGAGTTTCAAAGTTGGTCTGTGGGTGGCTGGGGTGAGAAGCTTAGGGAAATGTGTGTCTGTGATGATAAACTGGCCCCATCCTGTTCTCAGGCTTAGTCTCCCTATTTCAAGAATTAGTATTAACACACTTGGTGAATGACTTATGTCCTTGGATAGCCGGGACATGAGCAGGTGGTCACAGGCACTGGAAGGAAAAAGTAGGACCTGGGAGCTATATTTTACCATGAAGTCAAATTCCTATTCCTGTCCCCAGGACTTTGTGTGATGGCTGGGAAGGAATGCCAATGCCACTGTGTTTTCCCAGCTGCCCCTCTCGGTGCTAATCTGGATGAAGCCAATTGTAAACACTGGGATCCTGAGTTGCTTATTTCCATTGCATTATTCATAAGAAAAAAATTGCAACTTAAGAACTACCCAAGTAAAAGACTAAAGTACATCATACAAAACCAGAGAGATGAAGGGAGTTATTTTGGGGGCACCCTTAGAGAGGGATGGTATCCCAATCCTATTTATATTTGATCTAACACTATCCTTTCCAAGTTAGGACTTGTACCTTTACGTGAGTTTTGTTGAGGAGGTGAACAAATTATAATTAAGATATACGGCTGTATTGAAAGTTCATGTAAGAGAATATGCACCACGAGCAAAGTTCGAGGGGTGGGAATTAAGCTGTATTTTGTCCCTAGTCTGAGGGACCTGTTCCCAGGAACCCAGGCTCATGGCTGATTAACAGAAGGGAAGGATGGAGTCCACTCATTTCTCTAATTTATCTGGTGTAATCTTACTGGGTCTTCAAAAGTAAGATGCACTGATGTCTTGGCTGTTCAAAAGTGCTGTGCGTTTTATAAATGTTTTGGTTCAGTCGTCCTGCCCAAGTGGTCCCCTCTGCCAAGGATGCTATTTTCTCTGGTTCCTTGCAAGGTTTGTTTTTGTTGGCACACGTCTTCCAAGTCCCGGCATCAGTGTCCTCTTGCTTGAAGAGGGTCACCTGCCATTCTCTGGCACACGACCGGTTTATGATACCTGTGGCTCTTAACGTGATCTGTGATTATTTGGTTTCTCAGTTATTTTCTGCCTGTCCCTTGAGAATAACCTTTATGAAGGCAGGACCCATGTCCCTCTTTGTGGAGTCAATGAGCGAATGAGGGCTCAAGCTGGAGCTGGCGGGGTTGGGTAGGAGAAATAGGGGCCACCTGCTTCCTTTCAGGACGTTTAGACACTCATCCGTGTTACGGGGAATTTTCTTTAAAAACAGCGGATTTGCCTCTAAAACAAAGTACTAGAGTAAGCATTAGAGTCGGGGGCAGCAAACTTTTTCTGTCAAGGGCCAGATAGTTGATATTTTTGGCTTTTTAAAAGACAACTCTTTAAAAATGTGAAAAATCATTTGTAGGCTGAGATTATGGCAAAAACAGGCAGGAGCCAAATTTGAGTCATGGGTCCAGTTTGCTGACCTCTGGGTCATGTCTCTACTGAATTGTATAACCCTGGGGCTTGTTTTCTGACTGCAAAATGAAAGGGTTGGACTATATCAATATTAAGCCAATTTCAAACATACAAAGATTTGAAAGACCAGCCTGATGAACCCAGGTACTACTATCCTGCACCTTTAATAATGAGGTTTTCTCCATGAAATTTCCCCAATTTTTCTACTGCTAACGGAATGCTGCTTAGAACATTTCCCCACTTCATGAGATTTTTTCCCCTTATAATAAAAATAGTCCATACCCACTATAGAAAGTTTGGGGGGTGGGGGGGAAGAACATCAGGCAAGAAAAATTTACCCTAATCAGAGATTACATTTTATTACTTTTCAGGGTTTTTACCATGTGTAAATAATCTCTCAGAATATTATTTGGAAGCTGTATACAGTTTTGCGTTCTGATTTTTAGGTAAACATTCATGTTTGGACATTTCTCCAAGACTTTCTTTGAAAGCATAGTTTTACATGACTATATAACTGGTAAATGGAAGGGTGATCATATTTTCTGTGAGTGGTAATATTTTATTGGACATTTAGGATATATCTAACTTTCAACATTATAAATTTCACTATGAGGAACATCCCTATGTGTAAATATTGTTCCTCACTCATTAGGTCAGGGGATGGTCTGTTTTATCGCTCTGTACAGAAAAGTAATGCCCACAGCTGTATTCCTCACTCAATGCATTTTTAATTTTGGATAAACTTTCATTGCAACAACATTCTACGCATTTTAGGTCAGACACTACATCTTATACTTCTGTAACCCCAAGGCCTTCCACTTGCACATTGTATTCAATAGTAGGGACTAAGGAAACAAAAACTAACAACAAATAAAATGCTTTATGTGTGCTAAAAACAACCATTAGATTAGGAATGTGATGGGGGACGCCCAGTGGCTCAGTGAGGCATCCAATTTGTGGTTTCAACTCAGGTCATGACCTCACAGTTTGGGGGTTCAAGCCCCATGTTGGGTTCAGCACTGCTGGTGCGGAGCCTGCTTGAGATTCTCTCTCTTCCTCTCTCTCTCTCTCTCTCTCTCTCTCTGTCTCTTTCTCTCTCTGCCCCTCCTGCGCACTCTCTGTCTCAAATATAAGTAAACATTAAAAAAAGAAAATAGATTATCAATAGGGTAGTTGAACAAACAGTGCTAATCCACACCATATTTTGAACTATTTAAAAATAATATAAAAGTATGGGAATACATGATAAATGTAAGTATTTATAAGTAATATCATATCAAGTATCCTACTTTAAAAAATATTCAGGGGTGCCTGGGTGTCTCAGTGGGTTAAGCGTCAGGCTTTAGCTCAGGTCATGATTGTGTGGTTTGTGAATTCGAGCCCTGCGTGGGGCTCTGTGCTGATGGCTCGGAGCCTGGAGCCTGCTTTGGAGTCTGTGTACCCCCTCTCTCTCTGCCCTCCCCCGCTCACACTCTGTCTCTCTCTTTCTCTCAAAAATAATAAACACTTAAAAAAATTAAAAAATATTCAGACTACTCGAGGGCAATCTTTATTAAATCTATTTTAGTTTTAATAGAATTAAAATTGATGTAAACTGATTGCAACTTGGGCAGGAAGTTTTCTGCAAACACTCATCTATGAAAACACAATATCTTTCTGGTGTTATAGAGAAAATTCCAGGTGGGAGGACCATCACATGCCAGAGTTTATGACCCACATTATTAATGCATTCTTGAAGAAAGGGTCATCATAATCTGATTTCTTTTCTTTGACTCTCAAAAACATATTTGTTTTGGGAAATTTGGCAAGTTCAGTTAAGAATGAAAAAGTAGGGGGGTAGAAAGCACCCCATGTAATTCCATTGTCTGGAGACACGGGGTGCCTGCAAGGAAACAGCCAGCATACTTTCTTCAAAATATTTCCACTCAGCCCTAACGCAAGTATGAAGTTGAGAGTTTAACTCGTCACCATCACACAGACTTTAGCCACAGTTATTGAACGTCTACTAAATGCAGGGGACCGCGTGAACTTCCTTGTATTCTCTGAGATACTTTGATAAAATTTTCAGCTATTGATATCCAAAGATGTGCTTTACGATATCTTTTTTTGTTTAAAATTTTTTTTTTCAACGTTTTTTTATTTATTTTTGGGACAGAGAGAGACAGAGCATGAACGGGGGAGGGGCAGAGAGAGAGGGAGACACAGAATCGGAAACAGGGTCCAGGCTCCGAGCCATCAGCCCAAAGCCCGACGCGGGGCTCGAACTCATGGACCGCGAGATCGTGACCTGGCTGAAGTCGGACGCTTAACCGACTGCGCCACCCAGGCGCCCCTCTTTTTTTGTTTTAAACAAGTGGGTATTTTCAAACCCTCAAAGGCGCAAGGTGTTGTATCAGTTGGGATAGAAAAGACTGGCTCGTGTTATTAAGTAACCTGCAAAATTCTATTTTTGACAGCTGTATTTGTCCTGCCAGTGATAAGAGAGCACCAATTAGTCACCCCCTGGCTTTTGAGTTCTTGTTTTGCAAGTATTCAACGTTCCATCCCATAGGCTGCAAAGATCCAACAAAAAGAAATCCTCCAAAAATCTAACTGGCAGGCACCATAAAATTTTAAATGGCCCTTTTGTGGGTATGCTCCCTGAATTGTAGTCAGATGTTTCTTTATCTTAAGTTCTTGTGCAGGGATTTTTATTGCCATTTTTTATTATTTTCTAAAACATTTATTTTTGAGAGAGAGAGTGTGTGAGAGAGTGTAAGTGGAGGAGGGGCAGAGTGAGAGAGGGGGGCAGAGGATCCAAAGCAGGCTCCACGCTAACAGCAAAGAGGCTGACGTGGGGGCTCAAACCCGCAAACTGCAAGATCATGGCCTGAGCCGAAGTCAGATGCTTAACCAACTGAGCCACCCAGAGACGGCACCCCGTGCAGAGACTTAAAAAAGGAAACCTGTTCACTCTTGTGTGGATCCTGAGAAACTTAACAGAAGACGATGGGGGAGGGGAAGGGAAAAAAATAGGGAGGGAGCCAAACCATAAGAGACTCTGAAAAACAGAATAAACTGAGGGTTGATGGGGGGTGGGAGGGAGAGATGGGTGGGTGACGGGCATTGAGGAGGGCACCTGTTGGGATGAACACTGGGCGTTGTATGGAAACCAGTTTGACAATAAATTTCATCTTAAAAAAATAAAAAAAGAAACCTGATGTTGCCCTCTGTTTTTGAAGGCGGAAGTATGGAGAAGGTTGGAGGGTCTCGCCTAAGTCCCAAAGCGCCGAGGCTGTGCCTCCAACGTGCTGTTCTCCTCTTCCAGTCACTTACTCCAGTCTGCTTACCAGCGACTGGATTGAACAGATACCAGGATTGCAGCATCGTGACCAGCAGCTTTGGGGTAAGACCTAGCCAGTATTCTGGAAATTAAGGCCAAGAGTAATTAAGGGACGTGTGGAAGATCGTATACCTGCTATGTGGCCAAGAATAGGTTAAACCATAGGTTTCCAACTTGAGGTCTTGAGTGGCTTCCTGCACTTTGCAGCCAAAATCAGGAGAGCTCTTCCAATTCACTCAACACAGTTGTCATGTACGTATTTAGACCCTGATCAGGGGCTTTTGATTGGGAGAGCTCGACTTGGCAATTCTAGGTTTTACATTACGGAAGAATTTCTGACCCAAGAGTCATTCTGCTAACACAGAAATAGCATTACCTAGAGTGAATCATGTTACCAAGTTTAGGCTCAACCAAATATTGTTTGCATGCCTTGGCATGCTAATCACTAAAATCTCAATCATAAAGATAATATTATAACAGCTCTTAGTTCTGTATAATCTTGCCAGAAATTCTGGCTAATAGCCATAGAATTATAGCCTGTAAATCGTGGGCAAGCTACAGAATCAATCGTGCCTTGTTTTCCTTATCTGGACACTGGAGATGATCACAGTGTCGTTGTAAGCACCCACCTGCCCCCTCCCCTCCGCTTCGATCCCTTCCTCCTGCTCCAGCTAGGAGTCAGCAGGTGTAGTTCGCAGACTGGCATGGGAAGTTAGGCTTCGGAATGCACAGAGGAAGAAAGCGGGAAGCACCCTGTACCCTGACATGCTTGCGAAGGGAAGTAGCTATAACTTGGAAGTTTCTCTCATACTGCACCAGACCTATTATTATTGAGTGGAACTTTTTTTATTACCTGCAAGTTACCAGAGAAGTCATGAGGCTTGCCCTGAATTTCACGTGGGGGAAAAGGACGGACCAGGGCTTAGAATAACATTGAACAGACGATGTACATTGTTTTGTGATCAGTTCTCATCAAGTTCTGCTTGTTGAATGTAATGATTATATATTCATCGTTTTATTTAATAATTTTCTTCAACGCATTTAGGTTTACGATGTTGAGGTGTTGTAAATAATGCCACCCTCGACAGGTTTATAGACATTCGTAGCATTATATTTGGACCTGTACAGATCCACTTCCAGAAGAGGAACATCCTTATACATAAATATTAAGAAATTGGGGTGCTTGGGGGGCTCAGTTGGTTAAGCGTCAGACTTTGGCTCGGGTCATGATTCTGAGGTTTATGAGTTTGAGCCCCACGTCGGGCTCTGTGCTGACAACTCAGAGCCTGGCGCCTGCTTCGGATTCTGTGTCTCCCTCTCTCTCTCTCTGCCCCTCCCCTGCTCACACTGTCTCTCTCTCTCTCTCTCTCAAAAATAAAAATAAACATTACAAAAAAAGAACTTGCTTTCAAAAGGGTACCACCACTCTCTTTGCATGAGTATTCCAGATACAAAGAAAGTAAAAAGAAAAACTTAAATATTTTTGGTAACATTTCAACATAACTACACGTAGTACACTTGGCAACAATCTGACAAAGGAATATGTAATAAAAGGACGCAGCATATTTAATTGTTATCCATATGAAATTTGTATTCTGTGAAAGCACGTGGGTTTGGTTAAGTTAGAAAAGCATGTGGGTGATAGAGTACAGCTGGGAATGAAAATGCGTTGTCTGATGGTAAAAATGGCAACGTTTTTTCTTCAAATAATTAATATCCCTAACAGTAGTTTTCAATCTGTCATAACCTCTCTGAAGGAGGCTTTCATAGAAACCATGATCTATAGATAATTCTTTTTTTTTTTTTTTTTTTTTCAAAGATGTTATCTCTTTTTTTTTTTTATTTATTTTTGGGACAGAGAGAGACAGAGCATGAACGGGGGAGGGGCAGAGAGAGAGGGAGACACAGAATCGGAAACAGGCTCCAGGCTCCGAGCCATCAGCCCAGAGCCTGACGCGGGGCTCGAACTCACGGACCGCGAGATCGTGACCTGGCTGAAGTCGGATGCTTAACCGACTGCGCCACCCAGGCGCCCCTAGATAATTCTTAATGATCACTGTCTGTAAACAAACAGTTCTAGGACTTTTTTGTTTTTCCTTCTGCTGGAGATGGGGAGAAATTATTACATACCGTGAACTTGGTTGGGTAGCTGTTATGAGAAAACATCATGGAACAGCTAGGATGACCCAACGGTCAGTCCTGGGACCCCACATCTACATCTTCCCGCATCCCCAGTAGGGAGCTTCTCTGGAAACAGGCTAGTCCTGGGAGAGTTTGCTCTCTGCTGATTCTTGAATCACTGTTGTGGGTCTGCTTCACAGAAAGCATTGGGTGGTAGACACCAATGGCCTTTTCAGAGACCAAAGCGATCTTTCAAAGCTGCGATAGTCTCTCTGACTGTGAACCCGGATTCTGCCTTCAAATGACCGGTGAAGGTTAAGCTGATAACCCAGAGTAGAAAAGACCATCACCATCCAGGGTCACCTACAACCCTGAAATGACGTGGCTTCTTCCCCCGCAGGAAGGAATATCCGTCAGCAGTTACATGACTGACCGTTCACATTTTGCACCTTAGGACCACGGATATTCCCACCATTCAGTGGATTCAGTTGTAGGTCTCAGCAGATATCACGAGAAGCTCCTACCTGGACCAAGCTATATCCTGTGCGCTGGACCAATGCGCGAAGGGCTGCTTCCTTCTGGGTTCCGCTCAATCCATCCCCGGATTTGTGATTTGATTCCATTGAGAGTGATTATCGGCAAAAAATCAGGTTAATTAGGGTTGCTCACTGAAACCAAATTTAAGATAAATTAAGTAAATTACTGTTACCAAGTCCAAACTTGTCCTTCTCATAAAGGACATCTTCAGGAAACATTCTCTATAAATAAGCCATTAAGGTTAGAGCCACAAACAGCCACACACGAACACGGCTGGTTAGATGTCCTCCTTAAAGAGTTTTGTTTTTTTTTAAATATTCAATTTTAGTTGGAATTTAGAAGTCTCAAACGAGTAATACCCCGTCTCCAACGAGAACACAGATTGGTAGATCTCAATGCAATTATTTTAGAATGTCACCATATGCTCAAAAACAAATTATTATGTCAATTAAAAATACGCAGAATGGGGGTGCCTGGGTGACTGGGTGACTCAGTGGGTTAAACGTCCGACTTTGGCTCAGGTAATGATCTCACAGTTCGTGGGTTCAAGCCCCGCGTTGGGCTCTGTGCTGACAGCTCGGAGCCTGGAGCCTGCTTTGGATTCTGTGTCTCCTCCTCTTTCTCTGCCCCTTCCCCCCTCATGCTCTCTCTCTCTCTCTCTCTCTCTCTCTCTCTCTCTCTCTTTGTCTCTTAAGAATGAATAAATTTAAAAAATTAAATATGCAGAATGGTCCTTGCAGATCATCTATCGCTTAGACCACCCGGGAGAGGACATGAAGCCCTTTGCGAAAAATCTAAGAGATTATGAAAGCCTACGTATGTGCATGCTTATGTAGGTGTGAAGGTGGAATTTCAGACTTTTATTGTCTATACTTTTTATTTGGGAACCAAGTTTGAACTCCATTCCAAATGTGATAATTGCTCATCGTTAGAGGTTCACAGGGTAAGGGTGTGGCCATCTCGAATGGTCCAGGCTGTGGTAGCAGGAGGCCCTGGAGGCTCCCGTGTGCTGAGGGCCATATGCTGATCTGCTGGCTTGGCGTGAGGGCTCAGTGAAGGTTCCGCACTGGGCTTTCCCTCTGCTTACTGGGCTTTGCCAACGGGGACAGAAGAAGTGTGCTTTACAGTGATTTGAATCACATGCAGACTGAACACATTTCGCTATGGGCCCTTCAAAAACTTTTCTGTGCTATGCACTGAGATTGCCTACACTACTTTGGGTCGTCATTTAAGGGTTCAGAATGAAGGCGCCGTTGATAACATATGGAACGAGTACAAAATTGGGTGAAAAGGGAAGCTGCAGGCATCATGTTGATAAACTACAGATTCACAGAATTCTCTTAAGGTAATAACTAATAGACAAGCATCATCTAGCAGCTTCTAGAAAGCAATACTTGCAAGAAAATGTAGAAAGCCAAAGGAAAAATGAGATCCCAGAGTGACTATTCATCAGCTATTACAGGGACAAAGCAATTTCATGCTTCACATAAAAGCATGGCCATTGCTGCCCTGGACTCTTCTAGTAATTCTTGCTTGTGTCTAACCCGGGTTAACCCCATTTTACTTTTTCATTCTCTCAAGCAGTATTTAGTCAGTTCTGTCTGCACACCAGCTTCACCCCCTGCCCAGCTTTAAGGGCCCTTGTGTTAGTGAAGTGCGTTAAGTTAACGTACCAGCTTCCGTCGCGATCCTTCGTGAAAGGCAGTGTTCCCCCCTCCCCCCGCCGACCCCTGCAGTCCTAACTTTGTATCATGGCAAAGACAAATTAAAAACTAGTTTTCTAATAGTGCTGATTTGGGACATGTAGCTTTCCTGACACTTTTATCATATAACCGTTCTAGGGATGCTACACGGTGGGGATAAAAGGAGACCGGTATTTGCTTTATAATTCTACCTGAATGCTGACTACAGTTATGTTAACTGTCTTTTCTTCAGGATACTCTCAACAACCACCCCCCCCACAACTGCCCCCCCTGTGCTGGATTGAACCCACAAAAGCAGAGAGGCCCACGGGTGGACTGGGGTCCGGTGATGTCAGCCACATTTGTCATCATATCTTACGGATGTCTGAAGGCCAAGCCTACAGTCTTGTGGATTTGTAGATTTGTTCTTTGCCGACCTTCATGTTTTCCAGCCAAAAATAACAGTTTGTGGTGAAATGACAAGTTTTATTTGCAAAGCCTACCTTTAGTTTGGTTAATTATTAGTCAAGATAATTGAAGACACTTTTCTGTCACAAAGGTCTTTTGGTCACGTGAACTCACTCTGACATGATTGAGAAAATCTGTAGAACATCGCAATATAGTGTCAAACTTTGGAAGTCAGGTCAGGGCGCAGAAATAGAATTCAGAATTTGCTACAAG
The DNA here is from genome assembly GCF_046562875.1 of Panthera onca. NCBI lineage: Eukaryota > Metazoa > Chordata > Mammalia > Carnivora > Felidae > Panthera > Panthera onca. The sequence continues at coordinate 82,381,014 of NC_138349.1, forward strand.
AGACATCCAGTCTTCCATGTTTATTTCCCAAAAACAATCCCCTTTCCCAACACTGACCTAACCTGAAGGCTGAACTTGGAGCCCAGATAAATATTTCTTTAAGCAAGTCAAACTTCTGTTAAATCTGGTCAATTTGGAAGAGAGATGGCACAGTGCATTTTCTAATTAACATCTTGTAACTGTTCCGATCTGAGACCTCTGAATTTTGAAAGAGTAGTTCCCCAAGTAATTTATGGATGCGAGAGGATTAAAACCTATACATGGCAGGCATGAGGAACATTGCAGCAAAGGAGAGCACTCATGAGTACTAAGTATATGACTATACTTCTCAATAAGTAAGAATTGCTTATTTATTAAAATGTTCACTGAGTACCTACTATCATGCAAGAATTTTTCGAGACACTAGGAAAATAGCAGAGAACAAAACAAACCCATCTCCCCTCAAAACTTCACAGAGTTTTCTAGAGGGTGAGAGAGGTCATAAACAAGTAACACACGCAGTGTGCTGGTGCTAATTTCTGAGGAGAAAAAAAAGGGAAAAGGGATACAAAGTGTGTGTGTGTTGGTGGAGAAGGTGAAATGTTAGCGTGATCCTGACAGGGGGAATTTGGGGAGAGACCTGGTGACGTGAGGGATGTGTTTGGGGGAGACCATTCCAGGCGGAAGGCCTGTGAGCATAAGGACCCTGAGGTGGGAGCTTGTTGGCGGAGAAGAGGAGAGGCTGGGGCTGAGTGAATGAGAGCAGAAATGGGAGTTATGAGAGAGACGATGGTGGCCCAGACCACAAAGGATTTTGTAGGTCACAGGGAGGACTTTGGCTTTTGCTCTAAGATGTGAAGCCAGAGGATCAACAAGATGTTTAACAGGGTCGTTCCAACATGGAAGGGAGTCGGGCAGGGCTGGGACTGAGCTGGGTAATGCAAACATGTTAGTCCTGTTTTTATGAATGTGTTTGTGGTTTTGTTCATTGGGATGCTTTTGGCACGGATTCTGATTTTAAAAGATCTTGCATTAAAACATCACTTGGTCTGACACGTGAGTTTTTCTGACGTTGCATGTGAGGTAGTGCCTGAATCACCTCGCGCTTGTCAGCAGAAGGCTCATGGGGAGGAGGAGGGAGACCAGTCAGAAACCATTGTACCTTCAGGGCAAGAGGGAGTCGTGGCTTCAGCCAAGAGTGGTGAGGAGGGGCCAGGTCTTGGATATATTTTACAGGTGCATTGGATGCATCATGGGAGAAAAACAAGATGAGTCAAGGATGCCATCCAGTGTTCTGGCTTGGGCAACCGGAAGAATAGAACTGTTCTCAGCTCAGATGGGGAAGAACAGATCTGCGGAAGGGCAGGAGCTCCATCATAGGCATGCCCATCTGGAGATGCCCGTTAGACAGCCCCAAAGAGAGGCTGAGTGGACAGTCAGATACATGAGCCGGAATTTTCTGGGAGAGTTCCCGGCAGGAGACGTCAGCTGGGAAGCTGTCTCCCTAGAGGTGATACTGAAGCTGTGAAGTTGAGTGAGATCATGTACAAGCTAAGTGTAGAAAGTAGGTCCAAGGACTGATCTCTAGAGCACTCCAACTTTTGGAAGTCAGGAAGACCAGGAGTAACCTGCAAAGGAGAATGACCTGGAACAGAGAATGGCAGAAGGGGAGCCAGATGAAGGAGGTGGATGGAAAGCCAAAAAAAGAAAGGATTTTGAGAACAGATGAGTGACGAGGTGTCTGCGTCCTACCAAGTCAAGTAGGGTGAAGCCCAAATAGGGATGTAGACCCTGGAGCTAGACATCTGGAGTCAAATCCTCATTCTGCCTCTCACTATGAGAGGAAGAAAAGAACTGGAAAATTCTTTAACCTCTTGATGTCCATGTGTTCTCAACTCAGAAAGCAATAGTATTTCTCTCAGGGTTGTTGTATTACATGAGTAATTAAGTTGAAAGAGCTTTGGAAGCGTTCCTGGCACATAGTGAGAATGAGATTAGCGTCAGGCACAGATATCTATGATTTTAAAAAATGAGAAAGGGAGAGATGGCATAGTCACCAGGCACTTCAACTTCTCAGGATCTGCAGTAAGACATTCCACAGTTTCTTGGAAAAGCATTGTTATCTAGATGTTAACAGCTGAGAGAAGAACGGGGCAATGGATGGAAGTCAGATGGAGAGAGGTCACCATCACCATTACAGGCAAGAATGGGGGGGGGGTCCCCATCACTGCCTCAGTGTGGTAGGGAGCACGAGGGGAGAACACGCCAGCCCAGGGCTTGGTTTACACCTGGCCTGGGGCAAGTGCTCCGACACGACTTGCAATTACCACCCATGACTCCTGCTGGAGGAGAGCAGCAGAGCACCCAATAAGTTATCTATTATGTTATTTTAATTGTTATTATCATTTATCTCTAATTCTACAGGGTAGCATTTCAAAATCGCTTTCTGGGAAGATATAGTCCTGGGTCTTCAGCATGATTAATGGTCCCTCCAGGACTAGATTCCCTTCTGGCATCCTAATGTACCTGCCACCGGGGCTGCCATGTTTTCTCACATTTGCTGGCTCCCTGCTTGGAATGCCATTCCTTTCCCTTGCCTTCCCACATCTAAGCTTCACTGCATTGGCCCTGTTATCCTTCCAGACTGGATTGAAATGTCTGATGTGATCCTTCCTTTGATACCCTCTTTTGGGTAACATTCAGTACCACCCCCTTAATGCTCTCAAGAAAGTCTCTATATCCCTGTACTGTTGCACATAATCCGGCAATTATCTACTTACATGGCTGTCTTGCTCACCACATTGTGAGTGCCCTGAGCATAAAGACTGTGCTGTATTCACCTTTCTGTGCCCAGAAGGCTCAGCCTGGCACTTTGCTAAGTGCTCAATAAATAACTTGTAGAACCAACGGAAGACCTTGGGTGAGCATTTTGTAAATGGCAATGACCTACACTTGATCTGAAGTAAAATGAATCTGCCTCAAATCTCCTACCACTTATTATTCTTCTGGTTCCCATCACTTCCAGAAAGCTCTACCCTGGGCTAAATTTGCTTTTTGTGAGAAATTGATGCCAGTGTTTTCACTGCATTTATGAACACGTTATCATCTTTGGGAGAGAGACCAGAAGAGTAAAACTGAAGAAGAGTACAAAGGGATTGAAAAACAGTTGACATTTCAATTCACTTTTCTTCTTTTCAATGCCTTTCTGGTTTTATAATTGCAACATTGGTGACGATTTGATCCAGACAAGAAGGGCCTAGAAGTTATTGAGGGTTCAAGATTTCTGCCTTCCCGAAAGTCACAGGTTGATTGGAATGAACACCTCCCCTCTTCACTTGGTTGAGATTTTTCAATAGAAATTTCCAGAGTGCACCGTTGGGCAAGGTCAGAGCTTGCTGTCCCTGGCTCTTGACCCTGGTGGCCTCAGGTGCCAGTGGGTCCTGGCTCAGGGAAGGTGGCAAGGAGACAAAGATGAGAAAGAGGCATGAGAGAAGCAGGTTGGGAAGCAAAATCTGACTTTTCTGCATCTACAGCTGTGAGGGGCATACGCAGCAGGCTGCCCTTTCTATATAACCCTCACCTCTCAAGAAGAAAAGCCTCTGTAAAGATTGAACATGTCAATCCGGCTCACATGGAGAACCAAATTGTGGAAGGAAAAAGCACGAAGGGATTTGAGGTGACAGTTGTCCGATTCGCCCAAAGGTCCCGCAGTGTTGGAGGTAAGCACCCTCTTGGAACATGAGTTGGCAGCTATGGCAACAGAGAAAGGGGGAAAACAAGTTTGTTTTTTGAAATAGTAAGTTAGGCAAGACAAAGGTAAGAAGTGCATGGTGGAGAGCACTGAGCGTGCAGGAAGAGTAGCTTGGAAAGGCAAAAGCAGCCATGGTAGAGTAGTTAGAGGCCGAGAAGAACAAAATGGAGAGGAAGGATAAAGACAGGGGTTAAAGTGAGGGGGTTTCTTGGTTTGCAAACTAAACGAAGTCATTATCCTCCATTTCAACCAAAAGGGCAACAGGTATGAACGTCATATCCGCTTCACGCCAGGCACTACGCTAGACGGTTTACTCAGGAAATGGAGTAGTTTGGGTAATGGTCTAGTTTCTGGACGCATGTCATGGACTTTTTCCAAAGAGGAGGAAGAAGGACACTGTGTGGAAGGACAGACGCTTTCTGACCTGGTAAGCAGAGTCAGAGGTGTTCCTTGGGACCTGTGCGAGCAACGTGCCCCGTGTGCATTTCCTGCCAGTGGGTTCCCCTGGGACCTCTCCAGACCCACGCCAGGCCTCCCCAGCGTTTGGTTGCGCACCCGGGTCGCATGACATAGGCTGGACGTGACCCTTACGCAGCATGCAAGTTGGACACGTGGTTTTATCGTGAGTTTCAGCCATTCAGTATCTCCTGGGAATTTTACACAGAAGGAGTCCCAGACTGTATCGAAATGGTTTGTGCCGGAGGGATGACCAAAGTTGATGTATTTGCTTAATGACGCTACATTAAGGTTACCGTGCATTACTTGATAACGAAACAGAAACTAGTTCTCATATTCTCCTTGGAAATATTTACAATCGGTCTTAGGTTTACTGGGAAGTGGATTCAGGTGAGAGCTCGTTAGTCGGCCACGCATCCCAAACCAGAGCAAAATTAATAGAGAATGCGCAAATGTCAAATTCCAAAATGTAGCCACAAAAACATCCCGCCAAGTCCCAAGATGTGGCGTCTTATTTTTAATAATCAATAAAAATAAAAACCAGCTAAAAAATTAAACCAGAACCCCTTCTAGGTTATTAAGGCATTAGTAATGAATCATGCATTAATTTGGGCCTGGCCAATTTGGGCCGAGGCAAGGCTTAAAGTAGAGAAAAATAAAAGTTGTTCATAATAGATACATTAGCTTAGAATTATCGAAAAAGTCCTCCTCATGTATTAGGTTACACGTCTTCAGAGAAAGACAAGCTTGCATGGCAATTGCTGTCCTGCCACCAATGATTTTAACTTTTCTAAGGCCCTGGTTCCTGTTCTAAGAGCAGGAGCACGGATACCTAACTTGAAGTTAAAAGTTGTCTTTTAGCAAAGGCTTAAACATCTCAGAGATCGGATATGGGGCACCTAGTAGAGTGCTGGGGATACAGGAAATGCTCACTGAATATTTCCTTCTCGTTCCTTCTCTGCTGCTCTGGGTGACTTATCTCAGCATCATCTGTGGTCCTCTGCATGGCTAGTCTCCCTCTAGAAATTGTCCAAGGTAAAGAGAATGCAGTATTGAATGTGTTATCTTGACCTCTTTCATGTTGCTTTCGTAGTTGATCTTTTTTTTTTAATGTTTACTTGAGACAGAGAGAGAGAGAGAGAGAGAGAGCGAGCGCACAAGTTGTGGAGGGGCACAGAGAGAGGGAGACACAGAATCCGAAACAAGCTCCAGGCTCTGAGCTGTCAGCACGGAGCCCGACGTGGGGCTTGAACTCATGGACCACAAGATCATGACCTGAGCTGAAGTCGGATGCTTAACTGATGAGCCACCCAGGTGTCCCAATAATTGATCTACTTATTTCATGTGTTTATTGTCACTTCTCAGTAGGAAAAATCCTTAAGGTATTCAGTGTGTGTGTGTGTGTGTGTGTGGTCATACAGCTTGTTAGTGTTATAATGAAAATTTGACACAACTTAAATATCAGTGATTAAGAAATATTTGAATAAATAGTGCAGTGCAGCTAATAAAACTGATGTTCTAGTACAATATTTACTTTAGACAGATATTTGTGAAATAGAATTGAGTAGTCTACAAAACAGCAGGTGTAGTCTGATTTCATTTGTGCTAACTTTCATATTCATAAGGAATTATAAAAGGCTAACTGGTTATGCTTGGGTGGTAGGTTAACAGATTGGTTTAGCGTTCTCATTTGACTATTTTTAACTTTCTACAATATATAGCTCTTACTCTAATAATTAAAAAATAAATGACACTAATAAATGAAGGTCAATGGAAACAAATCATCAAAAATAAAGATGCAGTCAAGATTCTATTCTGAGGAAACTGGTGATCATTATTTAGAAAAAAAAAATACTGGAAATTACTACAAGCGTCCAACTAAACAGACCAGAGAAAGAACGAAGTAGACTTTATGAAATCAGAAGGAATCCAAGTAAAAGGAAATCAGTGAGACAGAAAAATCTGTAGACTTGATAAATGTAAGAGCTGATCAAAAAGGTTAGTAAATTAGCACCTCTGGCCAACCTTGATGAAGTGAAAGGGAGAACCATATTTTAAAAACAGCAGGGAAAAATGGATAGAATCACAGGCAGAGAGACTTTTAAAGAAGAAAATGTTTTTATCAATACACTGACAAATATGGTAAAGTAGCCGATTACCTAGTAAACTCAAGGGTAAAATAAAAATTTGAATAGGCTGATAACCACACGCTGTAATGAAAAAATTCACTGTCTTCCTCCTAAATAACACAAGATCCAGATGGTTTTCTTGGGCAAGTTTTAGAACTCATTTAAGAAACAAGTAATTCTTTGACTATATAAAGCCTTATAAAACAGAAAATAATGCAAAACTGATACTAAATCCATCAATAATTTCATATCTCTGATACAAAGCCAGACAGAAATATCACAAAATAGAAAGCTCTAGACCCCAACATCACGTATAAATCTAAACACGGACTACAAACAGCAGAGCATCAAAATACTAATATACCATAGACACAATGGATTTCTTACAAAAACACAAAGACTGTTCAACTTCACGGATTCTATTAGTTTGATCCACATCAGTGATGAAGAAAAAAACATGATCATCCCAGTAAATGTAAAACTAGCACTCCCTTAAATTCAACACCCACTATTGGTTTAGAAAAATGACCCAACTCTTCAAGTTAGCTGTAAAATAAAACATACTTAAATTGATGGAGAGCATGAGAGCATGAGAAACCCCGCAATCATTCACCCTCATCAAAAGTAAGTGAATTGACTATGCAGGGCGGTTAGAACAAAGGCATACTACAAGAACAGTTACAAAAACGAGTTCCTCAATGAAGCAGAGATGGCAAGTGAAATGAGAGAATCTGAACCATATAAACAAAATTTGTAAAAATATAATGTGGACTATCCACAATCGTTATGAAGAAAATGACAAAATTACATTGAAGGATCTAACGCCTGGACACACGAAAGTGTTATTCTCGAAAGATATCCATTCTCCCCAAATTATTAGTGTAGTGCGATACCAATTTAAGACCCAATAAAATTATTTTTAAATATGCCACATTGAGTCTAACATTGATCGGGCAGGAAAACCATTCAGGAAGTACCACAACATGTACTAAATGTGTAGTATTCCTGGGAACCAGCCTTAATTAACAGTTAAAATTAAAGCGGACACAGGAATAGACAAATGGATGAATGGAGTGGCAGAAAAAGTCTAGACCTTTGGTTTTTTTTATATTTGAATTTGCCACTAGATGTTATTTCAAAGGCTAGAGATCGTAGACACTTGGAGAAAAAAGTGAAGTTAGTTGGCTTACCATCTAACAGCATATAGCCAAATTTTAAGTGGATTAATGAAAAAACTTTTAAAAGCACTGTATAACTACTAGACGACAAGATGGAACATTTTTATACTCTTGTGATGCAGAAGGGCTTCTGAATCAGGCATATCAACAGCCATAAATGAAAAGACTAACAGATTTGGCTATGTAAAAATTACAAATATCTGTAACAGTACGAGAAAGCTAAAAAGCCATAGACAGGAAGAAAATGATTGCTATTTTTATACAATAGACCGAGAATCAGTATCTTTAATACACAAAGAGTACTTTTAGTTCAATAATAAAGAGAGTCCCGCATCAGTGGGCAAATGAGCAAAGGGCAGGAGCAGTTAATTCACAGAAAAAAGAAAAATCGTTTGTAAACTTATTTAAATACTCATCAGAGCCGATAAAATAAAACAAAAACACAAGATACCTTTTTTTGCCTATTATGTAGCAAAATTTGAAAAGATTTTAAATAATGAATAGAGCTAACATGTATCGAGCACTTCTAAGTTTCAAAAACTTTAAACTTAATTCATTTACTCCTCATAAAAACTCAGTGGGGTAGGTAGTATCATTCCTATGACGGGTAATAAACCAAGTTAGAGAGATCAGTTAATGTATCCGGGGTCACCCAGGTGACAAGGGACAGACCCATCATTTGAATATTCTGGGGCCAGAGTCTGGGCTCTTTATCACTATATTCACCTTAAAAAAAATAGGGGAATGGTGCAGAAGGAGGAGGGAGATTATAAAACCTCTCCAGCTTCTCCTTAAGAGTCTTTGTAAGAAACCTGGTGACACCACAATGCACCTGATGAGGCAGATACTGTGGGGTTATGTCTTCTTCCGCTTCCACAGGGACAGATGGTTTTGGTCACCTAAAGCACCAGGGTAACTTGGCCTGTTTGCTGAAAAGAAAAGGAGCTTTTATCATCTAAGTAGTGCTGTGGGTAGACTGTGTGATGATTCACTTAGATACATGCAGGATCCGATCTCCTTTGGACATGGTCCAAAATGGATACATGGTCATTGCCAGCTCTCTGCTATGCACTTGGTCACACATACCTGCCCCGAAACCTCATCCCTCACGCTTCTGGGCAGAACGTGGAGCCTTCATAGATGACCAGGTGATGTATCACTTGGCAGGATGTGACGTGAATTCCATGTTAATTTCCCTTCTTAAAGTGTGGGTTCCTTCTTCCCATTGACCTTTACTCTTCTGGGTTGTAGACCGCCAGAGGCAGTCGGCTATAAGCCACATGTCTGACGTAGCCCGGCGATAGATAACAGACACAAGTACAACTATTTTGGGAGCAGGGTCTCCTCTCTGTCCCTCTGTCTCCATCTTCAAATGTCCACCTGGGTCCTCTTTTCCTTTTCCTATCCCTTACTCTCTCTTTAATCCCTTTATTTTGTTCTCTCTCCTTCTTTGGTGACAACCCTGGCCAAAGAAACTGCTGATTCCACCTGGAAGGTACATCCTACTTTTTAAAAAAAATGTTTTTATTTATTTATTTTGAGAGAGAGAGGGATGGAAAGTAAGCAGGGGAAGGGCAGAGACAGAGGATCCCAAGCAGGCTCACACTGTCAGCACAGACCCGGCATGGGTTTGTGATCCCACAAACTGTGAGATAAAGACCTGAGCCGAAATCAAGAGTCAGATGCTCAACTGACTGAGCCCCCCAGGCACCCCAGGTACATCCTGCTTTTAAGACAAGGTGTTAACAGCTGTAGAGAGGCAGTGCTGGTGGAGGCTACTTTGTCAAGAGACGGTTATTTTTGCAAAGATGCTTCGGGCCAACTGATACTTTGATGATTGTTTGTTGATGTTTAAATCTATCCATCATCTTATTTGGAGTCATTTGAAATACTAGATAGAGTAACTTAAAGCAGCAAAACCTAAGATACGGGGGGAAATTGTACTGTCATAAAAATATTTATGGGGAAAATGAAACGATACTAGAAAAAGTTCAATTGGAACGAGTGATTTAAAATTATCAGAGAAAATCAATAAGGAGATGTACAATAGTCAAATGATTATATTGTGATTTATGTGTGTTCCTTGTCTATACAGATATGTATATAGATATGTATCTATACACATACACACCTGGACTGAATTTCAGCATTATAAATATGCATGGGGTGAGAAGGTATGTTTTTTTTTCAATTTTTTTAAAAAGTTTTTTATTTTTGAGAGAGAGAGAGAACAGGGGAGGGGCAGAGAGAGAGAGCAAGAGAGAGAATCCTAAGCAGGCTCCACACCGTCAGTATGGAACCTGATGAGGGTCTCAAACTCAGTAACCACGAGACCACGAGCGGAGCCAAAACCAAGAGTCAGATGCGTAACCGACTGGGCCACCCAGGTGCCTCACTTCTTTTTATTTTTTTAAGCACTAATTCGAAACCAGGAATCAGACACAATCTCAGTTGAGAAGAACAAGTTCCCTAAACTCTTGGGAAAGTTAAGCGCGTCCATCTGGTCCACAGCTGATCATTCTTGCCAAACCGGTCCTGACATCTAGATATTCTTTTTTGTTTTGTTTGAGGGAAAAGTAATTGCACATAGACAATATATTTTCACTTAAAAAGTACATTTGAAATTGCATAATTTGTGCTCCAATGGAAACACCTCCTGTTTTGTTTTGTTTTTTTTTTTTAAAGCATATTCTTAAGGAGATATAATAGAGGTACATTTGATCTGCTTGAAAACACATTACCCATTTCTTTGCTTACGATGCCCTTCAAGTACCAACAAGAAGCCATCAAATCCCCGGGCTTTAGCCTGAAACTGTAAATTACACAAGGAAATGCAGGTGAGGAAGCATTAACCTATGCATGTTTTGTCAAAATAGGACTTTGAGATTGAACTGCAACTTTCCTGAATTTTAGCGAGTCCTATTTGCTCCCTTAAATCTTGCCCTCCTCAATTTTTTATCATGCTCTGAGAAACAGCTTCTCTGTAATCTTCTCAGAGGAAGTGTCTGGTTTGAATGAATTCCTTCATCGTGACTGGAGAAGGAGGGCCCCAGACTTAAAATATTGTACCGTGATACAACATACTCCAAACTGGCCCAGAGAAAGTCATTTGAGAATTGCTCTAGCCAGGTTGAGCTGACAACAGAGAAGGCATGCTGGGGGAGGGACAGACGGACTCCCTGCCTCTGGCTTGACGTTATAATCACGTGTACCTGGGATGCATCCTCCTCACCCTGGAGGGACCAGATTCACCCGGTCTGGAGCGGGGCCCCGGAAATGGGATGATGTAAGCCTCCAAAGTGACACTGATTGGCCTCTGAGTTTGAAACTGTTGCATTAAGCTCTAGTCCATCCATGTTAAATGTCAAAACAAAAACATGGGCAGCAATGGAATTTATCCCACCTGGCAAATAGACGGGATAGACGTCACATCAAGACAATTGTATTAAAGAGAAGAAAAAGCCTATAAAAGAAAGGTAGAGAGTAGATCATAGGAGAAAAAAGGGGGATGGTTCCAAATTTTCTCTAATAATTATTGACATTTGCATCCTTTCTGATGAATAAATCTTTTCCTAAGCTAGTATTTAGAAATAAAACCTTTGAAATGCCCCCCTCCCCCAAACTATGTTCTTACTAGATTCTGGCTCAAGTGGTTTGCTTTCAACTGTTTCCATGAGGACTGGCCAATGAGGTACTTATATTCCCACTGTGGCTCACATGTGGAGAGGAAGCAGAAGTGAGACCAAACGGATGGAGAGTAGGCAATGAGGAAAGAGGCTGGGAGGAGACCAGAGGAGGGAGGCGCTGAGCCAGGGTAACAGCAGAATCCCCTCCGCGGGTCCAGAATCACTCCTGCTGATACCCTGAAAGCCTCTTTCTCTGGAACAGGAAATCTGATCTTGGCTTTTTTCCTGCCTTGAGTACATGTATATTCTCACCTGTTGCTCATCTTGTACTCCTCCCCTCATCTCCCACCCCTTGTTCTGTTACTGGACTCAACCTGAGCTCACGATGTACAATGCACGAGGCCCCGCCTCTTTCTGGCTGCCTCAGTCTTCTTGAAAGATCCCTTGCAATATTCTCCTGCTCAAAAGCCCTCATTGGCCTCATCGCGGACTACAGAGGGAGAATCCATTCCCCCAGCCTGACTTCTGTGCCTGCTATAACTTGGCCCTAAGTCTACTTTCCTGGTTGTGTTCCAGGGCAAGTCCAGAGTATCTATTCTGTGCTTCTCCCACACACGCCAGTTGCTTCTTAGGTTCTTTGTTCCTCTTTGCCATTTGCCTTGCGCCTAGTTCCCCACTTCCTTTCACAGTCTTCCTGGCCGAGACAAACCCAAGCTCCCTCTGAGTGCGTGCCGTTATATGGGTATATGTGTATGAATGCACAAATGTGTGTGTGTAGACATGGGTGTGTACATACACACAAGTGTGACTCAACTCCTGGCTGCCAGTGTTGGTAGTGTGGCATTGCACAGGAGACTTCTCCGTACGCCCCTTTCCTTTTGTAACTGACTCTGACCCCATCATTTTGTTTTATTGTTTTTTATTTATTTTAGAGAGAGAGACAGAGAGACAGAGAGGGAGAGAGAGAACAAGTGGGGGAGGGGCAGAGAGAGAGAGGGAGACACAGAATCCGAAGCAGTTCCAGGCTCTGAGCTGTCAGCACAGAGCCTGATGCCGGGCTCGAACCCACGGACCACGAGATCATGACCTGAGCCGAAGATGGATGCGTAACTGACTGAGCCCCCCCAGGTACCCCATGGGCCCACCACTTCTTTAGAGATCCTTCAGTCTTGGCTCAGCTTGGATGAGAATATCAGAAACTCTGAGAGAGAGCTTCCAACATGACCTCTGGTTGGTAATGCTGAAGACTGAGAGATGAACAAGTCTTTCAATCCAAAAATGATCTGAGAAAACTTGAATAGTAGGTGGGAATTGCATGTGCAAGAGGAGGGAGGGGGTGATGGGGGAAGAAATGGAGAGCTTTGCAATCAGACAACATAGGAACTCTTGACGCCATTAAGTTTCTACTGTATTGGCTGATTTTACGCGCCAACAGGACGGGGCCATAGGGCGCCCTGACATTTGGCCAAATATTATTCCGGGTGTGTCTGTAAAGGTCTTTCTGGTTGAGATTAAGTTTAAATGGTAGACTGAGTAAAGCCCCTCCCCATTTGGTGGTGGGTCTCATCCAATCAGTTGAAGACCAGAATTGAACAGAAAGCTTAAGTGGGAGGGAACCCCACCTTCCCGGCACATCAGTCTTTTCTGGACTTCAGACTTGAGCTGAAACCCTGGCTCTTGTGTCTCATGCCTGCCAGCTTTCAGACTGGAAGTACACATCATCTGTCCTGGGTCTCCAGCTTGCCAACTTCAGGGCTTGGGGCTTCTTCGCCTCCATAATCATGCGAGTCAACCACTTACAAGTAAGTGGAAGATAGATATATCTTAGAGGTGCTAGTAACTAGTACTACGATCTTAAGGTACCAGAATAATGACAAGAACAAAACCATTTTTGTATATGCACTGAGATTCCAATCGGAATGACAGCTCTGTTTCTCCAGAGAACACTGGCTAACGCACATACACGTATGGTTTCAGTGCTGTCACGTTTCTAGTAACCGTAAGATTAGGCTGCAGATGGCTGTTGTGTCCTCTTCACTCAGTAATGATACCCAACTCTTCCCACCATGCCTGACCCTCTTAAAGATCCCCAGGAAAGACAACAGGCAGACTTTAGAAATTCTAGAGTGGCCTTAGAAGAATAGAATTTCTTTGCCCATATGTTTAATTTCTAAGTTGATGTCCACATTGGGAAAGTGGTAATCACAGCATGCGATGTAGATGTTTTTCAGCCTAAAAGCGGATGTTTATTCAATAGCTCTGGGACCAGTTATTTGTGCGGCAGATTATATGGGCCTGACAAGCTGTGAACACTATATTTCATTCATTCTTGGACTCGTGTTATGATGTCTCTTCTTTCCAGTTGAGATTGTCCTTTTGAACTTAATTGCTGCATCTGGTTTCCTCGGACCAATTTGGAACAATTAGGTCGAACACTTAATTCTCACCATGACTGCCAAGCACTGATTAATAAAATATGTTTGGTCCTTGAGTGAAGCTTACAAAAATCCAACTATCTAAAGCTCTATATGGCAGTAACCCTGAGGCAATCTGATGCTTGTAATGAAAGATAGCCTTATGTTTCCTTTCAAAAAATTAGATTATGGAAGTTGTGATTTTATGCAACTTACATGCCATGGTATAAATTGTCTGTACTAAGTTCTTTGTCCTTATTTCTATTCAACCACTGAGGTCTGACATTTTTCTGTCTCTTAATTAATTAATTGATTAATTCCCATGGCTATTAATTAGCATGTATGCAACCACCATTTCATACCTGGATTTTGTCTTACCATGACCTCTGGCCTTTTTTCTAACTCTAACATCCTCTGCATAGCACTCGTTAATGTTCTCAACCATTTTGTTATGACATTTTCCTACTAAAACACTTTCCATGGTCCCTATTCTACAACTCTATCAACCTATGTCATCACCTGTCAAATGCACCCAAATTCATATTTCCAGTGTATAGCTTCTCTCTACTCAGACCAGCCCAGAAGCTTAGGAGTCAGGAGAAGAATGGAGGCAGGGACTCTAGGGGACAGAGGTATACATGAAAACAGCACGGATGGTGGAGAAGTTGAGTGTAGCTGGAATGTTGAAAGTTGAGTGTAGCTGGAATGTTGAAAGTTGAGTGTAGTTGGAATGTTGAAAGTTGAGTGTAGCTGGAATGTTGAAAGTTGAGTGTAGCTGGAATGTTGAAAGTTGAGTGTAGTTGGAACGTTGAATGCAAGTGGTGTGGAGGGGATCAGGTTTGGTAGTGACAACAGGTATGGCCAGTGAGGCAGGCAAGAATGAAACCAATACTGGCATGATGGAGTTTTCTGGGCTTCTCATGAATTCTGCATGGAAGAATTCCAACAGGTCCCTGTGTACTTTAGGAAGATGATTCAGCCAGTGTTGCGGACAATGTATTAGAGGCAGAAAGAGTAGTCTGGGGACCTGGGGGGAAAAAAGAAGTGTCCAGCTATGGCCGGCAGTGAGGATGAAGAGATGGAGAACCAGAGCCTTCCCAGGGACGGACACGCATCTTTCAGCTCCAGGCCCGAGCACCGAGCCTGACACTTAGTAGACACTTCATCACACGTATCTGCTGAGCTGAACGGAAACTTCCTATAGCCTCTCCGACTACTCCAGACTTTGTTCTCTCTGTCCTAACTTTCTAGTTTCACCACATGATGACAAAATACACAGTATTTTGCCCTTTGTTGTTTATTATCGATTCCCAGGTTGGAGGGTGGCATAGTCGGCAAACCAAGGGATCATGGGTTTGGACCAACTCAGTTTCCAATGTTGGGAGCTCTACCCTTAAGAGCTTTGTAAACTTTGGTCAAGTTGTTTAACCAGGTCCCAGTTTCTTCATTTTGAAATTGGGGATCATGATGCCTACCTCATCGTGTAGCTATAGTGAGGCAAAAAGCTAGGACAAGTACACGGCACAGACTTTGGTACATGGCGGTCCATGATGTTTTTCTTTACCTCTTCTACTGTCTTGCTCTCCCCAGTCAGGTGCCTCTTTTATTCCACAGGCAATATTATGAATCTGTTATGTGCATAGCAATGTGTTTGGTCTGCAAATTGAAAAATAAATAGGATACCTTTCTTGCCTTTCAGGACCCCCTAGTAAATAGTATTCATTTTTCCAGCAAAGTGAGAGACTGTGGGGAAGGGAGAGATTAATAATCTGGGGACTGGGATGGGAGCTCTAGGGAAACCCTTCATGGGTCCCTTGAAGTGATAGGGACAATAGTACTTCTTTGTGTCCAGCACAGCATCTAGAAGAATGCTGAGCTCAAGCAAGGGGTCAACCAGTCAGCCCCAGTGGACAGAGTAACACAGTAATCCCAAGGGATTACCTCTTCCTGACCCTCTACCTACCATTCCTCTTTATTTTTTACTTATTTTTAATTTTTTTAATGTTTATTTATTTTTGGGAGAGAGAGAGAAAGAGTGTGTGTGTGTGAGCAGGGGCAGGGGAGGGGCAGAGAGGAGGGAGAGACACAGAACTCGAAGCGGGCTCTAGGCTCTGTGCTGTCAGCACAGAGCCTGACGCGGGGATCGAACTCGTGAACTGTGAGATCATGACCTGAGCTGAAGTCGGACGCTCAACTGACTGAACCACCCACGCACCCCAACCCACCATTCCTCTTAAGGTAGATGCTAATCCCTAACCCCCTCCTTACCAGTCCCGATGCTCCATTTGGCCCCTGCCCCCATAATTTTCTCTGTTGCCCTGCCTATGCCAGTGGGTGGGGTGACTGATTTGGGAACAGGTTGTCTTCTTTCAGGCCTTCATTTTTGTCACATTAATAACCACGCTATTCTTCAATCTGCATCGTCATGAGTGGCTTTGAGCACTGATGGGTTCTTGGTTGTAAGGATGCAAATAAAACAGGCTGAGAGGCTCGCACTCTGGTGTGAAGTCCACATTTCTATTCTGCTTCCTTGATAATTAGCCAGGTTCCTTCAAATCATTTTATACTGACTTAATTAGGAGCCCCTGCCCGTGATGGAGAACATCTCTGCCTTGGAGAAGCAGCAACAGTGTCAGGGAGAAATTGTCCCTAATTTGCTCCATAGGCCAGTGGCGAGGAGAGTTATTTCTGAGCCGCCTGACCTCTGGTCTAAATAACTCTCTACAGGTTGACCCCAGGGCCCATCTCTCTCTCTCTCTCTCTCTCTAGTCATTTTGTTCTAGGAAAGCGCTGCGTCATCAACCCAGGAATGAGATGATTATTATAGATGACACAGCCCAGGTTTGTGCGCACCTGTTTGCTATCGTACTAAGCACTTGTGTGTGTAATTTCTGATCTCATCCCGAAGGTAACCGTGATTTTACAGGAAGAGGAAACAGGCACAGGGAAGTTAAATCATTTGCTGCAGGTCACGTTGCTGGGAAATGGTGGGGCCAGTATTCAAGCCTAGCCACTCTGGGTCTCCAGCCTCTGGCTTTAGCAGTGCCACTGTCTTCTCTTTGCTCTATGCTGTGCACGAATCTGTCCATTAGACCACCGTGCTTCGTGGAATCCTTTGAAATACTGACGTTCTAAATTATCATTACAGGAAGTAGTTGGCTTTGCAGCTTGTTTTGAAAGGCAAGTGAAAATAAGAGTTTCTAGACAGGATAGGTTTTTCTCCTACCTTAAAATACCCTAAAGGGCCACATAATAGCAATTCTTGGAAGATTCCAATTCTAGTCAATGCCCCTGTATTACGTATCTGTTCTGTAGTGAGGGAGAGACGTGGGGGAAATTCCTATCTGGTAAGCGTGATGCTCAAATGTCTGTAATAATAATTCAACATTAATAAACAAATGCTTCCTCAAAGATCAAATAGCTGCCCTACAAATACTTACGTTCTCCTCTGGTTCCCTAGGAGACTTCCATTCTTGGCCATTTCTCACCTACATGTCTCCTTTCCTACCGTCACAACCTACTTGTCCTAAATGCCGTTCCTGCAAGGCTTTACCGGGCTAATTTGCTAAGTGATTTTAGGCTAACGTGTTCCTGAATGTGAACACCTCCAAGTGTCCCTATCATTCATACCCTGTATCCCGAGTAATTTGTATTCTACTATGGAAACATACTCTTATTATCCTAAATGAATAATTCTATTGAGGCTGGTGGGCCTGCTATTTGGGAACATTTGGTCTCAATTTAAAGCTCCAAACTAGGTCAGTTTAAATATGGGACTCCCTTAGCATTTACAGACCTAGCAGCCCAGTTATTCTGTCCCTGGGGAGAAGAGTGTGTCCCCCAGCTGGGAGGCGCCCGCCTTGAGACACAAGCAGAATGTGGGCCTCGGGCAGGCATGTCATTAGGACAATTACCCTGCAGTAACGCAAACCCCTCGCTGCGCTCCTGGTGCCTGTGCCTGCGCATTTCTTCTGCGGTCTGGGCCTGGCCCTCTCACTAGGTCACAAAAGGGGTCTCCTTCAACTGAGTCTCTGGCTGCGTCCGTCTGGGAGTCTGGGCCTCGAGAGGAGGGTGGGACTCAGAGAGAAGACCATTTTCTTTCCAACCACGGGGGCCTGTTAGTCTGCCTCCCAGGATTCGTGGAGAGACTCAGGCTGAATACAGGGGCGGTGCAGCGAGGGCTCCTATAAGGCGCAGGGCCTGCCTGAGGGTTGGGGGTCTGCACTTGTGTTCTTACCCTAACAGAAAAATGTCTTTTACCCTTGGGAAACTCCTTTAGCTTTTCTCTGTCCAATAATGGACCTCCAAAATTTAGTTGTAGTTCCAAGATTCAGCGCTTCTCAGTGCTCCCTTCATGCTCTGTTTTCAGAGCGCTCCGTGCCGGCCGGTTGGAGCTTACGCCTGTTTCCACCGCTTTTTGTTTTATTTTATTTTATTTTACTTATTTTTTTAATGTTTTTATTTTGTTTTAGAGAGAGAGAGAGAGAGCGAGCAAGCAGGGTTGGGACAGAGAGAGAAGGAGACACAGAATCTGAAGCAGGCTCCAGGCTCTGAGCTGTCAGCGTGGAGCCCGACCTGGGGCTGGAACCCACGAACCGTGAGATCATGACCTGAACCGAAGTCAGACACTCAACCGACTGAGCCCCCCAGGTGCCCCTCCACCGCTTTTTAGCCTTGTGCAGCCTTGGGTATGTTTCTCCACGTTCCTAAGCCTTGGCTTCTTTATTGGACGAACCGCATAGCAATAGCACCTATTGCACAGAATTCCACAGGGTCGAATGAGTTAGTGTATGTGCCCGGCACATGGCAGGAGCCCACATGGCAGGAGCTAAGAGCTATTATTCATATCATTGTTACCATCATGATAGGGTGCCGGTCCTGACTGGTTGGCCATAAATGCCCGCCTTGGGAGGCACTGCTGGGGATCTTCAGGAAAGAGGGTTCCCGACACAGTCACTTCGATGGGCCGACGTCCCCCCTCCATGGTATCAGGGTCTGTTCTCTGACTTCCACGGCAAGTAATCAAAACTATTAGGTTTAAATAAATCCAAGAAGCCAATCTGCTTCATGCAGAAGGTCCCAGCTAGAAAGATGAGCAGTCAGCTCAGTCCCAGCATCAAAGCTGGATGGAAGAGTGCTGAAGATGAGTTGAGGGGAATGAGAACCGGTCACCTTGACGCATGATGTCCTGCCAGTGTCCTGCCAATGTCCGTTATTCCTCTCACCTTCCACGGGGATTCTCTTTACTTTTTTTTATGTTTATTTATCTTTGAGACAGAACCAGAGCACGAATGGGGGAGGGGCAGAGAGAGAGGGAGACACAGAATCCGCAGCAGTCTCCAGAACGGAGCTGTTGGCACTGAACCCGACGCGGGGTTCAAACCCACGAACTGCGAGATTGTGACCTAAGCCGAAGTCAGATGCGTAACTGACTGAGCCACCCAGGCACCCTATTTATTTGTTTTTGAGAGAGAGGAAGAGCACAAGCAGAGGAGGGGCAGAGAGAGAGAGAGGGAGACACAGAATCCGAAGCAGGCTCCAGAACTGAGCTGTCAGCACAGAGCCCGACATGGGGCTCGAACCCACAACCATGAGATAGGACCTGAGTTGAAGTCGGATGCCTAACTGACTGAGCCACCCAGGTGCCACCTTTCCATGGGGATTCTTATCTTTTCTGCCTAGTTTCATCTAGGCTCTTAGTTAACTCAGCACCGGGTCAGTTACGTCCAGTACGGAGGTGAAGCCTCCATACGTAATCTGCCCTCTGCTGCGGGAGCCCAGCTCGGCTGCTAAACTCTAGTGGCCATGTTGCAGCCTCCTCGCTCTGTACAACTGGAAAAATGAGCAATGACTCGGTGACCTGGAAGAAAGCAGGCATGCTGAATTGACGGTGAAGAGATGTGGCACTAGAAAAAGTCCAAATGCTTCTCTATAAAGTGTTTTGTAAACTAGAATATTCTATAGAAATAAGGTATTACACTAGGTAATTCTGCCATGTAAGTGTTCTTTGAATCATTTGGGTACCCCAAAACAATGATCATTTTTTAACTGCTGGAAGAGGAGGAATCACTGTATCACTGAAGGCGGGGCTTTTACTGAATGGCAAACCAGTTTGGCCACTCTGTTGTTCCATGCAGCCAAATTGTCGTGTGCTAATTCTCTTAGCCATGTTATTGCCGGGGGTGCAGCCCTATACCTAACCTTGCAAACTGGAGGGGGTTAAGTTAGTCCTTATTCTTGCCTTCCTCTTAATATTACCAGGGATGGAACCCTACTGGAATAAACAAACCTGGAAAATACTTTCCATATGATTGTTAATACCTACACATATAAAATTCCAGGTACCTATCTGTGTAAGGAAAAAAAAAAAGGTAAGTTTATATATCTTAAAAAAAATCAAATTGAAGGGGTGCCAGGGTGGCTCAGTCGGTTGAGCATACGACTCTTGATTTTCACGCAGGTCATGATCTCATGGTTCGTGAGTTCAAGCCCCATGTCGGGCTCTGCACTGGTGGTGGGGAGGCTTGTTGAGATTTTCTCTCTCTCTCTCTCTCTCTCTCTCTCTCTCAATCCCTCTCTGGCCTGCCCCCTTCCCCCAAAATAGATAGATAAACTTAAAAAAAACATCAAATTAACAAACTCAAGATACCAGCATGTTTTTGTCAAGGCAGCCATTTTTATAAAAGGAGATCTCTAAATTTTCGGTTTGGGTGAATCAAAAATACTCCACATAAAACCTTAATTTGTTAAATTAAGACTTCTACATAGTTCTTAAAGCTGAGGTCCTCGTTGGACTGGGGTGGATGGGCTAAACTGATTAAATGAGCTCTCCTGATCCCATCAGCAGGACATTTTACAGCTGCCTGGACCCTACAGTGACGCTTCTCCTTCTCCGGATGCTTTCCAGGGGGGGTGGGGACTGTTAGAACTGCACTTTAGAGGAGCCTGGTTACTGTTTCCATGAGTAAGATCAAATGGTGTTTACCCTCCGTCGATCAATACCGTCTTGTTTGAACGGATTGAGTCACTTAGAGATACATAAGGTAATGAAAACGATTGCGCAATGGTACCCAGCGTCCTACCCCGCTTGCCGAGGGATGACAGTATTTTAAGAGCCGGTTCCCGAAACCGACGTGTCACATCGACTGGCTGTGTGGTGAAACGAACACCCGCTTGGGACTGGATGCCCTGTGGGTTGCTCTGCCAAGGGCCCTGGGCTTTTAGCTGAGCGTTTCCTTGAGCAACCTTCTCTAAAACAAAAGGATACTCTGCTCTGTTGCCGTTGCTGCTGTCTGTGTAGAATAAAAGAAAGCCAGAAGTTTTTTTTTGTTTGTTTGTTTTTTTGTTTTTGTCTTTTTGTCTGAATAGATAGAATATGGTTACCATTGGTGGCTGATCAGAACTTTATTGTTTGTGCACAGTTTTCGATCGAAAGCGTATCAGTACAGTCTAAACAAAGAGCAGTAAGTGGGGCGAGTTTCAGGAAATTTTGCTGGAGGTTGTTACAAACAGAGACACGGGAAGAGGACCGCGTTTTGCTGAATTCCTACCGGGTGCCCCGGATGGCGCCTGAACCGTTTTGCTATGTCATCTTGTTAAACCCTCGCTAAATTCTCTGGGGTGGGTCCTACTCTCCTTGCACACTTGAGGAATCTGAGCCCAGGGAAGTTAAGTAGTGGGCCCGAGGCCACACAGCGAGGGGAGCTTGGGAACAGGCCTTCCGAGCGAGCTCTGTCAGAGGAAGAGTCTGGTGTTCTTTCTGTAATGAATTTGGAAAATCTCGAAGAGAGGCATGGTCTTGTTTGTTGGGATATTGCTAGGCTCTCAGGTCCCTCGGATGGTTTCAGCTGGTTCTGGGTTTAGGGGCTGCAAAAATGTTTGTTCTTTCTCAATCTGTGTTCTCAAGAATACCATTGCTGAGATATGTGAGTAGATGTTCCCGAGTGATGTTCTGTTATAGATGAAGCTCAGGAAGCAAAATACCACCCACCCCTAGATGCTCACCAGAAACGGATACGTTGGCACGCGCAGTAAATGCCTAGCCCCCCGGCAAGTACAATTACAATGGTTTACTAACTGGGTGATGTCAAGCCTGGTAGGTAACTAATCTGTGCTCAATTTTCTCATTAGTAAAATGTTATAATAGTGTCTTACCTTCCATGGCTGTTCTGAAAATAATGTAGATAAACAGTGGACTGGGTGATACGGTGCTTAAGAAACGTCTGCGATTATTATTACTGCAAACATTCATGTGATAACATTCACCTGCTTTAACCTAACCACCTTTCCTCAACTTGACATTGGGGCTACTTCTGGGGGAGGGCACATTTATTAACATCCACTGAATACAGCGTAGGACATGTTGTATTTGAGACAACACAGAGTCAACTTGGGATTTGCCCACTGAAAAATAGTAACTAAATATTCAATAATAACAACAAACAACAACAACAACTATTCAGTGTTTCCCTATCCATCATGTCAGTTCATATTTGCCCACTGTTTTTCTTTCTTTTCCTTTCTTTTTGACAATTCTCTTCCCCCTTCCCTTACACCTGATAAATAGTAAGTTGGAACAGTAAAACATGAGAATGGTCTCCAATGGGCAGTATTAACATGATTCTGGAAAAGATGGCCCTGAAAATCATCTAGTCACTCATGTCTATTAGCCTGTATTTGGCAGGGGAAGGCCTCAGCTCCCCAACAAGTAAGCCCTCTCGTTATCTCCAGATCTACATTCCTACTGTTTATACCTCAGCACATATTACCAAGGATGCTTCAGACCAGACCAACACATCTTTGGAGCTTCGAAATCATAACGAAAGCTGAGTCCGTCAATGTGTGTTTTGCGAAACACTCATCGGGCACCATGCAGAAAAATGTTCTGTTCCTCACCTCCTGGGAGATACCCAATGCACATCTGACAAGTCCTACTGCAAATACATCTGTTTAACTTGGAGCCCCATTTCTCCTTCGCATTTATTTTAACCATCATGGCACAAGAGTAATTCCATCAGAGTTTAAGAGATTTCTGGTAGGAATGGATATTCCTGGTAAGTGCTCTGACTGCCATCTTTCTTTAGAGAAAATTGCATCATATTTTGGTTGTGAATCATCTTTTTGGGGTGAACAGAATGATCATGTGAAAATATATCTGCTGTGGCACTTGCCTAAACCTTCCTCAAAGGAAAAGCTCTAATAATCGGCTATCCCCAAGGCTGAGGTTTAACACACTCAAAGCCAATCATTTTCCATGACTGTTTTTGTTTTGTTTTTTGTTTTTTCTGTTTTGCTAGAATGAAAAGCAAATAGCTTAGGCTGTTCCTTTGGTGAGAGGTAGGATCCTGGCAAAGGACACGGCGAGAATTGACCAAGGTGATTTTGTGTGGGTTTCTTTTCTGTGGAGTTTCGCGTTTTAGATTTTGGTTTTCGGTGGTTGTGAAGGATAAGAGAGAGGGAAGGAGAGACTTGAACATACAAAATCTCAAGTATAGTAGGGATTGTGACCTACACAGAGAACTCAGAATCTGCTGGTGATATTAATGCCATTTCTCCTGTAATTACATTTTTTTTTTAATGTTTCCGGGGGTCCTAGGATCAGGACAGCCAACCACAGTTCTCCCAGCTGTCTGGCTACTGCTAAATATACTTCTCCGACACATCAGCCCTGCACTTGAACCTAAAGTGGTAAATCTACTTTGCAGCTTCAGAATTTGATTAAACCAAGTAGTGGAAGATGGCTGCCATTTCATTCTGAGATCATATGATGGTCCCAATCTGTTCTTTGGTTTTCGGGTTGCTCCATTCATATGAAAACAGCCAGAAAGCACCCTGAATTAGGCTCTAGGGTCGAAGAGGGCAGAAGCTGTCCTCACTGCATTCCCACGGAGCCACCCTGCACAGTTTCCCAGAGCCGAAGCAGAAAAAGCAAAACACATGCACCGTACCTGAGCGATTTCAGAGATCCCCACCCGGAAAAGGTTTCCTTGATTATGGCGAGTTCAACGTGTCACTCTGGTTATGCCCTAATCATCGTATCAAACTCCAAAGGTTCAGTGGCTTTAGGTTTGGTTTACAATTGCTGGGAGTTAAACTTTAACCCGCCCTGTCCCTCGCATCCATGCAGCCCTTTGACCAGATAATTGGGTCACCGCAGCCCAGCAGAGTCGACAACATGACCGTGAGCATTTGTTCACAGCATCAAGATACGTTTTGCGCGAAACACCAGTGGCGTGAATATGATTTTGAGGCCGTTTTCGTGAGTTGCGTATTGAAAAGAGTGGAAATCTCTGCAGTGTGTGTAACGGGGCTTTTATTTACATGAGCTCCCTTGCTTTCTGTTGCATCAAAATGACATTAAGTCTAAGGTACATTTGGGAGAAACTTTTTTTTTTTTTTTTACACTTTTTATACCACTGTGGTACACGGAGTAAAGTATGGTGTTTCGGGTCAAGCATGTAGATACATGTTGGCTTACAAGGAGAATCTACACAAAGCGTTTGTATAACCAAGCAAGTAGGGTCTGATGGGTTGGGGAAACACGCTTCTTTTTACAATAGCTGCTCATCTCCACCTTAGGAGGGCACGGTACTGCGGACGCACAGCGATGAGCCGTGTACTGGGTCCTATGGGATCTGAAGCTGTTATTCATGGCTTGAAATCTCAGTGGTAACTGCATTTCTTTTCTGAAGAAATTTTTTTATTAAAAAAAGTTGTTTAATGTTTCTTTCTCTTTGAGAGAAGGTCAAAGCATGAGCGGGGAGGGGCAGAGAGAGAGAGAGGGAGACACAGAATCCAAAGCAGGCTCCAGGCTCCCAGCTGCCAGCGTGAAGGCGGATGTGGGGCTCGAACCGATGAACCGTGGCATCGTGACCTGAGCCGAAGTCAGATGCTTAATCAACTGAGCCACCCGGGTGCCCCAAGCATCTAACTCTTGATTTTGGCTCAGGTCATGGTCTCACGGTTCAGGAGTTCGAGCCCCATATCAGACTCTGCGCTGACAGAGCAGAGCCTGCTTGGGATTCTCTCTCTCTCTCTCTCTCTCTCTCTCCCTCTCTCCCTCTCTCTGCCCCTCCCCCTCTTTTTCTCTCTCTCAAAATAAATAAACTTAAAAAACAATTAAAATCAAAAACACCACAAAACCAAAGCCCTCTGAATTTTGAGTAAAATTTGGCTTATAAGCCACAGACCTCCAAACCAGATTTAGAGGCTACCCTCGCTTGGCTTCAGTTCAAGTAAGAGGAGTCTAATTTTCTGGGGTGACAGCACAAGTTTTGCCCTGGAGTTGTGCCCTGGGACTGGGCTCTGGGGGAAGCACTCATGCTCCAGGAAGCCACACAGCTGCACGAGGGACACATCCCTGGACAACCCTAGGGGTGGACCCCCTCCGAGCCGTGTCCCTGGGGTTTCCCGGGGAAAGCTCAGTCCGGGTTTGCACGGTTCCTGAGCGAGTGGGGGATCCTTACCATGTGTTTGCGGAGAACTGTGGGGGAGATGTCAGTCCAGGGACAGTTTCCTTCACTGTTTTGTGTGGCAGGTGCCTGAGGTAGGTGAAAAATGGAGACGTGGAGGGAAGAGCCCTGGGGTTTCAGGTATCTCGTGGAAACAGAAAAACACAGCAGGTAAAAGATGGCATTGATTAACTAGTTATAAAAAAAAATTGGCTTCTCATGTGAGGGGTCCTGGCATTCAACAGGACAGGGCTGTGCTCATGTGAGACCAAAGGGTTTGAAAAATCAGTTAAAAGAGCCCTAAAATCTGATAATTAGATTGGCCAATTGACATATTAGCCAGAAGACCAAAGGCAGTAATGAATTGGGTGGCATTAGGATGTTGCTGGAAAGTTTTTCCTTTTGTATTTCCTAAATCCTATCTCCTTGCTGTGATAGGGATATCGCGGTCTGTAGCAAAGAGGGAAATCATAGAAAATCTCTTTCTGGAGGGTACTTAAGGGGACAGTCTGTGGCCCTGGGACCAAGGGAAGCCACACTTGTGACCCTGATCCCATCAGCACAACCAAGGGAAATAACTGTACCCGGAATGGCGGGGGTTAGCCCTTCTAGGCCCTCGTTCTCCTAGGAGGGACAAAGCCATAAGCAAATAAACCGTTACACGGTGTTAGCAAAAAGCAAATAGGTTTCAGTAGTGGCTGGTGAATAGTTGGTCATCTGTCTCTTCTACAGTCACCCAGGACCTACTAAGCATCGTGTTACATGGGTGGTTATTTAAAATGCAGGTTGAGTCCCTTAGCAGGCTGTCAAATCATCAACCTGGGCTGTGGCCAACATTAAAGCAGAAGAGAAACTGTCAGGTGAATTGTGCGCGGAAGGGGTACGTTCATGAAACTTTGGTTTCAGGTGCGTGTGTTTATGGGCATGTGTGTATTGCTTGTGATGAAAAATTTACACTAAGGCACAATTTTCAGAGCTTCAAAATAATATGTTAGTTTTCAGGGGTTCAGTGGTTGACCAACCAGATGTAGAGTATACTCATTAAAATGTTTTTTTTAACGTTTTATTTATTTTTGAGACAGGGAGAGACAGAGCATGAATGGGGGAGGGTCAGAGAGAGAGGGAGACACAGAATCTGAAACAGGCTCCAGGCTCTGAGCTGTCAGCACAGAGCCCGACGCGGGGCTCGAACTCACGGACCGAGAGATCATGACCTGAGCCGAAGTCGGCCGCTCAACCGACTGAGCCACCCAGGCGCCCCTAGAGTATACTCATTAAGCAAATACTCCCCACAACATTCCACTAAAGGATACTTGGAACAAGTATTACAAAGGAGGAGTACAGGATGCTAAACGCAGCATTAGACACAGGTGGAACTGGGGAGGGGGGACTGAGGAAAGTCTTCCAGAATGTCTGAGACCAGAAGGGGGAGGGCACGAAGGTGGGCATTAGAGCAGGTGGAAGCAACACAGTGGATGCCATGAGTTTGAATAACTTTGGCACAAATAACTGATAGAGGCCAGGTGTGAGGGGGAGAAAGAGGCTGGAGCCCAGTAAGTGGCACCGGGGACCTTCAGTGCTACCCCCGGGCAAGGGGGAGTCCCTAGAAGGGTTTTAAGAAAGTGAACCATGTGATCGATTTGTGTATTTGGGGTGTAGAGTTGAGAGCAAATTGTTGGGGGACAACAGTGCCTGCCTCTCTCCTTTTTTTAAGTCAAAATATGTTTGTCTTAGAATTATTCATACATATATATATTTGTATAAATTATATACATTATAAATATAAATACTCATATATACAAATAAGAGAGATTTGGATTCGAGGCAGGAGAAGCATTTGACAGACCATTTGGAGAGAAGGTGGCAGGTGATGGGGGTTGATCAGGGTGCGGGCAATAGAGCAAGAATGGACAGAGGAAGGAAGAGACGTGCATAGCTGTCTGTGATCGGTCCGTAGTAGGTGCTCATTAAACGGTAGTTATCATTTGCATGTGAATTTCTTGGCTTGTGGATTCTAACTGATCTTGCCTGTAATATCCAACTGTCTTGGCCACCCAGCAGAGCTGGCATATTTAGGTAAAAATCACTGATTGTTTATTGATGGTGTAGGTAAAACATAAAATTGTCAAAAACTTCAAAGCCAAAGATTACCAAGACCTAGAAGTTTCCCTTCTGGCCACAACCCCTCCCTCTCCTACCTCAGTGAAAGATTTCTTTACTGTTGTCAACTTTCTAGGAACTCCAAGTACATTTTGGAAGGGGGTATTTAATGAACTGGAATGGAGTGTTCTAGAAAATGAAAGGGCCATGCCAGACACACTACACAGGGCAAGCGTCTTATTCTCTTTCCTGGTCCAATGTGTGGTAAGAGCTCTGAGCAAGGAGCTGGTACTTGGGGAAACCAGTGCTAACGTCATCCCTCGGGAGCTCTGTCACCTTGAGCAAGCTTCTGCCCCTTGTGTGGGTCTCCGTGTCCTCGCCTTTGATGAGGACAGCATCTGCCTCAGGATTATGGAGAGGGTCAGATGAGTTGGCATGCGTGAAACTGATTTGAAAATAACAGGGTGCCGTCAGAGCAGAGTGGAATCATTATGGAGCAAATTAAACCTGCATCCTCAAGGCTGTGTCAGGGGAACGTCTTCATCTGTGAAATAAGGACTTCTAGAATGTAAGCCTGCTCCTTCAGAGATGCACGGCACTTTGAACCTAAAAGCTCGGTGCTTATTCTTACTGCCTGCAAGACGGGAAGAGGGCGGCACTGAATTCACAAGGTTAGAATCCGTCTGTTCTCTAGCGTCCCATCTCAGGATTTTAGACCTTGTGAAACGTATTGGTTTTGTAACTACAGCCATCTAGTGTTGATTGATTAAAACATGCACATGCTCGCGGACATACACACACATGAATGGAGGTGCGCGTGCGCACACACACACACACACACACACACACACACACACTCACACTCCTTTGTTTTGGGCTCTAGGAAATGGCTTTTGGTTCTCCTGACACCTTTGAACGGTATTTTCACTGTGCCCTAGTTGTAGGATGAAATGACTCGAGAAAGTATCTGAAGTCTAGGTTCCCTCTAAAAATCATGGAAGCAAGTGGGATACTCCATACTTTGTCTTTTCCACGTGAGTGGAGGGGCGCCTGGGCAGCCCAGTCAGGTAAGCGATGGCTCTTGATTTCAGTTTAGGTCATGATCTCACGGTTCGTGGGTTTGAGCCCTGTGTTGCGCTCTGTGCTGACAGTGCAGAGACTGCTTGGGTTTTTCTCTCTCCATCTCTCTCTCTCTTTCTCTCTCTCAGCCCCTCCCCCCCCAAATAAATAAATAAACATTAAAAAAATAAATAAACATGAGTATCCTCCTCATGTCAGTCCCTGTTTCTTCTCATAGTCAGTCTTAGGTTTCATGAACGATCTTGAAATTAGAGTTTCCAAATGTCTCATTGTGGTTTTTTTTAAAGCAATGTTGAGTTCATCCCCAAAGCAAAAGCAAATATTAATTTTTGTAAAAGAACAATTTTAGAAACAATTTGATCACCAATCTGGTGATTTTCTTTATTAATATCAGAAAACACCAATCATTGGTGATTGGCTCACACACGAGTGAGCAGGGGAGAGGCAGAGAGAGAGGGAGACACAGAATCTGAAGCAGGTTCCAGGCTCTGAGCTGTCAGCACAGAGCCCAACGCGGGGCTTGAACCCACGAGCTGTGAGATCATGACCTGAGCCGAAGTCGAATGCTCAACTGACTGAGCCACCCAGACGCTCCATAGAAGTTCCGTTTTGTTTCCGTTTTGTTACTTTTCTTCGTCTTAAGTTCCATTTTTTATTTCATAAACATGATGATCATATTTCTTTTATAGCCCGTATGTGATCATTACAGTCTAGGAAGCGATTAGCAGTCGAATTCTTCTCTTTGTTGTTTCTGTGGACCCTCTCTGAAGATGCCACATGTCCACATAGTTTGCCACTTTAGGTCGTGGGGTTATGTGCAATAGAAGCTTTTTATATGTGGGAATCCTGGATCTGAGTTTGCCAGCTGGGTGGTGAGGGAGCGTCACTCCAGAGAGGCTCTACGTGGGCTTTCTCTGGGACACATTGCTGTCTTGACTTTCTTACCTCGGGATTTCTGAGACTGCAGGGTATAGATGAGACATGTGGATGTGTGTGTGTGTTCGTGTGTAAGTATATATATTTTATAAAGAGATGTAGATACACCTTATAGCTATCTTAAGATGGGCATAAGGAAAGGGCAGTGGTGAAAAACAGGAGAAATTTGATCTCATTCAGAGGGAAGATTGAGACAGACAAATTCCATTTTCATTTCCCTTCGCCAGGGGGCAAACATTTTCCAGTTTACATTTCATTTTGGGTGGTACAGCTCATTTAAGAGTCCTGGCTCCCTTACTTTTTTTTTTTTTTTTTTTTTTAACGCTCCTTAAATTTACATTCCTTCCTGTGAGTTCAGCTAGGCATTTACATGAACATTCTATTTTCTATCCGCATCTCCACATCTTTTAGTGGAAATTATATTAATTTGAATATATTAATTAATTTGAATTAAGTTTTGATTCTTATAATAGGAAGCCCCAAATAGCAATGATATAAACAGGATAAATTTTTATTTCTTTTTAAAAATGTTTGTTTATTTTTGAGATGGAGAGACAGAGTGCAGGTAGGGGAGGAGCAGAGAGAGAGGGAGACACAGAATCTGAAGCAGGTTCCAGGCTCCGAGCTGTCAGCACAGAGCTGACATGGGGCTCGATCTCCTGAGCTGTGAGATCATGACCTGAGCCAAAGTCAGACACTTAACTGACTGAGCCACCTAGGTGCCCCTATATACATATATTTTAAAAAAATGTTTATTTTGAGAGAGAGAGAGAGAGAATGGGGGAGAGGCAGAGAGAGAGGGAGACAGAGAATCTCAAGCAGGCTCTATACCATCAGCACAGAGCCCAGTGCTGGACTCGAACTCATGAGATCATGATCTGGGCCAAAATCAGGAGTCAGAAGCTTAACAAACTGAGACACCCAGGTGCCCCATTATGTAAAATAAGTGAAAGGAGGCAATGAGAGGTAGCAGGGGGCCTATGGGATTTTATCAGGGACTCCTTCCTGTCCTCAGCTGCAATGTGACCCTCATTTTCATACACTGGGGTCCTGCTTGAGCTCATCAGGACAGATGAAATCCAGAGGGTAGGGTCAAGAGAGGGGTTAGAGGTCGTGTCCCTCTCTTAAGGGAGACTCTCCTCAAAGTCCCACTCGACAATTCTGGCCACGTCCCACTGGTCAAAATTTGGTCTTCTGGTCTCCCAGATTGTATGTGGGGGGACTCTTCTTCCGAGGCTGCCCCAAGTAAGACAAGGTTCTTTTACGACGAGGACCGAGTCGAGGTGGACAACCAGTCTTTTCCATAATGAGAAGTTTCTCAAGATGTCTAGCCTACAGGATTGTGGCTCTAGGAACGATTTTCATTGAATACTTATATCACACTTGATACTGGGGTCATTGGAGCTGGCGGGCGTGGTCTCCGCTCTCGTGGGACTTTAATCCCAAGGGATATATTGTCATACACATAATAACTTCATCTCTAGGGAGACGTTTCATGTCTCTGAGTCTCCGTTTTCTTCTCTGCATCCACCTAGGGACTGTTGTGATGGTTAATTTCGTATGTCAACTTGGCTAGGCTATGGTCCCCAGGTATTTGGTCAAACGTTATTCTAGATGTCACTGTGAGGATATTTTTAGGTGAGAGGAGCATTTGAATCAGTAGACTTTGAGGAAAGCAGATCACTCTCCATAATGCAGCCTGCTTGTGGGCTCCCACTGGGGCTCCTCCCTCAGGCTCCTCCCTGGGGCTCCTGTCTGCTGGTTTCCCCTGCAGACTATGGACTTGCCATGGCTCCAAGATCACATGAGCCAATTCCTTAAAATCTCTCTCTCTGTGTATATGTATATTTGGGCACACACACATACATGTATACACGTATATTATATACATGTAATTCTAATTATGTTTACACACACACACACACACACACACACACACACACACACACACAATCTTATTGGCTCTGAAACAGAACCATGACTGATACAGTTTTATAGATCATGGAATACACAAGGTGAGAGGAGGTCTAGATCCTGTTGTACGGAGGTAGAGAAGGTGAAGTGATAAAGCTATGCACACTGGTCTCTGAAGCCTCACCAAGTGTGAGCAGGCACTGGAAAAGTAGGGAACTGGGCCAGGCACCTTATTACTGGAGAGTGAGGAAACCCAGCATCCAGGGGACAAGCTAGGTAAGCACCACCAGCCTGTCCTCACACAACGCCCCCACTTGTGTGCATGCACACCCACACGCTCACATGTCCACACTCATGCACATACACACACACACCAGAGGCAGGCTAATATAAAACTTACCTTAGAAATTTGATCATAATAAAACAGAGACGATAAAGTTAAAAATTAAACAACTGAGGTCCAAAAGCATCTGAAAAGCGACAACTCCGTGCTGAAGCAGCCACATTTTGAATATAGAATTTCCAAGAATTATTACCCTCAGACGTACTTGATAGAAATTAGCACTCACCAGAGAAAATAGGTTCCCATGAAAAAAAGAAATGATGGGCAGCTAGAAATATTTCAGTACTGCTTGCATTCTGATAATAAGAATGTATTTAGGCATTACTTATAATAGTAATTAGTTTTAAAGCAAAATCTACATACTGCTCTGGGTAAAGTGTTCACTAAATAGATTGCTGAAGAAATACTAAAAGTGAACTTGTTGTGTTGGAATGGAATTGGGTCAAGAAAAGAGAAGGACAGGAGTGCTTACTTTATGTATTTATTTTTGAGAGAGAGAGAGAAAGAGAGCGGGGGGAGGGAAGAGAGAGAGAGAGAGGGTGAGAGAGAGAGAATATGAGTAGGGGAGGGGCAGAGGGAGAGGGAGAGAGGGAATCCTAAGGAGACTCCACGCTCTGTACAGAGCCTGAGGAAGGCTCCATCCCATGACTCTGGGATCATGATCTGGGCCCAAATCAAGAGTCAGACACTTGACCTACTGAACCACCCAGTCGTGCTTACTTTAAATTTTGTTCCGGTCCCAGGAATGGCAGTGTCTCTACTGAGCCTGGAAGAAGGGTATTCCCCTTTACCACCTGGGTGGTCATCATACCATTAAAGTGGTAACTTCCCTTCCAGCAGCAGAACTCTGTGATTCTTCCATAATCTGAGTTCCTGAAGGCCAAGCGTGCAGGTGGGGCTGAAGCCATGGCAAGTGGGGAGCTCTGAGTAGGCTTCCAGGTGGAGCTCAGAGTCAGAAGCCCCCATCCACGGGAAGATGAAAGAGGCCATGAAATCTGGAGAGTCTTTAATCTGAACCTCTCCTTTTACAACTGAGGAAATTGAGAAAGAGGCGACTGGGGAGGCTGGTAGAAGGAAAAACGACTCCCACACTTGAATTCCTATTTCGGAACCTAGCGGGTTCTGGGTTTCAGCTGGGGGGTCTGGGTGGGACTTATGGGAATGACATGGCAGACTGTTGATGTCTGGTAGGGTGGTCTAGTTCCTGAGCCAGACGTCCTGCCTCCATAAAATCTAGCTCTCTCACTCACTAGCTGTGAAATCTTGGTGAAATTACATAAGTTCTTGATGCTTAATTTCCTTCTCTCTGAAATGGGGCATTTTGAGAAAAATTATATAAAGTGTTTAACCGTCGTCGGGCATACTCTGAAGTATTCAGTGGATGTTAGCTTTAGATCATTGAAGTAAAACGTGAGCTCCATTGATTTAATTCACCCTCCAGAAAGGTTTACTAGTGAAGCGGGAAGGGAAGGGTTCCTTTATACTGTTGTTTGACAGAAATATAAAAGAGACACTGTCAGGGCTCATGGTGTATACAGTTTGTGTCAAAACACAGAGTGTGCCTGGTGTTCAGGAAGGTGCTATTATGCCTGAGCCCTGGCGTGAGAGAAGGCGCCTTGTGGTATAAAATGCAGAACAGGTTGTGTTTGCTTTGGCCAGCGAGAATATTTTGGGATTTTGTTGCTGGAAAAATTTTGGCCTGTCCACACAAATTACTTCTAACCCATTAACTTCACACATCGGAGCACCACTGAAAATAGAACGACCAAATTTTACAACCTCCCCCAATACTGTTCACTCAGTTGGAAAACGAGCTCCATGTTAATGGCAGTTACTTTGGATTTGTTTGCTGCAAAAGAGACATTCAACCAAAACACCAGTTAAAGGCACATTTAATTTGGCAAGACCTACTTTGCTGAGTTCCTTTGAGTTCAAACATCTGACTGCTAACTGCGCCTGAGAGTTGTTTTAATTTTTTCTTCCTTTCCTTTCCTTTCCTTTCCTTTCCTTCCTTCCTTCTTTCCCACCCTACTTCCCTCCTTTCTTTCTTTCTTTCTTTCTTTCTTTCTTTCTTTCTTTCCTCATCCTTTCCTTTCTTTTCCTTTCTTTTCTTTCTCCTTCCTTTCTCCTTCCTTCCTTCTTTCTTTTTTTCTTTCTTTCTTAATTTTTAGAAGGAAAGTAGATTGACATTTTTACCATCCTGTGAACTTTTTACATTCTCCTATAACTGGCTAGTACAGGCCTTTATTAAGACTTTTTTTTAATATATGAAATTTATTGTGAAATTAGTTTCCATACAACACCCAGTGCTCATCCCAAAAGATGCCCTCTTCAATGCCCATCGCCTACCCTCCCCTCCCTCCCACCCCCTGTCAACCCTCAGTTTGTTCTCAGTTTTTAAGAGTCTCTTATGCTTTGGCTCTCTCTCCCACTCTAACCTCTTTTATTTTTTCCTTCCCCTCCCCCAGGGATTTCTGTTAAGTTTCTCAGGATCCACATAAGAGTGAAAACATATGGCATCTGTCTTTCTCTGTATGGCTTATTTCACTTAGCATCACACTCTCCAGTTCCATCCACGTTGCTACAAAGGGCCATATTTCATTCTTTCTCATGGCCATGTAGTACTCCATTGTGTATATAAACCATAATTTCTTTTTTTTTTTTTTTTTTTTTTTCGCTTTCTTTGGTTTTATTGAATAGTATCATCTTACAGGAATTACAAATAGTTATTTATTTTTCAAGATTTATGGCCAAACTCCTTGTTTTGTTTTAAATTTAATTAATTAATTAATTAGTTTATTTATTTATTTTGATTTTTTTTTTCCCTGTCTTTGAGGTTTTTTTTTTTTTTTTTTTATTTTATTTTATTTTTTAATATATGAAATTTACTGTCAAATTGGTTTCCATACAACACCCAGTGCTCATCCCAAAAGGTGCCCTCCTCAATACCCATCACCCACCCTGCCCTCCCTCCCACCCCCCATCAACCCTCAGTTTGTTCTCAGTTTTTAACAGTCTCTTATGCTTTGGCTCTCTCCCACTCTAACCTCTTTTTTTTTTTTTTTTTTTCCTTCCCCTCCCCCATGGGTTTCTGTTATGTTTCTCAGGATCCACATAAGAGTGAAACCATATGGTATCTGTCTTTCTCTGTATGGCTTATTTCACTTAGCATCACACTCTCCAGTTCCATCCATGTTGCTACAAAAGGCCATATTTCATTTTTTCTCATTGCCACGTAGTATTCCATTGTGTATATAAACCACAATTTCTTTATCCATTCATCAGTTGATGGACATTTAGGCTCTTTCCATAATTTGGCTATTGTTGAGAGTGCCGCTATAAACATTGGGGTACAGGTGCCCCTATGCATCAGTACTCCTGTATCCCTTGGATAAATTCCTAGCAGTGCTATTGCTGGGTCATAGGGTAGGTCTATTTTTAATTTTCTGAGGAACCTCCACACTGCTTTCCAGAGCGGCTGCACCAATTTGCATTCCCACCAACAGTGCAAGAGGGTTCCTGTTTCTCCACATCCTCTCCAGCATCTATAGTCTCCTGATTTCTTCATTTTGGCCACTCTGACTGGCGTGAGGTGGTATCTGAGTGTGGTTTTGATTTGTATTTCCCTGATAAGGAGCGACGTTGAACATCTTTTCATGTGCCTGTTGGCCATCCGGATGTCTTCTTTAGAGAAGTGTCTATTCATGTTTTCTGCCCATTTCTTCACTGGGTTATTTGTTTTTCGGGTGTGGAGTTTGATGAGCTCTTTATAGATTTTGGATACTAGCCCTTTTTCCGATGTGTCATTTGCAAATATCTTTTCCCATTCCGTTGGTTGCCTTTTAGTTTTGTTGGTTGTTTCCTTTGCTGTGCAGAAGCTTTTTATCTTCATAAGGTCCCAGTAATTCACTTTTGCTTTTAATTCCCTTGCCTTTGGGGATGTGCCGAGTAAGAGATTGCTACGGCTGAGGTCAGAGAGGTCTTTTCCTGCTTTCTCCTCTAAGGTTTTGATGGTTTCCTGTCTCACATTCAGGTCCTTTATCCATTTTGAGTTTATTTTTGTGAATGGTGTGAGAAAGTGGTCTAGTTTCAACCTTCTGCATGTTGCTGTCCAGTTCTCCCAGCACCATTTGTTAAAGAGACTGTCTTTTTTCCATTGGATGTTCTTTCCTGCTTTGTCAAAGATGAGTTGGCCATACGTTTGTGGGTCTAGTTCTGGGGTTTCTATTCTATTCCATTGGTCTATGTGTCTGTTTTTGTGCCAATACCATGCTGTCTTGATGATTACGGCTTTGTAGTAGAGGCTAAAGTCTGGGATTGTGATGCCTCCCACTTTGGTCTTCTTCAATATTACTTTGGCTATTCGGGGCCTTTTGTGGTTCCATATGAATTTTAGGATTGCTTATTCTAGCTTCGAGAAGAATGCTGGTGCACTTTTGATTGGGATTGCATTGAATGTGCAGATAGCTTTGGGTAGTATTGACATTTTAACAATATTTATTCTTCCAACCCATGAGCATGGAATGTTTTTCCATTTCTTTGTATCTTCTTCAATTTCCTTCATAAGCTTTCTATAGTTTTCAGCATACAGATCTCTTACATCTTTGGTTAGGTTTATTCCTAGGTATTTTATGATTCTTGGTGCAATTGTGAATGGGATCAGTTTCTTTATTTTTCTTTCTGTTGCTTCATTATTAGTGTATAAAAATGCAACTGATTTCTGTACACTGATTTTGTATCCTGCGACTTTGCTGAATTCATGGATCAGTTCTAGCAGACTTTTGGTGGAGTCTGTCGGGTTTTCCATGTATAATATCATGTCATCTGCAAAAAGTGAAAGCTTGACTTCATCATTGCCAATTTTGATGCCTTTGATTTCCTTTTGTTGTCTGATTGCTGATGCTAGCACTTCCCACACTATGTTAAACAACAGTGGTGAGAGTGGACATCTCTGTCGTGTTCCTGATCTCAGGGAGAAAGATCTCAGTTTTTCCCCATTGAGGATGATATTAGCTGTGGGCTTTTCATAAATGGCTTTTATGATGTTTAAGTATCTTCCTTCTATCCCGACTTTCTCGAGGGTTTTTATTAAGAAAGGATGCTGAATTTTGTCAAATGCTTTTTCTGCATCGATTGACAGGATCATATGGTTCTTATCTTTTCTTGTATTAATGTGATGTATCACGTTGATTGATCTGCGAATGTTGAACCAGCCCTGCATCCCAGGAATGAATCCCACTTGATCATGGTGAATAATTCTTTTTATAAGCTGTTGAATTCAATTTGCTAGTATCTTATTGAGAATTTTTGCATCCACATTCATCAGGGATATTGGCCTGTAGTTCTCTTTCTTTGCTGGGTCTCTGTCTGGTTTAGGAATCAAAGTAATGCTGGCTTCATAGAATGAGTCTGGAAGTTTTCCTTCCCTTTCTATTTTTTGGAATAGCTTGAGAAGGATAGGTATTATCTCTGCTTTAAATATCTGGTAGAATTCCCCTGGGAAGCCATCTGGTCCTGGACTCTTATTTGTTGGGAGATTTTTTGATAACTGATTCAATTTCTTCGCTGGTTATGGGTCTGTTCAAGCTTTCTATTTCCTCCTGTTTGAGTTTTGGAAGTGTGTGGATGCTTAGGAATTTGTCCATTTCTTCCAGGTTGTCCAGTTTTTTGGCATATAATTTTTATAGTATTCCCTGATAATTGTTTGTATTTCTGAGGGATTGGTTGTAATAATTCCATTTTCATTCATGGTTTTATCTTTTTGGGTCATCTCCCTTTTCTATTTGAGAAGCCTGGCGACAGGTTTATCAATTTTGTTTATTTTTCAAAAACCAACTCTTGGTTTCATTGATCTGCTCTACAGTTTTTTTAGATTCTATATTGTTTCTTTCCACTCTGATCTTTATTATTTCTCTTCTTCTCCTGGGTTTAGGGTCTCTTTTCTGTTCTGCCTCTATTTCCTTTAGGTGTGCTGTTAGATTTTGTATTTGGGATTTTTCTGGTTTCTTGAGATAGGCCTGGATTGCAATGTATTTTCCTCTCAGGAATGCCTTCACGCATCCCAAAGCATTTGGATTATTGTATTTTCATTTTCATTTGTTTCCATATATTTTTTAATTTCTTCTCTGATTGCCTGGTTGACCCATTCATTCTTCAGTAGGGTATTCCCTCTGTGCTTTTGGAGGTTTTCCAGACTTTTTCCTGTGGTTGATTTCAAGCTTCATAGCGTTGTGGTCTGAAAGTATGCATGGTATGATCTCAATTCTTGTATACTTATGAAGGGCTGTTTTGTGACCCAGTATGCTATCTATCTTGGAGAATGTTCCATGTGCACTCGAGAAAAAAGTATATTCTGTTGCTTTGGGATGCAGAGTTCTAAATATATCTGTCAAATCCATCTGATCCAATGTATCATTCAGGGACCTTGTTTCTTTATTGACCGTGTGTCTAGATGACCTATCCATTGTTGTAAGTGGGGTATTCAAGTCCCCTGCAATTACCACATTCTTGTCAATAAGGTTGCTTATGTTTGTGATGAATTGATTTATATATTTGGGGGCTCCTGTATTCGGCGCCTAGACATTTATAATTGTTAGTTCTTCTTGATGGATAGACCCTGTAATTATTATATAATGCCCTTCTTTATCTCTTGTTACAGCCTTTAATTTAAAGTCTAGTGTGTCTGATATAAGTATGGCTATTCCAGATTTCTTTTGACTTCCAGTAGCATGATAGGTACTTCTCCATCCCCTCACTTTCAGTCTGAAAGTGTCCTCAGGTCTAAAATGAGTCTCTTGTAGATAGCAAATAGATGGGTCTTGTTTTTTTATCCATTCTGATACCCTATGTCTTTTGGTTGGTGCATTTAGTCCATTTCCATTCAGTGTTATTATAGAAAGATATGGGTTTAGAGTCATTGTGATGTCTGTAGGTTTCATGCTTGTAGCGATGTCTCTGGTACTTTGTCTCACAGGATCCCCCTTAGGATCTCTTGTAGGGCTGGTTTAGTGGTGGTGAATTCTTTCAGTTTTTGTGTGGGAAGACTTTTATCTCTCCTTCTATTCTAAATGACAGATTTGCTGGATAGAGGATTCTCGGCTGCATATTTTTTCTATTCATCACATTGAAGATTTCCTGCCATTCCTTTCTGGCCTGTCAAGTTTCAGTAGAGAGATCCATCACGAGTCTTATCGGTCTCCCTTTATATGTTAGAGCACGTTTATCTCTGACTGCTTTCAGAATTTTCTCTTTATCCTTGTATTTTGCCAGTTTCACTATGATATGTCATGCAGAAGATTGATTCAAGTTATGTCTGAAGGGAGTTCTCTGTGCCTCTTGGATTTCAATGCCTGTTTCCTTCCCCAGATCAGGGAAGTTCTTAGCTATTATTTCTTCAAGTACACCTTCAGCACCTTTCCCTCTCTCTTCCTCCTCTGGAATACCAATTATGCGTAGATTATTTCTCTTTAGTGCATCACTTAGTTCTCTAATTTCCCCCTCATACTCCTGGATTTTTTTATCTCTCTTTTTCTCAGCTTCTTCTTTTTCCATAATTTTATCTTCTGGTTCACGTATTCTCTCCTCTGCCTCTTCAATCCGAGCCGTCGTCGTCTCCATTTTATTTTGCAGCTCATTAATAGCATTTTTTTAAGCTCCTCCTGGCTGTTCCTTAGTCCCTTGATCTCTGTAGCAATAGATTCTCTGCTGTCCTTTATACTGTTTTCAAGCCCAGCGATTAATTTTATGACTATTATTCTAAATTCACTTTCTGTTATATTGTTTAAATCCTTTTTGATCAGTTCATTAGCTGTTGTTATTTCCTGGAGGTTCTTTTGAGGGGAATTCTTCCATTTCATCATTTTGGATAGTCCCTGGAGTGGTGCGGGACTGCAGGGCACTTCCCCTGTGCTGTGGTGTATAACTGGAGTTGGTGGGTGGGGCCGCAGTCAGACCTGACGTCTGCCCCCAGCCCACCGCTGGGGCCACAGTCAGACTGGTGTGTGCCTTCTCTTCCCCTCTCCTAGGGGCGGGATTCACTGGGGGGTGGCGTGGCCCGTCTGGGCTACCTGCACACTGCCAGGCTTGTGGTGCTGGGGATCTGGCGTATTAGCTGGGGTGGGTAGGCAAGGTGCATGGGGGCAGGAGGGGCAGGCTTAGCTCGCTTCTCCTTCGGAGATCCACTTCGGGAGGGGCCCGGTGGCACCAGGAGGGAGTCAGACCCTCTGGAG
Source organism: Panthera onca (assembly GCF_046562875.1). Taxonomy (NCBI): domain Eukaryota; kingdom Metazoa; phylum Chordata; class Mammalia; order Carnivora; family Felidae; genus Panthera; species Panthera onca. The sequence continues at coordinate 82,420,598 of NC_138349.1, forward strand.
AGATGGCTCCGCAGAAGCACAGCGTTGGGTGTTTGCACAGTGCAAGCAAGTTCCCTGGCAGGAACCGGTTCCCTTTGGGATTTTGGCTGGGGGATGGGCGAGGGAGATGGCACTGGCGAGCGCCTTTGTTCCCCGCCAAGCTGAGCTCTGTCGTCCAGGCTCAACGACTCTCCCTCCCTTTTTGTCCTCCAGCCTTCCCGCTTGCCTAGCAGAGCTGTTCACTTACGACCTCCCAGATGCTAAGTTGCGCTTGCTGTTGGAACACACTCCGTCCGGCCCCTCCACTTTTGCCAGCCAGACTCGGGGGCTCTGCTTGGCTGGTGGACTGCCCCTCTGTCCCGGCTCCCTCCCGCCAGTCGGTGGAGCGCGCACCACCTCGCTGCCCTTCCTCCCCTCTTCCGTGGGCCTCTCGTCTGCGCTTGGCTCTGGAGACTCTGTTCTGCTAGTCTTCTGGTGGTTTTCTGGGTTATTTAGGCAGGTGTTGGTAGAGGCCTTTAAAAATGATTCCAACCCGTTAGGAAATATCCTGTGTCATAGAAAATAAACAATGATTCTAGGTTAGATAGAAAAAGCAGGGAGCCAGCTCTGGCAGGTGTGCTACAGAATCTTTGAACCTTAGTTTCTTCATATGTAAAGTGGGAGTTTGCGTACTTACCTTCAGAAGTGCTATAAGGGGTAAGGATTTTGTCTGAGGACCTTACCGCCACACTGCACACACTAGCATTTAATGCATGTGAGTTTCTTTCATAGGCTGATGGGCTAAGGGTGGCATTTTGGAGGAAGCAGTCATGCTCAGGGTGGGACATGATTCCCTCCCCCAGGCAATGGCCCTTGGCAAGCCTGACTCAGATGAGTGGCTCCAGTAATGAGTGGTACAGATTTTTCGCTAAGGAAGGAGATCCTTTAAAAAAAAAAAAAAAAAGAGGGGCACCTGGGTGGCTCAGTCGGTTAAGCGGCCAACTTCAGCTCAGGTCATGATCTCATGGTCCGTGAGTTCGAGCCCTGCGTCGGGCTCTGTGCTGACAGCTCAGAGCCTGGAGCCTGTTTCAGATTCTGTGTTTCCCTCTCTCTGACCCTCCCCTGTTCACGCTCTCTCTGTCTCAAAAGTAAATAAACGTTAAAAAAAAATTTAAAAAAGAAAATCAAAACGCTTTTAAAAGAACACTTATTAAAGTTTAGAATGGGTGCATTCCAGATTTTTTTTTTTTACAAACGTGTCCTTAAACTTTATTTTTAGAACAGTTTTAAAGGTACAGAAAGGTTGTGAAGACAGTATGTTCCTAGATATCCGGCACCCAGTTTTCTTATTATTAACATCTATTCATCTAGCACATGTATTACAATTAATGAACCAGTATTGATAGGTTGTTTCTAACGAAAATCAGTACTTCATTCGGACCTTAAATTTTACCCAATGTTCTGTCCGTCCCAGGGGCCCATCAGGGGATACTATATTGCGTTTACTCATTATGTCTCCTACAGTGCTTGGCTAGGACGTTTTCTCAGACTTCCCTTGTTTTTTGATGACCTTGGTAGTCTTGAGGCGTATGGATCAAGAATTTTGTAGAATGTCTTTTCGTTAAAATTTATCTCAAGTTTTTCTCATGATTAGACCGGGGTGATGGATTTGGGGAAGATCTCAGAGGTACCGTGCTGTTTGAATTGCATTGTTTCAGGAATACATGTTGTTGGCATGATTTCCGACTGTAGGTGTTAACGTTGGTTCCCTGGCTGAAGTGTGTTCAACAGGTTTTCTGTACTGTAAAGTTACTCTTTTTGTTTTAATTTATTTTAAGAGAGACAGACAGACAGATAGCATGAGCAGGGCGAGGGGCAGAGAGAGAGAGAATCCCAAGCAGGCTCCTGAGGTCAGCTCAGAACCTAATGAGGGGCTCAAACTCATGAACCAGGAGATCATGACTGAGTGGAAATCAAGAGTTCAGACGCTTACTGACTGAGCCCCCCAGGGGTCCCTGTAAATTACTCTTTATTTTCTCCTTTGTAAATTGCACCCTCCGGAAGGGTCTCCACACACAGTCCACACTCAAGGATCAGGAATTATGTTCCCTCTACTTCAGGGTTACTTTGTTTGGAATCCTGCATAGGAGATTTGTCTCTGTTCCCCTTTTCACTTACTCATTCATTCATTTATATCCGTATGGACTCGTGAATATTTATTTAAACTTTGGGTTATCATCTGATATTATTTTCTTGCTCATAATTGTTCCAGGTTTGGCTGTTGGAAACCCTTTCCAAAGAGTCAGTTGCTCTTTCGAAGTATAGTTTTCACAGTTAATTCTTTAATCTAATGTAGTTTTCCGCACAAAACTAGAAACTTGATGAGGGCAGGGTATGTGTCTAATTTTGATTGTTTATCGCTATATACCTAGGACTTAGAGGAATACTATGTTTCTGAAATATAGTGTGTGCTCAATGGATATGGAGTGGAGAGATACAACGATGAATGGGTCAAAGAATGTGTCAGACACTGTGCAAGGCACATCACATGCACCATTCCTAAACTTCAAAGTAATTCTGAAGAGAAGGCATTACTCCCTATTTTATAAGTACGCCCAAGGTCGCATAAGCAAGAGCTTGAACCCAAGATTGCCTCATCTTATTTACATAGGCAGCCCTGAATATTGCTGCTGAGAAAAATGTCAAGGCTCTCCAAAAAGTCAAATTACAAGGTTATATTCATGTGTCTGTTATCATTATCATTATTTCTTTCCTTGTCTCTTTCTCTTCCTTTATATTTATATACAACCAGGTACTGTCTGTTGTTGTCAATGGAACCCAAAGAATTGGTATAAATCTCAAGAAAGTATTTAAATTTTTTCAATCCTTGCTTCAGTGTGTAAACGATGCATCCTCCAACCATTTCTCACATATCCCAGTCTGCATGAGAAATTCCAAATTTTGACTAAGTGACATATGTAAATCAATGCCAGTGACTCTGATATACTGGTGAGAGTTGAATAAAGCACCCTTCTGACCTTCACGGAAAGGCTCAGTTGGGACCCTGGGCTTTATTTTATCACTTTGTAAGTTAGTGACAGTGGGCAGTGAGGTATCACGGAAAGTAAATAGGCTTAGGGGATGGAAAGACCAGGTTTGACACATGGCTCTGCCATCGTCCCGCCAGAGACCTCATGTAAGTTCCCTAACACTTGCAAGCCTTAGTTTTCCCTTTCATAAACCAATGATATTTAAAGTAGTCACCTCATAAGTGAAGATTAAGTGGGGCATTGGGTATTAAGGGCATAATACAGTGCCTGTCACAGGGAACTCAGCACATGATCACTATTTTTTTGTTTTTTTGTTTTTTTTTTTTTGTCATTATTATTGTTCTCTTTCTTCTCAGGAGATCAGAGTATATTTGGGTGGTTTTTTTTAAGTGTTTTATTTTAATGGAGGACTGGTAGGGAATATAGAGAGACAAGCTGAGGACTCATTAACTGCACACAACTGATTTTGGAGGATGTGTAATTTCAAGATAAGCCTCTATTTTTCTTGAAAATATATTGTTAGCTTGAATATATTTATTCTCAAATTGTAATCTGAATTATAAAGATTGCTTCTAGGCTCTGTTCAACTGGCACCCCTCACACTATGTGATAAACACATCCCATGCCTTTTTAAGTGACCCTGAACATAGACCATCCTTTACTGCACTTACTTAAGAACATTGTATTCTATACTCAAGGTGGGGGGGGGGGCTTGAACTCACAACCCTGAGATCAAGAGTCTTATGCTCTACCAACTGAACCAGCCAGGAATTCAAGGAAAAAAAAAAACAGAATGAACACAAGGGAGGGGGGAAAAAGAGGGAAGAAAACCATAAAAATCCTTCTAAGGGACAGAGAACAAACGGAGGGTTGATGGAAGGATGTGATGGGGGATGGACTAGATGGGTGATCGGTATTAAGGAGGACACCTGTCGGGATGAGCACTGGGCGTTGTGTGTTAGTGGTGAACCACTGAACTCCTGAAACCAATATGGCACTGTATGTTAACTAACTAGAGTTTAAATAAAAATTTGAAAGGAAAAAAATATAAGAAAATAAGTGTTTTTTGGGGGGGGAAGAAGAACATGGTATTTTAAACCAGTGATATCAAACTCCTCTTTGTATGGTGGCAGACAATGAAAACGCTCTTCAGTCAGGTTGGGTGTGTTGGAGAGGGAATTATAATGTGACTATAATGCCTGTTGCCACCAGTTTCTGTGTCCTTCAAGAATTGCTTTCTGGTACCGTGTAAAGTGTCGCCAATGATCCATCATCCAAGCAGTAAATCACGGTTGCCTTACAGAATCCTGTTCTTGGCCCTACCGCTCCAGTTGTTTGACATGATTCTGTGACAGCAGGAGGGAGGGTGGCCTCCCCACGGTCATGTTCACACGTTGAGGCTGGGGCGGTACACTGTAACAATAGGGACATGTGTCGGCCCATACACTGTATTGCAGCGATTCTAAGACGCCTATTTTCTACATTTTAATACTTCAACATGCCTTAAACAATCACTATTGGCCAGGCAGTAAGGGTGATGTGGTCATTGCCTGTACATGCGTATCAGTATTTGAAGAATGGTGTCACGGGGCTGGAGGAAAGTCCTGAAGGTAGTCGTGGACCATTCCTTTAAAACAAAACAAAACAAAACACCATCACCAGTGGCCTTAATGGTACAGTAGAAGATAATATATGGAAAAAACTAGATCCAAGGAAAGCCAGACTAAGGGTGAAGTTTTGAGATGACCTTGAATTGTCTTCCCTGCACCCTTTTATTATGTATAAAAAAGATATCTAATAAAAATCTATGCCCAAATAAGTCTAAAAGACCTATTTCAATAACAGAGTTTCAAAAAAATCTAAACGTGAGGCCCCTGAGTTGCTCAGTCGGTTAAGCATCCGACTCTTGATCTCAGTTCAGGTCATGATCTCACCATTGGGGTTATCAGATTGAGCCCCGCATTGGGCTCTGCACTGACAGTGTGGAGCCTGTTTGAGATTCTCATTCTCTCCCTCTCTTTCTCTGCCACTCCCCTGCCTATGCGCTCTCTCTCTCTCTCTCTCTCTCTCTCAAGTAAAGAAACTTAAATCCAAATGTAAGAAAGCATTATATCATGGGGATAGAGGTTTTTCTTAACAGTGCATAAAATAGTGGCATATCTTACAATGGCTGGTGTATTAGGTTTGATAAAATATGGCAGCTGGATGTCCTCAGGTAGCATAGGCTTTTGGTTTGTTTTAGAACTTCTGGCTCCATTTTCAGCCCACACTCCCGGTATATTACGTCAGCCTCATTATTGTAAGGTTGACTCAGGCCTCACATCCCTACAGAGCAAAATCCAGAGGAAGAGAAAGATCTTCATAGCTCTATTCTTCAGTCAACCGTTGTCTGTAGGGAAAAGCCATGCTTGGCTTAAGTCTGGCTTCATAAGCCAATTATTGGCAAAGGAGAATTACATTCTCACAATTAAGAGCAATCAGGGTCCCATCTGAAAATCACATGGGACCACTCACAATGGGGGAAAGGTGGAAAAATGTAGAAAGCCAGCTATGGCGTCCACTGCAAGGCTTTTCTTGCAAGTTGTGTTAAACCAACAGCACTGACACACTTTTTTGTCAAGGTGCACTTTTAAAGTTAAATATTATTGTGGAAACCAAAATCTCTTCCCATTACCTGATTCAACAAGCATCAAATGTTCTGGTAAGTATCTGTACACAATGAAGTCTATTTGTAGTCACCATGTTTAAATAGTGGCAAAGTTGTAAAATGCTTTCTTGGAGCAAACACGTAGGGTATTTGTGATTTGTTTCTTAAAATATT